>NC_090444.1:494091919-495341919 GCF_031143425.1 Pleurodeles waltl
TGTTGTGACTACGATATACAGTTTGTGACCGGCTCCTCACTCTTTTGCCACATAGATAGCTATCGCTGTAGATGAATAGGAGATGGAGACATACCCCAGTGTACATACCCCTGGTGGACTTGGCAACAATGGAGGAGAGGCACAGTATCCTCACCTATGGACTTGACAGGGCCACAATCACGAAGCTGTGTGCCCAACTGGAGCCTGACCTAATATCTGCCACCTGTCACCCATCTGGGATTCCCCCTCCTGTGCTATCTGTGCTTCATTTCTTGGCAACTGGTTCTTTCCAAGTGACAGTGGGCTTGGCAGCAGGAACATCACAGCCAATGTTCTCAAAAGTGCTGACCAAAGTGTTGTCTGTCCTGATTAAACACATGTGCAGCTACATTGTTTTCCCCTAGGTGGAGGATTTGGCCACAGTGAAGGCTGACTTCTATGCAATGGGACATATCCCCAACATATTTGGGGCAATTGATGGAACACATAATGCATTTGTCCCGCCCCAACCAAAATGAACTGTTTTTCAGAAATCAAAGGAGTTTTCATTCCATGAATGTCCCTCTCAGACAAACCTACTCCCCCCTCACCCTCCACTCACTCAATCCAGGCCTCCGCCTCACCTTCACCCTTTCCAGCCCCGCACACACTCCTGGCCCCTTCACCTGCCACACCTGTCATTTCACCTGCTCCTCATCCCTCATACCACACACCAACCATAGCGACCCCCGACAACAAACACAACTCCCCCAATGCAATACTCACCTGCTCTGCCCCACCCCAACCAACCAGCCCCGCCACACACCAGCCCACAACCAGAACACACCCCGCAACAACACCCTCATGCACCACACCAATACTACCCACCACAACCACCTCAACTGCCTGCTCCTCAACACCCGCTCCCTTCACAAACATGCCATAGAACTCTAGGACCTCATCACATCACACTCACCTGACATCGCCTTCCTCCCGGAAACCTGGACCAACCCCTCCTCGGAACCCGACATAGCCATCGCCAACCCCAAGGGATACAAACTCCAACGCAAAGACCGCCTCAACAGGCCAGGTGGTGGCATCGCCATCCTACACAGGGACACCATCAAAGTCACCACCAGCTCCCAAGACACTATCGACAACACAGAACACATGCACTTCCTGATCCACATTAACAACAACTCCACCCTCAGAGGTACATTAATCTACAGACCACAGGACCATGCCCCGCCTTCTGCGACACCATCGCCGATACCGTCAGCTCGCACGCCCTCACCTCTACAGACTACATCCTCCTTGGTGAGTTCAACTTTCACTTGGAAAACCTACAAGACCACAACTCTACCTCCCTCATAGACAACCTCACCAACCTCGGACTCAAACAACTGGTCACTGCACCCACCCACTTAGCAGGACACACGTTCCACGCAGTTTTCACATCAAGCCAACACATAGCCTACACCCTCACCACCAAACTCCTCTGGATTGACCACCACTTCGTCCACTTCTCCTTCACCAAACACCCCACGCACCACCATCAACACACCACACCCTACCGCATGTGGGACAAGATCCCCACAGAACGCCTGAACTCCCAACTGCCTCACAACCCCCCCCACACCAACGACCCCAACTCAGGAGCACACAACATCTCTAAATGGATCACCACCTGCGCAGACACACTAGCCCCCCTCAGAAAACACATCGCCACTCGCAACATCAAGAACGCCCCATGACTCCAAGCACAATGGTGCCAAGCTGAGAAAATATGTCGCCGAGAACCCTCTACAACTAACTTCTCCACCCTCAAAACCACCATTCGCACCCATCACCAACTCATACGCACCGCCAAAAGAGAGCACTACAAGCCTTGACAACAACTCGCAAAACAGCAAAGAACTCTTCACCATCATTAATGAACTTGCCAAACCCAAAGCCAGCAACATAGACCCCTCACACACACAGCCCCTATGTGACGCCCTCTTCAGGCACTTCCACCACAAAATCCTGGACATCCACAACAGCTTCATACCACACACACCCACCACACACACCCCTCAGTCACCCAACCCAACCCCCACTCATGACCCCCCCACCACACTCACCACCTGGGCCCCCACCACACACGAAGAAACTGAAAAAAACATGAACTCCATCCACTCCGGATCCCCCTCCGACCCCTGTCCACATCACATCTACAACAAAGCCAGCCCAACCATCGCACCCATACTCCGCGACATAATCAATTCCTCTTTCGACTCTGCCACATACCCAGACCCCTGGAAGCATGCGGAAATCACCGCTCTCCTAAAAAAAAAAACAAAGCCGACCCGGAGATCCTCTCCAACTATCGTACCATCTCCCTCCTCCCTTTCCCCACCAAGGTTGCCGAGAAACTAGTCAACGCCCGCCTATCCCACTTCCTCGAAGCAACCAACACTCTTGACCCCTCACAATCCAGGTTCCGCAAGAACCACAGCACGGAAACCGCCCTCATCGCATGCACTGACGACATCAGGACCAAAGTCGACAAAGGCGAGACCGTCGCACTCATTCTCCTAGACCTCTCGGCAGCTTTTGACACCGTCTGCCACCACACACTCCGCACACGCCTCCACAACATAGGAATTCACCACAAACCCTTAGACTGGCTCACCTCCTTCCTCATCGAACGGACCCAGAGAGTCCGCCTTCCACCTTTCCACTCCACCGCTAACAAGATCATCTGCGGAGTCCCCCAAGGGTCCTCCCTCAGCACCACACTCTTCAACATCTACATGATCCCCCTAGCCAACATCCTCCGATCACAAGGAATCACTATCCTCTCCTACGCAGATGACACCCAACTCATCCTCTCCTTCTCCTGCAACCCCACTACAGCCAAAACCAACCTACACGCTGCTCTCCTCGACACCGCCAACTGGATGACAACTAACCACCTCAAGCTTAACTCCAACAAAACCGAGATCATCATCTTCGGCCCCAACAAAACCACATGGCATGACTCCTGGTGGCCACCGCCCTAGGCCCCGCACCCACCCCCGCAAACCACGCATGCAACCTCGGCATCATCCTGGACCCCTCCCTCTCCATGACACAGCAAATCAATGCTCTAACCTCCTCCTGCTTCCACACACTCTGCACTTCCCCCAGAGACCAGGAACACAGTCACCCATGCACTCATCAGCAGCAGACTAGACTACGGTAACACCCTCTACACCGGCACCACACTCAAACTCAAACTCCAGAGAATCCAGAACACAGCCGCACGCCTCGTCCTTGGCCTCCCCCGCCACGAACGAATCTCACCACACCTCAAATCCCTTCACTGGCTCCCCATAGACAAGAGAATCACATTCAAGATCCTCATCCACGCACACAAATCCCTCCACAACACCGGCCAAACCTACCTCAACGAAAGAGTGAACTTCCACGCTCCCACACTCAACCTCCGATCAGCCGACCTCGCCTTAGCCACAGTCCCCAGCATCCAACGCACCACCACCGGAGGCAGGTCCTTCTCCTACCTTGCCACAAAAACTTGGAACTCCCTTCCCACCAACCTTCGCAAAACCAAAGACCTCCTGCTCTTCAGAAAGAACCTTAAGACATGGTTGTTCGAACAGTGACCCTCCCTGCCCCCCCTTGGGCCCCCCCAGCGCCTTGAGACCCTCACAGGTGAGTAGCGCGCTCTATAATTTTGTTTTGATTGATTTGATTGATTGATGAATGTCCAGATGGTTTGCCTGGCAGACCAGTAGATCTCCCTTGTCAATGCTAAGTACCCTGGGTCAGTGCAGGATGCCTTTATCCTGAGGAATAGCAGCATCCCAAATGTGATGGGCCTACTACAAAAGCACAGGGTGTGGTTAATAGGGGAGTCCTGGTTCCCGCCCAGTGGATGTTGGCGTATGGGTATGGTGTGGGCCATATGGGATAGTGTGTGGCTAAATGTCGTCTCTCGATATTTGCAGGTGACTCTGGTTCCCCAAACCTATCATGGCTATTTACCCCTGTGAGGAATCCCAAGACAAGGGCAGAAGAACGTTACAATGAGGCACATGGGCGAACAAGAAGGATAATTGAACCTACCTTTGGCCTCCTGAAGGCAGGTTTTGGTGCCTCCATCTAACAAGTGGATCCCTGTGCTACTCACCCAAAAAGGTCTGCCAGATAATTGTTGCATGCTGCATGTTGCACAACCTTGGCTTGAGACGCCATGTGCCTTTTCTGCAGGAGGAGGAAGCTGGAGACGGCCGTGTGACAGCAGTGTACCCTGTGGACAGTGAGGATCAGGGCAGAGGATGAGGATGATGACAACATAACTGCAGTGGTTCAACAATACTCTCAATGACACATAGGTAAGACAGTGTTACTTCATTTTCATTGACTTTTTTTGTTTATCTTTGTCACTGGCATGCTGTTATTTCCCACTTGTATGCCCACTTACTGTACCCTTTGGCAACTCATTTTGCAGATGCTGGTGCCCCACTATCGCTCCTGGTGTGATCACTGCAGCCAACTACAGATCTTTCCTACGTGAACATTACTGTACAGTTGAATTACAATGTTTAAACTTGGTGAAACAAATACATTCTTAAATCATTTGACATACTCCATATTTGTATTTATTCAAACTGTATTTATTGAAGTGATAAGGAGAAGTGGGGCAAGTGTATTGGGATGGGGTGATGATGGAGGATAGTCCAGGGTATAGTTCCAGTCTATTTGTAGCACAGATGCATTGTCCATGGGGACATAGGAAGGGGAGCAATGTCAGTTCAAGGAGGACAGGGTGACAAAGTGGAACACAAGGATGACAATCAGGAGAGTCTCATTTCCTGGCGGGGGTCTTGGCAATGGTGTCCGGCTTCTGCCTGGATCGCAGAGAACGTTTGTGGGGGGGGTTCGCCTTCTGCAGGGGGAAGGAAGCTGGTGGCTTGTTGGACTTGTGGCAGGGCCTCCTGTCCACTAGCGGCAGCAGAGTTGGAAGGCAGTTCAGATGTCAGGCTAGTGGCAGGGGCCCGCTGTTGTGAGACTGCCTCCCTCATAATGTTGGTCATGTCATAAAGCACCCCTGCAATGGAGACCAGGTGTTGTTAATGACCTGCAAGTCCTCCCTGATCCCCTGGTATTGTCCCTCCTGCAGCCGCCTGCTCTCCTGTACGTTGGCCAGGATCTGGCCTAGCTTATCCTGTGAATGTTGGTATGCTCACAGGATCTCTGTGAGTGCCTTCTGGAGAGTCAGTTCCCTGGGCTTGTCCTCCCCCTGTTGCACAGCAGTCCTCCCAGTGTGCCTGTTTTCCTGTGCCTCTGTACCTTGAACTGTGTGCCCACTGCCACTGACCCCAGGTCCCTGAATGTCTTGGGGGCGAGGTGTGCCCTGTCGTCCCTGTAGTGGTGGACACACTGCTGATTGACATGTCCTGGGGACAGAGGTATGGGTACGCTGGGTGGATGCTGTGGTTATGTTTCTTGATGGGGGATGGTCTGTGGTGGTGTGTGGCTGTGCCTGGGGAACCGACTGTCCAGAGGTCCCTGATGGACCAGGTTTTTCATCCAGATCCAGGTGACCATTTCATCACTCTGGGCCTCTTCTGTGGGGGGACTGGATAGTGCTGGCCCCTCTTCTCCGCTCACATTGGCTGGGGTACCTGTGGAGATGGAAATGCAGTGTTATTGTTAATGTGTGACATATTGTGCATCGGTGGGCTGCCCTCTTTGGTTATATTCGCCCTGGCAGCTTTCACTTGTGTGAGCTGGCATGTGGTGGGCTAGCTGACTCTTTCTAGTGTGCATGCTTTAGTGATAGGTGTCCATGCAGGACTGTGAGTGGTGTCAATGCATTGGTGGTGCATGCAGGTCTTGGTATCGGGATGGGTGATATGTGATGGTGGGGTGTGTGGAAGGTGGTAGAGTGATGGGAGTGAGGGTGGGGGTATGTGATGGCATGCAGGTACGGGGTGATAGTAATAGAGAGTTGACTTACCAGAGTCCAGTCCTCCTGCTACTCCTGACAGGCCCTCAGAATGCATGATTGCCAAGAATTGCTCCTCCCATACTGTTAGTTGTGGGGGAGGAGGTAGACCGCCAGACTTCTTTACAGTGATTTGGTGTCTTGCTGCTATGGAACATACCTTCCTCCGTAGGTCATTCCATCTCTTCCTGATATCATCCCTGGTTCTGGGGTGCTGTCCCACGGCGTTGATCCTGTCCACGATCTTCCGCCACAGCTCCATCTTCCTAGCAATTGATATCTGCTGCACCTATTCTCCAAAAGTTGTGGCTCAACCCTGATGATTTCCTCCACCATCACCCTTAGCTCCTCCTCTGAGAATCTGGGGTGTCTTTGTGGTGCCAGGGGTGCTGTGTGAGTAGTGTGGGTGAGAGTGTGTATGGAGATGTGTTGGGATGAGTGATGTAAGGTCTGTGGTTGGTATATAGGTGATGGTGGTGTGTGGCTCTGGTCTTGTCTGTGGTTGCGGTGTCTGTCTCGTACCAATGGTTTGTAGTCATAAAGGGTACTGTCGGTGTGTGTTTTATAGTGCTGTGGGTGTGTGCGTGTGGTGTGTGTATAGGTGTCAGATGTGCATAGTTTGAATTGTCCAATCTGGTGCTGTTTTGTTTGAGTATGTGTATTTTGAGCGCGGCGGTATGTTCTGCCAATGGTTTACAGCCATTGAATGTCCGCTGTGGTGATTTGTGGGTCATAATTTGATGGACGTTGTTCTGTTGGCGTAACGGTGTGGGTTTTATATACTGCCAGTTTATCACTGACCTTTGGTGTGGCGGAATTGTGTATGTGGCTGAATAGTGACATATTGGTGTGTGTGTGTGTGTCATAATATGGTGAATGAATATCCACTGCGGTGGCAGTATGTTGGCGGCAGTCAGCCTGGCGGTAAGTGGGATTTACTAACAATGTCACAATGAGAGCCTTAGTCTGCATCAGGAGGGCATCCCATTGGCGCTGTGTTGGGTTTTCCAATGAAACTCCATGGGTTTGACTCATTCCCAGATTTACAAGGACGTGTAAACATGGAAATGCAGAAAAATCATAGGCCTCTCCAGGGGCGACAGGACAAGGTAATATAATTATATTTATCCTCCTTTTTGCCTCTTTCCATGTGTGCTGCATTGTACTGTGCAAATGGAAAGAGGTACAGGCCTCATTGGATTGTTATTCTGCAGGAAGACATGCCTTTGCCCACTGTGCTTTTGCTATGGGGCTGCATTTGTTCTTCTTTTTGTCTATGCCTCCTTTCTTTCTGTTTGACCATGTGGCTGGTGGCCATTTTGTGTAGCCAGCCAGTGTGTTTTTTCCAGAGGACTACATGTGTTGTTTGTTAGCTATGCCTCCATGTTTGCTTTTGTTGTTTGACCATATGGTCGACAGCCATTTTGTGCAGGCAGATAGTGTCCTTTTGCCATGGGCCTGCATGTGTTCTTGTTTGTTGTCATGCCTCCTTGCTTCTTGTTTGATCATGTGGCCTGTGGCCATCTTGTGTAGGCAGCCAGTTTGTTTTTGCCTTGGGCCTGCATGTGTTCTTTGCTGTCCATGCCCCCTTCCTTCTTGCTGTTTGACCATTTGACTGGAGGCTATTTTGTCTAGGCAGTCAGCATGCTTTTGCCAGAGGTTTCCATGTGTTCTTGTCTCTCCAATGACTCTTTGCTGGCTGTTGTTGTTTGACCATGTGCCCTGCGGCTATTTTGTTTGCAGGTAGTCACAGCAGTACATGTGTTTTTGTTTGTTGTCCATGCCGCATTGCTTGTTGTTTGATGTGGCCATTTTGTGTAGGCAGTCTGTGTGTTTTTGCCATAGTCCTACATGTGTTCTTTGTTCTTCATGCTCCCTTGCTTGCTGTTGCTGCTGTTTGACCATCTGGCTGGCGGCCATTTTGCACAGCCAGACAGTGTGCATTTGCCACAGCAGTGCATGTGTTTTTGTTTGTTGTCAATGCCGCATTGCTTGTTCTTTGACCGTATAGCCTGTGGCCATTTTGTGTAGGCAGTCAGTGTGTTTTTTTTTTTTTTTTTATGGCCATGCCTCTTTGTTTATTGTTGTTGGTTGATCACCTGGTCGGCGGACATTTTGTGCAGCCAGAAAGTGTAATTCTTTTTATCCAGTTGTGAAAGCCATTTTCTAGGGAGATGAGCAGTAGAAGGCTGTGCCTTTTGTTTTTGTTTATTTTTTTACTTTTCAGTTCAATATGCTTGAGGATCATTGTAGTAAATGTTTGAACAGTGTTTAATATATGCATTTGTTCCATTTTTCACCTCCATCTCCTTGCCTCCCGAGTGCCAGTCAGTTCTTCAGTTTTCCCTTGTCACCATCATATATTTTTGTTATCTTTACTTTTTTTTCTTTTTTTGTGTTGTACATTTCCCCTCTATCCACTACCTGCCTGCCATAGGCTCCTGTCACACACTCAAATTCATTTTTTATGGATTGCCATTACTCATTTTCCCCTGGACCCCCTACCTGCCAGAGGCACACAGCCACCCTCACATCAGCATTCATTTTTAAGGATTATTAATTTTTCCTCTGGACCCCCTGGCTGCCATAGGCACACAGCAGCCAAACACACCCATATTGAATTTTTAAGTATTATTCAATTTTTCCCTGGACCACGGTGCCTGCCACAGGTGCACACAAGGATTTGTTTTTTAAGGATTATTCCATTTTCTCCTTGCCCCCTGATTCCCAGAGTTGTCTCCTCTTAGAGACACCCAAAGCAAACAGTTACATCTGTATCATGTTATCCTGATTGAAAATGAAATAATATTATGTTACGGTGATGTGTTTTGTCTTTGGAATTGATACACTAACCACACTAAATTACATTGTCTGCACTATGAATAATTAACACTGCATGAATACAATGTTTCACTGAATGTTTTTCTTGCTTGTTTGATTTTTAGGTGCGTATAAGACATCACCCACAAACTACTGCCAGACAAAAAGCTGGTACAAAGTGACGTGACCAAAGCATGTGAGTCCTCCAGTCTTTTGTGCTTGTGCAGTTAAGTGTCACTGCCAAATGACAGAGCTTGAAGAAGGCCTCAAAGAAAGGTGCTGCCAAGAAAGTGACCAGTGAGGAGGAGTAGAAGAAGCTGATTTCCATCAATGGCATGCCACCTGAAACCTTTTTCAAAAACATGTGCTTGCCGCTCTGTCCTCCAGCCCGTAACCAAGGAGCAGCACTCCTGCATCCACGGTGCCAACCCAACCTAAGCCCAAAGCCATGTCTCTCACCAAGGTAACCACTGCAATCATTGCAACTAGCAGTGAGTCTGAATTGGAGTTGTCTCACAGAAAACTAGTACCCAGTCATCACCAGAAACTGAGCAAAGTGGACAAAGGAGCTGCAGCCAGCAATAGTAGGTCTTCTTGAAGTAGGAGCAAAACAAGAGGGTGAGCTTCCTGTTGAGCAAGATGCAATTCTTCATGAACCATTGGCTCCAGCAAGAAAAAGAAGGGGTACTCGACTACCTTCTCCAAGCCCCCTTCTGATTAGCTGGGAATAAATTGAACCCCAGCTGAGCCAGAGACCCACCATGAGAGACAAGGGAAAAGGAAAGTTCCAGAAAGCCTTAGAATTATAGAAGGGAAGGAGGAGGAGAACAAGCCAGTCATTCTCATGGAAGCTAGCTCAGAGGGCACTGACATTACCCCTCTGATAGACCCTGTTCCGAAGAATGTGGCATCGGTACCCCCACCAACACCTACTTGTCAATTGTTTGCTGTACAGGGTGCAATCCTAACAGATATGCACTAATTTGTTGATTATTGCAGAGCAATGGCTTTATTTGTGATGCCAACTCATAATTAAGACATTACTATAACCATTATCTTTTCTTTCAAGTATTTGTATGGTTTGTACCAAACCTTGCAACAATTATCTGTAGTTTTTAAGATGTTGTAAGATGTGTTGCTGGACATTCACATGGAGATAGCAGTTTTAATTAGTAAATGTGCAGGTAAGGCTTAGTGTCATTGTTCTCAAATAAAATCTTGTTTTGGCAAGCAATATTGGGGTGTAACTAACATGGCGGTAAATTCAACTCTGTTATGGGGGGGTTGGTGCTGTGAGGTACTAATAGGGATATTTTGTATTTACTCTAGTCTAGGATTTGCTAACCTACACATATAATAACAAATTATGTAAGTGTTAGTTTTAATTATAAACTATCCTGAAATTCAACTGGTAAATGGAGAAAACATTGAACTATATGCACAGGTGAATCACTTTTTGGCATTACAGAGGAATAACACTGAAATTTCCTAAACAGAAAACTCATTACATCATGGCTGATCTTGCTTCCTCATTCATTATGACACAACCATTTGCACATGTTGATGCAATGTCAGTCATTACGGCACACTATAGAAAAAGGTAAAAGCACTACAAAGTCAACAATGCACCCTTTTAGAGTTGATACATATTAGTTTTGCCAGCCCTTGATTTATATTATAATAGATTAGTTAAATCCACTGTCAAGGCTCACTGAAGAGGGAACTTGATTCAGTCGAGACAGGATCGCTGCTTCTAGTTCCACATCAGCAGACAGCAAGGCAGTGCACTTGCATATAGGAATGAGTTCCAGACTGCTTAGGCCATGACTGCAGTCTCGAGGTGGCATTTTTGCCTCAGCAGTAGCCCTGAAGAGTTTCTGCTGATGGCAGGTGTAAGATATTGAGGGCCATATTTACAAGTGGCTTGCTCTGCTGGTGCATCACTTTTTGTGATGCACCAATGGCACAGGCTGTAGGCCCATATCTACAAGGCTGTACAAAGCCACTTTGTATGGCTTTGCATGGTCTTGTAGATATGGAGTAAGCCAAAGCAGTGACCGCCGCTGCATTGACTCACTCTGCATCAAAGAGGAGTTCCATATGTGTTGTGGTGGGGGTTCCCACGCAACACCCATGGATTTTGATGCATTCCCAGATTCATGAGGAATTGTAAACTTGGAAATGCATCAAAAGCCTAGGCCTTTTCAGGGGGGTGTAAAGGAGATGCAATGAAGTGAAATACCTTTATTTCTCTTTGTTTTTCCTCTTTCTATTTTTCATAAAAAAAGAGGAGAATGCCTCTCATGATTGTTTTTGTACAGGAAGGTACAATCATTCCTGCAATGCAGACACCCTTGTACCATGGCACAATGGTGCCTGCATTGGTGCATGGCAGCCCATTGTGCATTAGCACATGAGACAAGACAGGAATGTGCTGTATCTTGTTGAAACAGCACATTCCTGTCTTTTTCTTTTGACACAGGGCAGCACAGCAAGAAGGCTTGCAGCACTACCCTACGTCAAACGATGGTAAATATGCCTCTGAGTTTTTAGTTAAGGGAGGTGACTACTTACCTTAAATAATAATCACATTTCTTGTCAGGGTGATCAACTAAAGTCAGTAAATTAACCTGAGTTAACCCTCTGGTACCTATGGCATAGAGAAGGCAGGATTACCTTAGAGGAAATGTGTAAAGTATTTATGCAGTAATATAACAGTAGTAAAGTCAAAACATAAGACAAGAACAATCTGAACCCAGTTTTAAAACAGAGTATATTTTATTAAATCAAATTACCCCAAGACAACAAAAATCAAATAGGAGGAACTGGAGATATGAATTCTTACATTTTAAATTAAAAATAGCAACAAAAAGCGTTAAGCACCAAACTAAAATGTTTGCTGTACAGGGTGCAACCCTAACAGATATGCACTAATTTGTTGATTATTGCAGAGCAATGGCTTTATTTGTGATGCCAACTCACAAGTAAGACATTATTATAGCCAATATCTTTTCTTTCAAGCATTTTTATGGTATGTACCAAACCTTGAAACAATTGTCTGTAGTTTCTAAGATGTTTTATGATGTGTTGCTGGACATTCACATGGAGATAGCATTTTTAATTAGTAAATGTGCAGGTAAGGCTTTGTGTCATTGTTCTCAAATACAATCTTGTTTTGCCAGGCAATAGTTGGGTGTAACTAACATGGCTGTAAATTCAACTCTGATATGGGGGGGTTGGTGGCGTAAGGTACTAATAGGGATATTTTGTATTTACTCCAGTCTAGGATTTGCTAACCTACACACATAATCAAAAATTGTGTAAGTGTTAGATTTAATTGTAAACTATCCTGAAATTCAACTGGTAAATGGAGCAAACATTGAACTATATGCACAGGTGAATCACTTTTTGGCATTACAGAGGAATACCCCTGAAATTTCCTAAACAGAAAATACACTACATCATGGCTGATCTTGCTTCCTCATTCATTATGTCACAACCATTTGCACATGTTGATGCAATGTCAGTCATTATGGCACACTATAGCAAAAGGTAAAAGCACTACAAAGTCAACAGTGCACCCTTTTAGAGTTGATACATATTAGTTTTGCCAGCCCTTGATTTATATTATAATAGACTAGTTAAATCCACTGCCAAGGCTCACTGAAGAGGGGACCTGATTCAGTCGGGACAGGATGGTTGCTTCTAGTTCCACATCTGCAGACAGCAAGGCAGTGCACTTGCATATAGGAATGAGTTCCAGACTGCTTTGGCCATGACTGCAGACTTGAGGTGGCATTTTTGCCTCAGCAGTAGACCTGAAGAGTTTCTGCTGATGGAAGGTGTAAGATATTGAGGACCATATTTACAAGTGACTTGCTCTGCTGGTACATCACTTTTTGTGATGCACCAATGGCACAGGCTGTAGGCCCATATCTACAAGGCCGTACAAAGCCACTTTGCATGGCTTTGCATGGTCTTGTAGATATGGAGTAAGCCAAAGCAGTGCCCGTCGCTGCATTGACTCACTCTGCATCAAAGAGGTGTTCCATATGTGTTGTGGTGGGGGTTCCCACGCAACACCCATGGATTTTGATGCATTCCCAGATTTATGAGGAATTGTAAACTTGGAAATGCATCAAAAGCCTAGGCCTTTTCGGGGGGTGTAAAGGAGATGCAATGAAGTGAAATACCTTTATTTCTCTTTGTTTTTCCTCTTTCTATTTTTCATAAATAAAAGAGGAGAATGCCTCTCATGATTGTTTTTGTACAGTAAGGTACAATCATCCCTTCAATGCAGACACCCTTGTACCATAGTACAATCGTGCCTGTATTGATGCATGGCAGCCCATTGTGCATAAGCACACGGGACAAAACAGGAATGTGTTGTATCTTGTTGAAACAGCACAGTCCTTTCTTTTTCTTTCAACACAGGGCAGCACAGCAAGAAGGCTTGCTGCGCTACCCTGCGTCAAACGATGGTAAATATGCCTCTGAGTTTTTAGTTGAGGAAGGTGACTACTTACCTTAAATAATAATCACATTTCTTGTCAGGGTGAACAACTGAAGTCAGTAAGTTACCCTGACTGAACCCTCTGGTACCTATGGCATAGAGAAGGCAGGATTAACTTAGAGGAAATGTGTTAAGTATTTATACAGTAATATAACAGTAGTAAAGTCAAAACATAAGACAAGAAAAATCTGAACTCAGTTTTAAAACAGAGTATATTTTAATAAATCAAATTACCCCAAGAAAACAAAAATCAAATAGGAGGAACTGGAGATATGAATTCTTACATTTTTAATTAAAAATAGCAACAAAAAGCGTTAAGCACCAAACGTGGTCAGCTGGTCACTGTAGACTTGGACCTAGTTGTGATTTTAGGCTGACCCTAGTGGAGCGTAGATCGAATACAGCAGTCAGATTTAACCTAGTCAGAAGGTCTACCACAGGCATAGTCAGTGTTGTCAGGGGTATGACCTCAGGGTACAGGTTGGCATAGTCCAGCAAAACCAGGCTAAACATGTCCCTTAGGGATGTCTCATTATTTAGAAGACCAACAATCCCACACTGACCCTCTCAAAGTTGTCCCCACCTGGGGGAAATTCTGGATGTGAACCTGGCAAGTCACACAGGACCTGCAGAATGCATCTAACTTGATTCTCATATCGGGCCAGTAAAGGTGTGTAACCAGACAGTCAAAAGTGTTGGCCTGCTTAGATGTCCTGTCATGGGAATATCAGGATCCAGCTCCAGTAGCAAGGCGGGTCGGTTACCTGGGCTTGTCCTCCCCCTGTCGCACAACAGTCCTCCCAGCTTCCCTGTTGTCCTGTGCTTCTGTCCCCTGAACCATGTGCCCATTGCCACTGACCCCAGGTCCCTGATTGTCCTGTGTTTGTGGGGTGACCTGGGGTCCCTGTAGTGGTGGACACACTGTTGATTAATGTGTCCTGGGGACAGAGGTATTGGCCCGCTAGGTGGGTGCTGTGGTGATGTTTTCTGAGGGGGAGGCTCTGTGGTGGTATGCGAGTGTGCCTGGCTAACGGACTATCCAGAGGTCCCAGATGGGCCAGGGTGGTAATCCAGATCCTGGCAACCAGAGCTGCTGTCATCACTGTGGGCCTCTTCTGTGGGGGGACTGGATGTTTCTGGCACCTTTTCGCCGGTGACATCGGCTGGGTTAACCTGTGGGGATGTAAATTAAGTGTTATTGTTTCTGTGTGTGACATATTGTGCATGGGTGTGTTGCCCTCTTTGGTTGGATTTGCAATGGCAGCTTTTCCTTGTGTGAGTTGTTATGTGGTGGGCTAGGTGATTCCCTCTAGTGTGCATGATGTGGTGTAGGTGTCCATGCAGGTCTGTGAGGGGTGTCCATGCATTGGTGTTGCATGCAGGGCTTTGCATTGTGATGAGTGGGTTGTGATGGTGGGGTGTGTGGGGGGTGTTGGAGTGATGGGAGTGAGGGTGAGGGTGGGGTATGTTATGGCATGCAGGTACGGGTTGGTAGTAATAAAGAGTTGACTTATCAGAGTCCAGTCCTCCTGCTACTCCTGCCAGGCCCTCAGGATGCATGATCACCAAGACTTGCTCCTCCCATGTTGTTAGTTGTGGGGGAGGAGGTGGAGGTCCACCGCCAGTCCTCTGTGCTCACCCCAGATACAGGTACAGCCACCACCACTGTACCAGCACTGCCCTCCCACCAGCCCCACAACGAAATTCCCATGCCTGCTCACCTAGGAGGGTGGGCATCTCCTTCGTCCCAGACACCTCAGGCCCTGCCCCAGTTAGCCCTGCTGCCTTGAGTGAGGAGGCTATTGACCTACTGCGATCCATCTCTGTTGGGCAGTCAACCATTGTGAATGCCATCCAGGGGATGGCAGCCCAAATGCAACAGTCCAATGCATTTCTGGAGGGTATTCACACTGGCTTGGCGGCCCAACAGAGATCAATCCATGCTCTGCCCTTCTCTCTGATACAGCCATTGTCCCTATTTCCACCCTCCCCCTCCAACTTCCTCTTCTCAATCCCATTCCCTCAACCTCAACCTATCCTAAGCACAGAGGCAGACGAGCATGCACCCAGGACAACACACAAAAGTGGACATGGCAAACACAAGCACCACACTTCATCCCACAGGCATTCACACAAACAACATCCAGAATCAGACATATCAACATCCACTGCCTCCAAGGTGTCCCCCACCTCCTTATCCTCCACCTCCCTCCTGGTTGCGTCTACACTCACACCTGTGTGCACCACATCCTCATTCATTAACACCAGCACACCTATCAGTACACACCCCTCACTGGCAGTCACCACCCCCACATCCATACACGCGTCCCCTGTGTCCTCTCCCACTGTCTGTGCCCCCTCGTCCCAAAGTACACAAACACAAGCACTCAGACAACCAACAGCATCCAGCCCATGCACCTGCACCCAAACACAGCAGACTGACACATCCTACCACTACTCCCTCTTTCTCCACTCCCAAACCATCTCCCTCTTCCCGCCCCACTGTCACTAAGAAGCTTTTCCTCACCAACATTGACCTCTTTTCTAGCCCTTCCCCCGTCCCTCACGTCAGGCCATGGTGGTCAAAACCCAGGCAAGCACTCAGCCACCCAGTCCACAGGCACAGTAGTGTCCCCAGCTACTCCAGGTGGGAAAGGATCTCAGCCACCAGCCAGACGGAAAGGTTGACTGCCCCAAGTGTGTCAAGGAAGGGCAACGAGTCAGCTCCAGCTGCAGGAAGGAAGGGCAAGGAGGCAGCCCCAGCTTCTGGAGGGAAGGGCAAGGAGGCAGCCCAGCTGCAGGAAGGGAGGGCAAGGGGCCTGCAACAGCAGTAGAGACAAGAGGCCTGGTGCTGGGACTCAGTCAGAGCCCCCAACACCAACCATGGTGGTGCAGCTATCCGAGGCTTCAGGGGATGTGCTGGAGCCTCCCCCCACCACTTTCAGCACTGCCACCAGCAGCAGCAGCAGCCCCATGAGCAGCTGACTGAAGCTGCAGGGGATGGCCTGGAGCCTCCCCCCCACCACTGCCAGCACTGCCTCCAGTAGCAGCAGCCCCAGTGGGCAGCCATCTGAGGCTGCAGTGGATGGGCTGTTGCCTTCCCCCACCACTGCCAGCACCGCCACCAGCAGGAGCAGCCCCAGTGGGCAGCCATCCGAGGCTGCAGGGGATGGCCTGGAGCCTCCCCCACCACTGTCAGCACCACTGCCACCACTGAGCAGCCATCAATGCCGGTGGACAGTGTGTAGTCCTGCATCCATGGGCTGTTGTGCGGCCTGGCCCCTGCAAATCCTGTGGGTATGACACCCAGGTGAGAGACTGTGACCTTGCACTCCCCAAGATCTGCATCACAGGGCACGATGTCCCCTCCAGAACCAGTGGAGAAGCCATCCACTCACCCCATCGTCCACAGGATGAAGCTCACTGGACACGATGCCCCCTCCAGAAACAGTGGGCAAGCCACCCACTTGAGATACTGTGGCCTTGCACTCCCCAGGACCAAGCACAGAGCATGTTGCCCCCTCCAGAGCATGTGGGCAATTCACCCACTTGAGAGACTGCGGCCTTGCACTCCCCAAGACCAAGAACAAGGAATGTTGCCCCCTCCAGCACATGTGGGCAATTCACCCACTTGAGAGACTGTGGCCTTGCACTCCCCGGAACCAAGCACAGAGCATGTTGCCCCTCCAGAGCATGTGGGCAAGTCACCCACTTGGGAGATTGTGACCTTGCACTCCCCAGACCGAGTGATGGGCATGTTGCCCCCTCCAAGACCAGTGGGGTAGTACCATCTTCCGGCTGAGATGCCCCCCATTCCCCATCCCCCTGAGGTGCCTGCCTATTTTCAACCTGATTCCCCTGCAGTGTTTTCTCCGTGTTGTTGCAGGAGTGAGGTGGGGCCTTGGAATTTTCATGTGGCCTGTGGCCCATGAACACTGAGGACTGGCCAGTGTCCCTTGATTTGTGAATATGTATTTACTTTTTGTTTTGGATGCATGTATTACTAATATATTTACCTTATTACACTCTTTTTACTCTATTTTGGTAGTCCTTGCATTATTCCTGAGGGGTACTGGGTGAATATGTAATGTTAGTGCATCTGCTTCTGTGTATGGTGTTGGGGGTGTTGCATGTTGCATGTGTGTGTCACTCTCTTTTTCCTCCCCCTTCCCCTTTGTGCAAGGCGGCAGTACTCACCATGGTCATCTTCGCCGGTGTTGGTGTTCGTAGTAGAGCAGAACATTGAATAGCATGAGGAACACATGCAACTTGGACTCCCTGGTGGCGTGGTTCTTCCTTGAGTCTCAAGAGGTGAGTCGTTTCGCTTTTGTGCAGTGTTTCCGCCAGGCTTTTTATGTCGTTGGTACTGCCCCAGAAAAGGTGGCGGATTGGTGTGTCATTATACAGAGGGCAGAACATTGTCTTCCGCCTGGCTGTAGGTGGTTACCGCCGTGGTGCCTGTTGATTTCTCCCTGGCGGTCGGTGTGTTAAAGTGGCTGTCTGTCTGAGCTGTTTCCACCACGGTCATAATTTCCTATTTATTAACGCTAGCATGTTGATGGTATTACCACCACTATATCACTGACTGCCAGGGTTGTAATGAGGGCCATAATGTTCCTGTAGCTATATCCATTTCTTTTTTGGAAAATCAGTTCAATGGAAATCTGAAAATTCTATGATAGCCTATTCAGTCAGGGAAGTAGAGTTCATCCTCAAACTCCGGGGGGCTCACCAGAAGTTGGTCAGCTAACACATTTGAGTCTGACAAAAAACACCCTCATCTTCCTCCTCCTGTGGTGTTCAAGAACAGTTTAATTGTGTGGTATGAAATGTTTTTTTTTTTTTTTAATCAAGGTCAATCTCTCCACATCTTGAGACAAAAGACTGATCTTTCTGACAGTGACGACTGCCCTAGCTGTGCTGAAAATACCCTCAGCAGACCCACTGGCTATTTGTCAAACCAGATACTTTTTTGCCAGCCTGCTAAGCTCTGGCCATTATCACATTTTCCCATGTCAATAGATCAATGAGTTTTGATCCATGTAGACTTTTTTTTGGTAATCCAGATAGTCCTGGAACATCCTCTGAATTGTCATTGATGCTGCCTCTTTTGCCTTCCCCTCTACACTTGTCTTAAGCCCTTCCACATGAAACCAAGCCATTATAGAGACTGGGTCTGATTCTTCTGTTGCTATTGTTGCTGGTGTTAGCTGCAGTGAGACAACAGTATTGCTCACTCTGGAAGTTGAAAGCCTCACACCAGAACTGCCATGGCCTTGACTATATTATTGCCATTGTGTCTTGGTTGCGCCATTCAAACAACTTGCTATTGAAGTCTACCAAGACGTTTGCAGCTGTATGGATTTTCACCATGATGAACATGGCTACTGTTGAATGCTGCTGAATGCCTTTAATGGTTTGTACAGTACTGAGACCTGCAGATAGCTGTTACCTAACCCCTACAAAAGAGATGAAGTATGGAGTGATACACATGTAATCAGTTGCTTGGTAACTGGTCCACATGTCTGTCCTCAGGTGAATAATGTGAACAGCACCCTGCTGCAAAGCTTGTCCAACCAATTGTAGAACATCATAATGGAGCCCTGGAACAGCAATTCCGGGCCAACTGGAGATCTTCAGTTTTAGGCAGATGGTCGCCATAAATTCTCAAAATCCCACTCCTTTCACAAATGTGAAAGAGAGGAAGTCCAGTGCTAACATTTTAGCCATCTTCTTGTTGTACAAATGAGCTGTTGGTTAGTTGTGTTCATAGGATTCTACCTGCCTAAATATGTCCATAATGGTAGCCTAGATTTTTTTTCTTTTTTGGTGTCACTGACACAAGCGACTTCTAGAGAGAACTATGTGGTGGTAGACTTAGGTGGTCATTATGAACATGGCGGGAAACGCAGGTTGCCATAGACAGAAGGCCGCCATTGTTGGTGAACAGAAACCCGCCATATAATGATGCCAAAAACAGAAACCTCAAAAAATTCTGATACCTCCAGCCACTGACAGGGCCCTTGATGGCGGAAAGGCTGCACACCCCACCCCGCCACCTCAAAGCAGAAAAATCCCCGCCCTCCAAATAATGATGCATAAATCACTGCAGCAGATAGTGAATGTCGGACGACCATTGGCGATACGGACTGCCATGGCCAGCAATGGGACCCAACAGCAAGAAATGCACACATTGGCAAGTTTGAAATCCACACACCTGACACACATCCACAACACTATAAAACACTCACATACACACCCCACAATCCTTTGCATCGCCAATAGGACAACTGAGAGTGACAACACAACATGCATACACTGAATGCAACATCACTCATGTGACACACCCAACCACACAACAGCACCCTCACCAATATCCAAAAAACACACCACCCACAACACACACCATGGCACCCCCCTACCCACCCACGCTTCACAGATAGGGAGCAAAGAACTGTAGGAGGCTGCCCTGGCTTATAGTGGGTACCTTGTGGTACTTACACCTTGGGCCAGGTCAAGTTATCCCTTACTAGTAGATTAGTAGTGTTCTAGCAGCTTAGGCTGCTAGAGGTAGCTATAGCAGAGCAGCTTAGACTGAACTAGGAGACATGCAAAGCTCCTACTATACCACTTATATCACTTAGCACTATGGCGGTCATTTTGAACTCTTTTCATCGACTGCCAGCCTCCTGGAAAACCCGCTGGCCTTTTAATGTTTTCCCCGCCAGGCAGGCGGGTGGAGACAGCATCTCCGCCCGCCGGCCTGGTGGGGAACACGGCCGCAACATTGAGGGCGGCTCCATGAGAAGCCGCCGCCAATGTTGGTGTGCGGTGGGTGCAGCAGCACCCGTCACGCATGTCACTGCCCGTAAATTGGGCAGTGATATGCGCGATGTGGGCCTGCATAGGGGCCCCTGCACTGCCCATGCAGAGTGCATGGGAAGTGCAGGGGCACCCCCTCCGTCAGCCTTTTCCTGGCGGGATATCCCACCAGGAAAAGGCTGGCGGCATATGAAACATTATCAGCAGGATAGTGGAGCTACCCTGGCAGATGGTGTTTCATCCCGCCGCCAGGCTGCCTGGCGGCGGGTTCATGGCAGCGGGTGACGGCTGCCGCTGGTGGCCGTCAAACATTTCATTATGTGGCGGTTCGGCCCGCCATGCTGGCTGGCGGCTTCAGCCACCACTGCTGGCATGGCGGGCGGAACCGCCATGTTCACAATGATCGCCTTTATCATAAGAAACACAATACTCAGAGTTACTAAAAATAAAGGTACTTTATTTTAGTGACAATATGCCAAAAGTATCTCAGATGATATACTGCCTTAGGAGGTAAGTAAAATACACAAAATATACACACAGACCAAAATCAGGTAAGTAAACATTTAGAAAAGTAGTGCAAACACTGTAGAACACAATAGAATGCAATAGGAGACAATAGGCCTAGGGGCAAAACAATCCATATACTCCAGAAGTGGAATGCGAACCACGAATGGACCCCAGGCCTAGTGTAGTGTGTAGAGGGTTGCTGGGAGTGTAAGAAAACACTAAGGATGTCCAAGATACCTAACCCCAAGACCCTGAAGAGTAGGAGTAAAGTTACCCTACGACCCCAGAAAGACCTTAAACTCGAGAGAGGGGATTTTGCAAAGACAACAACTGACTGCAAAGCACTGAAGATGGATTCCCAGACCTGAGGACTTGCAAAGGAAGGGGACCAAGTCCAAGAGTCACGCAAGTGTCCAGGGGGGACAGGAGCCCACTAAGCCCCGGATGAAGATGCAAAAGGGCTATCTCTGGGTGGAAGAAGATGAAGATTCTGCAACAATGGAAGGTGCCAGAACCTTCTCCTTTGGTCAGAAAATGTCCGACGATGTGCTGGAGGATGCAGAGTTGTTTCCACGCAGAAAGGCCACAAACAAGCCTTGATACCTGCAAGAGTCACATTTGAAGTGTTTGGTTGCTGCCAGGGCCCAGGAAGGACCAGAAGGTCTCCCCTTGGAGGAGGAGACAGAGGGGGCACTCAGCAATACGGAGAGCCTATGTAGAAGCAGGCAGCACCCGCAGAAGCACCTGAACTGGCATTTAGAAGATCTGAGCATGACGGTCGACTCAGCACAACAAAAGAGGGTCCCACGAAGTCGGAGTCCAACTCAGCGAGTTGAGCAAAGCAGGACAGAGTACTGGGAACCTGGGCTAGACTGTGTATGAAGGAAGTCTTGCAAATGTTCACAGAAGCCCTAGAAGCTGCAGTTCACAGGTTACTGTCTGGCATGGTGAGGCACGGATTTACCTCCGCCAAATTTGGACAGAAGGGCCACTGGACTGTCAGGGACACTTGGATCCAGCTCCTGTGTTCCAGGGACCAGGCTCGTCAAGATGAGAGGGGACCCAGAGGACCGGTGATGAAGAGGTTTGGTGCCTGTGTTGGCAGGGGGAAGATTCCGTTGACCCACGGGAGATTTCTTCTTGGCTTCCAGTGCAGGGTGCCCTCAGAGCATGCACTACCAGGAAACAGTTGAGAAATCCGGCAGGATGAGGTGCTACAATGTTGCTGGTAGTGTTCTTGCTACTTTGTTGCAGTTTTGCAGGCGTCCTGGAGCAGTCAGAGGTCGATCCTTGGCAGAAGTCTAAAAGGGAAGTGCAGAGGAACTCTGGTGAGCTCTCATGCATTCGTTATCTGAAGAGAAACCCACAGAAGAGACCCTAAATAGCCCTCAGAGGAGGATTGGCTAGAGATAAACGTAAGCACCTATCAGGAGGGGTCTCTGACGTCACATGCTTGCACTGGCCACTCAGAGGTCTCCATTGTGTCATCACACCTCTGCATCCAAGATGGCAGAGGTCTGGGACACACTGGAGGAGCTCTGGTGCTGGTCAGAGGAGTGGTCACTCCCCTTTCGTTTGTCCAGTTTCACGCCAGAGCAGGGCTGGGGGATCCCTGAAACAGTGTAGACTGGCTTATGCAAGGAGGGCACCATCTGTGCCCTTCAAAACATTTCCAGAGGCCAGGAGACGCTACTCCTCTCAGGCCCTTAACACCTATTTCCAAAGGGAGAGGGTGTAACACCCTCTCTCAGAGGAAATCCTTTGTTCTGCCTTCCTGGGTCTGGGCTGCCCAGGCCCCAGGGGGGCAGAAACCTGTCTGAGAGTTGCCAGCAGCGGTAGCTGAAATGAAAACCCCAGAGAGCTAGTTTGGCAGTACCTGGGGTCCATGCTGGAGTCCCGGGGATGCATGGGATTGGCACCCCAATACCATGTTTGGCAATGGGGGACAATTCCATGATCTTAGACATGTTACATGGCCATATTCGGAGTTACCACTGTGAAGCTACATATAGGTATTGACCTATATGTAGTGCACGAGTGTAATGGTGTCTCCGCACTCACAAAGTCTGGGGTAATTGCCCTGAACTGTGTGGGGACACCTTGGCTAGTGCCAGGGTGCCCTCACACTTAGTAACTCTGCACCTAACCTTCACCAAGTGAGGGTTAGACATATAGGTGACTTATAAGTTACTTAAGTGCAGTGTAAAATGGCTGTTAATTAACGTGGAAGTTATTTCACTCAGGCTGCAGTGGCACTCCTGTGTAAGAATTGTTTATGCTCCCTATGGGTGGCAAAATAAATGCTGCAGCCCATAGGGATCTCCTGGGTTACTAGGTACCATATACTAGGGAATTATAAGGGTGTTCCAGTGTGCCAACCAGAATTGGTAAAAATGGTCACTAGCCTGCAATGACAATTTTAAAAGCAGAGAGAACATAAGCACTGAAATTCTGGTTAGCAGAGTCTCAGTGACACTGTTAGGCACCACACAGGGAACACATTTAGGCCACAAATTGTGAGCAGTGGGGTCCTGGCTAGCATGATCCCATTGAGACAGGCAAAAATAAACTGACCACAAGTAGAAATGGGGGTAACATGACAGGAAAGATGGTACTTTCCAACACCTATCTGCCCCATTGATGTCCCTTTATGGTGGGGTACCATGTGCACATGTGGGAATCAGGTTCGGACCCTTTGGGCCCTTCAGACTGTAACACTTGGACTGGCTAATGGCCTTATTTGGACATTGCATTTTTCGTCAATTTATTAAAGTTTGTGTGGCAAGTGTTGCTGTTGGCACATTCTGGAGATGTGGTACATCGTTTCATTGTGTGGGTGTGGTGTGCACATGTGTGTACTTTGGCCAGTTGGTATTGGCCTTGTGTCGGGAATGTACCTCTTGTTCTGGTGTGCATGGCTTGTGATGGTGTGAGGGGTTGGGGATGCGTTGCAGGGTGGGTGGGGTGCCCTTTCTTCCCTTGTTTTGTAAGTTGCGGTACCTACCGTCATCATCTTCGTCGGCGGTCATGGTCGTGGAGGTATATGGCAAGGAGCAGCACTGGCATGATTTCCAATTCTCTCTCCATGTCTGCTTTGGCGTGTTATGTGTGCCTACAGTGAGTGTTTCCTTTTATATGGTTTGTTTCCGCCCCCGGAACTGATGGCGGTCTTGTGCTTCATTATATGTTAGACGGGTGGGGCCTTTCTATCAGCCTGTGGGCAGCCTCTTCAGTCAATGTCAGCACTCCTATGCTGGCGGTGTGTGTGTGGATTTCACTCTGGCTGTTTCTCATGTGCTTCATTATTTGGCGGTCCGGACCTCCAGCCTGTTGGCGGTAGTTACCGCCACTGCCGGTGGTGCGGTGTTTACCGCTGTGTTCATAATGAGGGCCTAAATGTGCATCTATGGGCAGTCACACTATATTGTGGTATCTCCGCCTGACTCTTGTGCAATTTCAAGGTTGTTGAGGCGGGTGTTGATGGTGCACTGTCTGGGACAGAGCTGCTTTGAGTAAAGCTGTCAACCGCTTCTTGATCATCACCTTTACCTTTCACCATGATCTGAGCTGATTCCCTTCTCTCACCACCATCACCTTCAGTAATTTTTCTAAAGTGCTCCTCTAACCAGATTGTGTGATTTTTTTTTCATTTTTACATTGGGTAGTTGCATTCGTAGGGCCTCACCTACATAAACATGCCCCTAATAATAGTCTGGATTCTTTTAGTTTTTGGTGTCACTGATACAGGTGACTTCCAAAGAGAACTAGGAGGCTGTAGACTTAGGGACTGATTACGACCTTGGGAGATGGGCTACTCCTCCACAAAAGTGACGGATATCCCGCCTGCTGTTTTACAAGTTCCATAGGATATAATGGAACTTTTAATACGGCGGACGGGATATCCGTCACTTTTGTGACAGAGTAGCCCATCCGTCAAGGTCTTAATCAGGCCCTTAATGTGCATCTTGGGGCAGTCACTGTATGCTGTCTCCATCTGACTCTTGTGCCATTTTGAGGTTGCTGAGGCAGGAGATGATGAAGCTCTGCTGGGGACAGAGCTGCTTTGTATAAAGCTGTCACCCTCTTCTTGTTCGTCACCTTAACCCCCCACCATGATCAGAGCTGATTATCCTCCCTCGCCACTACCACCTGCAGCAATTGTTTTTAAGGTGCTTCTCCCACCCGATTGTGTGATGTTTTTTCATTTGGAAACTTTGCCCTTTAGTACCATAGTGTGTACCAGGCTTACCTCGACAAACACATGTGTGGCAAATGGAGCAAATTGCAATGTTATACCCCTGCTTGCTAAGCATAAAGAGGTCACAAACTGGGAAGAACGTTTTTACGGGGCCACTGATGCCACTGCCAATGCATGAAGAACTGGAGGTAGGTGGGTGTGTCACTGATTGCCTCACTTTAGTGTGTATTTTGAAAGGGCTAGTTGTGGATGCAGGTCTCAGCGGCGGCCTTAGAAATATGGAAGCTGACAGTGGTGGTGTTACCAGTGTCACATCTCTTGAAGGAGGTTAAACAGGATGAGTTATGTCAGTGTCCTCTCAGCCAGCTTCTTTGCCAATGACTGGCTCAAACTTCTCACCCCTTCCATAATTATAAGGCTTTAGGAAGTGTCCTTTTCCCTTGTCTCTCGTGACAGGTCTCAGACTCAGCCGGGGTCAAATCCATGTCCAAATCATCAGAAGGTGGGATTGGAGAAAATGGTGGAGTACCCTTTGTTTTTCTTGCTGGAGATAGAGAAGCCAATGTTAAAAGAAGAAGTACATATTGTTCATCAAGAAGTTCAACTTCCGGTACTGCTCTTACTTCAGGAAGATCTACTATTGCTGGCTGTGACTCCTGTTGTCCAATTTGCTCAGTTTCCTATGATTAGTGTGTACTTATTTCCAGCTGAGATAAATCCAATTCAGACTCACTGCTTATCATCATGATTGTAGTGGTTGCCTCATTGAGGGACATGGTTTTGGGCTTACGCTGGTGTTATTCCATTCATGCAGGAGTGCTGCTTCCAGCTAGCTGCCTGAAGGACGGTGCAGCAGGCACACATTAAAAGGTTGGGACCGTGCGCCGTTGGTGGAAATCTGCTTCTGCTTCTTCTTCTCTTCCTTACTGACCACTTTCTTGGCAGCACCTTTCTTTGGTGCCATCTTCAAGCTCTGTAAGTTGTCAGTGGCACTTAGCTACACAAGTGGAAGAGATTGGAGAACTCACATGTTTCTGTCATGTCAGTTTATGCCTGCCTTCTGTCTGGCAGTATTTTGTGGATGATGTCTCTTGTGCACCTAAAAAGAAAACAAGGAAAAAACATTTAGTTAAACATGCTATTTTTGCAGTTTGAATGATTCATAGTTCGGACAATATAATTTAATGTGGTTACTTATTATCCTTAATAATTAACAACAATAGTGTATCTATTGCAAAGTAACACCACTATAACATAATAATTTATTTTCAATCAGGATAATAATCACATAGATAGGTAAATGTTTGCTTTATGTGATTGTAAGGGGAGACACATGTGGAATGGAAGCATACTTAAACATGAATGTTGTTGTGTACATAAGGCAGGCAGAGGTTCCATTGGAAATTGTAATAATCCTGTCTATGTGAGACAGGGGGTCAAGGGGAAAATGGAATAATCCTTAAAAAATGAATGCTGGAGTGCATCTATACCAGGCTGGTTAGTCCAGGGTGATCCAGGGGATCCAGGGGAAAAGGGAATATTACACAATAAATGAATGCTGCATGCATATATGGGCCAAAGGTAGGAATGGGGTCCAGGAGAAAGTGACTGAGTAATGACAATCCTTAAAAAATAATGCTAGTGTGCAGCAAGTGCTTATGACAGGCAAGGGATGAATGAAGGGAAATTGTACAAATAAATACATTATTATTTAATAAAAATATGAAATAAATTTGAAAAGTAAA
Organism: Pleurodeles waltl; assembly: GCF_031143425.1. NCBI lineage: Eukaryota > Metazoa > Chordata > Amphibia > Caudata > Salamandridae > Pleurodeles > Pleurodeles waltl. The sequence goes on from NC_090444.1 coordinate 494,118,499, forward strand.
ATAATAATAATAATACATAAAACAATTAATTCTTGTGTACTAGGGGACTACAAGGAACCCACTGGGATTTAGAAGGCAAGGAGGTGCAGGTGAAAATGGAGAACATGCATGTAATATTAAACTCTGTCCATGCATATATTACAATGTTTCTAAAGCATATTAAACTCATATCACAGAATAGTAAAAAAAAAAGAATAAAAACCAAAATGCATAATCTTCTCCTATCAATCACCCTAGAAAATGGCTTTGCAAACTGGAAAAATAACCATTTACACTCTGGCTGGCTGTACAAAAGGGTTGCCAGCCACATAGTCAACCAACAATAACAAGAGAGGAGGCATGGCCACAACAAAGAACACATGCAGGCATATAGCAAAAGCCCACTGACTGCCCTCACAAAATGACTGCCAGCCACAGGGTCAAACTACAACAACAAGCAAGGAGGCATGGACAACAAAGAACACATGCAGGCCTTTGGCAAAAGCACACTGACTGCCTGAACAAAATGGTCGCTGGCTACATGGTCAAATAACAACAGCAAGAAAGAAGGCATTGGAGATCAAATAATACAAGCACACTGGTTGGCTGCGAAAAATTGCTGAGGGAAGCATGACGTAACAGCACAACAACAGCAAGCAAGGAAGCACTGGAGAACAAAGAACACATGTAGGACTAAGACAAAAGCACACCTCTTGCCTACACACAATGGCCACTGACCAAATGGTGAACCAACAACAGCAAGGTGGCAAACACCTACAGGCCCATGGCAAAAAACACTGATTGCTTACATAAAAGGCCATTTTGAATAGACTGGCTGCTATACAAAATAGCCACTTGGCTGCATGGTTAAACAACAACAATAAGCAAGGAGGAATTGAAGAACAAAGAACACATACAGGCTTATAGCAAGGAAAACTACACTGGCTGGATACAGAAAACGGTCACTGGCCACATGATCAAACAACAAGCAAGGAGGCATGAACAACAAAGAACACATGCGACCTATGGGCACTGACTACACAAAATGGCCATGGCCACATGGCAAGGAGAACAAAGACAAATGGTGGCCTATAGCAAACACAAACACACACACATTGGCCAAAGGAGGCATTGTGAGAATGAAGAAAACACTACAATTAATTCAGCAATGCAAAAAAGGAAAATTAAGTGAGCTATGAAAGTTTTACAACAAACACCCTCCCAGGGCATCAAATATTTACCCCATCAAAATCTACTTTTTGAAGAAAAAAGTGAAATAAAATAAAACATTTTTTATTCAATCTAATGTGATTACTGGCCTAAGTGCTGTTTTAAAACAATAAATGCCACAGAAACAGATGTTTTGTGTGCCCATGACTAGTACTGGCTGGATGGCCAATGGGCAGAATAGGCTACATAGTAAAAAAAAATGATTAGTGCAAATTTAGCAAACATAGAGAAATGTACTGAACATGCAACATTCTCCCTTACAAAAGATAAAAAATTAAATGCAAAATAATACCTAGGCCCCTACTGAAACTCCAAGCCACCCACCACAACCACAATCAAATTAAAAAATTGGAGAAAAGTACAAATAAATACTGGTGCATTTCCTCTATCAAACAAACAATACCTTTATATAAAAGTTTGTCAAAGTCCTTAAAGTCCTTAAAATCCAATGGTATACATGCATCAGGAATTGCAGTCAGAGTAATACTTCCACCTCAAAATCCAAATGAAAAGTGATCAAGAGATGGACAAAGCATTGGGAGGAGCCTGTTGGACAGGAAGAGGATGTTGAAGTCGCTTGGGCACTTCCTTCCTGTTGAAAAAAAAGCAAACAACTAATGCTTTTTGTACTAAAAACAACCTGAACACTCCATGGCCATACAAAATATAAGCATCTTTTTGAGTAGATTTAGCTACTTCTCCAATAGAAAATTTGCTTGAGAATCATCCATGGGTACTAATGCTCGCTAATGTCACAAAAATAGTGCCAAAAAGCTCTGTGGCCACTGGCATCCCCGCAAGCGACTAGCAAATTTCATGTGCACTGGATAGTGGCCGACAATACTCATTGCACTCACCAACACACACCAAAACAAGTCTTGCATGCGCAGATGGAAAAATAATCCTACCACTAATTTAGCTGAAACTCCACGTTATACATGTAGTGCAGTGTTCCTGAATTCCATCAACTTTGTGAGTGGAGTTATATTGTCATCCAGACATAAATATCTCCTATGTTAACTGTGGCAATTTCCTCCACCAGCTCTACATTAGCACTCCCTGGTATAGCCCCACTGGTAAAGGATTATTCTTGATGGGAATACTATCTGCCTTCCTTTGCCTTGACTGGAGACACTCAAGGCACCGGGGCTAGCAAGGCCTCATGTGTTTCATCTCACTAAATCCTCCCCTCCTGTGCTCACAAGAGGACTGAAAACTCCTTTAGGGGCCCTTAGGGAACTCCCTTTGATTCTCTTTGCATCCTCCTTCCTTTTGCTTGTGGAGACCCATACCACCTTTCTTGTCGTCTACCATATGTACCTTCTTTGACACTCTAGTGCTGACCAAAGGTAAACTTCCCTTACAATGTGTCTGGGCCACAGTAAGCCTTGGGGTTATATGGTGCTGGTGTAACTCTGTAAAACAATTTCTTAAAATGTGCCTTTTTATAATTAGACTGTACAGTCCATCATAATTATTTACTTTGTTGCCCTTCACCCAACCTACTAGTCACTTATGAGATGAGTCCCTAATATCTACCCATGACTGGTATGCCTGCTTCTCAATATCCCTGTCCCTTAGGCAATGTTTTAAAGGGATAAACCTAACTTACATGTAAGGGTTTCCTTCATAGGAGCATGTCATTGGTTCAGCTACTTTTAGGGCCAATGAGGTATCCCTCCCAGCAATGGGCTTGTGCTTCCACAGGACAGCTCCTGAGTCCTCCTTCAGAAGTCTATGTGTATGTAAGGCCACCTCATATGTAGGGGTAGGTAGAACAGAATATTTCAGACCATGAAAAAATCAAAATTGGGTGACTCATTTTGACAATCGTGTTCTATGGTGCTTTTCTTTTAAACCAGACATGACTTGGGCTATAGAGCGGGAGAACGGGCGATCCATTGGAATGATCCGTAAGGCAAAATTGAGTTGTCCCACTAACACCTTCATCTGGCACAGAGTGAACTTTTTGGCCCCTAGACATGTTTCCTAGGATTCCCGGAAAGCATGGACCTTGTCCAAGGATTGCCTACAATCCCCTTTCACTGAATCAATTTCTATTCCCAGGAACACTAAGGATGTGGCTGGCCCTGTTGTCTTCTCCTGAGCCAAGGATATCCTGATTTCAGCCATTAGGGACTTAAATGTAGCAAAGACCTAGCAAACCTGTCAAAGCCTCCTGATCCCAGGAACAAGAAATCACCTAGGTAATGAATGACGGAGGCCAACCCCAATATTTGTGTAAAAAACCATTTCAAAAAGGTACTAAATTGCTCAAACTAGGCACAAGAAACTGAACACCCCATGGGCATGCGTCTGTCACAATAGAACTACCCCTGACACTGAAAACCCAACTAATGGTACTCATCAGGATGAACAGGTAAAAGCTGGAAGGCTGCCTCTATATCCACCTTTGCCATGAGGGCCCCTGGACCCAGCTGCCTTACAAGGAGCTGAGGCCAATATTGCAGTAATGTTCATGCCGGTCAGCACAATAGGAACAGGAAATACAATGCTCCTCCGGTCAGCCCAGCGGGAACATTGTAATACACTTGGGGGAAGACGTCATCAGTGTGACGGTGGCATCCTTCCCATGGTTTTGCCAGTCCTGTGGTGGGACTGGCATCGTCGAAATAAGGCCCTTACATAGGATACAGATAATGCCCCTGGGCCACAAGTTAAATTGCTACACTGCACTCATATTTGAAAACTCATATCATATTAAATTTAGGAAGGTCCAGTTGATTATAGCATCATAGTGTACCCACCAGTATAATCTCATGTTCCAATTCCTATTTGACCTATCAGGCAAGTTTCATAATACCTCCTAGAGAGGGTTGCCCCAATTTGGAGCGGTACATTCATGGTATGGCCCTGTACTTAGTAGCAGCCATTCTAAGTTGTGAATATGCCTTATACATGTACATATTATTCATGAAATTAAGTTGGGAGACTCTACCAAAGTGAGATTTTTTAAAGAGGAGATATTAGCATAAAAGAGTGAATCAAATTGTGAAAAAACTCTTCTTGGCGTGGGAATAACAGGTATTCTTGTTAGATGCAAAGAATAAAGCTGACAATCAAATAGGATAAAGCACATTTCTTTCTGTAATAAGCCTTTTAGTTACCAGCACAGTACAATTATCATGTAACCAAAGTAAATCTGTAGCAATTAAAAAAGACAGACAATGAAAAAAACTGGTAGCCTAAATCCAACTTTTATCTTAGCTCTTTTAAGCTTTTGATAACATACTGTAGTTGTTTTTGTCATTCCAAATACATTTTGAATAAACTTCTATTAATTTGGGAGATAACTGTAGACTGAAATTGTATCTGTAACATAGATAATAATGATCAAAATTATTTTCACAGCTTACCAGGAGAGGAATAAAGGTGACCATTGTTTTAATCTCATCCTTAATATAATCTTTTTTAGAATTGCATCACAATTTTGGCCAACTGTATGTTTGATGGTTTGGAAAAATATTTTTCTCAAATATTTTAGTGAGTGGCTATGCTACGCTATACAAGAGTTAGCAAATTATGTGAACGGTACAATGGAATTGTAAGTGAAATAATTCAGTTGTACAATCATATATATATATGAATACATCTTAATGATTTTTATAATATGCAGAAAAGTGGTGAATGGATGATCAAGAAATAATAAACATAATCAGTATATGCCAATGGTTTTAGATTGACAAGTGTAATAGTGCTTTCTTTAAATAGTTGGGATTTACTAATCAAACATAAAAGGATTTCAGTAGCAAACAAAAATTATTCAAGTATGTAATTGTAAAGAATCTGAAATAAAATTATACATTTGTATTCCAGCTTTATGGTCTACATAGAGGGCTTAAACAATATTGAGGAAGTTGTGAAGAAAAGGGGGGAAAATTATAGGGATAGGCGCTAACAGAATATCACCAAAACATTTCTTTAACAATAGATAGTAAATACGGTGCTCCCGAACGGAGGGTCCTCCCAGCACCTCCAGTGTTTCTCCAATAGGAAAAACCAAACTGATTTAAAAGGCCAGGGCACTCATATGAAATAATATAAGAGTCTGTGCAGTTAGGTGCTTGGCCTTCGGAGAATCAATATATAATCCAAACAGAGTTAAAGTTCAGTGTCTTTATTCTTGTGCGAGGTTTTCATACATGTTCATCACATCAGAAAGATTGCATATGTGGTCATCAGAACAACATCCAACAGCCAACACGTGTTTCGTCTCCGAGAAATTAATCTCATTGACTTCCTCAGGGCTGTAAGAAACATAATAATGAGCTTGGTCATAATCTGTAGTTATACATGATTATGGAAAATTAATACCTGGCACTAAAATCGTGGCCAAGTCCTTCACCAGTATCGCGTGAGTGTCTAAAATCATCAAGTGACATTACCAAACGGAGCCACAGAGAAAAAACTGTGATTATAGTCTACCACAAGTGATAAACTTGATATTATTATAAATATCACCAAAAGTTTGATGTGCACGTGAAACGAAGTAGAAATTGAGAATTAGAAATAGGGATAAAGACTCCCACTAGATATGTGGCGATGAGAAATGGAAACTAAGGTTGAGAAATGTACTCTTAATGACAGGGTGTCATTAGGAAAAAAGGGAAACAGAAAGGCGTCATAACACCTAGGAAATTGGTGAGTGAGTGTGCTAAATTAAGCATTCGCAAGTGTGTCTGAATAAAGAAAAATGTACCAAAGTATAAGTAAGGTGTTAACATGAATAAATGGCTTATCCTAATCAAGTAAAACTCTTCAAGATAATGTACGATCTGAAATAAAATGATGGTAAGTCATTAGGAGGAAGATAATGAGTAAGCTGAATTTAAAAGAAACTAACAAAAGGACTATCACATACCAATAGAGAAAGAGTAGTGGGAATCACGTGACGGGGGTAAAACACTATTATCCCCGAGTCTTCGTGAGGGAGTACTCATAAGTCAGCACGTATGGATCCAAAATCTTTTACGGTGCGATCTAGAAGAGAAGATCGCTATACTAAGGAAGTAGTGACAAGCATAAGCAATATGGCGTAATTCTAAAAGTAAAAGGTCACGTACTTATAAACAAAACAGTTCTTTTGGGTAAATTCTTGTGTTGGGGGCGCTGTGTCTTGCTCCCCGATAATTAAGCTGGCGTGTATGTAGAGAAAAAGGACGTGTAAGCCTTCCATCTCATCTAAAACCGATTTAACAAAGATTATAATCATATGTTGCTTCTAAGTTGAACAACCAGACTCAGCTCCCTCAAAATAAAGTGCAAAATACATAAGTTAACATTAATGTCACCTACCTAGAAGTATAAGATATAGAAGAGACACAGAGTAAGGTCTCAGGAGTGTGTGTGAAACTCCTCAGCATGATGGGCAGTATGTTTGTTTGGTCCTTCTTTTATTCGATGATGAGAATCATCGGCTGGTCTGAAATAGAAAAAGGACAGAGTGTTGAAAGAAAAAGTGGGCGCCATCTTGGAGTGTGAAAGACATAACTAAAGGACAGTGTCCAACTGGGTGGATGAAATTGCTAAGCATTATCTAATGCGAATAATCTTAGGCGCTTACTCAAATTGATAGAAAGACACCGAATAAGGTCTTACACGACACAGAGGGGGTCATTCTGACCCTGGCGGTCCAAGACCGCCAGGGCCACGAATGACGGAAGCACCGCCAACAGGCTGGCGGTGCTTCCAAGCCCATTCTGACCACGGCGGTAAAGCCGCGGTCAGAAAACCGGGACAGGCGGTTTCCTGCCGTTTTTGCCCCGGCTGGGCGAATCCGCCAGGGCAGCGTTGCAAGCAGCGCTGCCCTGGGGATTCTGACCCCCTTACCGCCAGCCTGTTACTGGCGGTTTTCACCGCCAGGAAGAGGCTGGCGGTAAGGGGTGTCCTGGGGCCCCTGGGGGCCCCTGCACTGCCCATGCCACTGGCATGGGCAGTGCAGGGGCCCCCTGACAGGGCCCCATGAAGCTTTTCACTGTCTGCCTAGCAGACAGTGAAAAGCGCGACGGGTGCAACTGCACCCGTCACACCGCCGCAACACCGCCGGCTCCATTTGGAGCCGGCTCCTGTGTTGCGGCCCCCATTCCCGCTGGGCCGGCGGGCACTAACATGGTTAGCGCCCGCCGGCCCAGCCAGAATGTTGGAATGGGGGCAGCGGTATTTTGGCCGCATGGCGGCCAAATGCCAGTTCCCACCTGGTATGTTTGTTTGGTCCTTCTTTTAATTAATGATGAGAATCATCGGCTGGCCCGAAAGAGAAAAAGGACAGAGGGCCTGATTACAACTTTGGAGGAGGTGTTAATCCGTCCCAAATGTGACGGATATACCACCAGCCGTCTTACGAGTGCCATAGGATATAATGGACTCGTAATATGGCTGGTGGTATATCCGTCACTTTACCGTCACATTTGGGATGGATTAACACCTCCTCCAAAGTTGTAATCAAGCCCAGAGTGTTAAAAGAAAAAATAGGCGCCATCTTGAAATTGCTATGCATTAGTTAATGCGAACAGCCTAAGGCGCTTACAAAATTGATACAAAGACACTGAATAAGGTGTCACACAACACAGAGTAAGGTCTCAGGAGTGTGTATAAAATTCTTCGGCATGACGGGCAGTATGTTTATTTGGTCCTTCTTTTAATCGATGAGGAGAATAATGTAACTTAGAAGTAATTTGTTTGAAGGGTCCCGAGAATAAGAGATGATACAAAATAGTAAAAGCAAAGTGTAATCGGCCAAGTAATCCTAAGTAGTCATTGTCCTAATTATTCGTTTCACGTGATCATCAAAGATTGGTGATACTTACCAATAAAGTGTGAATTCATATGCAATGTAAATACTGTAATGATAGTAACACTTCACATTTGAACAGAGTTCACCATCTTAGCACCAGAATTGAAATATTGAGGAAGTTATCACAAGAGGTAAAACATTGTAAATATTTAAATAAAAAAATGGCATTGAATTTTATCAAAGGCTTTTGCAGATTCTAAAGCCATACAACAAAGAGGAGATTTAGGGGGTCATTCTGACACTGGCGGCCGGTGACCGCCAGGGTCACCGACCACGGGAGCACCGCCAACAGGCTGGCGGTGCTCCCAAGGGCATTCTGACCGCGGCGGTTCAGCCGCGGTCAGAAAGGGTAAACCGGCGGTCTCCCGCCGGTTTACCGCTGCCCCATTGAATCCTCCATGGCGGCGGAGCGCGCTCCGCCGCCATGGGGATTCAGACACCCCCTACAGCTATCCTGTTCATGGCGGGAAACCCGCCATGAACAGGATGGCGGTAGGGGGTGCCGCGGGGCCCCTGGGGGCCCCTGCAGTGCCCATGCCAATGGCATGGGCACTGCAGGGGCCCCCGTAAGAGGGCCCCACAAAGTATTTCAGTGTCTGCTTTGCAGACACTGAAATACGCGACGGGTGAAACTGCACCCGTCGCACCCCTGCAACTACGCCGGCTCAATTCTGAGCCGGCGTCCTCGTTGCAGGGGCATTTCCGCTGGGCCGGCGGGCGCTCTTTTGGAGAGCGCCCGCCGGCCCAGCGGAAATGTTTGAATAGCCGCAGCGGTCTTTTGACCGCGTTGCGGTCATTTGTCAGCGGTACCTTGGCGGACGGCCTCCGCCGTCCGCCAAGGTCTGATTGACCCCCTTAATCTTAATAGAGTTCATTTACACATGACAAAATATCCTAGTGTTATAGGGGAAAAACCTTCCTTTGATCAATCTAGTTTGATCAAAATGAAAAATGTATTTTAGAACTGACAAAAGCATACTTGCTAATATGTTTGCTAGATATCATAAACACGGTTAGGCACATAGGCACATTAAAATTAGGCCTTGGTGGAACTCGCAGAGCTTAACTCTCTGGAGGTTTGTAGAGTTACAAAAAATTCCTCGAAAATGCATAGAATTCCATGAACAGGGGGAAGTAAGCATGTGTGATACTCGCACTGTAATTTAGCATCAGGAGCTTGTTTCACATTGAAAAATCAGCACAAATGTCACCACAAGGCATGCCAGAAAGTGCAGCTTCTTTTGCTGCTGCTCAAATAGATTTTCTACTTGATTGGCAGCTTCTGACCGCAAATGGTTGTGACCTTCCAGGACCACCTGTGTTGGAGAAATCTCGTCGGGTGCCCTCCTTGTGATCCAAAATTGTGTTAGGGAATACCAACTTGTGCTCAACAACTTATTGTAGTTGAGCTGCATATGAGAAAGAAGTTCACCAAGCAGTGGTTGATGGTATTTGGCCTGAACTTTGCATTAAACTGTCAGGCACAGTGGCCAAAACTCTACCAACTCCACCATCTGAGCATAAAATATTATCTAGCCTTAATTAAAATGATCTTTACCTGGTTTAAGAAGAGCAACTAAGAGAAACTGGCCAATTACAGCTGTTTCAGAAAACTTATTTTCCAAAGGCTGAAAGATTGGGGATAAATTGGTAGAGAATGCCTTTAAAAAAAAATCTGGAATACCATAAGAGCTAGGGTATTGACCAGGATAAAGGGAGTAGATGGAAATGTTAAAATCTTCTATAAATAAAGGTTCATCTAATAATAATTTGTCTTTCAGAGAGTGTAGATAAACCACAGGTGACTAAAACCTTGGCAATACTTAGATCAGAAGTCATTAGTCGATGACTATGCAATTGCTTGTAAAAGTACAGAAACCTGCTTGCGATATCCATTGAGCTTGTAAATAATTCCCATTGAAATGTTCACACTGTTTGGTCTTAGTTCCTTGTTTATTTAATTCTCAAATAATTAATCAATATTTTATGCGAGTGGTTAGAGCCACAATATTATTTGCCCTTCTCTTTGGAAATTACTAAGTGGTCTATTAAACTTGTACCTTAATTTGTGAAATTTAAATTTGTGTTTATGTCTTCTGAAGATATGAAACACTTCTCATATTTAGCAATGTCTCTAGAAAGATCAGTAATTTTTTATTTTATTTTTTATTTTCATTTCACTCAAGGGATATTGACATACCTGAAATAAATGCCTTAAAAACATCTCATTGTATAATCAGACTTGTATCCACTGCTTTATCATCAGTAAAAAGGGTACTAACATAATTGCTGAGATATAGTATACTCTGCTCATTCAAAACAATTTCTGCATTCATTCTCAAATTAAAAGAATGGATTGGAAGTTCATGCAAAGTTACATGTTATGAAAATAATACTTGATCTAAACTATTGATTGATTCAATTTTAAGATTTATGAGTAAATGACATAAATTACACCATTAGAGGAGGTAATAAAAAAAAAATAAGAATGGGCATTTGATTGAAAGCTACTTTCTTTGCTTGTACGGTAATGTAATTAATGAAGTCTCCAATCATCTGCCAAATTACTAGTAGCAAAAAGAATTTGAGTAACAAATAAACTCTAGAAGGTTTGAATATAATTGTTAAATGTCTGTCAAGCAATAGTAACCTGCTTTCAAAATGTAGTATCACCACTAGTAGGTGCATATAGATTAATTAAATGAACATATAATTTATCAATTTCAGCTTGAACTTAGAGAAATGTGCCATTCATGTCCAATAGCCTAAAACAAAAGAACACTATCAACACAAACTCTTTTTAAAGAAAATAATATTTGATCATCAACAGGAGGAAACAGCAAAGATAATAGTGTAAATAACCTGCTTAAAGTAGAAAGGCAGATAACACATGAAGGAGAAAAGACTCTGCAATCTTGAAAAATGTTGCGAGTCCCCAGAGTATTGGCAATCCATCAAAGTAGGTGCATAAATACATAAATGTGAGTTACGTACACATGGAGATGTGAAACCCTTGTGGACATCTCATTTCAAGATATTCATTTAGGATCATTTAGGTCATACTTATAGCCAGGACCTACAAAACTTTGTTTGAGAATGGAAAATTACTTATGAGTCTCAATTGTTTCTTTATCATAGTCTTGGTTTATATATATTTTCTGACCTTCCACTGCAAGCAAAGGGATTTCTCTAACTGCTTTCGGAATAAGAATGAGATGATGATAAAAGCACAATACTGCGAAGGTAATTTGCATGGGTTTGATAGCTTTTGGGCACAGATTTGATAACATTTTGAGTCGAGGTTACATCACTTTTGTGGCACAGCCCCAAGCTAAATCCATATTAGGATTTACTGAACCACGCAAATCAAAATTTGAATGGCTTTCAATTGGATTTCATCCCAAAAATAAAATAAGGTGGAATGCAGAGTAGCTTTGCATTACCTTGCATTGGGGAGGTGTTACAAGGGTGGAACATGGGCGTTCCTGTGCATCCACCCATTATTTGGATGCAAACATATAGTTTCTAGTGTCTATAAACATGGGTTTATGCCAAAATGGTGTGCCTACCTGATGGTAATGTAACGAAAAGAAATATCTCTATTTCTCCTCATTACTTCCTCTTTGCATGTATGCTGCATCCTGCAGCACACATGCAAAGGGTAATATGTCTCTAGGGATAGATGTACCTTTCTGCACAACAGCTATTGTGACCACAATGTAGGGTACCTTGTGTTGTGGCTCAACAGTGTCTGTGTTTGCACAAGGTTGACAAAAGAGCACCAGCACTACCGGAGATCAGACTGGGCTGTATCTGATGCCCTGTCACTCCTCCTTCTTCATTTTGTGGACTGCCATCCGCTTGGGCACCTTGACATTGCAGCCATGATTGATGTCTGTTAGAGAAAATATAAGACACATTTTGCAAGTGCTTGTCTCTCTGTGTTGGATTATTATTAAGGTCTGTTTCCACTTGCCCAATTTAGATGAGGACAGACAATAGTTTGGCAACAAGTGAGACTACACCATTTCTGTGGTGACCAACCTTCTCCAATGGCCCAACATAGTAAGATCCATGGGAGAAATGGCTATATTTCTGCCACCCCGTTCAGATGGGCAGACATATGGCTATTTTTTACTGCCTGTCCCCATTAGAAAAACCAGCAGTAAGGTACAGAAAAAGCTGCCAATACTTCAAAAATGACCACTTAATGAGCCAGGTCAAGGGGAGTGACATAAACTTTATAATTATTGGGAGGAGGGCACATTGCCCTTCCTGCAGCCTCTGTGAGGCCCCAGGACCTCATTCCTCAGGACAATTGTAAAATAAAGAAAGGAGGGGTGTGCGAAGCCCCGATCCTGGAGCCTGAGTATGCCCAAGGGGATACCATCCTTTGGGGCCTAAGTTAATAAGATAAAGGGAAGGGTATATGGCCTAATTAGACCCTGGGATCCCTCCCTCCCTGAGTCTTAAAACGGCCCCAGGACCCCATCCTTCAGGACTGTTTTGAAATAATTAGAAGGGAGGGGGTCATGTGGCCTACACTCCCCAAGTCTTTAAAGTATCCAGGGACCCTATTCCCCCAGGGACAGATCAGTGACTGTGTCCTAGAAAGCCCATCCCTGCCTGTATTACATTTTTAGATCTCCCATCAAATGGAAGCAAACATACTAGTCTGCTCCCAGCCAGTGGAAGCTTTAAAAATGCCCCCGCCAGCTGGGAACAGACCTGTGTTCTGTATCCCTGCCAGGACTCCTGTGGGCAGGGAAACAGTACTACATATTGGTCCCCTCTGAGCATGAGAAGTGCTGCCTCTCATAAAATACAGGGAGCTGTCTATGGCCATAGGTGCCTTGGGGCTCCCCCAGCAACCGCCAACATGGTACTTAGTGTATCCATCTTTAAAGTGGAAATGGCCTAAAGGATGAGTTCCCCAAGTCTAAAATAGGCTCAGGGGGTGATCGACCCCTCTGCTTTATAAGATCATGATACTCCCCTCCCCTGTTTAAATCCAGAGACAGGGTACATGAGGCCTAATGAGGCTCGGGAAGGGCACCCTGTGGCCCCCTTCCCTTTTTTAATTGAATTTGGGCCCAGGGATGGGGTCCCCAGAGTTGACAGGGGGAGGGTGCACACACTGCTATCTCCTTAGAATTTAGTCCTGGGATATGGGGGTCCAGGGGCCTATTAAGACTTGGGGGTGGTTGTATACCTCCCTCCCCTTATTTGATATATTTTGAGGGCTGGAATGGGGTCCCTGTGGTCCGAAGGCCAACTCTACACCATGTTGCCAAAGTCTGTGCATGGCATGGGGTTGGCAGCTTGCAGGGGGTTTGACAGCGTTTGGGTGTATTGCCCACAGGGTCTGGCCACAGGACGAAGGGTGTGCACAGGCTGTAGTTGGAGGCCTCTCGTGGTTTGGCTGCAGGTCATTGCCACAGGCCCAGGTCTGTGGCCAAACCCCTATGTGCATGGCAGAAGGCCATATACTGCATGAGTTTGGCTGTTTGCAGCCAACCCCCTTTGGCCGAACACGGAGGGGGCTTGTTTTTACATATGGTAAAAAAAATATTACTTTACATTTTTTTTTTTAAACCCTGGAGTAATTATAACTTGTGACATAAGGTAACTATAACTCAAATCCTCACTCCGCACTGCTAACTACCACACATATTACATAATTCATGACATCACTGATAATTTCCCGTCAATATTTGCAATGAAATGCATACACGTATGTATATGTATGTATATGTAATACATTGGTTTAACCATACATAAATTGAAAACCAGATGGAAAGGGCATCTTAGGCTATTAAAAATGTTGACAGTAAGTACCCATTGGCAGTGCATTTCAGGATAACACATTCTTTTGCGCAACTTGAGGACATTAAGGCCCATATTTATACTTTTTGATGCAAACCCGTGCTGCCACTGGTTTGCATCAAAAATTTTACCGCCGGCTAACGCCATTCCTACGCACCATGGGGGCTGGTCAGGGTAAAAAAAAAATGACTCAAATCAGGCAGCGCCGGCGTAGGGGAAAATGGGGGTTGTGCGTCAAAAAATGGTGCAAGTCAGGTTTGAGTCAAAAATCATGGCTCAAACCTGACTTGCACCATTTTTTGTCACACAACCCCCATTGAAAGGTCTCCTGTCTTAGCAAAGACAGGAGTCATGCCCCCCTGCCCAATGGCCATGCCCAGTGGCATGGCCATTGGGCACAGTGGCATGTAGGGGGAACAAATTAGGCCCCACATGCCACTTAAAAAAAACAAAAAATACTTACCTGAACTTACCTGTACCTAACTGGGATGGGTCCTCCCATCCATGGGTGTCCTCCTGGGGTGGGCGAGGGTGGCAGGAGGTGTCCCTGGGGGCAGGGAAGGGCACCACTGGTCTGCTTCCATGGTCAGAGACCATGGAAGTGAGCCCACAGGTCCCTTAACGCCTGCCCTCACCCAGGTGTTTAAAAACGGCGCTCATCAAGCTGGGCGCTGTTTTTTAAGGCCAGCCTCCTCCTGTGCATCAAAATGACGCGGGAGTATAAATAAGGCGCACAGGCCTTAAAGTCATTTTTTGGGCGGGAGCGGCTACCTTGCATGTCATTAACTCAAGGCAGTTTCCCGCATCCAAAAAATTAAGCACACAGAGGAATTTTGACGTCCACGGGGTAGGGCATCATAGTATAAATATGGTGCACATTTTGCACCGAATGTGCATCAAAATGTTTGACGCACATTCGGTGCAAACAGAGTATACACATGCCCCTAAATTTATTGCCATGGACGAAGGGAAGAGCCAGGAAAATGTTTTTTATCAATAAATTTGAAACCGCACAATTTGGTTTGAGCATTGACAGGGAATTATTCACCTTACTATCATATTAAACGTAGTGCATTAAAATCTGTAGGCCTGAATATGAGGACCACCATGCCAGCCACTGAGGTCCAACCATCATCAGCTTTGGACCACCGTATTACGATGCATGCGGTTCCCTAGAGGAAAGAATACTGTGGTCCTGCTGGTCCCGCCGGCGCCACCATGCAGAACACACCACTGCAGCAGATAGACAGGCCAATTGAGCTATCAGCGACAGTATTTCTGCCGGAGCGATTATGATGTTGCATTCCACCGATGTGACCGTGGTAGTCCAACCACCACATTCCAGCAGGGGGAAATGAAGAGTTGAAAGGAAGGAACTCATCTGCAGGCAGCATCACACATTCTGTGCTGCCATAGAGCCGATCACACACGTCCTGCCGCTGCTGCTGCTCATAGATGGAGCACAAAATCCACACTACTGTGGACACAACTGACAGTAAGAAAACCAACCTGCCTGTGTTATTAAGCTCAACAACAGATTGTCACGCCGTCATACACGTGATATGAGGGTCAGGCTATGTGGACCAAGAGCACTTGTCATTGTGTCCCAGGTCTGAGTCATTCACAACGAATGACACATTCACTGCCATAAAACATCCCATTTGGGGAGGTCACTGACACTGCACCACCACACTCCACACACATCTGCTTAAATTAGTCACAGGGACAGTGAAGTGTACAGAACAGTGTGTCATACAACAGCATCACCACATCAATATCACACATAATTCAACTGATACCCTCACCTTGCTCACATTCCACTGATTGTTGTCAGATTGAAGACACACATGTATGGATGTGTCACTTAACGCAAATACCCCTCTGATGAAACATCCCTGTAATGGACCTGCAGATATCACCCACATTGCAACACAATGGAAGGTCAATAGAATGTACACTATTTTGTGAGGAAAATATCTCACTCTGATCTTGCCAACAACAGCAAATGGATCAATCAGGGTGAAACACACACAACTATAGGCATGCAACACAAATTACTCAGGAACAGAAAAAAGATAGAAAAGTAATGACAGGACAAATTTATACCCAAAAAACAACAACTTGGGTTTATTAACAGCAAATGCTGAAGAGCAAATGCCATTGGCCAGTTCAGATACTAGTCCGGCATGCAGTCACATTAGGGATTATGCTTGGATGTGGTGGGGATGGATTTGGGATGGGTGTATTTGGGTTTGGGATTGGTAGACTGTTTCTTTGGAAGGGTGGACTTCCTCTTTGGGTGGAGGGATATGGGTGCTTGCAGGGTGCAGGTGTTACAGGGGAAGACTTGGATGAGGAAGTGAATTGGTTAATATGTGGCTGGTGGCCTCTTGGTCTTGGGCATGAAGGTAACAGGGTAAAGGGCAAGGTCAAAAAGAAAACTTTCTATGGGAAAATGGGTAGGGTCATCAGAAGGGCTTGGGGATTTGAAGGTTGAGGGAGGGGTTGTCTTGCCTATGTGTATTGATGCCTTTGGTGTGTGCATGTGTTAGGTATGTTTTGGTTTGAGTGGTGTCTTGCATGTGTAAGTGTGGTCACTTGCATATATTGGGGGCTGTGAGGTGGAGCTGCTGGGTGATGTGGGAGTGGTAGATGTGTGTGTGGATGTTGTGGTGGTGTCTGCAAGTATGGTATATGTGGTGGATACGTCTGTGTGTGTTAGGGTGGTGTCTTTGGGTATGGTGGATGTGTCTGTGTGTTTTGGGGTAGTATCTGGATTTATGGTGGATATGGTAGATGTGTCTGTGAGTGTTGTGATGGTGTCTGAGTATATGGTGTCTGAGGTGTGTGGGTCTGTGTGTTGTGAGGTGTTGTCTAGGTGTATGGTAGGTGTGTTGGATGTGTCACTGGGTGATATGGAGGTGTCTGTGGTATCGGTGGTTGTGGTGTGTGGGCCAGTGGGGTGGTGGGAATATCTGTGGAAATGATGGCTATTGTGGTGTCTGTGATTGTTAAGTGCTTGCATGCCAGTGTGTCTTGTGGTGCTTGTGCCTATGCTTGTGTGTTTTGAGGTGGGTGCGTGCAGATGTGTCTGTGCGCTTGGGACCGGTAGGGGAATAGGGAATTTGAATTGGGAAGAAGGAGGTGGGGGGGAAGGATTTTTTGGGGGGGTGGATGGGTGCCATCAGTGAGGAGGCCAGAGCCTGAAAAGAGCTCTATAGGCCTGACATGTCACTATGAATGTTTTCGAGGTACGCATTTGTCTGCTGAAGTTGGCTGGCCAAACCCTAAATGGCATTCACAATGGCAGTCTGCCCCACGGAGATACTCCTCAGGAGGTTAATAACATCTTCACTCAGGCACCGGGGATGAGGTGCCTGGTATGAAGGAGAAATGCTCCCACTTGAATGAGCGGGCACGGTCATCTGGGTTGGGAGCAAGAGAAGGGTGGCACTAGAACTGGGGGTGGCAGACAAGGATGGTACAGGAGCAGATCCTGATGGGTCCACCATCAGTAGTGAGTGGCTACTGGAGGAAGAATCAGATGATGAAGAGGTTTATCCTGTGTGCTCCGTGACACTCCTCCCCACTCCGGCCACGTGTTGGTGGTGTCATGCCTGGAGTTACCGTGGCCAGATGCTTCCCCATTTGGTTGCACCCTGTCTCCTTCGCTTGCCTGTGATGATGCTACAAATACAAAGAAAAAAAGGGTAACTATCTGCTCCTGATCACACTTTAGCAAGAGCTGTGATTAGCAAACATTACCATGACATAAAGTAGGCCCCGGTAACTAACTCCATCAAAGGGGCTCCTACATTTACAATGCCATATGGTATGTGCATGCATGCCACATGAACTGTCAACAGTTGTCCTCAGGAAAATCAGAATCTCAGACAACTCCAAATACAATACCTACACAAGGTCAGACATACATCTATTTGTCACATACACAATATCACAACAATAAGAAATGATGATCCAAATCCTAACATGTTGATGACAGAAGTACAGTAGCCTGAGGGAGGTGACATGAAAATACCCATGTCCCACTGCAAACAAATGAACAATGCTCACTTTACCATGTATAAATTGTCCTAATGGAGTCATGGAGATTGTACTGATGTTGATCAGATATACTACACGTCTAGCTTGGAAATTTTTAGAAACAGCGTCTTTAGTTGGCAGTCAGTATGCACTCTGTCCAAGCAGGGACCCTCACTCTAGTAATGGTAAGGGAGTTACACTCCTAAGACAACCTCTGGTCACCCCCTTGGTAGCTTGGCACAAGAGGGCAGGTTTATCTCACAGGCAATGTGTAAAATATTTGTATCCACATACACAGTAACACAGTGAAAACACCACAAAAGGACTCAGCACCAAGCTAGAAAAATTGCCAATATTTTTCTGAGTAAAACAGACCAAAACAACAAAAATCCTCAATACACAAGTCAAGTTATTAATTTTAAGAGATTAAACTTCAATAGAGTGCTAGAAAAACATAAATGCTTCCATTTGGTCATATCACGGCATTGTGATGGATTAGTTCCTAACAATCTGACATTAATGGCACCGGTCACAAGTCGCACTGACCCCCCAGTACAGTACCTTGTGAAAATGAGGAAACAAGCCAGTGCATGGAGTTGGGGATCGAGTCTCCGCTAAACATGGTGTGCATTGATTCAGGTACTGCAGCGAAGGAGCAGAGGCATTGGTGCGAGGTGTTGGGTCCTTGCTGTGGAGCTGTCAAGGCGAGTCGACATCAGTGCAAGGCGATGGATCTGTGCACTTCCAGTGGGGTCAATATCCACGATCACTGTGTGGTGCGTGCAAATCGCACGTAGCTATCATTCTGCTTGACCTAAGCGCAGCATTTGACACTGTTGACCACGATCTTCTCTGTTCGAGATGATCAGATATAGGAGTAGGAGGTTCTGCTCTTTCCTGGCTCTCCTACTTCCTCAAAGACCGATCTTTTCAAGTTTTGGAGCGTACCTGTTTTTCCGGTCTCTACCCGCTGGCATGTGGAGGTCCCCAGGGCTCGTCCCTCAGCCCCACTCTTTTTAATGTCTATCTGTCACCTTTAGCTAGAATAATTGCCCCTTACAATCTGTCTCTGGTAACCTATGCAGACGACACCGAGCTAGTGGTGTCCCTCTCCAGTTCCGGGGACTCTCCAGTGACTAATCTCTCTTTCTGCATGAGTGACATTGACAATTGGATGACCAAGTCCAAACTCAGGTTTAACGGTGGGAAATCGGAAGTCCGGGTCCTTGGTAACGGCCCCCTTGCTCACCCTCTTCCCTCTCTCTCAGACGCCTTTAGGTCTCTTCCTCCTCCTAAATCCCAGGTTAAGACTCTAGGTGTGATACTTGACCCCCGGCTTACCATGGATTCCCAAGCCAGTAAAATCTCCTCTACCTGTTTTGGCCTCTTGCGGATATTTAGAAAGATTCTTACCCTTCTCCCTCCTACAGCCAGAAGAATCCTCATTCAAGCCCTAATTCTGTCCCGTTTGGACTACGGAAACTCTTTGTTCCTTAGCTCCCCTCTTTATGTTCTAAAGAAGCTGCAAAGAGTACAAAATGCAGCCGCCAGACTTCTTACCCACTCCTCAAAATACGCCTCCGCTAAACTGGCCATCTCCACCCTCTACTGGCTCCCCGTTAGAGAAAGGATCCAGTTTAAATCTCTCTGTATTGTTCATAGGGCCCTACAGGACAAAGGCCCCATCTCCCTGAGGAAACACATTTTCTTGCACACTCCTTCCAGGAGCCTTCGCTCCTCCTCTCTTAGGTATGCACACGTTTCTCGCTTTAAGAGAGCCTGGGGTAGTAACTCCTTCTCTACTAGGGCCTCCCACCTTTGGAACACCCTTCCTACAGAACTCCGTTTTGAATTCTCCGAGCGCCTCTTTAGGAAAAAGCTTTAAACTTTTTTATTCTGTAACTAATACCTACTCTCTCTCCTTCTTCAGTTTCGTTACTTTTAGCGCTGGGATGCCTTCGGGTCGCCATGCGCTTTACAAATTCTGAAAAACTAAACTAAACAGGGCACTTTGGGACTCACAAAATCGTGGACTTCAGCAATGCTGCGGCAGTGTCAGGTCTGTGGGGTTGTCGCACTCCAGCGAGAACCACAGCTTTAGCTGCCGGTGGCATAGCAGAATCTGGCAGCAGCATCAGTCTGGAGTCGTCTGAAGTCAGTGCAATCTGTCCTTCTTTGTTTTTCACCAGCTCCTCCTTTCAAGGACCCAGGGACTGGATTAGGTACCACTTGGCAGGGTAGGAGTCTCAGAAGCGAGTCTAGGTGCTGAGTAAGTCTATGATGGCCCTGAGACTTCAGAACAGGAAGCAAGCCCAATCCAAGCCCTTGGAGACACTTCACAAGCAGGAATGTACGCAACGCCCAGTCTTTTTTCCTCTTTCAGTCAGAAGTAGCAATTGCAAGCCAACCCAGGAAAGCACAGTCACAAGCAAAGGGGAGTACTTCTCCTCCAGCTCTTCAGCTCTTCTCCTAGGCAGACTTTTCTCTTGAGTCCAGAAGTAATGTAAAAATCTGGGGTTTGGGTCCACTACTTATATTCCTTTCTGCCTTTGAAGTTGGAACACTTAAAAGGAAATTCTTTGTTGTTCACAAGATCCTGCCTTGCGGTGGCCTGGCTACAGACTCACACCAGGGGGATAAAGACTGCATTGTGTGAGGATCGGAACAGCCCAGTCAGGTGTAATTGTCAGCTCCTCCCTCCACTCTAGCCCAGATGACCGATCAGGATATGCAGGCTACACCCCAGCTCTCTTTGTGTCATTGTCTAGTAGAGATTCAAAAACAGCCCAACTGTTAGTTTGACCCAGGCAGGGAATGCACAAGCAGGCAGAGTCACAAAATGGTTTAAGCAAGAAAATGCTCACTTTCTAAAAGTGGCTTTTCCAAATGGACAATCTAAAAAACAAATTTATCAAAAGATGTATTTTTAAATTGTGAGTTCAGAGACCCCCAAACCACATAGCTCTATCTGGGCCAGATGTAGTAAGCCGTTTGCATGTCGCAAACTGCAAAAATCACAGTTTGCGGCATGCAAACGGCCGAACGCGATGCTCATTCCCAAATTGCGAGTCGGTTTCGACTCTCAATTTGGGAATGCGACTCGCAAATAGGAAGGGGTGTTCCTTTCCTATTTGCGACTCGCATCGCAATTCAGAGTTGCTTTGTGACCGCGAATGCGGTTGCAAACCAACTCACAGTTACCACCAGTGTCACACTGTTGGTAACTCATTCGCAAAAGGGAAGGGGTCCCCATGGGACCCCTTCCCCTTTGTGAATGTCGGCACAAATATTTTTTCAGAGCAGGCAGTGGTCCTATGGACCACTGCCTACTCTGAAAAAAAGGAAACCAAATGGTTTTGGTTTGTTTTTCATTTTGCAACTCGTTTTCCTTTAAGGAAAACGGGTTGCCAAATAAAAAAAATAAACTGCTTTATTTATAAAGCAGTCACAGACATGGAAGTCTTCTGACTACAGCAGGCCACCATCCCTGTGAGTGCAGGGAATCGCTATGGGGTCGCAAAATGCGACCCACCTCATGAATATTGATAAGGTGGGTCTTTGCGACCCCATAGCGAGTCGCAGAAGGTGTCTGAGACACCATTCTGCATCCGATTTTGCGACTTGCAAATTGCGAGTCGGTCAGTCTCGCAATTTGCAAGACGCAAAATTGGATTTTCCTACATCTGGCCCTCTGATCCCAAAGGAAAACTGCACTTAAAAGATATTAAAAAACCAGCCTCCATGTTAACCTATGAGAGAGATAGCCCTTGTAACAGTAAAAATCAAATTTGGCAGTATTTCACTGTTAGGACACAGTACATGTCCTACCTTTAACATACACTGCACCCTGCCAATGGGGCTACTTGGAGCTTCCCTTAGGGATGCCATACATGTATAAAAAGGGATGGTTTAGGCCTGGCAAGTGGGTACACTTTCCAGGTCGAATTAGCAGTTTAAAACTATACACACAGACACTGAAGTGACAGGTCTGAGCCATGTTTACAGGACTACTCATGTGGGTGGCACAATCAGTGCTGCAGACCCACTAGTAGCATTTGATTTACAGGCCCTGGGCACTTTTAGTGCATTTTACCAGGGATTTTCTAGTAAATCAAATATGCCAATCCTTAAAAAGTCAATTACATATATGATTTACACAGAGAGCATATGCACTTTAGCACTGGTTAGCAGTGGTAAAGTGCCCAGAGTCCCAAAGCCAACAAAAACTGTTCAGAAAAAATAGGAGGAAGAAAGCAAAAGATTGGGGTGACCCAACAAAAAGGGCCATGTCCAACAGAGATTTACACTGTAGACAAGTGTGCAAAATCTCAGGGAGATATGTCTCCAAAATCCACAATCAGCTAACCCCAATCATCTCTCTTGAGTGGCACTCCTGACAATGACATACTCTGATTTCATCAGTAGTAGCCAATAGTCCTTTGAATGTTGGAGAGGCCCATGGATTCTCAAATACTTGTAGAAGGCCCTCAACATATTGTCCAATAAGAAGTAATATCACTGTCTCCATTTTGGTCCTGCAAACTCAGAGTTCTATGGATGAATGGTTGTACACAACGACACATGATTCCAACATAACTGTAAGTCACTCCATGATGCATGTCAAGAGTCAGGTAACACACCATCTCCATTTTACATGTGCAGAGCACTTTGCTACATGATGCCACATCAATGGCATGGAAATGCACATTGTGGGTAAAAACTATAGTCCTACCTGCCCTGTCCTTCATTATTACTGCAGTTGTATATGCCAAATAACCTGCATTGATGGGTGAGGATATATGTGAGCCACCAATCAATGGTGACACACTCTTCTCTGTGGTATCACATGAATTGTAGCCCCATGACAAATGCCCAATTCCAAACACATGTTGGTATGCACTGATATGTGAGGGAATATAGAAATCATTCCAGGAAGACAGGTAGACCATGCATGAAACAGCAGTGAAAATAATTTGTCCAAAGTTAAAGGAACACATGCTAGCATGTAGGCGCAACGAATGTTGGCAACAGTGATGTCACACAAATCATGTAAATGGACATCCCTCACTTACCAAGGAAAGTATTGATCTGCAGTTGCACCCAAAGAACAATATATGCTCTGTGACATGTATGATGGCCACCTTCACATGACAGAAAGTAGTGAGGCACCAGCACTTGTGACACATTGAAGACAAGTGGCCTCTGGGGGGGCAGATGCAAAGTTACTCACTGGAGGAGACTCATGGCTGATGCCAGTGATCTATCACTTGATTTTGGTTGGGCTATCACACTGAAGAGTAGTGGACTTGTGTACAAATTATACCCACAACAACAACCAACATGACTTGATTGAGCCTGGGTAGTAAATTGTTTGTGGGCTATAATCGGTCCTGTCCTAGGTCCCTGGGCTAATAGGCAAGGCACATCAGCATGCACCAACTTTCATACCTACACAAACAGTTACTCATCTTGTGTATCACACATTGGCCCATCCCCAGCCTTTAGGGGGACATAGCAGAACCTAACACATCAACTTGGTAATGTGACAGGCAGGAATATGCCCTGAACTAATCTCCTTGTGGTTACTGTGCTCCCCTTAAATGTCCATTAATCTCTGGGTGGGCAACTGCCAGAATGCAGGGCACTAATGGGGTCAGGATCAGATTTGTGCCCCGCCTATGTTGAGAGGACAGCACCAGCTAAACCTCAGTGATCTTCCAGGCCCACAGTCTCAGGTCTTCCTACCTCTTCCGTCAGAGGGAGCTCCGCTGGCTATGGACCCCCAGGGTCCACAACTTACAGGTGATGGTTCTCCAAATCCCCTTCATCTGATGGACGTTGATCTGTATAGATGCAAGAGACAAATCAGAAGATTGCAAACACATATTTTGCACACATTGATGTGTCACACAAATGTCAGAAACACCAACCACAAAATTTGTCCACACTCCACACGTGTAAAGGCACATATGCTGATAGGTACAAGGAGATGACTACACACCTTTGGAGTTATCTGCAGGCTAACCCACTACCCTGCTCATGAACTACAATGACTAAGCAAGCCTACTGACATCAGGTAGCTAAGGTTCAAGCAACATGTACTGTGATGCGAGCCACAATGAAACACTGCACATCATTGTGGCTTCTAAAGGGTAACCTCGTAGTGCCTGATTAGATCAACGCATTTACACTCTGCAAAATTGATTCAATGCATACAGTGCCTACAGGCAACTACCATAGTGCAGACTGTACCCTAAGACTTGAATGACAATAAAAGGGCTGGCATGGTGGGTATGGAAAGTCTCTATCTTGTGCATGTGTGGACCTGTGACCTACCAAATGCTGACTCATGCCACTTCAGATTAGGTTTCTGTGGTATTTACCTGTAGCACATAATGCACCTTTGAACATATGTGGCAAACCTACAGAGATGGCATCCAACATACAAAGGTATATTTGGTTCAATTTATGGTTTGTAACCAAGCTACTGAGTCACATGTCACGGCCTGAAATCTACACACTATCTACATTGTGGATTTGTCAATTCTGCAACACTCCTGTACTAGACAAATGTGATGGATGGGAAGGTGACAGCAGAGCTGTAGGAGTAAGGGACCTCTAATGATTCAAAGACACACATTGACAATGATGCAAAACGCACATATGGGCTGGTTCAGGGATTTACCTAAGTACCCATTCCTAATCGAGTCAATGGACTGAGGCATACAGGGCACATTTTGCCACTGGAGCCTCATATTGGCCACATGACAGGAGCTGTAGTTCTACAGGGAATGAACACAGTGCCACAGCTGCATAGCCACAGTGACTCTCCCACAGCCTGGAGTATGTCCCATACTGGTAGTTAAATTTGACAGGCGCTGGTCTCTGAATGCTGAGTATACAGAAACAACATGATGTTGCTTTGTTTGTGTCAGATGTATTGAAATGTGAGTTGTTTTCCAGATGCTTGCTATGTGACATGTGTCATATGTCTGGTTTCATGCCTACAATCCTTGTTTTGTTCTTTGTTCATGTGAGCATTTCAGAGTTGTGACACTGGTAGGTATGCAATGCTGTTCTGACATATGAAGTGGACATGGATTGTTCCAGGGAATGTAGGTCATAGAGTTTGAATGTAGGTGACCTGCAAGACAGCTTTCACAGTAATAGGATGGAAGTTTATAAGATTCCATTGGACTTATTTGTTGTCCTGTGTTGGCACTGATGGATCATGTGTGTTATCATGTGGTCAGAAAATACATATTCTTAGGCCACAATCATGTCAGTTACCCTTTACATTTGCTAAATGTTCTTTTTGTATGACTTTATGGAGCTGTTGTTGTGTTTCATCATTGTAGGCCAAAGTACGTACGCCAAGTCACTGACATATGTTTGTGTCCTATCACCAGATACATGAGCACTGGATTTGTAATGACCCTGTGATCAGAACAGAAACTGCTTTACTGCCATCTATCTAAGTCTTGCATTGTATGATGTTTGATTACTTTGTTGTGGTAGGTGATATAGTTCCAACATCAACCACTTAAAAGTTTGCCTAATCTTCAGAACTGTGGCTGACAAATCCCTTCCTTCCATGGTCTACAGGTCTGTACCTGTAAATATGTTAATTTACTTAGTATGATTCAATCATTTATGATTTGCAATGTTTCTGACACCTTGACAGCCTGTGTGCTGAAAAATGTAACACCATTTCTTCTTTTACAAGACACTTGCATGTATGTGTTTTTTTGCAATGGTTGTAATCCTGGATTGGACACTCTGTACATGCAACATATCCCATCTTGAACAAGTACCTTGGATCATCATTGTATGGTTCACAAGGTCTAATAGATCTACATGGCTAAATGTGAAATTAAAAAAACTGCAGACAATGAGTTAGTGATGGGTGATTTTATTGGGAAACTACGACTAACAGAAAATATATGTGACATAACTCAACAAAAATTCAAATGTGAAGGAGTCAGTCATGGTGAATAAAATAATGGAGTAGAGTCCAAAGTCTAGAGTACTGTTCCCATTGCAAATAGAAGGTGGTTCAGGAACAGTCCACTCAGTGAATGTATGACACAAAAAGGAGGACCATAAGGAAAAGCATTATTGCTGGCAGTGGTAGGTATCTTGCCATCCATACATCCTAGATTCTTTGCTGGACATCCCACTTGTTGGGGGGGAATCAGCTTCTGCAACAGATGTATTTTGGCATGATGTACTTGTCACACAGGAAGGGGTAGTTGTTGGGGCCCTGATTGGTGTGGGGTTAATTTTCAGCAGCACCCCAGTTCGGGTGCCTATGTCTGTATTATGAGCATCCCTTTTTTCTGTCATGACCCTCTGCTGCTACTTAATGCCCCAGAGTTAAGTGAACACCTGGCCCATCATACTTTGGGACTTCTGATAGACCCCCAAGACGTGGCTGATGGTATCCTGGTAGACAGCAACCCCAGTGGCCTCACTCTGCTGCCCAACAGCATCTCTCCCACTCACCCTACCCCCATGAGCTTGTGCCCTTGGCACTTGGTGCCCTCTCCAACTGTGTACTGAGCCCTCAGAATCTGGAGTGTCAGGTTGAACCTCAGGATCCAGGACTGGGGGCATCAGATGGTGGGAACTGTACTAGATACATAGCTTGGGTGGTGCATCATTGACTGGCATGTTAAAGCAAGGGCTAGGACGTGACATTGTGGTCACAGTGAGACTCACTGTTGCTGACTGACCAAGTTGCCCAGATGGGCTAGGACCTTCCTCCATGACCACAAGTCCAAGAGTGTTGCTGTCACTGAGGGCTTCATCCAGGAGGTAGTGGTAGTCTGTTCAGTGGCCTTTGTGTGCCACGTAGTATCTCAACCTGTTGATGAAGAACATACATCGTTACTGGTTGAATTGTGACATCTACCTCCAAAGGTTTTGTGTTACAGTAAGCAGAGACACTGGACATAGTTAAGTTGTAGGTAATTCTATTGTGGCATGTTACCATGGTATTAGGTTTTTTGACATGCCATGTGAAGCATGCCTAAACTATTTGGCTCAAGCAACTCATGAGATGTGCAGATCAGTTTCATTTTGCAAGATGGACTGAAAATGACAACTTACCACCAGTGAATGCAACACAGTGGAAAGGCAACATACAACTTTGACCATTTGCAGATATAGTTGAGTGAAAGGCAGGCAAACACAGGACTGGAGTCATCATGTGGACAGTGCAGTGTCAATGTGTCTGCTGCCAATACCGGCCTGGTGATGCAGCTTGAGGCCTTAGGAATACCTGTTGTTCACACAGGGTGAGGTGTAATTCCTGTCCTCGATAGCTTCATCTTGGGGTAGCAGGTCAAGATGGATCTAGGTAGACAGACATGTCTCTGGGTTGAGCATGATCTGCCTATTGCTCACTCCCAAGTGAGTACACTTCAATTAAAAGTTACCAAACAAGGGTATTTAGACAAGTGGCCAATGGTCTGGGGTCTGGCGTTACTGACACAAGGCCTCCTTTGAGTTGCATTCAGGTTACTCTCTCTTCTATACACACCACACAAATGGTATCCTCCCAGATGAGTACACTTCAATTGAGAGTTACCAAAAAAGGCTATTTGGGCAAGTGAACACTGGGCTGGTGTTTGGAGTTACAGAAACGGGGCCTCCTGGCATTAGCAGTCAGGCCACTACCTCTACTTCATAACATTGAACATATGGTATTCTCCCAGATGAGTACTCTTCAATTGAGAGTTACAAAACAGGGGGATTTGTGCAAGTGCACACTGGGCTGGTGTTTGGAGCTATAGACATAAGGCCTCCTGGGAATGGCAGTCAAGTCACTCTCTCTACTACCCACACTATCCTCCCAGGTGAGGGCCCAGGTGAGTACACTTCAATTGAGAGTTACCAAACAAGGGTATTTGGACAAGTGCACACTGGGCTGGAGATTGGAATTACTGGAATAAGGTATCATGGGAGTTGCAGTCTGGTCATTCTATTGATTACACACACTATACAATTGGTATCTGACCAGCTGAGTAGACTTCACTTGAAAGTTATCAAACAAGGGTGTTTGGGCAAATGCACACTGGGCTGGTGTTTGGAGTTACTGACACAAGGCCTCCTGGGAGTTGCAGTCAGTTTCCTCTCCCTACTCCCCAACAATTGACAAACGTTAGGTAATACATATCTGTGTGCAGGCTGAATATAGGTTTGAACATACATTTACATTTTGACAGTTAACATGAATCCTGCAATGTTTTTTTGATATTGTGAGATTTACAAGTACCTTTTGGACATATGGCATGTGATGAGCCTTGGAAGCTGTGATGTTGGGTCCAATAATACACATTGACAGTGTTAAAACTGAGATACCCTGGGTATTGAATGTTGATGAGGTACATGAAGAAGACAGCGGCAAAAGGTGAGCTGTGAGCATGCATGACAGTGCAGTTTTGTGGCATTTTTTGTGTTGTAACTTAGCAGTCTCGCGTAGGCTCTCATTATCCTAATGAGACCACTGGATTTTTGGGTGGCAGGATCGTTCAGAGTGTGGGGGACTAAGTATAACCCACGGCGAAGGACCCTTATCACCCCAAATCCGGGTTGAGCTCCGGCTAACTAGCAGTGACTCATCTCTCCCAAAGGGAAGAGACTATTGGGCAGCCGAGCGCATGACATCTTAGTGCTTCCCAGGGAAGTTGTGGTCACTCAGATCCCAACCAGTTCTCTCAAACACAGTGTTATCTCATATATAAATGACAAAGGCAGTTTGAGTTTTAAAGATTGGTTTAATAAAACAACTGCATTTTAGATAATAAGGCGTGAGCCACAATAACAAGAACCATACAACACAGTAGGATTGAAATAGTAACGAGGAGAGTGAAACATAAGAATAACGCTATCATAGTGCTACTAGATTACGTTCTCTCTTCTAAATTCTATTTTGAGCACAGCATGTTAAGCTCTAAGCCTGCCTTTCAGGTCCCCCGGGATGACATCAACCCACACACCTGAGCAAAGGCCTGTGATCGGGATCAGCATCTGCAACAGGGCAGTCAGCGTCTAGTTGTGGTTCCCTAGTCGGAATCTCCCTCTTACATGTACCAGGACTAGGAAGTGTTTTTATAACTAACACGCCGGTGTTCTAAGAAATGTCCCTACGTAAGAATGTGTACTTTCTACGAACCCTAAAGACTAAACTTCAACCACGTCTATCGGCAATGTACCAGACTGTATCCTTGACTGAAGCACAGAGCGAGCAAGAATGTATTGTTTGACAACTCCAGTGCTGAAGTAAACTAAACAGTGTGATAGAAGAAAATAAAACAAGACCGTGAAACTGGTTATTGTAAAATAACAGTGCGAGGCTAAATAAAATGCATCTAGGACAAAGGGCACAGAGGCCTAATACTTTAAGCAAACGTGCAAAAGCTACATTAAAAAATGGCCACACTACAGCAGACTCCTCTCCCCCAGGTATTCCTTGGGGGCCTTGTGCCAGGAAATCTCTAAGGATACAGGATTCTCAAGGTTGCCACATAATTAAACTTGTCTTTTGAAACCATGTTCAACCATAATATTAAGAAATCTATAGGAACAGTCAAGAAGAGAGTGGTTAATCAAAGTGCATAGCGCCCCTTGAATGAACTGCAATGCACAAAAATGAACTTGCAAAGAAGCACGTTACAGTATCTGGTAATTCCATGAGAAGTTGGTACGTTCGCATACACTGTCCTTGATTTCTGGACTTCAATAAAGGGACCAAAAATGCTTAGTAAATCTTATATAATAACCACATAAGAAACCTAAATGCAACATTGATTGACCAGATAGATCGTTACGGGGACACCTAGCCAGTGTGTCACTTTGTTATGAGCCTGTTCCCCAATCTCTGGTTGTCTGGGCTTCAGTGGAGGATGCCTGCCAATACCAGCACATATGAGTAAGCATCTTGTGGGGGATTTAAAGTTATAGGGTCATGCTATGCTTTGATCCCCATGCCTTCCCGCCTCTGCACACCCACTGATAGTAGTGGAGAAGGAGATTGCTCTCCAGTTCCGGCGACCATCCTTCCTGGTGTTGACATTATGTTCATCGTACCATCACCATTTTTCACTCCTGCTTCAGTAGCTGTCAATGCTCAACCATTTCACAGCAGGGGAGCTACCCCAGAGAAGTGGTCATCTACTGAGCCAAAAGGCTTCCAGCGGAAGACATACTCCACCACGCCCAGGTTGGGGACATGTTGCCCATGTGTGGACGTTTGAACTTTGCAAAGATTAGCCAGTTGTGCTTCCATAGCAGCCAAACTTTATTTAATTAGGCTAAGATGATATTAAAAGATTTCAGTGAATTTCACATATATTTCCTTGATGTTCAATACTCATTCCCTGCTCCCTGCACTGCCCCTTGCTGGTCTGTGGATGCAACTGTTGCGGGGGTTGAGGCATTTGTGAGGTAAATCTCTTGTGCTTAGGGGCTGGTTTGGTGGGACAATGAGGAGCTATTGCCAAATAAACACAGGGGTTGACCTCTGCCAGCGTGAGTCAGTTTGTGGCTCCTTCCTGACTGTAAGTAGGTACCCCTTTGCCCTTCCTTACTGAATAAGCCATTACCAATTCGGGGCATGCATCCTCAGATGCATTGCTTCCAGCTGGTTGTTCCCAATGGCCTCCCCTTCTTCCCCCAATTCCTCTCCCAGCCTCCATTGGTAATCTTCGTTGGGTCAGAGCTATTTTGCTTGTGACTATACCAATAGCCCACTCAAGCATAGTATCTCTGCATGTGGGCATAAGTTTCAGCATAGCTTACTCCATTAGCTTGTGCTTTCCCATGGTGTGCTATGGTCAGTGTGGGGTCTATAGCAATGAAGATTTCAGGGGGTTGGCTGGCCCAGCCTTGATTGGCCGCAGACAGGCACTGACAGGCTGCCATTGGCCCGGGCTTTGCCTGGGCGCCGACTCAGGCGCCTCTGGTGTCTCAAGAAAGCAACTGGTGCTTTGTAGCATGTGGAAGTGCCTCCTCCTCAGAGCTCAAGCATGTGAAGATGGTTTCTGGGGCAGCAAGTTCCTTCTGCTGCAGCTGAGTTAACAACAGTGCCCCCAAGTCAACCAACCATTTGCAATGCAAAGGATCTCGCGTTTGCTCGAGTAAGAGCTATTAGCATTTTAAATTCCGAACCAGACTTTTCTTGCCACATAAACTGAAAAGTAAAACACTTTCACATAAGCAAGCCGACACACAAAAGGAAACAGAAGTTTGCTCTCAGTGAAACATATCAGTAAAGTGCAATTATCTATGTAACCAGCAAAAGTTCAATTATCTACGTAGGTTGATGTCGTGCAAAGTGCTCAATAACTGCCCAGTGAGATTCAAGTCCAGAAACCACATGGAAAACATCGACCCTTGTATGTTTTCTGTAGTTGGCTGGTGTTCGAGGAGGGCTAAAAACCGGAAAAGGCATGACATGTGCATGCCTTTCACTAATTAAATCAAGTAAATTTTAAAAGGCAAGCCCACGAAGCAACCAAACTGATGGGCGTGACATGGGCTTAGATAAAGGCCATAGAGAGATTACACCAGGGAGAGAGCGTTTTGCACGCTTAACCCTACAAAACTCTCACACCGCTCGAAAGCAGCTGGCGCTTTGTAGCACATGCAAACCCTTCCTCCTCAGGGCTCTAGTGTTTGAAGATGTTTTTTGGGGCAGCGAGTCCCTTCTGCTGCTGTTGCCTGGTGCACTGGAGTCAACAAAACTGCCCTAAAAGTATTTTCACGCTTTTCATAAGTGGCCATAATCCCTGTCACAGGTGCAATCGATCAAATCGGATATATATACCAAGTGCAAACAAGCCTTTGCTTTTGGCTGACCTGATCTGTGAATTTACGTGCTTACAACGCTGTGCTAAGAGGTAATTTGCCAATATGCAATTATGGATTTTAGGGGTAAGTTATTTTGCATGCTTAGCGTCATCAACTTGTAATGTCCATCCTTTCTGTTTATCAGGGGATCAGTGAATATCCTTTAAAATGATTGATAATAGTCTTGACAATTTTTTAGTAGAACTTACCAGGCTCAAGGGATTTAGGGTTAAATAACCCCTCCCCTTTCTGTCTGTTTAAATTAAATCAGAGCGAGACCTTTATATATATATTTCCAGGTCTGTGCAATTTATAGTGATCTATGGCGAGCATTCGCTGTTTATTCTTTGGTGCGCGTTCACTGCTTCTTGTGTTATAGAAGACTGCTTGATGTGAATGTATCTATTTTAAAGAGGGTTTGATTTTCTTTTTGGAGATATTGTCACTTTCGGTTACAACGCTTTTCATTTAATGGTAAGCACCCTTTCAATGTACTTTAAAAAAGTGTAGTGTATGATGTGGACAACACTGTTTTATTGGGTATCTCAAAGCAGCTGTCGCATTATGTTACACATGTGGGTTTAACCTAGCATTTTTTCGGTACTAAAGGGCGAATCACGCATAGAGAGAAAGAAGTGTTGCAGTTTATACATCAAACTATATACATTTACTCTAAAGAATGCCACTACTTACGTTGCCTTCTTTTTTTGATCAACACAGCCTACAGCCTCAGTATCATACTGAACTTAGGGTCTCATTTACAAGGCCCTAGTACCCCCGGGGCATCACTTTTTGCAACACGCCATTGGTGTGATGCCCTGCGCCATATTTAGAAGGTGGCGTTAAGCCACTTTTTTTGTGGCTTAACACCACCTTGTAATTACAGCTGCTTTACATGCATAACTTTGCCTGCAATGGCTGTTGCTGTGGCCTTCCACCACAACACTCATTGCATTTTGAAGCTGCTTAATATTTATGATAAATCATAAACCTGAGGCAGCGCCAAACACTAATGCCACCCCAGGGGTAGTGTTAGCATGTCACAACAAAGAGAAATACTTTTATTTCTCCTTGTTTTTACTTTTTCTATGTGTGCTGCATTCAGCATTAGAGCTAGGCAGCTAATTTTAGTGCCTGTGCTACATAAAACAGGGGTGCACCATATTGTATTAAATTCAGTGCATCTCTGCATTTCTGAAGTGAAACAGCGTGGCACTGCCAAATTTGGTGCAGCATTGCACAGTGCCACTTCTCAGGAAATGAGGCCCTTTGTATCACACATATTGTGCAGGAGCTTCAGTAAACACTAACATAAGAAAAGATACTTTATAGTACTGCATGTGTTTTTGCCTTCTGGGAAGGGCTTACAGAATAGCTCGCTGTTAGTGGGTTGAAGTGATGGACCTACCAGGTGGAAGTTCATTCCTGAGTAGGGTAAAGCTGCATTCTTTCTTTCTCCATTTAACTTGATGTTTTATTTAGTTGTCTATTTGTTAAGGGTCTGAATATTAATTGTGTTTAGATTTCTTTTTTGTGAAGGCGCATGCACTGAATTTAGTTAAAGAGTGTGGTGCCTGATCTTTCTGGGTTCTTTGTTGCCTTTGTCCACGAACTGCAGTGCATTGCTTTACTAATCCCCCAGATGTACATTAGTTGAAGTATATACATTATTCCTTGTATTATTATGTATATCTGATCAATTGCCTTACAAATTCCCCTTGTATACGTGAGTTGGTGTAAATGTTCTATCTTTCTGTTGCTCCTTATACTTACGGAGAGTTGAAACAGTTATTCTATTTTTGCTTTTGATAGCCTTCTAACAAATTTTCAAGTACCCTATTGCATGATGTTGTTTATATTTTGATAAGAGAAGATTTTCTTTGTTAGTGGAGTCTGCATATATCCACATCAAATGTTAATAGTTCTATGTTGAGTAACTTTTAGTGTCTATACACTTTTATTTTGTATCAAATAGCCCTGAAGAAGAGACTGTGTCTCAAAACACTTGTTGGCTATTCAGCTGTTTTGCATTGTTATCTTATATTGAAGATTAAAAGAAGCTTTTGGAACAAGTATTTGTGATGAAATTTGATCCCAACCCTTGTTGTTTGTGTATATATATGAATGCATTTTAGTGATAGTTAGGACCATGTCTTCATAGAAAAGCATTTTTGACATGCCTATATCTTTGGCACTATTTGAAAAATCTTCACAACATTTTCCCCAAAAAGTGTGCTGGTGATTGTTGTTGCGGCATGGGGAATTTGAGGACAATCCATCAAGTGGTGGTTAAAAAATGGGGGGTAAAAACATGTAAGAGCACTTGCACTTTTGCACTGGGTAGCAGTGGTAATGTGCTCAGAGTAATAAAAATAGCAAAAACAGAGTCCAGCACACATCAACAACCTGGGAAACAGAGGCAAAAAGTTAGGGGAGACTTCGCCAAGGATGCCAAGTCTAACACGGGGGTGAGCGGTGGTTAGCTGAGGGTGATTTTCCTTTACCCTGACTAAAGTGAGGGTCCTTGCTTGGACAGGGGGTAACCTGACTGCCAACCAAAGACCCAATTTCTAACACTGACCATCTCATGAGTTATGCAATTTGTGAAGTCATAAGCAGTGCATTAGGGGGGCGCAAGTTATAGTTTGCTATGGTAACAATAACTGCTGAATTTCTAAGGCTTTGTGAGTAGAACATGTTACACTAACTATAATGCCTGTATAATCTTTTAGTTTTTTTTCAGTGAATTTCTATTTTTTTTATTCTATTTCCTAACCATAATGTCCTTGTAATCTTTAACTTTATCAGTGAATTTCTATTTTTTAAAATGTCTTCTTCCTAACTATAACATCCCTGTAACCTTTGTTTTTTTTACGTGAATTTTTTTTGTAAAATACATTTTTGTAGCTATAAAGTTGCAATGACCTATAAAATCTTTGTCACTTTGTATAGTTTTTACAAACTGAATAGTGATGGCACTGTGTAAGTTACTTTTTGCAGTTACATTTACATGATTGTTTAAAACACTGTAAACATATTGTACAAGAAATTGTATATATATTTTATATTGCTTGATCTGTAACTATATGTTTTTATGTTCTATTTCATACTTATAATATTTATGAAACTGTTTATACTTTTATGTTTTATTACATTCAAAAGTTTTAAAATAGTATATATAGAGAGGTTTTGGAATTTTTATTAAAATATTTGTACACCTATAAAATGTGAACATATATATTTATCTACTACTTCTCGAATTATTGAAGCAGATTAGATTACAGTTCTGTTTTGAGATAACCGCTGAAGGCAATTAAAAAGTACAGTGCACAATGTATTTAGTGTTTTTTCTTGAATAGCATTCACTACATATAGTAGATGAAAGAGACCATTGAGGACAACATTAACATAGCAGTTAACACCAGTAGTGCTATCCAACTGGAAACCAATAATTCCTCCTCCCTTTTCCAACTTTCTTTTCTTTACACCTTCTTTTTTAAGTTTGTTTTCCATGTCTTCTAAATTTTTTGTAGACTGTTTTGTGTTTACACTTAGGACATAGTAAGTGCTTTACATAAAAAGGGTACTGTCCTAAATGAGGAGAATATTTTCTTTGTAACCTGTTTTGGTCTCTCACACAATTTACATCTGCACTTACTTTTTTTCATCAAAATCAATCAGTAACCAACCAGCTAATGTGCGAACTCAATGCAACACCACATGTGATATTCCTTATTTAAAAACAGTACTTCTAGTATTAATAAAATGAGCATCAACACTTGAACCTTCAGACTTGAGGTTTGTTACAGCATATGCACGTCAAGCTGAAAACTGTTTTGTCACACATACAAATCTTTCACAAGTAAAAATTGTGCAACACATTGTCCAATTTTTTCAACCCATCAACCTGATCAAACATTATAGCTAGAAAGCCAGTCTCATTACGGCTTGTTAAATAAATACATTTGCCATTAAGGTTCCCTTAGTGTGGGAGTACACTACTATTCTTATGCTGAGGTTTTATAATTATAGAAAGAAAAAAGTATAGAGAATATTGTGAGAGTATTATAACTATCAGGAGCTTGAATTTCTCAAGAAATGCTGAGTGGATTTACACCAATAAAAAAAGGGCTCCTTCTGGAAGAAGAGCTACCTTTCTACCAAATTTGGTGCAATTTCATCCAGTGTTTTTTGCGCTATCGCTGTTCAATTTTTCTTATCGGAATTGACATTTGAAATGCTCTAAATTTCAACCCCCTTTTATCTCAGCCCTCACTTGCCGAATCACCCCAAAATTTACCAGACAGCAGCACACATAACTGTCGATTTTTTTTGGAACATTTGGTGAAGATTAGTCAAGCGGTGCCAAAGATATAGGCAATCAAAAACAGCTTTTTCTATAGAAAGTAGGTTCTAACTATAGTGACTGCCAGTAGATAATATATTAGCACTTTCACACCCGAATTGTGTGGACTTAATAGCAAGTAGGTCCCCAGGGGTAGAAAACAGATCAAGAAGTGGGGCTGCGTGCCCCACTCCCTTTAAAAATAGTTTGAGCAACAGGGAATGAGGGTTCCTGGACTGAAAATGGCTCAATGAAGGAGACTGCAAACCCCCTCCCCTTTAGAAATAGATTTGTCTCCTTATTCAATAGGAAGAACATCCTTCATTTGCTTTACTAATAACTTTGCACAGCTGAAAAGAATTACACCAAATTTGGCAGAAACCTTTTACTCAAAGTGTATTTTTTTTTTGATTTGGTGTAAATCTATTCATCATTTTGAAAGAAATTAAGGATAATAAATTTGCAGCATCTGGGAATTAGGTTCCACCATGTTATTGCTTACCGCAAATTAAAAAATATAAAACATTCTGGCTTGCAGAGAGGGCATTTTTCCCTGTCAGCCATCTTGGTCCTGTCAGACTGGTACTGGTCCCAAGGAACAAGTGATTTGATTGGCTGCTTACAACACAAACAGAAGTGTTGCAGAGACCATTACAGAACAAAAGGACTTGTTCCACATGCTCTGATACTGCTAACTAAGATATATGGAGGCAGAGTAGTGGTACTGTGACCCTACGGGAGGTCCTAGAGGGACCTATGAGAGTACTCTGGCACTGTGAAAAAGTAAAAAATAGATAGGCACCTATGAGCACACGTGATGGACAGCCCACTCCCTGTAGACACCTTAGCCCTTTTAAGAGGTCAAGCTCATATTACACAAAGCCTTGATGATGTATCTGAACCTTTGCAGGTAGATTATCTCTTGTGCACAATGAATGAGATGTAGGTGGCCAAGCCCCTCCTATGCACAGCCTTTACTTTGTACAGATGTCTTTACGGAGAGTCAGCCACCTCTGAACACTCAGGCCAAATAATGGTGTCCCAGCCCCTCCTATGCACAGCTCACAACCTGTACCTTTTGCAGATAAGTATTCTACCATGCACAAAGACATGGATGGAAAAGCTCCTAGCAAAAACAGCCTTCACTTTGTACAGATGTTTCTACAAAGAGCCAACTACTTCGAGACACTCATTATGTGGTCAAGCCCTTACTACACACAACCATATCTCAGTGTATAACTCTTTACACAGTACCCAATCCCTCTAGATACCTAATAGGTGGTCAAGGCCCTATCATACACAGTATTTTCCATTTTCAGAACTTGTCAGAGAGCCCACTCCCTTCAGACACCAAAGCATCTTCAGGTGGTAAAGACTCTACTACTTTCATGGAGAGCCTGCTCCCTCCAGACACCCAGGCCCCCTTAGGTGGTCAGGCCAATAATATGCACAGCCTTTGCCTTGCATGTTTATCTTTGCCAACAACTTAGTCACTCCAGACACACATGTCCCCATAGGTTGTTAAGCCCCTAATGTGTACTGCCTTCTCCCTGTTCACAACTCTTCACAAACACTTCACTGCTCTGGATACCCCAGTCTCCTTATGTGGTCAAGCTCCTACTAAGCACAACATTTGCCTGACACTCCTAATGGAGAGCATATTCCCTCAAGACACAAAAGCCCCTACTACACACAGTGTTCACCTTTTGCACAGGTTTTCACACAGAGTCCACTTCCTCCAGAAACCCAAGCCCCCTTAGGTGGTCCCTACTATGCACAGACGTCAACCTCTGCAGATCTCTTAGAAGAGAGCCCAATCCCGCCGGACCTCCAAGCATCTTTAGATGGTCAAGTCCATCACTATGAACAGCATTTTTCTTGTGTACAATTCTTTACAGACAGCCCATTCCCTCCAGACATGCAACCTCCCTTCAGATAGCAAAGACCCCTGCTACACACATACCTCACTCTCTGTAGAACTCTCTACAGATAATCTACTCTCTCCAGATAGCAAAGCTC
The DNA here is from genome assembly GCF_031143425.1 of Pleurodeles waltl. NCBI lineage: Eukaryota > Metazoa > Chordata > Amphibia > Caudata > Salamandridae > Pleurodeles > Pleurodeles waltl. Next base: position 494,156,610 of record NC_090444.1, read on the forward strand.
CCATAGGTGGCCAACCCCCTGCTACACCCAACCTTTGCCACATGTAGAACTATTTATGGAGATCCCTCTCCCACCAGACAGCCAAACCCTCTTAGGTGGTCAAGTCCATTCTACACACTGCGTTCACCATAAGCACAACTCTTTCTGAAGAGTTCACTCCTTCTGCAAACCCAAGCCTTCTTGGGTGATCAAGCCACTACTGCACAGACTTCACCCTCTGCAAACTCTTGCTAGAAAGCCCACTCATTCCAGACATCCAAGCACCCTTTGGGGGTCATGCCCCTCCTTCGCACAACCTTTGCCCTTTGCATTACTCTGGAGAGCGCACTCCCTTCAGAAACCCAAGCCCCCTCAGGTGGTCAAGTCACACTATGCAAGCCTTTGCCTTGTGCATCACAACTGCACTATATCTATAAAGATGTGGCACAGTTTTTCTCGTTGCCTGCTCTGGCACATTTGCGACCTTTTAAGAACGCAGGCACCCTTACAGTACATTGAAAGGGTACTCATGTTGTTTTCAGCATCATTTTTGTGCAGCATGTTGTAGGAAAGTACCATCTTGCCTGGCATGTTACCTCCATTTTTACATGTATGTAAGTTTGTTTTTGCCTGTATCACTGGGATCCTGCTAGCCAGGACTCCAGTGCTCATAGTTTGTGGCCTGAATGTGAGTACCTGTGTATAACTGTGTCACTGACGCTCTGCTAACCAGAATCTCAGTGCAAATGCTCTCTCTGCCTTTAAAATTTTCACTATAGGCTAGTGACAATTTTTACCAACTCTAATTGGCACACTGGAACACCCTTATAATTCCCTAGTATATGGTACCTAGGTACCCAGGGTATTGGGGTTCCAGGAGATCGCTATGAGCTGCAGCATTTCTTTTGCCACCCATAGTGAGCTCAGACAAATCTTACACAGGACTGCCACTGCAGCCTGAGTGAAATAACGCACACGTTATTTCACAACGATTTTACACTGCACTTAAGTAACTTATAAGTCACCTATATGTCTATCCTTCACTTAGTGAAGGTTAGGTGCAAAGTTACTAAGTGTGAGGGCACCCTGGCATTAGCCAAGGTGCCCCCATATAGTTCAGGGCAATTTCCCCGGACTTTGTGAGTGCGGGGACACCATTACACGCGTACACTACATATAGGTCAATACCTATATGTAGCTTCACAATGGTAACTCCGAATATGGCCAGGTAACATGTCTAAGATCATGAAATTGTACCCCCATGCCAAATATGGTATTGGGGTGCCAATCCCATGTGTCCCCTTGGCTCCACTATGGACCCCGGGTGCAGCCAAACCAGCTCTCTGGGGTATTCTCTGCAGCTACCCCTGCTACCAACCCACAGACAGGCTTCTGCCCTCCTGGGGTCTGGGCAGCCCAGTCCCAGGAAGGCAGAACAAATAATTTCCTCTGAGAGAGGGTGTCACACCCTCTCCCTTTGGAAATAGATGTTAAAGGCTGGGGAGTGTAGCCTCCCCACAGCCTCTGGAAATGCTTTGAAGGGCACAGATGGTGCCTTCCTTGCATAAGCCAGTCTACACCAGTCCAGGGAACCCCCAGTCCCTGCTCTGGTGTGAACCTGGACAAAGAAAATGGGAGTGACCACTCCCCTGTCCATCACCACCCCATGGGTGGTGCCCAGAGATCCTCCAGTGTGTCTCAGACCTGTGGCATCTTGAATCCAGAGGTGTGAGGGCACAATGGAGGCCTCTGACTGGCCAGTGCCAGCAGGTGACGTCAGAGACCCCTCCTGATAGGTGCTTACCTCACTAGGCGGCCAATCCTCCTCTGAGGGCTATATAGGGTCTCTCCAATGGGCTTTTCCTCAGATAACGACTTACAAGAATTCGCCAGAGTTCCTCTTCATCTCTCTCTTTGACTTCTGCCAAGGATCGACTGCTGACTGCTCCAGGATGCCTGCAAAACTGCAACAAAGTATCAAGAGGACTACTAGCAACATTGTAGTGCCTAATCCTGCCGGCTTTCTCAACTGTTTCCTGGTGGTGCATGCTCTGGGGGCTGTCTGCCTTCACCCTGCACTGGAAGCCACAAAGAAATCTCCAGTGGGTCAACCAAATCTTCCCCCTGCTCCAGCAGGCACCAAACTTCAGCATCACGGGTACTCTGGGACCCCTCTCATCATGACGAGCATCGTCCCTGGAACACAGGCAGTGGACCCAAGTGACCCAGACTGTCCAGTGGTCTAACTGACAAATATGGAGAAGGTAAGTCCTTGCCTCCCCTCTCCAGACAGTAATCCTGTGTGTTGAATGAACTGCAGCTGCTAGGGCTTCTGTGTACTTTTGCAAGGAATCCTTCATTCAAAGCCTAGCCCAGGTCCCCAGCACTCCGTCCTGCATTGCTCAACTCCCTTAGTTGACCACCAGCTTCATGGGACCCTCTTTTGTAGTGTTGAGATGACTTCCATGCTCAGTTTTCTTGAACCTGTGTTCAAGTACTTCTGCGGGTGCTGCCTTCTTGTGCATGGGCTCTCTGTGTTGATGAGGGGCCCTCTGTCTCCTCTTCCAAGTGGCGACCTCCTGGTCCTTCCTGTGCCCAGGCAGCACCCTTTTTCTTCAACCGCAACCTTCGCAGCTAGCAAGGCTTGTTTGCGGTATTTCTCCAAAGAAACAACTCTACATCCTCCAGCACTCTGTGGGACACCTTCTGCACAAAGGAGAATTTATTAGCACCCTTTGTTGTTGCAGAATCTTCAGCTTCTTCTATCCGGAGGCAGCCATTTTGCACCTTCATCTGGGGTTTATTGGGCTCCTGCCCCCTCTGGACACTTTCACGACTCTTGGACTTGGTCTTCTTCCTTTGCAGGTCCAGGAATCCGTCTTCAGTGCTTTGCAGTCTGTTGTGGTCTTTGCAGAATCTCCTATCATGAGTTTAGTGTGTTTCTGGGGAAGTAGTATCACTTTACTCCTACTTTCCAGGGACTTGGGGTGGGGTATCTTGGACACCCTTAGTGTTTTCTTACACTCCCAGTGACCCTCTACAGGGGTTCCTACGTGGTTCACATTCCACTTTCCACTGGGCATTCCACTGGGCATTCCTGGTCATATCTTTGCTTTGACAAGGGCTCAGGCCAAAAATGAAAGAGGATAGGGAAACTTGATCCTGGAACAATGGGCCAAGTGCTCCAAATAGCTAGGGGTAGTAAGGATAAATCCCACTATCCCTCCCTCTCCAGAAGATTCCTCTTTTGAGGAAGAGGAATCCTCTCCATGTGCAGAACCTACACCAGAGGAGCTGGCAGCAGACACTGCTGAGCTTTTGGGTGCAGTGGGGCCTGCTAGGGATGAGCTGAGTGTGGCACGGCAGACCTGCCCCACACTAGAGGGTTTGAGACAGCAAGCTGTCAAGCAGCAGAATGGGGATGTCAGTGATAGCCATAAGGTGTATTGGGAAGACAACCTCCTGTAAACTGAGTCAAGGGACCCTAAACCTGGAGCTGCCAGGACATTGGTCATCCCTTTGCAGTATAGGGAGTTTCTTCTAACCTTGGCACATGACATTCCTTTGGCTGGGCATTTGGGCCAGAGTAAAACTTGGGACAGGCTTATTCCATTGTTTCACTGGCCTCATTTGTCAGAGGACACTAAATAGTTTTTTCGTTCTTGCGTGACCTGCCAAGCCAGTGGCACACCTAAGGCCCCCTTAATTCCACTTCCTGTGGTTGGGGTGCCCTTTGAAAGGGTATGGGTTGACATAGTTGGCCCCCTTGACCCTTCAACAGCTTCAGGCAATAGATTCATCCTTGTGGTAGTGGACCATGCCACTAGCAATCCTGAAGCAATTCCCTTAAGGACCACTACAGCTCCTACAGTGGCAAAGGCCCTCCTGGGAATCTTTCCCAGAGTGGGCTTCCCTAAGGAAGTGGTGTCAGACAGAGGTAGTAACGTCATGTCAGCATACCTCAAAGCTATGTGGAAGGAGTGTGGTGTAACTTACAAGTTCACTACTCCTTATCATCCACAGACAAATGGTCTGGCTGAGAGGTATAATAGAACTCTCAAAGATATGATTATGGGACTCCTTGAAAAACGCAGAAGGAGATGGGATGTCCTGTTGCCATGTCTCCTTTTTCTTACAGGGAGGCACCCCAAAAAGGAGTGGTCTTTTTCCCCTTTGAACTCCTCTTTGGGCACCCTGTGAGAGGTACCCTTGCACTTGTGAAGGAGGGTTGGGAACAACCTTTAAAAGCTGATAAGCAAGACATTGTGGACTATGTACTTGGCCTAAGATCCAGAATGGCTGAGTACATGAAAAAGGACAGTAAAAACCTTCAGGCCAGCTAAGAGCTCCAAAAGCAATGGCATGACCAAAAGGCTGTCCTGACCTAGTACCACCCAGGATAGAAGGTGTGGGTATTGGAGCCTGTGGCCCCAAGAGAACTCCAAGACAAATGGTGTCAACCCCATCTCATTGTTGAAAAAAAAGGGTGAGGTTACCTACTTGGTAGACCTGGGCACTTCCAGGAGTCCCATTAGGGTGCTCTATGTCAATCGCCTAAAACCCTACTATGACAGGGCTGACTTAACCCTGCTCATGGCAACTGATGAGGGACAGGAAGAAGAGAGTGACCCTCTCCCTAATTTTTTCTCCAACACTGAAGCTGATGGCTCAGTGGAGGGAGTGGTGCTTGCAGATTGTCTTACTGCTGAGCAGAAGGACAACTGTGTAACTCTCCTAAGCCAAATTTCTGACCTCTTCTCACTAATACCAGGTACCACTGCTTGGTGTGAGCACACAATCAACACTGGAGCCAGTTTACCTCTCAAAAGTAAGATTTATAGGCAGCCTGACCATGTCAGAGATTACATAAAATAAGAGGTGCAGGAAATGCTGGATTTAGGATGATTGAGCATTCAGAAAGCCCATGGCTAGCACAGAGGTGCTTGTCCCAAAACCTCACAGTAAAGATGGTCAAAGAGAAATTTGGTTTTCTGTTGACTACAGTGAACTCAATCAAGTAACCAAAACTGATGCCCACCCTATACCCAGGGCAGATGAGCTAATAAATACACTGGCTTCTGCCAAGTATCTAAGCACTTTTGATTTAACTGCAGGGTATTGGCAGATTAAATTATCAGAAGATGCTAAACCTAAAACTGCATTTTCCACCATTGGAGGGCAGTATCCGTTCACTGTGATGCCTTTTGGTTTGAAGAATGCACCTGCCACTTTTCAGAAGTTGGTGAACACAGTCCTGCAAGGTTTGGAAGCTCTTAGTGCAGCATATCTCGATGATATAGCTGTCTTTTGCACCACCTGGGATGAGCACCTGGTCCACCTATGGAAAGTTTTTGAGGCCCTGCAAAAGGCAGGCCTCACTATAAAGGCTTCAAAGGGCCACATAGGGCAGGGGAAAGTGGTTTATCTGAGCCACCTGGTAGGTTGGGAACCAATTGCACCAATGCAGGGGAAGATACAGACTATTATGGAATGGGCTCCCCCTACAACACAAACCTAAGTGAGAGCATTCCTAGGCCTCACAGGGTACTACAGGAGGTTCATTAAGAACTATGGCTCCATTGCAGCTCCTCTTAGTGACCTCACTAGTAAGAAGATGCCTAAAAGGGTATTGTGGACAGCTAGCTGTCAAAATGCTTTTCATGAGCTCAAACAGGCCATGTGCTCTCCACCTGTCCTAAAAAGCCCTTGCTACTCCAAGAAGTTTATAGTCCAGACTGATGCTTCTGAATTAAGGGTTGGGGCAGTGCTATCACAGCTTAACACTGAGGGCCAGGATCAACCTTTTGCTTTCATCAGCAGGAGGTTGACCCCTAGAGAAAAGCATTGGTCTGCCATAGGGAGGGGGGCCTCCTTTGCTGTGGTCTGGGCACTGAAAAAGTTGAGACCATACCTGTTTGGTACTCACTTTATTGTTCAGACAGACCACAAACCTCAATTATGGCTTAAACAAAGGAAAGGTGAAAACCCTAAATTGTTGAGGTGGTCCATCTCCCTACAGGGAATGGACTATACAGTGGAACATAGACCTGGGGGTATCCACTCCAATGCAGATGGACTCTCCAGATATTTCCACTTAGACAATGAAGACTCATCTGGGCAAGGTTAACCTTATTGTCCCTCGTTTGGTGGGGGGTTGTGTAGGAAAGTACCATCTTGCCTGGCATGTTACCCCCATTTTTACTCGTGTGTCAGTTTGTTTTTGCCTGCCTCACTGGGATCTTGCTAGCCAGGACCCCAGTGCTTATAGCTCGTGGCTTAAATGTGTTCCCTGTGTGGTGCCTAATATGTGATTTGTGCATAAAGGTCACAAAAGCATCAACTAAAATTCATAGGGCGTGCTGCATTCTGGCCAACAGAACTGCGTCTTCAGCATACAACAGAACCGGCACAGGGAGATTAGCAATTAACGGTACATCTCGTGCGGAGCTAGAGAGACTGGCATTTAACTCATTTATGTAGAGGACAAAAAGAAGAGGTGCTAAAACACACCCCTACCGCACGCCACTTTTTATAGAAAAGGTGACGGATAATTCACCCTGCTGACCATAAGAAGCTTACTTCTATTTACCATGTCGAAAGCAGTAGACAGATTCATAAATGCCAGGTACATTGGGCCACGCCCTGCAACAGTATATTTACCTACAATGAGATGTAAATTCAAGCACTGCTCTACAGTTCTAAAACCTGGTTGAAAACCATATTGACAGGGAGACAGTATTTTATTCTTTGTGGTCCAAGCTTGCAAACAATTACAAATAACTCTTCCTATTATCCTAATAGCGCTATCAACTAAAGATATGGTCCTGTAACATTTGGGTGATCCCCTGTCTCCTTCTTTAAAAATTGGGACAATTGTAGAGAGTGAACAAGATTCAGGTATCTTGTTTCATAATGAGTTATTAAATAATGTTGAAAGTAGGGGGCCCCAAAGGCCTGGATGACATCTAAATAGATCCATAGAAATCCCATCCGGTATCGCCCCTTTCCACCTGTGCTTGAAACAATGTCCAGCTCAACCTCCTGAACTGTTACTTGCAGCAGGCCAACGGATGCAAGGTCCATCTGCAGGACAGTCTCTAGCTCTCTATCTGGTACCTGTGAGTAAGCAATTTTAAAGTGCATTACTCAATCATGACCTGACTGCTGCTTAAATGGTTTATGTTGGAAAATGGGTTATTTGTAAGGGCAGGTAAGTACCTACACTTATCAATGTAAATATGTATAGCTTTCAAATGACACCAAAATCAATAAAATCAGATAAAGGGAACTGGAGATATAAATGTTTAAAGAATTCATGCTTTTTAGCTCTTAGAAATGAATAGCGCCAATCTGGCCATCTGGTCGCACCTCGCCCGGGGCAAAGTCAAATTTGAAGGCCGACCGCGATGGAGCCCTGCTCAGCCACAGCCCGCGGTAGGCCTCGGTCAAAAGTTTACCTTAAAGTTTACCTTAGGACTTATTCGTTTTTCTGGAGATTTCCTTCAGTGGGACCAAGTCGCTAGTCCAATCTGACCTCCTGGAACTCTTCCTCGGATACGTGATCAGAGATTTTCTTCACCGGGACGAAATTGAAAATCAGGCTTGGTCGCGGTTGAGGCAAGCCGGCTAGGGTTGCCGTGGCGGGTTGGTCCCTTTATGGACCTTTTTTCCAAAAGTTCTCAAAATTTCTCCAAACTTCTGGATCTTCTTCCAGATGTTCCTTTAAGGTTCTTTGTGGTCCACAGCTCATCCCAAGGTTCCAGAAGCTCCTTGTGGGTGTGGACTACAACTCTCAGAATGCACCTGGCTCAAACTCATTTTTGGCCACTGGACAATGGTCAGCTGGTCAGCTGGTCAGTTTCTTCAGGAGTTGGTTAGCAAGTTTTCACCTGTAGCAAACAGGGAGTCCCTCCTTGAACCAGTTGAAGCCAGGCAAAGTCCTTCTTGTGGTGAAGCCCAAGTGTGCAGCTGGTGCAGTCCTCCAAAGTGCAGTGTCCAGCTGCAGGTCAGAGGTCCAGCAGGGCAGTCCTTCTTCTCCTGTAGTTCTTCCTGGTAGGGGTCTGAGGTGTGGGTGCATGTCTGCCAGTTTTATCCCTGCTCCTGGGTGAAAAACAGGGGGGTCCTGATTCTCCAATCAGGTGCAGGGTCCTTCCCCCTGTGATGACCACTTCCTGGGAAGTGTGGCAAAAATCATTCCCAGGAGGCAACATTCCTCAAAAATCCATCATGGCTGAAAGTGAGTTTCGGAGGTTACATGTGGCTGAGCCCACCCACTGTTGTGGCTAAAAATCCTAAACACACCCCTCTCCTGCCCTCTCCTAATCTAATCAAGGGGGCAACTAGTTGTCTGGGGTTGCAGGATGTGAGGGTGTTGCTGGGTTGCTCCAGATGTCCTTCTCTGCCTTTGAAGACCAGTTTGGCAGCCCTCCCCCTTCCTGCCTCACCATCTGCTGAGGGGAGATCTCCTCCCACAGGCACATCTCTTTGTGTTGGACCAGGCCACTTCACACCTCATCAAGGCAGCCTGGCCAGGCTGCCAGAGGCTGGTAAATCAGAGCAAGGCAGCAAAGCACCGCAGGACTAAAGTTGGCAACTTTTCAGGCAAAGTTTAAAACTCTTTACCGGAACAAGTTAGATTAAATCCAACAATTGTAAGTTGTGAGATTTATTATAACAAATAATTTTATACTAAACCTGAGGTATCTGTTACTTAAGGGGGCTTTATACATTAAAATAAAGTCTCCCTATTCTAGCCTATGGAGGCCATTCACTACAATGAGGGAAACACAAATGTGGCTGTTTTACCTCACCAGGGTATATAAAAGTATTTTTATGAGGTCCCTCCTTATAATTACATGGCACCCAGCCCTAGGGGCATGTTGGGCACACCTTAGGGGTGACTTATATGTATAAATAAGGTAGTTTAAGACTTTGGAAGTACCTTTTAATTCCAGAAATGACACTGGGAACCTCAGCAGTGCACCTATGGGTGCACTACCTATGCTGGGGTCCCTAAACCTACATGCCCTACCATATACTAGGGACTTATAGGTAGGTTAATATTGCCAATTATAAGTAGCCTAATTTGCATATCCATTTGACACAGAGCACTGGCCCTTGGACTGGTAAACAGTACGCAGGGCACAGTCAAGTTTCAGTAACCACCAGTATCTATCCAAAAAGTTTGGGGGTGACTTTTCTACACTTTATTTGTGGCACATCCCTTTGACTCAGCCTATTAACATTCTCCCAAAACATATTTCTACTGCTTTGAGCAGCAGCTTGTTTGACTATTTCCCTGTCCTTTTTAAATAGAAAGTGCTTCCTATCTTTTATGGCTGCATTGTAAAAGTCTCTCGCCTCCTGAACCTCGCTTTTATCAGGAGGAAGCTTCACTAATGCTGATCTCAAATGGCGATTAGCAATAGAATACTTTGCATCAAAACAATGGGGACTATTTACTTTAGGTTTAAAAGGTTCTAATAACATATTCTTGACCACTTCACACAATAGCATATATCACTGGAACAACTCAGCCCCAGATACTACCTCTAGACAACCCAAAGTAATTGAAAGATTGTCTATTATAAGACCTGTTAGCGTTGCTACAGGGTTTTTTAACCTGTTCTGTGCCTTGGACGAGATGATCTCGTCCAAGGCTACAGTTCCCCTGTGCCTTGGACGAGATCATCTTGTCCATGGCACAGGGGAACTTGGGGGAGTGCTAGCGCGCCCCCCGTACACCCCCCTCCCCCCCCAAGGTGGGATGGAAGGGGAAGACCTTCCCCTTCCACCCCCGCCCCCCGCAATCCGATGATGTCAGCGCGCGCACAGCGCGCCGACGTCATCTAGTGTTGCCGGGCGCGCTGGAAGCCATTCGCTTCCAGCGCGTCGAGGGGAAAGGACGAAAAGGTAAGTCCTTTCTGTTTTTGGGGGGTGGGGGGGTGAAAACAGACACGGGGGAAAGGAAAGGGTTTTTCCTTTTCCCCCTGTGCCTGTTTTCACAAGATTCCTGCTCCACGATCGCGGGCAGGGCCCGCGATCGTGGAGCAGGAATCTCCACTAGACCCTAGGGATTTCTTCAAGTAGGTTTATTTTGGGGGCGACCCCTTGGGCAAGGGTCGCCCCCCTGGGGTGCAATTTTTTCAGTATTTTGCCCCCACACCAGGGATTTTATTTTTGGTGTGTATTTTGGGGGCGACCCCTTCGGCAAGGGTCGCCCCCTCCGGGGGCAATTTTTTTTAGTATTCTGCCCCCCTGGGGGCAGATCACCTTTTTTTCAGCCGATCTGCCCCCGGGGGGGGGGGGCGAAATCCACTAGACACCAGGATTTATTTTTATTGTAAAGTTTCTTTTGGGGGCGACCCCTTGGGCAAGGGTCGCTCCCATGGGGGGCAATTATTTTTAGTATTTCGCCCCCCCCCCGGGGGCAGATTGTCAATTTTTGGGCTGATCTGCCGCCAAGGGGGGGGCGAAATCCACTAGACACCAGGGATTTTGTTTTTATTGTTTATTTGGGGGGCAACCCCTTGGGCAAGGGTCGCTCCCCTGGGGGGCTATTTTTTTTCCTGTTTCGGCCCCCCCCAATGGCAGACCAGCCACTTTTTGGACGATCTGGCCCCCGGGGGGGTGGAAGCACACTAGGCGCCAGGGATTGTGTGGTGTGTGTTTGGGGGCACCCCTTGGGCAACGGTCGCCCCCCTAAGGTGGGGATAGTTCGTATTGGCCATCTCTGCCCCTATTTTTGTAGGCCCATCTGCCCCCAAGGAGGGCAGAAACCACCAATACGGCAGGGATTTTTTTGTTTTGTTTTGTGTTGTTCTGGGGGTGCCCCCTTTGGGAAGGGTCGCCCCCTAAAGGGGGCACAGAGGTGTTGCCCATTTCTGTCCCCCTTGGGGGCAGATTGGCCACTTTGTTTACGCCCATCTACCCCCGAGGGGGACAGGATCCACTTAGGTACCAGGGACAACTTCTAAGTTCTTGGCGGTGGGGTGTTTGTCAACTGGCAAAGTATTTGTATTTGTGATTATAACAATTTATTTCTTCTTTTTCTTCTAGTTCAACGCTTTTGCTTCCTTTGCTGTGGATCTTTGCGGTTTTGGCAGTAGTTGTCCTGCGGTTTGCATAGTTGCATGTTTTAGGTAAGTGAAAGCAATTTACTCCAGAGGAGTATTGTTGACATGCATGAATGACATGTTTGTATGTGGTGTACTAAATGCAGTATTGTGTGTTTGACATTGTCCTTAGATTTGAGCACAGTGATGTTTGTGTTGTCATATGTCTAATTAGCTTTTTTCTTTTTTCTTTTTAGTGGGATATCATTGGTGATTGCTGTGTCTGTGCAGAGTAGTTGCTTGGTGAGTAGCTTTTTCAGGCAAGTGAGTGGTATAGTTTTTTGTAGTACATAACTCTTTGTGATAAAGCTACACTTTGGTTATTACTTATTTTAGTGCTGGTTGTTGTTGGCAATCCATTTGTTGTTAGGATCATGGCTAGCCGCAAAGTGACCGCTCAGCAGGTTGTTCGCATGCTCTTTGAGTCGGCTTCTTATTGGTCTACTAGTCCCTTGATGGCAACTGCTATATTTCCTGCAACTATGACACGTAATGAATATTTGCTTCTTCTTTGTATGCTGCATTTTGTAGACAATGCTTTAGCCTTGCCACGAGATCACCCTGATTGTGACCGCCTTTTTAAGATTAGGCCTGTCCTTGATCATTTTGTGGATCGGTTATCAGAGGTCTATGTTCCAGGCAAAGAGATAAGTGTGAACGAGTCTTTGGTCCTTTTCAAGGGGCGTTTAGTTTTTAAGCAGTACATTCCTAGTAAGAGGGCACGTTATGGGATTAAATTGTATCTGCTGTCAGAAAGCAGTACAGGATATGTGTATAATTTCCGGGTCTACACTGGTAGGGATTCCAGTATTGACCCTCCTGGTTGTCCGGCCACTTTTGGAGTTAGCGAAACAATTGTGTGGGAACTTGCTAGACGGCTGTTTAACAAAGGTCACCATTTGTACGTAGATCATTTCTACACTGGAGTGCAGTTGTTCAAGGAGTTGTTTAGGGTGGACACTGTTGCTTGTGGCACAATCCGTTCTAACCGGAAAGGCTATCCAAGGGAGCTTGTCTGTAAAAAACTTGAGAGGGGACAGTGCAGTGCCTTGCGGAATAATGAGCTGCTAGCTCTGAAATTTTCAGACAGGAGGGATGTGTACATGCTATCGACTATCCATGATGAGAGTACTTCCCCTGTGGCTGTTTGGGGTCAGGTTGCGGAAGTGCGCAAACCTGCGTGCATTTTGGACTACAATAGGCACATGGGTGGTGTTGATAGAGTAGATCAGATGTTGGAACCTTACACTGCTCTTCGTAAGTCTCATGTGTGGTATAAAAAGTTGGCCCTACATTTATTTCATTTGGCAACTTTTAATGCCTTTATTGTATACAAGGATTGTTCACCTGAGTCAAGGATGACATTTGTTAAATTTCAGGAGTCGGAGATAGAAAGCCTTTTTGTGGTGGAACCGGCAAGAGTTCCTAGAGTAGAAGTGGTGGAGGATGTGGCTAGATTGAAAGATCGGCACTTTCCAGATCACATTCCTCCCAAAAAAGACCTTCCCACTAAGAAATGTAGAGTATGTGCCCGGAGATCAATCCGGAGGGAGAGCTGGATGTACTGCCCCGAATGCCCTTCAAAGCCTGGGCTGTGTGTGCCCAGCTGTTTTAGAAGTTACCACACAAGGAAAAACTTTTGGGAAATACTGTGAGCGTAAGCTGTCTGTTTTATATTTTCATATGTTTCACGGTTGGCATCTCTGTAGTGTATTTAGTTAGAGCTGTTGTGTTTGTAGTTTTATGCTTATTTTATAATTAGTGGTTTCTTTGTTGTTTATAAACAAAAAAAGTGATGGCGGTGTGCGTGGGGTGGCGCTTGGCTGGCGGTGTGCGTGGGGTGGCAGTTGGCTGGCGGTGTGCGTGGGGTGGCGCTTGGCTGGCGGTGTGCTTGGGGTGCCGCTTGGCTGGCGGTGTGCGCGGGGTGGCGCTTGGCTGGCGGTGTGCTTGGGGTGGTGCTTGGCTGGCGGTGTGCGTGGGGTGGCGCTTGGCTGGTGGTGTGCGTGGGGTGGCGCTTGGCTAGCGGTGTGCTTGGGGTGGCGCTTGGCTGGCGGTGTGCGTGGGGTGGTGCTTGGCTGGCGGTGTGCTTGGGGTGGCGCTTGGCTGGCGGAATGCGTGGGGTGGCGCTTGGCTGGCGGTGTGCGTGGGGTGGCGCTTGGCTGGCGGTGTGCTTGGGGTGGCGCTTGGCTGGCAGTGTGCGTGGGGTGGCGCTTGGCTGGCGGTGTGCTTGGGGTGGCACGTGGCTGGCGGTGTGCGTGGGCTGGCGCTTGGCTGGTGGTGTGCTTGGGGTGGCGCTTGGCTAGCGGTGTGCGTGGGGTGGCGCTTGGCTGGTGATGCCAGCCAAACGGCAGTCCACACTCCCATCCGCTGGTGTGATTCTTGTATCAGGCATGTGGGCGTATGTAAGTGATGGGCCCTTGAGTGGCGCGGTCTGTCGATGTGAGTGTCGTAATGTGCTGGGCCTGTGGCTGGTGGTGTGAATGGTCTTGTGCGTGTCATGTATGAAAGGTGTGTGAATGGACTGTAAAGCGGTTGGTGCCTTGTCGCGGCTTTACAGCTCACGAGCTGTGAGTCATTGGTTCACTTTTTTGCCTTTCAGTTATTAGCAGTGCATTTCATTTTTGTGAAATCTCTTGTTAATAAAATTTGATCCACTGAACCATCACTCACCCTCGTGCCAAATCCAACCAGTATGTGTGCTAAAAAATGACAAAACCTGCTCCGCTGTAATCAGGCGCTGCAGCACACCTGTGACACGCTAGGTGCCTCGGGTGGGACCCCGATGATGAAGCATGACACCAACTTGGTTGGTGGGTGAGGGGTCTTCTTCACATAACCTAAGTGTGTTTCTTTTCACAGTTTTAGTGTTTGGCACATCACGGACGTATGTGCACACATCAAAATGATATATTACAAAAATACCTGTGTTTGGGGGGGAGGGCCCACCTATGTTTTTAATCCTGGGTGCGGCCTTCATCTAGGGAAACCTACAAAACCCAGATTTTTTTAAAAACTAGACACCCCAAGGAATCCAGGGAGGTGTGGCTTGCGTGGCTCCCCCGACATTTTCTTAACCAGACTCCTCGTTAAACCTCAAAATTTACATAAAAAAGCATATTCTCCTGACTTTTCTTAGTAGGATCACCGCTCCAGCACAAAATTCCTACTCCCCAGTTTTCCCCTCAGTCTCCCAAGTAAAATGACACCTCACTTATGTGGGTCCCCAAAGCAGAGTCCGTCTAAAGATGTATAAAAGAATATGCCCTTATAAACTCGCTGTGCTATCCCTTCTATCTCTTCAAGTTTTGGGCCTTATTCTGTTGCTGGCACCTGGCGCACCCACACAAGTGAGGTATCATTTTTATCGGGAGACTTGGGGGAATGCTGGGTGGAAGGAAATTTGTGGCTCCTCTCAGATTCCAGAACTTTCTGTCACCGAAATGAGAGGAAAGGGTGTTTTTTTAGCCACATTTTGAGGTTTGCAAAGGATTCTGGGTAACAGAACCTGGTCCGAACCCAACAAGTCACCCCATCTTGGATTCCCCAAGGTCTTTAGTTTTAAAAAATGCACAGGGTTGGTAGGTTTCCCTAGGTGCCGGCTGAGCTACAGGCCAAAATCCACAGGTAGGCACTGTTTTCTTTAAAAAAATCGGATGTGTCCACGTTGCGCTTTGGGGCATTTCCTGTCGCGGGCGCTAGGCCTACCCACACAAGTGAGGTATCATTTTTATCGGGAGACTTGGGGGAACGCTGGGTGGAAGGAAATTTGTGGCTCCTCTCAGATTCCAGAACTTTCTGCCACAGAAATGTGAGGAACATGTGTTTTTTAGCCAAATTTTGAGGTTCGCAAAGGATTCTGGGTAACAGAACCTGGTCTGAACCCCGCAAGTCACCCCTCCTTGGATTCCCCTAGGTCTCTAGTTTTTAGAAATGCACAGGTTTGGTAGGTTTCCCTAGGTGCCGGCTGAGCTAGAGGCCAAAATCTACAGGTAGGCACTTGGCAAAAAACACCTATGTTTGCTTTAAAAAATTTGGATGTGTCCACGTTGCGCTTTGGGGCGTTTCCTGTCGCGGGCGCTAGGCCTACCCACACAAGTGAGGTATCATTTTTATCGGGAGACTTGGGGGAACGCTAGGTGGAAAGAAATTTGTGGCTTCTCTCAGATTCCAGAACTTTCTGCCACAGAAATGTGAGGAACATGTGTTTTTTTAGCCAAATTTTGAGGTTCGCAAAGGATTCTGGGTAACAGAACCTGGTCCGAGCCCCGCAAGTCACCCCATCTTGGATTCCCCTAGGTCTCTAGTTTTCAGAAATGCACAGGTTTGGTAGGTTTCCCTAGGTTCCGGCTGAGCTAGAGGCCAAAATCCACAGGTACGCACTTTGCAAAAAACACCTCTGTTTTCTTTCAAAAATTTGGATGTGTCCACGTTGCGCTTTGGAGCGTTTTCTGTCGCGGGTGCTAGGCCTACCCACACAAGTGAGGTATCATTTTTATCGGGAGACTTGGGGGAACGCTGGGTGGAAGGAAATTTGTGGCTCCTCTCAGATTCCAGAACTTTCTGCCACAGAAATGTGAGGAACATGTGTTTTTTTAGCCACATTTTGAGGTTTGCAAAGGATTCTGGGTAACAGAACCTGGTCCGAGCCCCGCAAGTCACCCCATCCTGGATTCCCCTAGGTCTCTAGTTTTCAGAAATGCAAAGGTTTGGTAGGTTTCCCTAGGTGCCGGCTGAGCTAGAGGCCAAAATCTACAGGTAGGCACTTCGCAAAAAACACCTCTGTTTTCTTTCAAAAATTTGGATATGTCCACGTTGCGCTTTGGGGCGTTCCCTGTCGCGGGCGCTAGGCCTACCCACACAAGTGAGGTATCATTTTTATCGGGAGACTTGGGGAAACGCTGGGTGGAAGGAAATTTGTGGCTCCTCTCAGATTCCAGAACTTTCTGCCACAGAAATGTGAGGAACATGTGTTTTTTTAGCCACATTTTGAGGTTTGCAAAGGATTCTGGGTAACAGAACCTGGTCCGAGCCCCGCAAGTCAACCCTCCTTGGATTTCCCTAGGTCTCTAGTTTTCAGAAATGCACAGGTTTGTTAGGTTTCCCTAGGTGCCGGCTGAGCTAGAGGCCAAAATTTACAGGTAGGCACTTTGCAAAAAACACCTCTGTTTACTTTCAAAAATTTGGATATGTCCACGATGCGCTTTGGGGCGTTTCCTGTCGCGGGCGCTAGGCCTACCCACACAAGTGAGGTATCATTTTTATCGGGAGACTTGGGGAAACGCTGGGTGGAAGGAAATTTGTGGCTCCTCTCAGATTCCAGAACTTTCTGCCACAGAAATGTGAGGAACATGTGTTTTTTTAGCCACATTTTGAGGTTTGCAAAGGATTCTGGGTAACAGAACCTAGTCCGAGCCCCGCAAGTCAACCCTCCTTGGATTCCCCTAGGTCTCTAGTTTTTAGAAATGCACAGGTTTGGTAGGTTTCCCTAGGTGCCGGCTGAGCTAGAGGCCAAAATCTACAGGTAGGCACTTCGCAAAAAACACCTATGTTTTCTTTAAAAAATGTGGATGTGTCCACGTTGCGCTTTGGGGCGTTTCCTGTCGCGGGCGCTAGGCCTACCCACACAAGCGAGGTATCATTTTTATCGGGAGACTTGGGGGAACGCTAGGTGGAAAGAAATTTGTGGCTTCTCTCAGATTCCAGAACTTTCTGCCACAGAAATGTGAGGAACATGT
Organism: Pleurodeles waltl; assembly: GCF_031143425.1. Lineage (NCBI taxonomy): Eukaryota > Metazoa > Chordata > Amphibia > Caudata > Salamandridae > Pleurodeles > Pleurodeles waltl. The sequence continues at coordinate 494,173,438 of NC_090444.1, forward strand.
GTTTTTTTAGCCAAATTTTGAGGTTCGCAAAGGATTCTGGGTAACAGAACCTGGTCCGAGCCCCGCAAGTCACCCCATCTTGGATTCCCCTAGGTCTCTAGTTTTCAGAAATGCACAGGTTTGGTAGGTTTCCCTAGGTTCCGGCTGAGCTAGAGGCCAAAATCCACAGGTACGCACTTTGCAAAAACACCTCTGTTTTCTTTCAAAAATTTGGATGTGTCGACGTTGCGCTTTGGAGCGTTTTCTGTCACGGGTGCTAGGCCTACCCACACAAGTGAGGTATCATTTTTATCGGGAGACTTGGGGGAACGCTGGGTGGAAGGAAATTTGTGGCTCCTCTCAGATTCCAGAACTTTCTGCCACAGAAATGTGAGGAACATGTGTTTTTTTAGCCACATTTTGAGGTTTGCAAAGGATTCTGGGTAACAGAACCTGGTCCGAGCCCCGCAAGTCACCCCATCCTGTATTCCCCTAGGTCTCTAGTTTTCAGAAATGCAAAGGTTTGGTAGGTTTCCCTAGGTGCCGGCTGAGCTAGAGGCCAAAATCTACAGGTAGGCACTTCGCAAAAAACACCTCTGTTTTCTTTCAAAAATTTGGATATGTCCACGTTGCGCTTTGGGGCGTTTCCTGTCGCGGGCGCTAGGCCTACCCACACAAGTGAGGTATAATTTTTATCGGGAGACTTGGGGAAACGCTGGGTGGAAGGAAATTTGTGGCTCCTCTCAGATTCCAGAACTTTCTGCCACAGAAATGTGAGGAACATGTGTTTTTTTAGCCACATTTTGAGGTTTGCAAAGGATTCTGGGTAACAGAACCTGGTCCGAGCCCCGCAAGTCAACCCTCCTTGGATTTCCCTAGGTCTCTAGTTTTCAGAAATGCACAGGTTTCTTAGGTTTCCCTAGGTGCCGGCTGAGCTAGAGGCCAAAATTTACAGGTAGGCACTTTGCAAAAAACACCTCTGTTTTCTTTCAAAAATGTGGATGTGTCCACGTTGCGCTTTGGGGCGTTTCCTGTCACGGGCGCTAGGCCTACCCACACAAGTGAGGTATAATTTTTATCGGGAGACTTGGGGGAACGCTAGGTGGAAGGAAATTTGTGGCTCCTCTCAGATTCCGGAACTTTCTGCCACAGAAATGTGAGGAACATGTGTTTTTTTAGCCACATTTTGAGGTTTGCAAAGGATTCTGGGTAACAGAACCTGGTCCGAGCCCCGCAAGTCACCCCATCCTGGATTCCCCTAGGTCTCTAGTTTTCAGAAATGCAAAGGTTTGGTAGGTTTCCCTAGGTGCCGGCTGAGCTAGAGGCCAAAATCTACAGGTAGGCACTTCGCAAAAAACACCTCTGTTTTCTTTCAAAAATTTGGATATGTCCACGTTGCGCTTTGGGGCGTTCCCTGTCGCGGGCGCTAGGCCTACCCACACAAGTGAGGTATCATTTTTATCGGGAGACTTGGGGAAACGCTGGGTGGAAGGAAATTTGTGGCTCCTCTCAGATTCCAGAACTTTCTGCCACAGAAATGTGAGGAACATGTGTTTTTTTAGCCACATTTTGAGGTTTGCAAAGGATTCTGGGTAACAGAACCTGGTCCGAGCCCCGCAAGTCAACCCTCCTTGGATTTCCCTAGGTCTCTAGTTTTCAGAAATGCACAGGTTTGTTAGGTTTCCCTAGGTGCCGGCTGAGCTAGAGGCCAAAATTTACAGGTAGGCACTTTGCAAAAAACACCTCTGTTTACTTTCAAAAATTTGGATATGTCCACGATGCGCTTTGGGGCGTTTCCTGTCGCGGGCGCTAGGCCTACCCACACAAGTGAGGTATCATTTTTATCGGGAGACTTGGGGAAACGCTGGGTGGAAGGAAATTTGTGGCTCCTCTCAGATTCCAGAACTTTCTGCCACAGAAATGTGAGGAACATGTGTTTTTTTAGCCACATTTTGAGGTTTGCAAAGGATTCTGGGTAACAGAACCTAGTCCGAGCCCCGCAAGTCAACCCTCCTTGGATTCCCCTAGGTCTCTAGTTTTTAGAAATGCACAGGTTTGGTAGGTTTCCCTAGGTGCCGGCTGAGCTAGAGGCCAAAATCTACAGGTAGGCACTTCGCAAAAAACACCTATGTTTTCTTTAAAAAATGTGGATGTGTCCACGTTGCGCTTTGGGGCGTTTCCTGTCGCGGGCGCTAGGCCTACCCACACAAGCGAGGTATCATTTTTATCGGGAGACTTGGGGGAACGCTAGGTGGAAAGAAATTTGTGGCTTCTCTCAGATTCCAGAACTTTCTGCCACAGAAATGTGAGGAACATGTGTTTTTTTAGCCAAATTTTGAGGTTCGCAAAGGATTCTGGGTAACAGAACCTGGTCCGAGCCCCGCAAGTCACCCCATCTTGGATTCCCCTAGGTCTCTAGTTTTCAGAAATGCACAGGTTTGGTAGGTTTCCCTAGGTTCCGGCTGAGCTAGAGGCCAAAATCCACAGGTACGCACTTTGCAAAAAACACCTCTGTTTTCTTTCAAAAATTTGGATGTGTCGACGTTGCGCTTTGGAGCGTTTTCTGTCACGGGTGCTAGGCCTACCCACACAAGTGAGGTATCATTTTTATCGGGAGACTTGGGGGAACGCTGGGTGGAAGGAAATTTGTGGCTCCTCTCAGATTCCAGAACTTTCTGCCACAGAAATGTGAGGAACATGTGTTTTTTTAGCCACATTTTGAGGTTTGCAAAGGATTCTGGGTAACAGAACCTGGTCCGAGCCCCGCAAGTCACCCCATCCTGTATTCCCCTAGGTCTCTAGTTTTCAGAAATGCAAAGGTTTGGTAGGTTTCCCTAGGTGCCGGCTGAGCTAGAGGCCAAAATCTACAGGTAGGCACTTCGCAAAAAACACCTCTGTTTTCTTTCAAAAATTTGGATATGTCCACGTTGCGCTTTGGGGCGTTTCCTGTCGCGGGCGCTAGGCCTACCCACACAAGTGAGGTATAATTTTTATCGGGAGACTTGGGGAAACGCTGGGTGGAAGGAAATTTGTGGCTCCTCTCAGATTCCAGAACTTTCTGCCACAGAAATGTGAGGAACATGTGTTTTTTTAGCCACATTTTGAGGTTTGCAAAGGATTCTGGGTAACAGAACCTGGTCCGAGCCCCGCAAGTCAACCCTCCTTGGATTTCCCTAGGTCTCTAGTTTTCAGAAATGCACAGGTTTCTTAGGTTTCCCTAGGTGCCGGCTGAGCTAGAGGCCAAAATTTACAGGTAGGCACTTTGCAAAAAACACCTCTGTTTTCTTTCAAAAATGTGGATGTGTCCACGTTGCGCTTTGGGGCGTTTCCTGTCACGGGCGCTAGGCCTACCCACACAAGTGAGGTATAATTTTTATCGGGAGACTTGGGGGAACGCTAGGTGGAAGGAAATTTGTGGCTCCTCTCAGATTCCGGAACTTTCTGCCACAGAAATGTGAGGAACATGTGTTTTTTTAGCCAAATTTTGAAGTTTGCAAAGGATTCTGGGTAACAGAACCTGGTCCGAGCCCCGCAAGTCACACCTCCTTGGATTCCCCTAGGTCTCTAGTTTTCAGAAATGCACAGGTTTGGTAAGTTTCCCTAGGTTCCGGCTGAGCTAGAGGCCAAAATCCACAGGTACGCACTTTGCAAAAAACACCTATGTTTTCTTTCAAAAATTTGGATGTGTCCACGTTGCGCTTTGGGGCGTTTCCTGTCGCGGGCGCTAGGTCTACCCACACAAGTGAGGTATCATTTTTATCGGGAGACTTGGGGGAACGCTGGATGGAAAGAAATTTGTGGCTTCTCTCAGATTCCAGAACTTTCTCCCACAGAAATGTGAGGAAGATGGTTTTTTTAGCCAAATTTTGAGGTTCGCAAAGGATTCTGGGTAACAGAACCTGGTCCGAGCCCCGCAAGTCACCCCATCTTGGATTCCCCTAGGTCTCTAGTTTTCAGAAATGCACAGGTTTGGTAGGTTTCCCTAGGTTCCGGCTGAGCTAGAGGCCAAAATCCACAGGTACGCACTTTGCAAAAAACACCTCTGTTTTCTTTCAAAAATTTGGATGTGCCCACGTTGCGCTTTGGAGCGTTTTCTGTCGCGGGCGCTAGGCCTACCCACACAAGTGAGGTATCATTTTTATCGGGAGACTTGGGGAAACGCTGGGTGGAAGGAAATTTGTGGCTCCTCTCAGATTCCAGAACTTTCTGCCACAGAAATGTGAGGAACATGTGTTTTTTTAGCCAAATTTTGAGGTTTGCAAAGGATTCTGGGTAACAGAAACTGGTCCGAGCCCCACAAGTCACCCCATCCTGGATTCCCCTAGGTCTCTAGTTTTCAGAAATGGAAAGGTTTGGTAGGTTTCCCTAGGTGCCGGCTGAGCTAGAGGCCAAAATCTAGAGGTAGGCACTTCGCAAAAAACACCTCTGTTTTCTTTCAAAATTTGTATATGTCCACGTTGCGCTTTGGGGCGTTTCCTGTCGCGGGCGCCAAGCCTCCCCACACAAGTGAGGTATCATTTTTATCGGGAGACTTGGGGAAACGCTGGGTGGAAGGAAATTTGTGGCTCCTCTCAGATTCCAGAACTTTCTGCCACAGAAATGTGAGGAACATGTGTTTTTTTAGCCACATTTTGAGGTTTGCAAAGGATTCTGGGTAACAGAACCTGGTCCGAGCCCCGCAAGTCAACCCTCCTTGGATTCCCCTAGGTCTCTAGTTTTCAGAAATGCACAGGTTTGTTAGGTTTCCCTAGGTGCCGGCTGAGCTAGAGGCCAAAATCTACAGGTAGGCACTTCGCAAAAAACACCTCTGTTTTCTTTCAAAAATTTGGATGTGTCCACGTTGCGCTTTGGGGCGTTTCCTGTCACGGGCGCTAGGCCTACCCACACAAGTGAGGTATCATTTTTATCGGGAGACTTGGGGGAACGCTGGGTGGAAGAAAATTTGTGGCTCCTCTCAGATTCCAGAACTTTCTGCCACAGAAATGTGAGGAACATGTGTTTTTTTTAGCCACATTTTTGGGTTTGCAAAGGATTCTGGGTAACAGAACCTGGTCCGAGCCCCGCAAGTCACCCCTCCTTGGATTCCCCTAGGTCTCTAGTTTTTAGAAATGCACAGGTTTGGTAAGTTTCCCTAGGTGCCGGCTGAGCTAGAGGCCAAAATCTACAGGTAGGCACTTCGCAAAAAACACCTCTGTTTTCTTTAAAAAATGTGGATGTGTCCACGTTGCTCTTTGGGGTGTTTCCTGTCACGGTCGCTAGACCTACCCATACAAGTGAGGTATCACTTTTATCGGGAGACTTGGGGGAACGCTGGGTGGAAGGAAATTTGTGGCTCCTCTCAGATTCCAGAACTTTCTGCAACAGAAATGTGAGGAACATGTGTTTTTTTAGCCAAATTTTGATGTTCGCAAAGGATTCTGGGTAACAGAACCTGGTCCGAGCCCCACAAGTCAACCCTCCTTGGATTCCCCTAGGTCTCTAGTTTTCAGAAATGCACAGGTTTGGTAGGTTTCCCTAGGTGCCGGCTGAGCTAGAGGCCAAAATCTACATGTAGGCACTTCGCAAAAAACACCTATGTTTTCTTTCAAAAATTTGGATGCGTCCACGTTGTGCATTGGGGCGTTTCCTGTCGCGGGCGCTAGGCCTACCCACACAAGTGAGGTATCATTTTTATCGGGAGACTTGGGGGAACGCTGGGTGGAAAGAAATTTGTGGCTTCTCTCAGATTCCAGAACTTTCTGCCACAGAAATGTGAGGAACATGTGTTTTTTTAGCCAAATTTTGAGGTTCGCAAAGGATTCTGGGTAACAGAACGTGGTCCGAGCCCCGCAAGTCACCCCATCTTGGATTCCCCTAGGTCTCTAGTTTTCAGAAATGCACAGGTTTGGTAGGTTTCCCTAGGTGCCGGCTGAGCTAGAGGCCAAAATCCACAGGTGCGCACTTCCCAAAAAACACCTCTGTTTTCTTTCAAAAATTTGGATGTGTCCACGTTGCGCTTTGGAGCGTTTTCTGTCGCGGGTGCTAGGCCTACCCACACAAGTGAGGTATCATTTTTATCGGGAGACTTGGGGGAACGCTGGGTGGAAGGAAATTTGTGGCTTCTCTCAGATTCCAGAACTTTCTGCCACAGAAATGTGAGGAACATGTGTTTTTTTAGCCAAATTTTGAGGTTTGCAAAGGATTCTGGGTAACAGAACCTGGTCCGGGCCCCGCAAGTCACCCCATCCTGGATTCCCCTAGGTCTCTAGTTTTCAGAAATGCAAAGGTTTGGTAGGTTTCCCTAGGTGCCGGCTGAGCTAGAGGCCAAAATCTACAGGTAGGCACTTTTCCCAAAAAACACCTCTGTTTTCTTTCCAAAATTTGGATATGTCCACGTTGCGCTTTGGGGCGTTTCCTGTCGCGGGTGCTAGGCCTACCCACACAAGTGAGGTATCACTTTTATCGGGAGACTTGGGGGAACGCTGGGTGGAAGGAAATTTGTGGCTCCTCTCAGATTCCAGAACTTTCTGCCACAGAAATGTGAGGAACATGTGTTTTTTTAGCCAAATTTTGAGGTTTGCAAAGGATTCTGAGTAAAAGAACCTGGTCCGAGCCCCGCAAGTCACCCCATCCTGGATTCCCCTAGGTCTCTAGTTTTCAGAAATGCAAAGGTTTGGTAGGTTTCCCTAGGTGCCGGCTGAGCTAGAGGCCAAAATCTACAGGTAGGCACTTCGCAAAAAACACCTCTGTTTTCTTTCAAAAATTTGGATATGTCCAAGTTGCGCTTTGGGGCGTTTCCTGTCACGGGCGCTAGGCCTACCCACACAAGTGAGGTATCATTTTTATCGGGAGACTTGGGGAACGCTGGGTGGAAGGAAATTTGTGGCTCCTCTCAGATTCCAGAACTTTCTGCCACAGAAATGTGAGGAACATGTGTTTTTTTAGCCACATTTTGAGGTTCGCAAAGGATTCTGGGTAACAGAACGTGGTCCGAGCCCCGCAAGTCACTCCATCCTGGATTCCCCTAGGTCTCTAGTTTTTAGAAATGCACAGGTTTGGTAGGTTTCCCTAGGTGCCGGCTGAGCTAGAGGCCAAAATCCACAGGTATGCTCTTCGCAAAAAACACCTCTGTTTTCTTTCAAAAATTTGGATGTGTCCACGTTGCGCTTTGGGGCGTTTCCTGTCACGGGCGCTAGGCCTACCCACACAAGTGAGGTATCATTTTTATCGGGAGACTTGGGGGAACGCTAGGTGGAAGGAAATTTGTGGCTCCTCTCAGATTCCAGAACTTTCTGCCACAGAAATGTGAGGAACATGTGTTTTTTTAGCCACATTTTTGTGGTTTGCAAAGGATTCTGGGTAACAGAACCTGGTCCGAGCCCCGCAAGTCACACCTCCTTGGATTCCCCTAGGTCTCTAGTTTTCAGAAATGCACAGGTTTGTTAAGTTTCCCTAGGTGCCGGCTGAGCTAGAGGCCAAAATCTACAGGTAGGCACTTCGCAAAAAACACCTCTGTTTTCTTTCAAAAATTTGGATGTGTCCACGTTGCGCTTTGGGGTGTTTCCTGTCGCGGGCGCTAGGCCTACCCACACAAGTGAGGTATCATTTTTATCGGGAGACTTGGGGGAACACTGGGTGGAAGGAAATTTGTGGCTTCTCTCAGATTCCAGAACTTTCTGCCACAGAAATGTGAGGAACATGTGTTTTTTTAGCGAAATTTTGAGGTTCGCAAAGGATTCTGGGTAACAGAACGTGGTCCGAGCCCCGCAAGTCACTCCATCCTGGATTCCCCTAGGTCTCTAGTTTTTAGAAATGCACAGGTTTGGTAGGTTTCCCTAGGTGCCGGCTGAGCTAGAGGCCAAAATCCACAGGTATGCTCTTCGCAAAAAACACCTCTGTTTTCTTTCAAAAATTTGGATGTGTCCACGTTGCGCTTTGGGGTGTTTCCTGTCGCGGGCGCTAGGCCTACCCACACAAGTGAGGTATCATTTTTATCGGGAGACTTGGGGGAACGCTGGGTGGAAAGAAATTTGTGGCTTCTCTCAGATTCCAGAACTTTCTGCCACAGAAATGTGAGGAACATGTGTTTTTTTAGCCAAATTTTGAGGTTCGCAAAGGATTCTGGGTAACAGAACGTGGTCCGAGCCCCGCAAGTCACCCCATCTTGGATTCCCCTAGGTCTCTAGTTTTCAGAAATGCACAGGTTTGGTAGGTTTCCCTAGGTGCCGGCTGAGCTAGAGGCCAAAATCCACAGGTGCGCACTTCCCAAAAAACACCTCTGTTTTCTTTCAAAAATTTGGATGTGTCCACGTTGCGCTTTGGAGCGTTTTCTGTCGCGGGTGCTAGGCCTACCCACACAAGTGAGGTATCATTTTTATCGGGAGACTTGGGGGAACGCTGGGTGGAAGGAAATTTGTGGCTTCTCTCAGATTCCAGAACTTTCTGCCACAGAAATGTGAGGAACATGTGTTTTTTTAGCCAAATTTTGAGGTTTGCAAAGGATTCTGGGTAACAGAACCTGGTCCGGGCCCCGCAAGTCACCCCATCCTGGATTCCCCTAGGTCTCTAGTTTTCAGAAATGCAAAGGTTTGGTAGGTTTCCCTAGGTGCCGGCTGAGCTAGAGGCCAAAATCTACAGGTAGGCACTTTTCCCAAAAAACACCTCTGTTTTCTTTCCAAAATTTGGATATGTCCACGTTGCGCTTTGGGGCGTTTCCTGTCGCGGGTGCTAGGCCTACCCACACAAGTGAGGTATCACTTTTATCGGGAGACTTGGGGGAACGCTGGGTGGAAGGAAATTTGTGGCTCCTCTCAGATTCCAGAACTTTCTGCCACAGAAATGTGAGGAACATGTGTTTTTTTAGCCAAATTTTGAGGTTTGCAAAGGATTCTGAGTAAAAGAACCTGGTCCGAGCCCCGCAAGTCACCCCATCCTGGATTCCCCTAGGTCTCTAGTTTTCAGAAATGCAAAGGTTTGGTAGGTTTCCCTAGGTGCCGGCTGAGCTAGAGGCCAAAATCTACAGGTAGGCACTTCGCAAAAAACACCTCTGTTTTCTTTCAAAAATTTGGATATGTCCAAGTTGCGCTTTGGGGCGTTTCCTGTCACGGGCGCTAGGCCTACCCACACAAGTGAGGTATCATTTTTATCGGGAGACTTGGGGAAACGCTGGGTGGAAGGAAATTTGTGGCTCCTCTCAGATTCCAGAACTTTCTGCCACAGAAATGTGAGGAACATGTGTTTTTTTAGCCACATTTTGAGGTTTGCAAAGGATTCTGTGTAACAGAACCTGGTCCGAGCCCCGCAAGTCAACCCTCCTTGGATTCCCCTAGGTCTCTAGTTTTCAGAAATGCACAGGTTTGTTAGGTTTCCCTAGGTGCCGGCAGAGCTAGAGGCCAAAATTTACAGGTATGCACTTTGCAAAAAACACCTCTGTTTTCTTTCAAAAATCTGGATGTGTCCACGTTGCGCTTTGGGGCGTTTCCTGTCACGGGCGCTAGGCCTACCCACACAAGTGAGGTATCATTTTTATCGGGGGACTTGGGGGAACGCTAGGTGGAAGGAAATTTGTGGCTCCTCTCAGATTCCAGAACTTTCTGCCACAGAAATGTGAGGAACATGTGTTTTTTTAGCCACATTTTTGTGGTTTGCAAAGGATTCTGGGTAACAGAACCTGGTCCGAGCCCCGCAAGTCACACCTCCTTGGATTCCCCTAGGTCTCTAGTTTTCAGAAATGCACAGGTTTGTTAAGTTTCCCTAGGTGCCGGCTGAGCTAGAGGCCAAAATCTACAGGTAGGCACTTCGCAAAAAACACCTCTGTTTTCTTTCAAAAATTTGGATGTGTCCACGTTGCGCTTTGGGGTGTTTCCTGTCGCGGGCGCTAGGCCTACCCACACAAGTGAGGTATCATTTTTATCGGGAGACTTGGGGGAACACTGGGTGGAAGGAAATTTGTGGCTTCTCTCAGATTCCAGAACTTTCTGCCACAGAAATGTGAGGAACATGTGTTTTTTTTAGCGAAATTTTGAGGTTCGCAAAGGATTCTGGGTAACAGAACGTGGTCCGAGCCCCGCAAGTCACTCCATCCTGGATTCCCCTAGGTCTCTAGTTTTTAGAAATGCACAGGTTTGGTAGGTTTCCCTAGGTGCCGGCTGAGCTAGAGGCCAAAATCCACAGGTATGCTCTTCGCAAAAAACACCTCTGTTTTCTTTCAAAAATTTGGATGTGTCCACGTTGCGCTTTGGGGTGTTTCCTGTCGCGGGCGCTAGGCCTACCCACACAAGTGAGGTATCATTTTTATCGGGAGACTTGGGGGAACGCTGGGTGGAAAGAAATTTGTGGCTTCTCTCAGATTCCAGAACTTTCTGCCACAGAAATATGAGGAACATGTGTTTTTTTAGCCAAATTTTGAGGTTCGCAAAGGATTCTGGGTAACAGAACCTGGTCCGAGCCCCGCAAGTCAACTCTCCTTGGATTCCCCTAGGTCTCTAGTTTTCAGAAATGCACAGGTTTGTTAGGTTTCCCTAGGTGCCGGCTGAGCTAGAGGCCAAAATTTAAAGGTAGGCACTTTGCAAAAAACACCTCTGTTTTCTTTCAAAAATTTGGATGTGTCCACGTTGCGCTTTGGGGCGTTTCCTGTCACGGGCGCTAGGCCTACCCACACAAGTGAGGTATCATTTTTATCGGGAGACTTGGGGAAATGCTGGGTGGAAGGAAATTTGTGGCTCCTCTCAGATTCCAGAACTTTCTGCCACAGAAATGTGAGGAACATGTGTTTTTTTAGCCAAATTTTGTGGTTTGCAAAGGATTCTGGGTAACAGAACCTGGTCCGAGCCCCGCAAGTCACACCTCCTTGGATTCCCCTAGGTCTCTAGTTTTCAGAAATGCACAGGTTTGGTAGGTTTCCCTAGGTGCCGGCTGAGCTAGAGGCCAAAATCTACAGGTAGGCACTTCGCAAAAATCATCTCTGTTTTCTTTAAAAAATTTGGATGTGTCCACGTTGCGCTTTGGGGCGTTTCCTGTCACGGGCGCTAGGCCTACCCACACAAGTGAGGTATCATTTTTATCGGGAGACTTGGGGGAACGCTGGGTGGAAAGAAATTTGTGGCTTCTCTAAGATTCCAGAACTTTCTGCCACAGAAATGTGAGGAACATGTGTTTTTTTAGCCAAATTTTGAGGTTCGCAAAGGATTCTGGGTAACAGAACGTGGTCCGAGCCCCGCAAGTCACCCCATCCTGGATTCCCCTAGGTCTTTAGCTTTTAGAAATGCACAGGTTTGGTACGTTTCCCTAGGTGGCGGCTGAGCTAGAGGCCAAAATCCACAGGTATGCTCTTCGCAAAAAACACCTCTGTTTTCTTTCAAAAATTTGGATGTGTCCACGTTGCGCTTTGGAGCGTTTTCTGTCGCGGGTGCTAGGCCTACCCACACAAGTGAGGTATCATTTTTATCGGGAGACTTGGGGGAACGCTGGGTGAAAGGAAATTTGTGGCTCCTCTCAGATTCCAGAACTTTATGCCACAGAAATGTGAGGAACATGTGTTTTTTTAGCCAAATTTTGAGGTTTGCAAAGGATTCTGGGTAACAGAACCTTGTCCGAGCCCAGCAAGTCACCCCATCCTGGATTCCCCTAGGTCTCTAGTTTTCAGAAATGGAAAGGTTTGGTAGGTTTCCCTAGGTGCCGGCTGAGCTAGAGGCCAAAATCTACAGGTAGGCACTTCGCAAAAAACACCTCTGTTTTCTTTCCAAAATTTGGATATGTCCACGTTGCGCTTTGGGGCGTTTCCTGTCGCGGGCGCTAGGCCTACCCACACAAGTGAGGTATCATTTTTATCGGGAGACTTGGGGAAACGCTGGGTGGAAGGAAATTTGTGGCTCCTCTCAGATTCCAGAACTTTCTGCCACAGAAATGTGAGGAACATGTGTTTTTTTAGCCACATTTTGAGGTTTGCAAAGGATTCTGGGTAACAGAACCTGGTCCGAGCCCCACAAGTCAACCCTCCTTGGATTCCCCTAGGTCTCTAGTTTTCAGAAATGCACAGGTTTGTTAGGTTTCCCTAGGTGCCGGCTGAGCTAGAGGCCAAAATTTAAAGGTAGGCACTTTGCAAAAAACACCTCTGTTTTCTTTCAAAAATTTGGATGTGTCCACGTTGCGCTTTGGGGCGTTTCCTGTCACGGGCGCTAGGCCTACCCACACAAGTGAGGTATAATTTTTATCGGGAGACTTGGGGGAACGCTGGGTGGAAGGAAATTTGTGGCTCCTCTCAGATTCCAGAACTTTCTGCCACAGAAATGTGAGGAACATGTGTTTTTTTATCCAAATTTTAAGGTTTGCAAAGGATTCTGGGTAACAGAACCTGGTCTGAGCCCCGCAAGTCACCCCTTCTTGGATTCCCCTAGGTCTCTAGTTTTCAGAAATGCACAGGTTTGTTAGGTTTCCCTAGGTGCCGGCTGAGCTAGAGGCCAAAATCTACAGGTAGGCAATTCGCAAAAAACACATCTGTTTTCTTTCAAAAATGTGGATGTGTCCACGTTGCGCTTTGGGGTGTTTCCTGTCGCGGGCGCTAGGCCTACCCACACAAGTGAGGTATAATTTTTATCGGGAGACTTGGGGGAACGCTGGGTGGAAGGAAATTTGTGGCTCCTCTCAGATTCCAGAACTTTCTGAAACAGAAATGTGAGGAACATGTGTTTATTGAGCCAAATTTTGAGGTTCGCAAAGAATTCTGGGTAACAGAACCTGGTCTGAGCCCCGCAAGTCACCCCATCTTGGATTCCCCTAGGTCTCTAGTTTTCAGAAATGCACAGGTTTGGTAGGTTTCCCTAGGTGCCGTCTGAGCTAGAGGCCAAAATCTACAGGTAGGCACTTCGCAAAAAACACCTCTGTTTTCTTTAAAAAATGTGGATGTGTCCACGTTGAGCTTTGGGGCGTTTTCTGTCATGGGCGCTAGGCCTACCCACACAAGTGAGGTATAATTTTTATCGGGAGACTTGGGGGAACGCTGGGTGGAAGGAAATTTGTGGCTCCTCTCAGGTTCCAGAACTTTCTGAAACAGAAATGTGAGGAACATGTGTTTTTTTAGCCAACTTTTGAGGTTCGCAAAGGATTCTGGGTAACAGAACCTGGTCCGAGCCCCACAAGTCACCCCATCTTGGATTCCCCTAGGTCTCTAGTTTTCAGAAATGCACAGGTTTGGTAGGTTTCTCTAGATGCCGGCTGAGCTAGAGGCCAAAATCTACAGGTAGGCACTTCGCAAAAAACACCTCTGTTTTCTTTAAAAAATTTGGATGTGTCCACGTTGCGCTTTGGGGCGTTTCCTGTTGGGGTCGCTAGGCCTACCCACACAAGTGAGGTATCATTTTTATCGGGAAACTTGGGGGAACGCTGGGTGGAAGGAAATTTGTGGCTCCTCTCAGATTCCAGAACTTTCTGCCACAGAAATGTGAGGAACATGTGTTTTTTTAGCCAAGTTTTGAGGTTTGGAAAGGATTCTGGGTAACAGAACCTGGTCTGAACCCTGCAAGTCACCCCTCCTTGGATTCCCCTAGGTCTCTAGTTTTTAGAAATGCACAGGTTTGGTAGGTTTCCCTAGGTGCCGGCTGAGCTAGAGGCCAAAATCTACAGGAAGGCACTTCGCAAAAAACACCTATGTTTTCTTTAAAAAATTTGGATGTGTCCACGTTGCGCTTTGGGGCGTTTCCTGTCGCGGGCGCTAGGCCTACCCACACAAGTGAGGTATCATATCTATCGGGAGACTTGGGGGAACGCTAGGTGGAAAGAAATTTGTGGCTTCTCTCAGATTCCAGAACTTTCTGCCACAGAAATGTGAGGAACATGTGTTTTTTTAGCCAAATTTTGAGGTTCGCAAAGGATTCTGGGTAACAGAACCTGGTCCGAGCCCCGCAAGTCACCCCATCTTGGATTCCCCTAGGTCTCTAGTTTTCAGAAATGCACAGGTTTGGTAGGTTTCCCTAGGTTCCGGCTGAGCTAGAGGCCAAAATCCACAGGTACGCACTTTGCAAAAAACACCTCTGTTTTCTTTCAAAAATTTGGATGTGTCCACGTTGCGCTTTGGAGCGTTTTCTGTCGCGGGTGCTAGGCCTACCCACACAAGTGAGGTATCATTTTTATCGGGAGACTTGGGGGAACGCTGGGTGGAAGGAAATTTGTGGCTCCTCTCAGATTCCAGAACTTTCTGCCACAGAAATGTGAGGAACATGTGTTTTTTTAGCCACATTTTGAGGTTTGCAAAGGATTCTGGGTAACAGAACCTGGTCCGAGCCCCGCAAGTCACCCCATCCTGGATTCCCCTAGGTCTCTAGTTTTCAGAAATGCAAAGGTTTGGTAGGTTTCCCTAGGTGCCGGCTGAGCTAGAGGCCAAAATCTACAGGTAGGCACTTCGCAAAAAACACCTCTGTTTTCTTTCCAAAATTTGGATATGTCCACGTTGCGCTTTGGGGCGTTTCCTGTCGTGGGCGCTAGGCCTACCCACACAAGTGAGGTATCATTTTTATCGGGAGACTTGGGGAAACGCTGGGTGGAAGGAAATTTGTGGCTCCTCTCAGATTCCAGAACTTTCTGCCACAGAAATGTGAGGAACATGTGTTTTTTTAGCCACATTTTGAGGTTTGCAAAGGATTCTGGGTAACAGAACCTGGTCCGAGCCCCGCAAGTCAACCCTCCTTGGATTTCCCTAGGTCTCTAGTTTTCAGAAATGCACAGGTTTGTTAGGTTTCCCTAGGTGCCGGCTGAGCTAGAGGCCAAAATTTACAGGTAGGCACTTTGCAAAAAACACCTCTGTTTTCTTTCAAAAATTTGGATGTGTCCACGTTGCGCTTTGGAGCGTTTTCTGTCGCGGGTGCTAGGCCTACCCACACAAGTGAGGTATCATTTTTATCGGGAGACTTGGGGGAACGCTGGGTGGAAGGAAATTTGTGGCTCCTCTCAGATTCCAGAACTTTCTGCCACAGAAATGTGAGGAACATGTGTTTTTTTAGCCACATTTTGAGGTTTGCAAAGGATTCTGGGTAACAGAACCTGGTCCGAGCCCCGCAAGTCACCCCATCCTGGATTCCCCTAGGTCTCTAGTTTTCAGAAATGCAAAGGTTTGGTAGGTTTCCCTAGGTGCCGGCTGAGCTAGAGGCCAAAATCTACAGGTAGGCACTTCGCAAAAAACACCTCTGTTTTCTTTCCAAAATTTGGATATGTCCACGTTGCGCTTTGGGGCGTTTCCTGTCGTGGGCGCTAGGCCTACCCACACAAGTGAGGTATCATTTTTATCGGGAGACTTGGGGAAACGCTGGGTGGAAGGAAATTTGTGGCTCCTCTCAGATTCCAGAACTTTCTGCCACAGAAATGTGAGGAACATGTGTTTTTTTTAGCCACATTTTGAGGTTTGCAAAGGATTCTGGGTAACAGAACCTGGTCCGAGCCCCGCAAGTCAACCCTCCTTGGATTTCCCTAGGTCTCTAGTTTTCAGAAATGCACAGGTTTGTTAGGTTTCCCTAGGTGCCGGCTGAGCTAGAGGCCAAAATTTACAGGTAGGCACTTTGCAAAAAACACCTCTGTTTTCTTTCAAAAATTTGGATGTGTCCACGTTGCGCTTTGGGGCGTTTCCTGTCACGGGCGCTAGGCCTACCCACACAAGTGAGGTATAATTTTTATCGGGAGACTTGGGGGAACGCTAGGTGGAAGGAAATTTGTGGCTCCTCTCAGATTCCAGAACTTTCTGCCACAGAAATGTGAGGAACATGTGTTTTTTTAGCCAAATTTTGAGGTTTGCAAAGGATTCTGGGTAACAGAACCTGGTCCGAGCCCCGCAAGTCACACCTCCTTGGATTCCCCTAGGTCTCTAGTTTTCAGAAATGCACAGGTTTGGTAAGTTTCCCTAGGTTGCGGCTGAGCTAGAGGCCAAAATCCACAGGTACGCACTTTGCAAAAAACACCTATGTTTTCTTTAAAAAATTTGGATGTGTCCACGTTGCGCTTTGGGGCGTTTCCTGTCGCGGGCGCTAGGTCTACCCACACAAGTGAGGTATAATTTTTATCGGGAGACTTGGGGGAACGCTGGGTGGAAAGAAATTTGTGGCTTCTCTCAGATTCCAGAACTTTCTGCCACAGAAATGTGAGGAACATGTTTTTTTTAGCCAAATTTTGAGGTTCGCAAAGGATTCTGGGTAACAGAACCTGGTCCGAGCCCCGCAAGTCACCCCATCTTGGATTCCCCTAGGTCTCTAGTTTTCAGAAATGCACAGGTTTGATAGGTTTCCCTAGGTGCCGGCTGAGCTAGAGGCCAAAATCTAGAGGTAGGCACTTCGCAAAAAAAACCTCCGTTTTCTTTCAAAATTTGTATTTGTCCACGTTGCGCTTTGGGGCGTTTCCTGTCGCGGGCGCTAGGCCTACCCACACAAGTGAGGTATCATTTTTATCGGGAGACTTGGGGGAACGCGGGATGGAAGGAAATTGTGGCTCCTCTCAGATTCTAGAACTTTCTGCCACAGAAATGTGAGGAACATGTGTTTTTTTAGCCAAATTTTGAGGTTTGCAAAGGATTCTGGGTAACAGAAACTGGTCCGAGCCCCGCAAGTCACCCCATCCTGGATTCCCCTAGGTCTCTAGTTTTCAGAAATGCACAGGTTTGGTAGGTTTCCCTAGGTGCCGGCTGAGCTAGAGGCCAAAATCTAGAGGTAGGCACTTCGCAAAAAAACCTCCGTTTTCTTTCAAAATTTGTATATGTCCACGTT
This sequence comes from Pleurodeles waltl, assembly GCF_031143425.1. NCBI lineage: Eukaryota > Metazoa > Chordata > Amphibia > Caudata > Salamandridae > Pleurodeles > Pleurodeles waltl. The sequence goes on from NC_090444.1 coordinate 494,190,135, forward strand.
GCGCTTTGGGGCGTTTCCTGTCGCGGGCGCTAGGCCTACCCACACAAGTGAGGTATCATTTTTATCGGGAGACTTGGGGGAACGCTGGGTGGAAGGAAATTTGTGGCTCCTCTCAGATTCCAGAACTTTCTGAAACAGAAATGTGAGGAACATGTGTTTTTTGAGCCAAATTTTGAGGTTCGCAAAGAATTCTGGGTAACAGAACCTGGTCCGAGCCCCGCAAAGTCACCCCATCTTGGATTCCCCTAGGTCTCTAGTTTTCAGAAATGCACAGGTTTGGTAGGTTTCCCTAGGTGCCGGCTGAGCTAGAGGCCAAAATCTACAGGTAGGCAACTTCGCAAAAAAACATCTCTGTTTTCTTTAAAAAATTTGGATGTGTCCACGTTGCGCTTTGGGGCGTTTCCTGTCACGGGCGCTAGGCCTACCCACACAAGTGAGGTATCATTTTTATCGGGAGACTTGGGGGAACGCTGGATGGAAGGAAATTTGTGGCTCCTCTCAGATTCCAGAACTTTCTGCCACAGAAATGTGAGGAACATGTGTTTTTTTAGCCAAATTTTGAGGTTCGCAAAGGATTCTGGGTAACAGAACCTGGTCAGAGCCCCGCAAGTCAACCCTCCTTGGATTCCCCTAGGTCTCTAGTTTTCAGAAATGCACAGGTTTGGTAGGTTTCCCTAGGTGCCGGCTGAGCTAGAGGCCAAAATCTACAGGTAGGCACTTCGCAAAAAACACCTATGTTTTCTTTCAAAAATTTGGATGTGTCCACGTTGCGCTTTGGGGCGTTTTCCTGTCGCTGGCGCTAGGCCTACCCACACAAGTGAGGTATCATTTTTATCGGGAGACTTGGGGAAACGCTGTGGTGGAAGGAAATTTGTGGCTCCTCTCAGATTCCAGAACTTTCTGCCACAGAAATGTGAGGAACATGTGTTTTTTTAGCCACATTTTGAGGTTTGCAAAGGATTCTGGGTAACAGAACCTGGTCCGAGCCCCGCAAGTCACCCCATCTTGGATTCCCCTAGGTCTCTAGTTTTCAGAAATGCACAGGTTCGGTAGGTTTCCCTAGGTTCCGGCTGAGCTAGAGGCCAAAATCCACAGGTACGCACTTTGCAAAAAACACCTCTGTTTTCTTTCAAAAATTTGGATGTGCCCACGTTGCGCTTTGGAGCGTTTTCTGTCGCGGGTGCTAGGCCTACCCACACAAGTGAGGTATCATTTTTATCGGGAGACTTGGGGGAACGCGGGATGGAAGGAAATTGTGGCTCCTCTCAGATTCCAGAACTTTCTGCCACAGAAATGTGAGGAACATGTGTTTTTTTAGCCAAATTTTGAGGTGTGCAAAGGATTCTGGATAACAGAAACTGGTCCGAGCCCCGCAAGTCACCCCATCCTGGATTCCCCTAGGTCTCTAGTTTTCAGAAATGCACAGGTTTGGTAGGTTTCCCTAGGTGCCGGCTGAGCTAGAGGCCAAAATCTAGAGGTAGGCACTTCGCAAAAAAAACCTCTGTTTTCTTTCAAAATTTGTATATGTCCACGTTGCGCTTTGGGGCGTTTCCTGTCGCGGGCCGCTAGGCCTACCCACACAAGTGAGGTATCATTTTTATCGGGAGACTTGGGGGAACGCTGGGTGGAAGGAAATTTGTGGCTCCTCTCAGATTCCAGAACTTTCTGAAACAGAAATGTGAGGAACATGTGTTTTTTGAGCCAAATTTTGAGGTTCGCAAAGAAATTCTGGGTAACAGAACCTGGTCCGAGCCCCGCAAGTCACCCCATCTTGGATTCCCCTAGGTCTCTAGTTTTCAGAAATGCACAGGTTTGGTAGGTTTTCCCTAGGTGCCGGCTGAGCTAGAGGCCAAAATCTACAGGTAGGCACTTCGCAAAAACATCTCTGTTTTCTTTAAAAAATGTGGATGTGTCCACGTTGCGCTTTGGGGCGTTTCCTGTCACGGGCGCTAGGCCTACCCACACAAGTGAGGAATCATTTTTATCGGGAGACTTGGGGGAACGCTGGATGGAAGGAAATTTGTGGCTCCTCTCAGATTCCAGAACTTTCTGAAACAGAAATGTGAGGAACATGTGTTTTTTTAGCCAAATTTTGAGGTTCGCAAAGGATTCTGGGTAACAGAACCTGGTCAGAGCCCCGCAAGTCAACCCTCCTTGGATTCCCCTAGGTCTCTAGTTTTCAGAAATGCACAGGTTTGGTAGGTTTCCCTAGGTGCCGGCTGAGCTAGAGGCCAAAATCTACAGGTAGGCACTTCGCAAAAAACACCTATGTTTTCTTTCAAAAATTTGGATGTGTCCACGTTGCGCTTTGGGGCGTTTCCTGTCACAGGCGCTAGGCCTACCCACACAAGTGAGGTATCATTTTTATCGGGAGACTTGGGGGAACGCTGGGTGGAAAGAAATTTGTGGCTTCTCTCAGATTCCAGAACTTTCTGCCACAGAAATGTGAGGAACATGTGTTTTTTTAGCCAAATTTTGAGGTTCGCAAAGGATTCTGGGTAACAGAACGTGGTCCGAGCCCCGCAAGTCACCCCATCCTGGATTCCCCTAGGTCTCTAGTTTTTAGAAATGCACAGGTTTGGTAGGTTTCCCTAGGTGCCGGCTGAGCTAGAGGCCAAAATCCACAGGTATGCTCTTCGCAAAAAACACCTCTGTTTTCTTTCAAAAATTTGGATGTGTCCACGTTGCGCTTTTGAGCGTTTTCTGTCGCGGGTGCTAGGCCTACCCACACAAGTGAGGTATCATTTTTATCGGGAGACTTGGGGGAACGCTGGGTGAAAGGAAATTTGTGGCTCCTCTCAGATTCCAGAACTTTCTGCCACAGAAATATGAGGAACATGTGTTTTTTTAGCCAAATTTTGAGGTTTGCAAAGGATTCTGGGTAACAGAACCTTGTCCGAGCCCAGCAAGTCACCCCATCCTGGATTCCCCTAGGTCTCTAGTTTTCAGAAATGGAAAGGTTTGGTAGGTTTCCCTAGGTGCCGGCTGAGCTAGAGGCCAAAATCTACAGGTAGGCACTTCGCAAAAAACACCTCTGTTTTCTTTCCAAAATTTGGATAAGTCCACGTTGAGCTTTGGGGCGTTTTCTGTCACGGGCGCTAGGCCTACCCACACAAGTGAGGTATAATTTTTATCGGGAGACTTGGGGGAACGCTGGGTGGAAGGAAATTTGTGGCTCCTCTCAGATTCCAGAACTTTCTGCCACAGAAATGTGAGGAACATGTGTTTTTTTAGCCAAATTTTGAGGTTCGCAAAGGATTCTGGGTAACAGAACCTGGTCCGAGCCCCGCAAGTCACCCCATCCTGGATTCCCCTAGGTCTCTAGTTTTTAGAAATGCACAGGTTTGGCAGGTTTCCCTAGGTGCCGGCTGAGCTAGAGGCCAAAATCCACAGGTATGCTCTTCGCAAAAAACACCTCTGTTTTCTTTCAAAAATGTGGATGTGTCCACGTTGCGCTTTTGAGCGTTTTCTGTCGCGGGTGCTAGGCCTACCCACACAAGTGAGGTATCATTTTTATCGGGAGACTTGGGGGAACGCTGGGTGAAAGGAAATTTGTGGCTCCTCTCAGATTCCAGAACTTTCTGCCACAGAAATATGAGGAACATGTGTTTTTTGAGCCAAATTTTGAGGTTCGCAAAGAATTCTGGGTAACAGAACCTGGTCCGAGCCCAGCAAGTCACCCCATCCTGGATTCCCCTAGGTCTCTAGTTTTCAGAAATGGAAAGGTTTGGTAGGTTTCCCTAGGTGCCGGCTGAGCTAGAGGCCAAAATCTACAGGTAGGCACTTCGCAAAAAACACCTCTGTTTTCTTTCCAAAATTTGGATATGTCCACGTTGCGCTTTGGGGCGTTTCCTGTCGCGGGCGCTAGGCCTACCCACACAAGTGAGGTATAATTTTTATCGGGAGACTTGGGGGAACGCTGGGTGGAAGGAAATTTGTGGCTCCTCTCAGATTCCAGAACTTTCTGCCACAAAAATGTAGGGAACATGTGTTTTTTTAGCCAAATTTTGAGGTTTGCAAAGGATTCTCAGTAACAGAACCTGGTCTGAGCCCCTCAAGTCACCCCTCCTTGGATTCCCCTAGGTCTCTAGTTTTCAGAAATGCACAGGTTTGTTAGGTTTCCCTAGGTGCCGGCTGAGCTAGAGGCCAAAATCTACAGGTAGGCAATTCGCAAAAAACACATCTGTTTTCTTTCAAAAATTTGGATGTGTCCACGTTGCGCTTTGGGGTGTTTCCTGTCGCGGGCGCTAGGCCTACCCACACAAGTGAGGTATAATTTTTATCGGGAGACTTGGGGGAACGCTGGGTGGAAGGAAATTTGTGGCTCCTCTCAGATTCCAGAACTTTCTGAAACAGAAATGTGAGGAACATGTGTTTTTTGAGCCAAATTTTGAGGTTCGCAAAGAATTCTGGGTAACAGAACCTGGTCCGAGCCCCACAAGTCACCCCATCTTGGATTCCCCTAGGTCTCTAGTTTTCAGAAATGCACAGGTTTGGTAGGTTTCCCTAGGTGCCGTCTGAGCTAGAGGCCAAAATCTACAGGTAGGCACTTCGCAAAAAACACCTCTGTTTTCTTTAAAAAATTTGGATGTGTCCACGTTGAGCTTTGGGGCGTTTTCTGTCACGGGCGCTAGGCCTACCCGCACAAGTGAGGTATAATTTTTATCGGGAGACTTGGGGGAACGCTGGGTGGAAGGAAATTTGTGGCTCCTCTCAGATTCCAGAACTTTCTGCCACAGAAATGTGAGGAACATGTGTTTTTTTAGCCAAATTTTGAGGTTCGCAAAGGATTCTGGGTAACAGAACCTGGTCCGAGCCCCGCAAGTCACCCCATCTTGGATTCCCCTAGGTCTCTAGTTTTCAGAAATGCACAGGTTTGGTAGGTTTCCCTAGGTGCCGGCTGAGCTAGAGGCCAAAATCCACAGGTATGCTCTTCGCAAAAAACACCTCTGTTTTCTTTCAAAAATTTGGATGTGTCCACGTTGCGCTTTTGAGCGTTTTCTGTCGCGGGTGCTAGGCCTACCCACACAAGTGAGGTATCATTTTTATCGGGAGACTTGGGGGAACGCTGGGTGAAAGGAAATTTGTGGCTCCTCTCAGATTCCAGAACTTTCTGCCACAGAAATATGAGGAACATGTGTTTTTTGAGCCAAATTTTGAGGTTCGCAAAGAATTCTGGGTAACAGAACCTGGTCCGAGCCCAGCAAGTCACCCCATCCTGGATTCCCCTAGGTCTCTAGTTTTCAGAAATGGAAAGGTTTGGTAGGTTTCCCTAGGTGCCGGCTGAGCTAGAGGCCAAAATCTACAGGTAGGCACTTCGCAAAAAACACCTCTGTTTTCTTTCCAAAATTTGGATATGTCCACGTTGCGCTTTGGGGCGTTTCCTGTCGCGGGCGCTAGGCCTACCCACACAAGTGAGGTATAATTTTTATCGGGAGACTTGGGGGAACGCTGGGTGGAAGGAAATTTGTGGCTCCTCTCAGATTCCAGAACTTTCTGCCACAAAAATGTAGGGAACATGTGTTTTTTTAGCCAAATTTTGAGGTTTGCAAAGGATTCTCAGTAACAGAACCTGGTCTGAGCCCCTCAAGTCACCCCTCCTTGGATTCCCCTAGGTCTCTAGTTTTCAGAAATGCACAGGTTTGTTAGGTTTCCCTAGGTGCCGGCTGAGCTAGAGGCCAAAATCTACAGGTAGGCAATTCGCAAAAAACACATCTGTTTTCTTTCAAAAATTTGGATGTGTCCACGTTGCGCTTTGGGGTGTTTCCTGTCGCGGGCGCTAGGCCTACCCACACAAGTGAGGTATAATTTTTATCGGAAGACTTGGGGGAACGCTGGGTGGAAGGAAATTTGTGGCTCCTCTCAGATTCCAGAACTTTCTGAAACAGAAATGTGAGGAACATGTGTTTTTTGAGCCAAATTTTGAGGTTCGCAAAGAATTCTGGGTAACAGAACCTGGTCCGAGCCCCACAAGTCACCCCATCTTGGATTCCCCTAGGTCTCTAGTTTTCAGAAATGCACAGGTTTGGTAGGTTTCCCTAGGTGCCGTCTGAGCTAGAGGCCAAAATCTACAGGTAGGCACTTCGCAAAAAACACCTCTGTTTTCTTTAAAAAATTTGGATGTGTCCACGTTGAGCTTTGGGGCGTTTTCTGTCACGGGCGCTAGGCCTACCCGCACAAGTGAGGTATAATTTTTATCGGGAGACTTGGGGGAACGCTGGGTGGAAGGAAATTTGTGGCTCCTCTCAGATTCCAGAACTTTCTGCCACAGAAATGTGAGGAACATGTGTTTTTTTAGCCAAATTTTGAGGTTCGCAAAGGATTCTGGGTAACAGAACCTGGTCCGAGCCCCGCAAGTCACCCCATCTTGGATTCCCCTAGGTCTCTAGTTTTCAGAAATGCACAGGTTTGGTAGGTTTCCCTAGGTTCCGGCTGAGCTAGAGGCCAAAATCCACAGGTACGCACTTTGCAAAAAACACCTCTGTTTTCTTTCAAAAATTTGGATGTGTCCACGTTGCGCTTTGGAGCGTTTTCTGTCGCGGGTGCTAGGCCTACCCACACAAGTGAGGTATCATTTTTATCGGGACACTTGGGGGAACGCTGGGTGGAAGGAAATTTGTGGCTACTCTCAGATTCCAGAACTTTCTGCCACAGAAATGTGAGGAACATGTGTTTTTTTAGCCACATTTTGAGGTTTGCAAAGGATTCTGGGTAACAGAACCTGGTCCGAGCCCCGCAAGTCACCCCATCCTGGATTCCCCTAGGTCTCTAGTTTTCAGAAATGCAAAGGTTTGGTAGGTTTCCCTAGGTGCCCGCTGAGCTAGAGGCCAAAATCTACAGGTAGGCACTTCGCAAAAAACACCTCTGTTTTCTTTCAAAAATTTGGATGTGTCCACGTTGCGCTTTGGGGCATTTCCTGTCACGGGCGCTAGGCCTACCCACACAAGTGAGGTATAATTTTTATCGGGAGACTTGGGGGAACGCTAGGTGGAAGGAAATTTGTGGCTCCTCTCAGATTCCAGAACTTTCTGCCACAGAAATGTGAGGAACATGTGTTTTTTTTGCCAAATTTTGTGGTTTGCAAAGGATTCTGGGTAACAGAACCTGGTCCGAGCCCCGCAAGTCACACCTCCTTGGATTCACCTAGGTCTCTAGTTTTCAGAAATGCACAGGTTTGTTAGGTTTTCCTAGGTGCCGGCTGAGCTAGAGGCCAAAATCTACAGGTAGGCACTTCGCAAAAAACACCTCTGTTTTCTTTCAAAAATTTGGATGTGTCCACGTTGCGCTTTGGGGTGTTTCCTGTCGCGGGCGCTAGGCCTACCCACACAAGTGAGGTATCATTTTTATCGGGAGACTTGGGGGAACGCTGGGTGGAAGGAAATTTGTGGCTCCTCTCAGATTCCAGATCTTTCTGAAACAGAAATGTGAGGAACATGTGTTTTTTGAGCCAAATTTTGAGGTTCGCAAAGAATTCTGGGTAACAGAACCTGGTCCGAGCCCCGCAAGTCACCCCATCTTGGATTCCCCTAGGTCTCTAGTTTTCAGAAATGCACAGGTTTGGTAGGTTTCCCTAGGTGCCGGCTGAGCTAGAGGCCAAAATCTACAGGTAGGCACTTCGCAAAAAACATCTCTGTTTTCTTTAAAAAATTTGGATGTGTCCACGTTGCGCTTTGGGGCGTTTCCTGTCACGGGCGCTAGGCCTACCCACACAAGTGAGGTATCATTTTTATCGGGAGACTTAGGGGAACGCTGGGTGGAAGGAAATTTGTGGCTCCTCTAAGATTCCAGAACTTTCTGCCACAGAAATGTGAGGAACATGTGTTTTTTTAGCCAAATTTTGAGGTTCGCAAAGGATTCTGGGTAACAGAACCTGGTCAGAGCCCCGCAAGTCAACCCTCCTTGGATTCCCCTAGGTCTCTAGTTTTCAGAAATGCACAGGTTTGGTAGGTTTCCCTTGGTGCCGGCTGAGCTAGAGGCCAAAATCTACAGGTAGGCACTTCGCAAAAAACACCTATGTTTTCTTTAAAAAATTTGGATGTGTCCATGTTGCGCTTTGGGGCGTTTCCTGTCGCGGGCGCTAGGCCTACCCACACAAGTGAGGTATCATTTTTATCGGGAGACTTGGGGGAACGCTGGGTGGAAAGAAATTTGTGGATTCTCTCAGATTCCAGAACTTTCTGCCACAGAAATGTGAGGAACATGTGTTTTTTTAGCCAAATTTTGAGGTTCGCAAAGGATTCTGGGTAACAGAACGTGGTCCGAGCCCCGCAAGTCACCCCATCCTGGATTCCCCTAGGTCTCTAGTTTTTAGAAATGCACAGGTTTGGTAGGTTTCCCTAGGTGCCGGCTGAGCTAGAGGCCAAAATCCACAGGTATGCTCTTCGCAAAAAACACCTCTGTTTTCTTTCAAAAATTTGGATGTGTCCACGTTGCGCTTTGGAGCGTTTTCTGTCGCGGGTGCTAGGCCTACCCACACAAGTGAGGTATCATTATTATCGGGAGACTTGGTGGAACGCTGGGTGAAATTACATTTGTGGCTCCTCTCAGATTCCAGAACTTTCTGCCACAGATATGTGAGGAACATGTGTTTTTTTAGCCAAATTTTGAGGTTTGCAAAGGATTCTGGGTAACAGAACCTTGTCCGAGCCCAGCAAGTCACCCCATCCTGGATTCCCCTAGGTCTCTAGTTTTCAGAAATGGAAAGGTTTGGTAGGTTTCCCTAGGTGCCGGCTGAGCTAGAGGCCAAAATCTACAGGTAGGCACTTCGCAAAAAACACCTCTGTTTTCTTTCAAAAATTTGGATATGTCCACGTTGCGCTTTGGGGCGTTTCCTGTCGCGGGCGCTAGGCCTACCCACACAAGTGAGGTATCATTTTTATCGGGAGACTTGGGGAAACGCTGGGTGGAAGGAAATTTGTGGCTCCTCTCAGATTCCAGAACTTTCTGCCACAGAAATGTGAGGAACATGTGTTTTTTTAGCCACATTTTGAGGTTTGCAAAGGATTCTGGGTAACAGAACCTGGTCCGAGCCCCGCAAGTCAACCCTCCTTGGATTCCCCTAGGTCTCTAGTTTTCAGAAATGCACAGGTTTGTTAGGTTTCCCTAGGTGCCGGCTGAGCTAGAGGCCAAAATTTAAAGGTAGGCACTTTGCAAAAAACACCTCTGTTTTCTTTCAAAAATTTGGATGTGTCCACGTTGCGCTTTGGGGCGTTTCCTGTCACGGGCGCTAGGCCTACCCACACAAGTGAGGTATAATTTTTATCGGGAGACTTGGGGGAACGCTGGGTGGAAGGAAATTTATGGCTCCTCTCAGATTCCAGAACTTTCTGCCACAGAAATGTGAGGAACATGTGTTTTTTTAGCCAAATTTTGAGGTTTGCAAAGGATTCTGGGTAACAGAACCTGGTCTGAGCCCCGCAAGTCACCCCTCCTTGGATTCCCCTAGGTCTCTAGTTTTCAGAAATGCACAGGTTTGTTAGGTTTCCCTAGGTGCCGGCTGAGCTAGAGGCCAAAATCTACAGGTAGGCAATTCGCAAAAAACACATCTGTTTTCTTTCAAAAAAATGGATGTGTCCACGTTGCGCTTTGGGGTGTTTCCTGTCGCGGGCGCTAGGCCTACCCACACAAGTGAGGTATAATTTTTATCGGGAGACTTGGGGGAACGCTGGGTGGAAGGAAATTTGTGGCTCCTCTCAGATTCCAGAACTTTCTGAAACAGAAATGTGAGGAACATGTGTTTTTTGAGCCAAATTTTGAGGTTCGCAAAGAATTCTGGGTAACAGAACCTGGTCCGAGCCCCGCAAGTCACCCCATCTTGGATTCCCCTAGGTCTCTAGTTTTCAGAAATGCACAGGTTTGGTAGGTTTCCCTAGGTGCCGTCTGAGCTAGAGGCCAAAATCTACAGGTAGGCACTTCGCAAAAAACACCTCTGTTTTCTTTAAAAAATTTGGATGTGTCCACGTTGAGCTTTGGGGCGTTTTCTGTCACGGGCGCTAGGCCTACCCACACAAGTGAGGTATAATTTTTATCGGGAGGCTTGGGGGAACGCTGGGTGGAAGGAAATTTGTGGCTCCTCTCAGGTTCCAGAACTTTCTGAAACAGAAATGTGAGGAACATGTGTTTTTTTAGCCAACTTTTGAGGTTCGCAAAGGATTCTGGGTAACAGAACCTGGTCCGAGCCCCACAAGTCACCCCATCTTGGATTCCCCTAGGTCTCTAGTTTTCAGAAATGCACAGGTTTGGTAGGTTTCCCTAGATGCCGGCTGAGCTAGAGGCCAAAATCTACAGGTAGGCACTTCGCAAAAAACACCTCTGTTTTCTTTAAAAAATGTGGATGTGTCCACGTTGCGCTTTGGGGCGCTTCCTGTCGCGGGCGCTAGGCCTACCCACACAAGTGAGGTATCATTTGTATCGGGAGACTTGGGGGAACGCTGGGTGGAAGGAAATTTGTGGCTCCTCTCAGGTTCCAGAACTTTCTGAAACAGAAATGTGAGGAACATGTTTTTTTTTAGCCAAATTTTGAGGTTCGCAAAGGGTTCTGGGTAACAGAACCTGGTCCGAGCCCCGCAAGTCAACCCTCCTTGGATTCCCCTAGGTCTCTAGTTTTCAGAAATGCACAGGTTTCGTAGGTTTCCCTAGGTGCCGACTGAGCTAGAGGCCAAAATCTACAGGTAGGCACTTCGCAAAAAAAACCTCTGTTTTCTTTCAAAAATTTGGATGTGTCCACGTTGCGCTTTGGGGCGTTTCCTGTTGGGGTCGCTAGGCCTACCCACACAAGTGAGGTATCATTTTTATCGGGAAACTTGGGGTAACGCTGGGTGGAAGGAAATTTGTGGCTCCTCTCAGATTCCAGAACTTTCTGCCACAGAAATGTGAGGAACATGTGTTTTTTTAGCCAAATTTTGAGGTTCGCAAAGGATTCTGGGTAACAGATCCTGGTCCGAGCCCCGCAAGTCAACCCTCCTTGGATTCCCCTAGGTCTCTAGTTTTCAGAAATGCACAGGTTTGTTAGGTTTCCCTAGGTGCCGGCTGAGCTAGAGGCCAAAATTTACAGGTAGGCACTTTGCAAAAAACACCTCTGTTTTCTTTCAAAAATTTGGATGTGTCCACGTTGCGCTTTGGGGCTTTTCCTGTCACGGGCGCTAGGCCTACCCACACAAGTGAGGTATAATTTTTATCGGGAGACTTGGGGGAACGCTGGGTGGAAGGAAATTTGTGGCTCCTCTCAGATTCCAGAACTTTCTGCCACAGAAATGTGAGGAACATGTGTTTTTTTAGCCAAATTTTGAGGTTTGCAAAGGATTCTGGGTAACAGAACCTGGTCCGATCCCCGCAAGTCACCCCTCCTTGGATTCCCCTAGTTCTCTAGTTTTCAGAAATGCACAGGTTTGTTAGGTTTCCCTAGGTGCCGGCTGAGCTAGAGGCCAAAATCTACAGGTAGGCAATTTGCAAAAAACACCTCTGTTTTCTTTCAAAAATTTGGATGTGTCCACGTTGCGCTTTGGGGTGTGTCCTGTCGCGGGCGCTAGGCCTACCCACACAAGTGAGGTATAATTTTTATCGGGAGACTTGGGGGAACGCTGGGTGGAAGGAAATTTGTGGCTCCTCTCGGATTCCAGAACTTTCTGAAACAGAAATGTGAGGAACATGTGTTTTTTGAGCCAAATTTTGAGGTTCGCAAAGAATTCTGGGTAACAGAACCTGGTCCGAGCCCCGCAAGTCACCCCATCTTGGATTCCCCTAGGTCTCTAGTTTTCAGAAATGCACAGGTTTGGTAGGTTTCCCTAGGTGCCGTCTGAGCTAGAGGCCAAAATCTACAGGTAGGCACTTCGCAAAAAACACCTCTGTTTTCTTTAAAAAATTTGGATGTGTCCACGTTGAGCTTTGGGGGGTTTTCTGTCGCGGGCGCTAGGCCTACCCACACAAGTGAGGTATAATTTTTATCGGGAGACTTGGGGGAACGCTGGGTGGAAGGAAATTTGTGGCTCCTCTCAGGTTCCAGAACTTTCTGAAACAGAAATGTGAGGAACATGTGTTTTTTTAGCCAACTTTTGAGGTTCGCAAAGGATTCTGGGTAACAGAACCTGGTCCGAGCCCCAGAAGTCACCCCATCTTGGATTCCCCTAGGTCTCTAGTTTTCAGAAATGCACAGGTTTGGTAGGTTTCCCTAGATGCCGGCTGATCTAGAGGCCAAAATCTACAGGTAGGCACTTCGCAAAAAACACCTCTGTTTTCTTTCAAAAATGTGGATCTCTCCACGTTGCGCTTTGGGGTGTTTCCTGTCGCGGGCGCCAGGCCTACCCACACAAGTGAGGTATCATTTTTATCGGGAGACTTGGGGGAACGCTGGGTGGAAGGAAATTTGTGGCTCCTCTCAGGTTCCAGAACTTTCTGAAACAGAAATGTGAGGAACATGTGTTTTTTTAGCCAAATTTTGAGGTTCGCAAAGGATTCTGGGTAACAGAACCCGGTCTGAGCCCCGGAAGTCAACCCTCCTTGGATTCCCCTAGGTCTCTAGTTTTCAGAAATGCACAGGTTTGGTAGGTTTCCCTAGGTGCCGACTGAGCTAGAGGCCAAAATCTACAGGTAGGCACTTCGCAAAAAACACCTCTGTTTTCTTTCAAAAATTTGGATGTGTCCACGTTGCGCTTTGGGGCGTTTTCTGTTCGGGTCGCTAGGCCTACCCACACAAGTGAGGTATAATTTTTATCGGGAGACTTGGTGGAACGCTGGGTGGAAGGAAATTTGTGGCACCTCTCAGATTCCAGAACTTTCTGCCACAGAAATGTGAGGAACATGTGTTTTTTTAGCCAAATTTTGAGGTTCGCAAAGGATTCTGGGTAACAGAACCTGGTCCGAGCCCCGCAAGTCAACCCTCCTTGGATTCCCCTAGGTCTCTAGTTTTCAGAAATGCACAGGTTTGTTAGGTTTCCCTAGGTGCCGGCTGAGCTAGAGGCCAAAATTTACAGGTAGGCACTTTGCAAAAAACACCTCTGTTTTCTTTCAAAAATTTGGATGTGTCCACGTTGCGCTTTGGGGCGTTTCCTGTCACGGGCGCTAGGCCTACCCACACAAGTGAGGTATAATCTTTATCGGGAGACTTGGGGGAACGCTGGGTGGAAGGAAATTTGTGGCTCCTCTCAGATTCCAGAACTTTCTGCCACAGAAATGTGAGGAACATGTGTTTTTTTAGCCAAATTTTGAGGTTTGCAAAGGATTCTGGGTAACAGAACCTGGTCCGAGCCCTGCAAGTCACCCCTCCTTGGATTCCCCTAGGTCTCTAATTTTCAGAAATGCACAGGTTTGGTAGGTTTCCCTAGTTGGCGGCTGAGCTAGAGGCCAAAATCTACAGGTAGGCCCTTCGCAAAAAACACCTCTGTTTTCTTTAAAAAATGTGGATGTGTCCACGTTGCGCTTTGGTGCGTTTCCTGTCGTGGGCGCTAGGCCTACCCACACAAGTGAGGTATAATCTTTATCGGGAGACTTGGGGGAACGCTGGGTGGAAGGAAATTTGTGGCTCCTCTCAGATTCCAGAACTTTCTGCCACAGAAATGTGAGGAACATGTGTTTTTTTAGCCAAATTTTGAGGTTTGCAAAGGATTCTGGGTAACAGAACCTGGTCCGAGCCCCGCAAGTCACCCCTCCTTGGATTCCCCTACGTCTCTAGTTTTCAGAAATGCACAGGTTTGGTAGGTTTCCCTAGGTGGCGGCTGAGCTAGAGGCCAAAATCTACAGGTAGGCACTTCGCAAAAAACACCTGTGTTTTCTTTAAAAAATGTGGATGTGTCCACGTTGCGCTTTGGTGCGTTTCCTCTCGTGGGCGCTAGGCCTACCCACACAAGTGAGGTATCATTTTTATCGGGAGACTTGGGGGAACGCTGAGTGGATGGAAATTTGTGGCTCCTCTCAGATTCCAGAACTTTTTGTCACAGAAATGTGAGGAACATGTGTTTTTTAGCCAAATTTTGAGGTTTGCAAAGGATTCTGGGTAACAGAACCTGGTCCGAGCCCCACAAGTCACCCCATCTTGGATTCCCCTAGGTCTCTAGTTTTCAGAAATGCACAGGTTTGGTAGGTTTCCCTAGATGCCGGCTGAGCTAGAGGCCAAAATCTACAGGTAGGCACTTCGCTAAAAACACCTCTGTTTTCTTTAAAAAATGTGGATGTGTCCACATTGCGCTTTGGGGCGTTTCCTGTCGCGGGCGCTAGGCCTACCCACACAAGTGAGGTATCATTTGTATCGGGAGACTTGGGGGAACGCTGGGTGGAAGGAAATTTGTGGCTCCTCTCAGGTTCCAGAACTTTCTGAAACAGAAATGTGAGGAACATGTTTTTTTTTAGCCAAATCTTGAGGTTCACAAAGGGTTCTGGGTAACAGAACCTGGTCCGAGCCCCGCAAGTCAACCCTCCTTGGATTCCCCTAGGTCTCTAGTTTTCAGAAATGCACAGGTTTGGTAGGTTTCCCTAGGTGCCGACTGAGCTAGAGGCCAAAATCTACAGGTAGGCACTTCGCAAAAAACACCTCTGTTTTCTTTAAAAAATTTGGATGTGTCCACGTTGCGCTTTGGGGCGTTTCCTGTTGGGGTCGCTAGGCCTACCCACTCAAGTGAGGTATCATTTTTATCGGGAAACTTGGGGGAACGCTGGGTGGAAGGAAATTTGTGGCTCCTCTCAGATTCCAGAACTTTCTGCCACAGAAATGTGAGGAACATGTGTTTTTTTAGCCAAAATTTGAGGTTTGCAAAGGATTCTGGGTAACAGAACCTGGTCCGAGCCCCGCAAGTCACCCCTCCTTGGATTCCCCTAGGTCTCTAGTTTTCAGAAATGCACAGGTTTGTTAGGTTTCCCTAGGTGCCGGCTGAGCTAGAGGCCAAAATCTACAGGTAGTCAATTTGCAAAAAACACCTCTGTTTTCTTTGAAAAATTTGGATGTGTCCACGTTGCGCTTTGGGGTGTTTCCTGCCGCGGGCGCTAGGCCTACCCACACAAGTGAGGTATAATTTTTATCGGGAGACTTGGGGGAACGCTGTGTGGAAGGAAATTTGTGGCTCCTCTCGGATTCCAGAACTTTCTGAAACAGAAATGTGAGGAACATGTGTTTTTTGAGCCAAATTTTGAGGTTCGCAAAGAATTCTGGGTAACAGAACCTGGTCCGAGCCCCGCAAGTCACCCCATCTTGGATTCCCCTAGGTCTCTAGTTTTCAGAAATGCACAGGTTTGGTAGGTTTCCCTAGGTGCCGTCTGAGCTAGAGGCCAAAATCTACAGGTAGGCACTTCGCAAAAAACACCTCTGTTTTCTTTAAAAAATTTGGATGTGTCCACGTTGAGCTTTGGGGGGTTTTCTGTCGCGGGCGCTAGGCCTACCCACACAAGTGAGGTATAATTTTTATCGGGAGACTTGGGGGAACGCTGGGTGGAAGGAAATTTGTGGCTCCTCTCAGGTTCCAGAACTTTCTGAAACAGAAATGTGAGGAACATGTGTTTTTTTAGCCAACTTTTGAGGTTCGCAAAGGATTCTGGGTAACAGAACCTGGTCCGAGCCCCAGAAGTCACCCCATCTTGGATTCCCCTAGGTCTCTAGTTTTCAGAAATGCACAGGTTTGGTAGGTTTCCCTAGATGCCGGCTGAGCTAGAGGCCAAAATCTACAGGTAGGCACTTCGCAAAAAACACCTCTGTTTTCTTTCAAAAATGTGGATCTGTCCACGTTGCGCTTTGGGGCGTTTCCTGTCGCGGGCGCTAGGCCTACCCACACAAGTGAGGTATCATTTTTATCGGGAGACTTGGGGGAACGCTGGGTGGAAGGAAATTTTTGGCTCCTCTCAGGTTCCAGAACTTTCTGAAACAGAAATGTGAGGAACATGTGTTTTTTTAGCCAAATTTTGAGGTTCGCAAAGGATTCTGGGTAACAGAACCCGGTCCGAGCCCCGCAAGTCAACCCTCCTTGGATTCCCCTAGGTCTCTAGTTTTCAGAAATGCACAGGTTTGGTAGGTTTCCCTAGGTGCCGACTGAGCTAGAGGCCAAAATCTACAGGTAGGCACTTCGCAAAAAACACCTCTGTTTTCTTTCAAAAATTTGGATGTGTCCACGTTGCGCTTTGAGGCGTTTCCTGTTCGGGTCGCTAGGCCTACCCACACAAGTGAGGTATCATTTTTATCGGGAGACTTGGTGGAACGCTGGGTGGAAGGAAATTTGTGGCACCTCTCAGATTCCAGAACTTTCTGCCACAGAAATGTGAGGAACATGTGTTTTTTAGCCAAATTTTGAGGATCGCAAAGGATTCTGGGTAACAGAACCTGGTCCGAGCCCCGCAAGTCAACCCTCCTTGGATTCCCCTAGGTCTCTAGTTTTCAGAAATGCACAGGTTTGTTAGGTTTCCCTAGGTGCCGGCTGAGCTAGAGGCCAAAATTTACAGGTAGGCACTTTGCAAAAAACACCTCTGTTTTCTTTCAAAAATTTGGATGTGTCCACGTTGCGCTTTGGGGCGTTTCCTGTCACGGGCGCTAGGCCTACCCACACAAGTGAGGTATAATTTTTATCGGGAAACTTGGGGTAACGCTGGGTGGAAGGAAATTTGTGGCTCCTCTCAGATTCCAGAACTTTCTGCCACAGAAATGTGAGGAACATGTGTTTTTTTAGCCAAATTTTGAGGTTCGCAAAGGATTCTGGGTAACAGATCCTGGTGCGAGCCCCGCAAGTCAACCCTCCTTGGATTCCCCTAGGTCTCTAGTTTTCAGAAATGCACAGGTTTGTTAGGTTTCCCTAGGTGCCGGCTGAGTTAGAGGCCAAAATTTACAGGTAGGCACTTTGCAAAAAACACCTCTGTTTTCTTTCAAAAATTTGGATGTGTCCATTTGCGCTTTGGGGCTTTTCCTGTCACGGGCGCTAGGCCTACCCACACAAGTGAGGTATAATTTTTATCGGGAGACTTGGGGGAACGCTGGGTGGAAGGAAATTTGTGGCTCCTCTCAGATTCCAGAACTTTCTGCCACAGAAATGTGAGGAACATGTGTTTTTTTAGCCAAATTTTGAGGTTTGCAAAGGATTCTGGGTAACAGAACCTGGTCCGAGCCCCGCAAGTCACCCCTCCTTGGATTCCCCTAGGTCTCTAGTTTTCAGAAATGCACAGGTTTGTTAGGTTTCCCTAGGTGCCGGCTGAGCTAGAGGCCAAAATCTACAGGTAGGCAATTCGCAAAAAACACATCTGTTTTCTTTCAAAAATGTGGATGTGTCCACGTTGCGCTTTGGCGTGTTTCCTGTCGCGGGCGCTAGGCCTACCCACACAAGTGAGGTATAATTTTTATCGGGAGACTTGGGGGAACGCTGGGTGGAAGGAAATTTGTGGCTCCTCTCAGATTCCAGAACTTTCTGCCACAGAAATGTGAGGAACATGTGTTTTTTTAGCCAAATTTTGAGGTTTGCAAAGGATTCTGGGTAACAGAACCTGGTCAGAGCCCCGCAAGTCAACCCTCCTTGGATTCCCCTAGGTCTCTAGTTTTCAGAAATGCACATGTTTGGTAGGTTTCCCTAGGTGCCGGCTGAGCTAGAGGCCAAAATCTACAGGTAGGCACTTCGCAAAAAACACCTATGTTTTCTTTCAAAAATTTGGATGTGTCCACGTTGCGCTTTGGGGCGTTTCCTGTCGCGGGCGCTAGGCCTACCCACACAAGTGAGGTATCATTTTTATCGGGAGACTTGGGGGAACGCTGTGTGGAAAGAAATTTGTGGCTTCTCTCAGATTCCAGAACTTTCTGCCACAGAAATGTGAGGAACATGTGTTTTTTTAGCCAAATTTTGAGGTTCGCAAAGGATTCTGGGTAACAGAACGTGGTCCGAGCCCCGCAAGTCACCCCATCCTGGATTCCCCTAGGTCTCTAGTTTTAAGAAATGCACAGGTTTGGTAGGTTTCCCTAGGTGCCGGCTGAGCTAGAGGCCAAAATCCACAGGTATGCTCTTCGCAAAAAACACCTCTGCTTTCTTTCAAAGATTTGGATGTGTCCACGTTGCGCTTTTGAGCGTTTTCTGTCGCGGGTGCTAGGCCTACCCACACAAGTGAGGTATCATTTTTATCAGGAGACTTGGGGGAACGCTGGGTGAAAGGAAATTTGTGGCTCCTCTCAGATTCCAGAACTTTCTGCCACAGAAATGTGAGGAACATGTGTTTTTTTAGCCAAATTTTGAGGTTTGCAAAGGATTCTGGGTAACAGAACCTTGTCCGAGCCCAGCAAGTCACCCCATCCTGGATTCCCCTAGGTCTCTAGTTTTCAGAAATGGAAAGGTTTGGTAGGTTTCCCTAGGTGCCGGCTGAGCTAGAGGCCAAAATCTACAGGTAGGCACTTCGCAAAAAACACCTCTGTTTTCTTTCCAAAATTTGGATATGTCCACGTTGCGCTTTGGGGCGTTTCCTGTCGCGGGCGCTTTGCCAACCCACACAAGTGAGGTATCATTTTTATCGGGAGACTTGGGGAAACGCTGGGTGGAAGGAAATTTGTGGCTCCTCTCAGATTCCAGAACTTTCTGCCACAGAAATGTGATGAACATGTGCTTTTTTAGCCACATTTTGAGGTTTGCAAAGGATTCTGGATAACAGAACCTGGTCCGAGCCCCGCAAGTCAACCCTCCTTGGATTCCCCTAGGTCTCTAGTTTTCAGAAATGCACAGGTTTGTTAGGTTTCCCTAGGTGCCGGCTGAGCTAGAGGCCAAAATTTAAAGGTAGGCACTTTGCAAAAAACACCTCTGTTTTCTTTCAAAAATTTGGATGTGTCCACGTTGCGCTTTGGGGCGTTTCCTGTCACGGGCGCTAGGCCTACCCACACAAGAGAGGTATAATTTTTATCGGGAGACTTGGGGGAACGCTGGGTGGAAGGAAATTTGTGGCTCCTCTCAGATTCCAGAACTTTCTGCCACAGAAATGTGAGGAACATGTGTTTTTTTAGCCAAATTTTGAGGTTTGCAAAGGATTCTGGGTAACAGAACCTGGTCTGAGCCCCGCAAGTCACCCCTCCTTGGATTCCCCTAGGTCTCTAGTTTTCAGAAATGCACAGGTTTGTTAGGTTTCCCTAGGTGCCAGCTGAGCTAGAGGCCAAAATCTACAGGTAGGCAATTCGCAAAAAACACATCTGTTTTCTTTCAAAAATTTGGATGTGTCCACGTTGCGCTTTGGGGTGTTTCCTGTCGCGGGCGCTAGGCCTACCCACACAAGTGAGGTATAATTTTTATCGGGAGACTTGGGGGAACGCTGGGTGGAAGGAAATTTGTGGCTCCTCTAAGATTCCAGAACTTTCTGAAACAGAAATGTGAGGAACATGTGTTTTTTGAGCCAAATTTTGAGGTTCGCAAAGAATTCTGGGTAACAGAACCTGGTCCGAGCCCCGCAAGTCACCCCATCTTGGATTCCCCTAGGTCTCTAGTTTTCAGAAATGCACAGGTTTGGTAGGTTTCCCTAGGTGCCGTCTGAGCTAGAGGCCAAAATCTACAGGTAGGCACTTAGCAAAAAACACCTCTGTTTTCTTTAAAAAATTTGGATGTGTCCACGTTGAGCTTTGGGGCGTTTTCTGTCACGGGCGCTAGGCCTACCCGCACAAGTGAGGTATAATTTTTATCGGGAGACTTGGGGGAACGCTGGGTGGAAGGAAATTTGTGGCTCCTCTCAGGTTCCAGAACTTTCTGAAACAGAAATGTGAGGAACATGTGTTTTTTTAGCCAACTTTTGAGGTTCGCAAAGGATTCTGGGTAACAGAACCTGGTCCGAGCCCCACAAGTCACCCCATTTTGGATTCCCCTAGGTCTCTAGTTTTCAGAAATGCACAGGTTTGGTAGGTTTCCCTAGGTTCCGGCTGAGCTAGAGGCCAAAATCCACAGGTACGCACTTTGCAAAAAACACCTCTGTTTTCTTTCAAAAATTTGGATGTGTCCACGTTGCGCTTTGGAGCGTTTTCTGTCGCGGGTGCTAGACCTACCCACACAAGTGAGGTATCATTTTTATCGGGAGACTTGGGGGAACGCTGGGTGGAAGGAAATTTGTGGCTCCTCTCAGATTCCAGAACTTTCTGCCACAGAAATGTGAGGAACATGTGTTTTTTTAGCCACATTATGAGGTTCGCAAAGGATTCTGGGTAACAGAACCTGGTCCGAGCCCCGCAAGTCACACCTCCTTGGATTCCCCTAGGTCTCTAGTTTTCAGAAATGCACAGGTTTGGTAGGTTTCCCTAGGTGCCGGCTGAGCTAGAGGCCAAAATCTACAGGTAGGCACTTCGCAAAAAACACCTATGTTTTCTTTAAAAAATTTGGATGTGTCCACGTTGCGCTTTGGGGCGTTTCCTGTCGCGGGCGCTAGGCCTACCCACACAAGTGAGGTATCATTTTTATCGGGAGACATGGGGGAACGCTAGGTGGAAAGAAATTTGTGGCTTCTCTCAGATTCCAGAACTTTCTGCCACAGAAATGAGAGGAACATGTGTTTTTTGAGCCAAATTTTGAGGTTCGCAAAGAATTCTGGGTAACAGAACCTGGTCCGAGCCCCGCAAGTCACCCCATCTTGGATTCCCCTAGGTCTCTAGTTTTCAGAAATGCACAGGTTTGGTAGGTTTCCCTAGGTGCCGTCTGAGCTAGAGGCCAAAATCGACAGGTAGGCACTTCGCAAAAAACACCTCTGTTTTCTTTAAAAAATTTGGATGTGTCCACGTTGAGCTTTGGGGGGTTTTCTGTCGCGGGCGCTAGGCCTACCCACACAAGTGAGGTATCATTTTTATCGGGAGACTTGGGGGAACGCTGGGTGGAAGGAAATTTGTGGCTCCTCTCAGGTTCCAGAACTTTCTGAAACAGAAATGTGAGGAACATGTGTTTTTTTAGCCAACTTTTGAGGTTCGCAAAGGATTCTGGGTAACAGAACCTGGTCCGAGCCCCAGAAGTCACCCCATCTTGGATTCCCCTAGGTCTCTAGTTTTCAGAAATGCACAGGTTTGGTAGGTTTCCCTAGATGCCGGCTGAGCTAGAGGCCAAAATCTACAGGTAGGCACTTCGCAAAAAACACCTCTGTTTTCTTTCAAAAATGTGGATCTGTCCACGTTGCGCTTTGGGGCGTTTCCTGTCGCGGGCGCTAGGCCTACCCACACAAGTGAGGTATCATTTTTATCGGGAGACTTGGGGGAACGCTGGGTGGAAGGAAATTTGTGGCTCCTCTCAGGTTCCAGAACTTTCTGAAACAGAAATGTGAGGAACATGTGTTTTTTTAGCCAAATTTTGAGGTTCGCAAAGGATTCTGGGTAACAGAACCCGGTCTGAGCCCCGGAAGTCAACCCTCCTTGGATTCCCCTAGGTCTCTAGTTTTCAGAAATGCACAGGTTTGGTAGGTTTCCCTAGGTGCCGACTGAGCTAGAGGCCAGAATCTACAGGTAGGCACTTCGCAAAAAACACCTCTGTTTTCTTTCAAAAATTTGGATGTGTCCACGTTGCGCTTTGGGGCGTTTCCTGTTCGGGTCGCTAGGCCTACCCACACAAGTGAGGTATCATTTTTATCGGGAGACTTGGTGGAACGCTGGGTGGAAGGAAATTTGTGGCACCTCTCAGATTCCAGAACTTTCTGCCACAGAAATGTGAGGAACATGTGTTTTTTTAGCCAAATTTTGAGGTTCGCAAAGGATTCTGGGTAACAGAACCTGGTCCGAGCCCCGCAAGTCAACCCTCCTTGGATTCCCCTAGGTCTCTAGTTTTCAGAAATGCACAGGTTTGTTAGGTTTCCCTAGGTGCCGGCTGAGCTAGAGGCCAAAATTTACAGGTAGGCACTTTGCAAAAAACACCTCTGTTTTCTTTCAAAAATTTGGATGTGTCCACGTTGCGCTTTGGGGCGTTTCCTGTCACGGGCGCTAGGCCTACCCACACAAGTGAGGTATAATCTTTATCGGGAGACTTGGGGGAACGCTGGGTGGAAGGAAATTTGTGGCTCCTCTCAGATTCCAGAACTTTCTGCCACAGAAATGTGAGGAACATGTGTTTTTTTAGCCAAATTTTGAGGTTTGCAAAGGATTCTGGGTAACAGAACCTGGTCCGAGCCCCGCAAGTCACCCCTCCTTGGATTCCCCTAGGTCTCTAGTTTTCAGAAATGCACAGGTTTGGTAGGTTTCCCTAGGTGGCGGCTGAGCTAGAGGCCAAAATCTACAGGTAGGCACTTCACAAAAAACACCTCTGTTTTCTTTAAAAAATGTGGATGTGTCCACGTTGCGCTTTGGTGCGTTTCCTGTCGTGGGCGCTAGGCCTACCCACACAAGTGAGGTATCATTTTTATCGGGAGACTTGGGGGAACGCTGAGTGGATGGAAATTTGTGGCTCCTCTCAGATTCCAGAACTTTTTGTCACAGAAATGTGAGGAACATGTGTTTTTTAGCCAAATTTTGAGGTTCGCAAAGGATTCTGGGTAACAGAACCTGGTCCGAGCCCCACAAGTCACCCCATCTTGGATTCCCCTAGGTCTCTAGTTTTCAGAAATGCACAGGTTTGGTAGGTTTCCCTAGATGCCGGCTGAGCTAGAGGCCAAAATCTACAGGTAGGCACTTCGCAAAAAACACCTCTGTTTTCTTTAAAAAATGTGGATGTGTCCACGTTGCGCTTTGGGGCGTTTCCTGTCGCGGGCGCTAGGCCTACCCACACAAGTGAGGTATTATTTGTATCGGGAGACTTGGGGGAACGCTGGGTGGAAGGAAATTTGTGGCTCCTCTCAGGTTCCAGAACTTTCTGAAACAGAAATGTGAGGAACATGTGTTTTTTTAGCCAACTTTTGAGGTTCGCAAAGGATTCTGGGTAACAGAACCTGGTCCGAGCCCCAGAAGTCACCCCATCTTGGATTCCCCTAGGTCTCTAGTTTTCAGAAATGCACAGGTTTGGTAGGTTTCCCTAGTTGGCGGCTGAGCTAGAGGCCAAAATCTACAGGTAGGCCCTTCGCAAAAAACACCTCTGTTTTCTTTAAAAAATGTGGATTTGTCCACGTTGCGCTTTGGTGCGTTTCCTGTCGTGGGCGCTAGGCCTACCCACACAAGTGAGGTATAATCTTTATCGGGAGACTTGGGGGAACGCTGGGTGGAAGGAAATTTGTGGCTCCTCTCAGATTCCAGAACTTTCTGCCACAGAAATGTGAGGAACATGTGTTTTTTAGCCAAATTTTGAGGTTTGCAAAGGATTCTGGGTAACAGAACCTGGTCCGAGCCCCGCAAGTCACCCCTCCTTGGAATCCCCTAGGTCTCTAGTTTTCAGAAATGCACAGGTTTGGTAGGTTTCCCTAGGTGGCGGCTGAGCTAGAGGCCAAAATCTACAGGTAGGCACTTCACAAAAAACACCTCTGTTTTCTTTAAAAAATGTGGATGTGTCCATGTTGCGCTTTGGTGCGTTTCCTGTCGTGGGCGCTAGGCCTACCCACACAAGTGAGGTATCATTTTTATCGGGAGACTTGGGGGAACGCTGAGTGGATGGAAATTTGTGGCTCCTCTCAGATTCCAGAACTTTTTGTCACAGAAATGTGAGGAACATGTGTTTTTTAGCCAAATTTTGAGGTTCGCAAAGGATTCTGGGTAACAGAACCTGGTCCGAGCCCCACAAGTCACCCCATCTTGGATTCCCCTAGGTCTCTAGTTTTCAGAAATGCACAGGTTTGGTAGGTTTCCCTAGATGCCGGCTGAGCTAGAGGCCAAAATCTACAGGTAGGCACTTCGCAAAAAACACCTCTGTTTTCTTTAAAAAATGTGGATGTGTCCACGTTGCGCTTTGGGGCGTTTCCTGTCGCGGGCGCTAGGCCTACCCACACAAGTGAGGTATTATTTGTATCGGGAGACTTGGGGGAACGCTGGGTGGAAGGAAATTTGTGGCTCCTCTCAGGTTCCAGAACTTTCTGAAACAGAAATGTGAGGAACATGTTTTTTTTTAGCCAAATTTTGAGGTTCACAAAGGGTTCTGGGTAACAGAACCTGGTCCGAGCCCCGCAAGTCAACCCTCCTTGGATTCCCCTAGGTCTCTAGTTTTCAGAAATGCACAGGTTTGGTAGGTTTCCCTAGGTGCCGACTGAGCTAGAGGCCAAAATCTACAGGTAGGCACTTCGCAAAAAACACCTCTGTTTTCTTTCAAAAATTTGGATGTGTCCACGTTGCGCTTTGGGGCGTTTCCTGTTGGCGTCGCTAGGCCTACCCACACAAGTGAGGTATCATTTTTATCGGGAAACTTGGGGGAACGCTGGGTGGAAGGAAATTTGTGGCTCCTCTCAGATTCCAGAACTTTCTGCCACAGAAATGTGAGGAACATGTGTTTTTTTAGCCAAATTTTGAGGTTTGCAAAGGATTCTGGGTAACAGAACCTGGTCCGAGCCCCGCAAGTCACCCCTCCTTGGATTCCCCTAGGTCTCTAGTTTTCAGAAATGCACAGGTTTGTTAGGTTTCCCTAGGTGCCGGCTGAGCTAGAGGCCAAAATCTACAGGTAGGCAATTTGCAAAAAACACCTCTGTTTTCTTTCAAAAATTTGGATGTGTCCACGTTGCGCTTTGGGGTGTTTCCTGTCGCGGGCGCTAGGCCTACCCACACAAGTGAGGTATAATTTTTATCGGGAGACTTGGGGGAACGCTGGGTGGAAGGAAATTTGTGGCTCCTCTCGGATTCCAGAACTTTCTGAAACAGAAATGTGAGGAACATGTGTTTTTTGAGCCAAATTTTGAGGTTCGCAAAGAATTCTGGGTAACAGAACCTGGTCCGAGCCCCGCAAGTCACCCCATCTTGGATTCCCCTAGGTCTCTAGTTTTCAGAAATGCACAGGTTTGGTAGGTTTCCCTAGGTGCCGTCTGAGCTAGAGGCCAAAATCTACAGGTAGGCACTTCGCAAAAAACACCTCTGTTTTCTTTAAAAAATTTGGATGTGTCCACGTTGAGCTTTGGGGGGTTTTCTGTCGCGGGCGCTAGGCCTACCCACACAAGTGAGGTATAATTTTTATCGGGAGACTTGGGGGAACGCTGGGTGGAAGGAAATTTGTGGCTCCTCTCAGGTTCCAGAACTTTCTGAAACAGAAATGTGAGGAACATGTGTTTTTTTAGCCAACTTTTGAGGTTCGCAAAGGATTCTGGGTAACAGAACCTGGTCCGAGCCCCAGAAGTCACCCCATCTTGGATTCCCCTAGGTCTCTAGTTTTCAGAAATGCACAGGTTTGGTAGGTTTCCCTAG
Source organism: Pleurodeles waltl (assembly GCF_031143425.1). Taxonomy (NCBI): domain Eukaryota; kingdom Metazoa; phylum Chordata; class Amphibia; order Caudata; family Salamandridae; genus Pleurodeles; species Pleurodeles waltl. Next base: position 494,215,321 of record NC_090444.1, read on the forward strand.
ATGCCGGCTGAGCTAGAGGCCAAAATCTACAGGTAGGCACTTCGCAAAAAACACCTCTGTTTTCTTTAAAAAATTTGGATGTGTCCACGTTGAGCTTTGGGGGGTTTTCTGTCGCGGGCGCTAGGCCTACCCACACAAGTGAGGTATAATTTTTATCGGGAGACTTGGGGGAACGCTGGGTGGAAGGAAATTTGTGGCTCCTCTCAGGTTCCAGAACTTTCTGAAACAGAAATGTGAGGAACATGTGTTTTTTTAGCCAACTTTTGAGGTTCGCAAAGGATTCTGGGTAACAGAACCTGGTCCGAGCCCCAGAAGTCACCCCATCTTGGATTCCCCTAGGTCTCTAGTTTTCAGAAATGCACAGGTTTGGTAGGTTTCCCTAGTTGGCGGCTGAGCTAGAGGCCAAAATCTACAGGTAGGCCCTTCGCAAAAAACACCTCTGTTTTCTTTAAAAAATGTGGATTTGTCCACGTTGCGCTTTGGTGCGTTTCCTGTCGTGGGCGCTAGGCCTACCCACACAAGTGAGGTATAATCTTTATCGGGAGACTTGGGGGAACGCTGGGTGGAAGGAAATTTGTGGCTCCTCTCAGATTCCAGAACTTTCTGCCACAGAAATGTGAGGAACATGTGTTTTTTAGCCAAATTTTGAGGTTTGCAAAGGATTCTGGGTAACAGAACCTGGTCCGAGCCCCGCAAGTCACCCCTCCTTGGAATCCCCTAGGTCTCTAGTTTTCAGAAATGCACAGGTTTGGTAGGTTTCCCTAGGTGGCGGCTGAGCTAGAGGCCAAAATCTACAGGTAGGCACTTCACAAAAAACACCTCTGTTTTCTTTAAAAAATGTGGATGTGTCCACGTTGCGCTTTGGTGCGTTTCCTGTCGTGGGCGCTAGGCCTACCCACACAAGTGAGGTATCATTTTTATCGGGAGACTTGGGGGAACGCTGAGTGGATGGAAATTTGTGGCTCCTCTCAGATTCCAGAACTTTTTGTCACAGAAATGTGAGGAACATGTGTTTTTTAGCCAAATTTTGAGGTTCGCAAAGGATTCTGGGTAACAGAACCTGGTCCGAGCCCCACAAGTCACCCCATCTTGGATTCCCCTAGGTCTCTAGTTTTCAGAAATGCACAGGTTTGGTAGGTTTCCCTAGATGCCGGCTGAGCTAGAGGCCAAAATCTACAGGTAGGCACTTCGCAAAAAACACCTCTGTTTTCTTTAAAAAATGTGGATGTGTCCACGTTGCGCTTTGGGGCGTTTCCTGTCGCGGGCGCTAGGCCTACCCACACAAGTGAGGTATTATTTGTATCGGGAGACTTGGGGGAACGCTGGGTGGAAGGAAATTTGTGGCTCCTCTCAGGTTCCAGAACTTTCTGAAACAGAAATGTGAGGAACATGTTTTTTTTTAGCCAAATTTTGAGGTTCACAAAGGGTTCTGGGTAACAGAACCTGGTCCGAGCCCCGCAAGTCAACCCTCCTTGGATTCCCCTAGGTCTCTAGTTTTCAGAAATGCACAGGTTTGGTAGGTTTCCATAGGTGCCGACTGAGCTAGAGGCCAAAATCTACAGGTAGGCACTTCGCAAAAAACACCTCTGTTTTCTTTCAAAAATTTGGATGTGTCCACGTTGCGCTTTGGGGCGTTTCCTGTTGGCGTCGCTAGGCCTACCCACACAAGTGAGGTATCATTTTTATCGGGAAACTTGGGGGAACGCTGGGTGGAAGGAAATTTGTGGCTCCTCTCAGATTCCAGAACTTTCTGCCACAGAAATGTGAGGAACATGTGTTTTTTTAGCCAAATTTTGAGGTTTGCAAAGGATTCTGGGTAACAGAACCTGGTCCGAGCCCCGCAAGTCACCCCTCCTTGGATTCCCCTAGGTCTCTAGTTTTCAGAAATGCACAGGTTTGTTAGGTTTCCCTAGGTGCCGGCTGAGCTAGAGGCCAAAATCTACAGGTAGGCAATTTGCAAAAAACACCTCTGTTTTCTTTCAAAAATTTGGATGTGTCCACGTTGCGCTTTGGGGTGTTTCCTGTCGCGGGCGCTAGGCCTACCCACACAAGTGAGGTATAATTTTTATCGGGAGACTTGGGGGAACGCTGGGTGGAAGGAAATTTGTGGCTCCTCTCGGATTCCAGAACTTTCTGAAACAGAAATGTGAGGAACATGTGTTTTTTGAGCCAAATTTTGAGGTTCGCAAAGAATTCTGGGTAACAGAACCTGGTCCGAGCCCCGCAAGTCACCCCATCTTGGATTCCCCTAGGTCTCTAGTTTTCAGAAATGCACAGGTTTGGTAGGTTTCCCTAGGTGCCGTCTGAGCTAGAGGCCAAAATCTACAGGTAGGCACTTCGCAAAAAACACCTCTGTTTTCTTTAAAAAATTTGGATGTGTCCACGTTGAGCTTTGGGGGGTTTTCTGTCGCGGGCGCTAGGCCTACCCACACAAGTGAGGTATAATTTTTATCGGGAGACTTGGGGGAACGCTGGGTGGAAGGAAATTTGTGGCTCCTCTCAGGTTCCAGAACTTTCTGAAACAGAAATGTGAGGAACATGTGTTTTTTTAGCCAACTTTTGAGGTTCGCAAAGGATTCTGGGTAACAGAACCTGGTCCGAGCCCCAGAAGTCACCCCATCTTGGATTCCCCTAGGTCTCTAGTTTTCAGAAATGCACAGGTTTGGTAGGTTTCCCTAGATGCCGGCTGAGCTAGAGGCCAAAATCTACAGGTAGGCACTTCGCAAAAAACACCTCTGTTTTCTTTCAAAAATGTGGATCTGTCCACGTTGCGCTTTGGGGCGTTTCCTGTCGCGGGCGCTAGGCCTACCCACACAAGTGAGGTATCATTTTTATCGGGAGACTTGGGGGAACGCTGGGTGGAAAGAAATTTGTGGCTTCTCTCAGGTTCCAGAACTTTCTGAAACAGAAATGTGAGGAACATGTGTTTTTTTAGCCAAATTTTGAGGTTCGCAAAGGATTCTGGGTAACAGAACCCGGTCCGAGCCCCGCAAGTCAACCCTCCTTGGATTCCCCTAGGTCTCTAGTTTTCAGAAATGCACAGGTTTGGTAGGTTTCCCTAGGTGCCGACTGAGCTAGAGGCCAAAATCTACAGGTAGGCACTTCGCAAAAAACACCTCTGTTTTCTTTCAAAAATTTGGATGTGTCCACGTTGCGCTTTGGGGCGTTTCCTGTTCGGGTCGCTAGGCCTACCCACACAAGTGAGGTATCATTTTTATCGGGAGACTTGGTGGAACACTGGGTGGAAGGAAATTTGTGGCACCTCTGAGATTCCAGAACTTTCTGCCACAGAAATGTGAGGAACATGTGTTTTTTAGCCAAATTTTGAGGATCGCAAAGGATTCTGGGTAACAGAACCTGGTCCGAGCCCCGCAAGTCAACCCTCCTTGGATTCCTCTAGGTCTCTAGTTTTCAGAAATGCACAGTTTTGTTAGGTTTCCCTAGGTGCCGGCAGAGCTAGAGGCCAAAATTTACAGGTAGGCACTTTGCAAAAAACACCTCTGTTTTCTTTCAAAAATTTGGATGTGTCCACGTTGCGCTTTGGGGCGTTTCCTGTCACGGGCGCTAGGCCTACCCACACAAGTGAGGTATAATTTTTATCGGGAAACTTGGGGTAACGCTGGGTGGAAGGAAATTTGTGGCTCCTCTCAGATTCCAGAACTTTCTGCCACAGAAATGTGAGGAACATGTGTTTTTTTAGCCAAATTTTGAGGTTCGCAAAGGATTCTGGGTAACAGATCCTGGTCCGAGCCCCGCAAGTCAACCCTCCTTGGATTCCCCTAGGTCTCTACTTTTCAGAAATGCACAGGTTTGTTAGGTTTCCCTAGGTGCCGGCTGAGTTAGAGGCCAAAATTTACAGGTAGGCACTTTGCAAAAAACACCTCTGTTTTCTTTCAAAAATTTGGATGTGTCCACGTTGCGCTTTGGGGCTTTTCCTGTCACGGGCGCTAGGCCTACCCACACAAGTGAGGTATAATTTTTATCGGGAGACTTGGGGGAACGCTGGGTGGAAGGAAATTTGTGGCTCCTCTCAGATTCCAGAACTTTCTGCCACAGAAATGTGAGGAACATGTGTTTTTTTAGCCAAATTTTGAGGTTTGCAAAGGATTCTGGGTAACAGAACCTGGTCCGAGCCCCGCAAGTCACCCCTCCTTGGATTCCCCTAGGTCTCTAGTTTTCAGAAATGCACAGGTTTGTTAGGTTTCCCTAGGTGCCGGCTGAGCTAGAGGCCAAAATCTACAGGTAGGCAATTCGCAAAAAACACATCTGTTTTCTTTAAAAAATGTGGATGTGTCCACGTTGCGCTTTGGCGTGTTTCCTGTCGCGGGCGCTAGGCCTACCCACACAAGTGAGGTATAATTTTTATCGGGAGACTTGGGGGAACGCTGGGTGGAAGGAAATTTGTGGCTCCTCTCAGATTCCAGAACTTTCTGCCACAGAAATGTGAGGAACATGTGTTTTTTTAGCCAAATTTTGAGGTTCGCAAAGGATTCTGGGTAACAGAACCTGGTCAGAGCCCCGCAAGTCAACCCTCCTTGGATTCCCCTAGGTCTCTAGTTTTCAGAAATGCACAGGTTTGGTAGGTTTCCCTAGGTGCCGGCTGAGCTAGAGGCCAAAATCTACAGGTAGGCACTTCGCAAAAAACACCTATGTTTTCTTTCAAAAATTTGGATGTGTCCACGTTGCGCTTTGGGGCGTTTCCTGTCGCGGGCGCTAGGCCTACCCACACAAGTGAGGTATCATTTTTATCGGGAGACTTGGGGGAACGCTGGGTGGAAAGAAATTTGTGGCTTCTCTCAGATTCCAGAACTTTCTGCCACAGAAATGTGAGGAACATGTGTTTTTTTAGCCAAATTTTGAGGTTCGCAAAGGATTCTGGGTAACAGAACGTGGTCCGAGCCCCGCAAGTCACCCCATCCTGGATTCCCCTAGGTCTCTAGTTTTAAGAAATGCACAGGTTTGGTAGGTTTCCCTAGGTGCCGGCTGAGCTAGAGGCCAAAATCCACAGGTATGCTCTTCGCAAAAAACACCTCTGCTTTCTTTCAAAGATTTGGATGTGTCCACGTTGCGCTTTTGAGCGTTTTCTGTCGCGGGTGCTAGGCCTACCCACACAAGTGAGGTATCATTTTTATCAGGAGACTTGGGGGAACGCTGGGTGAAAGAAAATTTGTGGCTCCTCTCAGATTCCAGAACTTTCTGCCACAGAAATGTGAGGAACATGTGTTTTTTAGCCAAATTTTGAGGTTTGCAAAGGATTCTGGGTAACAGAACCTTATCCGAGCCCAGCAAGTCACCCCATCCTGGATTCCCCTAGGTCTCTAGTTTTCAGAAATGGAAAGGTTTGGTAGGTTTCCCTAGGTGCCGGCTGAGCTAGAGGCCAAAATCTACAGGTAGGCACTTCGCAAAAAACACCTCTGTTTTCTTTCCAAAATTTGGATATGTCCACGTTGCGCTTTGGGGCGTTTCCTGTCGCGGGCGCTTTGCCAACCCACACAAGTGAGGTATCATTTTTATCGGGAGACTTGGGGAAACGCTGGGTGGAAGGAAATTTGTGGCTCCTCTCAGATTCCAGAACTTTCTGCCACAGAAATGTGAGGAACATGTGTTTTTTTAGCCACATTTTGAGGTTTGCAAAGGATTCTGGATAACAGAACCTGGTCCGAGCCCCGCAAGTCAACCCTCCTTGGATTCCCCTAGGTCTCTAGTTTTCAGAAATGCACAGGTTTGTTAGGTTTCCCTAGGTGCCAGCTGAGCTAGAGGCCAAAATCTACAGGTAGGCAATTCGCAAAAAACACATCTGTTTTCTTTCAAAAATTTGGATGTGTCCACGTTGCGCTTTGGGGTGTTTCCTGTCGCGGGCGCTAGGCCTACCCACACAAGTGAGGTATAATTTTTATCGGGAGACTTGGGGGAACGCTGGGTGGAAGGAAATTTGTGGCTCCTCTAAGATTCCAGAACTTTCTGAAACAGAAATGTGAGGAACATGTGTTTTTTGAGCCAAATTTTGAGGTTCGCAAAGAATTCTGGGTAACAGAACCTGGTCCGAGCCCCGCAAGTCACCCCATCTTGGATTCCCCTAGGTCTCTAGTTTTCAGAAATGCACAGGTTTGGTAGGTTTCCCTAGGTGCCGTCTGAGCTAGAGGCCAAAATCTACAGGTAGGCACTTCGCAAAAAACACCTCTGTTTTCTTTAAAAAATTTGGATGTGTCCACGTTGAGCTTTGGGGCGTTTTCTGTCACGGGCGCTAGGCCTACCCGCACAAGTGAGGTATAATTTTTATCGGGAGACTTGGGGGAACGCTGGGTGGAAGGAAATTTGTGGCTCCTCTCAGGTTCCAGAACTTTCTGAAACAGAAATGTGAGGAACATGTGTTTTTTTAGCCAAGTTTTGAGGTTCGCAAAGGATTCTGGGTAACAGAACCTGGTCCGAGCCCCGCAAGTCACCCCTCCTTGGATTCCCCTAGGTCTCTAGTTTTCAGAAATGCACAGGTTTGTTAGGTTTCCCTAGGTGCCGGCTGAGCTAGAGGCCAAAATCTACAGGTAGGCAATTCGCAAAAAACACATCTGTTTTCTTTAAAAAATGTGGATGTGTCCACGTTGCGCTTTGGCGTGTTTCCTGTCGCGGGCGCTAGGCCTACCCACACAAGTGAGGTATAATTTTTATCGGGAGACTTGGGGGAACGCTGGGTGGAAGGAAATTTGTGGCTCCTCTCAGATTCCAGAACTTTCTGCCACAGAAATGTGAGGAACATGTGTTTTTTTAGCCAAATTTTGAGGTTCGCAAAGGATTCTGGGTAACAGAACCTGGTCAGAGCCCCGCAAGTCAACCCTCCTTGGATTCCCCTAGGTCTCTAGTTTTCAGAAATGCACAGGTTTGGTAGGTTTCCCTAGGTGCCGGCTGAGCTAGAGGCCAAAATCTACAGGTAGGCACTTCGCAAAAAACACCTATGTTTTCTTTCAAAAATTTGGATGTGTCCACGTTGCGCTTTGGCGTGTTTCCTGTCGCGGGCGCTAGGCCTACCCACACAAGTGAGGTATAATTTTTATCGGGAGACTTGGGGGAACGCTGGGTGGAAGGAAATTTGTGGCTCCTCTCAGATTCCAGAACTTTCTGCCACAGAAATGTGAGGAACATGTGTTTTTTTAGCCAAATTTTGAGGTTCGCAAAGGATTCTGGGTAACAGAACCTGGTCAGAGCCCCGCAAGTCAACCCTCCTTGGATTCCCCTAGGTCTCTAGTTTTCAGAAATGCACAGGTTTGGTAGGTTTCCCTAGGTGCCGGCTGAGCTAGAGGCCAAAATCTACAGGTAGGCACTTCGCAAAAAACACCTATGTTTTCTTTCAAAAATTTGGATGTGTCCACGTTGCGCTTTGGGGCGTTTCCTGTCGCGGGCGCTAGGCCTACCCACACAAGTGAGGTATCATTTTTATCGGGAGACTTGGGGGAACGCTGGGTGGAAAGAAATTTGTGGCTTCTCTCAGATTCCAGAACTTTCTGCCACAGAAATGTGAGGAACATGTGTTTTTTTAGCCAAATTTTGAGGTTCGCAAAGGATTCTGGGTAACAGAACGTGGTCCGAGCCCCGCAAGTCACCCCATCCTGGATTCCCCTAGGTCTCTAGTTTTAAGAAATGCACAGGTTTGGTAGGTTTCCCTAGGTGCCGGCTGAGCTAGAGGCCAAAATCCACAGGTATGCTCTTCGCAAAAAACACCTCTGCTTTCTTTCAAAGATTTGGATGTGTCCACGTTGCGCTTTTGAGCGTTTTCTGTCGCGGGTGCTAGGCCTACCCACACAAGTGAGGTATCATTTTTATCAGGAGACTTGGGGGAACGCTGGGTGAAAGGAAATTTGTGGCTCCTCTCAGATTCCAGAACTTTCTGCCACAGAAATGTGAGGAACATGTGTTTTTTAGCCAAATTTTGAGGTTTGCAAAGGATTCTGGGTAACAGAACCTTGTCCGAGCCCAGCAAGTCACCCCATCCTGGATTCCCCTAGGTCTCTAGTTTTCAGAAATGGAAAGGTTTGGTAGGTTTCCCTAGGTGCCGGCTGAGCTAGAGGCCAAAATCTACAGGTAGGCACTTCGCAAAAAACACCTCTGTTTTCTTTCCAAAATTTGGATATGTCCACGTTGCGCTTTGGGGCGTTTCCTGTCGCGGGCGCTTTGCCAACCCACACAAGTGAGGTATCATTTTTATCGGGAGACTTGGGGAAACGCTGGGTGGAAGGAAATTTGTGGCTCCTCTCAGATTCCAGAACTTTCTGCCACAGAAATGTGAGGAACATGTGTTTTTTTAGCCACATTTTGAGGTTTGCAAAGGATTCTGGATAACAGAACCTGGTCCGAGCCCCGCAAGTCAACCCTCCTTGGATTCCCCTAGGTCTCTAGTTTTCAGAAATGCACAGGTTTGTTAGGTTTCCCTAGGTGCCGGCTGAGCTAGAGGCCAAAATTTAAAGGTAGGCACTTTGCAAAAAACACCTCTGTTTTCTTTAAAAAATTTGGATGTGTCCACGTTGCGCTTTGGGGCGTTTCCTGTAACGGGTGCTAGGCCTACCCACACAAGTGAGGTATCATTTTTATCGGGAGACTTGGGGGAACGCTGGGTGGAAGGAAATTTGTGGCTCCTCTCAGATTCCAGAACTTTCTGCCACAGAAATGTGATGAACATGTGTTTTTTTAGCCAAATTTTGAGGTTTGCAAAGGATTCTGGGTAACAGAACCTGGTCTGAGCCCCGCAAGTCACCCCTACTTGGATTCTCCTAGGTCTCTAGTTTTCAGAAATGCACAGGTTTGTTAGGTTTCCCTAGGTGCCAGCTGAGCTAGAGGCCAAAATCTACAGGTAGGCAATTTGCAAAAAACACATCTGTTTTCTTTCAAAAATTTGGATGTGTCCACGTTGCGCTTTGGGGTGTTTCCTGTCGCGGGCGCTAGGCCTACCCACACAAGTGAGGTATAATTTTTATCTGGAGACTTGGGGGAACGCTGGGTGGAAGGAAATTTGTGGCTCCTCTAAGATTCCAGAACTTTCTGAAACAGAAATGTGAGGAACATGTGTTTTTTGAGCCAAATTTTGAGGTTCGCAAAGAATTCTGGGTAACAGAACCTGGTCCGAGCCCCGCAAGTCACCCCATCTTGGATTCCCCTAGGTCTCTAGTTTTCAGAAATGCACAGGTTTGGTAGGTTTCCCTAGGTGCCGTCTGAGCTAGAGGCCAAAATCTACAGGTAGGCACTTCGCAAAAAACACCTCTGTTTTCTTTAAAAAATTTGGATGTGTCCACGTTGAGCTTTGGGGCGTTTTCTGTCACGGGCGCTAGGCCTACCCGCACAAGTGAGGTATAATTTTTATCGGGAGACTTGGGGGAACGCTGGGTGGAAGGAAATTTGTGGCTCCTCTCAGGTTCCAGAACTTTCTGAAACAGAAATGTGAGGAACATGTGTTTTTTTAGCCAACTTTTGAGGTTCGCAAAGGATTCTGGGTAACAGAACCTGGTCCGAGCCCCACAAGTCACCCCATTTTGGATTCCCCTAGGTCTCTAGTTTTCAGAAATGCACAGGTTTGGTAGGTTTCCCTAGGTTCCGGCTGAGCTAGAGGCCAAAATCCACAGGTACGCACTTTGCAAAAAACACCTCTGTTTTCTTTCAAAAATTTGGATGTGTCCACGTTGCGCTTTGGAGCGTTTTCTGTCGCGGCTGCTAGGCCTACCCACACAAGTGAGGTATCATTTTTATCGGGAGACTTGGGGGAACGCTGGGTGGAAGGAAATTTGTGGCTCCTCTCAGATTCCAGAACTTTCTGCCACAGAAATGTGAGGAACATGTGTTTTTTTAGCCACATTTTGAGGTTCGCAAAGGATTCTGGGTAACAGAACCTGGTCCGAGCCCCGCAAGTCACACCTCCTTGGATTCCCCTAGGTCTCTAGTTTTTAGAAATGCACAGGTTTGGTAGGTTTCCCTAGGTGCCGGCTGAGCTAGAGGCCAAAATCTACAGGTAGGCACTTCGCAAAAAACACCTATGTTTTCTTTAAAAAATTTGGATGTGTCCACGTTGCGCTTTGGGGCGTTTCCTGTCGCGGGCGCTAGGCCTACCCACACAAGTGAGGTATCATTTTTATCGGGAGACTTGGGGGAACGCTAGGTGGAAAGAAATTTGTGGCTTCTCTCAGATTCCAGAACTTTCTGCCACAGAAATTAGAGGAACATGTGTTTTTTTAGCCAAATTTTGAGGTTCGCAAAGGATTCTGGGTAACAGAACCTGGTCCGAGCCCCGCAAGTCACCCCATCTTGGATTCCCCTAGGTCTCTAGTTTTCAGAAATGCACAGGTTTGGTAGGTTTCCCTAGGTTCCGGCTGAGCTAGAGGCCAAAATCCACAGGTACGCACTTTGCAAAAAACACCTCTGTTTTCTTTCCAAAATTTGGATATGTCCACGTTGCGCTTTGGGGCGTTTCCTGTCGCGGGCGCTAGGCCTACCCACACAAGTGAGGTATCATTTTTATCGGGAGACATGGGGAAACGCTGGGTGGAAGGAAATTTGTGGCTCCTCTCAGATTCCAGAACTTTCTGCCACAGAAATGTGAGGAACATGTGTTTTTTTAGCCACATTTTGAGGTTTGCAAAGGATTCTGGGTAACAGAACCTGGTCCGAGCCCCGCAAGTCAACCCTCCTTGGATTTCCCTAGGTCTCTAGTTTTCAGAAATGCACAGGTTTGTTAGGTTTCCCTAGGTGCCGGCTGAGCTAGAGGCCAAAATTTACAGGTAGGCACTTTGCAAAAAACACCTCTATTTTCTTTCAAAAATTTGGATGTGTCCACGTTGCGCTTTGGGGCGTTTCCTGTCACGGGCGCTAGGCCTACCCACACAAGTGAGGTGTAATTTTTATCGGGAGACTTGGGGGAACGCTAGGTGGAAGGAAATTTGTGGCTCCTCTCAGATTCCAGAACTTTCTGCCACAGAAATGTGAGGAACATGTGTTTTTGTAGCCAAATTTTGAGGTTTGCAAAGGATTCTGGGTAACAGAACCTGGTCCGAGCCCCGCAAGTCACACCTCCTTGGATTCCCCTAGGTCTCTAGTTTTCAGAAATGCACAGGTTTGGTAAGTTTCCCTACGTTCCGTCTGAGCTAGAGGCCAAAACCCACAGGTACGCACTTTGCAAAAAACACCTATGTTTTCTTTAAAACATTTGGATGTGTCCACGTTGCGCTTTGGGGCGTTTCCTGTCGCGGGAGCTAGGTCTACCCACACAAGTGAGGTATCATTTTTATCGGGAGACTTGGGGGAACGCTGGGTGGAAAGAAATTTGTGGCTTCTCTCAGATTCCAGAACTTTCTGCCACAGAAATGTGAGGAACATGTTTTTTTGAGCCAAATTTTGAGGTTCGCAAAGGATTCTGGGTAACAGAACCTGGTCCGAGCCCCGCAAGTCACCCCATCTTGGATTCCCCTAGGTCTCTAGTTTTCAGAAATGCACAGGTTTGGTAGGTTTCCCTAGGTTCCGGCTGAGCTAGAGGCCAAAATCCACAGGTACGCACTTTGCAAAAAACACCTCTGTTTTCTTTAAAAAATGTGGAGGTGTCCATGTTGCGCTTTGGGGCGTTTCCTGTCGCGGTCGCTAGACCTACCCATACAAGTGAGGTATCATTTTTATCGGGAGACTTGGGGGAACGCTGGGTGGAAGGAAATTTGTGGCTCCTCTCAGATTCCAGAACTTTCTGCAACAGAAATGTGAGGAACATGTGTTTTTTTAGCCAAATATTGAGGTTCGCAAAGGATTCTGGGTCATAGAACGTGGTCCGAGCCCCGCAAGTCACCCCATCTTGGATTCCCCTAGGTCTCTAGTTTTCAGAAATGCACAGGTTTGGTAGGTTTCCCTAGGTGGCGGCTGAGCTAGAGGCCAAAATCCACAGGTGCGCACTTCGCAAAAAACACCTCTGTTTTCTTTCAAAAATTTGGATGTGTCCACGTTGCGCTTTGGAGCGTTTTCTGTCGCGGGTGCTAGGCCTACCCACACAAGTGAGGTATCATTTTTATCGGGAGACTTGGGGGAACGCTGGGTGGAAGGAAATTTGTGGCTTCTCTCAGATTCCAGAACTTTCTGCCACAGAAATGTGAGGAACATGTGTTTTTTTAGCCAAATTTTGAGGTTTGCAAAGGATTCTGGGTAACAGAACCTGGTCCGAGCCCTGCAAGTCACCCCATCCTGGATTCCCCTAGGTCTCTAGTTTTCAGAAATGCACAGGTTTGTTAGGTTTCCCTAGGTGCCGGCTGAGCTAGAGGCCAAAATCTACAGGTAGGCACTTCGCAAAAAACACCTCTGTTTTCTTTCAAAAATTTGGATGTGTCCACGTTGCGCTTTGGGGTGTTTCCTGTCGCGGGCGCTAGGCCTACCCACACAAGTGAGGTATCATTTTTATCGGGAGACTTGGGGGAACGCTGGGTGGAAGGAAATTTGTGGCTCCTCTCAGATTCCAGATCTTTCTGAAACAGAAATGTGAGGAACATGTGTTTTTTGAGCCAAATTTTGAGGTTCGCAAAGAATTCTGGGTAACAGAACCTGGTCTGAGCCCCGCAAGTCACCCCATCTTGGATTCCCCTAGGTCTCTGGTTTTCAGAAATGCACAGGTTTGGTAGGTTTCCCTAGGTGCCGGCTGAGCTAGAGGCCAAAATCTACAGGTAGGCACTTCGCAAAAAACATCTCTGTTTTCTTTAAAAAATTTGGATGTGTCCACGTTGCGCTTTGGGGCGTTTCCTGTCACGGGCGCTAGGCCTACCCACACAAGTGAGGTATCATTTTTATCGGGAGACTTAGGGGAACGCTGGGTGGAAGGAAATTTGTGGCTCCTCTCAGATTCCAGAACTTTCTGCCACAGAAATGTGAGGAACATGTGTTTTTTTAGCCAAATTTTGAGGTTCGCAAAGGATTCTGGGTAACAGAACCTGGTCAGAGCCCCGCAAGTCAACCCTCCTTGGATTCCCCTAGGTCTCTAGTTTTCAGAAATGCACAGGTTTGGTAGGTTTCCCTTGGTGCCGGCTGAGCTAGAGGCCAAAATCTACAGGTAGGCACTTCGCAAAAAACACCTATGTTTTCTTTAAAAAATTTGGGTGTGTCCATGTTGCGCTTTGGGGCGTTTCCTCTCGCGGGCGCTAGGCCTACCCAACACAAGTGAGGTATCATTTTTATCGGGAGACTTGGGGGAACGCTGGGTGGAAAGAAATTTGTGGCTTCTCTCAGATTCCAGAACTTTCTGCCACAGAAATGTGAGGAACATGTGTTTTTTTAGCCAAATTTTGAGGTTCGCAAAGGATTCTGGGTAACAGAACGTGGTCCGAGCCCCGCAAGTCACCCCATCCTGGATTCCCCTAGGTCTCTAGTTTTTAGAAATGCACAGGTTTGGTAGGTTTCCCTAGGTGCCGGCTGAGCTAGAGGCCAAAATCCACAGGTATGCTCTTCGCAAAAAACACCTCTGTTTTCTTTCAAAAATTTGGATGTGTCCACGTTGCGCTTTGGAGCGTTTTCTGTCGCGGGTGCTAGGCCTACCCACACAAGTGAGGTATCATTATTATCGGGAGACTTGGGGGAACGCTGGGTGAAAGGAAATTTGTGGCTCCTCTCAGATTCCAGAACTTTCTGCCACAGATATGTGAGGAACATGTGTTTATTTAGCCAAATTTTGAGGTTTGCAAAGGATTCTGGGTAACAGAACCTTGTCCGAGCCCAGCAAGTCACCCCATCCTGGATTCCCCTAGGTCTCTAGTTTTCAGAAATGGAAAGGTTTGGTAGGTTTCCCTAGGTGCCGGCTGAGCTAGAGGCCAAAATCTACAGGTAGGCACTTCGCAAAAAACACCTCTGTTTTCTTTCAAAAATTTGGATATGTCCACGTTGCGCTTTGGGGCGTTTCCTGTCGCGGGCGCTAGGCCTACCCACACAAGTGAGGTATCATTTTTATCGGGAGACTTGGGGAAACGCTGGGTGGAAGGAAATTTGTGGCTCCTCTCAGATTCCGGAACTTTCTGCCACAGAAATGTGAGGAACATGTGTTTTTTTAGCCAAATTTTGAGGTTCGCAAAGGATTCTGGGTAACAGAACCTGGTCCGAGCCCCGCAAGTCACCCCATCTTGGATTCCCCTAGGTCTCTAGTTTTCAGAAATGCACAGGTTTGGTAGGTTTCCCTAGGTTCCGGCTGAGCTAGAGGCCAAAATCCACAGGTACGCACTTTGCAAAAAACACCTCTGTTTTCTTTCCAAAATTTGGATATGTCCACGTTGCGCTTTGGGGCGTGTCCTGTCGCGGGCGCTAGGCCTACCCACACAAGTGAGGTATAATTTTTATCGGGAGACTTGGGGGAACGCTGGGTGGAACGAAATTTGTGGCTCCTCTCAGATTCCAGAACTTTCTGCCACAGAAATGTGAGGAACATGTGTTTTTTTAGCCAAATTTTGAGGTTTGCAAAGGATTCTGGGTAACAGAACCTGGTCCGAGCCCCGCAAGTCACCCCTCCTTGGATTCCCCTAGGTCTCTAGTTTTCAGAAATGCACAGGTTTGGTAGGTTTCCCTAGGTGCCGGCTGAGCTAGAGGCCAAAATCTACAGGTAGGCACTTCGCAAAAAACACCTATGTTTTCTTTCAAAAATTTGGATGTGTCCACGTTGCGCTTTGGGGTGTTTCCTGTCGCGGGCGCTAGGCCTACCCACACAAGTGAGGTATAATTTTTATCGGGAGACTTGGGGGAACGCTGGGTGGAAGGAAATTTGTGGCTCCTCTCAGGTTCCAGAACTTTCTGAAACAGAAATGTGAGGAACATGTGTTTTTTTAGCCAACTTTTGAGGTTCGCAAAGGATTCTGGGTAACAGAACCTGGTCCGAGCCCCAGAAGTCACCCCATCTTGGATTCCCCTAGGTCTCTAGTTTTCAGAAATGCACAGGTTTGGTAGGTTTCCCTAGATGCCGGCTGAGCTAGAGGCCAAAATCTACAGGTAGGCACTTCGCAAAAAACACCTCTGTTTTCTTTCAAAAATGTGGATCTGTCCACGTTGCGCTTTGGGGCGTTTCCTGTTGCGGGCGCTAGGCCTACCCACACAAGTGAGGTATCATTTTTATCGGGAGACTTGGGGGAACGCTGGGTGGAAGGAAATTTGTGGCTCCTCTCAGGTTCCAGAACTTTCTGAAACAGAAATGTGAGGAACATGTGTTTTTTTAGCCAAATTTTGAGGTTCGCAAAGGATTCTGGGTAACAGAACCCGGTCTGAGCCCCGGAAGTCAACCCTCCTTGGATTCCCCTAGGTCTCTAGTTTTCAGAAATGCACAGGTTTGGTAGGTTTCCCTAGGTGCCGACTGAGCTAGAGGCCAGAATCTACAGGTAGGCACTTCGCAAAAAACACCTCTGTTTTCTTTCAAAAATTTGGATGTGTCCACGTTGCGCTTTGGGGCGTTTCCTGTTCGGGTCGCTAGGCCTACCCACACAAGTGAGGTATCATTTTTATCGGGAGACTTGGTGGAACGCTGGGTGGAAGGAAATTTGTGGCACCTCTCAGATTCCAGAACTTTCTGCCACAGAAATGTGAGGAACATGTGTTTTTTTAGCCAAATTTTGAGGTTCGCAAAGGATTCTGGGTAACAGAACCTGGTCCGAGCCCCGCAAGTCAACCCTCCTTGGATTCCCCTAGGTCTCTAGTTTTCAGAAATGCACAGGTTTGTTAGGTTTCCCTAGGTGCCGGCTGAGCTAGAGGCCAAAATTTACAGGTAGGCACTTTGCAAAAAACACCTCTGTTTTCTTTCAAAAATTTGGATGTGTCCACGTTGCGCTTTGGGGCGTTTCCTGTCACGGGCGCTAGGCCTACCCACACAAGTGAGGTATAATCTTTATCGGGAGACTTGGGGGAACGCTGGGTGGAAGGAAATTTGTGGCTCCTCTCAGATTCCAGAACTTTCTGCCACAGAAATGTGAGGAACATGTGTTTTTTTAGCCAAATTTTGAGGTTTGCAAAGGATTCTGGGTAACAGAACCTGGTCCGAGCCCTGCAAGTCACCCCTCCTTGGATTCCCCTAGGTCTCTAGTTTTCAGAAATGCACAGGTTTGGTAGGTTTCCCTAGTTGGCGGCTGAGCTAGAGGCCAAAATCTACAGGTAGACCCTTCGCAAAAAACACCTCTGTTTTCTTTAAAAAATGTGGATGTGTCCACGTTGTGCTTTGGTGCGTTTCCTGTCATGGGCGCTAGGCCTACCCACACAAGTGAGGTATAATCTTTATCGGGAGACTTGGGGGAATGCTGGGTGGAAGGAAATTTGTGGCTCCTCTCAGATTCCAGAACTTTCTGCCACAGAAATGTGAGGAACATGTGTTTTTTTAGCCAAATTTTGAGGTTTGCAAAGGATTCTGGGTAACAAAACCTGGTCCGAGCCCCGCAAGTCACCCCTCCTTGGAATCCCCTAGGTCTCTAGTTTTCAGAAATGCACAGGTTTGGTAGGTTTCCCTAGGTGGCGGCTGAGCTAGAGGCCAAAATCTACAGGTAGGCACTTCACAAAAAACACCTCTGTTTTCTTTAAAAAATGTGGATGTGTCCACGTTGCGCTTTGGTGCGTTTCCTGTCGTGGGCGCTAGGCCTACCCACACAAGTGAGGTATCATTTTTATCGGGAGACTTGGGGGAACGCTGAGTGGATGGAAATTTGTGGCTCCTCTCAGATTCCAGAACTTTTTGTCACAGAAATGTGAGGAACATGTGTTTTTTAGCCAAATTTTGAGGTTCGCAAAGGATTCTGGGTAACAGAACCTGGTCCGAGCCCCACAAGTCACCCCATCTTGGATTCCCCTAGGTCTCTAGTTTTCAGAAATGCACAGGTTTGGTAGGTTTCCCTAGATGCCGGCTGAGCTAGAGGCCAAAATCTACAGGTAGGCACTTCGCAAAAAACACCTCTGTTTTCTTTAAAAAATGTGGATGTGTCCACGTTGCGCTTTGGGGCGTTTCCTGTCGCGGGCGCTAGGCCTACCCACACAAGTGAGGTATTATTTGTATCGGGAGACTTGGGGGAACGCTGGGTGGAAGGAAATTTGTGGCTCCTCTCAGGTTCCAGAACTTTCTGAAACAGAAATGTGAGGAACATGGTTTTTTTTAGCCAAATTTTGAGGTATACAAAGGGTTCTGGGTAACAGAACCTGGTCCGAGCCCCGCAAGTCAACCCTCCTTGGATTCCCCTAGGTCTCTAGTTTTCAGAAATGCACAGGTTTGGTAGGTTTCCCTAGGTGCCGACTGAGCTAGAGGCCAAAATCTACAGGTAGGCACTTCGCAAAAAACACCTCTGTTTTCTTTCAAAAATTTGGATGTGTCCACGTTGCGCTTTGGGGCGTTTCCTGTTGGGGTCGCTAGGCCTACCCACACAAGTGAGGTATCATTTTTATCGGGAAACTTGGGGAACGCTGGGTGGAAGGAAATTTGTGGCTCCTCTCAGATTCCAGAACTTTCTGCCACAGAAATGTGAGGAACATGTGTTTTTTTAGCCAAATTTTGAGGTTTGCAAAGGATTCTGGGTAACAGAACCTGGTCCGAGCCCCGCAAGTCACCCCTCCTTGGATTCCCCTAGGTCTCTAGTTTTCAGAAATGCACAGGTTTGTTAGGTTTCCCTAGGTGCCGGCTGAGCTAGAGGCCAAAATCTACAGGTAGGCAATTTGCAAAAAACACCTCTGTTTTCTTTCAAAAATTTGGATGTGTCCACGTTGCGCTTTGGGGTGTTTCCTGTCGCGGGCGCTAGGCCTACCCACACAAGTGAGGGATAATTTTTATCGGGAGACTTGGGGGAACGCTGGGTGGAAGGAAATTTGTGGCTCCTCTCGGATTCCAGAACTTTCTGAAACAGAAATGTGAGGAACATGTGTTTTTTGAGCCAAATTTTGAGGTTCGCAAAGAATTCTGGGTAACAGAACCTGGTCCGAGCCCTGCAAGTCACCCCATCTTGGATTCCCCTAGGTCTCTAGTTTTCAGAAATGCACAGGTTTGGTAGGTTTCCCTAGGTGCCGTCTGAGCTAGAGGCCAAAATCTACAGGTAGGCACTTCGCAAAAAACACCTCTGTTTTCTTTAAAAAATTTGGATGTGTCCACGTTGAGCTTTGGGGGGTTTTCTGTCGCGGGCGCTAGGCCTACCCACACAAGTGAGGTATAATTTTTATCGGGAGACTTGGGGGAACGCTGGGTGGAAGGAAATTTGTGGCTCCTCTCAGGTTCCAGAACTTTCTGAAACAGAAATGTGAGGAACATGTGTTTTTTTAGCCAACTTTTGAGGTTCGCAAAGGATTCTGGGTAACAGAACCTGGTCCGAGCCCCAGAAGTCACCCCATCTTGGATTCCCCTAGGTCTCTAGTTTTCAGAAATGCACAGGTTTGGTAGGTTTCCCTAGATGCCGGCTGAGCTAGAGGCCAAAATCTACAGGTAGGCACTTCGCAAAAAACACCTCTGTTTCTTTCAAAAATGTGGATCTGTCCACGTTGCGCTTTGGGGCGTTTCCTGTCGCGGGCGCTAGGCCTACCCACACAAGTGAGGTATCATTTTTATCGGGAGACTTGGGGGAACGCTGGGTGGAAGGAAATTTGTGGCTCCTCTCAGGTTCCAGAACTTTCTGAAACAGAAATGTGAGGAACATGTGTTTTTTTAGCCAAATTTTGAGGTTCGCAAAGGATTCTGGGTAACAGAACCCGGTCCGAGCCCCGCAAGTCAACCCTCCTTGGATTCCCCTAGGTCTCTAGTTTTCAGAAATGCACAGGTTTGGTAGGTTTCCCTAGGTGCCGACTGAGCTAGAGGCCAAAATCTACAGGTAGGCACTTCGCAAAAAACACCTGTTTTCTTTCAAAAATTTGGATGTGTCCACGTTGCGCTTTGGGGCGTTTCCTGTTCGGGTCGCTAGGCCTACCCACACAAGTGAGGTATCATTTTTATCGGGAGACTTGGTGGAACGCTGGGTGGAAGGAAATTTGTGGCACCTCTCAGATTCCAGAACTTTCTGCCACAGAAATGTGAGGAACATGTGTTTTTTAGCCAAATTTTGAGGATCGCAAAGGATTCTGGGTAACAGAACCTGGTCCGAGCCCCGCAAGTCAACCCTCCTTGGATTCCCCTAGGTCTCTAGTTTTCAGAAATGCACAGGTTTGTTAGGTTTCCCTAGGTTCCGTCTGAGCTAGAGGCCAAAATCCACAGGTACGCACTTTGCAAAAAACACCTATGTTTTCTTTAAAACATTTGGATGTGTCCACGTTGCGCTTTGGGGCATTTCCTGTCGCGGGAGCTAGGTCTACCCACACAAGTGAGGTATCATTTTTATCGGGAGACTTGGGGGAACGCTGGGTGGAAAGAAATTTGTGGCTTCTCTCAGATTCCAGAACTTTCTGCCACAGAAATGTGAGGAACATGTTTTTTTTAGCCAAATTTTGAGGTTCGCAAAGGATTCTGGGTAACAGAACCTGGTCCGAGCCCCGCAAGTCACCCCATCTTGGATTCCCCTAGGTCTCTAGTTTTCAGAAATGCACAGGTTTGGTAGGTTTCCCTAGGTTCCGGCTGAGCTAGGGGCCAAAATCCACAGGTACGCACTTTGCAAAAAACACCTCTGTTTTCTTTAAAAAATGTGGAGGTGTCCACGTTGCGCTTTGGTGCGTTTCCTGTCGCGGTCGCTAGACCTACCCATACAAGTGAGGTATCATTTTTATCGGGAGACTTGGGGGAACGCTGGGTGGAAGGAAATTTGTGGCTCCTCTCAGATTCCAGAACTTTCTGCCACAGAAATGTGAGGAACATGTGTTTTTTTAGCCAAATTTTGAGGTTTGCAAAGGATTCTGGGTAACAGAACCTGGTCCGAGCCCCGCAAGTCACCCCATCCTGGATTCCCCTAGGTCTCTAGTTTTCAGAAATGCACAGGTTTGTTAGGTTTCCCTAGGTGCCGGCTGAGCTAGAGGCCAAAATCTACAGGTAGGCACTTCGCAAAAAACACCTCTGTTTTCTTTCAAAAATTTGGATGTGTCCACGTTGCGCTTTGGGGTGTTTACTGTCGCGGGCGCTAGGCCTACCCACACAAGTGAGGTATCATTTTTATCGGGAGACTTGGGGGAACGCTGGGTGGAAGGAAATTTGTGGCTCCTCTCAGATTCCAGATCTTTCTGAAACAGAAATGTGAGGAACATGTGTTTTTTGAGCCAAATTTTGAGGTTCGCAAAGAATTCTGGGTAACAGAACCTGGTCCGAGCCCCGCAAGTCACCCCATCTTGGATTCCCCTAGGTCTCTAGTTTTCAGAAATGCACAGGTTTGGTAGGTTTCCCTAGGTGCCGGCTGAGCTAGAGGCCAAAATCTACAGGTAGGCACTTCGCAAAAAACATCTCTGTTTTCTTTAAAAAATTTGGATGTGTCCACGTTGTGCTTTGGGGCGTTTCCTGTCACGGGCGCTAGGCCTACCCACACAAGTGAGGTATCATTTTTATCGGGAGACTTGGGGGAACGCTGGGTGGAAGGAAATTTGTGGCTCCTCTCAGATTCCAGAACTTTCTGCCACAGAAATGTGAGGAACATGTGTTTTTTTAGCCAAATTTTGAGGTTCGCAAAGGATTCTGGGTAACAGAACCTGGTCAGAGCCCCGCAAGTCAACCCTCCTTGGATTCCCCTAGGTCTCTAGTTTTCAGAAATGCACAGGTTTGGTAGGTTTCCCTTGGTGCCGGCTGAGCTAGAGGCCAAAATCTACAGGTAGGCACTTCGCAAAAAACACCTATGTTTTCTTTAAAAAATTTGGATGTGTCCATGTTGCGCTTTGGGGCGTTTCCTGTCGCGGGCGCTAGGCCTACCCACACAAGTGAGGTATCATTTTTATCGGGAGACTTGGGGGAACGCTGGGTGGAAAGAAATTTGTGGCTTCTCTCAGATTCCAGAACTTTCTGCCACAGAAATGTGAGGAACATGTGTTTTTTTAGCCAAATTTTGAGGTTCGCAAAGGATTCTGGGTAACAGAACGTGGTCCGAGCCCCGCAAGTCACCCCATCCTAGATTCCCCTAGGTCTCTAGTTTTTAGAAATGCACAGGTTCGGTAGGTTTCCCTAGGTGCCGGCTGAGCTAGAGGCCAAAATCCACAGGTATGCTCTTCGCAAAAAACACCTCTGTTTTCTTTCAAAAATTTGGATGTGTCCACGTTGCGCTTTGGAGCGTTTTCTGTCGCGGGTGCTAGGCCTACCCACACAAGTGAGGTATCATTATTATCGGGAGACTTGGGGGAACGCTGGGTGAAAGGAAATTTGTGGCTCCTCTCAGATTCCAGAACTTTCTGCCACAGATATGTGAGGAACATGTGTTTATTTAGCCAAATTTTGAGGTTTGCAAAGGATTCTGGGTAACAGAACCTTGTCCGAGCCCAGCAAGTCACCCCATCCTGGATTCCCCTAGGTCTCTAGTTTTCAGAAATGGAAAGGTTTGGTAGGTTTCCCTAGGGGCCGGCTGAGCTAGAGGCCAAAATCTACAGGTAGGCACTTCGCAAAAAACACCTCTGTTTTCTTTCAAAAATTTGGATATGTCCACGTTGCGCTTTGGGGCGTTTCCTGTCGCGGGCGCTAGGCCTACCCACACAAGTGAGGTATAATTTTTATCGGGAGACTTGGGGAAACGCTGGGTGGAAGGAAATTTGTGGCTCCTCTCAGATTCCAGAACTTTCTGCCACAGAAATGTGAGGAACATGTGTTTTTTTAGCCACATTTTGAGGTTTGCAAAGGATTCTGGATAACAGAACCTGGTCCGAGCCCCGCAAGTCAACCCTCCTTGGATTCCCCTAGGTCTCTAGTTTTCAGAAATGCACAGGTTTGTTAGGTTTCCCTAGGTGCCGGCTGAGCTAGAGGCCAAAATATAAAGGTAGGCACTTTGCAAAAAACACCTCTGTTTTCTTTCAAAAATTTGGATGTGTCCACGTTGCGCTTTGGGGCGTTTCCTGTCACGGGCGCTAGGCCTACCCACACAAGTGAGGTATAATTTTTATCGGGAGACTTGGGGGAACGCTGGGTGGAAGGAAATTTGTGGCTCCTCTCAGATTCCAGAACTTTCTGCCACAGAAATGTGAGGAACATGTGTTTTTTTAGCCAAATTTTGAGGTTTGCAAAGGATTCTGGGTAACAGAACCTGGTCTGAGCCCCGCAAGTCACCCCTCCTTGGATTCCCCTAGATCTCTAGTTTTCAGAAATGCACAGGTTTGTTAGGTTTCCCTAGGTGCCGGCTGAGCTAGAGGCCAAAATCTACAGGTAGGCAATTCGCAAAAAACACATCTGTTTTCATTCAAAAATTTGTATGTGTCCACGTTGCGCTTTGGGGTGTTTCCTGTCGCGGGCGCTAGGCCTACCCACACAAGTGAGGTATAATTTATATCGGGAGACTTGGGGGAACGCTGGGTGGAAGGAAATTTGTGGCTCCTCTCAGGTTCCAGAACTTTCTGAAACAGAAATGTGAGGAACATGTGTTTTTTGAGCCAAATTTTGAGGTTCGCAAAGAATTCTGGGTAACAGAACCTGGTCCGAGCCCCGCAAGTCACCCCATCTTGGATTCCCCTAGGTCTCTAGTTTTCAGAAATGCACAGGTTTGGTAGGTTTCCCTAGGTGCCGTCTGAGCTAGAGGCCAAAATCTACAGGTAGGCACTTCGCAAAAAACACCTCTGTTTTCTTTAAAAAATTTGGATGAGTCCACGTTGAGCTTTGGGGCGTTTTCTGTCACGGGCGCTAGGCCTACCCACACAAGTGAGGTATAATTTTTATCGGGAGACTTGGGGGAACGCTGGGTGGAAGGAAATTTGTGGCTCCTCTCAGGTTCCAGAACTTTCTGAAACAGAAATGTGAGGAAAATGTGTATTTTTAGCCAACTTTTGAGGTTCGCAAAGGATTCTGGGTAACAGAACCTGGTCCGAGCCCCACAAGTCACCCCATCTTGGATTCCCCTAGGTCTCTAGTTTTCAGAAATGCACAGGTTTGGTAGGTTTCCCTAGATGCCGGCTGAACTAGAGGCCAAAATCTACAGGTAGGCACTTCGCAAAAAACACCTCTGTTTTCTTTCAAAAATTTGGATGTGTCCACGTTGCGCTTTGGGGCGTTTCCTGTTGGGGTCGCTAGGCCTACCCACACAAGTGAGGTATCATTTTTATCGGGAAACTTGGGGTAACGCTGGGTGGAAGGAAATTTGTGGCTCCTCTCAGATTCCAGAACTTTCTGCCACAGAAATGTGAGGAACATGTGTTTTTTTAGCCAAATTTTGAGGTTCGCAAAGGATTCTGGGTAACAGATCCTGGTCCGAGCCCCGCAAGTCAACCCTCCTTGGATTCCCCTAGGTCTCTAGTTTTCAGAAATGCACAGGTTTGTTAGGTTTCCCTAGGTGCCGGCTGAGCTAGAGGCCAAAATTTACAGGTAGGCACTTTGCAAAAAACACCTCTGTTTTCTTTCAAAAATTTGGATGTGTCCACGTTGCGCTTTGGGGCTTTTCCTGTCACGGGCGCTAGGCCTACCCACACAAGTGAGGTATAATTTTTATCGGGAGACTTGGGGGAACGCTGGGTGGAAGGAAATTTGTGGCTCCTCTCAGATTCCAGAACTTTCTGCCACAGAAATGTGAGGAACATGTGTTTTTTTAGCCAAATTTTGAGGTTTGCAAAGGATTCTGGGTAACAGAACCTGGTCCGAGCCCCGCAAGTCACCCCTCCTTGGATCCCCCTAGGTCTCTAGTTTTCAGAAATGCACAGGTTTGTTAGGTTTCCCTAGGTGCCAGCTGAGCTAGAGGCCAAAATCTACAGGTAGGCAATTTGCAAAAAACACCTCTGTTTTCTTTCAAAAATTTGGATGTGTCCACGTTGCGCTTTGGGGTGTTTCCTGTCGCGGGCGCTAGGCCTACCCACACAAGTGAGGTATAATTTTTATCGGGAGACTTGGGGGAACGCTGGGTGGAAGGAAATTTGTGGCTCCTCTCGGATTCCAGAACTTTCTGAAACAGAAATGTGAGGAACATGTGTTTTTTGAGCCAAATTTTGAGGTTCGCAAAGAATTCTGGGTAACAGAACCTGGTCCGAGCCCCGCAAGTCACCCCATCTTGGATTCCCCTAGGTCTCTAGTTTTCAGAAATGCACAGGTTTGGTAGGTTTCCCTAGGTGCCGTCTGAGCTAGAGGCCAAAATCTACAGGTAGGCACTTCGCAAAAAACACCTCTGTTTTCTTTAAAAAATTTGAATTTGTCCACGTTGAGTTTTGGGGGGTTTTCTGTCGCGGGCGCTAGGCCTACCCACACAAGTGAGGTATAATTTTTATCGGGAGACTTGGGGGAACGCTGGGTGGAAGGAAATTTGTGGCTCCTCTCAGGTTCCAGAACTTTCTGAAACAGAAATGTGAGGAACATGTGTTTTTTTAGACCAACTTTTGAGGTTCGCAAAGGATTCTGGGTAACAGAACCTGGTCCGAGCCCCAGAAGTCACCCCATCTTGGATTCCCCTAGGTCTCTAGTTTTCAGAAATGCACAGGTTTGGTAGGTTTCCCTAGATGCCGGCTGAGCTAGAGGCCAAAATCTACAGGTAGGCACTTCGCAAAAAACACCTCTGTTTTCTTTCAAAAATGTGGATCTGTCCACGTTGCGCTTTGGGGCGTTTCCTGTCGCGGGCGCTAGGCCTACCCACACAAGTGAGGTATCACTTTTATCGGGAGACTTGGGGGAACGCTGGGTGGAAGGAAATTTGTGGCTCCTCTCAGGTTCCAGAACTTTCTGAAACAGAAATGTGAGGAACATGTGTTTTTTTAGCCAAATTTTGAGGTTCGCAAAGGATTCTGGGTAACAGAACCCGGTCCGAGCCCCGCAAGTCAACCCTCCTTGGATTCCCCTAGGTCTCTAGTTTTCAGAAATGCACAGGTTTGGTAGGTTTCCCTAGGTGCCGACTGAGCTAGAGGCCAAAAGCTACAGGTAGGCACTTCGCAAAAAACACCTCTGTTTTCTTTCAAAAATTTGGATGTGTCCACATTGCGCTTTGGGGCGTTTCCTGTTCGGGTCGCTAGGCCTACCCACACAAGTGAGGTATCATTTTTATCGGGAGACTTGGGGGAACGCTGGGTGGAAAGAAATTTGTGGCTTCTCTCAGATTCCAGAACTTTCTGCCACAGAAATGTGAGGAACATGTGTTTTTTTAGCCAAATTTTGAGGTTTGCAAAGGATTCTGGGTAACAGAACCTGGTCCGAGCCCCGCAAGTCACACCTCCTTGGATTCCCCTAGGTCTCTAGATTTCAGAAATGCACAGGTTTGGTAAGTTTCCCTAGGTTCCGTCTGAGCTAGAGGCCAAAATCCACAGGTACGCACTTTGCAAAAAACACCTATGTTTTCTTTAAAACATTTGGATGTGTCCACGTTGCGCTTTGGGGCGTTTCCTGTCGCGGGAGCTAGGTCTACCCACACAAGTGAGGTATCATTTTTATCGGGAGACTTGGGGGAACGCTGGGTGGAAAGAAATTTGTGGCTTCTCTCAGATTCCAGAACTTTCTGCCACAGAAATGTGAGGAACATGTTTTTTTTAGCCAAATTTTGAGGTTCGCAAAGGATTCTGGGTAACAGAACCTGGTCCGAGCCCCGCAAGTCACCCCATCTTGGATTCCCCTAGGTCTCTAGTTTTCAGAAATGCACAGGTTTGGTAGGTTTCCCTAGGTTCCGGCTGAGCTAGAGGCCAAAATCCACAGGTACGCACTTTGCAAAAAACACCTCTGTTTTCTTTCAAAAATTTGGATGTGCCCACGTTGCGCTTTGGGGCGTTTCCTGTCGCGGGCGCTAGGCCTACCCACACAAGTGAGGTATCATTTTTATCGGGAGACTTGGGGGAACGCTGGGTGGAAGGAAATTTGTGGCTCCTCTCAGATTCCAGAACTTTCTGCCACAGAAATGTGTGGAACATGTGTTTTTTTAGCCAAATTTTGAGGTTTGCAAAGGATTCTGGGTAACAGAACCTGGTCCGAGCCCCGCAAGTCACACCTCCTTGGATTCCCCTAGGTCTCTAGTTTTCAGAAATGCACAGGTTTGTTAGGTTTCCCTAGGTGCCGGCTGAGCTAGAGGCCAAAATCTACAGGTAGGCACTTCGCAAAAAACACCTCTGTTTTCTTTCAAAAATTTGGATGTGTCCACGTTGCGCTTTGGGGCGTTTCCTGTCGCGGGCGCTAGGCCTACCCATACAAGTGAGGTATCATTTTTATCGGGAGACTTGGGGGAACGCTGGGTGGAAGGAAATTTGTGGCTCCTCTCAGATTCCAGAACTTTCTGCCACAGAAATGTGAGGAACATGTGTTTTTTTAGCCAAATTTTTAGGTTTGCAAAGGATTCTGGGTAACAGAACCTGGTCCGAGCCCCGCAAGTCACCCCTCCTTGGATTCCCCTAGGTCTCTAGTTTTTAGAAATGCACAGGTTTTTTAAGTTTCCCTAGGTGCCGGCTGAGCTAGAGGCCAAAATCTACAGGTAGGCACTTCGCAAAAAACACCTCTGTTTTCTTTAAAAAATGTGGAGGTGTCCACGTTGCGCTTTGGGGCGTTTCCTGTCGCGGTCGCTAGACCTACCCATACAAGTGAGGTATCATTTTTATCGGGAGACTTGGGGGAACGCTGGGTGGAAGGAAATTTGTGGCTCCTGTCAGATTCCAGAACTTTCTGCCACAGAAATGTGAGGAACATGTGTTTTTTTAGCCAAATATTGAGGTTCGCAAAGGATTCTGGGTCATAGAACGTGGTCCGAGCCCCGCAAGTCACCCCATCTTGGATTCCCCTAGGTCTCTAGTTTTCAGAAATGCACAGGTTTGGTAGGTTTCCCTAGGTGCCGGCTGAGCTAGAGGCCAAAATCCACAGGTGCGCACTTCGCAAAAAACACCTCTGTTTTCTTTCAAAAATTTGGATGTGTCCACGTTGCGCTTTGGAGCGTTTTCTGTCGCGGGTGCTAGGCCTACCCACACAAGTGAGGTATCATTTTTATCGGGAGACTTGGGGGAACGCTGGGTGGAAGGAAATTTGTGGCTTCTCTCAGATTCCAGAACTTTCTGCCACAGAAATGTGAGGAACATGTGTTTTTTTTAGCCAAATTTTGAGGTTTGCAAAGGATTCCGGGTAACAGAACCTGGTCCGAGCCCCGCAAGTCACCCCATCCTGGATTCCCCTAGGTCTCTAGTTTTCAGAAATGCACAGGTTTGTTAGGTTTCCCTTGGTGCCGGCTGAGCTAGAGGCCAAAATCTACAGGTAGGCACTTCGCAAAAAACACCTCTGTTTTCTTTCAAAAATTTGGATGTGTCCACGTTGCGCTTTGGGGTGTTTCCTGTCGCGGGCACTAGGCCTACCCACACAAGTGAGGTATCATTTTTATCGGGAGACTTGGGGGAACGCTGGGTGGAAGGAAATTTGTGGCTCCTCTCAGATTCCAGATCTTTCTGAAACAGAAATGTGAGGAACATGTGTTTTTTGAGCCAAATTTTGAGGTTCGCAAAGAATTCTGGGTAACAGAACCTGGTCCGAGCCCCGCAAGTCACCCCATCTTGGATTCCCCTAGGTCTCTAGTTTTCAGAAATGCACAGGTTTGGTAGGTTTCCCTAGGTGCCGGCTGAGCTAGAGGCCAAAATCTACAGGTAGGCACTTCGCAAAAAACATCTCTGTTTTCTTTAAAAAATGTGGATGTGTCCACGTTGCGCTTTGGGGCGTTTCCTGTTGGGGTCGCTAGGCCTACCCACACAAGTGAGGTATCATTTTTATCGGGAAACTTGGGGTAACGCTGGGTGGAAGGAAATTTGTGGCTCCTCTCAGATTCCAGAACTTTCTGCCACAGAAATGTGAGGAACATGTGTTTTTTTAGCCAAATTTTGAGGTTCGCAAAGGATTCTGGGTAACAGATCCTGGTCCGAGCCCCGCAAGTCAACCCTCCTTGGATTCCCCTAGGTCTCTAGTTTTCAGAAATGCACAGGTTTGTTAGGTTTCCCTAGGTGCCGGCTGAGCTAGAGGCCAAAATTTACAGGTAGGCACTTTGCAAAAAACACCTCTGTTTTCTTTCAAAAATTTGGATGTGTCCACGTTGCGCTTTGGGGCTTTTCCTGTCACGGGCGCTAGGCCT
Source organism: Pleurodeles waltl (assembly GCF_031143425.1). Classification (NCBI taxonomy): domain Eukaryota; kingdom Metazoa; phylum Chordata; class Amphibia; order Caudata; family Salamandridae; genus Pleurodeles; species Pleurodeles waltl. Next base: position 494,243,397 of record NC_090444.1, read on the forward strand.
ACCCACACAAGTGAGGTATAATTTTTATCGGGAGACTTGGGGGAACGCTGGGTGGAAGGAAATTTGTGGCTCCTCTCAGATTCCAGAACTTTCTGCCACAGAAATGTGAGGAACATGTGTTTTTTTAGCCAAATTTTGAGGTTTGCAAAGGATTCTGGGTAACAGAACCTGGTCCGAGCCCCGCAAGTCACCCCTCCTTGGATTCCCCTAGGTCTCTAGTTTTCAGAAATGCACAGGTTTGTTAGGTTTCCCTAGGTGCCAGCTGAGCTAGAGGCCAAAATCTACAGGTAGGCAATTTGCAAAAAACACCTCTGTTTTCTTTCAAAAATTTGGATGTGTCCACGTTGCGCTTTGGGGTGTTTCCTGTCGCGGGCGCTAGGCCTACCCACACAAGTGAGGTATAATTTTTATCGGGAGACTTGGGGGAACGCTGGGTGGAAGGAAATTTGTGGCTCCTCTCGGATTCCAGAACTTTCTGAAACAGAAATGTGAGGAACATGTGTTTTTTGAGCCAAATTTTGAGGTTCGCAAAGAATTCTGGGTAACAGAACCTGGTCCGAGCCCCGCAAGTCACCCCATCTTGGATTCCCCTAGGTCTCTAGTTTTCAGAAATGCACAGGTTTGGTAGGTTTCCCTAGGTGCCGTCTGAGCTAGAGGCCAAAATCTACAGGTAGGCACTTCGCAAAAAACACCTCTGTTTTCATTCAAAAATTTGGATTTGTCCACGTTGAGCTTTGGGGGGTTTTCTGTCGCGGGCGCTAGGCCTACCCACACAAGTGAGGTATAATTTTTATCGGGAGACTTGGGGGAACGCTGGGTGGAAGGAAATTTGTGGCTCCTCTCAGGTTCCAGAACTTTCTGAAACAGAAATGTGAGGAACATGTGTTTTTTTAGACCAACTTTTGAGGTTCGCAAAGGATTCTGGGTAACAGAACCTGGTCCGAGCCCCAGAAGTCACCCCATCTTGGATTCCCCTAGGTCTCTAGTTTTCAGAAATGCACAGGATTGGTAGGTTTCCCTAGATGCCGGCTGAGCTAGAGGCCAAAATCTACAGGTAGGCACTTCGCAAAAAACACCTCTGTTTTCTTTCAAAAATGTGGATCTGTCCACGTTGCGCTTTGGGGCGTTTCCTGTCGCGGGCGCTAGGCCTACCCACACAAGTGAGGTATCACTTTTATCGGGAGACTTGGGGGAACGCTGGGTGGAAGGAAATTTGTGGCTCCTCTCAGGTTCCAGAACTTTCTGAAACAGAAATGTGAGGAACATGTGTTTTTTTAGCCAAATTTTGAGGTTCGCAAAGGATTCTGGGTAACAGAACCCGGTCCGAGCCCCGCAAGTCAACCCTCCTTGGATTCCCCTAGGTCTCTAGTTTTCAGAAATGCACAGGTTTGGTAGGTTTCCCTAGGTGCCGACTGAGCTAGAGGCCAAAATCTACAGGTAGGCACTTCGCAAAAAACACCTCTGTTTTCTTTCAAAAATTCGGATGTGTCCACATTGCGCTTTGGGGCATTTCCTGTTCGGGTCGCTAGGCCTACCCACACAAGTGAGGTATCATTTTTATCGGGAGACTTGGGGGAACGCTAGGTGGAAAGAAATTTGTGGCTTCTCTCAGATTCCAGAACTTTCTGCCACAGAAATGTGAGGAACATGTGTTTTTTTAGCCAAATTTTGAGGTTTGCAAAGGATTCTGGGTAACAGAACCTGGTCCGAGCCCCGCAAGTCACACCTCCTTGGATTCCCCTAGGTCTCTAGTTTTCAGAAATGCACAGGTTTGGTAAGTTTCCCTAGGTTCCGTCTGAGCTAGAGGCCAAAATCCACAGGTACGCACTTTGCAAAAAACACCTATGTTTTCTTTAAAACATTTGGATGTGTCCACGTTGCGCTTTGGGGCGTTTCCTGTCGCGGGAGCTAGGTCTACCCACACAAGTGAGGTATCATTTTTATCGGGAGACTTGGGGGAACGCTGCGTGGAAAGAAATTTGTGGCTTCTCTCAGATTCCAGAACTTTGTGCCACAGAAATGTGAGGAACATGTTTTTTTTAGCCAAATGTTGAGGTTCGCAAAGGATTCTGGGTAACAGAACCTGGTCCGAGCCCCGCAAGTCACCCCATCTTGGATTCCCCTAGGTCTCTAGTTTTCAGAAATGCACAGGTTTGGTAGGTTTCCCTAGGTTCCGGCTGAGCTAGAGGCCAAAATCCACAGGTACGCACTTTGCAAAAAACACCTCTGTTTTCTTTCAAAAATTTGGATGTGCCCACGTTGCGCTTTGGGGCGTTTCCTGTCGCGGGCGCTAGGCCTACCCACACAAGTGAGGTATCATTTTTATCGGGAGACTTGGGGGAACGCTGGGTGGAAGGAAATTTGTGGCTCCTCTCAGATTCCAGAACTTTCTGCCACAGAAATGTGTGGAACATGTGTTTTTTTAGCCAAATTGTGAGGTTTGCAAAGGATTCTGGGTAACAGAACCTGGTCCGAGCCCCGCAAGTCACACCTCCTTGGATTCCCCTAGGTCTCTAGTTTTCAGAAATGCACAGGTTTGTTAGGTTTCCCTAGGTGCCGGCTGAGCTAGAGGCCAAAATCTACAGGTAGGCACTTCGCAAAAAACACCTCTGTTTTCTTTCAAAAATTTGGATGTGTCCACGTTGCGCTTTGGGGCGTTTCCTGTCGCGGGCGCTAGGCCTACCCATACAAGTGAGGTATCATTTTTATCGGGAGACTTGGGGGAACGCTGGGTGGAAGGAAATTTGTGGCTCCTCTCAGATTCCAGAACTTTCTGCCACAGAAATGTGAGGAACATGTGTTTTTTTAGCCAAATTTTTAGGTTTGCAAAGGATTCTGGGTAACAGAACCTGGTCCGAGCCCCGCAAGTCACCCCTCCTTGGATTCCCCTAGGTCTCTAGTTTTTAGAAATGCACAGGTTTTTTAAGTTTCCCTAGGTGCCGGCTGAGCTAGAGGCCAAAATCTACAGGTAGGCACTTCGCAAAAAACTCCTCTGTTTTCTTTAAAAAATGTGGAGGTGTCAACGTTGCGCTTTGGGGCGTTTCCTGTCGCGGTCGCTAGACCTACCCATACAAGTGAGGTATCATTTTTATCGGGAGACTTGGGGGAACGCTGGGTGGAAGGAAATTTGTGGCTCCTGTCAGATTCCAGAACTTTCTGCAACAGAAATGTGAGGAACATGTGTTTTTTTAGCCAAATTTTGAGGTTTGCAAAGGATTCCGGGTAACAGAACCTGGTCCGAGCCCCGCAAGTCACCCCATCCTGGATTCCCCTAGGTCTCTAGTTTTCAGAAATGCACAGGTTTGTTAGGTTTCCCTAGGTGCCGGCTGAGCTAGAGGCCAAAATCTACAGGTAGGCACTTCGCAAAAAACACCTCTGTTTTCTTTCAAAAATTTGGATGTGTCCACGTTGCGCTTTGGGGTGTTTCCTGTCGCGGGCGCTAGGCCTACCCACACAAGTGAGGTATCATTTTTATCGGGAGACTTGGGGGAACGCTGGGTGGAAGGAAATTTGTGGCTCCTCTCAGATTCCAGATCTTTCTGAAACAGAAATGTGAGGAACATGTGTTTTTTGAGCCAAATTTTGAGGTTCGCAAAGAATTCTGGGTAACAGAACCTGGTCTGAGCCCCGCAAGTCACCCCATCTTGGATTCCCCTAGGTCTCTAGTTTTCAGAAATGCACAGGTTTGGTAGGTTTCCCTAGGTGCCGGCTGAGCTAGAGGCCAAAATCTACAGGTAGGCACTTCGCAAAAAACATCTCTGTTATCTTTAAAAAATTTGGATGTGTCCACGTTGAGCTTTGGGGCGTTTCCTGTCACGGGCGCTAGGCCTACCCACACAAGTGAGGTATCATTTTTATCGGGAGACTTAGGGGAACGCTGGGTGGAAGGAAATTTGTGGCTCCTCTCAGATTCCAGAACTTTCTGCCACAGAAATGTGAGGAACATGTGTTTTTTTAGCCAAATTTTGAGGTTCGCAAAGGATTCTGGGTAACAGAACCTGGTCAGAGCCCCGCAAGTCAACCCTCCTTGGATTCCCCTAGGTCTCTAGTTTTCAGAAATGCACAGGTTTGGTAGGTTTCCCTTGGTGCCGGCTGAGCTAGAGGCCAAAATCTACAGGTAGGCACTTCGCAAAAAACACCTATGTTTTCTTTAAAAAATTTGGATGTGTCCATGTTGCGCTTTGGGGCGTTTCCTGTCGCGGGCGCTAGGCCTACCCACACAAGTGAGGTATCATTTTTATCGGGAGACTTGGGGGAACGCTGGGTGGAAAGAAATTTGTGGCTTCTCTCAGATTCCAGAACTTTCTGCCACAGAAATGTGAGGAACATGTGTTTTTTTAGCCAAATTTTGAGGTTCGCAAAGGATTCTGGGTAACAGAACGTGGTCCGAGCCCCGCAAGTCACCCCATCCTGGATTCCCCTAGGTCTCTAGTTTTTAGAAATGCACAGGTTTGGTAGGTTTCCCTAGGTGCCGGCTGAGCTAGAGGCCAAAATCCACAGGTATGCTCTTCGCAAAAAACACCTCTGTTTTCTTTCAAAAATTTGGATGTGTCCACGTTGCGCTTTGGAGCGTTTTCTGTCGCGGGTGCTAGGCCTACCCACACAAGTGAGGTATCATTATTATCGGGAGACTTGGGGGAACGCTGGGTGAAAGGAAATTTGTGGCTCCTCTCAGATTCCAGAACTTTCTGCCACAGATATGTGAGGAACATGTGTTTATTTAGCCAAATTTTGAGGTTTGCAAAGGATTCTGGGTAACAGAACCTTGTCCGAGCCCAGCAAGTCACCCCATCCTGGATTCCCCTAGGTCTCTAGTTTTCAGAAATGGAAAGGTTTGGTAGGTTTCCCTAGGTGCCGGCTGAGCTTGAGGCCAAAATCTACAGGTAGGCACTTCGCAAAAAACACCTCTGTTTTCTTTCAAAAATTTGGAAATGTCCACGTTGCGCTTTGGGGCGTTTCCTGTCGCGGGCGCTAGGCCTACCCACACAAGTGAGGTATCATTTTTATCGGGAGACTTGGGGAAACGCTGGGTGGAAGGAAATTTGTGGCTCCTCTCAGATTCCAGAACTTTCTGCCACAGAAATGTGAGGAACATGTGTTTTTTTAGCCACATTTTGAGGTTTGCAAAGGATTCTGGATAACAGAACCTGGTCCGAGCCCCGCAAGTCAACCCTCCTTGGATTCCCCTAGGTCTCTAGTTTTCAGAAATGCACAGGTTTGTTAGGTTTCCCTAGGTGCCGGCTGAGCTAGAGGCCAAAATTTAAAGGTAGGCACTTTGCAAAAAACACCTCTGTTTTCTTTCAAAAATTTGGATGTGTCCACGTTGCACTTTGGGGCGTTTCCTGTCACGGGCACTAGGCCTACCCACACAAGTGAGGTATAATTTTTATCGGGAGACTTGGGGGAACGCTGGGTGGAAGGAAATTTGTGGCTCCTCTCAGATTCCAGAACTTTCTGCCACAGAAATGTGAGGAACATGTGTTTTTTTAGCCAAATTTTGAGGTTTGCAAAGGATTCTGGGTAACAGAACCTGGTCTGAGCCCCGCAAGTCACCCCTCCTTGGATTCCCCTAGGTCTCTAGTTTTCAGAAATGCACAGGTTTGTTAGGTTTCCCTAGGTGCCGGCTGAGCTAGAGGCCAAAATCTACAGGTAGGCAATTCGCAAAAAACACATCTGTTTTCATTCAAAAATTTGGATGTGTCCACGTTGCGCTTTGGGGTGTTTCCTGTCGCGGGCGCTAGGCCTACCCACACAAGTGAGGTATAATTTATATCGGGAGACTTGGGGGAACGCTGGGTGGAAGGAAATTTGTGGCTCCTCTCAGGTTCCAGAACTTTCTGAAACAGAAATGTGAGGAACATGTGTTTTTTGAGCCAAATTTTGAGGTTCGCAAAGAATTCTGGGTAACAGAACCTGGTCCGAGCCCCGCAAGTCACCCCATCTTGGATTCCCCTAGGTCTCTAGTTTTCAGAAATGCACAGGTTTGGTAGGTTTCCCTAGGTGCCGTCTGAGCTAGAGGCCAAAATCTACAGGTAGGCACTTCGCAAAAAACACCTCTGTTTTCTTTAAAAAATTTGGATGTGTCCACGTTGAGCTTTGGGGCGTTTTCTGTCACGGGCGCTAGGCCTACCCACACAAGTGAGGTATAATTTTTATCGGGAGACTTGGGGGAACGCTGGGTGGAAGGAAATTTGTGGCTCCTCTCAGGTTCCAGAACTTTCTGAAACAGAAATGTGAGGAACATGTGTTTTTTTAGCCAACTTTTGAGGTTCGCAAAGGATTCTGGGTAACAGAACCTGGTCCGAGCCCCACAAGTCACCCCATCTTGGATTCCCCTAGGTCTCTAGTTTTCAGAAATGCACAGGTTTGGTAGGTTTCCCTAGATGCCGGCTGAACTAGAGGCCAAAATCTAAAGGTAGGCACTTCGCAAAAAACACCTCTGTTTTCTTTAAAAAATGTGGATGTGTCCACGTTGCGCTTTGGGGCGTTTCCTGTCGCGGGCGCTAGGCCTACCCACACAAGTGAGGTATCACTTTTATCGGGAGACTTGGGGGAACGCTGGGTGGAAGGAAATTTGTGGCTCCTCTCAGGTTCCAGAACTTTCTGAAACAGAAATGTGAGGAACATGTGTTTTTTTAGCAAAATTTTGAGGTTCGCAAAGGATTCTGGGTAACAGAACCCGGTCCGAGCCCCGCAAGTCAACCCTCCTTGGATTCCCCTAGGTCTCTAGTTTTCAGAAATGCACAGGTTTGGTAGGTTTCCCTAGGTGCCGACTGAGCTAGAGGCCAAAATCTACAGGTAGGCACTTCGCAAAAAACACCTCTGTTTTCTTTCAAAAATTCGGATGTGTCCACATTGCGCTTTGGGGCATTTCCTGTTCGGGTCGCTAGGCCTACCCACACAAGTGAGGTATCATTTTTATCGGGAGACTTGGGGGAACGCTGGGTGGAAAGAAATTTGTGGCTTCTCTCAGATTCCAGAACTTTCTGCCACAGAAATGTGAGGAACATGTGTTTTTTTAGCCAAATTTTGAGGTTTGCAAAGGATTCTGGGTAACAGAACCTGGTCCGAGCCCCGCAAGTCACACCTCCTTGGATTCCCCTAGGTCTCTAGTTTTCAGAAATGCACAGGTTTGGTAAGTTTCCCTAGGTTCCGTCTGAGCTAGAGGCCAAAATCCACAGGTACGCACTTTGCAAAAAACACCTATGTTTTCTTTAAAACATTTGGATGTGTCCACGTTGCGCTTTGGGGCGTTTCCTGTCGCGGGAGCTAGGTCTACCCACACAAGTGAGGTATCATTTTTATCGGGAGACTTGGGGGAACGCTGCGTGGAAAGAAATTTGTGGCTTCTCTCAGATTCCAGAACTTTCTGCCACAGAAATGTGAGGAACATGTTTTTTTTAGCCAAATTTTGAGGTTCGCAAAGGATTCTGGGTAACAGAACCTGGTCCGAGCCCCGCAAGTCACCCCATCTTGGATTCCCCTAGGTCTCTAGTTTTCAGAAATGCACAGGTTTGGTAGGTTTCCCTAGGTTCCGGCTGAGCTAGAGGCCAAAATCCACAGGTACGCACTTTGCAAAAAACACCTCTGTTTTCTTTCAAAAATTTGGATGTGCCCACGTTGCGCTTTGGGGCGTTTCCTGTCGCGGGCGCTAGGCCTACCCACACAAGTGAGGTATCATTTTTATCGGGAGACTTGGGGGAACGCTGGGTGGAAGGAAATTTGTGGCTCCTCTCAGATTCCAGAACTTTCTGCCACAGAAATGTGTGGAACATGTGTTTTTTTAGCCAAATTGTGAGGTTTGCAAAGGATTCTGGGTAACAGAACCTGGTCCGAGCCCCGCAAGTCACACCTCCTTGGATTCCCCTAGGTCTCTAGTTTTCAGAAATGCACAGGTTTGTTAGGTTTCCCTAGGTGCCGGCTGAGCTAGAGGCCAAAATCTACAGGTAGGCACTTCGCAAAAAACACCTCTGTTTTCTTTCAAAAATTTGGATGTGTCCACGTTGCGCTTTGGGGCGTTTCCTGTCGCGGGCGCTAGGCCTACCCATACAAGTGAGGTATCATTTTTATCGGGAGACTTGGGGGAACGCTGGGTGGAAGGAAATTTGTGGCTCCTCTCAGATTCCAGAACTTTCTGCCACAGAAATGTGAGGAACATGTGTTTTTTTAGCCACATTTTGAGGTTTGCAAAGGATTCTGGATAACAGAACCTGGTCCGAGCCCCGCAAGTCAACCCTCCTTGGATTCCCCTAGGTCTCTAGTTTTCAGAAATGCACAGGTTTGTTAGGTTTCCCTAGGTGCCGGCTGAGCTAGAGGCCAAAATATAAAGGTAGGCACTTTGCAAAAAACACCTCTGTTTTCTTTCAAAAATTTGGATGTGTCCACGTTGCGCTTTGGGGCGTTTCCTGTCACAGGCGCTAGGCCTACCCACACAAGTGAGGTATAATTTTTATCGGGAGACTTGGGGGAACGCTGGGTGGAAGGAAATTTGTGGCTCCTCTCAGATTCCAGAACTTTCTGCCACAGAAATGTGAGGAACATGTGTTTTTTTAGCCAAATTTTGAGGTTTGCAAAGGATTCTGGGTAACAGAACCTGGTCTGAGCCCCGCAAGTCACCCCTCCTTGGATTCCCCTAGGTCTCTAGTTTTCAGAAATGCACAGGTTTGTTAGGTTTCCCTAGGTGCCGGCTGAGCTAGAGGCCAAAATCTACAGGTAGGCAATTCGCAAAAAACACATCTGTTTTCATTCAAAAATTTGTATGTGTCCACGTTGCGCTTTGGGGTGTTTCCTGTCGCGGGCGCTAGGCCTACCCACACAAGTGAGGTATAATTTATATCGGGAGACTTGGGGGAACGCTGGGTGGAAGGAAATTTGTGGCTCCTCTCAGGTTCCAGAACTTTCTGAAACAGAAATGTGAGGAACATGTGTTTTTTTAGCCAAATTTTGAGGTTCGCAAAGAATTCTGGGTAACAGAACCTGGTCCGAGCCCCGCAAGTCACCCCATCTTGGATTCCCCTAGGTCTCTAGTTTTCAGAAATGCACAGGTTTGGTAGGTTTCCCTAGGTGCCGTCTGAGCTAGAGGCCAAAATCTACAGGTAGGCACTTCGCAAAAAACACCTCTGTTTTCTTTAAAAAATTTGGATGAGTCCACGTTGAGCTTTGGGGCGTTTTCTGTCACGGGCGCTAGGCCTACCCACACAAGTGAGGTATAATTTTTATCGGGAGACTTGGGGGAACGCTGGGTGGAAGGAAATTTGTGGCTCCTCTCAGGTTCCAGAACTTTCTGAAACAGAAATGTGAGGAACATGTGTATTTTTAGCCAACTTTTGAGGTTCGCAAAGGATTCTGGGTAACAGAACCTGGTCCGAGCCCCACAAGTCACCCCATCTTGGATTCCCCTAGGTCTCTAGTTTTCAGAAATGCACAGGTTTGGTAGGTTTCCCTAGATGCCGGCTGAACTAGAGGCCAAAATCTACAGGTAGGCACTTCGCAAAAAACACCTCTGTTTTCTTTAAAAAATGTGGATGTGTCCACGTTGCGCTTTGGGGCGTTTCCTGTCGCGGGCGCTAGGCCTACCCACACAAGTGAGGTATCATTTGTATCGGGAGACTTGGGGGAACGCTGGGTGGAAGGAAATTTGTGGCTCCTCTCAGGTTCCAGAACTTTCTGAAACAGAAATGTGAGGAACATATTTTTTTTTAGCCAAATTTTGAGGTTCGCAAAGGGTTCTGGGTAACAGAACCTGGTCCGAGCCCCGCAAGTCAACCCTCCTTGGATTCCCCTAGATCTCTAGTTTTCAGAAATGCACAGGTTTGGTAGGTTTCCCTAGGTGCCGACTGAGCTAGAGGCCAAAATCTACAGGTAGGCACTTCGCAAAAAACACCTCTGTTTTCTTTCAAAAATTTGGATGTGTCCACGTTGCGCTTTGGGGCGTTTCCTGTTGGGGTCGCTAGGCCTACCCACACAAGTGAGGTATCATTTTTATCGGGAAACTTGGGGTAACGCTGGGTGGAAGGAAATTTGTGGCTCCTCTCAGATTCCAGAACTTTCTGCCACAGAAATGTGAGGAACATGTGTTTTTTTAGCCAAATTTTGAGGTTCGCAAAGGATTCTGGGTAACAGATCCTGGTCCGAGCCCCGCAAGTCAACCCTCCTTGGATTCCCCTAGGTCTCTAGTTTTCAGAAATGCACAGGTTTGTTAGGTTTCCCTAGGTGCCGGCTGAGCTAGAGGCCAAAATTTACAGGTAGGCACTTTGCAAAAAACACCTCTGTTTTCTTTCAAAAATTTGGATGTGTCCACGTTGCGCTTTGGGGCTTTTCCTGTCACGGGCGCTAGGCCTACCCACACAAGTGAGGTATAATTTTTATCGGGAGACTTGGGGGAACGCTGGGTGGAAGGAAATTTGTGGCTCCTCTCAGATTCCAGAACTTTCTGCCACAGAAATGTGAGGAACATGTGTTTTTTTAGCCAAATTTTGAGGTTTGCAAAGGATTCTGGGTAACAGAACCTGGTCCGAGCCCCGCAAGTCACCCCTCCTTGGATCCCCCTAGGTCTCTAGTTTTCAGAAATGCACAGGTTTGTTAGGTTTCCCTAGGTGCCAGCTGAGCTAGAGGCCAAAATCTACAGGTAGGCAATTTGCAAAAAACACCTCTGTTTTCTTTCAAAAATTTGGATGTGTCCACGTTGCGCTTTGGGGTGTTTCCTGTCGCGGGCGCTAGGCCTACCCACACAAGTGAGGTATAATTTTTATCGGGAGACTTGGGGGAACGCTGGGTGGAAGGAAATTTGTGGCTCCTCTCGGATTCCAGAACTTTCTGAAACAGAAATGTGAGGAACATGTGTTTTTTTAGCCAAATTTTGAGGTTCGCAAAGAATTCTGGGTAACAGAACCTGGTCCGAGCCCCGCAAGTCACCCCATCTTGGATTCCCCTAGGTCTCTAGTTTTCAGAAATGCACAGGTTTGGTAGGTTTCCCTAGGTGCCGTCTGAGCTAGAGGCCAAAATCTACAGGTAGGCACTTCGCAAAAAACACCTCTGTTTTCTTTAAAAAATTTGAATTTGTCCACGTTGAGTTTTGGGGGGTTTTCTGTCGCGGGCGCTAGGCCTACCCACACAAGTGAGGTATAATTTTTATCGGGAGACTTGGGGGAACGCTGGGTGGAAGGAAATTTGTGGCTCCTCTCAGGTTCCAGAACTTTCTGAAACAGAAATGTGAGGAACATGTGTTTTTTTAGACCAACTTTTGAGGTTCGCAAAGGATTCTGGGTAACAGAACCTGGTCCGAGCCCCAGAAGTCACCCCATCTTGGATTCCCCTAGGTCTCTAGTTTTCAGAAATGCACAGGTTTGGTAGGTTTCCCTAGATGCCGGCTGAGCTAGAGGCCAAAATCTACAGGTAGGCACTTCGCAAAAAACACCTCTGTTTTCTTTCAAAAATGTGGATCTGTCCACGTTGTGCTTTGGGGCGTTTCCTGTCGCGGGCGCTAGGCCTACCCACACAAGTGAGGTATCACTTTTATCGGGAGACTTGGGGGAACGCTGGGTGGAAGGAAATTTGTGGCTCCTCTCAGGTTCCAGAACTTTCTGAAACAGAAATGTGAGGAACATGTGTTTTTTTAGCCAAATTTTGAGGTTCGCAAAGGATTCTGGGTAACAGAACCCAGTCCGAGCCCCGCAAGTCAACCCTCCTTGGATTCCCCTAGGTCTCTAGTTTTCAGAAATGCACAGGTTTGGTAGGTTTCCCTAGGTGCCGACTGAGCTAGAGGCCAAAAGCTACAGGTAGGCACTTCGCAAAAAACACCTCTGTTTTCTTTCAAAAATTTGGATGTGTCCACATTGCGCTTTGGGGCGTTTCCTGTTCGGGTCGCTAGGCCTACCCACACAAGTGAGGTATCATTTTTATCGGGAGACTTGGGGGAACGCTGGGTGGAAAGAAATTTGTGGCTTCTCTCAGATTCCAGAACTTTCTGCCACAGAAATGTGAGGAACATGTGTTTTTTTAGCCAAATTTTGAGGTTTGCAAAGGATTCTGGGTAACAGAACCTGGTCCGAGCCCCGCAAGTCACACCTCCTTGGATTCCCCTAGGTCTCTAGATTTCAGAAATGCACAGGTTTGGTAAGTTTCCCTAGGTTCCGTCTGAGCTAGAGGCCAAAATCCACAGGTACGCACTTTGCAAAAAACACCTATGTTTTCTTTAAAACATTTGGATGTGTCCACGTTGCGCTTTGGGGCGTTTCCTGTCGCGGGAGCTAGGTCTACCCACACAAGTGAGGTATCATTTTTATCGGGAGACTTGGGGGAACGCTGGGTGGAAAGAAATTTGTGGCTTCTCTCAGATTCCAGAACTTTCTGCCACAGAAATGTGAGGAACATGTTTTTTTTAGCCAAATTTTGAGGTTCGCAAAGGATTCTGGGTAACAGAACCTGGTCCGAGCCCCGCAAGTCACCCCATCTTGGATTCCCCTAGGTCTCTAGTTTTCAGAAATGCACAGGTTTGGTAGGTTTCCCTAGGTTCCGGCTGAGCTAGAGGCCAAAATCCACAGGTACGCACTTTGCAAAAAACACCTCTGTTTTCTTTCAAAAATTTGGATGTGCCCACGTTGCGCTTTGGGGCGTTTCCTGTCGCGGGCGCTAGGCCTACCCACACAAGTGAGGTATCATTTTTATCGGGAGACTTGGGGGAACGCTGGGTGGAAGGAAATTTGTGGCTCCTCTCAGATTCCAGAACTTTCTGCCACAGAAATGTGTGGAACATGTGTTTTTTTAGCCAAATTTTGAGGTTTGCAAAGGATTCTGGGTAACAGAACCTGGTCCGAGCCCCGCAAGTCACACCTCCTTGGATTCCCCTAGGTCTCTAGTTTTCAGAAATGCACAGGTTTGTTAGGTTTCCCTAGGTGCCGGCTGAGCTAGAGGCCAAAATCTACAGGTAGGCACTTCGCAAAAAACACCTCTGTTTTCTTTCAAAAATTTGGATGTGTCCACGTTGCGCTTTGGGGCGTTTCCTGTCGCGGGCGCTAGGCCTACCCATACAAGTGAGGTATCATTTTTATCGGGAGACTTGGGGGAACGCTGGGTGGAAGGAAATTTGTGGCTCCTCTCAGATTCCAGAACTTTCTGCCACAGAAATGTGAGGAACATGTGTTTTTTTAGCCAAATTTTTAGGTTTGCAAAGGATTCTGGGTAACAGAACCTGGTCCGAGCCCCGCAAGTCACCCCTCCTTGGATTCCCCTAGGTCTCTAGTTTTTAGAAATGCACAGGTTTTTTAAGTTTCCCTAGGTGCCGGCTGAGCTAGAGGCCAAAATCTACAGGTAGGCACTTCGCAAAAAACACCTCTGTTTTCTTTAAAAAATGTGGAGGTGTCCACGTTGCGCTTTGGGGCGTTTCCTGTCGCGGTCGCTAGACCTACCCATACAAGTGAGGTATCATTTTTATCGGGAGACTTGGGGGAACGCTGGGTGGAAGGAAATTTGTGGCTCCTGTCAGATTCCAGAACTTTCTGCCACAGAAATGTGAGGAACATGTGTTTTTTTAGCCAAATATTGAGGTTCGCAAAGGATTCTGGGTCATAGAACGTGGTCCGAGCCCCGCAAGTCACCCCATCTTGGATTCCCCTAGGTCTCTAGTTTTCAGAAATGCACAGGTTTGGTAGGTTTCCCTAGGTGCCGGCTGAGCTAGAGGCCAAAATCCACAGGTGCGCACTTCGCAAAAAACACCTCTGTTTTCTTTCAAAAATTTGGATGTGTCCACGTTGCGCTTTGGAGCGTTTTCTGTCACGGGTGCTAGGCCTACCCACACAAGTGAGGTATCATTTTTATCGGGAGACTTGGGGGAACGCTGGGTGGAAGGAAATTTGTGGCTTCTCTCAGATTCCAGAACTTTCTGCCACAGAAATGTGAGGAACATGTGTTTTTTTAGCCAAATTTTGAGGTTTGCAAAGGATTCCGGGTAACAGAACCTGGTCCGAGCCCCGCAAGTCACCCCATCCTGGATTCCCCTAGGTCTCTAGTTTTCAGAAATGCACAGGTTTGTTAGGTTTCCCTAGGTGCCGGCTGAGCTAGAGGCCAAAATCTACAGGTAGGCACTTCGCAAAAAACACCTCTGTTTTCTTTCAAAAATTTGGATGTGTCCACGTTGCGCTTTGGGGTGTTTCCTGTCGCGGGCGCTAGGCCTACCCACACAAGTGAGGTATCATTTTTATCGGGAGACTTGGGGGAACGCTGGGTGGAAGGAAATTTGTGGCTCCTCTCAGATTCCAGATCTTTCTGAAACAGAAATGTGAGGAACATGTGTTTTTTGAGCCAAATTTTGAGGTTCGCAAAGAATTCTGGGTAACAGAACCTGGTCCGAGCCCCGCAAGTCACCCCATCTTGGATTCCCCTAGGTCTCTAGTTTTCAGAAATGCACAGGTTTGGTAGGTTTCCCTAGGTGCCGGCTGAGCTAGAGGCCAAAATCTACAGGTAGGCACTTCGCAAAAAACATCTCTGTTTTCTTTAAAAAATGTGGATGTGTCCACGTTGCGCTTTGGGGCGTTTCCTGTTGGGGTCGCTAGGCCTACCCACACAAGTGAGGTATCATTTTTATCGGGAAACTTGGGGTAACGCTGGGTGGAAGGAAATTTGTGGCTCCTCTCAGATTCCAGAACTTTCTGCCACAGAAATGTGAGGAACATGTGTTTTTTTAGCCAAATTTTGAGGTTCGCAAAGGATTCTGGGTAACAGATCCTGGTCCGAGCCCCGCAAGTCAACCCTCCTTGGATTCCCCTAGGTCTCTAGTTTTCAGAAATGCACAGGTTTGTTAGGTTTCCCTAGGTGCCGGCTGAGCTAGAGGCCAAAATTTACAGGTAGGCACTTTGCAAAAAACACCTCTGTTTTCTTTCAAAAATTTGGATGTGTCCACGTTGCGCTTTGGGGCTTTTCCTGTCACGGGCGCTAGGCCTACCCACACAAGTGAGGTATAATTTTTATCGGGAGACTTGGGGGAACGCTGGGTGGAAGGAAATTTGTGGCTCCTCTCAGATTCCAGAACTTTCTGCCACAGAAATGTGAGGAACATGTGTTTTTTTAGCCAAATTTTGAGGTTTGCAAAGGATTCTGGGTAACAGAACCTGGTCCGAGCCCCGCAAGTCACCCCTCCTTGGATTCCCCTAGGTCTCTAGTTTTCAGAAATGCACAGGTTTGTTAGGTTTCCCTAGGTGCCAGCTGAGCTAGAGGCCAAAATCTACAGGTAGGCAATTTGCAAAAAACACCTCTGTTTTCTTTCAAAAATTTGGATGTGTCCACGTTGCGCTTTGGGGTGTTTCCTGTCGCGGGCGCTAGGCCTACCCACACAAGTGAGGTATAATTTTTATCGGGAGACTTGGGGGAACGCTGGGTGGAAGGAAATTTGTGGCTCCTCTCGGATTCCAGAACTTTCTGAAACAGAAATGTGAGGAACATGTGTTTTTTGAGCCAAATTTTGAGGTTCGCAAAGAATTCTGGGTAACAGAACCTGGTCCGAGCCCCGCAAGTCACCCCATCTTGGATTCCCCTAGGTCTCTAGTTTTCAGAAATGCACAGGTTTGGTAGGTTTCCCTAGGTGCCGTCTGAGCTAGAGGCCAAAATCTACAGGTAGGCACTTCGCAAAAAACACCTCTGTTTTCATTCAAAAATTTGGATTTGTCCACGTTGAGCTTTGGGGGGTTTTCTGTCGCGGGCGCTAGGCCTACCCACACAAGTGAGGTATAATTTTTATCGGGAGACTTGGGGGAACGCTGGGTGGAAGGAAATTTGTGGCTCCTCTCAGGTTCCAGAACTTTCTGAAACAGAAATGTGAGGAACATGTGTTTTTTTAGACCAACTTTTGAGGTTCGCAAAGGATTCTGGGTAACAGAACCTGGTCCGAGCCCCAGAAGTCACCCCATCTTGGATTCCCCTAGGTCTCTAGTTTTCAGAAATGCACAGGTTTGGTAGGTTTCCCTAGATGCCGGCTGAGCTAGAGGCCAAAATCTACAGGTAGGCACTTCGCAAAAAACACCTCTGTTTTCTTTCAAAAATGTGGATCTGTCCACGTTGCGCTTTGGGGCGTTTCCTGTCGCGGGCGCTAGGCCTACCCACACAAGTGAGGTATCACTTTTATCGGGAGACTTGGGGGAACGCTGGGTGGAAGGAAATTTGTGGCTCCTCTCAGGTTCCAGAACTTTCTGAAACAGAAATGTGAGGAACATGTGTTTTTTTAGCCAAATTTTGAGGTTCGCAAAGGATTCTGGGTAACAGAACCCGGTCCGAGCCCCGCAAGTCAACCCTCCTTGGATTCCCCTAGGTCTCTAGTTTTCAGAAATGCACAGGTTTGGTAGGTTTCCCTAGGTGCCGACTGAGCTAGAGGCCAAAATCTACAGGTAGGCACTTCGCAAAAAACACCTCTGTTTTCTTTCAAAAATTCGGATGTGTCCACATTGCGCTTTGGGGCATTTCCTGTTCGGGTCGCTAGGCCTACCCACACAAGTGAGGTATCATTTTTATCGGGAGACTTGGGGGAACGCTGGGTGGAAAGAAATTTGTGGCTTCTCTCAGATTCCAGAACTTTCTGCCACAGAAATGTGAGGAACATGTGTTTTTTTAGCCAAATTTTGAGGTTTGCAAAGGATTCTGGGTAACAGAACCTGGTCCGAGCCCCGCAAGTCACACCTCCTTGGATTCCCCTAGGTCTCTAGTTTTCAGAAATGCACAGGTTTGGTAAGTTTCCCTAGGTTCCGTCTGAGCTAGAGGCCAAAATCCACAGGTACGCACTTTGCAAAAAACACCTATGTTTTCTTTAAAACATTTGGATGTGTCCACGTTGCGCTTTGGGGCGTTTCCTGTCGCGGGAGCTAGGTCTACCCACACAAGTGAGGTATCATTTTTATCGGGAGACTTGGGGGAACGCTGCGTGGAAAGAAATTTGTGGCTTCTCTCAGATTCCAGAACTTTCTGCCACAGAAATGTGAGGAACATGTTTTTTTTAGCCAAATTTTGAGGTTCGCAAAGGATTCTGGGTAACAGAACCTGGTCCGAGCCCCGCAAGTCACCCCATCTTGGATTCCCCTAGGTCTCTAGTTTTCAGAAATGCACAGGTTTGGTAGGTTTCCCTAGGTTCCGGCTGAGCTAGAGGCCAAAATCCACAGGTACGCACTTTGCAAAAAACACCTCTGTTTTCTTTCAAAAATTTGGATGTGCCCACGTTGCGCTTTGGGGCGTTTCCTGTCGCGGGCGCTAGGCCTACCCACACAAGTGAGGTATCATTTTTATCGGGAGACTTGGGGGAACGCTGGGTGGAAGGAAATTTGTGGCTCCTCTCAGATTCCAGAACTTTCTGCCACAGAAATGTGTGGAACATGTGTTTTTTTAGCCAAATTGTGAGGTTTGCAAAGGATTCTGGGTAACAGAACCTGGTCCGAGCCCCGCAAGTCACACCTCCTTGGATTCCCCTAGGTCTCTAGTTTTCAGAAATGCACAGGTTTGTTAGGTTTCCCTAGGTGCCGGCTGAGCTAGAGGCCAAAATCTACAGGTAGGCACTTCGCAAAAAACACCTCTGTTTTCTTTCAAAAATTTGGATGTGTCCACGTTGCGCTTTGGGGCGTTTCCTGTCGCGGGCGCTAGGCCTACCCATACAAGTGAGGTATCATTTTTATCGGGAGACTTGGGGGAACGCTGGGTGGAAGGAAATTTGTGGCTCCTCTCAGATTCCAGAACTTTCTGCCACAGAAATGTGAGGAACATGTGTTTTTTTAGCCAAATTTTTAGGTTTGCAAAGGATTCTGGGTAACAGAACCTGGTCCGAGCCCCGCAAGTCACCCCTCCTTGGATTCCCCTAGGTCTCTAGTTTTTAGAAATGCACAGGTTTTTTAAGTTTCCCTAGGTGCCGGCTGAGCTAGAGGCCAAAATCTACAGGTAGGCACTTCGCAAAAAACTCCTCTGTTTTCTTTAAAAAATGTGGAGGTGTCAACGTTGCGCTTTGGGGCGTTTCCTGTCGCGGTCGCTAGACCTACCCATACAAGTGAGGTATCATTTTTATCGGGAGACTTGGGGGAACGCTGGGTGGAAGGAAATTTGTGGCTCCTGTCAGATTCCAGAACTTTCTGCAACAGAAATGTGAGGAACATGTGTTTTTTTAGCCAAATTTTGAGGTTTGCAAAGGATTCCGGGTAACAGAACCTGGTCCGAGCCCCGCAAGTCACCCCATCCTGGATTCCCCTAGGTCTCTAGTTTTCAGAAATGCACAGGTTTGTTAGGTTTCCCTAGGTGCCGGCTGAGCTAGAGGCCAAAATCTACAGGTAGGCACTTCGCAAAAAACACCTCTGTTTTCTTTCAAAAATTTGGATGTGTCCACGTTGCGCTTTGGGGTGTTTCCTGTCGCGGGCGCTAGGCCTACCCACACAAGTGAGGTATCATTTTTATCGGGAGACTTGGGGGAACGCTGGGTGGAAGGAAATTTGTGGCTCCTCTCAGATTCCAGATCTTTCTGAAACAGAAATGTGAGGAACATGTGTTTTTTGAGCCAAATTTTGAGGTTCGCAAAGAATTCTGGGTAACAGAACCTGGTCTGAGCCCCGCAAGTCACCCCATCTTGGATTCCCCTAGGTCTCTAGTTTTCAGAAATGCACAGGTTTGGTAGGTTTCCCTAGGTGCCGGCTGAGCTAGAGGCCAAAATCTACAGGTAGGCACTTCGCAAAAAACATCTCTGTTATCTTTAAAAAATTTGGATGTGTCCACGTTGAGCTTTGGGGCGTTTCCTGTCACGGGCGCTAGGCCTACCCACACAAGTGAGGTATCATTTTTATCGGGAGACTTAGGGGAACGCTGGGTGGAAGGAAATTTGTGGCTCCTCTCAGATTCCAGAACTTTCTGCCACAGAAATGTGAGGAACATGTGTTTTTTTAGCCAAATTTTGAGGTTCGCAAAGGATTCTGGGTAACAGAACCTGGTCAGAGCCCCGCAAGTCAACCCTCCTTGGATTCCCCTAGGTCTCTAGTTTTCAGAAATGCACAGGTTTGGTAGGTTTCCCTTGGTGCCGGCTGAGCTAGAGGCCAAAATCTACAGGTAGGCACTTCGCAAAAAACACCTATGTTTTCTTTAAAAAATTTGGATGTGTCCATGTTGCGCTTTGGGGCGTTTCCTGTCGCGGGCGCTAGGCCTACCCACACAAGTGAGGTATCATTTTTATCGGGAGACTTGGGGGAACGCTGGGTGGAAAGAAATTTGTGGCTTCTCTCAGATTCCAGAACTTTCTGCCACAGAAATGTGAGGAACATGTGTTTTTTTAGCCAAATTTTGAGGTTCGCAAAGGATTCTGGGTAACAGAACGTGGTCCGAGCCCCGCAAGTCACCCCATCCTGGATTCCCCTAGGTCTCTAGTTTTTAGAAATGCACAGGTTTGGTAGGTTTCCCTAGGTGCCGGCTGAGCTAGAGGCCAAAATCCACAGGTATGCTCTTCGCAAAAAACACCTCTGTTTTCTTTCAAAAATTTGGATGTGTCCACGTTGCGCTTTGGAGCGTTTTCTGTCGCGGGTGCTAGGCCTACCCACACAAGTGAGGTATCATTATTATCGGGAGACTTGGGGGAACGCTGGGTGAAAGGAAATTTGTGGCTCCTCTCAGATTCCAGAACTTTCTGCCACAGATATGTGAGGAACATGTGTTTATTTAGCCAAATTTTGAGGTTTGCAAAGGATTCTGGGTAACAGAACCTTGTCCGAGCCCAGCAAGTCACCCCATCCTGGATTCCCCTAGGTCTCTAGTTTTCAGAAATGGAAAGGTTTGGTAGGTTTCCCTAGGTGCCGGCTGAGCTTGAGGCCAAAATCTACAGGTAGGCACTTCGCAAAAAACACCTCTGTTTTCTTTCAAAAATTTGGATATGTCCACGTTGCGCTTTGGGGCGTTTCCTGTCGCGGGCGCTAGGCCTACCCACACAAGTGAGGTATCATTTTTATCGGGAGACTTGGGGAAACGCTGGGTGGAAGGAAATTTGTGGCTCCTCTCAGATTCCAGAACTTTCTGCCACAGAAATGTGAGGAACATGTGTTTTTTTAGCCACATTTTGAGGTTTGCAAAGGATTCTGGATAACAGAACCTGGTCCGAGCCCCGCAAGTCAACCCTCCTTGGATTCCCCTAGGTCTCTAGTTTTCAGAAATGCACAGGTTTGTTAGGTTTCCCTAGGTGCCGGCTGAGCTAGAGGCCAAAATTTAAAGGTAGGCACTTTGCAAAAAACACCTCTGTTTTCTTTCAAAAATGTGGATGTGTCCACGTTGCACTTTGGGGCGTTTCCTGTCACGGGCACTAGGCCTACCCACACAAGTGAGGTATAATTTTTATCGGGAGACTTGGGGGAACGCTGGGTGGAAGGAAATTTGTGGCTCCTCTCAGATTCCAGAACTTTCTGCCACAGAAATGTGAGGAACATGTGTTTTTTTAGCCAAATTTTGAGGTTTGCAAAGGATTCTGGGTAACAGAACCTGGTCTGAGCCCCGCAAGTCACCCCTCCTTGGATTCCCCTAGGTCTCTAGTTTTCAGAAATGCACAGGTTTGTTAAGTTTCCCTAGGTGCCGGCTGAGCTAGAGGCCAAAATCTACAGGTAGGCAATTCGCAAAAAACACATCTGTTTTCATTCAAAAATTTGGATGTGTCCACGTTGCGCTTTGGGGTGTTTCCTGTCGCGGGCGCTAGGCCTACCCACACAAGTGAGGTATAATTTATATCGGGAGACTTGGGGGAACGCTGGGTGGAAGGAAATTTGTGGCTCCTCTCAGGTTCCAGAACTTTCTGAAACAGAAATGTGAGGAACATGTGTTTTTTGAGCCAAATTTTGAGGTTCGCAAAGAATTCTGGGTAACAGAACCTGGTCCGAGCCCCGCAAGTCACCCCATCTTGGATTCCCCTAGGTCTCTAGTTTTCAGAAATGCACAGGTTTGGTAGGTTTCCCTAGGTGCCGTCTGAGCTAGAGGCCAAAATCTACAGGTAGGCACTTCGCAAAAAACACCTCTGTTTTCTTTAAAAAATTTGGATGTGTCCACGTTGAGCTTTGGGGCGTTTTCTGTCACGGGCGCTAGGCCTACCCACACAAGTGAGGTATAATTTTTATCGGGAGACTTGGGGGAACGCTGGGTGGAAGGAAATTTGTGGCTCCTCTCAGGTTCCAGAACTTTCTGAAACAGAAATGTGAGGAACATGTGTTTTTTTAGCCAACTTTTGAGGTTCGCAAAGGATTCTGGGTAACAGAACCTGGTCCGAGCCCCACAAGTCACCCCATCTTGGATTCCCCTAGGTCTCTAGTTTTCAGAAATGCACAGGTTTGGTAGGTTTCCCTAGATGCCGGCTGAACTAGAGGCCAAAATCTAAAGGTAGGCACTTCCCAAAAAACACCTCTGTTTTCTTTAAAAAATGTGGATGTGTCCACGTTGCGCTTTGGGGCGTTTCCTGTCGCGGGCGCTAGGCCTACCCACACAAGTGAGGTATCACTTTTATCGGGAGACTTGGGGGAACGCTGGGTGGAAGGAAATTTGTGGCTCCTCTCAGGTTCCAGAACTTTCTGAAACAGAAATGTGAGGAACATGTGTTTTTTTAGCCAAATTTTGAGGTTCGCAAAGGATTCTGGGTAACAGAACCCGGTCCGAGCCCCGCAAGTCAACCCTCCTTGGATTCCCCTAGGTCTCTAGTTTTCAGAAATGCACAGGTTTGGTAGGTTTCCCTAGGTGCCGACTGAGCTAGAGGCCAAAATCTACAGGTAGGCACTTCGCAAAAAACACCTCTGTTTTCTTTCAAAAATTCGGATGTGTCCACATTGCGCTTTGGGGCATTTCCTGTTCGGGTCGCTAGGCCTACCCACACAAGTGAGGTATCATTTTTATCGGGAGACTTGGGGGAACGCTGGGTGGAAAGAAATTTGTGGCTTCTCTCAGATTCCAGAACTTTCTGCCACAGAAATGTGAGGAACATGTGTTTTTTTAGCCAAATTTTGAGGTTTGCAAAGGATTCTGGGTAACAGAACCTGGTCCGAGCCCCGCAAGTCACACCTCCTTGGATTCCCCTAGGTCTCTAGTTTTCAGAAATGCACAGGTTTGGTAAGTTTCCCTAGGTTCCGTCTGAGCTAGAGGCCAAAATCCACAGGTACGCACTTTGCAAAAAACACCTATGTTTTCTTTAAAACATTTGGATGTGTCCACGTTGCGCTTTGGGGCGTTTCCTGTCGCGGGAGCTAGGTCTACCCACACAAGTGAGGTATCATTTTTATCGGGAGACTTGGGGGAACGCTGCGTGGAAAGAAATTTGTGGCTTCTCTCAGATTCCAGAACTTTCTGCCACAGAAATGTGAGGAACATGTTTTTTTTAGCCAAATTTTGAGGTTCGCAAAGGATTCTGGGTAACAGAACCTGGTCCGAGCCCCGCAAGTCACCCCATCTTGGATTCCCCTAGGTCTCTAGTTTTCAGAAATGCACAGGTTTGGTAGGTTTCCCTAGGTTCCGGCTGAGCTAGAGGCCAAAATCCACAGGTACGCACTTTGCAAAAAACACCTCTGTTTTCTTTCAAAAATTTGGATGTGCCCACGTTGCGCTTTGGGGCGTTTCCTGTCGCGGGCGCTAGGCCTACCCACACAAGTGAGGTATCATTTTTATCGGGAGACTTGGGGGAACGCTGGGTGGAAGGAAATTTGTGGCTCCTCTCAGATTCCAGAACTTTCTGCCACAGAAATGTGTGGAACATGTGTTTTTTTAGCCAAATTGTGAGGTTTGCAAAGGATTCTGGGTAACAGAACCTGGTCCGAGCCCCGCAAGTCACACCTCCTTGGATTCCCCTAGGTCTCTAGTTTTCAGAAATGCACAGGTTTGTTAGGTTTCCCTAGGTGCCGGCTGAGCTAGAGGCCAAAATCTACAGGTAGGCACTTCGCAAAAAACACCTCTGTTTTCTTTCAAAAATTTGGATGTGTCCACGTTGCGCTTTGGGGCGTTTCCTGTCGCGGGCGCTAGGCCTACCCATACAAGTGAGGTATCATTTTTATCGGGAGACTTGGGGGAACGCTGGGTGGAAGGAAATTTGTGGCTCCTCTCAGATTCCAGAACTTTCTGCCACAGAAATGTGAGGAACATGTGTTTTTTTAGCCAAATTTTTAGGTTTGCAAAGGATTCTGGGAACAGAACCTGGTCCGAGCCCCGCAAGTCACCCCTCCTTGGATTCCCCTAGGTCTCTAGTTTTTAGAAATGCACAGGTTTTTTAAGTTTCCCTAGGTGCCGGCTGAGCTAGAGGCCAAAATCTACAGGTAGGCACTTCGCAAAAAACTCCTCTGTTTTCTTTAAAAAATGTGGAGGTGTCAACGTTGCGCTTTGGGGCGTTTCCTGTCGCGGTCGCTAGACCTACCCATACAAGTGAGGTATCATTTTTATCGGGAGACTTGGGGGAACGCTGGGTGGAAGGAAATTTGTGGCTCCTGTCAGATTCCAGAACTTTCTGCAACAGAAATGTGAGGAACATGTGTTTTTTTAGCCAAATTTTGAGGTTTGCAAAGGATTCCGGGTAACAGAACCTGGTCCGAGCCCCGCAAGTCACCCCATCCTGGATTCCCCTAGGTCTCTAGTTTTCAGAAATGCACAGGTTTGTTAGGTTTCCCTAGGTGCCGGCTGAGCTAGAGGCCAAAATCTACAGGTAGGCACTTCGCAAAAAACACCTCTGTTTTCTTTCAAAAATTTGGATGTGTCCACGTTGCGCTTTGGGGTGTTTCCTGTCGCGGGCGCTAGGCCTACCCACACAAGTGAGGTATCATTTTTATCGGGAGACTTGGGGGAACGCTGGGTGGAAGGAAATTTGTGGCTCCTCTCAGGTTCCAGAACTTTCTGAAACAGAAATGTGAGGAACATGTGTTTTTTGAGCCAAATTTTGAGGTTCGCAAAGAATTCTGGGTAACAGAACCTGGTCCGAGCCCCGCAAGTCACCCCATCTTGGATTCCCCTAGGTCTCTAGTTTTCAGAAATGCACAGGTTTGGTAGGTTTCCCTAGGTGCCGTCTGAGCTAGAGGCCAAAATCTACAGGTAGGCACTTCGCAAAAAACACCTCTGTTTTCTTTAAAAAATTTGGATGTGTCCACGTTGAGCTTTGGGGCGTTTTCTGTCACGGGCGCTAGGCCTACCCACACAAGTGAGGTATAATTTTTATCGGGAGACTTGGGGGAACGCTGGGTGGAAGGAAATTTGTGGCTCCTCTCAGGTTCCAGAACTTTCTGAAACAGAAATGTGAGGAACATGTGTTTTTTTAGCCAACTTTTGAGGTTCGCAAAGGATTCTGGGTAACAGAACCTGGTCCGAGCCCCACAAGTCACCCCATCTTGGATTCCCCTAGGTCTCTAGTTTTCAGAAATGCACAGGTTTGGTAGGTTTCCCTAGATGCCGGCTGAACTAGAGGCCAAAATCTAAAGGTAGGCACTTCGCAAAAAACACCTCTGTTTTCTTTAAAAAATGTGGATGTGTCCACGTTGCGCTTTGGGGCGTTTCCTGTCGCGGGCGCTAGGCCTACCCACACAAGTGAGGTATCACTTTTATCGGGAGACTTGGGGGAACGCTGGGTGGAAGGAAATTTGTGGCTCCTCTCAGGTTCCAGAACTTTCTGAAACAGAAATGTGAGGAACATGTGTTTTTTTAGCCAAATTTTGAGGTTCGCAAAGGATTCTGGGTAACAGAACCCGGTCCGAGCCCCGCAAGTCAACCCTCCTTGGATTCCCCTAGGTCTCTAGTTTTCAGAAATGCACAGGTTTGGTAGGTTTCCCTAGGTGCCGACTGAGCTAGAGGCCAAAATCTACAGGTAGGCACTTCGCAAAAAACACCTCTGTTTTCTTTCAAAAATTCGGATGTGTCCACATTGCGCTTTGGGGCATTTCCTGTTCGGGTCGCTAGGCCTACCCACACAAGTGAGGTATCATTTTTATCGGGAGACTTGGGGGAACGCTGGGTGGAAAGAAATTTGTGGCTTCTCTCAGATTCCAGAACTTTCTGCCACAGAAATGTGAGGAACATGTGTTTTTTTAGCCAAATTTTGAGGTTTGCAAAGGATTCTGGGTAACAGAACCTGGTCCGAGCCCCGCAAGTCACACCTCCTTGGATTCCCCTAGGTCTCTAGTTTTCAGAAATGCACAGGTTTGGTAAGTTTCCCTAGGTTCCGTCTGAGCTAGAGGCCAAAATCCACAGGTACGCACTTTGCAAAAAACACCTATGTTTTCTTTAAAACATTTGGATGTGTCCACGTTGCGCTTTGGGGCGTTTCCTGTCGCGGGAGCTAGGTCTACCCACACAAGTGAGGTATCATTTTTATCGGGAGACTTGGGGGAACGCTGCGTGGAAAGAAATTTGTGGCTTCTCTCAGATTCCAGAACTTTCTGCCACAGAAATGTGAGGAACATGTTTTTTTTAGCCAAATTTTGAGGTTCGCAAAGGATTCTGGGTAACAGAACCTGGTCCGAGCCCCGCAAGTCACCCCATCTTGGATTCCCCTAGGTCTCTAGTTTTCAGAAATGCACAGGTTTGGTAGGTTTCCCTAGGTTCCGGCTGAGCTAGAGGCCAAAATCCACAGGTACGCACTTTGCAAAAAACACCTCTGTTTTCTTTCAAAAATTTGGATGTGCCCACGTTGCGCTTTGGGGCGTTTCCTGTCGCGGGCGCTAGGCCTACCCACACAAGTGAGGTATCATTTTTATCGGGAGACTTGGGGGAACGCTGGGTGGAAGGAAATTTGTGGCTCCTCTCAGATTCCAGAACTTTCTGCCACAGAAATGTGTGGAACATGTGTTTTTTTAGCCAAATTGTGAGGTTTGCAAAGGATTCTGGGTAACAGAACCTGGTCCGAGCCCCGCAAGTCACACCTCCTTGGATTCCCCTAGGTCTCTAGTTTTCAGAAATGCACAGGTTTGTTAGGTTTCCCTAGGTGCCGGCTGAGCTAGAGGCCAAAATCTACAGGTAGGCACTTCGCAAAAAACACCTCTGTTTTCTTTCAAAAATTTGGATGTGTCCACGTTGCGCTTTGGGGCGTTTCCTGTCGCGGGCGCTAGGCCTACCCATACAAGTGAGGTATCATTTTTATCGGGAGACTTGGGGGAACGCTGGGTGGAAGGAAATTTGTGGCTCCTCTCAGATTCCAGAACTTTCTGCCACAGAAATGTGAGGAACATGTGTTTTTTTAGCCAAATTTTTAGGTTTGCAAAGGATTCTGGGTAACAGAACCTGGTCCGAGCCCCGCAAGTCACCCCTCCTTGGATTCCCCTAGGTCTCTAGTTTTTAGAAATGCACAGGTTTTTTAAGTTTCCCTAGGTGCCGGCTGAGCTAGAGGCCAAAATCTACAGGTAGGCACTTCGCAAAAAACTCCTCTGTTTTCTTTAAAAAATGTGGAGGTGTCAACGTTGCGCTTTGGGGCGTTTCCTGTCGCGGTCGCTAGACCTACCCATACAAGTGAGGTATCATTTTTATCGGGAGACTTGGGGGAACGCTGGGTGGAAGGAAATTTGTGGCTCCTGTCAGATTCCAGAACTTTCTGCAACAGAAATGTGAGGAACATGTGTTTTTTTAGCCAAATTTTGAGGTTTGCAAAGGATTCCGGGTAACAGAACCTGGTGCGAGCCCCGCAAGTCACCCCATCCTGGATTCCCCTAGGTCTCTAGTTTTCAGAAATGCACAGGTTTGTTAGGTTTCCCTAGGTGCCGGCTGAGCTAGAGGCCAAAATCTACAGGTAGGCACTTCGCAAAAAACACCTCTGTTTTCTTTCAAAAATTTGGATGTGTCCACGTTGCGCTTTGGGGTGTTTCCTGTCGCGGGCGCTAGGCCTACCCACACAAGTGAGGTATCATTTTTATCGGGAGACTTGGGGGAACGCTGGGTGGAAGGAAATTTGTGGCTCCTCTCAGATTCCAGATCTTTCTGAAACAGAAATGTGAGGAACATGTGTTTTTTGAGCCAAATTTTGAGGTTCGCAAAGAATTCTGGGTAACAGAACCTGGTCTGAGCCCCGCAAGTCACCCCATCTTGGATTCCCCTAGGTCTCTAGTTTTCAGAAATGCACAGGTTTGGTAGGTTTCCCTAGGTGCCGGCTGAGCTAGAGGCCAAAATCTACAGGTAGGCACTTCGCAAAAAACATCTCTGTTATCTTTAAAAAATTTGGATGTGTCCACGTTGAGCTTTGGGGCGTTTCCTGTCACGGGCGCTAGGCCTACCCACACAAGTGAGGTATCATTTTTATCGGGAGACTTAGGGGAACGCTGGGTGGAAGGAAATTTGTGGCTCCTCTCAGATTCCAGAACTTTCTGCCACAGAAATGTGAGGAACATGTGTTTTTTTAGCCAAATTTTGAGGTTCGCAAAGGATTCTGGGTAACAGAACCTGGTCAGAGCCCCGCAAGTCAACCCTCCTTGGATTCCCCTAGGTCTCTAGTTTTCAGAAATGCACAGGTTTGGTAGGTTTCCCTTGGTGCCGGCTGAGCTAGAGGCCAAAATCTACAGGTAGGCACTTCGCAAAAAACACCTATGTTTTCTTTAAAAAATTTGGATGTGTCCATGTTGCGCTTTGGGGCGTTTCCTGTCGCGGGCGCTAGGCCTACCCACACAAGTGAGGTATCATTTTTATCGGGAGACTTGGGGGAACGCTGGGTGGAAAGAAATTTGTGGCTTCTCTCAGATTCCAGAACTTTCTGCCACAGAAATGTGAGGAACATGTGTTTTTTTAGCCAAATTTTGAGGTTCGCAAAGGATTCTGGGTAACAGAACGTGGTCCGAGCCCCGCAAGTCACCCCATCCTGGATTCCCCTAGGTCTCTAGTTTTTAGAAATGCACAGGTTTGGTAGGTTTCCCTAGGTGCCGGCTGAGCTAGAGGCCAAAATCCACAGGTATGCTCTTCGCAAAAAACACCTCTGTTTTCTTTCAAAAATTTGGATGTGTCCACGTTGCGCTTTGGAGCGTTTTCTGTCGCGAGTGCTAGGCCTACCCACACAAGTGAGGTATCATTATTATCGGGAGACTTGGGGGAACGCTGGGTGAAAGGAAATTTGTGGCTCCTCTCAGATTCCAGAACTTTCTGCCACAGATATGTGAGGAACATGTGTTTATTTAGCCAAATTTTGAGGTTTGCAAAGGATTCTGGGTAACAGAACCTTGTCCGAGCCCAGCAAGTCACCCCATCCTGGATTCCCCTAGGTCTCTAGTTTTCAGAAATGGAAAGGTTTGGTAGGTTTCCCTAGGTGCCGGCTGAGCTTGAGGCCAAAATCTACAGGTAGGCACTTCGCAAAAAACACCTCTGTTTTCTTTCAAAAATTTGGATATGTCCACGTTGCGCTTTGGGGCGTTTCCTGTCGCGGGCGCTAGGCCTACCCACACAAGTGAGGTATCATTTTTATCGGGAGACTTGGGGAAACGCTGGGTGGAAGGAAATTTGTGGCTCCTCTCAGATTCCAGAACTTTCTGCCACAGAAATGTGAGGAACATGTGTTTTTTTAGCCACATTTTGAGGTTCGCAAAGGATTCTGGATAACAGAACCTGGTCCGAGCCCCGCAAGTCAACCCTCCTTGGATTCCCCTAGGTCTCTAGTTTTCAGAAATGCACAGGTTTGTTAGGTTTCCCTAGGTGCCGGCTGAGCTAGAGGCCAAAATTTAAAGGTAGGCACTTTGCAAAAAACACCTCTGTTTTCTTTCAAAAATTTGGATGTGTCCACGTTGCACTTTGGGGCGTTTCCTGTCACGGGCACTAGGCCTACCCACACAAGTGAGGTATAATTTTTATCGGGAGTCTTGGGGGAACGCTGGGTGGAAGGAAATTTGTGGCTCCTCTCAGATTCCAGAACTTTCTGCCACAGAAATGTGAGGAACATGTGTTTTTTTAGCCAAATTTTGAGGTTTGCAAAGGATTCTGGGTAACAGAACCTGGTCTGAGCCCCGCAAGTCACCCCTCCTTGGATTCCCCTAGGTCTCTAGTTTTCAGAAATGCACAGGTTTGTTAGGTTTCCCTAGGTGCCGGCTGAGCTAGAGGACAAAATCTACAGGTAGGCAATTCGCAAAAAACACATCTGTTTTCATTCAAAAATTTGCATGTGTCCACGTTGCGCTTTGGGGTGTTTCCTGTCGCGGGCGCTAGGCCTACCCACACAAGTGAGGTATAATTTATATCGGGAGACTTGGGGGAACGCTGGGTGGAAGGAAATTTGTGGCTCCTCTCAGGTTCCAGAACTTTCTGAAACAGAAATGTGAGGAACATGTGTTTTTTGAGCCAAATTTTGAGGTTCGCAAAGAATTCTGGGTAACAGAACCTGGTCCGAGCCCCGCAAGTCACCCCATCTTGGATTCCCCTAGGTCTCTAGTTTTCAGAAATGCACAGGTTTGGTAGGTTTCCCTAGGTGCCGTCTGAGCTAGAGGCCAAAATCTACAGGTAGGCACTTCGCAAAAAACACCTCTGTTTTCTTTAAAAAATTTGGATGTGTCCACGTTGAGCTTTGGGGCGTTTTCTGTCACGGGCGCTAGGCCTACCCACACAAGTGAGGTATAATTTTTATCGGGAGACTTGGGGGAACGCTGGGTGGAAGGAAATTTGTGGCTCCTCTCAGGTTCCAGAACTTTCTGAAACAGAAATGTGAGGAACATGTGTTTTTTTAGCCAACTTTTGAGGTTCGCAAAGGATTCTGGGTAACAGAACCTGGTCCGAGCCCCACAAGTCACCCCATCTTGGATTCCCCTAGGTCTCTAGTTTTCAGAAATGCACAGGTTTGGTAGGTTTCCCTAGATGCCGGCTGAACTAGAGGCCAAAATCTAAAGGTAGGCACTTCGCAAAAAACACCTCTGTTTTCTTTAAAAAATGTGGATGTGTCCACGTTGCGCTTTGGGGCGTTTCCTGTCGCGGGCGCTAGGCCTACCCACACAAGTGAGGTATCATTTGTATCGGGAGACTTGGGGGAACGCTGGGTGGAAGGAAATTTGTGGCTCCTCTCAGGTTCCAGAACTTTCTGAAACAGAAATGTGAGGAACATGTTTTTTTTTAGCCAAATTTTGAGGTTCGCAAAGGGTTCTGGGTAACAGAACCTGGTCCGAGCCCCGCAAGTCAACCCTCCTTGGATTCCCCTAGGTCTCTAGTTTTCAGAAATGCACAGGTTTGGTAGGTTTCCCTAGGTGCCGACTGAGCTAGAGGCCAAAATCTACAGGTAGGCACTTCGCAAAAAACACCTCTGTTTTCTTTCAAAAATTTGGATGTGTCCACGTTGCGCTTTGGGGCGTTTCCTGTTGGGGTCGCTAGGCCTACCCACACAAGTGAGGTATCATTTTTATCGGGAAACTTGGGGTAACGCTGGGTGGAAGGAAATTTATGGCTCCTCTCAGATTCCAGAACTTTCTGCCACAGAAATGTGAGGAACATGTGTTTTTTTAGCCAAATTTTGAGGTTCGCAAAGGATTCTGGGTAACAGATCCTGGTCCGAGCCCCGCAAGTCAACCCTCCTTGGATTCCCCTAGGTCTCTAGTTTTCAGAAATGCACAGGTTTGTTAGGTTTCCCTAGGTGCCGGCTGAGCTAGAGGCCAAAATTTACAGGTAGGCACTTTGCAAAAAACCCCTCTGTTTTCTTTCAAAAATTTGGATGTGTCCACGTTGCGCTTTGGGGCTTTTCCTGTCACGGGCGCTAGGCCTACCCACACAAGTGAGGTATAATTTTTATCGGGAGACTTGGGGGAACGCTGGGTGGAAGGAAATTTGTGGCTCCTCTCAGATTCCAGAACTTTCTGCCACAGAAATGTGAGGAACATGTGTTTTTTTAGCCAAATTTTGAGGTTTGCAAAGGATTCTGGGTAACAGAACCTGGTCCGAGCCCCGCAAGTCACCCCTCCTTGGATTCCCCTAGGTCTCTAGTTTTCAGAAATGCACAGGTTTGTTAGGTTTCCCTAGGTGCCGGCTGAGCTAGAGGCCAAAATCTACAGGTAGGCAATTTGCAAAAAACACCTCTGTTTTCTTTCAAAAATTTGGATGTGTCCACGTTGCGCTTTGGGGTGTTTCCTGTCGCGGGCGCTAGGCCTACCCACACAAGTGAGGTATCACTTTTATCGGGAGACTTGGGGGAACGCTGGGTGGAAGGAAATTTGTGGCTCCTCTCAGGTTCCAGAACTTTCTGAAACAGAAATGTGAGGAACATGTGTTTTTTTAGCCAAATTTTGAGGTTCGCAAAGGATTCTGGGTAACAGAACCCGGTCCGAGCCCCGCAAGTCAACCCTCCTTGGATTCCCCTAGGTCTCTAGTTTTCAGAAATGCACAGGTTTGGTAGGTTTCCCTAGGTGCCGACTGAGCTAGAGGCCAAAATCTACAGGTAGGCACTTCGCAAAAAACACCTCTGTTTTCTTTCAAAAATTTGGATGTGTCCACATTGCGCTTTGGGGCGTTTCCTGTTCGGGTCGCTAGGCCTACCCACACAAGTGAGGTATCATTTTTATCGGGAGACTTGGGGGAACGCTGGGTGGAAAGAAATTTGTGGCTTCTCTCAGATTCCAGAACTTTCTGCCACAGAAATGTGAGGAACATGTGTTTTTTTAGCCAAATTTTGAGGTTCGCAAAGGATTCTGGGTAACAGAACGTGGTCCGAGCCCCGCAAGTCACCCCATCCTGGATTCCCCTAGGTCTCTAGTTTTTAGAAATGCACAGGTTTGGTAGGTTTCCCTAGGTGCCGGCTGAGCTAGAGGCCAAAATCCACAGGTATGCTCTTCGCAAAAAACACCTCTGTTTTCTTTCAAAAATTTGGATGTGTCCACGTTGCGCTTTTGAGCGTTTTCTGTCGCGGGTGCTAGGCCTACCCACACAAGTGAGGTATCATTTTTATCGGGAGACTTGGGGGAACGCTGGGTGAAAGGAAATTTGTGGCTCCTCTCAGAATCCAGAACTTTCTGCCACAGAAATGTGAGGAACATGTGTTTTTTTAGCCAAATTTTGAGGTTTGCAAAGGATTCTGGGTAACAGAACCTTGTCCGAGCCCAGCAAGTCACCCCATCCTGGATTCCCCTAGGTCTCTAGTTTTCAGAAATGGAAAGGTTTGGTAGGTTTCCCTAGGTGCCGGCTGAGCTAGAGGCCAAAATCTACAGGTATGCACTTCGCAAAAAACACCTCTGTTTTCTTTCCAAAATTTGGATATGTCCACGTTGCGCTTTGGGGCGTTTCCTGTCGCGGGCGCTAGGCCTACCCACACAAGTGAGGTATCATTTTTATCGGGAGACTTGGGGAAACGCTGGGTGGAAGGAAATTTGTGGCTCCTCTCAGATTCCAGAACTTTCTGCCACAGAAATGTGAGGAACATGTGTTTTTTTAGCCACATTTTGAGGTTTGCAAAGGATTCTGGGTAACAGAACCTGGTCCGAGCCCCGCAAGTCACCCCATCTTGGATTCCCCTAGGTCTCTAGTTTTCAGAAATGCACAGGTTTGGTAGGTTTCCCTAGGTGCCGTCTGAGCTAGAGGCCAAAATCTACAGGTAGGCACTTCGCAAAAAACACCTCTGTTTTCTTTCAAAGATTTGGATGTGTCCACGTTGCGCTTTGGGGCGTTTTCTGTCACGGGCGCTAGGCCTACCCAAACAAGTGAGGTATAATTTTTATCGGGAGACTTGGGGGAACGCTGGGTGGAAGGAAATTTGTGGCTCCTCTCAGGTTCCAGAACTTTCTGAAACAGAAATGTGAGGAACATGTGTTTTTTTAGCCAACTTTTGAGGTTCGCAAAGGATTCTGGGTAACAGAACCTGGTCCGAGCCCCACAAGTCCCCCCATCTTGGATTCCCCTAGGTCTCTAGTTTTCAGAAATGCACAGGTTTGGTAGGTTTCCCTAGATGCCGGCTGAGCTAGAGGCCAAAATCTACAGGTAGGCACTTCGCAAAAAACACCTCTGTTTTCTTTAAAAAATGTGGATGTGTCCACGTTGCGCTTTGGGGCGTTTCCTGTCACGGGCGCTAGGCCTACCCACACAAGTGAGGTATCATTTGTATCGGGAGACTTGGGGGAACGCTGGGTGGAAGGAAATTTGTGGCTCCTCTCAGGTTCCAGAACTTTCTGAAACAGAAATGTGAGGAACATGTTTTTTTTTAGCCAAATTTTGAGGTTCGCAAAGGGTTCTGGGTAACAGAACCTGGTCCGAGCCCCGCAAGTCAACCCTCCTTGGATTCCCCTAGGTCTCTAGTTTTCAGAAATGCACAGGTTTGGTAGGTTTCCCTAGGTGCTGACTGAGCTAGAGGCCAAAATCTACAGGTAGGCACTTCGCAAAAAACACCTCTGTTTTCTTTAAAAAATTTGGATGTGTCCACGTTGCGCTTTGGGGCGTTTCCTGTTGGCGTCGCTAGGCCTACCCACACAAGTGAGGTATCATTTTTATCGGGAAACTTGGGGTAACGCTGGGTGGAAGGAAATTTGTGGCTCCTCTCAGATTCCAGAACTTTCTGCCACAGAAATGTGAGGAACATGTGTTTTTTTAGCCAAATTTTGAGGTTCGCAAAGGATTCTGGGTAACAGATCCTGGTCCGAGCCCCGCAAGTCAACCCTCCTTGGATTCCCCTAGGTCTCTAGTTTTCAGAAATGCACAGGTTTGTTAGGTTTCCCTAGGTGCCGGCTGAGCTAGAGGCCAAAATTTACAGGTAGGCACTTTGCAAAAAACACCTCTGTTTTCTTTCAAAAATTTGGATGTGTCCACGTTGCGCTTTGGGGCTTTTCCTGTCACGGGCGCTAGGCCTACCCACACAAGTGAGGTATAATTTTTATCGGGAGACTTGGGGGAACGCTGGGTGGAAGGAAATTTGTGGCTCCTCTCAGATTCCAGAACTTTCTGCCACAGAAATGTGAGGAACATGTGTTTTTTTAGCCAAATTTTGAGGTTTGCAAAGGATTCTGGGTAACAGAACCTGGTCCGAGCCCTGCAAGTCACCCCTCCTTGGATTCCCCTAGGTCTCTAGTTTTCAGAAATGCACAGGTTTGTTAGGTTTCCCTAGGTGCCGGCTGAGCTAGAGGCCAAAATCTACAGGTAGGCAATTTGCAAAAAACACCTCTGTTTTCTTTCAAAAATTTGGATGTGTCCACGTTGCGCTTTGGGGTGTTTCCTGTCGCGGGCGCTAGGCCTACCCACACAAGTGAGGTATAATTTTTAACGGGAGACTTGGTGGAACGCTGGGTGGAAGGAAATTTGTGGCTCCTCTCGGATTCCAGAACTTTCTGAAACAGAAATTTGAGGAACATGTGTTTTTTGAGCCAAATTTTGAGGTTCGCAAAGAATTCTGGGTAACAGAACCTGGTCCGAGCCCCGCAAGTCACCCCATCTTGGATTCCCCTAGGTCTCTAGTTTTCAGAAATGCACAGGTTTGGTAGGTTTCCCTAGGTGCCGTCTGAGCTAGAGGCCAAAATCTACAGGTAGGCACTTCGCAAAAAACACCTCTGTTTTCTTTAAAAAGTTTGGATTTGTCCACGTTGAGCTTTGGGGGGTTTTCTGTCGCGGGCGCTAGGCCTACCCACACAAGTGAGGTATAATTTTTATCGGGAGACTTGGGGGAACGCTGGGTGGAAGGAAATTTGTGGCTCCTCTCAGGTTCCAGAACTTTCTGAAACAGAAATGTGAGGAACATGTGTTTTTTTAGCCAACTTTTGAGGTTCGCAAAGGATTCTGGGTAACAGAACCTGGTCCGAGCCCCAGAAGTCACCCCATCTTGGATTCCCCTAGGTCTCTAGTTTTCAGAAATGCACAGGTTTGGTAGGTTTCCCTTTATGCCGGCTTAGCTAGAGGCCAAAATCTACAGGTAGGCACTTCGCAAAAAACACCTCTGTTTTCTTTCAAAAATGTGGATCTGTCCACGTTGCGCTTTGGGGCGTTTCCTGTCGCGGGCGCTAGGCCTACCCACACAAGTGAGGTATCATTTTTATCGGGAGACTTGGGGGAACGCTGGGTGGAAGGAAATTTGTGGCTCCTCTCAGGTTCCAGAACTTTCTGAAACAGATATGTGAGGAACATGTGTTTTTTTAGCCAAATTTTGAGGTTCGCAAAGGATTCTGGGTAACAGAACCCGGTCCGAGCCCCGCAAGTCAACCCTCCTTGGATTCCCCTAGGTCTCTAGTTTTCAGAAATGCACAGGTTTGGTAGGTTTCCCTAGGTGCCGACTGAGCTAGAGGCCAAAATCTACAGGTAGGCACTTCGCAAAAAACACCTTTGTTTTCTTTCAAAAATTTGGATGTGTCCACGTTGCGCTTTGGGGCGTTTCCTGTTCGGGCCGCTAGGCCTACCCACACAAGTGAGGTATCATTTTTATCGGGAGACTTGGGGGAACGCTGGGTGGAAAGAAATTTGTGGCTTCTCTCAGATTCCAGAACTTTCTGCCACAGAAATGTGAGGAACATGTGTTTTTTTAGCCAAATTTTGAGGTTCGCAAAGGATTCTGGGTAACAGAACGTGGTCCGAGCCCCGCAAGTCACCCCATCCTGGATTCCCCTAGGTCTCTAGTTTTTATAAATGCACAGGTTTGGTAGGTTTCCCTAGGTGCCGGCTGAGCTAGAGGCCAAAATCCACAGGTATGCTCTTCGCAAAAAACACCTCTGTTTTCTTTCAAAAATTTGGATATGTCCACGTTGCGCTTTGGGGCGTTTCCTGTCGCGGGCGCTAGGCCTACCCACACAAGTGAGGTATCATTTTTATCGGGAGACTTGGGGAAACGCTGGGTGGAAGGAAATTTGTGGCTCCTCTCAGATTCCAGAACTTTCTGCCACAGAAATGTGAGGAACATGTGTTTTTTTAGCCACATTTTGAGGTTTGCAAAGGATTCTGGATAACAGAACCTGGTCCGAGCCCCGCAAGTCAACCCTCCTTGGATTCCCCTAGGTCTCTAGTTTTCAGAAATGCACAGGTTTGTTAGGTTTCCCTAGGTGCCGGCTGAGCTAGAGGCCAAAATTTAAAGGTAGGCACTTTGCAAAAAACACCTCTGTTTTCTTTCAAAAATTTGGATGTGTCCACGTTGCGCTTTGGGGCGTTTCCTGTCACAGGCGCTAGGCCTACCCACACAAGTGAGGTATAATTTTTATCGGGAGACTTGGGGGAACGCTGGGTGGAAGGAAATTTGTGGCTCCTCTCAGATTCCAGAACTTTCTGCCACAGAAATATGAGGAACATGTGTTTTTTTAGCCAAATTTTGAGGTTTGCAAAGGATTCTGGGTAACAGAACCTGGTCTGAGCCCCGCAAGTCACCCCTCCTTGGATTCCCCTAGGTCTCTAGTTTTCAGAAATGCACAGGTTTGTTAGGTTTCCCTAGGTGCCGGCTGAGCTAGAGGCCAAAATCTACAGGTAGGCAATTCGCAAAAAACACATCTGTTTTCATTCAAAAATTTGCATGTGTCCACGTTGCGCTTTGGGGTGTTTCCTGTCGCGGGCGCTAGGCCTACCCACACAAGTGAGGTATAATTTATATCGGGAGACTTGGGGGAACGCTGGGTGGAAGGAAATTTGTGGCTCCTCTCAGGTTCCAGAACTTTCTGAAACAGAAATGTGAGGAACATGTGTTTTTTGAGCCAAATTTTGAGGTTCGCAAAGAATTCTGGGTAACAGAACCTGGTCCGAGCCCCGCAAGTCACCCCATCTTGGATTCCCCTAGGTCTCTAGTTTTCAGAAATGCACAGGTTTGGTAGGTTTCCCTAGGTGCCGTCTGAGCTAGTGGCCAAAATCTACAGGTAGGCACTTCGCAAAAAACACCTCTGTTTTCTTTAAAAAATTTGGATGTGTCCACGTTGAGCTTTGGGGCGTTTTCTGTCACGGGCGCTAGGCCTACCCACACAAGTGAGGTATAATTTTTATCGGGAGACTTGGGGGAACGCTGGGTGGAAGGAAATGTGTGGCTCCTCTCAGGTTCCAGAACTTTCTGAAACAGAAATGTGAGGAACATGTGTTTTTTTAGCCAACTTTTGAGGTTCGCAAAGGATTCTGGGTAACAGAACCTGGTCCGAGCCCCACAAGTCACCCCATCTTGGATTCCCCTAGGTCTCTAGTTTTCAGAAATGCACAGGTTTGGTAGGTTTCCCTAGATGCCGGCTGAGCTAGAGGCCAAAATCTACAGGTAGGCACTTCGCAAAAAACACCTCTGTTTTCTTTCAAAAATTTGGATGTGTCCACGTTGCGCTTTGGGGCGTTTCCTGTCACAGGCGCTAGGCCTACCCACACAAGTGAGGTATAATTTTTATCGGGAGACTTGGGGGAACGCTGGGTGGAAGGAAATTTGTGGCTCCTCTCAGATTCCAGAACTTTCTGCCACAGAAATATGAGGAACATGTGTTTTTTTAGCCAAATTTTGAGGTTTGCAAAGGATTCTGGGTAACAGAACCTGGTCTGAGCCCCGCAAGTCACCCCTCCTTGGATTCCCCTAGGTCTCTAGTTTTCAGAAATGCACAGGTTTGTTAGGTTTCCCTAGGTGCCGGCTGAGCTAGAGGCCAAAATCTACAGGTAGGCAATTCGCAAAAAACACATCTGTTTTCATTCAAAAATTTGCATGTGTCCACGTTGCGCTTTGGGGTGTTTCCTGTCGCGGGCGCTAGGCCTACCCACACAAGTGAGGTATAATTTATATCGGGAGACTTGGGGGAACGCTGGGTGGAAGGAAATTTGTGGCTCCTCTCAGGTTCCAGAACTTTCTGAAACAGAAATGTGAGGAACATGTGTTTTTTGAGCCAAATTTTGAGGTTCGCAAAGAATTCTGGGTAACAGAACCTGGTCCGAGCCCCGCAAGTCACCCCATCTTGGATTCCCCTAGGTCTCTAGTTTTCAGAAATGCACAGGTTTGGTAGGTTTCCCTAGGTGCCGTCTGAGCTAGTGGCCAAAATCTACAGGTAGGCACTTCGCAAAAAACACCTCTGTTTTCTTTAAAAAATTTGGATGTGTCCACGTTGAGCTTTGGGGCGTTTTCTGTCACGGGCGCTAGGCCTACCCACACAAGTGAGGTATAATTTTTATCGGGAGACTTGGGGGAACGCTGGGTGGAAGGAAATTTGTGGCTCCTCTCAGGTTCCAGAACTTTCTGAAACAGAAATGTGAGGAACATGTGTTTTTTTAGCCAACTTTTGAGGTTCGCAAAGGATTCTGGGTAACAGAACCTGGTCCGAGCCCCACAAGTCACCCCATCTTGGATTCCCCTAGGTCTCTAGTTTTCAGAAATGCACAGGTTTGGTAGGTTTCCCTAGATGCCGGCTGAGCTAGAGGCCAAAATCTACAGGTAGGCACTTCGCAAAAAACACCTCTGTTTTCTTTAAAAAATGTGGATGTGTCCACGTTGCGCTTTGGGGCGTTTCCTGTCGCGGGCGCTAGGCCTACCCACACAAGTGAGGTATCATTTGTATCGGGAGACTTGGGGGAACGCTGGGTGGAAGGAAATTTGTGGCTCCTCTCAGGTTCCAGAAGTTTCTGAAACAGAAATGTGAGGAACATGTTTTTTTTTAGCCAAATTTTGAGGTTCGCAAAGGGTTCTGGGTAACAGAACCTGGTCCGAGCCCCGCAAGTCAACCTTCCTTGGATTCCCCTAGGTCTCTAGTTTTCAGAAATGCACAGGTTTGGTAGGTTTCCCTAGGTGCCGACTGAGCTAGAGGCCAAAATCTACAGGTAGGCACTTCGCAAAAAACACCTCTGTTTTCTTTCAAAAATTTGGATGTGTCCACGTTGCGCTTTGGGGCGTTTCCTGTTGGGGTCGCTAGGCCTACCCACACAAGTGAGGTATCATTTTTATCGGGAAACTTGGGGTAACGCTGGGTGGAAGGAAATTTGTGGCTCCTCTCAGATTCCAGAACTTTCTGCCACAGAAATGTGAGGAACATGTGTTTTTTTAGCCAAATTTTGAGGTTCGCAAAGGATTCTGGGTAACAGATCCTGGTCCGAGCCCCGCAAGTCAACCCTCCTTGGATTCCCCTAGGTCTCTAGTTTTCAGAAATGCACAGGTTTGTTAGGTTTCCCTAGGTGCCGGCTGAGCTAGAGGCCAAAATTTACAGGTAGGCACTTTGCAAAAAACTCCTCTGTTTTCTTTCAAAAATTTGGATGTGTCCACGTTGCGCTTTGGGGCTTTTCCTGTCACGGGCGCTAGGCCTACCCACACAAGTGAGGTATAATTTTTATCGGGAGACTTGGGGGAACGCTGGGTGGAAGGAAATTTGTGGCTCCTCTCAGATTCCAGAACTTTCTGCCACAGAAATGTGAGGAACATGTGTTTTTTTAGCCAAATTTTGAGGTTTGCAAAGGATTCTGGGTAACAGAACCTGGTCCGAGCCCCGCAAGTCACCCCTCCTTGGATTCCCCTAGGTCTCTAGTTTTCAGAAATGCACAGGTTTGTTAGGTTTCCCTAGGTGCCGGCTGAGCTAGAGGCCAAAATCTACAGGTAGGCAATTTGCAAAAAACACCTCTGTTTTCTTTCAAAAATTTGGATGTGTCCACGTTGCGCTTTGGGGTGTTTCCTGTCGCGGGCGCTAGGCCTACCCACACAAGTGAGGTATAATTTTTATCGGGAGACTTGGGGGAACGCTGGGTGGAAGGAAATTTGTGGCTCCTCTCGGATTCCAGAACTTTCTGAAACAGAAATGTGAGGAACATGTGTTTTTTTAGCCAAATTTTGAGGTTCGCAAAGAATTCTGGGTAACAGAACCTTGTCCGAGCCCCGCAAGTCACCCCATCTTGGATTCCCCTAGGTCTCTAGTTTTCAGAAATGCACAGGTTTGGTAGGTTTCCCTAGGTGCCGTCTGAGCTAGAGGCCAAAATCTACAGGTAGGCACTTCGCAAAAAACACCTCTGTTTTCTTTAAAAAATTTGGATTTGTCCACGTTGAGCTTTGGGGGGTTTTCTGTCGCGGGCGCTAGGCCTACCCACACAAGTGAGGTATAATTTTTATCGGGAGACTTGGGGGAACGCTGGGTGGAAGGAAATTTGTGGCTCCTCTCAGGTTCCAGAACTTTCTGAAACAGAAATGTGAGGAACATGTGTTTTTTTAGCCAACTTTTGAGGTTCGCAAAGGATTCTGGGTAACAGAACCTGGTCCGAGCCCCAGAAGTCACCCCATCTTGGATTCCCCTAGGTCTCTAGTTTTCAGAAATGCACAGGTTTGGTAGGTTTCCCTAGATGCCGGCTGAGCTAGAGGCCAAAATCTACAGGTAGGCACTTCGCAAAAAACACCTCTGTTTTCTTTCAAAAATGTGGATCTGTCCACGTTGCGCTTTGGGGCGTTTCCTGTCGCGGGCGCTAGGCCTAACCACACAAGTGAGGTATCACTTTTATCGGGAGACTTGGGGGAACGCTGGGTGGAAGGAAATTTGTGGCTCCTCTCAGGTTCCAGAACTTTCTGAAACAGAAATGTGAGGAACATGTGTTTTTTTAGCCAAATTTTGAGGTTCGCAAAGGATTCTGGGTAACAGAACCCGGTCCGAGCCCCGCAAGTCAACCCTCCTTGGATTCCCCTAGGTCTCTAGTTTTCAGAAATGCACAGGTTTGGTAGGTTTCCCTAGGTGCCGACTGAGCTAGAGGCCAAAATCTACAGGTAGGCACTTCGCAAAAAACACCTCTGTTTTCTTTCAAAAATTTGGATGTGTCCACATTGCGCTTTGGGGCGTTTCCTGTTCGGGTCGCTAGGCCTACCCACACAAGTGAGGTATCATTTTTATCGGGAGACTTGGGGGAACGCTGGGTGGAAACAAATTTGTGGCTTCTCTCAGATTCCAGAACTTTCTGCCACAGAAATGTGAGGAACATGTGTTTTTTTAGCCAAATTTTGAGGTTCGCAAAGGATTCTGGGTAACAGAACGTGGTCCGAGCCCCGCAAGTCACCCCATCCTGGATTCCCCTAGGTCTCTAGTTTTTAGAAATGCACAGGTTTGGTAGGTTTCCCTAGGTGCCGGCTGAGCTAGAGGCCAAAATCCACAGGTATGCTCTTCGCAAAAAACACCTCTGTTTTCTTTCAAAAATTTGGATGTGTCCACGTTGCGCTTTTGAGCGTTTTCTGTCGCGGGTGCTAGGCCTACCCACACAAGTGAGGTATCATTTTTATCGGGAGACTTGGGGGAACGCTGGGTGAAAGGAAATTTGTGGCTCCTCTCAGAATCCAGAACTTTCTGCCACAGAAATGTGAGGAACATGTGTTTTTTTAGCCAAATTTTGAGGTTTGCAAAGGATTCTGGGTAACAGAACCTTGTCCGAGCCCAGCAAGTCACCCCATCCTGGATTCCCCTAGGTCTCTAGTTTTCAGAAATGGAAAGGTTTGGTAGGTTTCCCTAGGTGCCGGCTGAGATAGAGGCCAAAATCTACAGGTAGGCACTTCGCAAAAAACACCTCTGTTTTCTTTCCAAAATGTGGATATGTCCACGTTGCGCTTTGGGGCGTTTCCTGTCGCGGGCGCTAGGCCTACCCACACAAGTGAGGTATCATTTTTATCGGGAGACTTGGGGAAACGCTGGGAGAAAGGAAATTTGTGGCTCCTCTCAGATTCCAGAACTTTCTGCCACAGAAATGTGAGGAACATGTGTTTTTTTAGCCACATTTTGAGGTTTGCAAAGGATTCTGGGTAACAGAACCTGGTCCGAGCCCCGCAAGTCAACCCTCCTTGGATTCCCCTAGGTCTCTAGTTTTCAGAAATGCACAGGTTTGTTAGGTTTCCCTAGGTGCCGGCTGAGCTAGAGGCCAAAATTTAAAGGTAGGCACTTTGCAAAAAACACCTCTGTTTTCTTTCAAAAATTTGGATGTGTCCACGTTGCGCTTTGGGGCTTTTCCTGTCACGGGCGCTAGGCCTACCCACACAAGTGAGGTATAATTTTTATCGGGAGACTTGGGGGAACGCTGGGTGGAAGGAAATTTGTGGCTCCTCTCAGATTCCAGAACTTTCTGCCACAGAAATGTGAGGAACATGTGTTTTTTTAGCCAAATTTTGAGGTTTGCAAAGGATTCTGGGTAACAGAACCTGGTCTGAGCCCCGCAAGTCACCCCTCCTTGGATTCCCCTAGGTCTCTAGTTTTCAGAAATGCACAGGTTTGTTAGGTTTCCTAGGTGCCGGCTGAGCTAGAGGCCAAAATCTACAGGTAGGCAATTCGCAAAAAACACATCTGTTTTCATTCAAAAATTTGGATGTGTCCACGTTGCGCTTTGGGGTGTTTCCTGTCGCGGGCGCTAGGCCTACCCACACAAGTGAGGTATAATTTATATCGGGAGACTTGGGGGAACGCTGGGTGGAAGGAAATTTGTGGCTCCTCTCAGATTCCAGAACTTTCTGAAACAGAAATGTGAGGAACATGTGTTTTTTGAGCCAAATTTTGAGGTTCGCAAAGAATTCTGGGTAACAGAACCTGGTCCGAGCCCCGCAAGTCACCCTATCTTGGATTCCCCTAGGTCTCTAGTTTTCAGAAATGCACAGGTTTGGTAGGTTTCCCTAGGTGCCGTCTGAGCTAGAGGCCAAAATCTACAGGTAGGCACTTTGCAAAAAACACCTCTGTTTTCTTTAAAAAATTTGGATGTGTCCACGTTGAGCTTTGGGGCGTTTTCTGTCACGGGCGCTAGGCCTACCCACACAAGTGAGGTATAATTTTTATCGGGAGACTTGGGGGAACGCTGGGTGGAAGGAAATTTGTGGCTCCTCTCAGGTTCCAGAACTTTCTGAAACAGAACTGTGAGGAACATGTGTTTTTTTAGCCAACTTTTGAGGTTCGCAAAGGATTCTGGGTAACAGAACCTGGTCCGAGCCCCACAAGTCACCCCATCTTGGATTCCCCTAGGTCTCTAGTTTTCAGAAATGCACAGGTTTGGTAGGTTTCCCTAGATGCCGGCTGAGCTAGAGGCCAAAATCTACAGGTAGGCACTTCGCAAAAAACACCTCTGTTTTCTTTAAAAAATGTGGATGTGTCCACGTTGCGCTTTGGGGCGTTTCCTGTCGCGGGCGCTAGGCCTACCCACACAAGTGAGGTATCATTTGTATCGGGAGACTTGGGGGAACGCTGGGTGGAAGGAAATTTGTGGCTCCTCTCAGGTTCCAGAACTTTCTGAAACAGAAATGTGAGGAACATGTTTTTTTTTAGCCAAATTTTGAGGTTCGCAAAGGGTTCTGGGTAACAGAACCTTGTCCGAGCCCCGCAAGTCAACCCTCCTTGGATTCCCCTAGGTCTCTAGTTTTCAGAAATGCACAGGTTTGGTAGGTTTCCCTAGGTGCCGACTGAGCTAGAGGCCAAAATCTACAGGTAGGCACTTCGCAAAAAACACCTCTGTTTTCTTTCAAAAATGTGGATGTGTCCACGTTGCGCTTTGGGGCGTTTCCTGTTGGGGTCTCTAGGCCTACCCACACAAGTGAGGTATCATTTTTATCGGGAAACTTGGGGTAACGCTGGGTGGAAGGAAATTTGTGGCTCCTCTCAGATTCCAGAACTTTCTGCCACAGAAATGTGAGGAACATGTGTTTTTTAAGCCAAATGTTGAGGTTCGCAAAGGATTCTGGGTAACAGATCCTGGTCCGAGCCCCGCAAGTCAACCCTCCTTGGATTCCCCTAGGTCTCTAGTTTTCAGAAATGCACAGGTTTGTTAGGTTTCCCTAGGTGCCGGCTGAGCTAGAGGCCAAAATTTACAGGTAGGCACTTTGCAAAAAACACCTCTGTTTTCTTTCAAAAATTTGGATGTGTCCACGTTGCGCTTTGGGGTGTTTCCTGTCGCGGGCGCTAGGCCTACCCACACAAGTGAGGTATAATTTATATCGGGAGACTTGGGGGAACGCTGGGTGGAAGGAAATTTGTGGCTCCTCTCAGATTCCAGAACTTTCTGAAACAGAAATGTGAGGAACATGTGTTTTTTGAGCCAAATTTTGAGGTTCGCAAAGAATTCTGGGTAACAGAACCTGGTCCGAGCGCCGCAAGTCACCCCATCTTGGATTCCCCTAGGTCTCTAGTTTTCAGAAATGCACAGGTTTGGTAGGTTTCCCTAGGTGCCGTCTGAGCTAGAGGCCAAAATCTACAGGTAGGCACTTCGCAAAAAACACCTCTGTTTTCTTTAAAAAATTTGGATGTGTCCACGTTGAGCTTTGGGGCGTTTTCTGTCACGGGCGCTAGGCCTACCCACACAAGTGAGGTATAATTTTTATCGGGAGACTTGGGGGAACGCTGGGTGGAAGGAAATTTGTGGCTCCTCTCAGGTTCCAGAACTTTCTGAAACAGAAATGTGAGGAACATGTGTTTTTTTAGCCAACTTTTGAGGTTCGCAAAGGATTCTGGGTAACAGAACCTGGTCCGAGCCCCACAAGTCACCCCATCTTGGATTCCCCTAGGTCTCTAGTTTTCAGAAATGCACAGGTTTGGTAGGTTTCCCTAGATGCCGGCTGAGCTAGAGGCCAAAATCTACAGGTAGGCACTTCGCAAAAAACACCTCTGTTTTCTTTAAAAAATGTGCATGTGTCCACGTTGCGCTTTGGGGCATTTCCTGTCGCGGGCGCTAGGCCTACCCACACAAGTGAGGTATCATTTGTATCGGGAGACTTGGGGGAACGCTGGGTGGAA
This sequence comes from Pleurodeles waltl, assembly GCF_031143425.1. NCBI lineage: Eukaryota > Metazoa > Chordata > Amphibia > Caudata > Salamandridae > Pleurodeles > Pleurodeles waltl. Next base: position 494,287,877 of record NC_090444.1, read on the forward strand.
GGACATTTGTGGCTCCTCTCAGGTTCCAGAACTTTCTGAAACAGAAATGTGAGGAACATGTTTTTTTTTAGCCAAATTTTGAGGTTCGCAAAGGGTTCTGGGTAACAGAACCTGGTCCGAGCCCCGCAAGTCAACCCTCCTTGGATTCCCCTAGGTCTCTAGTTTTCAGAAATGCACAGGTTTGGTAGGTTTCCCTAGGTGCCGACTGAGCTAGAGGCCAAAATCTACAGGTAGGCACTTCGCAAAAAACACCTCTGTTTTCTTTCAAAAATTTGGATGTGTCCACGTTGCGCTTTGGGGCATTTCCTGTTGGGGTCGCTAGGCCTACCCACACAAGTGAGGTATCATTTTTATCGGGAAACTTGGGGTAACGCTGGGTGGAAGGAAATTTGTGGCTCCTCTCAGATTCCAGAACTTTCTGCCACAGAAATGTGAGGAACATGTGTTTTTTTAGCCAAATTTTGAGGTTCGCAAAGGATTCTGGGTAACAGATCCTGGTCCGAGCCCCGCAAGTCAACCCTCCTTGGATTCCCCTAGGTCTCTAGTTTTCAGAAATGCACAGGTTTGTTAGGTTTCCCTAGGTGCCGGCTGAGCTAGAGGCCAAAATTTACAGGTAGGCACTTTGCAAAAAACACCTCTGTTTTCTTTCAAAAATTTGGATGTGTCCACGTTGCGCTTTGGGGCTTTTCCTGTCACGGGCGCTAGGCCTACCCACACAAGTGAGGTATAATTTTTATCGGGAGACTTGGGGGAACGCTGGGTGGAAGGAAATTTGTGGCTCCTCTCAGATTCCAGAACTTTCTGCCACAGAAATGTGAGGAACATGTGTTTTTTTAGCCAAATTTTGAGGTTTGCAAAGGATTCTGGGTAACAGAACCTGGTCCGAGCCCCGCAAGTCACCCCTCCTTGGATTCCCCTAGGTCTCTAGTTTTCAGAAATGCACAGGTTTGGTAGGTTTCCCTAGGTGCCGTCTGAGCTAGAGGCCAAAATCTACAGGTAGGCACTTCGCAAAAAACACCTCTGTTTTCTTTAAAAAATTTGGATGTGTCCACGTTGAGCTTTGGGGCGTTTTCTGTCACGGGCGCTAGGCCTACCCACACAAGTGAGGTATAATTTTTATCGGGAGACTTGGAGGAACGCTGGGTGGAAGGAAATTTGTGGCTCCTCTCAGGTTCCAGAACTTTCTGAAACAGAAATGTGAGGAACATGTGTTTTTTTAGCCAACTTTTGAGGTTCGCAAAGGATTCTGGGTAACAGAACCTGGTCCGAGCCCCACAAGTCACCCCATCTTGGATTCCCCTAGGTCTCTAGTTTTCAGAAATGCACAGGTTTGGTAGGTTTCCCTAGATGCCGGCTGAGCTAGAGGCCAAAATCTACAGGTAGGCACTTCGCAAAAAACACCTCTGTTTTCTTTAAAAAATGTGCATGTGTCCACGTTGCGCTTTGGGGCGTTTCCTGTCGCGGGCGCTAGGCCTACCCACACAAGTGAGGTATCATTTTTATCGGGAGACATGGGGGAACGCTGGGTGGAAGGAAATTTGTGGCTCCTCTCAGGTTCCAGAACTTTCTGAAACAGAAATGTGAGGAACATGTTTTTTTTTAGCCAAATTTTGAGGTTCGCAAAGGGTTCTGGGTAACAGAACCTGGTCCGAGCCCCGCAAGTCAACCCTCCTTGGATTCCCCTAGGTCTCTAGTTTTCAGAAATGCACAGGTTTGGTAGGTTTCCCTAGGTGCCGACTGAGCTAGAGGCCAAAATCTACAGGTAGGCACTTCGCAAAAAACACCTTTGTTTTCTTTCAAAAATTTGGATGTGTTCACGTTGCGCTTTGGGGTGTTTCCTGTCGCGGGCGCTAGGCCTACCCACACAAGTGAGGTATAATTTTTATTGGGAGACTTGGGGGAACGCTGGGTGGAAGGAAATTTGTGGCTCCTCTCGGATTCCAGAACTTTCTGAAACAGAAATGTGAGGAACATGTGTTTTTTGAGCCAAATTTTGAGGTTCGAAAAAGAATTCTGGGTAACAGTACCTGGTCCGAGCCCCGCAAGTCACCCCATCTTGGATTCCCCTAGGTCTCTAGTTTTCAGAAATGCACAGGTTTGGTAGGTTTCCCTAGGTGCCGTCTGAGCTAGAGGCCAAAATCTACAGGTAGGCACTTCGCAAAAAACACCTCTGTTTTCTTTAAAAAATTTGGATTTGTCCACGTTGAGCTTTGGGGGGTTTTCTGTCGCGGGCGCTAGGCCTACCCACACAAGTGAGGTATAATTTTTATCGGGAGACTTGGGGGAACGCTGGGTGGAAGGAAATTTGTGGCTCCTCTCAGGTTCCAGAACTTTCTGAAACAGAAATGTGAGGAACATGTGTTTTTTTAGCCAACTTTTGAGGTTCGCAAAGGATTCTGGGTAACAGAACCCGGTCCGAGCCCCGCAAGTCACCCCATCCTGGATTCCCCTAGGTCTCTCGTTTTTAGAAATGCACAGGTTTGGTAGGTTTCCCTAGGTGCCGGCTGAGCTAGAGGCCAAAATCCACAGGTATGCTCTTTGCAAAAAACACCTCTGTTTTCTTTCAAACATTTGGATGTGTCCACGTTGCGCTTTTGAGCGTTTTCTGTCTTGGGTGCTAGGCCTACCCACACAAGTGAGGTATCATTTTTATCGGGAGACTTGGGGGAACGCTGGGTGAAAGGAAATTTGTGGCTCCTCTCAGATTCCAGAACTTTCTGCCACAGAAATGTGAGGAACATGTGTTTTTTTAGCCAAATTTTGAGGTTTGCAAAGGATTCTGGGTAACAGAACCTTGTCCGAGCCCAGCAAGTCACCCCATCCTGGATTCCCCTAGGTCTCTAGTTTTCAGAAATGGAAAGGTTTGGTAGGTTTCCCTAGGTGCCGGCTGAGCTAGAGGCCAAAATCTACAGGTAGGCACTTCGCAAAAAACACCTCTGTTTTCTTTCCAAAATTTGGATATGTCCACGTTGCGCTTTGGGGCGTTTCCTGTCGCGGGCGCTAGGCCTACCCACACAAGTGAGGTATCATTTTTATCGGGAGACTTGGGGAAACGCTGGGTGGAAGGAAATTTGTGGCTCCTCTCAGATTCCAGAACTTTCTGCCACAGAAATGTGAGGAACATGTGTTTTTTTAGCCACATTTTGAGGTTTGCAAAGGATTCTGGGTAACAGAACCTGGTCCGAGCCCCGCAAGTCAACCCTCCTTGGATTCCCCTAGGTCTCTAGTTTTCAGAAATGCACAGGTTTGTTAGGTTTCCCTAGGTGCCGGCTGAGCTAGAGGCCAAAATTTAAAGGTAGGCACTTTGCAAAAAACACCTCTGTTTTCTTTCAAAAATTTGGATGTGTCCACGTTGCGCTTTGGGGCGTTTCCTGTCACGGGCGCTAGGCCTACCCACACAAGTGAGGTATAATTTTTATCGGGAGACTTGGGGGAACGCTGGGTGGAAGGAAATTTGTGGCTCCTCTCAGATTCCAGAACTTTCTGCCACAGAAATGTGAGGAACATGTGTTTTTTTAGCCAAATTTTGAGGTTTGCAAAGGATTCTGGGTAACAGAACCTGGTCTGAGCCCTGCAAGTCACCCCTTCTTGGATTCCCCTAGGTCTCTAGTTTTCAGAAATGCACAGGTTTGTTAGGTTTCCCTAGGTGCCGGCTGAGCTAGAGGCCAAAATCTACAGGTAGGCAATTCGCAAAAAACACACCTGTTTTCTTTCAAAAATTTGGATGTGTCCACGTTGCGCTTTGGGGTGTTTCCTGTCGCGGGCGCTAGGCCTACCCACACAAGTGAGGTATAATTTTTATCGGGAGACTTGGGGGAACGCTGGGTGGAAGGAAATTTATGGCTCCTCTCAGATTCCAGAACTTTCTGAAACAGAAATGTGAGGAACATGTGTTTTTTGAGCCAAATTTTGAGGTTCGCAAAGAATTCTGGGTAACAGAACCTGGTCCGAGCCCCGCAAGTCACCCCATCTTGGATTCCCCTAGGTCTCTAGTTTTCAGAAATGCACAGGTTTGGTAGGTTTCCCTAGGTGCCGTCTGAGCTAGAGGCCAAAATCTACAGGTAGGCACTTCGCAAAAAACACCTCTGTTTTCTTTAAAAAATTTGGATGTGTCCACGTTGAGCTTTGAGGCGTTTTCTGTCACGGGCGCTAGGCCTACCCACACAAGTGAGGTATAATTTTTATCGGGAGACTTGGGGGAACGCTGGGTGGAAGGAAATTTGTGGCTCCTCTCAGGTTCCAGAACTTTCTGAAACAGAAATGTGAGGAACATGTGTTTTTTTAGCCAACTTTTGAGGTTCGCAAAGGATTCTGGGTAACAGAACCTGGTCCGAGCCCCACAAGTCACCCCATCTTGGATTCCCCTAGGTCTCTAGTTTTTCAGAAATGCACAGGTTTGGTAGGTTTCCCTAGATGCCGGCTGAGCTAGAGGCCAAAATCTACAGGTAGGCACTTCGCAAAAAACACCTCTGTTTTCTTTAAAAAATGTGGATGAGTCCACGTTGCGCTTTGGGGCGCTTCCTGTCGCGGGCGCTAGGCCTACCCACACAAGTGAGGTATCATTTGTATCGGGAGACTTGGGGGAACGCTGGGTGGAAGGAAATTTGTGGCTCCTCTCAGGTTCCAGAACTTTCTGAAACAGAAATGTGAGGAACATGTTTTTTTTTAGCCAAATTTTGAGGTTCGCAAAGGGTTCTGGGTAACAGAACCTGGTCCGAGCCCCGCAAGTCAACCCTCCTTGGATTCCCCTAGGTCTCTAGTTTTCAGAAATGCACAGGTTTGGTAGGTTTCCCTAGGTGCCGACTGAGCTAGAGGCCAAAATCTACAGGTATGCACTTCGCAAAAAACACCTCTGTTTTCTTTCAAAAATGTGGATGTGTCCACGTTGCGCTTTGGGGCGTTTCCTGTTGGGGTCGCTAGGCCTACCCACACAAGTGAGGTATCATTTTTATCGGGAAACTTGGGGTAACGCTGGGTGGAAGGAAATTTGTGGCTCCTCTCAGATTCCAGAACTTTCTGCCACAGAAATGTGAGGAACATGTGTTTTTTAAGCCAAATTTTGAGGTTCGCAAAGGATTCTGGGTAACAGATCCTGGTCCGAGCCCCGCAAGTCAACCCTCCTTGGATTCCCCTAGGTCTCTAGTTTTCAGAAATGCACAGGTTTGTTAGGTTTCCCTAGGTGCCGGCTGAGCTAGAGGCCAAAATTTACAGGTAGGCACTTTGCAAAAAACACCTCTGTTTTCTTTCAAAAATTTGGATGTGTCCACGTTGCGCTTTGGGGCTTTTCCTGTCACGGGCGCTAGGCCTACCCACACAAGTGAGGTATAATTTTTATCGGGAGACTTGGGGGAACGCTGGGTGGAAGGAAATTTGTGGCTCCTCTCAGATTCCAGAACTTTCTGCCACAGAAATGTGAGGAACATGTGTTTTTTTAGCCAAATTTTGAGGTTTGCAAAGGATTCTGGGTAACAGAACCTGGTCCGAGCCCCGCAAGTCACCCCTCCTTGGATTCCCCTAGGTCTCTAGTTTTCAGAAATGCACAGGTTTGTTAGGTTTCCCTAGGTGCCGGCTGAGCTAGAGGCCAAAATCTACAGGTAGGCAATTTGCAAAAAACACCTCTGTTTTCTTTCAAAAATTTGGATGTGTCCACGTTGCGCTTTGGGGTGTTTCCTGTCGCGGGCGCTAGGCCTACCCACACAAGTGAGGTATAATTTTTATCGGGAGACTTGGGGGAACGCTGGGTGGAAGGAAATTTGTGGCTCCTCTCGGATTCCAGAACTTTCTGAAACAGAAATGTGAGGAACATGTGTTTTTTGAGCCAAATTTTGAGGTTCGCAAAGAATTCTGGGTAACAGAACCTGGTCCGAGCCCCGCAAGTCACCCCATCTTGGATTCCCCTAGGTCTCTAGTTTTCAGAAATGCACAGGTTTGGTAGGTTTCCCTAGGTGCCGTCTGAGCTAGAGGCCAAAATCTACAGGTAGGCACTTCGCAAAAAACACCTCTGTTTTCTTTAAAAAATTTGGATGTGTCCACGTTGAGCTTTGGGGGGTTTTCTGTCGCGGGCGCTAGGCCTACCCACACAAGTGAGGTATAATTTTTATCGGGAGACTTGGGGGAACGCTGGGTGGAAGGAAATTTGTGGCTCCTCTCAGGTTCCAGAACTTTCTGAAACAGAAATGTGAGGAACATGTATTTTTTTAGCCAACTTTTGAGGTTCGCAAAGGATTCTGGGTAACAGAACCTGGTCCGAGCCCCAGAAGTCACCCCATCTTGGATTCCCCTAGGTCTCTAGTTTTCAGAAATGCACAGGTTTGGTAGGTTTCACTAGATGCCGGCTGAGCTAGAGGCCAAAATCTACAGGTAGGCACTTCGCAAAAAACACCTCTGTTTTCTTTCAAAAATGGGGATCTGTCCACGTTGCGCTTTGGGGCGTTTCCTGTCGCGGGCGCTAGGCCTACCCACACAAGTGAGGTATCATTTTTATCGGGAGACTTGGGGGAACGCTGGGTGGAAGGAAATTTGTGGCTCCTCTCAGGTTCCAGAACTTTCTGAAACAGAAATGTGAGGAACATGTGTTTTTTTAGCCAAATTTTGAGGTTCGCAAAGGATTCTGGGTAACAGAACCCGGTCCGAGCCCCGCAAGTCAACCCTCCTTGGATTCCCCTAGGTCTCTAGTTTTCAGAAATGCACAGGTTTGGTAGGTTTCCCTAGGTGCCGACTGAGCTAGAGGCCAAAATCTACAGGTAGGCACTTCGCAAAAAACACCTCTGTTTTCTTTCAAAAATTTGGATGTGTCCACGTTGCGCTTTGGGGCGTTTCCTGTTGGGGTCGCTAGGCCTACCCACACAAGTGAGGTGTCATTTTTATCGGGAGACTTGGTGGAACGCTGGGTGGAAGGAAATTTGTGGCACCTCTCAGATTCCAGAACTTTCTGCCACAGAAATGTGAGGAACATGTGTTTTTTTAGCCAAATTTTGAGGTTCGCAAAGGATTCTGGGTAACAGAACCTGGTCCGAGCCCCGCAAGTCAACCCTCCTTGGATTCCCCTAGGTCTCTAGTTTTCAGAAATGCACAGGTTTGTTAGGTTTCCCTAGGTGCCGGCTGAGCTAGAGGCCAAAATTTACAGGTAGGCACTTTGCAAAAAACACCTCTGTTTTCTTTCAAAAATGTGGATGTGTCCACGTTGCGCTTTGGGGCGTTTCCTGTCACGGGCGCTAGGCCTACCCACACAAGTGAGGTATAATCTTTATCGGGAGACTTGGGGGAACGCTGGGTGGAAGGAAATTTGTGGCTCCTCTCAGATTCCAGAACTTTCTGCCACAGAAATGTGAGGAACATGTGTTTTTTTAGCCAAATTTTGAGGTTTGCAAAGGATTCTGGGTAACAGAACCTGGTCCGAGCCCCGCAAGTCACCCCTCCTTGGATTCCCCTAGGTCTCTAGTTTTCAGAAATGCACAGGTTTGTTAGGTTTCCCTAGGTGCCGGCTGAGCTAGAGGCCAAAATATACAGGTAGGCAATTCGCAAAAAACATCTCTGTTTTCTTTAAAAGATTTGGATGTGTCCACGTTGCGCTTTGGGGCGTTTCCTGTCACGGGCGCTAGGCCTACCCACACAAGTGAGGTATCATTTTTATCGGGAGACTTGGGGGAACGCTGGATGGAAGGAAATTTGTGGCTCCTCTCAGATTCCAGAACTTTCTGCCACAGAAATGTGAGGAACATGTGTTTTTTTAGCCAAATTTTGAGGTTTGCAAAGGATTCTGGGTAACAGAACCTTGTCCGAGCCCAGCAAGTCACCCCATCCTGGATTCCCCTAGGTCTCTAGTTTTCAGAAATGGAAAGGTTTGGTAGGTTTCCCTAGGTGCCGGCTGAGCTAGAGGCCAAAATCTACAGGTAGGCACTTCGCAAAAAACACCTCTGTTTTCTTTCCAAAATTTGGATATGTCCACGTTGCGCTTTGGGGCGTTTCCTGTCGCGGGCGCTAGGCCTACCCACACAAGTGAGGTATCATTTTTATCGGGAGACTTGGGGAAACGCTGGGTGGAAGGAAATTTGTGGCTCCTCTCAGATTCCAGAACTTTCTGCCACAGAAATGTGAGGAACATGTGTTTTTTTACCCACATTTTGAGGTTTGCAAAGGATTCTGGGTAACAGAACCTGGTCCGAGCCCCGCAAGTCAACCCTCCTTGGATTCCCCTAGGTCTCTAGTTTTCAGAAATGCACAGGTTTGTTAGGTTTCCCTAGGTGCCGGCTGAGCTAGAGGCCAAAATTTAAAGGTAGGCACTTTGCAAAAAACACCTCTGTTTTCTTTCAAAAATTTGGATGTGTCCACGTTGCGCTTTGGGGCGTTTCCTGTCACGGGTGCTAGGCCTACCCACACAAGTGAGGTATAATTTTTATCGGGAGACTTGGGGGAACGCTGGGTGGAAGGAAATTTGTGGCTCCTCTCAGATTCCAGAACTTTCTGCCACAGAAATGTGAGGAACATGTGTTTTTTTAGCCAAATTTTGAGGTTTGCAAAGGATTCTGGGTAACAGAACCTGGTCTGAGCCCCGCAAGTCACCCCTCCTTGGATTCCCCTAGGTCTCTAGTTTTCAGAAATGCACAGGTTTGTTAGGTTTCCCTAGGTGCCGGCTGAGCTAGAGGCCAAAATCTACAGGTAGGCAATTCGCAAAAAACACACCTGTTTTCTTTCAAAAATTTGGATGTGTCCACGTTGCGCTTTGGGGTGTTTCCTGTCGCGGGCGCTAGGCCTACCCACACAAGTGAGGTATAATTTTTATCGGGAGACTTGGGGGAACGCTGGGTGGAAGGAAATTTGTGGCTCCTCTCAGATTCCAGAACTTTCTGAAACAGAAATGTGAGGAACATGTATTTTTTGAGCCAAATTTTGAGGTTCGCAAAGAATTCTGGGTAACAGAACCTGGTCCGAGCCCCGCAAGTCACCCCATCTTGGATTCCCCTAGGTCTCTAGTTTTCAGAAATGCACAGGTTTGGTAGGTTTCCCTAGGTGCCGTCTGAGCTAGAGGCCAAAATCTACAGGTAGGCACTTCGCAAAAAACACCTCTGTTTTCTATAAAACATTTGGATGTGTCCACGTTGAGCTTTGGGGCGTTTTCTGTCACGGGCGCTAGGCCTACCCACACAAGTGAGGTATAATTTTTATCGGGAGACTTGGGGGAACGCTGGGTGGAAGGAAATTCGTGGCTCCTCTCAGGTTCCAGAACTTTCTGAAACAGAAATGTGAAGAACATGTGTTTTTTTAGCCAACTTTTGAGGTTCGCAAAGGATTCTGGGTAACAGAACCTGGTCCGAGCCCCAGAAGTCACCCCATCTTAGATTCCCCTAGGTCTCTAGTTTTCAGAAATGCACAGGTTTGGTAGGTTTCCCTAGATGCCGGCTGAGCTAGAGACCAAAATCTACAGGTAGGCACTTTGCAAAAAACACCTCTGTTTTCTTTCAAAAATGTGGATCTGTCCACGTTGCGCTTTGGGGCGTTTCCTGTCGCGGGCGCTAGGCCTACCCACACAAGTGAGGTATCATTGTTATCGGGAGACTTGGGGGAACGCTGGGTGGAAGGAAATTTGTGGCTCCTCTCAGGTTCCAGAACTTTCTGAAACAGAAATGTGAGGAACATGTGTTTTTTTAACCAAATTTTGAGGTTCGCAAAGGATTCTGGGTAACAGAACCCGGTCCGAGCCCCGCAAGTCAACCCTCCTTGGATTCCCCTAGGTCTCTAGTTTTCAGAAATGCACAGGTTTGGTAGGTTTCCCTAGGTGCCGACTGAGCTAGAGGCCAAAATCTACAGGTAGGCACTTCGCAAAAAACACCTCTGTTTTCTTTCAAAAATTTGGATGTGTCCACGTTGCGCTTTGGGGCGTTTCCTGTTGGGGTCGCTAGGCCTACCCACACAAGTGAGGTATCTTTTTTATCGGGAAACTTGGGGTAACGCTGGGTGGAAGGAAATTTGTGGCTCCTCTCAGATTCCAGAACTTTCTGCCACAGAAATGTGAGGAACATGTGTTTTTTTAGCCAAATTTTGAGGTTCGCAAAGGATTCTGGGTAACAGATCCTGGTCCGAGCCCCGCAAGTCAACCCTCCTTGGATTCCCCTAGGTCTCTAGTTTTCAGAAATGCACAGGTTTGTTAGGTTTCCCTAGGTGCCGGCTGAGCTAGAGGCCAAAATTTACAGGTAGGCACTTTGCAAAAAACACCTCTGTTTTCTTTCAAAAATTTGGATGTGTCCACGTTGCGCTTTGGGGCTTTTCCTGTCACGGGCGCTAGGCCTACCCACACAAGTGAGGTATAATTTTTATCGGGAGACTTGGGGGAACGCTGGGTGGAAGGAAATTTGTGGCTCCTCTCAGATTCCAGAACTTTCTGCCACAGAAATGTGAGGAACATGTGTTTTTTTAGCCAAATTTTGAGGTTTGCAAAGGATTCTGGGTAACAGAACCTGGTCCGAGCCCCGCAAGTCACCCCTCCTTGGATTCCCCTAGGTCTCTAGTTTTCAGAAATGCACAGGTTTGTTAGGTTTCCCTAGGTGCCGGCTGAGCTAGAGGCCAAAATCTACAGGTAGGCAATTTGCAAAAAACACCTCTGTTTTCTTTCAAAAATTTGGATGTGTCCACGTTGCGCTTTGGGGTGTTTCCTGTCGCGGGCGCTAGGCCTACCCACACAAGTGAGGTATAATTTTTATCGGGAGACTTGGGGGAACGCTGGGTGGAAGGAAATTTGTGGCTCCTCTCGGATTCCAGAACTTTCTGAAACAGAAATGTGAGGAACATGTGTTTTTTGAGCCAAATTTTGAGGTTCGCAAAGAATTCTGGGTAACAGAACCTGGTCCGAGCCCCGCAAGTCACCCCATCTTGGATTCCCCTAGGTCTCTAGTTTTCAGAAATGCACAGGTTTGGTAGGTTTCCCTAGGTGCCGTCTGAGCTAGAGGCCAAAATCTACAGGTAGGCACTTCGCAAAAAACACCTCTGTTTTCTTTAAAAAATTTGGATGTGTCCACGTTGAGCTTTGGGGGGTTTTCTGTCGCGGGCGCTAGGCCTACCCACACAAGTGAGGTATAATTTTTATCGGGAGACTTGGGGGAACGCTGGGTGGAAGGAAATTTGTGGCTCCTCTCAGGTTCCAGAACTTTCTGAAACAGAAATGTGAGGAACATGTGTTTTTTTAGCCAACTTTTGAGGTTCGCAAAGGATTCTGGGTAACAGAACCTGGTCCGAGCCCCAGAAGTCACCCCATCTTAGATTCCCCTAGGTCTCTAGTTTTCAGAAATGCACAGGTTTGGTAGGTTTCCCTAGATGCCGGCTGAGCTAGAGGCAAAAATCTACAGGTAGGCACTTTGCAAAAAACACCTCTGTTTTCTTTCAAAAATGTGGATCTGTCCACGTTGCGCTTTGGGGCGTTTCCTGTCGCGGGCGCTAGGCCTACCCACACAAGTGAGGTATAATCTTTATCGGGAGACTTGGGGGAACGCTGGGTGGAAGGAAATTTGTGGCTCCTCTCAGATTCCAGAACTTTCTGCCACAGAAATGTGAGGAACATGTGTTTTTTTAGCCAAATTTTGAGGTTTGCAAAGGATTCTGGGTAACAGAACCTGGTCCGAGCCCCGCAAGTCACCCCTCCTTGGATTCCCCTAGGTCTCTAGTTTTCAGAAATGCACAGGTTTGGTAGGTTTCCCTAGGTGGCGGCTGAGGTAGAGGCCAAAATGTACAGGTAGGCACTTCGCAAAAAACACCTCTGTTTTCTTTAAAAAATTTGGATGTGTCCACGTTGCGCTTTGGTGCGTTTCCTGTCGTGGGCGCTAGGCCTACCCACACAAGTGAGGTATAATCTTTATCGGGAGACTTGGGGGAACGCTGGGTGGAAGGAAATTTGTGGCTCCTCTCAGATTCCAGAACTTTCTGCCACAGAAATGTGAGGAACATGTGTTTTTTTAGCCAAATTTTGAGGTTTGCAAAGGATTCTGGGTAACAGAACCTGGTCCGAGCCCCGCAAGTCACCCCTCCTTGGATTCCCCTAGGTCTCTAGTTTTCAGAAATGCACAGGTTTGGTAGGTTTCCCTAGGTGGCGGCTGAGCTAGAGGCCAAAATCTACAGGTAGGCACTTCGCAAAAAACACCTCTGTTTTCTTTAAAAAATGTGGATGTGTCCACGTTGCGCTTTGGGGCGTTTCCTGTCACGGGCGCTAGGCCTACCCACACAAGTGAGGTATAATCTTTATCGGGAGACTTGGGGGAACGCTGGGTGGAAGGAAATTTGTGGCTCCTCTCAGATTCCAGAACTTTCTGCCACAGAAATGTGAGGAACATGTGTTTTTTTAGCCAAATTTTGAGGTTTGCAAAGGATTCTGGGTAACAGAACCTGGTCCGAGCCCCGCAAGTCACCCCTCCTTGGATTCCCCTAGGTCTCTAGTTTTCAGAAATGCACAGGTTTGTTAGGTTTCCCTAGGTGCCGGCTGAGCTAGAGGCCAAAATATACAGGTAGGCAATTCGCAAAAAACATCTCTGTTTTCTTTAAAAAATTTGGATGTGTCCACGTTGCGCTTTGGGGCGTTTCCTGTCACGGGCGCTAGGCCTACCCACACAAGTGAGGTATCATTTTTATCGGGAGACTTGGGGGAACGCTGGATGGAAGGAAATTTGTGGCTCCTCTCAGATTCCAGAACTTTCTGCCACAGAAATGTGAGGAACATGTGTTTTTTTAGCCAAATTTTGAGGTTTGCAAAGGATTCTGGGTAACAGAACCTTGTCCGAGCCCAGCAAGTCACCCCATCCTGGATTCCCCTAGGTCTCTAGTTTTCAGAAATTGAAAGGTTTGGTAGGTTTCCCTAGGTGCCGGCTGAGCTAGAGGCCAAAATCTACAGGTAGGCACTTCGCAAAAAACACCTCTGTTTTCTTTCCAAAATTTGGATATGTCCACGTTGCGCTTTGGGGCGTTTCCTGTCGCGGGCGCTAGGCCTACCCACACAAGTGAGGTATCATTTTTATCGGGAGACTTGGGGAAACGCTGGGTGGAAGGAAATTTGTGGCTCCTCTCAGATTCCAGAACTTTCTGCCACAGAAATGTGAGGAACATGTGTTTTTTTACCCACATTTTGAGGTTTGCAAAGGATTCTGGGTAACAGAACCTGGTCCGAGCCCCGCAAGTCAACCCTCCTTGGATTCCCCTAGGTCTCTAGTTTTCAGAAATGCACAGGTTTGTTAGGTTTCCCTAGGTGCCGGCTGAGCTAGAGGCCAAAATTTAAAGGTAGGCACTTTGCAAAAAACACCTCTGTTTTCTTTCAAAAATTTGGATGTGTCCACGTTGCGCTTTGGGGCGTTTCCTGTCACGGGCGCTAGGCCTACCCACACAAGTGAGGTATAATTTTTATCGGGAGACTTGGGGGAACGCTGGGTGGAAGGAAATTTGTGGCTCCTCTCAGATTCCAGAACTTTCTGCCACAGAAATGTGAGGAACATGTGTTTTTTTAGCCAAATTTTGAGGTTTGCAAAGGATTCTGGGTAACAGAACCTGGTCTGAGCCCCGCAAGACACCCCTCCTTGGATTCCCCTAGGTCTCTAGTTTTCAGAAATGCCCAGGTTTGTTAGGTTTCCCTAGGTGCCGGCTGAGCTAGAGGCCAAAATCTACAGGTAGGCAATTCGCAAAAAACACATCTGTTTTCTTTCAAAAATTTGGATGTGTCCACGTTGCGCTTTGGGGTGTTTCCTGTCGCGGGCGCTAGGCCTACCCACACAAGTGAGGTATAATTTTTATCGGGAGACTTGGGGGAACGCTGGGTGGAAGGAAATTTGTGGCTCCTCTCAGATTCCAGAACTTTCTGAAACAGAAATGTGAGGAACATGTGTTTTTTGAGCCAAATTTTGAGGTTCGCAAAGAATTCTGGGTAACAGAACCTGGTCCGAGCCCCGCAAGTCACCCCATCTTGGATTCCCCTAGGTCTCTAGTTTTCAGAAATGCACAGGTTTGGTAGGTTTCCCTAGGTGCCGTCTGAGCTAGAGGCCAAAATCTACAGGTAGGCACTTCGCAAAAAACACCTCTCTTTTCTATAAAACATTTGGATGTGTCCACGTTGAGCTTTGGGGCGTTTTCTGTCACGGGCGCTAGGCCTACCCACACAAGTGAGGTATAATTTTTATCGGGAGACTTGGGGGAACGCTGGGTGGAAGGAAATTCGTGGCTCCTCTCAGGTTCCAGAACTTTCTGAAACAGAAATGTGAGGAACATGTGTTTTTTTAGCCAACTTTTGAGGTTCGCAAAGGATTCTGGGTAACAGAACCTGGTCCGAGCCCCAGAAGTCACCCCATCTTAGATTCCCCTAGGTCTCTAGTTTTCAGAAATGCACAGGTTTGGTAGGTTTCCCTAGATGCCGGCTGAGCTAGAGACCAAAATCTACAGGTAGGCACTTTGCAAAAAACACCTCTGTTTTCTTTCAAAAATGTGGATCTGTCCACGTTGCGCTTTGGGGCGTTTCCTGTCGCGGGCGCTAGGCCTACCCACACAAGTGAGGTATCATTTTTATCGGGAGACTTGGGGGAACGCTGGGTGGAAGGAAATTTGTGGCTCCTCTCAGGTTCCAGAACTTTCTGAAACAGAAATGTGAGGAACATGTGTTTTTTTAGCCAAATTTTGAGGTTCGCAAAGGATTCTGGGTAACAGAACCCGGTCCGAGCCCCGCAAGTCAACCCTCCTTGGATTCCCCTAGGTCTCTAGTTTTCAGAAATGCACAGGTTTGGTAGGTTTCCCTAGGTGCCGACTGAGCTAGAGGCCAAAATCTACAGGTAGGCACTTCGCAAAAAACACCTCTGTTTTCTTTCAAAAATTTGGATGTGTCCACGTTGCGCTTTGGGGCGTTTCCTGTTGGGGTCGCTAGGCCTACCCACACAAGTGAGGTATCTTTTTTATCGGGAAACTTGGGGTAACGCTGGGTGGAAGGAAATTTGTGGCTCCTCTCAGATTCCAGAACTTTCTGCCACAGAAATGTGAGGAACATGTGTTTTTTTAGCCAAATTTTGAGGTTCGCAAAGGATTCTGGGTAACAGATCCTGGTCCGAGCCCCGCAAGTCAACCCTCCTTGGATTCCCCTAGGTCTCTAGTTTTCAGAAATGCACAGGTTTGTTAGGTTTCCCTAGGTGCCGGCTGAGCTAGAGGCCAAAATTTACAGGTAGGCACTTTGCAAAAAACACCTCTGTTTTCTTTCAAAAATTTGGATGTGTCCACGTTGCGCTTTGGGGCTTTTCCTGTCACGGGCGCTAGGCCTACCCACACAAGTGAGGTATAATTTTTATCGGGAGACTTGGGGGAACGCTTGGTGGAAGGAAATTTGTGGCTCCTCTCAGATTCCAGAACTTTCTGCCACAGAAATGTGAGGAACATGTGTTTTTTTAGCCAAATTTTGAGGTTTGCAAAGGATTCTGGGTAACAGAACCTGGTCTGAGCCCCGCAAGTCACCCCTCCTTGGATTCCCCTAGGTCTCTAGTTTTCAGAAATGCACAGGTTTGTTAGGTTTCCCTAGGTGCCGGCTGAGCTAGAGGCCAAAATCTACAGGTAGGCAATTTGCAAAAAACACCTGTTTTCTTTCAAAAATTTGGATGTGTCCACGTTGCGCTTTGGGGTGTTTCCTGTCGCGGGCGCTAGGCCTACCCACACAAGTGAGGTATAATTTTTATCGGGAGACTTGGGGGAACGCTGGGTGGAAGGAAATTTGTGGCTCCTCTCGGATTCCAGAACTTTCTGAAACAGAAATGTGAGGAACATGTGTTTTTTGAGCCAAATTTTGAGGTTCGCAAAGAATTCTGGGTAACAGAACCTGGTCCGAGCCCCGCAAGTCACCCCATCTTGGATTCCCCTAGGTCTCTAGTTTTCAGAAATGCACAGGTTTGGTAGGTTTCCCTAGGTGCCGTCTGAGCTAGAGGCCAAAATCTACAGGTAGGCACTTCGCAAAAAACACCTCTGTTTTCTTTAAAAAATTTGGATGTGTCCACGTTGAGCTTTGGGGGGTTTTCTGTCGCGGGCGCTAGGCCTACCCACACAAGTGAGGTATAATTTTTATCGGGAGACTTGGGGGAACGCTGGGTGGAAGGAAATTTGTGGCTCCTCTCAGGTTCCAGAACTTTCTGAAACAGAAATGTGAGGAACATGTGTTTTTTTAGCCAACTTTTGAGGTTCGCAAAGGATTCTGGGTAACAGAACCTGGTCCGAGCCCCAGAAGTCACCCCATCTTAGATTCCCCTAGGTCTCTAGTTTTCAGAAATGCACAGGTTTGGTAGGTTTCCCTAGATGCCGGCTGAGCTAGAGGCAAAAATCTACAGGTAGGCACTTTGCAAAAAACACCTCTGTTTTCTTTCAAAAATGTGGATCTGTCCACGTTGCGCTTTGGGGCGTTTCCTGTCGCGGGCGCTAGGCCTACCCACACAAGTGAGGTATAATCTTTATCGGGAGACTTGGGGGAACGCTGGGTGGAAGGAAATTTGTGGCTCCTCTCAGATTCCAGAACTTTCTGCGACAGAAATGTGAGGAACATGTGTTTTTTTAGCCAAATTTTGAGGTTTGCAAAGGATTCTGGGTAACAGAACCTGGTCCGAGCCCCGCAAGTCACCCCTCCTTGGATTCCCCTAGGTCTCTAGTTTTCAGAAATGCACAGGTTTGGTAGGTTTCCCTAGGTGGCGTCTGAGGTAGAGGCCAAAATGTACAGGTAGGCACTTCGCAAAAAACACCTCTGTTTTCTTTAAAAAATTTGGATGTGTCCACGTTGCGCTTTGGTGCGTTTCCTGTCGTGGGCGCTAGGCCTACCCACACAAGTGAGGTATAATCTTTATCGGGAGACTTGGGGGAACGCTAGGTGGAAGGAAATTTGTGGCTCCTCTCAGATTCCAGAACTTTCTGCCACAGAAATGTGAGGAACATGTGTTTTTTTAGCCAAATTTTGAGGTTTGCAAAGGATTCTGGGTAACAGAACCTGGTCCGAGCCCCGCAAGTCACCCCTCCTTGGATTCCCCTAGGTCTCTAGTTTTCAGAAATGCACAGGTTTGGTAGGTTTCCCTAGGTGGCGGCTGAGCTAGAGGCCAAAATCTACAGGTAGGCACTTCGCAAAAAACACCTCTGTTTTCTTTAAAAAATGTGGATGTGTCCACGTTGCGCTTTGGGGCGTTTCCTGTCACGGGCGCTAGGCCTACCCACACAAGTGAGGTATAATCTTTATCGGGAGACTTGGGGGAACGCTGGGTGGAAGGAAATTTGTGGCTCCTCTCAGATTCCAGAACTTTCTGCCACAGAAATGTGAGGAACATGTGTTTTTTTAGCCAAATTTTGAGGTTTGCAAAGGATTCTGGGTAACAGAACCTGGTCCGAGCCCCGCAAGTCACCCCTCCTTGGATTCCCCTAGGTCTCTAGTTTTCAGAAATGCACAGGTTTGTTAGGTTTCCCTAGGTGCCGGCTGAGCTAGAGGCCAAAATATACAGGTAGGCAATTCGCAAAAAACATCTCTGTTTTCTTTAAAAAATTTGGATGTGTCCACGTTGCGCTTTGGGGCGTTTCCTGTCACGGGCGCTAGGCCTACCCACACAAGTGAGGTATCATTTTTATCGGGAGACTTGGGGGAACGCTGGATGGAAGGAAATTTGTGGCTCCTCTCAGATTCCAGAACTTTCTGCCACAGAAATGTGAGGAACATGTGTTTTTTTAGCCAAATTTTGAGGTTTGCAAAGGATTCTGGGTAACAGAACCTTGTCCGAGCCCAGCAAGTCACCCCATCCTGGATTCCCCTAGGTCTCTAGTTTTCAGAAATGGAAAGGTTTGGTAGGTTTCCCTAGGTGCCGGCTGAGCTAGAGGCCAAAATCTACAGGTAGGCACTTCGCAAAAAACACCTCTGTTTTCTTTCCAAAATTTGGATATGTCCACGTTGCGCTTTGGGGCGTTTCCTGTCGCGGGCGCTAGGCCTACCCACACAAGTGAGGTATCATTTTTATCGGGAGACTTGGGGAAACGCTGGGTGGAAGGAAATTTGTGGCTCCTCTCAGATTCCAGAACTTTCTGCCACAGAAATGTGAGGAACATGTGTTTTTTTAGCCACATTTTGAGGTTTGCAAAGGATTCTGGGTAACAGAACCTGGTCCGAGCCCCGCAAGTCAACCCTCCTTGGATTCCCCTAGGTCTCTAGTTTTCAGAAATGCACAGGTTTGTTAGGTTTCCCTAGGTGCCGGCTGAGCTAGAGGCCAAAATTTAAAGGTAGGCACTTTGCAAAAAACACCTCTGTTTTCTTTCAAAAATTTGGATGTGTCCACGTTGCGCTTTGGGGCGTTTCCTGTCACGGGCGCTAGGCCTACCCACACAAGTGAGGTATAATTTTTATCGGGAGACTTGGGGGAACGCTGGGTGGAAGGAAATTTGTGGCTCCTCTCAGATTCCAGAACTTTCTGCCACAGAAATGTGAGGAACATGTGTTTTTTTAGCCAAATTTTGAGGTTTGCAAAGGATTCTGGGTAACAGAACCTGGTCTGAGCCCCGCAAGTCACCCCTCCTTGGATTCCCCTAGGTCTCTAGTTTTCAGAAATGCACAGGTTTGTTAGGTTTCCCTAGGTGCCGGCTGAGCTAGAGGCCAAAATCTACAGGTAGGCAATTCGCAAAAAACACATCTGTTTTCTTTCAAAAATTTGGATGTGTCCACGTTGCGCTTTGGGGTGTTTCCTGTCGCGGGCGCTAGGCCTACCCACACAAGTGAGGTATAATTTTTATCGGGAGACTTGGGGGAACGCTGGGTGGAAGGAAATTTGTGGCTCCTCTCAGATTCCAGAACTTTCTGAAACAGAAATGTGAGGAACATGTGTTTTTTGAGCCAAATTTTGAGGTTCGCAAAGAATTCTGGGTAACAGAACCTGCTCCGAGCCCCGCAAGTCACCCCATCTTGGATTCCCCTAGGTCTCTAGTTTTCAGAAATGCACAGGTTTGGTAGGTTTCCCTAGGTGCCGTCTGAGCTAGAGGCCAAAATCTACAGGTAGGCACTTCGCAAAAAACACCTCTGTTTTCTATAAAACATTTGGATGTGTCCACGTTGAGCTTTGGGGCGTTTTCTGTCACGGGCGCTAGGCCTACCCACACAAGTGAGGTATAATTTTTATCGGGAGACTTGGGGGAACGCTGGGTGGAAGGAAATTCGTGGCTCCTCTCAGGTTCCAGAACTTTCTGAAACAGAAATGTGAGGAACATGTGTTTTTTTAGCCAACTTTTGAGGTTCGCAAAGGATTCTGGTAACAGAACCTGGTCCGAGCCCCAGAAGTCACCCCATCTTAGATTCCCCTAGGTCTCTAGTTTTCAGAAATGCACAGGTTTGGTAGGTTTCCCTAGATGCCGGCTGAGCTAGAGACCAAAATCTACAGGTAGGCACTTTGCAAAAAACACCTCTGTTTTCTTTCAAAAATGTGGATCTGTCCACGTTGCGCTTTGGGGCGTTTCCTGTCGCGGGCGCTAGGCCTACCCACACAAGTGAGGTATCATTTTTATCGGGAGACTTGGGGAACGCTGGGTGGAAGGAAATTTGTGGCTCCTCTCAGGTTCCAGAACTTTCTGAAACAGAAATGTGAGGAACATGTGTTTTTTTAGCCAAATTTTGAGGTTCGCAAAGGATTCTGGGTAACAGAACCCGGTCCGAGCCCGCAAGTCAACCCTCCTTGGATTCCCCTAGGTCTCTAGTTTTCAGAAATGCACAGGTTTGGTAGGTTTCCCTAGGTGCCGACTGAGCTAGAGGCCAAAATCTACAGGTAGGCACTTCGCAAAAAACACCTCTGTTTTCTTTCAAAAATTTGGATGTGTCCACGTTGCGCTTTGGGGCGTTTCCTGTTGGGGTCGCTAGGCCTACCCACACAAGTGAGGTATCTTTTTTATCGGGAAACTTGGGTAACGCTGGGTGGAAGGAAATTTGTGGCTCCTCTCAGATTCCAGAACTTTCTGCCACAGAAATGTGAGGAACATGTGTTTTTTTAGCCAAATTTTGAGGTTCGCAAAGGATTCTGGGTAACAGATCCTGGTCCGAGCCCCGCAAGTCAACCCTCCTTCTTGGATTCCCCTAGGTCTCTAGTTTTCAGAAATGCACAGGTTTGTTAGGTTTCCCTAGGTGCCGGCTGAGCTAGAGGCCAAAATTTACAGGTAGGCACTTTGCAAAAAACACCTCTGTTTTCTTTCAAAAATTTGGATGTGTCCACGTTGCGCTTTGGGGCTTTTCCTGTCACGGGCGCTAGGCCTACCCAAACAAGTGAGGTATAATTTTTATCGGGAGACTTGGGGGAACGCTGGGTGGAAGGAAATTTGTGGCTCCTCTCAGATTCCAGAACTTTCTGCCACAGAAATGTGAGGAACATGTGTTTTTTTAGCCAAATTTTGAGGTTTGCAAAGGATTCTGGGTAACAGAACCTGGTCTGAGCCCCGCAAGTCACCCCTCCTTGGATTCCCCTAGGTCTCTAGTTTTCAGAAATGCACAGGTTTGTTAGGTTTCCCTAGGTGCCGGCTGAGCTAGAGGCCAAAATCTACAGGTAGGCAATTTGCAAAAAACACCTCTGTTTTCTTTCAAAATTTGGATGTGTCCACGTTGCGCTTTGGGGTGTTTCCTGTCGCGGGCGCTAGGCCTACCCACACAAGTGAGGTATAATTTTTATCGGGAGACTTGGGGGAACGCTGGGTGGAAGGAAATTTGTGGCTCCTCTCGGATTCCAGAACTTTCTGAAACAGAAATGTGAGGAACATGTGTTTTTTGAGCCAAATTTTGAGGTTCGCTAAGAATTCTGGGTAACAGAACCTGGTCCGAGCCCCGCAAGTCACCCCATCTTGGATTCCCCTAGGTCTCTAGTTTTCAGAAATGCACAGGTTTGGTAGGTTTCCCTAGGTGCCGTCTGAGCTAGAGGCCAAAATCTACAGGTAGGCACTTCGCAAAAAACACCTCTGTTTTCTTTAAAAAATTTGGATGTGTCCACGTTGAGCTTTGGGGGGTTTTCTGTCGCGGGCGCTAGGCCTACCCACACAAGTGAGGTATAATTTTTATCGGGAGACTTGGGGGAACGCTGGGTGGAAGGAAATTTGTAGCTCCTCTCAGGTTCCAGAACTTTCTGAAACAGAAATGTGAGGAACATGTGTTTTTTTAGCCAACTTTTGAGGTTCGCAAAGGATTCTGGGTAACAGAACCTGGTCCGAGCCCCAGAAGTCACCCCATCTTAGATTCCCCTAGGTCTCTAGTTTTCAGAAATGCACAGGTTGGTAGGTTTCCCTAGATGCCGGCTGAGCTAGAGGCAAAAATCTACAGGTAGGCACTTTGCAAAAAACACCTCTGTTTTCTTTCAAAAATGTGGATCTGTCCACGTTGCGCTTTGGGGCGTTTCCTGTCGCGGGCGCTAGGCCTACCCACACAAGTGAGGTATAATCTTTATCGGGAGACTTGGGGGAACGCTGGTGGAAGGAAATTTGTGGCTCCTCTCAGATTCCAGAACTTTCTGCCACAGAAATGTGAGGAACATGTGTTTTTTTAGCCAAATTTTGAGGTTTGCAAAGGATTCTGGGTAACAGAACCTGGTCCGAGCCCCGCAAGTCACCCCTCCTTGGATTCCCCTAGGTCTCTAGTTTTCAGAAATGCACAGGTTTGGTAGGTTTCCCTAGGTGGCGGCTGAGGTAGAGGCCAAAATGTACAGGTAGGCACTTCGCAAAAAACACCTCTGTTTTCTTTAAAAAATTTGGATGTGTCCACGTTGCGCTTTGGTGCGTTTCCTGTCGTGGGCGCTAGGCCTACCCACACAAGTGAGGTATAATCTTTATCGGGAGACTTGGGGGAACGCTGGGTGGAAGGAAATTTGTGGCTCCTCTCAGATTCCAGAACTTTCTGTCACAGAAATGTGAGGAACATGTGTTTTTTTAGCCAAATTTTGAGGTTTGCAAAGGATTCTGGGTAACAGAACCTGGTCCGAGCCCCGCAAGTCACCCCTCCTTGGATTCCCCTAGGTCTCTAGTTTTCAGAAATGCACAGGTTTGGTAGGTTTCCCTAGGTGGCGGCTGAGCTAGAGGCCAAAATCTACAGGTAGGCACTTCGCAAAAAACACCTCTGTTTTCTTTAAAAAATGTGGATGTGTCCACGTTGCGCTTTGGTGCGTTTCCTGTCGTGGGCGCTAGGCCTACCCACACAAGTGAGGTATCATTTTTATCGGGAGACTTGGGGGAATGCTGAGTGGATGGAAATTTGTGGCTCCTCTCAGATTCCAGAACTTTTTGTCACAGAAATGTGAGGAACATGTGTTTTTTAGCCAAATTTTGAGGTTTGCAAAGGATTCTGGGTAACAGAACCTGGTCCGAGCCCCACAAGTCACCCCATCTTGGATTCCCCTAGGTCTCTAGTTTTCAGAAATGCACAGGTTTGGTAGGTTTCCCTAGATTCCGGCTGAGCTAGAGGCCAAAATCTACAGGTAGGCACTTCGCAAAAAACACCTCTGTTTTCTTTAAAAAATGTGGATGTGTCCACGTTGCGCTTTGGGGCGTTTCCTGTCGCGGGCGCTAGGCCTACCCACACAAGTGAGGTATCATTTATATCGGGAGACTTGGGGGAACGCTGGGTGGAAGGAAATTTGTGGCTCCTCTCAGGTTCCAGAACTTTCTGAAACAGAAATGTGAGGAACATGTTTTTTTTTAGCCAAATTTTGAGGTTCGCAAAGGGTTCTGGGTACAGAACCTGGTCCGAGCCCCACAAGTCAACCCTCCTTGGATTCCCCTAGGTCTCTAGTTTTCAGAAATGCACAGGTTTGGTAGGTTTCCCTAGGTGCCGACTGAGCTAGAGGCCAAAATCTACAGGTAGGCACTTCGCAAAAAACACCTCTGTTTTCTTTCAAAAATTTGGATGTGTCCACGTTGCGCTTTGGGGCGTTTCCTGTTGGGGTCGCTAGGCCTACCCACACAAGTGAGGTATCATTTTTTTCGGGAAACTTGGGGGAACGCTGAGTGGAAGGAAATTTGTGGCTCCTCTCAGATTCCAGAACTTTCTGCCACAGAAATGTGAGGAACATGTGTTTTTTTAGCCAAATTTTGAGGTTCGCAAAGGATTCTGGGTAACAGATCCTGGTCCGAGCCCCGCAAGTCAACCCTCCTTGGATTCCCCTAGGTCTCTAGTTTTCAGAAATGCACAGGTTTGTTAGGTTTCCCTAGGTGCCGGCTGAGCTAGAGGCCAAAATTTACAGGTAGGCACTTTGCAAAAACACCTCTGTTTTCTTTCAAAAATTTGGATGTGTCCACGTTGCGCTTTGGGGCTTTTCCTGTCACGGGCGCTAGGCCTACCCACACAAGTGAGGTATAATTTTTATCGGGAGACTTGGGGGAACGCTGGGTGGAAGGAAATTTGTGGCTCCTCTCAGATTCCAGAACTTTCTGCCACAGAAATGTGAGGAACATGTGTTTTTTTAGCCAAATTTTGAGGTTTGCAAAGGATTCTGGGTAACAGAACCTGGTCCGAGCCCCGCAAGTCACCCCTCCTTGGATTCCCCTAGGTCTCTAGTTTTCAGAAATGCACAGGTTTGTTAGGTTTCCCTAGGTGCCGGCTGAGCTAGAGGCCAAAATCTACAGGTAGGCAATTTGCTAAAAACACCTCTGTTTTCTTTCAAAAATTTGGATGTGTCCACGTTGCGCTTTGGGGTGTTTCCTGTCGCGGGCGCTAGGCCTACCCACACAAGTGAGGTATAATTTTTATCGGGAGACTTGGGGGAACGCTAGGTGGAAGGAAATTTGTGGCTCCTCTCGGATTCCAGAACTTTCTGAAACAGAAATGTGAGGAACATGTGTTTTTTGATCCAAATTTTGAGGTTCGCAAAGAATTCTGGGTAACAGAACCTGGTCCGAGCCCCGCAAGTCACCCCATCTTGGATTCCCCTAGGTCTCTAGTTTTCAGAAATGCACAGGTTTGGTAGGTTTCCCTAGGTGCCGTCTGAGCTAGAGGCCAAAATCTACAGGTAGGCACTTCGCAAAAAACACCTCTGTCTTCTTTAAAAAATTTTGATGTGTCCACGTTGAGCTTTGGGGGGTTTTCTGTCGCGGGCGCTAGGCCTACCCACACAAGTGAGGTATAATTTTTATCGGGAGACTTGGGGGAACGCTGGGTGGAAGGAAATTTGTGGCTCCTCTCAGGTTCCAGAACTTTCTGAAACAGAAATGTGAGGAACATGTGTTTTTTTAGCCAACTTTTGAGGTTCGCAAAGGATTCTGGGTAACAGAACCTGGTCCGAGCCCCAGAAGTCACCCCATCTTGGATTCCCCTAGGTCTCTAGTTTTCAGAAATGCACAGGTTTGGTAGGTTTCCCTAGATGCCGGCTGAGCTAGAGGCCAAAATCTACAGGTAGGCACTTCGCAAAAAACACCTCTGTTTTCTTTAAAAAATGTGGATCTGTCCACGTTGCGCTTTGGGGCGCTTCCTGTCGCGGGCGCTAGGCCTACCCACACAAGTGAGGTATCATTTTTATCGGGAGACTTGGGGGAACGCTGGGTGGAAGGAAATTTGTGGCTCCTCTCAGGTTCCAGAACTTTCTGAAACAGAAATGTGAGGAACATGTGTTTTTTTAGCCAAATTTTGAGGTTCGCAAAGGATTCTGGGTAACAGAACCCGGTCCGAGCCCCGCAAGTCAACCCTCCTTGGATTCCCCTAGGTCTCTAGTTTTCAGAAATGCACAGGTTTGGTAGGTTTCCCTAGGTGCCGACTGAGCTAGAGGCCAAAATCTACAGGTAGGCACTTCGCAAAAAACCCCTCTGTTTTCTTTCAAAAATTTGGATGTGTCCACGTTGCGCTTTGGGGCGTTTCCTGTTCGGGTCGCTAGGCCTACCCACACAAGTGAGGTATCATTTTTATCGGGAGACTTGGTGGAACGCTGGGTGGAAGGAAATTTGTGGCACCTCTCAGATTCCAGAACTTTCTGCCACAGAAATGTGAGGAACATGTGTTTTTTTAGCCAAATTTTGAGGTTCGCAAAGGATTCTGGGTAACAGAACCTGGTCCGAGCCCCGCAAGTCAACCCTCCTTGGATTCCCCTAGGTCTCTAGTTTTCAGAAATGCACAGGTTTGTTAGGTTTCCCTAGGTGCCGGCTGTGCTAGAGGCCAAAATTTACAGGTAGGCACTTTGCAAAAAACACCTCTGTTTTCTTTCAAAAATTTGGATGTGTCCACGTTGCGCTTTGGGGCGTTTCCTTTCACGGGCGCTAGGCCTACCCACACAAGTGAGGTATAATCTTTATCGGGAGACTTGGGGGAACGCTGGGTGGAAGGAAATTTGTGGCTCCTCTCAGATTCCAGAACTTTCTGCCACAGAAATGTGAGGAACATGTGTTTTTTTAGCCAAATTTTGAGGTTTGCAAAGGATTCTGGGTAACAGAACCTGGTCCGAGCCCCGCAAGTCACCCCTCCTTGGATTCCCCTAGGTCTCTAGTTTTCAGAAATGCACAGGTTTGGTAGGTTTCCCTAGGTGGCGGCTGAGCTAGAGGCCAAAATCTACAGGTAGGCACTTCGCAAAAAACACCTCTGTTTTCTTTAAAAAATGTGGATGTGTCCACGTTGCGCTTTGGTGCGTTTCCTGTCATGGGCGCTAGGCCTACCCACACAAGTGAGGTATAATCTTTATCGGGAGACTTGGGGGAACGCTGGGTGGAAGGAAATTTGTGGCTCCTCTCAGATTCCAGAACTTTCTGCCACAGAAATGTGAGGAACATGTGTTTTTTTAGCCAAATTTTGAGGTTTGCAAAGGATTCTGGGTAACAGAACCTGGTCCGAGCCCCGCAAGTCACCCCTCCTTGGATTCCCCTAGGTCTCTCGTTTTCAGAAATGCACAGGTTTGTTAGGTTTCCCTAGGTGCCGGCTGAGCTAGAGGCCAAAATCTACAGGTAGGCAATTTGCAAAAAACACCTCTGTTTTCTTTCAAAAATTTGGATGTGTCCACGTTGCGCTTTGGGGTGTTTCCTGTCGCGGGCGCTAGGCCTACCCACACAAGTGAGGTATAATTTTTATCGGGAGACTTGGGGGAACGCTGGGTGGAAGGAAATTTGTGGCTCCTCTCGGATTCCAGAACTTTCTGAAACAGAAATGTGAGGAACATGTGTTTTTTGAGCCAAATTTTGAGGTTCGCAAAGAATTCTGGGTAACAGAACCTGGTCCGAGCCCCGCAAGTCACCCCATCTTGGATTCCCCTAGGTCTCTAGTTTTCAGAAATGCACAGGTTTGGTAGTTTTCCCTAGGTGCC
Organism: Pleurodeles waltl; assembly: GCF_031143425.1. NCBI lineage: Eukaryota > Metazoa > Chordata > Amphibia > Caudata > Salamandridae > Pleurodeles > Pleurodeles waltl. The sequence continues at coordinate 494,314,117 of NC_090444.1, forward strand.
GTCTGAGCTAGAGGCCAAAATCTACAGGTAGGCACTTCGCAAAAAACACCTCTGTCTTCTTTAAAAAATTTGGATGTGTCCACGTTGAGCTTTGGGGGGTTTTCTGTCGCGGGCGCTAGGCCTACCCACACAAGTGAGGTATAATTTTTATCGGGAGACTTGGGGGAACGCTGGGTGGAAGGAAATTTGTGGCTCCTCTCAGGTTCCAGAACTTTCTGAAACAGAAATGTGAGGAACATGTGTTTTTTTAGCCAACTTTTGAGGTTCGCAAAGGATTCTGGGTAACAGAACCTGGTCCGAGCCCCAGAAGTCACCCCATCTTGGATTCCCCTAGGTCTCTAGTTTTCAGAAATGCACAGGTTTGGTAGGTTTCCCTAGATGCCGGCTGAGCTAGAGGCCAAAATCTACAGGTAGGCACTTCGCAAAAAACACCTCTGTTTTCTTTCAAAAATGTGGATCTGTCCACGTTGCGCTTTGGGGCGTTTCGTGTCGCGGGCGCTAGGCCTACCCACACAAGTGAGGTATCATTTTTATCGGGAGACTTGGGGGAACGCTGGGTGGAAGGAAATTTGTGGCTCCTCTCAGGTTCCAGAACTTTCTGAAACAGAAATGTGAGGAACATGTGTTTTTTTAGCCAAATTTTGAGGTTCGCAAAGGATTCTGGGTAACAGAACCCGGTCCGAGCCCCGCAAGTCAACCCTCCTTGGATTCCCCTAGGTCTCTAGTTTTCAGAAATGCACAGGTTTGGTAGGTTTCCCTAGGTGTCGACTGAGCTAGAGGCCAAAATCTACAGGTAGGCACTTCGCAAAAAACACCTCTGTTTTCTTTCAAAAATTTGGATGTGTCCACGTTGCGCTTTGGGGCGTTTCCTGTTCGGGTCGCTAGGCCTACCCACACAAGTGAGGTATCATTTTTATCGGGAGACTTGGTGGAACGCTGGGTGGAAGGAAATTTGTGGCACCTCTCAGATTCCAGAACTTTCTGCCACAGAAATGTGAGGAACATGTGTTTTTTTAGCCAAATTTTGAGGTTCGCAAAGGATTCTGGGTAACAGAACCTGGTCCGAGCCCCGCAAGTCAACCCTCCTTGGATTCCCCTAGGTCTCTAGTTTTCAGAAATGCACAGGTTTGTTAGGTTTCCCTAGGTGCCGGCTGTGCTAGAGGCCAAAATTTACAGGTAGGCACTTTGCAAAAAACACCTCTGTTTTCTTTCAAAAATTTGGATGTGTCCACCTTGCGCTTTGGGGCGTTTCCTGTCACGGGCGCTAGGCCTACCCACACAAGTGAGGTATAATCTTTATCGGGAGACTTGGGGGAACGCTGGGTGGAAGGTAATTTGTGGCTCCTCTCAGATTCCAGAACTTTCTGCCACAGAAATGTGAGGAACATGTGTTTTTCTTTAGCCAAATTTTGAGGTTTGCAAAGGATTCTGGGTAACAGAACCTGGTCCGAGCCCCGCAAGTCACCCCTCCTTGGATTCCCCTAGGTCTCTAGTTTTCAGAAATGCACAGGTTTGGTAGGTTTCCCTAGGTGGCGGCTGAGCTAGAGGCCAAAATCTACAGGTAGGCACTTCGCAAAAAACACCTCTGTTTTCTTTAAAAAATGTGGATGTGTCCACGTTGCGCTTTGGTGCGTTTCCTGTCATGGGCGCTAGGCCTACCCACACAAGTGAGGTATAATCTTTATCGGGAGACTTGGGGGAACGCTGGGTGGAAGGAAATTTGTGGCTCCTCTCAGATTCCAGAACTTTCTGCCACAGAAATGTGAGGAACATGTGTTTTTTTAGCCAAATTTTGAGGTTTGCAAAGGATTCTGGGTAACAGAACCTGGTCCGAGCCCCGCAAGTCACCCCTCCTTGGATTCCCCTAGGTCTCTAGTTTTCAGAAATGCACAGGTTTGTTAGGTTTCCCTAGGTGCCGGCTGAGCTAGAGGCCAAAATCTACAGGTAGGCAATTTGCAAAAAACACCTCTGTTTTCTTTCAAAAATTTGGATGTGTCCACGTTGCGCTTTGGGGTGTTTCCTGTCGCGGGCGCTAGGCCTACCCACACAAGTGAGGTATAATTTTTATCGGGAGACTTGGGGGAACGCTGGGTGGAAGGAAATTTGTGGCTCCTCTCGGATTCCAGAAATTTCTGAAACAGAAATGTGAGGAACATGTGTTTTTTGAGCCAAATTTTGAGGTTCGCAAAGAATTCTGGGTAACAGAACCTGGTCCGAGCCCCGCAAGTCACCCCATCTTGGATTCCCCTAGGTCTCTAGTTTTCAGAAATGCACAGGTTTGGTAGGTTTCCCTAGGTGCCGTCTGAGCTAGAGGCCAAAATCTACAGGTAGGCACTTCGCAAAAAACACCTCTGTCTTCTTTAAAAAATTTGGATGTGTCCACGTTGAGCTTTGGGGGGTTTTCAGTCGCGGGCGCTAGGCCTACCCACACAAGTGAGGTATAATTTTTATCGGGAGACTTGGGGGAACGCTGGGTGGAAGGAAATTTGTGGCTCCTCTCAGGTTCCAGAACTTTCTGAAACAGAAATGTGAGGAACATGTGTTTTTTTAGCCAACTTTTGAGGTTCGCAAAGGATTCTGGGTAACAGAACCTGGTCCGAGCCCCAGAAGTCACCCCATCTTGGATTCCCCTAGGTCTCTAGTTTTCAGAAATGCACAGGTTTGGTAGGTTTCCCTAGATGCCGGCTGAGCTAGAGGCCAAAATCTACAGGTAGGCACTTCGCAAAAAACACCTCTGTTTTCTTTCAAAAATGTGGATCTGTCCACGTTGCGCTTTGGGGCGTTTCGTGTCGCGGGCGCTAGGCCTACCCACACAAGTGAGGTATCATTTTTATCGGGAGAATTGGGGGAACGCTGGGTGGAAGGAAATTTGTGGCTCCTCTCAGGTTCCAGAACTTTCTGAAACAGAAATGTGAGGAACATGTGTTTTTTTAGCCAAATTTTGAGGTTCGCAAAGGATTCTGGGTAACAGAACCCGGTCCGAGCCCCGCAAGTCAACCCTCCTTGGATTCCCCTAGGTCTCTAGTTTTCAGAAATGCACAGGTTTGGTAGGTTTCCCTAGGTGCCGACTGAGCTAGAGGCCAAAATCTACAGGTAGGCACTTCGCAAAAAACACCTCTGTTTTCTTTCAAAAATTTGGATGTGTCCACGTTGCGCTTTGGGGCGTTTCCTGTTCGGGTCGCTAGGCCTACCCACACAAGTGAGGTATCATTTTTATCGGGAGACTTGGTGGAACGCTGGGTGGAAGGAAATTTGTGGCACCTCTCAGATTCCAGAACTTTCTGCCACAGAAATGTGAGGAACATGTGTTTTTTTAGCCAAATTTTGAGGTTCGCAAAGGATTCTGGGTAACAGAACCTGGTCCGAGCCCCGCAAGTCAACCCTCCTTGGATTCCCCTAGGTCTCTAGTTTTCAGAAATGCACAGGTTTGTTAGGTTTCCCTAGGTGCCGGCTGTGCTAGAGGCCAAAATTTACAGGTAGGCACTTTGCAAAAAACACCTCTGTTTTCTTTCAAAAATTTGGATGTGTCCACCTTGCGCTTTGGGGCGTTTCCTGTCACGGGCGCTAGGCCTACCCACACAAGTGAGGTATAATCTTTATCGGGAGACTTGGGGGAACGCTGGGTGGAAGGAAATTTGTGGCTCCTCTCAGATTCCAGAACTTTCTGCCACAGAAATGTGAGGAACATGTGTTTTTTTAGCCAAATTTTGAGGTTTGCAAAGGATTCTGGGTAACAGAACCTGGTCCGAGCCCCGCAAGTCACCCCTCCTTGGATTCCCCTAGGTCTCTAGTTTTAAGAAATGCACAGGTTTGGTAGGTTTCCCTAGGTGGCGGCTGAGCTAGAGGCCATAATCTACAGGTAGGCACTTCGCAAAAAACACCTCTGTTTTCTTTAAAAAATGTGGATGTGTCTACGTTGCGCTTTGGTGCGTTTCCTGTCGTGGGCGCTAGGCCTACCCACACAAGTGAGGTATAATCTTTATCGGGAGACTTGGGGGAACGCTGGGTGGAAGGAAATTTGTGGCTCCTCTCAGTTTCCAGAACTTTCTGCCACAGAAATGTGAGGAACATGTGTTTTTTTAGCCAAATTTTGAGGTTTGCAAAGGATTCTGGGTAACAGAACCTGGTCCGAGCCCCGCAAGTCACCCCTCCTTGGATTCCCCTAGGTCTCTAGCTTTCAGAAATGCACAGGTTTGGTAGGTTTCCCTAGGTGGCGGCTGAGCTAGAGGCCAAAATCTACAGGTAGGCACTTCGCAAAAAACACCTCTGTTTTCTTTAAAAAATGTGGATGTGTCCACGTTGCGCTTTGGTGCTTTTCCTGTCGTGGGCGCTAGGCCTACCCACACAAGTGAGGTATCATTTTTATCGGGAGACTTGGGGGAACTCTGTGTGGATGGAAATTTGTGGCTCCTCTCAGATTCCAGAACTTTTTGTCACAGAAATGTGAGGAACATGTGTTTTTTAGCCAAATTTTGAGGTTCGCAAAGGATTCTGGGTAACAGAACCTGGTCTGAGCCCCACAAGTCACCCCATCTTGGATTCCCCTAGGTCTCTAGTTTTCAGAAATGCACAGGTTTGGTAGGTTTCCCTAGATGCCGGCTGAGCTAGAGGCCAAAATCTACAGGTAGGCACTTCGCAAAAAACACCTCTGTTTTCTTTCAAAAATTTGGATATGTCCAAGTTGCGCTTTGGGGCGTTTCCTGTCACGGGCGCTAGGCCTACCCACACAAGTGAGGTATCATTTTTATCGGGAGACTTGGGGAAACGCTGGGTGGAAGGAAATTTGTGGCTCCTCTCAGATTCCAGAACTTTCTGCCACAGAAATGTGAGGAACATGTGTTTTTTTAGCCACATTTGAGGTTTGCAAAGGATTCTGGGTAACAGAACCTGGTCCGAGCCCCGCAAGTCACCCCTCCTTGGATTCCCCTAGGTCTCTAGTTTTCAGAAATGCACAGGTTTGGTAGGTTTCCCTAGGTGGCGGCTGAGCTAGAGGCCAAAATCTACAGGTAGGCACTTCGCAAAAAACACCTCTGTTTTCTTTAAAAAATGTGGATGTGTCCACGTTGCGCTTTGGTGCGTTTCCTGTCGTGGGCGCTAGGCCTACCCACACAAGTGAGGTATAATCTTTATCGGGAGACTTGGGGGAACGCTGGGTGGAAGGAAATTTGTGGCTCCTCTCAGTTTCCAGAACTTTCTGCCACAGAAATGTGAGGAACATGTGTTTTTTTAGCCAAATTTTGAGGTTTGCAAAGGATTCTGGGTAACAGAACCTGGTCCGAGCCCCGCAAGTCACCCCTCCTTGGATTCCCCTAGGTCTCTAGTTTTCAGAAATGCACAGGTTTGTTAGGTTTCCCTAGGTGCCGGCTGAGCTAGAGGCCAAAATTTACAGGTAGACACTTTGCAAAAAACACCTCTGTTTTCTTTAAAAAATGTGGATGTGTCCACGTTGCGCTTTGGTGCGTTTCCTGTCACGGGCGCTAGGCCTACCCACACAAGTGAGGTATAATTTTTATCGGGAGACTTGGGGGAACGCTAGGTGGAAGGAAATTTGTGGCTCCTCTCAGATTCCAGAACTTTCTGCCACAGAAATGTGAGGAACATGTGTTTTTTTAGCCAAATTTTGTGGTTTGCAAAGGATTCTGGGTAACAGAACCTGGTCCGAGCCCCGCAAGTCACACCTCCTTGGATTCCCCTAGGTCTCTAGTTTTCAGAAATGCACAGGTTTGTTAGGTTTCCCTAGGTGCCGGCTGAGCTAGAGGCCAAAATCTACAGGTAGGCACTTCCCAAAAAACATCTCTGTTTTCTTTCAAAAATTTGGATGTGTCCACGTTGCGCTTTGGGGTGTTTCCTGTCGCGGGCGCTAGGCCTACCCACACAAGTGAGGTATCATTTTTATCGGGAGACTTGGGGGAACGCTGGGTGGAAGGAAATTTGTGGCTCCTCTCAGATTCCAGAACTTTCTGAAACAGAAATGTGAGGAACATGTGTTTTTTGAGCCAAATTTTGAGGTTCGCAAAGAATTCTGGGTAACAGAACCTGGTCCGAGCCCCGCAAGTCACCCCATCTTGGATTCCCCTAGGTCTCTAGTTTTCAGAAATGCACAGGTTTGGTAGGTTTCCCTAGGTGCCGGCTGAGCTAGAGGCCAAAATCTACAGGTAGGCACTTCGCAAAAAACATCTCTGTTTTCTTTAAAAAATTTGGATGTGTCCACGTTGCGCTTTGGGGCGTTTCCTGTCACGGGCGCTAGGCCTACCCACACAAGTGAGGTATCATTTTTATCGGGAGACTTGGGGGAACGCTGGATGGAAGGAAATTTGTGGCTCCTCTCAGATTCCAGAACTTTCTGCCACAGAAATGTGAGGAACATGTGTTTTTTTAGCCAAATTTTGAGGTTCGCAAAGGATTCTGGGTAACAGAACCTGGTCAGAGCCCCGCAAGTCAACCCTCCTTGGATTCCCCTAGGTCTCTAGTTTTCAGAAATGCACAGGTTTGGTAGGTTTCCCTAGGTGCCGGCTGAGCTAGAGGCCAAAATCTACAGGTAGGCACTTCGCAAAAAACACCTATGTTTTCTTTCAAAAATTTGGATGTGTCCACGTTGCGCTTTGGGGCGTTTCCTGACGCGAGCGCTAGGCCTACCCACACAAGTGAGGTATCATTTTTATCGGGAGACTTGGGGGAACGCTGGGTGGAAAGAAATTTGTGGCTTCTCTCAGATTCCAGAACTTTCTGTCACAGAAATGTGAGGAACATGTGTTTTTTTAGCCAAATTTTGAGGTTCACAAAGGATTCTGGGTAACAGAACATGGTCCGAGCCCCGCAAGTCACCCCGTCCTGGATTCCCCTAGGTCTCTAGTTTTTAGAAATGCACAGGTTTGGTAGGTTTCCCTAGGTGCCGGCTGAGCTAGAGGCCAAAATCTACAGGTAGGCACTTCGCAAAAAACACCTCTGTTTTCTTTCCAAAATTTGGATATGTCCACGTTGCGCTTTGGGGCGTTTCCTGTCGCGGGCGCTAGGCCTACCCACACAAGTGAGGTATCATTTTTATCAAGAGACTTGGGGAAACGCTGGGTGGAAGGAAATTTGTGGCTCCTCTCAGATTCCAGAACTTTCTGCCACAGAAATGTGAGGAACATGTGTTTTTTTAGCCACATTTTGAGGTTTGCAAAGGATTCTGGGTAACAGAACCTGGTCCGAGCCCCGCAAGTCAACCCTCCTTGGATTCCCCTAGGTCTCTAGTTTTCAGAAATGCACAGGTTTGTTAGGTTTCCCTAGGTGCCGGCTGAACTAGAGGCCAAAATTTAAAGGTAGGCACTTTGCGAAAAACACCTCTGTTTTCTTTCAAAAATTTGGATGTGTCCACGTTGCGCTTTGGGGCGTTTCCTGTCATGGGCGCTAGGCCTACCCACACAAGTGAGGTATAATTTTTATCGGGAGACTTGGGGGAACGCTGGGTGGAAAGAAATTTGTGGCTCCTCTCAGATTCCAGAACTTTCTGCCACAGAAATGTGAGGAACATGTGTTTTTTTAGCCAAATTTTGAGGTTTGCAAAGGATTCTGGGTAACAGAACCTGGTCTGAGCCCCGCAAGTCACCCCTCCTTGGATTCCCCTAGGTCTCTAGTTTTCAGAAATGCACAGGTTTGTTAGTTTTCCCTAGGTGCCGGCTGAGCTAGAGGCCAAAATCTACAGGTAGGCAATTCGCAAAAAACACATCTGTTTTCTTTCAAAAATGTGGATGTGTCCACGTTGCGCTTTGGCGTGTTTCCTGTCGCGGGCGCTAGGCCTACCCACACAAGTGAGGTATAATTTTTATCGGGAGACTTGGGGGAACGCTGGGTGGAAGGAAATTTGTGGCTCCTCTCAGATTCCAGAACTTTCTGCCACAGAAATGTGAGGAACATGTGTTTTTTTAGCCAAATTTTGAGGTTCGCAAAGGATTCTGGGTAACAGAACGTGGTCCGAGCCCCGCAAGTCACCCCATCCTGGATTCCCCTAGGTCTCTAGTTTTTAGAAATGCACAGGTTTGGTAGGTTTCCCTAGGTGCCGGCTGAGCTAGAGGCCAAAATCCACAGGTATGCTCTTCGCAAAAAACACCTCTGCTTTCTTTCAAAGATTTGGATGTGTCCACGTTGCGCTTTTGAGCGTTTTCTGTCGCGGGTGCTAGGCCTACCCACACAAGTGAGGTATCATTTTTATCAGGAGACTTGGGGGAACGCTGGGTGAAAGGAAATTTGTGGCTCCTCTCAGATTCCAGAACTTTCTGCCACAGAAATGTGAGGAACATGTGTTTTTTTAGCCAAATTTTGAGGTTTGCAAAGGATTCTGGGTAACAGAACCTTGTCCGAGCCCAGCAAGTCACCCCATCCTGGATTCCCCTAGGTCTCTAGTTTTCAGAAATGGAAAGGTTTGGTAGGTTTCCCTAGGTGCCGGCTGAGCTAGAGGCCAAAATCTACAGGTAGGCACTTCGCAAAAAACACCTCTGTTTTCTTTCCAAAATTTGGATATGTCCACGTTGCGCTTTGGGGCGTTTCCTGTCGCGGGCGCTAGGCCTACCAACACAAGTGAGGTATCATTTTTATCGGGAGACTTGGGGAAACGCTGGGTGGAAGGAAATTTGTGGCTCCTCTCAGATTCCAGAACTTTCTGCCACAGAAATGTGAGGAACATGTGTTTTTTTAGCCACATTTTGAGGTTTGCAAAGGATTCTGGGTAACAGAACCTGGTCCGAGCCCCGCAAGTCAACCCTCCTTGGATTCCCCTAGGTCTCTAGTTTTCAGAAATGCACAGGTTTGTTAGGTTTCCCTAGGTGCCGGCTGAGCTAGAGGCCAAAATTTAAAGGTAGGCACTTTGCAAAAAACACCTCTGTTTTCATTCAAAAATTTGGATGTGTCCACGTTGCGCTTTGGGGCGTTTCCTGTCACGGGCGCTAGGCCTACTCACACAAGTGAGGTATAATTTTTATCGGGAGACTTGGGGGAACGCTGGGTGGAAGGAAATTTGTGGCTCCTCTCAGATTCCAGAACTTTCTGCCACAGAAATGTGAGGAACATGTGTTTTTTTAGCCAAATTTTGAGGTTTGCAAAGGATTCTGGGTAACAGAACCTGGTCTGAGCCCCGCAAGTCACCCCTCCTTGGATTCCCCTAGGTCTCTAGTTTTCAGAAATGCACAGGTTTGGTAGGTTTCCCTAGGTGCCGGCTGAGCTAGAGGCCAAAATTTAAAGGTAGGCACTTTGCAAAAAACACCTCTGTTTTCTTTCAAAAATTTGGATGTGTCCACGTTGCGCTTTGGGGCGTTTCCTGTCACGGGCGCTAGGCCTACTCACACAAGTGAGGTATAATTTTTATCGGGAGACTTGGGGGAACGCTGGGTGGAAGGAAATTTGTGGCTCCTCTCAGATTCCAGAACTTTCTGCCACAGAAATGTGAGGAACATGTGTTTTTTTAGCCAAATTTTGAGGTTTGCAAAGGATTCTGGGTAACAGAACCTGGTCCGAGCCCCGCAAGTCACCCCATCTTGGATTCCCCTAGGTCTCTAGTTTTCAGAAATGCACAGGTTTGGTAGGTTTCCCTAGGTGCCGTCTGAGCTAGAGGCCAAAATCTACAGGTAGGCACTTCGCAAAAAACACCTCTGTTTTCTTTAAAAAATTTGGATGTGTCCACGTTGAGCTTTGGGGCGTTTTCTGTCACGGGCGCTAGGCCTACCCGCACAAGTGAGGTATCATTTTTATCGGGAGACTTGGGGGAACGCTGGGTGGAAGGAAATTTGTGGCTCCTCTCAGGTTCCAGAACTTTCTGAAACAGAAATGTGAGGAACATGTGTTTTTTTAGCCAACTTTTGAGGTTCGCAAAGGATTCTGGGTAACAGAACCTGGTCCGAGCCCCACAAGTCAACCCATTGTGGATTCCCCTAGGTCTCTAGTTTTCAGAAATGCACAGGTTTGGTAGGTTTCCCTAGGTTCCGGCTGAGCTAGAGGCCAAAATCCACAGGTACGCACTTTGCAAAAAACACCTCTGTTTTCTTTCAAAAATTTGGATGTGTCCACGTTGCGCTTTGGAGCGTTTTCTGTCGCGGGTGCTAGGCCTACCCACACAAGTGAGGTATCATTTTTATCGGGAGACTTGGGGGAACGCTGGGTGGAAGGAAATTTGTGGCTCCTCTCAGATTCCAGAACTTTCTGCCACAGAAATGTGAGGAACATGTGTTTTTTTAGCCACATTTTGAGGTTTGCAAAGGATTCTGGGTAACAGAACCGGGTCCGAGCCCCGCAAGTCACCCCTCCTTGGATTCCCCAAGGTCTCTAGTTTTCAGAAATGCACAGGTTTGGTAGGTTTCCCTAGGTGCCGTCTGAGCTAGAGGCCAAAATCTACAGGTAGGCAATTCGCAAAAAACACATCTGTTTTCTTTCAAAAATTTGGATGTGTCCACGTTGCGCTTTGGGGTGTTTCCTGTCACGGGCGCTAGGCCTACCCACACAAGTGAGGTATAATTTTTATCGGGAGACTTGGGGGAACGCTGGGTGGAAGGAAATTTGTGGCTCCTCTCAGATTCCAGAACTTTCTGAAACAGAAATGTGAGGAACATGTGATTTTTGAGCCAAATTTTGAGGTTCGCAAAGAATTCTGGGTAACAGAACCTGGTCCGAGCCCCGCAAGTCACCCCATCTTGGATTCCCCTAGGTCTCTAGTTTTCAGAAATGCACAGGTTTGGTAGGTTTCCCTAGGTGCCGTCTGAGCTAGAGGCCAAAATCTACAGGTAGGCACTTCGCAAAAAACACCTCTGTTTTCTTTAAAAAATTTGGATGTGTCCACGTTGAGCTTTGGGGCGTTTTCTGTCACGGGCGCTAGGCCTACCCGCACAAGTGAGGTATCATTTTTATCGGGAGACTTGGGGGAACGCTGGGTGGAAGGAAATTTGTGGCTCCTCTCAGGTTCCAGAACTTTCTGAAACAGAAATGTGAGGAACATGTGTTTTTTTAGCCAACTTTTGAGGTTCGCAAAGGATTCTGGGTAACAGAACCTGGTCCGAGCCCCACAAGTCAACCCATTGTGGATTCCCCTAGGTCTCTAGTTTTCAGAAATGCACAGGTTTGGTAGGTTTCCCTAGGTTCCGGCTGAGCTAGAGGCCAAAATCCACAGGTACGCACTTTGCAAAAAACACCTCTGTTTTCTTTCAAAAATTTGGATGTGTCCACGTTGCGCTTTGGAGCGTTTTCTGTCGCGGGTGCTAGGCCTACCCACACAAGTGAGGTATCATTTTTATCGGGAGACTTGGGGGAACGCTGGGTGGAAGGAAATTTGTGGCTCCTCTCAGATTCCAGAACTTTCTGCCACAGAAATGTGAGGAACATGTGTTTTTTTAGCCACATTTTGAGGTTTGCAAAGGATTCTGGGTAACAGAACCGGGTCCGAGCCCCGCAAGTCACCCCTCCTTGGATTCCCCTAGGTCTCTAGTTTTCAGAAATGCACAGGTTTGTTAGGTTTCCCTAGGTGCCGGCTGAGCTAGAGGCCAAAATCTACAGGTAGGCAATTTGCAAAAAACACCTCTGTTTTCTTTCAAAAATTTGGATGTGTCCACGTTGCGCTTTGGGGTGTTTCCTGTCGCGGGCGCTAGGCCTACCCACACAAGTGAGGTATAATTTTTATCGGGAGACTTGGGGGAACGCTGGGTGGAAGGAAATTTGTGGCTCCTCTCGGATTCCAGAACTTTCTGAAACAGAAATGTGAGGAACATGTGTTTTTTTAGCCAAATTTTGAGGTTCGCAAAGAATTCTGGGTAACAGAACCTGGTCCGAGCCCCGCAAGTCACCCCATCTTGGATTCCCCTAGGTCTCTAGTTTTCAGAAATGCACAGGTTTGGTAGGTTTCCCTAGGTGCCGTCTGAGCTAGAGGCCAAAATCTACAGGTAGGCACTTCGCAAAAAACACCTCTGTTTTCTTTAAAAAATTGGGATGTGTCCACGTTGAGCTTTGGGGGGTTTTGTGTTGCGGGCGCTAGGCCTACCCACACAAGTGAGGTATCATTTTTATCGAGAGACTTGGGAAACGCTGGGTGGAAGGAAATTTGTGGCTCCTCTCAGATTCCAGAACTTTCTGCCACAGAAATGTGAGGAACATGTGTTTTTTTAGCCACATTTTGAGGTTTGCAAAGGATTCTGGGTAACAGAACCTGGTCCGAGCCCCGCAAGTCAACCCTCCTTGGATTTCCCTAGGTCTCTAGTTTTCAGAAATGCACAGGTTTGTTAGGTTTCCCTAGGTGCCGGCTGAGCTAGAGGCCAAAATTTACAAGTAGGCACTTTGCAAAAAACACCTCAGTTTTCTTTCAAAAATTTGGATGTGTCCACGTTGCGCTTTGGGGCGTTTCCTGTCACGGGCGCTAGGCCTACCCACACAAGTGAGGTGTAATTTTTATCGGGAGACTTGGGGGAACGCTAGGTGGAAGGAAATTTGTGGCTCCTCTCAGATTCCAGAACTTTCTGCCACAGAAATGTGAGGAACATGTGTTTTTTTAGCCAAATTTTGAGGTTTGCAAAGGATTCTGGGTAACAGAACCTGGTCCGAGCCCCGCAAGTCACACCTCCTTGGATTCCCCTAGGTCTCTAGTTTTCAGAAATGCACAGGTTTGGTAAGTTTCCCTAGGTTCCGTCTGAGCTAGAGGCCAAAATCCACAGGTACGCACTTTGCAAAAAACACCTATGTTTTCTTTAAAACATTTGGATGTGTCCACGTTGCGCTTTGGGGCGTTTCCTGTCGCGGGAGCTAGGTCTACAAACACAAGTGAGGTATCATTTTTATCGGGAGACTTGGGGGAACGCTGGGTGGAAAGAAATTTGTGGCTTCTCTCAGATTCCAGAACTTTCTGCCACAGAAATGTGAGGAACATGTTTTTTTTAGCCAAATTTTGAGGTTCGCAAAGGATTCTGGGTAACAGAACCTGGTCCGAGCCCCGCAAGTCACCCCATCTTGGATTCCCCTAGGTCTCTAGTTTTCAGAAATGCACAGGTTTGGTAGGTTTCCCTAGGTTCCGGCTGAGCTAGAGGCCAAAATCCACAGGTATGCACTTTGCAAAAAACACCTCTGTTTTCTTTCAAAAATTTGGATGTGCCCACGTTGCGCTTTGGGGCGTTTCCTGTCGCGGGCGCTAGGCCTACCCACACAAGTGAGGTATCATTTTTATCGGGAGACTTGGGGGAACGCTGGGTGGAAGGAAATTTGTGGCTCCTCTCAGATTCCAGAACTTTCTGCCACAGAAATGTGAGGAACATGTGTTTTTTTAGCCAAATTTTGAGGTTTACAAAGGATTCTGGGTAACAGAACCTGGTCCGAGCCCCGCAAGTCACACCTCCTTGGATTCCCCTAGGTCTCTAGTTTTCAGAAATGCACAGGTTTCTTAGGTTTCCCTAGGTGCCGGCTGAGCTAGAGGCCAAAATCTACAGGTAGGCACTTCGCAAAAAACACCTCTGTTTTCTTTCAAAAATTTGGATGTGTCCACGTTGCGCTTTGGGGCGTTTCCTGTCGCGGGCGCTAGGCCTACCCACACAAGTGAGGTATCATTTTTATCGGGAGACTTGGGGGAACGCTGGGTGGAAGGAAATTTGTGGCTCCTCTCAGATTCCAGAACTTTCTGCAACAGAAATGTGAGGAACATGTGTTTTTTTAGCCAAATATTGAGGTTCGCAAAGGATTCTGGGTCACAGAACGTGGTCCGAGCCCCGCAAGTCACCCCATCTTGGATTCCCCTAGGTCTCTAGTTTTCAGAAATGCACAGGTTTGGTAGGTTTCCCTAGGTGCCGGCTGAGCTAGAGGCCAAAATCCACAGGTGCGCAGTTCGCAAAAAACACCTCTGTTTTCTTTCAAAAATTTGGATGTGTCCACGTTGCACTTTGGAGCGTTTTCTGTTGCGGGTGCTAGGCCTACCCACACAAGTGAGGTATCATTTTTATCGGGAGACTTGGGGGAACGCTGGGTGGAAGGAAATTTGTGGCTTCTCTCAGATTCCAGAACTTTCTGCCACAGAAATGTGAGGAACATGTGTTTTTTTAGCCAAATTTTGTGGTTTGCAAAGGATTCTGGGTAACAGAACCTGGCACGAGCCCCGCAAGTCACACCTCCTTGGATTCCCCTAGGTCTCTAGTTTTCAGAAATGCACAGGTTTGTTAGGTTTCCCTAGGTGCCGGCTGAGCTAGAGGCCAAAATCTACAGGTAGGCACTTCGCAAAAAACACCTCTGTTTTCTTTCAAAAATTTGGATGTGTCCACGTTGCGCTTTGGGGTGTTTCCTGTCGCGGGCGCTAGGCCTACCCACACAAGTGAGGTATCATTTTTATCGGGAGACTTGGGGGAACGCTGGGTGGAAGGAAATTTGTGGCTCCTCTCAGATTCCAGATCTTTCTGAAACAGAAATGTGAGGAACATGTGTTTTTTGAGCCAAATTTTGACGTTCGCAAAGAATTCTGGTAACAGAACCTGGTCCGAGCCCCGCAAGTCACCCCATCTTGGATTCCCCTAGGTCTCTAGTTTTCAGAAATGCACAGGTTTGGTAGGTTTCCCTAGGTGCCGGCTGAGCTAGAGGCCAAAATCTACAGGTAGGCACTTCGTAAAAAACATCTCTGTTTTCTTTAAAAAATTTGGATGTGTCCACGTTGCGCTTTGGGGCGTTTCCTGTCACGGGCGCTAGGCCTACCCACACAAGTGAGGTATCATTTTTATCGGGAGACTTAGGGGAACGCTGGGTGGAAGGAAATTTGTGGCTCCTCTCAGATTCCAGAACTTTCTGCCACAGAAATGTGAGGAACATGTGTTTTTTTAGCCAAATTTTGAGGTTCGCAAAGGATTCTGGGTAACAGAACATGGTCAGAGCCCCGCAAGTCAACCCTCCTTGGATTCCCCTAGGTCTCTAGTTTTTAGAAATGCACAGGTTTGGTAGGTTTCCCTAGGTGCCGGCTGAGCTAGAGGCCAAAATCCACAGGTATGCTCTTCGCAAAAAACACCTCTGTTTTCTTTCAAAAATTTGGATGTGTCCACGTTGCGCTTTGGAGCGTTTTCTGTCGCGGGTGCTAGGCCTACCCACACAAGTGAGGTATCATTATTATCGGGAGACTTGGGGGAACGCTGGGTGAAAGGAAATTTGTGGTTCCTCTCAGATTCCAGAACTTTCTGCCACAGATATGTGAGGAACATGTGTTTTTTTAGCCAAATTTTGAGGTTTGCAAAGGATTCTGGGTAACAGAACCTTGTCCGAGCCCAGCAAGTCACCCCATCCTGGATTCCCCTAGGTCTCTAGTTTTCAGAAATGGAAAGGTTTGGTAGGTTTCCCTAGGTGCCGGCTGAGCTAGAGGCCAAAATCTACAGGTAGGCACTTCGCAAAAAACACCTCTGTTTTCTTTCAAAAATTTGGATATGTCCACATTGCGCTTTGGGGCGTTTCCTGTCGCGGGCGCTAGGCCTACCCACACAAGTGAGGTATCATTTTTATCGGGAGACTTGGGGAAACGCTGGGTGGAAGGAAATTTGTGGCTCCTCTCAGATTCCAGAACTTTCTGCCACAGAAAGTGAGGAACATGTGTTTTTTTAGCCACATTTTGAGGTTTGCAAAGGATTCTGGGTAACAGAACCTGGTCCGAGCCCCGCAAGTCAACCCTCCTTGGATTCCTCTAGGTCTCTAGTTTTCAGAAATGCACAGGTTTGTTAGGTTTCCCTAGGTGCCGGCTGAGCTAGAGGCCAAAATTTAAAGGTAGGCACTTTGCAAAAAACACCTCTGTTTTCTTTCAAAAATTTGGATGTGTCCACGTTGCGCTTTGGGGCGTTTCCTGTCACGGGCGCTAGGCCTACCCACACAAGTGAGGTATAATTTTTATCGGGAGACTTGGGGGAACGCTGGGAGGAAGGAAATTTGTGGCTCCTCTCAGATTCCAGAACTTTCTGCCACAGAAATGTGAGGAACATGTGTTTTTTTAGCCAAATTTTGAGGTTTGCAAAGGATTCTGGGTAACAGAACCTGGTCTGAGCCCCGCAAGTCACCCCTCCTTGGATTCCCCTAGGTCTCTAGTTTTCAGAAATGCACAGGTTTGTTAGGTTTCCCTAGGTGCCGGCTGAGCTAGAGGCCAAAATCTACAGGTAGGCAATTCGCAAAAAACACATCTGTTTTCTTTCAAAAATTTGGATGTGTCCACGTTGCGCTTTGGGGTGTTTCCTGTCGCGGGCGCTAGGCCTACCCACACAAGTGAGGTATAATTTTTATCGGGAGACTTGGGGGAACGCTGGGTGGAAGGAAATTTGTGGCTCCTCTCAGATTCCAGAACTTTCTGAAACAGAAATGTGAGGAACATGTGTTTTTTGAGCCAAATTTTGAGGTTCGCAAAGAATTCTGGGTAACAGAACATGGTCCGAGCCCCGCAAGTCACCCCATCTTGGATTCCCCTAGGTCTCTAGTTTTCAGAAATGCACAGGTTTGGTAGGTTTCCCTAGGTGCCGTCTGAGCTAGAGGCCAAAATCTACAGGTAGGCACTTCGCAAAAAACACCTCTGTTTTCTTTAAAAAATGTGGATGTGTCCACGTTGAGCTTTGGGGCGTTTTCTGTCACGGGCGCTAGGCCTACCCACACAAGTGAGGTATAATTTTTATCGGGAGACTTGGGGGAACGCTGGGTGGAAGGAAATTTGTGGCTCCTCTCAGGTTCCAGAACTTTCTGAAACAGAAATGTGAGGAACATGTGTTTTTGTAGCCAACTTTTAAGGTTCGCAAAGGATTCTGGGTAACAGAACCTGGTCCGAGCCCCACAAGTCACCCCATCTTGGATTCCCCTAGGTCTCTAGTTTTCAGAAATGCACAGGTTTGGTAGGTTTCCCTAGATGCCGGCTGAGCTAGATGCCAAAATCTACAGGTAGGCACTTCGCAAAAAACACCTCTGTTTTCTTTAAAAAATGTGGATGTGTCCACGTTGCGCTTTGGGGCGTTTCCTGTCGCGGGCGCTAGGCCTACCCACACAAGTGAGGTATCATTTGTATCGGGAGACTTGGGGGAACGCTGGGTGGAAGGAAATTTGTGGCTCCTCTTAGGTTCCAGAACTTTCTGAAACAGAAATGTGAGGAACATGTTTTTTTTTAGCCAAATTTTGAGATTCGCAAAGGGTTCTGGGTAACAGAACCTGGTCCGAGCCCCGCAAGTCAACCCTCCTTGGATTCCCCTAGGTCTCTAGTTTTCAGAAATGCACAGGTTTGGTAGGTTTCCCTAGGTGCCGACTGAGCTAGAGGCCAAAATCTACAGGTAGGCACTTCGCAAAAAACACCTCTGTTTTCTTTCAAAAATTTGGATGTGTCCACGTTGCGCTTTGGGGCGTTTCCTGTTGGGGTCGCTAGGCCTACCCACACAAGTGAGGTATCATTTTTATCGGGAAACTTGGGGTAACGCTGGGTGGAAGGAAATTTGTGGCTCCTCTCAGATTCCAGAACATTCTGCCACAGAAATGTGAGGAACATGTGTTTTTTTAGCCAAATTTTGAGGTTCGCAAAGGATTCTGGGTAACAGATCCTGGTCCGAGCCCCGCAAGTCAACCCTCCTTGGATTCCCCTAGGTCTCTAGTTTTCAGAAATGCACAGGTTTGTTAGGTTTCCCTAGGTGCCGGCTGAGCTAGAGGCCAAAATTTACAGGTAGGCACTTTGCAAAAAACACCTCTGTTTTCTTTCAAAAATTTGGATGTGTCCACGTTGCGCTTTGGGGCTTTTCCTGTCACGGGCGCTAGGCCTACCCACACAAGTGAGGTATCATTTTTATCGGGAGACTTGGGGGAACGCTGGGTGGAAGGAAATTTGTGGCTCCTCTCAGATTCCAGAACTTTCTGCCACAGAAATGTGAGGAACATGTGTTTTTTTAGCCAAATTTTGAGGTTTGCAAAGGATTCTGGGTAACAGAACCTGGTCCGAGCCCCGCAAGTCACCCCTCCTTGGATTCCCCTAGGTCTCTAGTTTTCAGAAATGCACAGGTTTGTTAGGTTTCCCTAGGTGCCGGCTGAGCTAGAGGCCAAAATCTACAGGTAGGCAATTTGCAAAAAACACCTCTGTTTTCTTTCAAAAATTTGGATGTGTCCACGTTGCGCTTTGGGGTGTTTCCTGTCGCGGGCGCTAGGCCTACCCACACAAGTGAGGTATAATTTTTATCGGGAGACTTGGGGGAACGCTGGGTGGAAGGAAATTTGTGGCTCCTCTCGGATTCCAGAACTTTCTGAAACAGAAATGTGAGGAACATGTGTTTTTTTAGCCAAATTTTGAGGTTCGCAAAGAATTCTGGGTAACAGAACCTGGTCCGAGCCCCGCAAGTCACCCCATCTTGGATTCCCCTAGGTCTCTAGTTTTCAGAAATGCACAGGTTTGGTAGGTTTCCCTAGGTGCCGTCTGAGCTAGAGGCCAAAATCTACAGGTAGGCACTTCGCAAAAAACACCTCTGTTTTCTTTAAAAAATTTGGATGTGTCCACGTTGAGCTTTGGGGGGTTTTGTGTCGCGGGCGCTAGGCCTACCCACACAAGTGAGGTATAATTTTTATCGGGAGACTTTGGGGAACGCTGGGTGGAAGGAAATTTGTGGCTCCTCTCAGGTTCCAGAACTTTCTGAAACAGAAATGTGAGGAACATGTGTTTTTTTAGCCAACTTTTGAGGTTCGCAAAGGATTCTGGGTAACAGAACCTGGTCCGAGCCCCAGAAGTCACCCCATCTTGGATTCCCCTAGGTCTCTAGTTTTCAGAAATGCACAGGTTTGGTAGGTTTCCCTAGATGCCGGCTGAGCTAGAGGCCAAAATCTACAGGTAGGCACTTCGCAAAA
The DNA here is from genome assembly GCF_031143425.1 of Pleurodeles waltl. NCBI lineage: Eukaryota > Metazoa > Chordata > Amphibia > Caudata > Salamandridae > Pleurodeles > Pleurodeles waltl. The sequence continues at coordinate 494,332,924 of NC_090444.1, forward strand.
AACACCTCTGTTTTCTTTCAAAAATGTGGATCTGTCCACGTTGGGCTTTGGGGCGTTTCCTGTCGCGGGCGCTAGGCTTACCCACACTAGTGAGGTATCATTTTTATCGGGAGACTTGGGGGAACGTTGGGTGGAAGGAAATTTGTGGCTCCTCTCAGGTGCCAGAACTTTCTGAAACAGAAATGTGAGGAACATGTGTTTTTTTAGCCAAATTTTGAGGTTCGCAAAGGATTCTGGGTAACAGAACCCGGTCCGAGCCCCGCAAGTCAACCCTCCTTGGATTCCCCTAGGTCTCTAGTTTTCAGAAATGCACAGGTTTGGTAGGTTTCCCTAGGTGCCGACTGAGCTAGAGGCCAAAATCTACAGGTAGGCACTTCGCAAAAAACACCTCTGTTTTCTTTCAAAAATTTGGATGTGTCCACGTTGCGCTTTGGGGCGTTTCCTGTTCGGGTCGCTAGGCCTACCCACACAAGTGAGGTATCATTTTTATCGGGAGACTTGGTGGAAGGCTGGGTGGAAGGAAATTTGTGGCACCTCTCAGATTCCAGAACTTTCTGCCACAGAAATGTGAGGGACATGTGTTTTTTTAGCCAAATTTTGAGGTTCGCAAAGGATTCTGGGTAACAGATCCTGGTCCGAGCCCCGCAAGTCAACCCTCCTTGGATTCCCCTAGGTCTCTAGTTTTCAGAAATGCACAGGTTTGTTAGGTTTCCCTAGGTGCCGGCTGAGCTAGAGGCCAAAATTTACAGGTAGGCACTTTGCAAAAAACACCTCTGTTTTCTTTCAAAAATTTGGATGTGTCCACGTTGCGCTTTGGGGCTTTTCCTGTCACGGGCGCTAGGCCTACCCACACAAGTGAGGTATCATTTTTATCGGGAGACTTGGGGGAACGCTGGGTGGAAGGAAATTTGTGGCTCCTCTCAGATTCCAGAACTTTCTGCCACAGAAATGTGAGGAACATGTGTTTTTTTAGCCAAATTTTGAGGTTTGCAAAGGATTCTGGGTAACAGAACCTGGTCCGAGCCCCGCAAGTCACCCCTCCTTGGATTCCCCTAGGTCTCTAGTTTTCAGAAATGCACAGGTTTGTTAGGTTTCCCTAGGTGCCGGCTGAGCTAGAGGCCAAAATCTACAGGTAGGCAATTTGCAAAAAACACCTCTGTTTTCTTTCAAAAATTTGGATGTGTCCACGTTGCGCTTTGGGGTGTTTCCTGTCGCGGGCGCTAGGCCTACCCACACAAGTGAGGTATAATTTTTATCGGGAGACTTGGGGGAACGCTGGGTGGAAGGAAATTTGTGGCTCCTCTCGGATTCCAGAACTTTCTGAAACAGAAATGTGAGGAACATGTGTTTTTTTAGCCAAATTTTGAGGTTCGCAAAGAATTCTGGGTAACAGAACCTGGTCCGAGCCCCGCAAGTCACCCCATCTTGGATTCCCCTAGGTCTCTAGTTTTCAGAAATGCACAGGTTTGGTAGGTTTCCCTAGGTGCCGTCTGAGCTAGAGGCCAAAATCTACAGGTAGGCACTTCACAAAAAACACCTCTGTTTTCTTTAAAAAATTTGGATGTGTCCACGTTGAGCTTTGGGGGGTTTTGTGTCGCGGGCGCTAGGCCTACCCACACAAGTGAGGTATAATTTTTATCGGGAGACTTTGGGGAACGCTGGGTGGAAGGAAATTTGTGGCTCCTCTCAGGTTCCAGAACTTTCTGAAACAGAAATGTGAGGAACATGTGTTTTTTTAGCCAACTTTTGAGGTTCGCAAAGGATTCTGGGTAACAGAACCTGGTCCGAGCCCCAGAAGTCACCCCATCTTGGATTCCCCTAGGTCTCTAGTTTTCAGAAATGCACAGGTTTGGTAGGTTTCCCTAGATGCCGGCTGAGCTAGAGGCCAAAATCTACAGGTAGGCACTTCGCAAAAAACACCTCTGTTTTCTTTCAAAAATGTGGATCTGTCCACGTTGGGCTTTGGGGCGTTTCCTGTCGCGGGCGCTAGGCTTACCCACACTAGTGAGGTATCATTTTTATCGGGAGACTTGGGGGAACGTTGGGTGGAAGGAAATTTGTGGCTCCTCTCAGGTTCCAGAACTTTCTGAAACAGAAATGTGAGGAACATGTGTTTTTTTAGCCAAATTTTGAGGTTCGCAAAGGATTCTGGGTAACAGAACCCGGTCCGAGCCCCGCAAGTCAACCCTCCTTGGATTCCCCTAGGTCTCTAGTTTTCAGAAATGCACAGGTTTGGTAGCTTTCCCTAGGTGCCGACTGAGCTAGAGGCCAAAATCTACAGGTAGGCACTTCGCAAAAAACACCTCTGTTTTCTTTCAAAAATTTGGATGTGTCCACGTTGCGCTTTGGGGCGTTTCCTGTTCGGGTCGCTAGGCCTACCCACACAAGTGAGGTATCATTTTTATCGGGAGACTTGGTGGAACGCTGGGTGGAAGGAAATTTGTGGCACCTCTCAGATTCCAGAACTTTCTGCCCCAGAAATGTGAGGGACATGTGTTTTTTTAGCCAAATTTTGAGGTTCGCAAAGGATTCTGGGTAACAGAACCTGGTCCGAGCCCCGCAAGTCAACCCTCCTTGGATTCCCCTAGGTCTCTAGTTTTCAGAAATGCACAGGTTTGTTAGGTTTCCCTAGCTGCCGGCTGAGCTAGAGGCCAAAATTTACAGGTAGGCACTTTGCAAAAAACACCTCTGTTTTCTTTCAAAAATTTGGATGTGTCCACGTTGCGCTTTGGGGCGTTTCCTGTCACGGGCGCTAGGCCTACCCACACAAGTGAGGTATAATCTTTATCGGGAGACTTGGGGGAACGCTGGGTGGAAGGAAATTTGTGGCACCTCTCAGATTCCAGAACTTTCTGCCACAGAAATGTGAGGAACATGTGTTTTTTTAGCCAAATTTTGAGGTTCGCAAAGGATTCTGGGTAACAGAACCTGGTCCGAGCCCCGCAAGTCAACCCTCCTTGGATTCCCCTAGGTCTCTAGTTTTCAGAAATGCACAGGTTTGTTAGGTTTCCCTAGGTGCCGGCTGAGCTAGAGGCCAAAATTTACAGGTAGGCACTTTGCAAAAAACACCTCTGTTTTCTTTAAAAAATTTGGATGTGTCCACGTTGCGCTTTGGGGCGTTTCCTGTCACGGGCGCTAGGCCTACCCACACAAGTGAGGTATAATCTTTATCGGGAGACTTGGGGGAACGCTGGGTGGAAGGAAATTTGTGGCTCCTCTCAGATTCCAGAACTTTCTGCCACAGAAATGTGAGGAACATGTGTTTTTTTAGCCAAATTTTGAGGTTTGCAAAGGATTCTGGGTAACAGAACCTGGTCCGAGCCCCGCAAATCACCCCTCCTTGGATTCCCCTAGGTCTCTAGTTTTCAGAAATGCACAGGTTTGGTAGGTTTCCCTAGGTGGCGGCTGAGCTAGAGGCCAAAATCTACAGGTAGGCACTTCGCAAAAAACACCTCTGTTTTCTTTAAAAAATGTGGATGTGTCCACGTTGCGCTTTGGTGCGTTTCCTGTCGTGGGCGCTAGGCCTACCCACACAAGTGAGGTATAATCTTTATCGGGAGACTTGGGGGAACGCTGGGTGGAAGGAAATTTGTGGCTCCTCTCAGATTCCAGAACTTTCTGCCACAGAAATGTGAGGAACATGTGTTTTTTTAGCCAAATTTTGAGGTTTGCAAAGGATTCTGGGTAACAGAACCTGGTCCGAGCCCCGCAAGTCACCCCTCCTTGGATTCCCCTAGGTCTCTAGTTTTCAGAAATGCACAGGTTTGGTAGGTTTCCCTAGGTGCCGACTGAGCTAGAGGCCAAAATCTACAGGTAGGCACTTCGCAAAAAACACCTCTGTTTTCTTTCAAAAATTTGGATGTGTCCACGTTGCGCTTTGGGGCGTTTCCTGTTGGGGTCGCTAGGCCTACCCACACAAGTGAGGTATCATTTTTATCGGGAAACTTGGGGGAACGCTGGGTGGAAGGAAATTTGTGGCTCCTCTCAGATTCCAGAACTTTCTGCCACAGAAATGTGAGGAACATGTGTTTTTGTAGCCAAATTTTGAGGTTCACAAAGGATTCTGGGTAACAGATCCTGGTCCGAGCCCCGCAAGTCAACCCTCCTTGGATTCCCCTAGGTCTCTAGTTTTCAGAAATGCACAGGTTTGTTAGGTTTCCCTATGTGCCGGCTGAGCTAGAGGCCAAAATTTACAGGTAGGCACTTTGCAAAAAACACCTCTGTTTTCTTTCAAAAATTTGGATGTGTCCACGTTGCGCTTTGGGGCTTTTCCTGTCACGGGCGCTAGGCCTACCCACACAAGTGAGGTATAATTTTTATCGGGAGACTTGGGGGAACGCTGGGTGGAAGGAAATTTGTGGCTCCTCTCAGATTCCAGAACTTTCTGCCACAGAAATGTGAGGAACATGTGTTTTTTTAGCCAAATTTTGAGGTTTGCAAAGGATTCTGGGTAACAGAACCTGGTCCGAGCCCCGCAAGTCACCCCTCCTTGGATTCCCCTAGGTTTCTAGTTTTCAGAAATGCACAGGTTTGTTAGGTTTCCCTAGGTGCCGGCTGAGCTAGAGGCCAAAATCTACAGGTAGGCAATTTGCAAAAAACACCTCTGTTTTCTTTCAAAAATTTGGATGTGTCCACGTTGCGCTTTGGGGTGTTTCCTGTCGCGGGCGCTAGGCCTACCCACACAAGTGAGGTATAATTTTTATCGGGAGACTTGGGGGAACGCTGGGTGGAAGGAAATTTGTGGCTCCTCTCGGATTCCAGAACTTTCTGAAACAGAAATGTGAGGAACATGTGTTTTTTTAGCCAAATTTTGAGGTTCGCAAAGAATTCTGGGTAACAGAACCTGGTCCGAGCCCCGCAAGTCACCCCATCTTGGATTCCCCTAGGTCTCTAGTTTTCAGAAATGCACAGGTTTGGTAGGTTTCCCTAGGTGCCGTCTGAGCTAGAGGCCAAAATCTACAGGTAGGCACTTCACAAAAAACACCTCTGTTTTCTTTAAAAAATTTGGATGTGTCCACGTTGAGCTTTGGGGGGTTTTGTGTCGCGGGCGCTAGGCCTACCCACACAAGTGAGGTATAATTTTTATCGGGAGACTTTGGGGAACGCTGGGTGGAAGGAAATTTGTGGCTCCTCTCAGGTTCCAGAACTTTCTGAAACAGAAATGTGAGGAACATGTGTTTTTTTAGCCAACTCTTGAGGTTCGCAAAGGATTCTGGGTAACAGAACCTGGTCCGAGCCCCAGAAGTCACCCCATCTTGGATTCCCCTAGGTCTCTAGTTTTCAGAAATGCACAGGTTTGGTAGGTTTCCCTAGATGCCGGCTGAGCTAGAGGCCAAAATCTACAGGTAGGCACTTCGCAAAAAACACCTCTGTTTTCTTTCAAAAATGTGGATCTGTCCACGTTGGGCTTTGGGGCGTTTCCTGTCGCGGGCGCTAGGCTTACCCACACTAGTGAGGTATCATTTTTATCGGGAGACTTGGGGGAACGTTGGGTGGAAGGAAATTTGTGGCTCCTCTCAGGTTCCAGAACTTTCTGAAACAGAAATGTGAGGAACATGTGTTTTTTTAGCCAAATTTTGAGGTTCGCAAAGGATTCTGGGTAACAGAACCCGGTCCGAGCCCCGCAAGTCAACCCTCCTTGGATTCCCCTAGGTCTCTAGTTTTCAGAAATGCACAGGTTTGGTAGCTTTCCCTAGGTGCCGACTGAGCTAGAGGCCAAAATCTACAGGTAGGCACTTCGCAAAAAACACCTCTGTTTTCTTTCAAAAATTTGGATGTGTCCACGTTGCGCTTTGGGGCGTTTCCTGTTCGGGTCGCTAGGCCTACCCACACAAGTGAGGTATCATTTTTATCGGGAGACTTGGTGGAACGCTGGGTGGAAGGAAATTTGTGGCACCTCTCAGATTCCAGAACTTTCTGCCCCAGAAATGTGAGGGACATGTGTTTTTTTAGCCAAATTTTGAGGTTCGCAAAGGATTCTGGGTAACAGAACCTGGTCCGAGCCCCGCAAGTCAACCCTCCTTGGATTCCCCTAGGTCTCTAGTTTTCAGAAATGCACAGGTTTGTTAGGTTTCCCTAGCTGCCGGCTGAGCTAGAGGCCAAAATTTACAGGTAGGCACTTTGCAAAAAACACCTCTGTTTTCTTTCAAAAATTTGGATGTGTCCACGTTGCGCTTTGGGGCGTTTCCTGTCACGGGCGCTAGGCCTACCCACACAAGTGAGGTATAATCTTTATCGGGAGACTTGGGGGAACGCTGGGTGGAAGGAAATTTGTGGCACCTCTCAGATTCCAGAACTTTCTGCCACAGAAATGTGAGGAACATGTGTTTTTTTAGCCAAATTTTGAGGTTCGCAAAGGATTCTGGGTAACAGAACCTGGTCCGAGCCCCGCAAGTCAACCCTCCTTGGATTCCCCTAGGTCTCTAGTTTTCAGAAATGCACAGGTTTGTTAGGTTTCCCTAGGTGCCGGCTGAGCTAGAGGCCAAAATTTACAGGTAGGCACTTTGCAAAAAACACCTCTGTTTTCTTTAAAAAATTTGGATGTGTCCACGTTGCGCTTTGGGGCGTTTCCTGTCACGGGCGCTAGGCCTACCCACACAAGTGAGGTATAATCTTTATCGGGAGACTTGGGGGAACGCTGGGTGGAAGGAAATTTGTGGCTCCTCTCAGATTCCAGAACTTTCTGCCACAGAAATGTGAGGAACATGTGTTTTTTTAGCCAAATTTTGAGGTTTGCAAAGGATTCTGGGTAACAGAACCTGGTCCGAGCCCCGCAAATCACCCCTCCTTGGATTCCCCTAGGTCTCTAGTTTTCAGAAATGCACAGGTTTGGTAGGTTTCCCTAGGTGGCGGCTGAGCTAGAGGCCAAAATCTACAGGTAGGCACTTCGCAAAAAACACCTCTGTTTTCTTTAAAAAATGTGGATGTGTCCACGTTGCGCTTTGGTGCGTTTCCTGTCGTGGGCGCTAGGCCTACCCACACAAGTGAGGTATAATCTTTATCGGGAGACTTGGGGGAACGCTGGGTGGAAGGAAATTTGTGGCTCCTCTCAGATTCCAGAACTTTCTGCCACAGAAATGTGAGGAACATGTGTTTTTTTAGCCAAATTTTGAGGTTTGCAAAGGATTCTGGGTAACAGAACCTGGTCCGAGCCCCGCAAGTCACCCCTCCTTGGATTCCCCTAGGTCTCTAGTTTTCAGAAATGCACAGGTTTGGTAGGTTTCCCTAGGTGCCGACTGAGCTAGAGGCCAAAATCTACAGGTAGGCACTTCGCAAAAAACACCTCTGTTTTCTTTCAAAAATTTGGATGTGTCCACGTTGCGCTTTGGGGCGTTTCCTGTTGGGGTCGCTAGGCCTACCCACACAAGTGAGGTATCATTTTTATCGGGAAACTTGGGGGAACGCTGGGTGGAAGGAAATTTGTGGCTCCTCTCAGATTCCAGAACTTTCTGCCACAGAAATGTGAGGAACATGTGTTTTTGTAGCCAAATTTTGAGGTTCACAAAGGATTCTGGGTAACAGATCCTGGTCCGAGCCCCGCAAGTCAACCCTCCTTGGATTCCCCTAGGTCTCTAGTTTTCAGAAATGCACAGGTTTGTTAGGTTTCCCTATGTGCCGGCTGAGCTAGAGGCCAAAATTTACAGGTAGGCACTTTGCAAAAAACACCTCTGTTTTCTTTCAAAAATTTGGATGTGTCCACGTTGCGCTTTGGGGCTTTTCCTGTCACGGGCGCTAGGCCTACCCACACAAGTGAGGTATAATTTTTATCGGGAGACTTGGGGGAACGCTGGGTGGAAGGAAATTTGTGGCTCCTCTCAGATTCCAGAACTTTCTGCCACAGAAATGTGAGGAACATGTGTTTTTTTAGCCAAATTTTGAGGTTTGCAAAGGATTCTGGGTAACAGAACCTGGTCCGAGCCCCGCAAGTCACCCCTCCTTGGATTCCCCTAGGTTTCTAGTTTTCAGAAATGCACAGGTTTGTTAGGTTTCCCTAGGTGCCGGCTGAGCTAGAGGCCAAAATCTACAGGTAGGCAATTTGCAAAAAACACCTCTGTTTTCTTTCAAAAATTTGGATGTGTCCACGTTGCGCTTTGGGGTGTTTCCTGTCGCGGGCGCTAGGCCTACCCACACAAGTGAGGTATAATTTTTATCGGGAGACTTGGGGGAACGCTGGGTGGAAGGAAATTTGTGGCTCCTCTCGGATTCCAGAACTTTCTGAAACAGAAATGTGAGGAACATGTGTTTTTTGAGCCAAATTTTGAGGTTCGCAAAGAATTCTGGGTAACAGAACCTGGTCCGAGCCCCGCAAGTCACCCCATCTTGGATTCCCCTAGGTCTCTAGTTTTCAGAAATGCACAGGTTTGGTAGGTTTCCCTAGGTGCCGTCTGAGCTAGAGGCCAAAATCTACAGGTAGGCCCTTCGCAAAAAACACCTCTGTTTTCTTTAAAAAATTTGGATGTGTCCACGTTGAGCTTTGGGGGGTTTTCTGTCGCGGGCGCTAGGCCTACCCACACAAGTGAGGTATAATTTTTATCGGGAGACTTGGGGGAACGCTGGGTGGAAGGAAATTTGTGGCTCCTCTCAGGTTCCAGAACTTTCTGAAACAGAAATGTGAGGAACATGTGTTTTTTTAGCCAACTTTTGAGGTTCGCAAAGGATTCTGGGTAACAGAACCTGGTCCGAGCCCCAGAAGTCACCCCATCTTGGATTCCCCTAGGTCTCTAGTTTTCAGAAATGCACAGGTTTGGTAGGTTTCCCTAGATGCCGGCTGAGCTAGAGGCCAAAATCTAAAGGTAGGCACTTCGCAAAAAACACCTCTGTTTTCTTTCAAAAATGTGGATCTGTCCACGTAGCGCTTTGGGGCGTTTCCTGTCGCGGGCGCTAGGCCTACCCACATAAGTGAGGTATCATTTTTATCGGGAGACTTGGGGGAATGCTGGGTGGAAGGAAATTTGTGGCTCCTCTCAGGTTCCAGAACTTTATGAAACAGAAATGTGAGGAACATGTGTTTTTTTAGCCAAATTTTGAGGTTCGCAAAGGATTCTGGGTAACAGAACCCGGTCCGAGCCCCGCAAGTCAACCCTCCTTGGATTCCCCTAGGTCTCTAGTTTTCAGAAATGCACAGGTTTGGTAGGTTTCCCTAGATGCCGACTGAGCTAGAGGCCAAAATCTACAGGTAGGCACTTCGCAAAAAACACCTCTGTTTTCTTTCAAAAATTTGGATGTGTCCACGTTGCGCTTTGGGGCGTTTCCTGTTCGGGTCGCTAGGCCTACCCACACAAGTGAGGTATCATTTTTATCGGGAGACTTGGTGGAACGCTGGGTGGAAGGAAATTTGTGGCACCTCTCAGATTCCAGAACTTTCTGCCACAGAAATGTGAGGAACATGTGTTTTTTTAGCCAAATTTTGAGGTTCGCAAAGGATTCTGGGTAACAGAACCTGGTCCGAGCCCCGCAAGTCAACCCTCCTTGGATTCCCCTAGGTCTCTAGTTTTCAGAAATGCACAGGTTTGGTAGGTTTCCCTAGGTGCCGGCTGAGCTAGAGGCCAAAATCTACAGGTAGGCACTTTGCAAAAAACACCTCTGTTTTCTTTCAAAAATTTGGATGTGTCCACGTTGCGCTTTGGGGCGTTTCCTGTCACAGGTGCTAGGCCTACCCACACAAGTGAGGTATAATCTTTATCGGGAGACTTGGGGGAACGCTGGGTGGAAGGAAATTTGTGGCTCCTCTCAGATTCCAGAACTTTCTGCCACAGAAATGTGAGGAACATGTGTTTTTTTAGCCAAATTTTGAGGTTTGCAAAGGATTCTGGGTAACAGAACCTGGTCCGAGCCCCGCAAGTCACCCCTCCTTGGATTCCCCTAGGTCTCTAGTTTTCAGAAATGCACAGGTTTGGTAGGTTTCCCTAGGTGGCGGCTGAGCTAGAGGCCAAAATCTACAGGTAGGCACTTCGCAAAAAACACCTCTGTTTTCTTTAAAAAATGTGGATGTGTCCACGTTGCGCTTTGGTGCGTTTCCTATCGTGGGCGCTAGGCCTACCCACACAAGTGAGGTATCATTTTTATCGGGAGACTTGGGGGAACGCTGAGTGGATGGAAATTTGTGGCTTCTCTCAGATTCCAGAACTTTTTGTCACAGAAATGTGAGGAACATGTGTTTTTTAGCCAAATTTTGAGGTTCGCAAAGGATTCTGGCTAACAGAACCTGGTCCGAGCCCCACAAGTCACCCCATCTTGGATTCCCCTAGGTCTCTAGTTTTCAGAAATGCACAGGTTTGGTAAGTTTCCCTAGGTGCCGGCTGAGCTAGAGGCCAAAATCTACAGGTAGGCACTTTGCAAAAAACACCTTTGTTTTCTTTCAACAAAATGGGATGTGTCCACGTTGCGTTTTGGGGCGTTTCCTGTCGCGGGCGCTAGGCCTACCCACACAAGTGAGGTATCATTTTTATCGGGAGACTTGGGGGAACATAGATTAGTAAAACAAGTGTTATTGCCCCTTGTCTTTCTCTACATTTTTTCCTTCCAAATATAGGAGAGTGTGTAAAAAAGACATCTATTTGAGAAATGCCCTGTAATTCACATGCTAGTATGGTCACCCCGGAATTCAGAGATGTGCAAATAACCACTGCTCCTCAACACCTTATCTTGTGCCCTTGTTGGAAATACAAAGGTTTTCTTGATAGCAATTTTTTACTCTTTATATTTCAGCAAATGAATTGCTGTATACCCGGTATAGAATGAAAACGCACTGCAGGGTGCAGCTCATTTATTGGCTCTGGGTTCCTCGGGTTCTTGATGAACCTACATATCCCCGCAACCAGAAGAGTCCAGCAGACGTAACAGTATATTGCTTTCGATAATCTGACATTGCAGGGAAAAGTTACAGAGTAAAACGTGGAGAAAAAATGATGTTTTTTTCACCTCAATTTCAATATTTTTCTTTTTCAGCTGTTATTTTCTGTAGGAAACCCTTATAGGATATGCACAAATGACCCCTTGCTGAATTCAGAATTTTGTCTACTTTTCAGAAATGTTTAGGTGTCTGGGATCCAGCATTGGTTTCATGCCCATTTCTGTCACTGACTGGAAGGAGCCTGAAAGCACAAAGAATTGCAAAAATGGGGTATGTCCCAGTAAAATGCCAAAATTGTGTTGAAAAATTGGGTTTTCTGATTCAAGTCTGCCTGTTCCTGAAAGCTGGGAAGCTGCTGAGTTTAGCATCGTGAACCCTTTGTTGATGCCATTTTCAGGGGAAAAACCACAAGCCTTCTTCTGCAGCCACTTTTTCCAATTGTTTTGAAAAAAACGAATTTTTCACTGTATTTTGGCTAATTTCTTGGCCTCCTTCAGGGGAACCCACAAGGACTGGTTACCTCTAGAATCCCTAGGATGTTGGAAAAAAAGGACGCAAATTTGGCTTGGTTAGCTTATGTGGACAAAAAGTTATGAGGGCCTAAGCGCGAACTGCCCCAAATAGGCAAAAAAAGGCCTGGCACAGGAGGGGGGAAAGGCCTGGCAGCGAAGGGGTTAAATGCCACACTACCCTTCAACCACCCCTGGTATGTTTATTGATGCCATCAGAGACTTTTGGGTTGGCTTCCTTGTTCAAGGGAAAACAAGCATCTAGGTGAATGGCATTATGGTCACTCCATAATGTTTCTATCACTGTGCTATTTTTACACCACTGAAGACAGTTTTTTGTGGCAAATATACAATCAATAACAGAACCATGACCCCTCCTCTATACTTTGGTTTATCTGGGCTGGAGCCTTGGAAAAAACGAACTATGTGTGTCAAGTCATATTAGGCTACTAGATTCCGCAGATACAATCCTCTCACATCACCGGGTAACTCTTCCATAACCATACTCCTTATCCTAAAATCCATATTCTCAATGCCCATTTTAGCATTAAAATCGCCACAAATTAAGATGTTCGGTTGCTGAGTGGTGCTCTTCCCATAAAACTTTAGGCCTCCAATGAAACTAAAAAGCTCCTCAAACAGGTCAAAATAAGTATTGGAGAAATGATTGTTATACAAATGTACTAAAGATTAACTAAAGACTGCTTCATTTCTCTGATAAATAAGGCCTGATAGACAGACCTACCTGTATCTATAACTGTAACAGTAATTCTGATATTAATCTTTACCCAGAGAGCAAGACCGCCACTAGCTCTCCCGAACTGAGCAGCAACAGCAGAGAGGAATATCAGGAAAAACCATTGAAAACTACAGAAGTGGTATTCCAAGTTTCTTGAAATACGATAAAATCATAACCTTCAATAAAGGATAGCCACTCTGGGTTGGAGATTTTGGGGGTTATTACAACTTTGGAGGAGGTGTTAATCCGTCCCAAAAGTGACGGTAAAGTGACGGATATACCACCAGCCGTATTACGAGTCCATTATATCCTATGGAACTCGTAATACGGCTGGTGGTATATCCGTTACATTTGGGACGGATTAACACTTCCTCCAAAGTTGTAAAACCCCCTTTGTTTCTTAAGCCAGCCACATTCTAACTTAACAAGGAAAACTGTCTGTCCCCACCATGGCTATTGCAATGCACCTCACTTCTTTCACCCTTTTCCCTTGATAAGGTATTTAACAATGAGAGGGTATATCCGTTACATTTGGGACGGATTAACACTTCCTCCAAAGTTGTAAAACCCCCTTTGTTTCTTAAGCCAGCCACATTCTAACTTAACAAGGAAAACTGTCTGTCCCCACCATGGCTATTGCAATGCACCTCACTTCTTTCACCCTTTTCCCTTGATAAGGTATTTAACAATGAGAGTGGTGTAAGAGGCCCATTCTAAAGCAGACTCGGCATGATGTGAAAACACACTATGATAAAAAGCGGGTCCAAAGGGAACACCCCAATCCAATTCCCTATCCCTGACACATAAGATTACCTTTTGCAGGCTCCTAAACTGTTAGTCCACCTCATTAAGATCTACCAATGGATCAAAACGTTTTTTACATATAACGTTGGAAACACCTATGGGGACTGTAATAGGCGAGCCGAGGAAGGAAGCATGGGCTTTCTCGGGTTATTTAGGGCCATATTTATACTTTTTGACGCAATACTGCACCAACAAGCAGTTTTGCGTCAAAAAAATTAGCGCTGGCTAACGCCATTCTGAAGCGCCATGCGGGCGCCGTATTTATTCAATGACGTTAGCCGGCGTTAGCCGCCGGCGCTGCCTGGTGTGCGTGAAAAAAAAATGACGTACACCAGGCATCGCCGGCGTAGGGGAATATGGAGCTTGGGCGCCAAAAAATGGGGCAAGTCAGGCTGAGGCAAATTTTTCGCCTCAACCCGATTTGCGCCATTTTTTTCGACTCCAAACCCCCATTGAAATTACTCCTGTCTTAACAAAGACAGGAGTCATGCCCCTTTGCCCAATGGCCATGCCCAGGGGACTTCTGTCCCCTGGGCATGGTCATTGGGCATAGTGGCATGTAGGGGGGGCACAAATCAGGCCCCCCTATGCCACAAAAAAATAAAAAATAAAATACTTACCTGAACTTCCCTTAATGTCCCTGGGATGGGTCCCTCCAGCCTTGGGCGTCCTCCTGGGGTGGGCAAGGGTGACAGGGGGGGTCCCTGGGGGCATGGGAGGGCACCTCTGGGCTCCTTCCGAGCCCACAGGTCCCTTAACGCCTGCCCTGACCAGGCGCTAAAAAACGGCGCAAAAGCGGCTGGACGTCATTTTTTTTGACCCGCCCACTCCCGGGCGTGAATTTTGCCCGGGAGTGTAAATACGGCGCACATGCCTCGGAGTCAATTTTTTAGACGGGAACGCCTACCTTGCATATCATTAACACAAAGTAGGTGTCCATGCTAAAAAATGACGCAAACTCCATGGACTTTGGCGCTAGACGCATCTAACGCCAAAGTATAAATATGGAGTTAGTTTTGCGTCGGAATTGCGTAAAAAAAAACGATGCAATTCCGGCGCAAACAGAGTATAAATATGCCCCTTGGTGTCCACGCTAAAAAATGACGCAAACTCCATGGACTTTGGCGCTAGACGCGTCTAACGCCAAAGTATAAATATGGAGTTAGTTTTGCGTCGGAATTGCGTCAAAAAAACCGACGCAATTCCGGCGCAAACAGAGTATAAATATGCCCCTTAGTCTATAGAAAAAGGCAAGAGGTAACATTGTATTTTTAACCAGGTTGCCAAGAGTCTCAAAGGGCTGGGAAGAAATTTTCCTTGCCAGGTGTGGATATCTAAAATTGAGAATAATACAGTCACCAGGGATGCATTTACCAGTGGGACCAATCCAGGCAACTCGGCGAGTCAGCAGATCGTTCCATAATCACGGACATCAAACTTAAAATGGTTAACTAACCAGTGACAAGCCTTGTTTTGAGGTTAGAAAGTAAATTCTGAATCTCAGTTTGACACAGAAGGAGTACCAGCCAAAACAATAACCTATGGACAGCAAGCAGGAGGACGATTAATCACTGGTAAGTATGGGGGATATGTAGTAGCTGAAGACTCTTGTAGCACCAAATCAGAAAGAGTTGAAAACACATTGGGAGCAGGTAGATCAACTGTAGGAGCTAAGATGTATACAGGTCGCTTATCTTGCAAACATGTCGACTGCTTCCTGCTGTCTCTTCCTGACTAGTATTTTGAAGGGGGAGAGAATTCAATGAAGAAGGTTGTCCAGAAGGGCTCTTTTCAGGGTTAGTTATAGCAACGGTAGGCCCCCTCGGTGGCAACTTTTGGTGTCCCTGACATAATTCTGAAATGTTCTCTACTTCTACTTCTAATTTTCTCAATCTATCTTTCGGGGGGGCGACAGTTTCACCTTGCTCTCCTACAGTTAACCCTCTTGTAGGAGACGAAAGGGCATCAATAGTCCTGGCTTTCCTCTTCTGCTTAGTGGCAGGTGAGGCTTTTGGTATAGCTCGACTTGGGGGCTCCATATAAGGATTAAATGCCATACTACTGACTATCCAAACTAATTAAAGGGATAGGGCATTCTAAGTCACTGATAGCCTGCCCTCCTATCTCAGTCTCTACGTCGGGGGTCCCTACAATGTGGGGGGACCTGCGCAGCCCAAGGACAACCGTCTCTCTGCCAAGTCAATCTCCTTGGAGACAACAGTGTTTGTTTAAAAAACGAATCAATGGTTGTAGAATTGCATCCCATGGGTGTCTCACTGCAGGCTACCCTCTTCGTGCCCATGACTGCTTTTTAATCAATTATAGCCCGTTACCAATGGTTGTAGGCTAATTAAGGCACAGTAGCAAAACTTATTGTCCGCCCTACTTTGCACACCACTTTTTATACTATATGAATCAACCATCAGTGACTATACATAAAAACATAAAAAAGAAATAAAAAGAGATAGGGCCCAGCCCAGCCTCTTCTGGCTGCTGATGGGCGCTCCCTTGGCCCAGGTTTTGCCCGGGCGCATCCCACGCAACAGTGACGTGCCCGCGCTTAATACTGCTCTTTAGTGGTTACAAGTGGTAGCAGCTGGTCCCCAAGATGGCTGCCTCCCTCTAATCATATATGATACTTTGGCTCCTGTGTACTAGTCCTTACTTGTAGATGAATAATTTGAAATGTTCCCTTGCCCAAGCCATCCTTTCTCACAGGCTTATTCCAGATGATGATATAGTAGCAATTGCCAGAACACATCATGATGGAGTAGTTGTGGTGTTAAGAACAAATACAATGCCTAAGAAAGCATGATAAGCATTGTAAGCAGTCAACTTTGCATCAGGCACTATGCTTAATTAGATGCCAGTACAATTTAACCTAATTCTCCAATAGCATTAGAATTGAAACAAGACGCCAAGGGTAAGATTAGGTAGATACATGTTGTAGTAGAAAGTTCGAGACCAGACACCCCAATTGCTATATTGTTAAATTAGATGACCTATATTATTTATGATATAATATATTAATGTAGTGCCAGTGTAAGTGTTGTACCTACTGTGTTTTTCTGAAACAGCTTGATGCCAGATTCAAGAGTAAAAAAATATTTCATGTTAGACAAAACTAGCCATTTTCATATTTGTTTTATTGTCTAATGAACATGGGACAAAAAAGTGATGTTTTTAAGAAAAAGAAAAAGAAAAGGAGAGAAAACCCAGTTTAGTTCCCTTATTTTACTTAAATACAGAATGTATTAATTCATTTATTGATGGATAATTATGTGGGGAAAGTACAATCAAGGTTTAGCTTGCCACCATCTTGATAAACGCAAGTTGTGTATCACCCACATACAATTAATAATGTTTAAATGTACCCTTCATGATTACATGCCACATGATAGGATGGATGCACACATGTATGAGAAATGATGCAATCATGTGCTTGCACGCTTACAGACACAATTATTTTTTGGTTACTCAAACCTGGAGTGATAATATTAAAAAACTAAATAAATATGAGCTGTCAGTCTCTCTGAGAAATATAATTAAAGAGAACAAATGTGACAGAGAAAGGCTACAAGCATTGGTCAAGTGAGCAGCATGGGGGTTTAAATTGCAGTTGGAGAAAGAAAGTGGCTAATTGAAGGCAGTAAAAAAAAAGTGAGTAGTGGAGGAAGAAGGCACCACAAAGCCTGAGGGGAAGCAGTACAAGGGGGCGAACAAATAAATCCTAAGCAATCCCATGGAGTGATTAAAGAAGAAACTAAACTGTAGGTTCCTGAATTCAGGCAACATCAGCAATGGAAGGATACAAGCCAATCAATCAAAATACTGTGAGACTAAAATGCTTTTGGGTGGAACAATCACAAGAATATGAAGTAAAACCATGAGTTCAAGCAGAGACAACTGTGATAAAAACACACCCATTCAATCAATTTCAAGGGGCTAACCCAAAGCCCACTATATTTACGTTAGAAACAATAGATCTAGCCAACAGACAGATCTGTGTATAGTGTAGACCTAAAAATATTAACCAGATACTCTGTGAGAGCTCCTGGTGCATGTTTATTTTTTCGGAAATAGAACAGTTCTGCTAAGACTAATTGCTAGGTCCTTCAAAAACATTGAAATACATCAAATATGTTAGATCATCTGATAATTGGCTACATCAGAATTCTAGTTTTTGTAGGGGGAATTCAAATTGAACTATTAGTGTATAGCTATAATAAAATATCAATTACAATCGTAAAATTAGATAAAATCCAACATGAATTCTCAAACCTACTACAGTAAATAAAATCCATTACAAATACTATAACCCACAGCAGTAATCTTACCAACAGACTATGATAGCACAATTAAAAAAAGATTAAACTTGTTAAGATACTAATAAACAAAATACAGAAATGTTTCTACTTCCTGATCAATTGATAGTCTTTCATGGAAAAACATTATTTAATTGCTTCTTGCAGTTTCTGTAATTTGCTCTAATGAAATGAAACCTTAGGTATTTTTACCTGAGTTTTGGGAGGATTGGGAATAAATATATTATCTGTGCTGGAGATTTGCCTCAAAGACAGCACAGTCTTAGTAGATGACATTTCTTGTTCTAAAAAGAGTCTGAGTCTAAGATACTCAAGTTTGTACCCTGGATTTAGAGTTGGAAATAGGTCATTCTGAGATGTAACTGAATAGGTTTCTAAGGTAAGGTCAAAGAACCTATGACTTTAGACAGTTCAAATCATTCCTCTGTGAGTTGGCCTCCAAATATTTCATTATGAGACCTTTCCAGGACAAATGTGGCATTATATAAATCTGCGGTAGGGATGGTAGATTGTTTTGACTTATAAATGTAGTGATTGCTGCAATGTTCGGGATTCAAGAAAAGTCACCTGATAATTGTAGCTCTTTATATACAAATTGTTTTAGCTAATCTTCACGGGCATTGATGCGGTCCCATACATATTTCAAAACCGGTCCAACAAAATTGAAGTTAAGGTAAGCTCCAACCAAATTTTACAATGAGGAATTGAAGGGCGAAGTAGTTTTTACCAATTATTATGCCCATGTAATTATAGGTGGCTACTACTTCTAGGAGTTTATTGTCAAACATAAGTCTTAGAGTTTTTACCACTCTCAAAACACATAACTTTGGTCTTGTCACTGTTGACCTGTATGTTGCTCAGTTTGTTGAGCTCATAAAGCCTCATGATTTAAGTGTGTTAATGAAAAAGTATGGTATTGTCAGCATTAGCAAGCTAGCAAATAGGCTTAATACCTACTTTGAGTGCAAGGGCATTTGAATCACCCAGGAATGCAGACAAATCAGAAATATATAAAGAGAATTGCAGAGCTGGCAAAATGTCCCATTGTTTTAAGCTATTGGAGGTTCGCAGTCTGGTAGATTAGACTCGGCACCCGGCAAGCTTTACTTGCAGCTATGTGTTGTTGTGCAGAGCCATCAAGAAATACAATAGAGTTAGATTAATGCTCCAGTTTTGTTAGCTTGTCTCTTGTTTGTTCAAGTTTTTTTTTTTTTTTTTTTTAATCAAAGGGATATGAGTAATCAATGAAACATACATACAGTGATAAATGTATTTTTAGTGCCTTGTTCACTAACAGTTTGAAAGCAGATATGTTCTCACTTATGGGGCAGCCTCATCTAAATCTTATTTGGTTGATAGGAATTAATCTGTGTTAAAAAGTCCATTCTTGCAGATAAGGTAGAAGGAAGTTTGTTTTGAAAAAAGTTTTCTAACCAAATCCAGGAGGGCAAAAAGACAATAATTTTTTGGATCATCCTTCGGTCCTTTTTGAAGTAAAATGCCTATCCAGAATTTTGTAACTTGTCCTTACTGCAGGATATATGAGAACAGTATGTATAAACGTTCTGCTTAGGAATTGGAATCAGCTTTTATTAGATCAACATTAATTCCATTATGCCTTACTGCTTTTGATGGCTGTACTTTTTTATTTTGGTTTATTAACACTTTGAAACATGCTGGCTGTTGATATGTAACCAATGATATATTATCATACTTATCGCTGATGACCATCGTCCAGCCCAAAAGCCCATCAAGGACTAAAAAGGTTGGAAGCTGTTCATTTTAATTGCAAGATGTAAATTATGTTTTATTTTGTAAAGCTCAAAGAGTTTCTTGTATTTTCTTTTTATATCCTTTTGTTAGCTCTTGTATTCACTGGTGTCAAGGTGGAAAAGGCTGTTCTTCAAAAAGTCAATGAGAATGTCTCCTAAATTCCTTTTTGGTGACCTCTTATTACCAGTGTGAAAGGTATGTCTTAATGTTGGATTGGTGTTTTTTTATACCAACAAATGCAAGACTTTAAATATAGGTTGATCCCAGTCATTTAGCCAATTTGAGAAAAGTTGTCTTTCTTACTATTCCAATGCTTCAGTAGCTTATCCATGAAACCTGTGCTCTAAGTGTTTTTCAATTGATTTGGAGTGTATTATTTAATCTAATCATAAGCTGATTAATGGATATAAGAGAGTTTTTATGTGAGTCATCCCAGCCCCACGTTTTATAGGTAAATTGTAATATAATTATTTGTGGATCACGATCACTTTCCTGTCTTCAGATGATTTAATCTTTTACAGATAACAAAATTTGTGAAGTGCAATAATGTGTTATCAGTTATGGTCTTTTCATGATGTGACGCAAATGTGGGACATATGGGCTGATCAAAGGGGAATCTTCCGTTGAGTGTCCGGAAACCCAGATTAAATTAAAGTTTAAATATCTACTGACTTTTGGGCCACCTAGATACCCACCAATTGGGAATAATAGGTGATGGAACATGAAAGTGAGTCCAGCAAATTCCCTATCAATTAACTCCAGTAGTTGAATAATAATTTGTTATTAAATTCCCCAATAATTAATACAATGAGGGATAGAAAGTGGTCTAACATCTTCTGGCATTACATTTAATATGTTTAATCTTTAAATAAAGTTGGGGAAAATATACATTCAGTATTAACAACATTTTCTGAGCTTTGGAGTTTAGTATGACTTTCAGTACAAAGTCTGACAGATTTGAAAACTCACATTTTTACTGTTAGGTTACTTTTAATCAACGTAATCAGTCTGCTAGCTGGCCTACCCATCTTACTATTAGTTGCATTGATTTGAAACAAATGATAGTCCGGTAAAGTAACTAGATTCATGTGCCTTGTTTGCTGGAAGCATACTATATGATGTTTTAAAATGAAATGCAGCATAATCAGTATTATTGGAGGCTAAAAGATGGTTTAGACCAGCATTAGTCTAAGAACAAATTTTTAGTCAGTGTTTGGTGAATTTTGCACTTCTAGTAATTGGCTACAATTGCGGCATGGTTCTTGTAACTTGCTTTAGTTCACTCGCTGGCAATACAGTCCATATCCCGGTATCGGGTAGTCATTTCTATTCATATATGCATGTTCAAGCTCTTATACCTTGAGAAGTTGCTTGGGCCATAACAAGCTTTTATTGCTTGAGTTAGATCCTTGGTCATGTTAGTACTTTGCAATATGATTGGGTATTTAAGTTTGATTTGGACTGACATGAGTGTCCCCTAGTCAGCTAATTCATCTTTTTTGGACATAATTGTTTGTGTTATTATTTCTCTAATCTAAGAGGTCCTGGTGAACTCAACTTTCTGTGTGTGCTCAAAGAGAAAACTCACACTAATTAAATATGATGTGGCAAGGGTTTGGAGCTCTGAAAGTATAATATGATATGTTTGATGATTTGTGGTACTTCACTGTTTACCAAGAAAGAAAATCACAATGTGTTGAATACAATTTCCTACTAAAGCAATATTCATTGAACTGACATTGCATGACTTGTAAAGTAAAGAGATTCAATCAGTCAATAGACCTATTCAATCGTTATAAATATTCATAAAAGCAAATACAAGCAAATGCAGACATTAAAACTTAATGCACACAGACAGATTCACATTATAAACCAAAAAAAATAAAAAATGTACCAAATGATAAAATCTTCCCTCCCAAAAATCAAAATTAAACAGTTTCCTCTGACTTAGAGCAGGTTTGAGGGAATGAGCTAACAGTCAAACCGATTGCAGGGAGCTCAATATTTCCAATATAACACGGCTGGTCACACTTTTTAGAACCTATGCCTCTCAGGACTAGTGATAAACATTTTTGTAAAAGTTTGACTGTAAAATTTACAAAAGAATGTGGAGTGACACAGACTTTGTGGAGACACCACATCTCTAACCACCGAAGGAATTTTAATTCCGCAAGTGGGATTGGACAATTTTGCCAACTCTGTGCTACTTTTTTAAAAAAGAGTTCCCGACAAAATTCGACAAGCATAGTTGGGTATTTTTCCTGTTTGAGCAATGCGATGACCATGGCAACCACCCAAGGCTGCAGAACGTGAGCTGGGGAACATGAGAGATATTGTGTCCTCTAGTGTGATTTCCAGTTGCTAGGAGGACTTCCAGTGAGATTTTAAGAACATAGGCTGTCACAATCAGAGGACTGTTCCAGAGTAGATTTTCTACTCATGGGACAGCAAAATCAACTCAGAAAGTTTTTCGGGTAGGTATTCCACGTAAGTGGTTGGTTCAGGTAGTTTTTATTTTTTTTAACTCAAAACACATTTTATTTTCACTTAAATAATTTTTTTTAGCAGGAGGAAATGGCCACACAGACTGCAACTTCTTCTTCCTGTCCAAAGGTCCCCTCTTACTGCTTTGTCCATCTCCTGGTCATTTTTCATTTGCATGTTTGAATTTGCAGGGAAAAGTTTACTCTCTTTTTCTGCAATCCCAGCTTTGTGAGTGTGTCTTTGTATATATAAATAAATATATATATATATATATATATATATATATATATATATATATATATATATATATATATCCAAACAAATCCCTTTCAGGGTTAGAGTGACGCATAAATTATGCAAAAAAGAATAGAGAAGGCTGGGTAGTTCCCAAGTTTAGGTGGAGAGCAGCTCTAGTAAGGAGCACCCTGCAACACCAGCAACACCCTAGATTTGCTCACCTCATGTATCTGTTTTTCTAGCAAAGTTTTTAAGCATTGGTTCAGCACAGTGCTATCCATGCCAAGCTAGATTGTGACAAAGTATTTTGCCATTTGTACAGCAAAGTCTTCAAGCATAGGTTTGACAAAGTGTTAACCTTGCCGAGCTGTAAAATGACAAAAGCCACTTACCACTCCAGGCACAGTATTACAGCTTTGGACTGGTAAAATACCGTCCAAGCCAACCTGGAATGAGTAAAGGCAACTCCTGACACGTGTTTCGCTATCATTAGAGCTCATCAGAGAGGTTTAGCTTTGTCCAGACACAAGGAAATACCCAGTATAAGTCCAAACAAATCTCTTTCAAGGTTAGAGTGACACATATATTCTTTTTTGCATATATATATATATATACATATATATATATATATATATATATATATATATATATATTTTTTTTTTTTTTTCTAGATGTAATCCAACTACCCCATGATAATATTGATCCTTTCCATGATTCTGTGATTTTTGATTTACTGGAATTGTTGAAGGAGAACAAGAACTGTTTTGCTAGTAATCTTACACCAGGCCAATGTATAGCTCTTAATACACTTAGGGAAGTCACATCCTTTACAATTAACCTGTTCTGTGCCTTGGACGAGATGATCTCGTCCAAGGCTACAGTTCCCCTGTGCCTTGGACGAGATCATCTCGTCCATGGCACAGGGGAACTTGGGGGAGCGCTAGCGTGCCCCCCGTGCACCCCCTCCCCCCCAAGGCGGGGATGGAAGGGGAAGACCTTCCCCTTCCACCCCCTCCCCCCCACCCCCCCTGTGACGTCAGCACGCGAGCGCGCGCTGATTAGTCACAGGGGCCTCCCCCATCGTGAGCTTCCAGCGTGATTGAAAGAGAAATGTTAAGCATTTCTCTTTCAAAAACGTGGGGGAGGCCCGGAGGGGCTTCAAAGGGAAGGAAATGTATTTCCTTCCCTTTGAAGTCTCTCCGAGGGTTTCAAAAGCCGGATTGCTTGCAATCCGGCTTTTGAAACCCCACTAGACACCAGGGATTTTTATTTTTTGGGTGATATTGTGATAAGGGAGCGACCCATTGGGCAAGGGTCGCTCCCAGGGGGGGCATGTTTTCGGGAAGGCCTTTTCTGCTCCCCCTGGGGGCAAATCGGCCTATTATTAGGCCGATCTGCCCCCAGGGGGGGCAGAAACCTCTAGGCACCAGGGATAATGTTTTTTTTTTCTTCTTTTTTTACGTGTTTTTTTTTCTTTTTTTAGGTGGGGAGCGACCCCTTAGGCAAGGGTCGCTCTCCTTGGGGGAAAATTATATTTAGGCCATTTCTGCCCCCCTTGGGGGCAGATTGGCCTATTTTGATGAGGCCAATCTGCCCCCAAGGCGGGTAGAAACCACTAGACACCAGGGAGTTTTTTCTTTGCGTGAATTTCACGCAAGGGGGGCGACCCCTTAGGCAAGGGTCGCTCCCTGGGGGGGGGAATTTATTTTAGGCCATTTCTGCCCCCAGGGGGGGGCAGAAACCTCTAGGCGCCAGGGGAAATTTTTTTTGTGTTTTTTTTTTATTTGTTTGTATTTTTAGAGATGGGGAGCGACCCATCAGGCAAGGGTCGCTCCCCTGGGGGGCAAATTGTATTTAGGCCATTTCTGCCTCCAAGGGGGGCAGATTGGCCGATTTTAGGTCAATCCGCCCCCAAGGGGGCAGAAACCACTAGGCACCTGGGATTTGTTTTTTGGCGGCAATGTCACGCAGGGGGAGCGACCCCGTAGGCAAGGGTCGCTCCGGGGGGGTGGTGGAGGTTGGGGGGGCCAATTATTGTAGGCCATTTCTGCCCCCCGGGGGCAGAAACCTCTAGGCGCCAGGGAAAATGTTTTTTTTTTTTTTCTTTTTGTTTTTTTAGAGATGGGTAGCGACCCATCAGGCAAGGGTCACTGCCATGGGGGGCAAATTGTATTTAGACAATTTCTGCCCCCCTTGGGGGCAGATTGGGCGATTTTAGGTCAATCTGCCCCCAAGGGGGCAGAAACCACTAGGCAACTGGGATTTGTTTTTTGGTGCCAATGTCACACAGGGGTAGCGACCCCGTAGGCAGGGTCGCTCCCGGGTGGGGTGGGGATTGGGGGGCAAATTTATTTTAGGCCATTTCTGCCCCCCGGGGGCAGAAACCTCTAGGCGCCAGGGAAAATGTTTTTTTTTTTTGTTTGTTTGTTTTTTTAGAGATGGGGAGCGACCCATCAGGCAGGGGTCGCTCCCCTGGGGGGCAAATTGTATTTAGACCATGTCTGCCCCCCTGGGGGCAGATTGGCCGATTTTAGGTCAATCTGTCCCCGACGGGGCCGAAACCACTAGGCACCGGGGATTTGTTTTTAGGCGCCAATGTCACGCAGGGGGAACGACCCCGTAGGCAAGGGTCGTTCCCGGGCAGGGGGGGTCAAATTTATTTTAGGACATTTCTGTCCCCCCCCCTCCCGGGGCCAGCTGAGCTAGAGGCCAAACTCCACAGGTAGGCACTTTGCAAAAAACACCTCTGTTTTCTGTGAAAAAATATGTTGTGTCCATGTTGTGTTTTGGGCCATTTCCTTTCGTGGGCGCTAGGCCTACCCACAGAAGTGAGGTTCCATTTTTATCGAGAGACGTAGGGGAACGCTGGGTGGAAGGAAATTTGTGGCTCCTCTCAGATTCCAGAACTTTCTGCCACAGAAATGTGAGGAACATGTGTTTTTTTAGCCAAATTTTTAGATTTGCAAAGGATTCTGGGTAACAGAACCTGGTCCGAGCCGCACAAGTCACCCCTTCTTGGATTCCCCTAGGTCTCTAGTTTTCAAAAATGCACAGGGTTGGTAGGTTTCCCTAGGTGCCGGCTGAGCTACAGGCCAAAATCCACAGGTAGGCACTGTTTTCTTTCAAAAAATGGGATGTGTCCACGTTGCGCTTTGGGGCGTTTCCTGTCGCGGGCGCTAGGCCTACCCACACAAGTGAGGTATCATTTTTATCGGGAGACTTGGGGGAACGCTGGGTGGAAGGAAATTTGTGGCTCCTCTCAGATTCCAGAACTTTCTGCCACAGAAATGTGAGGAACATGTGTTTTTTTAGCCAAATTTTGAGGTATGCAAAGGATTCTGGGTAACAGAACCTGGTCCGAGCCCCGCAAGTCACCTCATCTTGTATTCCCCTAGGTCTCTAGTTTTCAGAAATGCACAGGTTTGGTAGGTTTCCCTAGGTGCCGGCTGAGCTAAAGGCCAAAATCTACAGGTAGGCACTTCGCAAAAAACACCTTTGTTTTCTTTCAAAAATTTGGATGTGTCCACGTTGCGCTTCGGGGCGTTTCCTGTCGCGGGCGCTAGGCCTACCCACACAAGTGAGGTATCATTTTTATCGGGAGACTTGTGGGAACATACATTAGCAAAACAAGTGTTATTGCCCCTTGTCTTTCTCTACATTTTGTCCTTCCAAATATAGGAGAGTGTGTAAAAAAGACATCTATTTGAGAAATGCCCTGTAATTCACATGCTAGTATGGTCCCCCCGGAATTCAGAGATGTGCAAATAACTACTGCTCCTCAACACCTTATCTTGTGCCCTTTTTGGAAATACAAAGGTTTTCTTGATAGCAATTTTTTACTCTTTATATTTCAGCAATTGAATTTGCTGTATACCCTGTATAGAATGAAAATGCACTGCAGGGTGCAGCTAATTTATTGGCTCTGGGTTCCTCGGGTTCTTGATGAACCTACAAGCCCGATATATCCCCGCAACCAGAGGAGTCCAGCAGACGTAACGGTATATTGCTTTCGATAATCTGACATTGCAGGGAAAAGTTACAGAGTAAAACGTAGAGAAACATTTATGTTTTTTTCACCTCAATTTCAATATTTTTCTTTTTCAGTTGTTATTTTCTGTAGGAAACCCTTATAGGATATGCACAAATGACCCCTTGCTGAATTCAGAATTTTGTCTACTTTTCAGAAATGTTTAGGTTTCTGGGATCCAACATTGGTTTCATGCCCATTTCTGTCACTGACTGGAAGGAGGCTGAAAGTACAAAAAATTGCAAAAATGGGGTATGTCCCCGTAAAATGCCAAAATTGTGTTGAAAAATTGGGTTTTCTGATTCAAGTCTGCCTGTTCCTGAAAGCTGGGAAGCTGCTGAGTTGAGCACCACAAACCCTTTGTTGATGCCATTTTCAGGGGAAAAACCACAAGCCACTTTTTCCAATTTTACCGTAGCCTCCTTGAAAGCACATCTATCTATCTTGACTACTTTTTATGTCCTTATGTTCTAAGTCTTTCTTCCCATTGCAGGGACGGAATGGATTTTGCTAATAAAATACAAGATATTCCTTGGAAATTTAGTTATATTATGGTTTCTGTATCTTTATACACATGTATAAAACATGATATCGGTGTAAAAGCATGTGAATACTTTTTCAGAGATAAACCACTATGTTTTATATACCATCCTAAAATGCTTTTGAAGATGTTAAGATTTCTGTTTGGAGAATAACTATTTCTTCTATGAAAAACAATGGTATGGACAAGTCGCAGGGACAGCAATGGGAAATTGTTTTGCTCCTAGTTATGCCTGTTCGTTGGATGAAGGATGAAGTATTTTATTTTTTGGGCTAAATATATTGACGATTTGTTTGTCATTTGAGATGGACCAGAGAAAGATTCTGCCTTATTTTTTGGGATGGTTATCATATAATGAGCTTTACGTACAAATGTGATAAACTCTTGATGAAATATTTGGATATTTTCTTTACAGTGGAAGAGGAGACCCTTCATTCTAGTCTCTGTAGGAAAAGCACTGCAGGCAATAGTATTTTGCATGCAGAGAGTCATTATCTACAGAGAATGAAGTGGAGCATTCCATATGGTGAGTTAATTAGAGCCAATAGGAACAGCAGTAAGGCCCACATTTAAAAAAAAAGATCAAATGAATATGGTGGGAAAATTCAACCATAACGGGTATCCTGTGAAAGTGATTAAGAGTGCTTGTGAGAAGTTTCCAAGATGCAGTGAGATAATCATCTCCTGAGGCAGGATAATATAGTGAGATTTATTGCCACCTACAATTCCGATTCTGATCAGGTGGGAAGAAATATGAAACAGTATTGGCATCTGATCAGAGCAGATAGTGTGAGTGGTCAATTGGTTATCCCCAGTCCCAAAATCACATACAGAAAGAGGAATTCATTGCAGGATATGCTGATACATAGCTGTTCAACTAAGCAGAAGGATACATTGTTTAGAGGGCAGCAATATTTTTACAGATGCACTAAATGCAAGGCTTGTGCACAGTATTAACTGTAAGGCCTTTTGTTTACCCAGAGGCGGAGAGATGAAGATAAAAAAGTTCATCAATTGTAATTCTGATTTTGTTGTTTGTGTTATAACTTGTCCTTGTGGACTTCTATTTGTTGGTAGTACCACTTTCCCTGTAAAAATATGCATCTTGGAACATTGGTGTGCCATTAGGAATAATGATGTAAGCTATCCTGTGGCATGACATTGTAGACAGGTACATAATGGTAAAATTGATTTTATGTTTTTTTTCGGAATTGACAGGGTGATTCTGACTCAGAGAGGAGGAGACAGGGAACCCACCCTTAGGAAGATGGATTCCAAATATATTATCAGGCTGAACAGTAGATATCCGGGAGGACTTATTCAGGATGAAGAACTTCATGTACATCTAGGATGAGAACTAGGTGTAGATGGTTTGGGTTTGAGGATACAGAATTGAAGTAAATTGGCTTCATTTTTTGGTTTTCCCACCCTGCATTATTATGTTTTATTTTATTTTTCTTCTTCTTGGAAATGTTGGTTAGTAAATATTTCCTCCTTTCTTTCCCTTTGCAAAGAACAGATATACATTTGAAAGGTCATTTGACGGTTGGGGAGTTCAAATCCTTGCCACCGGGCATATATATATTTTTGTACACTTCAGTGTGATATATATTGACACCCATCAACAACATGCGAGTAAATATATTGGCTATTTTGCCGAGGTGTGTTTATTATTTTTAATATTTGATATCATCTCATGTCAATTTTGTTCATTATTTTTTGTAAATGCTATAAATATTTTTGATTTGACTTAACTAAGCAGAAATGTAAATACGGAATATTACTGACTTGTCATGTCTGGAGCAAGTTAGTTTCTCTTTTATGTCTATGAAAGTACTTGATATATTTTCTAAGGGAGATGGGACATTGTAATGAGACACTGGCTAAGAGGAAGACCATAATGGGAGACACACGTTAGCCACATTCTAAATAAGTGGATTTTCATCATATTGCCTGGAGTGCTGGCTTTTCCTTTCTTGTTAACAAGAAGAAAGGTGTTTAAATATATTGAGCAGGTTCTGTGCCCACTGCTGTACACTGATCCCGTTTGGTAGAGGCAGTCCGATGAATGCAGGAAATGTAAGGCATATTTATAGATATATAAATGGTAACTATAACTCGTGCCCATACCATGCACAGTTTTTCCTAACGTATGTCTAACCTTTGTTTTTTTCAGTGAATTTCTATGTTTTTTTTAAATCTAGTTCCTAACTGTAATGTCCCTGTAACCTTCCCACACGGTCCCTAATTATTAATTGATATTTTTTTAAATAAATATATTTTTTTTAAACAAAATGCCCTTTAGGGGCTACCTGATACTGCAGAGGAAGCCTTACTGCTTCCCCTGCAGTTCCACTGCGTCAGCAAGCACAGAGCTGCTTTTACAGCAGCTCTGTGCTTACTGAAGCATTTCATCTCTCAGGGGACATATTTGAAAGCTTTGCTGTTTGACAGAGGGACCTTCTTTTAAAATGTTTACTGTGGCTCGGCTGCAGCTGCAGTGCTGTAGCCAAGCCACAGCAAACAGCTATGTTCTTGCGGGTTGGCACTCCGGGACATAGCAGGAGCCGGCCTTGGGTGGTGACAGTCCCCAGGGCCATCAGTGGCTCCACAAGAGAGGCCACGGTGCCCCCCTCCAACATGAAGATAGCCCCAGGGGGTGGTGGTTCCCATGGCCTGGGGGTTTAAAACAGACCCCCTTTCAATTGTTTTCTAATTGCCCATGGGTGGTGGTGTCCACCCGTAAGATATCTACATAGAAATTCGTAGGGGTTATGGTCATCGGGGCTAGGGAGTCCCATAGGACCTCCTTTTATTTTAAAGATTTGTCTCCGGGGGTAGTGGTTCCCTGGGCATGATGGGGCCCTGCAGCCCCCACTCAAATTTCAGTGTACTCTGGGGGTGGTGGTCCCTGAGGCTAATAGGGCTCCCAAAGGACCTCCTTTTTAAAACAAGTATGTGCCCCAGAGGGTGGTGGTCACCAGGGCATGGGGAGGCTACAGGCCCCCTGCACATCATTTCTTAAAGGCCCCAGGAAAGTGGAAGTCCCCAGGCCAGCGGGAGGGGACTCCCCCAAATCATAACAGCCCTGGGGAGGTGGCAGTCAGTGCAGCAGGGGGGCACATAGCCCCCCTGCATAAACAATATAAGTCTCAGGGAGGCGGCGGTCCGCGGGGCAGTGGGAGGGGGCCAGGAGCCTCCCCACGCATTTAAAAAAAAATGCCCTGGGACTTGGAACACCTGGGTGCTTTATACTTACGACGCGCGGGAGACGCACTTTACTTTTTTAACATTTTCACTGCAGATCTGTAGATCTGCCATGTCTCCATTTGTAAAATCAAGAAAAAAAAATACTTTTTTATCCCTGTGGGGTTACTTTGGGATCCACCACAAGAGCTAAGGGGTTATGGTGTTCCTACCCTGGCCCCTTTAATATTTTGCAATATTTTTTTCTGGATAGCTGACAAGACTCCTATGGTTGAAGTTTTATCAGCAAATCAGGTCTCTGCACAAGATCATTCAGTTTTTCCTATGGAAATTAACATGGGTAAAGCTCTACATTTCACTCCACTTTACCTCATCCCTCACTTGATGGTAGATATGAGCTCATGAGACTGTCAAAATGTTGTAGAATTTTTTTTAAAGATTTGTCAATTGATAAGTAAGCAAAAAATAGCTTTAACTCTACAAACTAGGCCATAACTATAACTACCTGGTACCTCTGTCAGCTCCCACCGAACAAAAGCAAACTGCTATTGCTCGGGGTGCATACCCTGGGACATAACACAAGCTGGCCCTGGGGGGTGGCAGTCCCCGGGGCCATGTATGGGTCCATGATGGGGGCCGCATGCTCCCCCTCCAACGTTGCAGTTGTCTTGGGGAAATAGTGGTCCCCATGGCTAGGGGTCCACAATGGATCCCTTTCATTCTTTTTAATTTAGCCCCAGGGAGGTGGTGATCCCCATGACCGCAGAGGGGCTTGTGCGGCCACCACGCATACAATTCAATCTTTGCCCCGGGGAGGTGGCAGTCCCTAGGGTTCTGGGGCAGGCCATAGGGCCTCCACCATATTAAAATAATGTTTTGCCTGGGGGGTAGGGAGGTGGAGGTCCCGGGGGCCGAGGGTCGCTGTGTGGCACATTTGGATAACATTTTTTTTAGAAGGAGTACATGCCTATGTATTTGTTTACCTTTTTTGTTTTGTCTCTTATTTCTTTATATTATTGGGTGGTTTGGAGTTGTAGCAGGGGCTCATTTTGCACTAACTTTTAAAAACAATTCTAAGGGAAAACATTTGCATATTTTTAGGAGTGCTAGGGTCCTGAGATGTAAGTACTTGTTCTCCATTTTCCTGTGTGTTTGGAATTAGAATAGCATGATGAGCATTTTCTGCCCATCTCCAAGAGTTTTTATGTAACCCCAGGTGATTCCATGTAGTGAAATTCTTTGAGTTCCACCCAGGCCTACTTATCACAAGCACAAGGAAGGATGGAATTAGGGTCATATTGTCCCAGAGGAAAGAATAATTAGAATCCAATAGTGACCTTCTAAGGACCTGATTGAGATTGTGATGGACGAGTTACGCCATCACAAAGGTGGCAAATCCCTTGGGATATAATGAGATTTATATTTGGCAGACAGGCGATCTGTTGCCATTGTGACTGAGTAACTGGTCCACCAAGATCTCAATCAGGCTCTAAGGGCCATATTTATACTTTTTGACGCAAAACTGCACTAACGCAGTTTTGCGCCCAAAAAATTAGCGCCGGCTAACGCCATTCTGAAGCGCCATGCGGGCGCCGTATTTATTGAATGGCGTTAGCCGGCGTTAGCCGACCGGCGCTGCCTGGTGTGCGTGAAAAAAAAACACGTACACCAGGCAGCGCCGGCGTAGGGAAAAATGGCGTTTGGGAGTCCAAAAATGGGGCAAGTCAGGCTGAGGCAAAAAAATCGTCTTAACCCGATTTGCGCCATTTTTTTTGGGCGCCCAGACGCCATTAACATGACTCGAGTCATGCCCCCTTGCCCAATGGCCATGCCCAGGGGACTTATGTCCCCTGGGCATGGTCATTGGGCATAGTGGCATGTAGGGGGGCACAAATCAGGCCCCCCTATGCCACAAAAAAAAAATAAAAAAAAATACTTACCACAACTTACCTTTTCTTCCCTGGGATGGGTCCCTCCATCCTTGGGTGTCCTCCTGGGGTGGGCAAGGGTGGCAGGGGGTGTCCCTGGGGGCAGGGGAGGGCACCTCTGGGCTCATTCTGAGCCCACAGGTCCCTTAACGCCTGCCCTGACCCAGGCGTTAAAAAGAGGCGCAAATGCGGGGTTTTTTGCCCCGCCCACTCCCGGGCGTCATTTTTGCCCAGGAGTATAAATACCACGCACATGCCTGGGAGTCATTTTTAAAGACGGGAACGCCTACCTTGCATCTCATTAACGCAAGGAAGGTGTTCACGCCAAAAAATGACGCTAACTCCATGAACTTTGGTGCTAGACGCGTCTAATGCCAAAGTATAAATATGGAGTTAATTTTGCGTCGAATTTGCGTAAAAAAAAACGACGCAAATTCAGCGCAAACGGAGTATAAATATGCCCCTAAATCTGATCACTAACCTTCTGTCTCAAATGTACAGAACTTTTTCCAGATATTATTCTAGGCCAGGTGTGGTCTGGGAGAAAACATACTCTTGAACTTTGGGCTTAATTAACTTCATCTTCTTTCTTTCTCTATATTTAATATCTAAAAAAAAGCACTTACTAAGTTCTATCCGGTTTAGTTAGCTCAGATCATTTAAAGAACATAGGCGGTCTGTCCACAATCATGACACTTATCAATGATACCTCTATTAAATGCTGTTTGAGGGTTGGTCCAAACTGGACACCACAACAGCAAAGGGGCCAAATACACCATGCCTCCCACATAATCCAGAAAAAACTCTTTGTGTACTGCATAAGTGAAACAGGTGGGAGGCCAAGCAAACACCTACAAGTTCTGTTTTCTTCAGTTTGAAGACCATTAACGTTTTTATATTCTCATAGGCCTGAACCATACTTTTGAACCAGCAGGCACTTCCTTTTGTAAATTTCCTGAAAATATGCTTAATTAATAAAAAGGCAACAAAGGTCATAATTTGGTGTCTTTTCCTAAGAAGACAGAGAGCCCATGTACTCCATGACTCAAAAATGACCCCAAGGTATATGAGCTTGTGAACACTGACTACAGGTTCAACTTGGATGAATTAAGACGGTGTTGTCTGTGTACAATAGAAAGGGGATGGGCCTATTCTGTACAACTGATTTTCTAATTATTAAATTATAGGACGATTTTTAACAGAATAATATATGTATTTAAAGAATTGCCTGCTGAAACCAAAAGACTCACTACATTCTCTATGTGGGCGAGAACTGAGTAAAGCAGCAAGATTACAATGGAGGGCATGTACAAAATCTACAAAACTTTCAATCTAACTATGCTATGAAAGGCACAAGTCAGGTCCATAAAGGCTAGGTATGGACCTGACTTGTGCCTTTCAAAGGGTAGGTCGCTCCCCCTGCCGCTGCAGCTCCTCCAGCTCCTCCAGGTTCCTGAGTTCCTGAGACCCACCTCACAGAAAGTACCCCCCACCTCCCAGCCCCTCGCTCTGCCCCGCGCTACTCACCCTCTCTCCTGCTCCTGCTCCTGCTTCTTTTCTTCTTTTCTTCTTCTCTGTTCTTCCTCCTCGCTCCTCATCTGTAATCTTCTTCTGTACTCTTCTTTTCCCCGTCTTCTCTCTTCTTCTGTGTGCTTCTCAGCCTCTCCTGTCGCCTCTCTTCTTCCTCATCTTCTTCTGTGGTCTTCTGCCCTCTGTTCTTCGTTTTCTGTATCTTCTTCTGTGTTCTTCTGTGTTCTTCTGTGTTTTTCTGTGTTCTTCTGTGTTCTCCTGTGTTCCTCTGTGTTCTTCTGTGTTCTTCTGTGTTCTTCTGTTCTTGCGGTCTTCCTTTCTTCTGTTCTTCAGGTCTTCTGTTCTTCTGTTCTTCTGTTCTTCTGTTCTTCCGGTCTTCTGGTCTTCTGTCTTCTTTCACTGCCTTCGGCTCTTCTGCCTCCTCCGTCTTCTTCTCCCCGCGCCTGCCCTCCTGCTCCTGCCTCATCCCCCTCCCTCACTCGCATCCCCCTCTCTATCTCCACTATCTAACCTGTTCACTATCTACCTCCCTCACTCCTCCTATCTACCTATCTTTCTATCTCTCTATCCCACTAACTCCCTCACTCTCCACCTCCTCCTATCTTCCTATCTCTCTATCTATTTCTCTATCTATCGATTTCTCTATCTATCTATTTTCTCTATCTATTTCTCTATCTCTCCCCCCCTTCCCGCCACCCCCTCTATTACCTATCTTCCTATCCTCTCACTCTACCTCTCACCCTCACCCACCTCTACAACCCCCCCTCCTCTATCTTCACAACCCTACTCCTAGCATTCTCCCTAATCTCCTAAACCTCCTAACACTCACCCCCTCCACCCTTAAACCCCCCTCCTCCAGCTCTTCTCACTCTACCTGTCCCCCCCTCCCTCGCGCTTTCCCGCCGCGACCTCCTGCACGCCCCGCCCCCCAGCTCCCATTCGCCCCCAGCTGACCCCTCCCCCCACCTCATATGGCGCCCGCTGCGCGACAGTGGTAGTGACCCTTGACCCAAGGGTAGGTCGCTCCCCCTGCCGCTGCAGCTCCTCCAGCTCCTCCAGGTTCCTGAGTTCCTGAGACCCACCTCGCAGTAAGTACCCCCCACCTCCCAGCCCCTCGCTCTGCCCCGCGCTACTCACCCTCTCTCCTGCTCCTGCTTCTTTTCTTCTTTTCTTCTTCTCTGTTCTTCCTCCTCGCTCCTCGTCTGTAATCTTCTTCTGTACTCTTCTTTTCCCCGTCTTCTCTCTTCTTCTGTGTGCTTCTCAGCCTCTCCTGTCGCCTCTCTTCTTCCTCATCTTCTTCTGTGGTCTTCTGCCCTCTGTTCTTCGTTTTCTGTATCTTCTTCTGTGTTCTTCTGTGTTCTTCTGTGTTCCTCTGTGTTCTTCTGTGTTCCTCTGTGTTCCTCTGTGTTCTTCTGTGTTCTTCTGTGTTCTTCTGTTCTTCCGGTCTTCTGTTCTTCTGTTCTTCCTGTCATCTGGTCTTCTGTCTTCTATCTTCTGCCTTCGGCTCTTCTGCCTCCTCCGTCTTCTTCTCCCCGCGCCTGCCCTCCTGCTCCTGCCTCATCCCCCTCCCTCACTCGCATCCCCCTCACTGTCTCCCCTATCTAACCCGTTCACTATCTACCTCCCTCACTCCTCCTATCTACCTATCTCTCTATCTCTCAATCCCACTATCTAACTCCCTCACTCTCCACCTCCTCCTAACTTCCTATCTCTCTATCTATTTCTCTATCTATCGATTTCTCTATCTATCTATTTTCTCTATCTATTTCTCTATCTCTCCCCCCCTTCCCGCCACTCCCTCTATTACCTATCTTCATATCCTCTCACTCTACCTCTCACCCTCACCCACCTCTACAACCCCCCTCCCCTATCTTCACAACCTTACTCCTATCTTTCTCCCTAATCTCCTAAACCTCCTAACACTCACCCCCCTCCACCCTTAAACCCCCCTCCCCCAGCTCTTCTCACTCTACCTGTCCCCCCTCCCTCGCGCTTTCCCGCCGCGACCTCCTGCACGCCCCCGCCCCCCAGCTCCCATTCGTCCCCAGCTGACCCCTCCCCCCCTCCTACCTCATGAGGGGGCCGCTGCGCGACCGCGCAGCAGGCCCGTCTGCGCCCGTCCGCGCCTGGCCTGCGCCCAGCGCCACGACCCCTGGTCCCCAGCTCTCCCAAGCCCCGCTGATCCGCTACGACCCCACCACCCTCCACGCCCTCAACCCAGGACGCTCCAACACCTGCTTCCAAGCTCACCCCAAACGCACCCATGGACCCTTCGCCTGCAACTCCTGCAAACGCATCTTCCACCAAGCAACTATCACGACCACAAGCCCACGCGCCATCAACCACCTCAAGTGCATCCTAGTCAATGCTCGCTCCGTCCACAAACACGCCGTTGAACTCTGGGACCTCCTGGACTCCACAGCACCGGACGTCGCCTTCATCACGGCGACCTGGATGAACGCCTCCTCTGCTCCAGACATCGCCACCGCCATCCCCGAAGGCTACAAGATCTCCAGGAAAGACCGCACCAACCAAGCAGGAGGAGGTATCGCCATCGTCTTCAAAGACTCCATCAGCGTCACCACCTCCACCGAAGACACCCCTCTCGCCACTGAACACCTGCATTTTCAGATTCGCACCGACCCGAGGACCACCCTCAGAGGTTCCCTCGTCTACCGTCGTCCTGGACCACGCGCCCCTTTCAGCGATGCCATCGCCGACTTCATCTCCCCGCACGCCTTCGCCTCACCGGACTACATCCTCCTAGGCGACCTCAACTTCCATCTGGAACAAAACAACGACCCCAACACCACCACCCTGCTCGACAACCTCGCCAACCTCGGCCTCAAACAACTGGTGAACACCGCCACCCACATCGCCGGACACACGCACGACCCTATCTTCTCCGCCAGCAAACACGTCTTCTTCAGCCACACCTCCGCCCTACACTGGACCGACCACAGCTGCGTCCACTTCACATTCCGACGCGAGACCCGCCACCTCCGCACTCAACCCATCCCTCGTCGACAGTGGAACAAGATCCCTGAAGAGCAACTCTTCTCCGCACTCGCCGCCAACCAACCCACCCTCACCACCGACCCCAACGACGCAGCCCTCAACCACACAAACTGGATCTCCAACTGCGCAGACAACCTTGCTCCCCTCAAACGCACGCATCGACAGACCAACACCAAAAAACCTCTCTGGTTCTCTGACACCCTCAAAGAACCAAAGAAAACTTGTTGCGCCCTTGAGAAAGCCTGGCGCAAGGACCACACCGCTGACAACATGATCGCCCTCAAAAACGCTACCCGCAAACACCACCACCTGATCCGCGCTGCCAAAAGGAACTTTTTCACCGACAAACTGGACAAAAACAGCCACAACAGCAGAGAACTCTTCAGCATCGTCGAGGAGTTCTCCAACCCCAGCGCCAACGCCAACGCCGTCACGCCCTCACAGGATTTGTGCGAATCCCTCGCCACTTTCTTCCATCGCAAGATCA
The DNA here is from genome assembly GCF_031143425.1 of Pleurodeles waltl. Lineage (NCBI taxonomy): Eukaryota > Metazoa > Chordata > Amphibia > Caudata > Salamandridae > Pleurodeles > Pleurodeles waltl. The sequence continues at coordinate 494,369,385 of NC_090444.1, forward strand.
GCGACCTCCACGACAGCTTCGGACACCAGACCCAACCAAACACCACCGAACCCGCATCCCCGGCCATCACCCTCAGCAACTGGACCCACATCAACACGGAAGAAACCAAATCCATCATGAACTCTACCCACTCCGGCACCCCTTCGGACCCCTGCCCGCACTTCATCTTTAACAAAGCCGACAACATCATCGCCCGCACCTCCAGACTGTCATCAACTCTTCTTTTTCTTCTGCTACCTTCCCCGAATGCTGGAAACACGCCGAAGTCAACGCCCTACTAAAGAAACCTACGGCTGACCTGAGCAACCTGAAAAACTTCCGCCCCATCTCTCTTCTGCCTTTCCCAGACAAAGTAATAGAGAAGACCGTCAACAAACAGCTGACCACCTTCCTGGACCCCTCACAAACCGGATTCCGAACCAACCACAGCACTGAAAACCGCCCTCATCTCAGTCACAGACGACATCAGAACCCTGATGGACAACGGTGAAACAGTCGCCCTCATTCTCCTCGACCTCTCGGCTGCCTTTGACACCGTCTGTCACCGCACCCTAATCACCCGCCTCCGCTCCACCAGGATCCAAGGCCAGGCCCTGGACTGGATTGCCTCCTTCCTCGCAAACCGTTCCCAAAGAGTTTACCTCCCTCCGTTTCGCTCAGAACCCACCGAGATCAACTGCGGTGTACCTCAAGGCTCATCACTCAGCCCGACACTCTTCAATGTCTACATGAGCCCCCTCGCCAACATTGTACGCAAGACATCATCATCACCTCCTACGCCGACGACACCCAACTTATACTCTCCCTCACCAAGGACCCCGCCAGCGCCAAGACCAACCTACAAGAGGGTATGAAGGACGTTGCAGATTGGATGAGGCTCAGCTGCCTAAAGCTGAACTCTAAAAAACGGAAGTCCTCATCCTCGGCAACACCCCGTCAGCCAGGGACGACTCCGCACCGACCCCCACAGACCACGCCCGCAACCTCGGCTTCATCTTGGACCCTCTTCTCACCATGACCAAGCAAGTCAACGCCGTGTCCTCTGCCTGCTTCCGCATGTTCCGCAAGATCTTCTGCTGGATCCCCGCCGACACCAGAAAAACCGTGACCCACGCCCTCGTCACGAGCCGCCTGGACTACGGCAACACCCTCTACGCCGGGACCACAGCCAAACTCCAAAATCGCCTGCAACGCATTCAAAACGCCTCGGCCCGCCTCATCCTCGACGTACCCCGCAGCAGCCACATCTCCGCACACCTGAGACACCTGCATTGGCTCCCAGTCAGCAAAAGCATCACCTTCCGACTTCTCACCCACGCACACAAAGCCCTCCACGACAAGGGACCGGAATACCTCAACAGACGCCTCAGCTTCTACGTCCCCACCGCCTCCTCTGCTCCTCTGGCCTCGCACTCGCTGCTGTCCCTCGCATCCGCCACTCCATGGCGGGTGGGAGATCTTTCTCCTTCCTGGCGGCCAAGACCTGGAACTCCCTCCCCACCAGCCTCAGGACCACCCAGGACCACTCCGCTTTCCGGAGACTCCTAAAGACCTGGCTGTTCGAGCAGTGATAACCCCCCCTTTTCCCCTAGCGCCTTGAGATCCGCACGGGTGAGTAGCGCGCTTTATAAATGTTAATGATTTGATTTGATTTGATTCGTCAACGGTGAATCGGCCTATCAAAAGAAGAAGCTCTAAACCTTGTTCTATTATCCCCAGCCAAAACCTGAACCTGTACTGCACCCTTGTGAGAATTACAGCATTCAAAATATTCTCAGTTAGCATTGCTAAAATAACTTGGCCAATGATCTTCACAGTGCTGTCTAAGGAGGAGATCAGACGATAACACCTGGGTCGTGGTAGATCCCCTTTTAAAAAAAAGGCACAATGATGGCTGTCCTCCACGATCGGAGAAAACCAGACTTACATGTATAATTGATAAAAAAATAGTGAGAAGTGTGGTCCATAGATCAATTTTAGATGTATAACAATCCATTTGGTGCCCGTCCGATCCTGGCTATGCATGGGCAGAAAAAATCACTCTATTTGCAGAGTCGCTGGAATTCGGGAACTCTTCGTTAGGCGGTCAACGTGGAGTTCCCTATAAATTCTGCCATCCGCTGCAATTTTTTTTGTTAGCTTGCTCAAGACTTGTTTGGGCGCATCTTGGCAAGTGCCACGATAGGCCGCTTGCGACCGTGCTCAAGATTTTGCATACACTAGCGTGGCTTATGACCGTGATGGAAACTTTTTTGTGCCACTGGCGATCGCCAGTGACCGACTGCAGCTGCACCTCAAGCAGATTCTCTACTTAAGAAGCAGCTAAATCTACTTGATAAGACATTTTTGAGTGGATGTTCTACTCCAACAGACCGTCAAAGTTGTTTTTAGTGTGAGAAGCCTTTTTTTAAATAAAAATTCAGCAGGAAGGAAGTGCCCTAGAGATTCTAACTTCCTATTTCTGTCTGGAAGGCTCCTCCCAGTGCTTTGTCCTTCTCCTGGTCACTTTTCACTTTGATTCAGAGGTGAAGGGATCATTCTTTTTCTGCTGCATATACACAACATTGGATTTAAGGACTTTGGCCGTCATTACGACCCTGGCGGTTTGTAACCGCCAGGGCCGCGGCACGCGGGAGCACCGCCGACAGGCCGGCGGTGCCCCGCGGGGCATTCTGACCGCGGCGGCTTAGCCGCGGTCAGAGAAGGGAAACCGGCGGTCTTCCGCCGGTTTCCCGCTGCCCCCAAGGAATCCTCCAAGCCGGCGCAGCTTGCTGCGCCGGCTTGGGGATTCCGACTCCCCCTCCCGCCATCCAGTTCCTGGCGGTTCTCCCGCCGGGAACCGGATGGCGGGAGGGGGAGTCGCGGGGCCCCCGTAAGAGGGCCCCAAAATGTATTTCACTGTCTGCCTTGCAGACAGTGAAATACGCGACGGGTGCAGTAGCACCCGTCGCACCTTCCCACTCCGCCGGCTCGATTACGAGCCGGCATCCTCGTGGGAAGGGAGTTTTTCCCTGGGCTGGCGGGCGGTCTTTTGGAGACCGCCCGCCAGCCCAGGGAAAAACTCATAATACCCTCCGCGGTCTTCTGACCGCGGAGCGGTATTATGGAGGGCGGAATCCTGGCGGGCGGCCTCCGCCGCCCGCCAGGGTCGTAATGAGGGCCTTTGTGTTTGTGATAAGTTTCAAAAATGTTTGCATAAGGGTGTATGTCATGCGCTCAGTATTTCTTTGCACTTTTGTTTGATTTTTAAATTTCATTGTGGTGGGTGGTCTGGAGTTTCAGTAGGGGCCAACTTATTTGTTTTTGCATTTCATTGTTCATCTGCTGTAAAGGAAAAATGTTGCACAGTTCAGCACCTTTTCTCTGTGTTTGTTATATTTGCAATATTCATTCATTTTACTATGTGGCCTAGTCTGACAATGGTCCATCCACACAGTAGGCAAACTACTAGTCATCAGTGCATGAAATAACTTTTTCTGTGGTATGTGTTTTTGATAAAAAAAAAAAAAAACATCATTTAGGGCAGGTATGGCTTTGGATTAAATAAAAATGTGGATTACTGTTTGTATTTCACTTTTTTCTGCAAAAAGTGTACATGTGGGGTAATATTGGATGCCATAGGAGGAACTGTGTTGTAAAAATGTATAGCTCAGTAAATTTTGTGTAGTCTGTGTCCATAGGCCTGGAGAGAGGTGCATTGATTTGGGAAATGCTGCTGAGTGTGAGTGCTGCACTGCTAGCTCAAAAGTGAAACTCCTCATATTTTTGCTCTGAATCTGAGCCTTTTTGATATACATCTCATGAAGCTTACCTTCTGTATGTCCTTCTCCTTGACTCTACAATACAGTGTTCTGTTACAATCTGCAGGCCTTCTCTACTCCTGCACAAAAAGTGAAAGCTTAACAGTCCTGCTTACCTACCAGACCGGTTAAGCCAGTCACCCAATCGTGAAAGACAGTCAGAGAAGAATGCAGATGCACCACCCATTTGGCAACACAGTATATGTTTTCTTTTAACAATCATCATTTTTAGAACTTAGTGAGTTTACTTCACTCCTCCAGAATTTGTATTTTGCAAACCTAGATGACAGAACATTTAGGTATATAATAATAATTTGGGCCACTTGGCTAAAGCATTTAATGGAACTTTCATACTCATTCGTTCAATTCTTTCCACAACAGACTGATGTTCATGTGCTGCTCATCATCACACTGATGAATATTTTTGTTGATTAAGTGTGTGTCTGTGTCACACCATTCTCCAAATCCCCTTTCCCATCCATTCATTAAACCCCTAACCCTCTTCCCCAGAGCTGTGTGATTTATTGAGGTGACAAGTTACATCATAAATGGATCACTCACTTGGTGAAGCGGATGTGGTGAAAACAACACCAACTTATTGTGGGATCTTATATTAACTGAGCAATATGCCGCACAAGCCTCACTTACCCACCCACATATAAAAGGGATTTAGGCCTAGAACATTATTCGCCAACATCATCATTCGAGCCTTGTGTTGCCTAAACGCTTAACTTTGACCACTCCACTTGTGACTCTAAATCTACTTTTCTTGACTCAAGGATTTTGTAACTTTAGTTTTAATTAAATAGCTTCCCAATGCTCAGAAGCAGTTAGTACTGCTAATTTTTTTTATAACATAAGGCATTCTTTTCTTTTTTGTGTCATGGTGGTAGTAGTCTGGTCTCAGCCTTTCTAAAGATATGTAAAAAATATATAACCCACTAACTCTTTGTTTTTCTTTCATTTTAGTTTCCTGTGATGAATAATCTATCTATTAATCCTACAATTGGAGTTTATCTAGGTGGGATAGGGACCTCACTTGTTGTGATGCCTTCCCTATTAGCGTACTAGCCTGCTACTCCTGCCACCACCATTTAGAAGGCACTTTGGGAAACCCTGCTGTGAGTTTTGAAAGTTAGAGATAACGCCATTGCTTTATCCATTCAGGTAAGAGAACTTTGGAGTGAAGTGAACTAGTTTAGTATGTAATTAACTTCTGTTGCTGATTTGACTTTCCTTCTTTGTTTATCCAGCTTGTTCTAGGCAATACAGGCAATGACAGCGTACTGTACCCCCTTAATGGTCATTAAGATACTTACTGAGGGTAGTATGACTTTGGTATTACTAAATTAACTATAACTTACTGTACTGCATACACTTTACTAAGAAAGCAGATTAAAAATCAGGCTGCCCGACAACACACTATGACAAGTAAAAGTAAAACACAAAAAACTACAATAAAGTAGATTAATTTTTCCTTTCATGGGGCAGTAAAAAACCTACCCTCTCTACCCATCACAGGCCAATCTCTCTCCCCAAACAAATTACCCAATCCCCAACCAATGTCCAACTCACAAATGTCCAATGTAACTCCCAGCTCACTTCCCAATTCCCACCCTCTCCACCCACAACAAATACTCTTCCCACCAAAACAAAAACTAAAAAGAGAGCTAGAAGAGGAAGTTTTCCACATGGGTCCAGATCGTCAAAGCTTCCCTCAATTTGTTCCATCCTGTGGTCCAAGCACTTCAGTTGTTGCATGACACAGTGCTGTAAAATGCAGTCTGAGTGAGGGCAACAGTGATCGACGTATATTGGCATCTGCCAAGTTGAGGTGGCATTGGCGATGTAGTAGCATCTGGGAGGCTGGAGATGCTGGCTGCTGGTTGGAGGAACTGGGGCCCAGGGTAAATGTAGCTGTTAAAAACTCTTCTTCCTGAAGAGCCAGCAGCTGCTGATAGTCCAAACGGAGGGCCTCCAACCACTGCAGCTGCAGCAGGGCTGCTATCTCCTGGCCTGCAGGTGGACCAGCATGATTAGCTATATCATTGGAATTAGATGTGACTGATTACAAGTCACAGGACCATTTATTACCCACACATGCCTCACATAAAAGCACAGACTGCCTGAAAGGAATGTAGGCAAATAACAGCATAGCACATTAAAAAACATTTCTTTTATTTTCTCTTTTAAAGGATTCCCTAGTTAAAAAAATAAACAGACTGTGTGAAAATTAAAGTAAATTGCCTCTCATTAATGAGTAAGACATTATGCACTATGGAGTACAAGTATTCTTGTTGTACTAAATTAATGAAGGCATGCTAGCTAGCGCATTGGGTACTTTGCTACACTCTGCAGTCTGCAGCTGAGACAGCTACAATAGACAATTATATTAGTTTAAATCCAATGGCCCTGCACTTCCACAAATGCCTTTCACTTTTCCTCTCACTCCACTAAGGCAGATGAATAATAATGATAGTACATTATACATGTCACATAGAAAAATGTGGTTAGCCTGTGACTCTGCCATAAGTAGACAGTGGGAAAAATGAAGCACTGCAGTACAGGGAAGGGAATGGAATATATAGGTTGCATTTGGCAGCAACAGTCATCACAGAGTATTTAATCTGCAAAACTCTGAGTCAGGCACTTAGTCCCACTTTACTCCCTGGCAACGCTCTCCACCACAAATTATTTCCAAAAATACATTGACTTGGCAGCAAGATAAGGAAACATAATTTAATGTAGCTCACTGTAGGGTACGTTAGAGGGATTAGGCTGGGTACGTAAAGGTTTTGCTATTGAATAGTTGGGTGTCACTGATCATCATCATGTGCCTATGCTTTGGCTTAGTCAGTCACTGTAGTTTACGAATGTCAAAAGGGGAAATATTGAACAGGCATAAAACAATTATGGGAGTCATGAAATTTATGAAGAAAAATGTGTCACATGCCAAAACGGATTTTTCAATATTTTTGGTAGGCTGGGACAGAACTTAGGAAAAAATAAAGGAGTGAAGCGCTTGAGAATTGGGAGGGAATGGAAACACACCTTGTTTTCGGTTTGCAGTGCATTGAAAACTTTGTAAATGCTGCATTAACTGAAGCAGATGCACATTACACAGTCAACACATTCAGTGCCGAATTGAATCATGCTGCAGTTAGGTTATCGGTGACTAAATGCCATGGGCAGGGAAGTGATGAATGATAATCAGTGGGAGGAAACATATGTGCCTTACTTAACTAATACAGTGAGTTATGGGAGAAGACAGAAAATACAAATACCCCCTACTTTGAGCCAAAGTTTTGATAACCAAGCAAAGCAAGTGAAGTAGGTGAGCACCTCTCTCTCCAGAAAACCTCCTTTGTTTCTTCATCCAAGCAATTATCCATTTAACTTTGCATTGTTCCATTTACCTGTAGATACCCTCCATTTAAGCTTTGCATTGGCTCATTCAGTCTTTCACCATTCCAATTAATCCACATATCTACCCATCCATTCACGTATCAACCCTTGCAACCATCCTTTTTACCCATCCTTCCATCTACCCATGTATCCTTTCACCCATCCACCCATCCTGTAACCTACCTGAGCATTCTTTTTCCCATCCACCCTTTACTCACCCAGGCATCTTTTCACCCATATACCCTTTTATTCATTCTTTCACCCACCCATGCATCTCCTATTACCAACCTACACATCCTTTCCCTCATATACCATATCACCCCTCCTCCTTTTTTTTAACCATCCATCCTTCTTTTCCTTAACAACTCAGACCTCACTCTAGCTGCTACAGCAGGGGGTTCACAACCCCTTTGCAGTGAGTATACTAATAATTGTCAATAAGCAAGCAATGTGACTTACCAATGACTGTTCCTGCTGCCACTGGTTCTTCCCCTTGAAGCACCGCTGAGTCTAATGCACTGCTGCGGCCGCTGGAACCAGCACTGTTGATCAGTGTGTCTGATAAAACATTACTGTTTTCAGATGCCAGATACGCCTCCCCTTAATTCTTTTAAATATATTAAACAAAACACAATTTCAATAGACCTGTTCTATCTTCTTCTATCATTCATTTTTGGGATTTTGTTAATAACAATGTTAGAAAAGCCAGGTAGTCAAGCCAACCAAAAACTTTCAATAATGGAGGAGAAGAGCTATGATGACTCTGAGTCACTGAAGTACAATGAAGGGGTGGACTATTTGCTCAATGAAGGACATATGATGAGGTCTTGGTTTACAAATGCAATGGAACCATCATTATACTACATTCCAGCCATGCTGCACTGTCATTGAAACTACTGATATAGTAAACTACTGTATAAATGAATAATACATACACACAATATGAGGGTGGTCCACCATGACCATGGCCACCCTCTCATTTTCCTGTTTGAGTATGAGCATGAAAAAGAAAGCCTTCCCAACAAAATACATACAAAAGCTGATTTGGGCATACAATCTTCACGATAGAGTACCTGTCCTCAAATCTGTTCTCTTAGTCTTACAGTACCACTCCACAAGATTTAAAAGGGGAGAGGGAAAGCATACTAACAAGGCAGAAGAAAGCTACAGATTAGTACAGATTGGAAGAAGTCAGCTACGAAAACATGAAATATATAAATAAATTACGATATTGCAGGGGAAACAGGAATTTAACAAACCTTAGATAGAACAAAGATGAGTAGGGAAAAAAAGGAGAAAGGCACAGTAAAAAGAGGAAAACTGATTCTAAATGGAGAGAGAGATAAAATAAAGGGAAAAAATAATAATATAACAGGATGACTTATTGGGGCTAGCAGAGCTATCAACTGCGGCACTGGTGGTGGCACCCCCAGTTCCCTGAATCACCTCCAAACTAGCCTTCTTCTTAACTTTGGGTGCTGAGGTAAGAAATAAAAAAGATAAAAAATAGATTAGTGGTCAATTTAATCTCCCCAAAAAATATTTTGACAGGCAAAGGCAATCGTAGTAACATTATACTTTTCTGAATCGGATTGCTTATAGTAGCAGTATCGAGTTTACCTATTCTTATTTTCCAAAATCTAAACTCTATTCCAAATTTCCTCGACTACATTTGGAACTCATAATGATTTTGCAATGAATGATCTTTGCTTCCCAACCACCTTTGATGGCTCAACTCAGTTTGCCTTTTCATTGTATGGATACATTTGACACATCACTGGAAGATGGTGATTTGGACTGTATTAGTTACATCAAGAAAGGCACAGAGAACACTAACTCAGTGATATTACTACTACAAACACTATCTTAGTGACAGGACAGAGGAGCCTGCATGGCTTCCTAAATAATCAGCCCAAGTGAGTGCCAACAAGTAAGATTAAGTAGTACCGAGCACCTGGCTGCTCAAACTAGATCCCATAATGTTCAACATAACATAAACTTGACTTACCTTTGAGTGTAAGCATCCTACTATTTGAAAAAATTGCATTATAGAACATAACAAGTACATAATTACTCACCAAGCCCCAACACCTCAATGCCAGCAGGTCGAGCAGGACCTGTTCGCAGTCCAATATGTCAGCCCAGCAGTGTATTAACTTCTGCTGAGTGTGCTGGACTCCAGTGTATAGGCACACAAACGGGTGCACACTCCTCCAAAGCAGATGATACTCTCGCAGGGCATAGCTGTTCCCAGGCCTGCTGCAAGCATGGAGGGGAGGTGGTGCTGCACTTAAAAAAAACAAGTGCAGCCACCTCTGCCTCAGTAAAAGGGCAGGGGCTCCATCTCTTGGTGGGGCCAATGACCGCTAGATGTGCGTTTGTGGAGAAGAGCTGCATTGGTGATGCTGTTCCTCATCTCAACCCCACAGCCCTGCTCTGCAATGGTGGTATGTAAGGAACAAAATAGGAAAAGGAAGGAATGTGAAGAAGAAAGGAAGAAATAAAGAAGTAAAGGGGAAAAAAGTAAAAAAAAAGACACACAAAAAAGAAAAAAACGTAAAAGACACAAACAATAAAATAAAGGTACATGGGGGATGGATGGGTAGCATGGGGGAGGATTGCATAGATGTAACTAGGATTAGGAAGTCAGGCCTAGCACACAAGACAGCAGGAGGAACAAAATTGTCTTGCCCATACGGACCTTGTGGTGCTATTGCACTACTAACATGTAAAAAGGTAGCCAAACGGGCGGACACGAACAGAAGAGCAGTTCCGCCTACCTGCAGAATTCTGCGTACTCATGCAGAGTTTTCCTTGGATTGGAATTCCACGAAGTAGAACTCTGCCACTTCAACCCAGGCCTAGCCTTGGGTCTTTATTGTGAGGCCACAGCTGGATGACCTTTACCACGTCTTTCAATAACTCAGTGTTCAGGGGAAAGTTGAGAAGGAGTTGACCGGAAATTACCAGAAGTCTGTCCACAGAGGAATATATTGGAAATGTTTCACCCTTTGGTGTGGTGAAATATTAATGGCCAACCAATTGCTAGGGCTGATAGCTAGTTTATTATTGTTACCAGGATCCTAGAGCAACCTATTGTTCTTGGTCTTATATGAAAAAAAATTATCCCAGGTATATCTTTGCAAGTTCTAACCTCCTCTCTTTCAAAGCGAACCACAGTTCTCCTTTGCATGCAACAAGAAGATGCTCCAGGTTTTCCTTCAAGAGCCAATAAACTAGGAATGATGGTTGTCTCTCTTAAATCTATAGGGACTTTTTAGTTGAGGCCTAATTAATTTCCCCAGAGCATAAAGTCCTTGATCACAATTTGAGAAGACAGATCAGATGACAGATGTATCAACTAGGGGAAGGTAAAAAACATAGACTATGCTGAGTAATCTCTATGTTGGCGTGTTTCCAAGCAAGCCTTACACCAGATCCTTTGTGTTACGTACTGCGCTGGACTTCTCACCTCTGGATACCGGGTTGGCTAATACACCAAGTCTTCTACAGGATAAGGACGACAGCTTCTAGTAGCCACGGTGCCGCTTGACAGGATACGCCAAAGCAGACCGTACCCTCCAGAAGGAGTCCCAGAGGGGAGAAAACCTCAAACTGGAACTCCTGAAGTAAAAACAAGAAAAAACAGGACTAAACAACAGGAAACAAAAAATAGGCAAAAATCTCCCAAGGCAAAAAGCAGGAACAGAGAACAGGCAAAAATCTCCCAAGGCAAAAAGCAGGAACAAAGAACAGGAGCGAACAGCACAACCAGAAGGAAGTGTTTGCAACGCAAGGTGGAACAAGACTGACTGACTTATATACTGAGAAAAGGGAAGTGACATCACAGGAAAAGGAAAGAACACCATCTTGAATTGGGAAGAGCCCATAGACCAGTAAAGGAAAAAGAAAGTAGTATGAAAGAAAAACAGAGCATGCTGGGACAAAAACACAAAGAAGCCAAGATGGACACAACATAGACAGAGACAGGTAAAAAGACTAAACAAACCCACCAACAACAAAAAGAAGAAAAAAAAGGGCTACAGGTAAGTGTAGCGCGACCAGGAGTGAAATATATGCTTCCCAGAATGTGTAGTCAAAAAATGCGGGGAACGGCGCTCCGAGTATCGGTAATGCGTTCCATCCACGAGGACAGAAAGAGACGCCGCGTCTCAGTGCGGTGTTACACTTTGGTTTCAAGATCCAAATTCACAGCTACTTCTGGTTGTGATCTCCTGGATGGTGTATTAAGTGCAAATATAAGTGGGTTGTGATCACTGAAAACATTATATTGTATTGCTCCCATAGCCAATTGTTTAATACAGGCCTGAATACAAAGATGACACACATTGACACAGGCCATTCATCTACACAGCCATAGCAGGATAAGCAGGATCATAATATTCAGTTACATTACAAAGATCAAAAGTCATCATATAAAAATGCAACTGCAACCACTTTGATGTAGCCCAAAAATGGACTCCACCATATCACCCGTCTCAAACAAATAACTATCACAAACTATTGAGGATTTCCCTAGCTTAGCATTAAAGTCCCCAGCAATGCCTAAGTTGTACCCTTTCTGCCCCAAAGCAAAGAGATTGTAGCATCAAATATTTTCCACTGGGTATCTGCCGGCTGGGCTCCAAATCAAAACTGGCCCATTCAATATGTTAAAAAGTGGCTTAAATAATTTCTGAGTAGGCAGAATATTTGGCAAAAAACTGAATGATCTCCTGGGAGCTTATTGTTAGATGGGTATTTCTGCATGTGTCAATAAGTATGTGGGTAACGGATGTATCATCAATTTCTTTATTAGAAATAACCTTCTTTCCCATATCAGAAAGACATTGTAAAACAACATATAAGGTCAATGGGTGGAATTCATAATTAGTATAATGTTTACAGTCTTCTAATCTTGTTTAGATGTGCTATTCTATTGGAAATCAATATTGCATGTACTCATGTTTCAATTTGCATTCATCTATCTGAATTTAATCATGTAACTTAACTATTCTCATTAGAATATGCTTCTGTACTCGATGATGTAATTACTTACCTGCTTTACAGTTTATTTTTTGATAATCTGATTCATAGAAAGTTGCTTCATTGTAATTTTGATGTGCAGGTTGCTTTTGTTACTGAATTATTTTATTTGTCAAAGAGTGTAATAACTCCCATAAAGGGTGCATCAACAATATAGTTGCAGTCAAAGTTGACATTCAGTGCATGCATTTAATACATTTACTGTGTTATATCAGCAGCATACTATATCGAATCAACATAGTAGCCTAAAGTATTGAGAAAAAAAAAGTGAAATTCAATAAAATGCATTTCTTTTAATTTGTTCAAACACAATTAGCTCATGTTTTTCTCCCTAGATTTGCAGTACAGATTTTCGCATGACAATCGTGTGATAAAACATATACAGGCCCATTCACAAATGTAAATCTACACGCTTTTACTACAAGTAAATGTACTTTTCCATGTTTACATAACTAAACTCCTTTTGCTTGTTCAGCATTTACAGGTATATAGTTAATCAAAGGTGCCGACTAGTATGTCCTACTCATTGAAATAAAGGACAGAGTCAGTAAAAACCTGAAATATGACCATAAACATACTAATAGTAATGCCTTTACAACAACATTTGATGTTTTACTTACATTGCGGAGATTTCTGAAATTAGGGCCGAGATCGCCCTATGGTAAAGTTAGAGGAAACGTTTAAAAGTGCATTAAACATTTGAAAAAAAAATTATGTTCAATAGTAATGTTAACTGATTTCATATATTTATTTTATATTTCAAACATTTTAAAGAAATATTATAGTTTTAGAAATTAGGTATTTGGTTGGCAGTCAGGTTACCCCCTGCCCAAGCAAGGACCCTCACTCTAGTCAGGTAAAAGAGAATCACCCTGAGCTAACCCCTGCTTACCCTCTTGGTAGCTTGGCACGAGCAGTAGGCTTCACTTCAGAGTGCTAGATGTAAAGTATTTGTACCAACACACACAGTAACTCAATGAAAACACTACAAAATGACACAGCACAGGTTTAGATAAATAGAAAATATTTATGTAAACAAAACAAGAGCAAAACAACAAAAATCCACAATACACTACTCAAGTTATCACTGAAAATGCAAAAAGAGTCTTCATGTAATTTTAAACACACACTAACGCTGTTAGCATGAAAATGTACCTTGGGTGAGTCAAAAATAACCCTGCACGTGTGAGTGTGCATTAAAAAGACCATGCAATACGTCAATTTCACTAATGAGCGAGACCTTGCGTCATTTCTCCTTTAGTTGGGTTGGCGTGCGTTGTTTCTTCTCTCCACAGGAGAGTGATGGGTCGATCTGGTCAGTACTCTCGGGTCTGGGCAGGCCTTCCATTGTTTTTACACGCCCAGCAATGTTTGCGTCAGAAATTCAGCTGCACGATAGTCCAAAAACCACACAGCACAGGTTGCGATCTCACCAGCCTCCATCAGTGATGCTGCGCATCATTTCTCCATCAGCGGGCGTCAATCTACCGGTCGCGTTGCAGGCGAGAGTCAATTTTTCAGCCACAGATTGGAGTTGCGTCAATCTTTTTCCTGCACGGCGGTCTGAGCATGGATTTCTCGCTCTTAGCCTGCCAGCTTCTCCTTTAAGGATCCCAGGAACAGGATGGGCACCACTTGGCAGAGTAGGAGTCTCTCCAGAGACTCCAGGTGCTGGCAGAGGAAGTCTTTGCTGTCCCTGAGACTTCAAACAACAGGAGCCAAGCTCTAAATCAAGCCCTTGGAGATCTTCACATGAAGGAAGGCAACACAAAGTCCAGTCCTTGTCGACTAGCACAGGTAGAAGCAGCAACTGCAGGAGGGTTCCACAAAGCACAATCACAGGCAGGGAAGCTGTTCATCCTCAGCTCTTCAGCTCTTCTCCAGGCAGAGGTTCCTCTTTGTTTCCAGAAGTGTTCTAAAGTCTGTGGGTTTGGGTGCCCTTCTTATACTCATTTTGCCCTTTTAAGTAGGCTTACTTAAAAGTAAAGTCTCTCTTGTTTGTGAAATCCTGCTTTGCCAGGGCCAGGCCCCAGGCACACATCAGGGGGTTCGAGACTGCATTATGTGAGGGTGGGCACAGCCCTTTCAGGTGTGGGTGACCACTCTTCCCCTCCCTCCTAACACAGATGGCTCATCAGGAAATGCAGACTACACCCCAGCTCCGTTTGTGTCACTGTCTAGTGAGAGACGCAACCACTCCAACTGTCAAACTGACCCAGACAGAGTCACAGAAATGGTTTAAGCAAGAACATGCTCACTTTCTAAAAGTGGCATTTTCAAACACACAATCGGAAAATCAACTTTACTAAAAGATGCACTTTTAAATTGTCAACTCAGAGACCCCAAACTCAACATGTCTATCCGCTCCCAAAGGGAATCTACTATTTCATCATATGTAAAGGTAGTCCCTATGTTAACCTATGAGAGGGACAGGCCTTGCAACAGTGAAAAATGAATTTAGCAGTATTTCACTGTCAGGACATATAACACACATTACTACGGCCCTCATTACAACCCTGGCAGTCAAAGACCGCCAGGGCTGTTTTGACGGAAGCACCGCCAACAGGCTGGCGGTGCTTCACATGGGATTACGACCGCAGCGGAAGGGCCGCGGTCACACTTCTGGGACCGGCAGTTGTAATCCCCCAATTGCAGCGCCGCCCAGTGGATTACAAGTCCCCCTCCCGCCAGCCTTTTCATGGTGGTTTGAACCGCCATGAAAGAGCTGGCAGAAAGGGGAGTCGCAGGGCCCCCTGCAACGGCCCCATGGAGCTTTTCACTGTCTGCATAACAGACAGTGAAAAGCACGACGGGTGCAACTGCACCCGTCGCACTGCCGCAACACTGCTGGCTCCATTTGGAGACGGCTACCGTGTTGCGGCCGAGATCCCCGCTGGGCCGGCGGGTGGAAACTAGGTTTCCGCCCGCCAGCCCAGCGGGGATCTCCAAATAGACACCGCGGGAGTGCGGCTACATTGGCGGCCACGCAGCGGTTTCAACTTGGCGGGTGGCAAGTTGAAATGAGGGCCTATATTTCCTACCTTAACTATGCACTGCACCCTGCCCTTAGGCTACCTAGGGCCTACCTTATGGGTGTCTTACATGTAAGAAAAAGGAAGGTTTAGGCCTGCCTAGTGGGTACACTTACCAAGTCAAATTTAAAGTTTTATAACTGCACACACAGACACCGCAGTGGCAGGCCTGAGACATGATTGCAGAGCTACTTATGTGAGAGGCACAACCAGAACCTCAGGCTCACTAGTAGCATTTGATTTACAGGCCCTGGGCATCTCTAGTGCACTTTACTAGGGACTTACTAGCAAATCAAATATGCCAATCATGTATAAACCAACAACCATACAATTTACACAGAGAGCATATGCACTTTATCACTGGTTAGCAGGAGTAAAGTTCTCCGACTTCAAAAGCCAACAGCAACAGGTCAGAAAAAATAGGAAGCAGGGGGCAAAATGACTGGGGATGACCCTGCATCAGCAAAAAAGTCCAACATATAGCATTATCATTTATTTTAAAATGAAAAAGTCAACATTTAAATATTTTGAATGTATTTAATTGAAAACAAAAATTCGAAGTTTACATTTACAAAAATCCATAGAGTAAAAAAGTCTATGTTTATTCATTTTGTTTTTAAACTGTTTTTATTATTCAATTTAACTCTTGTACAAAACATTGCATCAAGATAGCTCTTACAACAGGTTTCGTCATACATTTTTGTGAGTTCATAACATATTCCTCCTTATTAGGAATATATCTTATTATCAGTATTTCCGACCAGTATGGATATACTGTGTATTCCGTCAGTGTGTTACCAGTCATTGGCATGGTGCCAGGGAGGGGTTCTGACCCTAGTGGTGGAGCCCAGTAGGGAGGACATGCAATCCACCGAACGTTGAAACACTGATATGTTCAAACCTATTCTTCTGTGTTGTGCCAGAACTGCATTATGGGGTTCGATTGCTCTCTTCTATGCTACTTTCTGTAGGGGGTCCAGCAAAGCAGGTTGAGCCACCATCATACCTTGGTCCACCAGACCCTGAATTGTGGATAAGCAGGTCTCCTATTTTTCTTAATTACTCTGTCCTTTTCAATTGCGTATTAGAGGGCCCTGTTCAATTTCTGCCCAATGTGGCACCAGCTGTGTCTATTTTGTGTCCTTGACTCCTTCAGAGGCTTGCAAGTGATAGCAATGCTTCTCTTACCTAGTACTAAGGACAAGTTCAACAATGTATTAGTCATTCTCCTTTCTGTGAGAAAGAATACAGCCCTAATAGACAACATTGCAGATGTAAAATGCCTGTGACTCATGTTGTTTGCTCTAACTTGAATGTTACATATCCCAGAACTTCATCACACCCTGTCAGGACCATACCATGTGGTAAAGGTCTGCCTCCTCTGTTCCAAATCTGGGGCACAGTCCAGCTGTATTCTTTTGGATGATGAGTATGAATAATGCAAGAAATGAAACTGCTGTAGTTCGAACCTGGTGCCTCTGGTAACCTGAACGGCAAAATCCAGTGAATTACTACATTCTTTATCAGAAACATCTGTCCCCAGGTCCTAGAGCCACCTAGCCCACAGTGAGGAGAGTCTTCATCAAATTCTTTATGCAATACTCCACAAATCAATTATATGGCTTTTCAGCCATGCACTTTTTCAGTATAATAAGTAGATTTAAATTGCTGTCTTATCTATGATGACCCCATTTTGTCTGTAGTTTGCCAACAATGCTCTTGTAGAAGAGGCCACATGATCCCAATACGCTTCCATTACCTCAGTAAAGGGTCTGAATCTACCAGAGTTGTAAAGGACATCTACTGTTGTCAGATTTAGATTACTCCACTCTGAGAACCTACTATTGCTCCTGATAGTATCACCAATAGTGGTATACTGGGAGAATCGATCCAGCTTGATTGACTTTGTCGCTGGACTTTCCCCATCTAGCATGATGATGCTGCTGCTAGCATAGATTAGTCCTCTGCCCTGCCCCTCTTTGGGCTCAACATGCAGTGTAAGATTGTATCTGGTCCTTCCCTGCTAGGCCCATGGTGCCTCAGCCTAGGAGGTGTCTACCATCCACCTCACCAGCCCCTGGAGCTGGAAACCCATGTTGCAATATTGTAATTTGGAGACTCACAGTACCCCTCCAGCCGGTAGCTTTAATGTATTGAGGGAAACCCATCACTTGCCCTCCTTCCACACCAAGGATACCACCAGCGAGTCAGGCTCTCTATAGTGGGGTATAGGTGACCTTTATGGTAAATTGGTGTAGTAGTAAAGCATTCTGGTCAGCATAACCATTTTTGTTAATTCACCTATCCCCATTGTGCTTAGAGGTAATGTTGTCCAAAACTGAATAACTCTATTGTAGGGCTCTAGTTCACCTGTAAATATTGGCCTCAATAACCTCCCTCAAAAATGTCATTGTGGTGTTTTATAGCTGAATACCTAAGTATTTACATGTGTTCATCTCCCAACGTAGCATAGCATCCAGATGGCCCACCAGTGGATTCCCTGTATTTAATCAGCTTGGAAACACACATTTTGCCCCAATTACTCTCTAGTTCCAAAATATGGCTGAGAGACTCAAAGGCCCACAAATGCAAGCTTGAGCCTCCTTTTAATTCACTTATTTATTTCCCCTACATATATCTTGAGCACAGCTGCATAAAATCATATGTTATGAGTTGTTCCCGCATTCCATATTTTCAGTTTTGCACTCTGAGTGGAAGTGGCCATCAGGGATTCCATTCCCTTTGCAAAAAATAATTAGGTAAGGGGGCAGCCCTACCTTGTCTCGCTATGAATCTGTATAGGTGCTGGAATTATCTTCCCCTTATTTATAATCAGTACTGGCTCTGTGTATGATTTTAATCCATCTAATGAATATCTACCCCAGTCCCATTTTTGACTGCACTTTGATCAAAAAGGACCAATTAAAGATGTCAAAAGTATTAAGTAACCCCAATGATAGGAATCCCGGGTTCACAAGCAAATCACGGTCAATGCTCAAGTTGTGTAAAGATACTTGATGTTGGGGAGGTATGACCCAGGTCTGGTCCTGGTGTGCCAGCACAATAATATGCCCATGATGTAGGAGGCAATAATTTTTCTAAGTATCTTATAATTAATGTTCAACATTGAAAGTGGTTTGTAAGCTCCTGCATCACTCGCCTCGAGCTAGACTTTAGGAGGGGGATGAGGAGCTCTGCTTGCAATGAATATTTTTTTATATATTTTCAGTAATTTAGGGGCAATACTAGCAGAGTAATTATTCTAGAAATCAACTGCAAACATAAGGGAGTTTTCTTAAAGACAGCAGGGTGCTTGCTGATCTCACCTTCTGTATCATTTGTATGTCACTAACTAATTTTTTTTATTTGATCATACCTCACTACATCTACTTTCGAGGGAGTCTGCTGAGCAGAATAATGGTTGGTATAGTAATGGAAAAACACCGCATTGAGGTCTGATGAGAATATGAGCATTGTCCTGCCTAGCACCAACATGAAGCCTGGGATCAAAGTTGTCTCAAACAAAATATACTTCTTCTCCCCCAGCACTATCTGAACAACTAACGAACATGGTTTGAGTCTATGATTGTATAATAATCATTGTAGAATGCAAATCATTTAAACTGTTCCAAAATGTAGTCATATAGGTCATGGACCATTTATTTTATATGCAAAATCTTATAGTCACATACCAATCAGCCAGTTTTTTGGGCTGGACTGCCCTACAAGGTCCTTGGTGCTGCCCTCAGAAAATAGACTGTTTGTAAGATCCTGTACCTTGCTACAGGGAAGGGATGCCTCTGGGGTCAGTCTTTCAAGTTGGATTCCGGATTGTTTTTTTTGTTTTTTTACTTCAGTTGTTTATGGTCATTTTGCAATAGCACCATATTGATTACTCCTGAGTCTATTTTATGCTCCAGTTTTCCCCATCTGAGTGATTCAGTGGTACTAAGATCATGACTGTATGTTTAATACTCAAAGCTGTTAATATGTGGCAAGGAAGATGAACAGAAGGTCTTGCTTTCGCTGAAAGGATAAAGCCAGTTTTTAGAGCTCTTTGGTCTGCTCGATCTGAAAGCAGGTTTGTGTGTGTTCAGTCCCCCAGGCAGGTTTGGCTTTGTGTGTTCAGCATGTGCAGCTGTTGGGCATGCAGATTTCCCCCCTCTGCGTCTACTCAGTCCCAATGCATCCAACCGTTCCATGTCTCACAAATGCCTTCACAGGGTGCGTAGCTGGGCCATGCCTACTGAGACCCTCAGTTCTGCCACAAGCTTTGTCTCCCTTTCCAGTGTTCAGTCTTTCAGACTGAGCCATATCTCCTGATGCTCACACCGTAGTGCCCTTGGTGCAGCTGCTGTCACCAGCACTCATTCTGTCCACCCATTAACATTGACACCCTCTTGCATGAGGCCCTCGGCACTAATAAGGGCTGGACCTAGTTCTCCAAGCACCCCACTCAGGTCACAGGGCTCTGCCAATCACTAATCTGGCCAGATGGGCCCCTGCAGCCAGGCTACAACTGTCCCCAGGGTCTTCCTCTCTGCACTTCAACATTGCCTTGAGCTTATTCATGAATGGGTGCATGTCTCACCCTAAACACCTCACTAGCCCTTTCTAGCCCCTCCGTACTCCTCCCTCATCCCTTCACATTTAGTAGTAGATATTTTCCAGTTTCCAGCCACTCCTCCATCCCTCACATGCATAAGTGTGCAGGGACCTTAACAGTTGGGGTGGAGATCTCCACACAGAAATGCTAGAGGTGGAGATAGAGACTTCTGCATCTACGTTTGTGAATAGCATTTTGTAGTACATTACCAGTACTATTGTAGTACTAATTAAAATGCTATGAAATGTAGTTTTGGTCCAAACATATTTTGTTGAAATGTAATGTGCATGTGTGTATATATTTAGAAATGTGTTTTATAAACTGTTCAAAGAATTACATTTTTATTTTTACGAATAAAAGTTTGGAATTGTTAGCATGAATAATAATTTTAATCATCCTGTGTAATAAAGACTTTGGGCGTGATTACGAGTTTGGCGGTCGGACCGCAAGACCTCCATGTTGGTGGCCCTAAAAAGGCCATCACACTGGCATTCCCCAGATTGCTGTATTAGGAGTTATACAGGCAGGTCTGCCGTCAGCCAAGCAAAAAAGGCAGACCACCAGCAACATGTTGGCTTGGATATAGGCTGTCCAACCGCCAGTGCCATCAACACCACAGCCAACCTCTGAGCATTTTACAAACACATAGTCACCGTATAGGTTCCCTCACGAAGGTCAGCCAATGACGGTCGACCACCACAGTTCGTATTCAGCAAAGTAACTGACAAGTGCACATTGGATGAGCTAAAAATCAACAGAGCTGACACACATTGGCTAAGTGAGCACACTTGCAAAGGACACCATAAAACTCATACCCTCACAGACCACAATTCTTTACATTTCCACTGCAGCAGAGCAAGTCAGAATACACATCTTGTTGTCCATTTTTTATTATAAGGCATCACTTTTTTCTACATCCCATTTTACACCCTTCACAAAAATCGTCTGTTTTTGCCCCCAATATTCATTGACTTGTTTAGTTTGTCACTGCCACCCCTCTAATTTCCACTCATGTCACAGGCCAAAAGCCTATGATTTTCAGAGGATGAGCTGAGATCCATGGTTCAATGAAATCATTAGAGTAGAGCCACAATTGTTTAAAGCCCAAGTCCAGAACACTCCTCTCAGTGGGAAAATGGAAATGTGGGGCAAAATAGTCGACAGAGGGAATGCTGTAGGCACCACCCTATGCACAAAGGAGGACCTTAGGAGGAGGTAGAATGACCTCAGGGGCGAGTTCCTTGCCCTGGTCTCCAGGCACCATCTGCAGGCCAAAAAGACTGGTGGTGGCCCTCCCAGTGCCCGTTACAACTCTTTTCCTGGGAGGAGAAGGCCTTGACCATCCTGCATCCTGAGAGCTTGACAGGAATATCAGGGGGAGTGGAGTCTGGTAAAACTGTCACACAAATTCAATGTCATGAATGCCCACAGCTCAGCTGTTGCCACTGTCTTATTCATGTACCTCACCAAAATTGAATACCCAGAGTATCTGAAATTTAGCACTGTGAATCCACATAATTGAACTCAACATAACAGGTGCCAGGACCCATCACATGCATATGTGAGCCTAGAAATCTCACAATAAAAAAAAATACTGTTCAGGATTCATGGTATGTCCTAAAATGTAAACGTATGCTCAAACCTGATTACAGTCTGCATACAAATATGTAATACCAAACATTTGTCAAGTGTTGTGGAGTAAAGGGAATGACTTGAATGCAACTCCCAACAGCCCTGTTTTTGTAATTCTATCTACCAGCCCAGTGGTTACTTGTTCAAATACCCCTGTTTGTGAACTCACAAATGAAATGTACTCACCTGGGAGGATTCAGGCCCAAATTTATACTTTGACGCACAGTGGCGCAAACCACTGGTGTGAGTCATTTTTTTTTACTCAAAACAATGTGTCTTGTCGTAAAGAAAAACAACGTCAACCGTGATGACCATCAGTGATGTTTACCTCAGGTTAATGATTATAGATTGTCAATGCAATTGACCTGAAAAAATGTTGGCTGATAGCTATGCACAGTGGTCTGGATTGTGCCATCATCTGCCCTTACTGAGGGTTAATTCTGAGGAAAATAGAAACTATACTCCATAATTCTGTGTTGGACAGAATAACGCTTCCTCTAGGGATGTCTAAGCCAAAATATATTGCCTTCAACCTTTTCTTCAAGCCAAAACCTACGTATGTGACATTTGACCCACATTTTACCTAACTCACACTATACTGCATGAATGGATGTGTATGAGTGTATGCACAAATATGTAACCTGGCTGAACATTGTAACAAATGATAGGTGTGAGTTATGTATACCATACTATATGAGAGCATACTATCACTCACCTTCTAAGGATTCGCTTGGACATCAGGCTGCAGGCAGACTTAACACAGTGCTACCAGAATTGGTATTGAGGGCAAAGTGTGTGAGATTGAACACATACATCAAAAATGAACAATACTTTGGGATACATAGTAACCTTGAGTGGTGGGTGCAATGGATGGCAGAATCTTAGCAAAGTAGCTTTGGTGTAGCTGCCAATGTAACAGCTCAATTGGGATTGGGTTGCAGGATGGGACACAAAAGCTAATACTAAAGAGACACTGTTCACCCATGCCAAGGCCCTGATCCCCAAGCATGTGACACATACTGTAAAGGGTTACCTAAATATTTATTAAACAGTAAAAACATAAGCTAAAACCAGGAGAAACACCTTACCTAACCTAACCTATCCTAACTACACATTACCCACAACTGGCCCTAACTAACCTAAGCTAAACATACTTATCACATTTAATGAAATGATCTAACCATCAGCCCCCCACCCCCTTATAAGACTGGACACATGGAGGACAACATTTACTAACCTAAACACATACTATTTTAGACTAAACAAATATATATTTTTTTGTACTTTTATATTTTATATATTTGTTTTTATTTTTTTTATTTTCAAAACACCAAAACCCCAACATCATCGACACACACTCACCCACACACATAATAAAAAAAATATTACAAGTATCATAACCCCACCCCACACCCACTACTACTAACTAAACTAACAGCCTCTTCTAACCTAACACTAAGCCTCCTAAACCCACTGATGAAAAGAACCAGGAAAGAGGAGGGAGGGAAGGGAATCATGGCTGAGGGTAAAATGTTTACACAATCGTCCTCCGCAGGGTCTTCCTTATGGCACTCACCCTCCTATTAACTTGATCCACCTCCTGCTGCAGCCTGGTAAGTTTTCTCAACATATGGTCCAAGTTCTGTTGCATCCGCTGAAAATCTGCTGGGTCAATAACTGCAGCAGGTGTGGTCTGGGTGGCAGTTGAAGATGTATGTCCCCTTGTCGGTGCCATGCCTGTAGGAGGAGGTGCAGGTGGTGCTGTGACAGGTCAGTGGAGGTTGACGGTCCAGCAAAGGTGTCTGCTATGGTTGGTGCCACCTTGGTGGTAATGGTGGTGCTGGTGGTGGTGGCTGTGGTGGACACCGAAGGGACCCTTGAGCAAATGCCCTCCACACTCCGGAGGCTCTTTAATGGCGATAATGCCTTGCCATGTTGCGGAACCCAGACTCCACATCCAGAATGTGGCGGTAACACATCGCCCTGTGCTGAAACTTCAGAATCTGGATGGGATTCATATTGGCAGCTGTTAAAACAAATATAAAACCCAACATTAGGTAGTTCATTGTGTGATATAGCTCCAGAAGTAAATCAGAAAATACATCTAATGTACCAGAAACAGCCCATATCATCATACAGATCACTGATTGTCCCTGAAGAAGTACATGCCAATGCAGCCTACACATATCCTATCAAACAGCACAGCAATGCTCTAAACGATTGGTAACAACTTAAATGACCAGCCATTTGTCATACAAAAATATGCTGCAAGTCCTCCACATGTGACAGGTCAACTAATGACTAACTTCTGGATGACAATCAAGAGCCACAAGATCTGTGAGTTGTAAATGGAATTGCCAGGATAGAATGAAGCTGCTAATCATGAGTGGGTATCCTAGTTTTGGACAAGTGACTTACAGATTTACATGTCGGTGTACTAAACTTGGATCATCACTCCTAGGTACACTTTTCACAACGCTACGCCTGTGCCTGAGATCAAGCAACAAATGCTTTCAAGCATCAAGGACACACAGGAAGCTTTGGACAGCTGTACATGGGTTTGGGCAGTCCACCACAGGTAAGGAGGATGTCTAACCAGGATACACCCAAACCTTGGACAATTCCGTCCACACTTATGTTTGGAAATGCAGACAATTGTCAACACCATTTCCTACCAGTAACACATTAATTACAACAAGCAGAGAGATGTAAGCACACATCTGGCCATGAGCTGCATGCATACCTAGACCATTTTACGCAAGTGCCTCATTCACGTAGCACAACATGTGGAGCTACATGCTGCTAGGAAGTCAAACATACAGTCAAACATGTTCATTAGTGAATAGGGACGCTCAAGTCTGTGGGTAAGACTTTGGCATCCCTATTCGGGAATCAGGGTCTGACTTGCTGACTAAATCACAAATATGGTCCTCTGCTACATTTTCTGAATTTAAGTTTTATCCAAAAAAGTCACCCTATTCACATGGTCGTGCCTACAGGGCTGCCCTACAATCCCAAAATATGACTATACGCTAATGATTGCCCAACTCAAAGATGGGAAAAAAATGATACTTCACTCAAGGAACATATCTGATCATTGACCAGCGCATCACACCTTGCTGTCCAACACACAGGAGTCAATTACACAACTGCAGCAAACACGACACAGATCAGAAATACCAACACTTACTGGAGATGTCTGGGTCCGCAAATCGACCCATCTTTTCGATATTGTAGGGGGCTGGTCCACCTTTAAAGCATGGAAGGTAGAAATGTGCTCAATGTCTGTGCACTGTACAACACTTCCAAATACAATTACTGTGTGTAAGATTAAATCAGAAAGTCAAGCCTCTCAGAGATGATGATACTGCATCCGACATACCACTGCAAACATGTACAGACCCGGGCACTCCAGTGAGTGATACACACATATCTGCACACATGCATTGGCCCTAACTATCATATGATGGCAAACATGCTCCATCATTTGTTTGCAGACTCATTCATGGAGTGTATTCCTCTCATCATGGGTATCCATGAGAGACATGCAAAGCCACTTTCCTGGAGGACTGCAATACCAGTCACCCAGCTATTGTGACTGTAATGGGTCAATGTAAATCATCACAAGACGCGTTTTCTCAAATCTGCTTGTATGCATGTGGAGCCAATGTGTCCAACCATCAGTTGCTATTCAGTGTGGAAATGGCAAAGGAAATGTGTTTGTCATATACGTAGCAGCAAATGCTGTGTGAACTTCCTAGGTTTTTTGGGACATAAGCATCACCAATCACAAACCATGCACAGGATAGATAGAAGACGGTTGATCATGGCAATGTTCCAAGACTTAGCCATCACATGTCCTGGAATGTTGGATACTTCTTCCTAGGCACTTGTTTGTGTACTACCCATGAGCCAAGCATTGGATAATGCTATGTGGGTACGGTGTTTGTGACACCCCGTCCCAAAAACAATCCACAAATGTCATGTCATGCCACAGTTTGAGTCATATAAAGGAGCCATATTTCTCCTGTGTCAGTGGAGGAGCAGCAGACCAAGCAGCACATGTGCACATATTTCCAGTGGTTAATTGCACAAAGGTGTCCGGTTCAAGTGTGTGGGGCTATGTGTAGTCTGAGTCATTATTGGGGTCCATGTTGTCACAGTTACGTGCAGGTCTAGTCATGAGTCTGTGGAGCCATTTCCTGCATTTACAACGTATCCTTCACAGCTGAATTGAAGGAAAGCCGAAGAGGAATTGAGAACACACATGTGGATAGTCCAGCAATGGCACTGCAGACGTATTATGAGACTGACCACAGGGCAACCTTGATGTGCTGACAAAGTTAATGGGTCAGGAATTTTAAACCATCAAGTTCCCTCACAACATTTGTACACAGGGTGGCCTCTAAAAATCCCACAGCTTCCGGGAACATCAGTGCCTCTGGGCTGATTAATCTCACAGCTATTCACCACGCAAGCCCCATCAATATGTTGGTTGCAATGTGAATCAGCGTGTGGACTGTCAGGGTACTAACATGTGTTGACATTTCATGCACATTATCTGACGTTGTTTTTTGGGCTGGAAGCACCATACCCAATCCATGCATACAGCCATGGTACACTGTCACTATTTGTCACTCATGCATACCTGAAACCCAGACAAGGGATGGGCCATGATTAGGCTATTTGAAGCCAAGTTCCACCCCATGATACGATAAGTAAACTGATTATGCTATACAATGTATTTGATTATTCTTTGTAGACCTACATGACACAATACCCCAGGAGGAAAGTGAGGGCTTGGAAAGCAACAATGAGACAAATGTAGCCACAGGGAACCTTTATGGTAACGCAAAGACAGGAACCAGTCAGGCTAACAGGATGCAGGTTCAATCAGGAACAAAAATGACCAAGGCAAATTCACAGTGAGCAGACTGAGACTGGTCAAAGCTGGAACAACACTGTGGAAATTGAAAACTGTATTTGTCCTGTGTGTTGGAACGTAGCACAATAACCAAAGGCCTGTGTTACACAAGTGATTTATACAGCAATGCAGTACAGTGTTATAATTATAATGGCAGTTTCTATGCCATTCCAGGCAGCTGCAAGGGCAGTGCATGTTCAAATGGCTGGTCTGCATGGAGGTGCTCACAGGTGTGTGCAGCTTCAGTCCCTCACATGTCCTGTGGGTGAGAATCAAGTTCAAAGGGCACACAGTACCTGTCACATGGGAAGCAATGTATAGGTGATTACAGGTCCTACAGACTACAAGGCAGTGCACTATTCAACCAGAAGTCCATGCAGACAGAAGAACAATGACTATGGCATACCATACTAAAGAGGGAAGCACACTGGATTCAGAATGTGAGTCTGGGTGTGCGTAGATGAGGGATTATCTGGGTACAAATATCATTTCTAGGGCACTCTGAAGAAGGGTGGGGTGATACAGGGAACATGGCAGTGGCAGGACTTATGACCTGGGCTGGCATGTGCAGGGGATGTCTTGTGAGTAATGCTAGTCATACCTGGGACACTCGGAATTTTTGTCACACATATTCCTTCCAAGGATAGCTAATGTAACACTTACTGATGTCAAGGGTCTGGTAATACCTTCTTGTTACCAATGCAATAGCACATCCACTGCCTCATGTAAGAGGAATTTTTTACCTTATTGAATGATGGTGTCTTAGTTGTGTGCCATATGCTGTAATGAACCATGTTGCCAACATGTATGTGTTAAATAGCTGTGCTCCTCTGATATTGCCCTTCAAATGTGAATTGGACAGGATATATGTTCATTACAGTGTATGTGAAGTTGGGTGTACATGCAAACCCATCGAATATGATGTGGATTTTTCTGTCTCCTAATCTGTATTTCTGCAATGCTCCATGAGGCTACACTCTGATTATAATTGTTAGGGATAATGTTATACAAAAATGTTTACCCAGACCATGATACAGTGAATATAATAGGTGTTTATTGACATATGGTAAGACAGTGATGATGGATGATTAGAGTTAAAATACATTTTTGACAATATGTTGTCTCCGACTCAATCCTGCAGCAGTATTTGGATGATCACCCTCATGTTGATGGACAGCATCCTCCTCTTCCTCCCCTCCTCTTCAGGCAATTGTGGGTCGGGTTCATGTAGTGGAATGTTCCTTCTTACATATATGTTGTGCAGGATGGCACAGGTCAAAGTGATTTTGCACACCATTTCAGGTGAGTATAGGAGGCTGCCTCCGGTGATGTTGAGGCACCTGAATCTTGACTTCAGGATGCCAAAGGTCCTCTCGACTATGGTGCATGTCCTCCGATGTGCCTCATTATAGGCATGTTCTGATGCTGTGCTTGGGTTTGCAAATGGGGTCATGATCCATGGTTGGATCCCATAGCCCTGATCAGCTGGAAGAGAAAATGAGTGAAAATTTTTTGATGTTGCTTGCACCATGATTCTCACTTTGCATGGCAGTTGTTCTGTTGTGTTGTCTGTGACTCGTCTGTGTTTGTGTTATTGTGTGGAATCCTAGGCTTCTAGGATGTACCATCAGCATTGGGTTGTTTCCTTATCTGAATTGGTGTTTGACTGATTGACCAGATGTCAGCGGTATTTTTGTTGAGTTGCAGTACATTGTGTACTCCCTTGCTTTATGTCATGTGAAAGAGGTGACCATGTGTCTTAACTGGGGGTGACATGATACTTCTATACACAGAATCAATTCCACAGTTGCATCTATATACCCTGGACATCCCATCCAATATAACATATGCAATAGAATTAGTTAAACATCAGTGAGGCCCTTAGATTTGGCTAAGTGACAATGTACAACACATCTCCATATGTTGTCAGCACTGATGTGTTGACAACTGACTATGCACAAATATCCCATGTGTGACAAATTTTCTGCAGACCTATTTCTCTGCCCTTGCCAAGTCGACTCCAGTTCTAACGTGTACCTATACTACTGAACATGTTCTAGTTCAGCTGGCTCACTTGGTTGTGAGGTTGTCATTTTGAGTGTCAGAAGTCTGTTTGCCTGTACATCTGTTGTGTGTGTGTGTGAAATTGTCTCAATCCTTATGTGTAGGAATGTGCACTTTCAATATTGTCACATCAATATGTGTTCTTAGCATAGTCTACTTACTTATTGTTAGTGGGCAATGTCAGAGCAGGAGTGATGTGAGATATTGGTACTGCCTCAATGATTCCATGTCACCTTCATTGTAGTCATCATCGTGGTATGTGTGTCATGGTGTTTGACCAGCAGCAAAATACATTACACACCCCTTACACAGTACTTATTGCTTGGAAGGGTGTTTGATTGAGTGTTATTGACGTGATATTGAAAGATTAATCTTCCAATTTGTACTGCCAGTTTAGGCCCTGTCATTGTCATTGTGTTGTTTTAAATTGCTCCATTGTGTTTGTGGAGTGGCATCTGTTGGTATTTGGTTCTGTCATTTGTCCATAGGTGTGTATCCAAATGGGTGAGAATATCAAACATGCCTAGCGGTGTCACAACCTCCTTGTGTTCCTGGCCACGTGTCAATTTAGTGGTGTATGTGTTGTTTGTCCTAGAGGGTTGTTGTGCAGTGTGTATATAAGTAGGTTTCTGTACTTACCAACAAGTAGGCCATTTCCATATTGTCCATCCTGGAAGTGTTGATCGATGGTGCAGTGGCGGAAGATGAATGAATCATGTACACTCCCAGGATACTTTGCCACGATGTTGGTGATCAATCCCCGGTGATCGACAATGGCCTGCACATTGATGAAGTGTGTGTGCTTCCTGTTGCGGTATAGATGTTCGGTTGCAGCAGGTGGCACAAGGCGTACATGTGTGCAGTCAATGGCATCAAGCACGTGTGGGAAGCCGTTGATTTGGTAGAAGCCCTGTTTGGTCTCCTGCTGCTTCAGCTGTGTGTTGAGGAAGCTGATGTGGCCGGGTGTGAGGGAGATGATGGCATCCAGTACCTTAGGTAGGAAGGCAGAGAATGAGGGCTCTGAGATCCCGGCAACCAGGGTACCAGTGGTTTAAAAGGAGCCACTTGCCACTATGTGGAGGACAGCTAGCAGCTTGGTTTCTGGTGGAATGATGTGGGGTGTCTGCAAGCTGGTTTCCAACTGTGGCTCAATGTTGCACAGCAGCTGCTGATTGGCTTGCCAGTTGAGCCTGTACCTCTGGATGATGGCTTGTTGCTGGAGTCCCAGAAGGGTTGTCCTGGTGCGGAATATCCTCTCCTGCCTTCTGTGTTGCCTTTGGGGTCCCTGCTGCTGTTGTAGAAGCTGTTGTTGTTGGTCCTGTGCTCTGCATCTGCGTGCATGCTGGATGAATAGCACCTCCATGTCTTCCTTTTGGAGCTCTGCTGTTGCTTGTGTGTGTTTTCCTTAAGTAGTGGTGTGTTTGCCCCATTTTAACGCCTGCCCTGACCCAGGTGGTATTTTTTTACGCAAATCGGGCTGTGCGTCATTTTCCGCCTCCGCCTCCCGGCCGTGCGGGATTTTTGCGCAGTTGGGTAAATATGGCGCACAGGTGTTTAAGTAATTTTTTGGACGGGAACGCCTACCTTGCATGTCATTAATGCAAGGCGGTTTCCCACATCCAGAAAATGAATCACACAGCGGAATTTTGGCATTCGCAGGCTCGGGTGTCAAAGTTTAAATATGGGGCAAGGTTTGCGCCAAATGTGCGTCAAATTTTTTGACTCACATTCGGCACAAACAGAGTATAAATATGCCCCTTAGTTTGTACAGTGTGTGTCGTACAGAGAGTGACCTTACTTCAACTCCCAGCAAGCCCCATTTCAGCAACTCCCACCATCGGCATGGTGCTCACTTGTCCAAATACCCCTGTTTGTGAACTCCCAAATTTAATGTACTCACCTGGGAGGATTCCGTTTGTACATTGTATGTAGTACAAAGGGTGACCTGACTTCAACTCCGAGCAGGCCCCATTTCAGCAACTCCCACCCTCTGCATAGTGGTCACTTGTCCAAATGTCCTTGTTTGTGAACTCACAATTGAAATGTACTCACCGGGGAGTGATCAAGATGCAGAGCATGCTCAGATCAAAGATGAGTCTGTCCACATAGCTCCATCTTGAATTGTTAATTGAAAGTAGGAATGATAACATGTCCAGTGCGTACAACAAGTATTCCTAATGCCTCAGACTGCATCACTATATTGGTAGCAGCAGATACATTGACACAGCTCTGTGCACATGATGACTCCAGTCACATATGCAGCAAAGTCCTGTGTTTGCCTCCATCCCAATCAACAAAATGGTGAAAGCATATCTTTCCTCTCCACTGTGTTGGCTGAACTGGTGGTAAAATGTCATTTTCAGGCCAACTTCAAAAATGCAACTGACGTGCATATCTCATCAGCTGCTTGAGTCAAATTGGGTTGGCATACTCACACATGTCATGTAAAATCACCCTATACCATGTTTACTTGATACATTTGGATTACCTGCAATGTAACGTTTTCCAACGTCTTTGCTTAGTGTGACTTTAAACCTTTGAAGGTAGATGTCACAATTCAACCAGTAACAATGTATGTTTTACATCAACAAGTGGATTTGTCGCTGGGCATACGGAGGCCATGGAACACACTATCACCAAGATAAAGCCCTCAGAGACAGTAACGCTCCTGGACTTCTGGACGATGTTGACATTTCTGGCCCATCTGGGCAACCTGGTCAGATGGCAACAGTGAGTCTTACTGGAAATACAACATCACCTCCCAGCCCTCTTCCATCAACATCACAGGAAACCATGTGCCTCCTAATATGTATCCCTAGCACAGTGTCCACCATCTTGTGCCCCCTCATCCTGAATCCTCACAATGATGGTCCAGGAACAAGTTGTAGAGAGCACCCTAAGGCAAGGGCAGAGGCCCCTGGGGATAGGATGTGCAGGAGGGATGCTTTTGGCCAGCAGGGTGATGCTACTGGGGCTGTTCTTGTCCAGGGTACCATCAGCCATGTCTTAAGGGTCTATCAGGAGTCCCAAGGAGTGATGGGCCAGGTGTGACCGATCTCTGCGAAATCAAGCAGCTACAGAGGGACATGCAAAGGGACATGTGTGAACAGATGGAGGCCCACAATTCCAAAATGGCCTCCCTAACAAGGGTGTTGCAGGACATACACACCACCCTCAGCATGAATTTTAAAAACCAGTCTACCCATTCCTTTGGTTCATAACATTGGTGGCAGCTATAAGAAGGGAGGCCCCTCTAGAAGAACAATCAGACACCCATGAGGTACATATGTCAAGACACCCACCACTGCCTGCAGCAACCCTCTTGCTTAAGGAACTCCTTTGTTTGTTATACATTCACTTTGTGGACTGATCCTAAACCACCTTCCATTTCCAATGGAATGAGAACTCTGGATTTTGGACTTCCTATTGTGTGGCATCACCTCCAATGATTTCATTCACAATTACTGACTCCTTCACATATTGTTTTGGCCAGCAGGAACCCAGAAGCCGGCTCCACTGGCCTCCATGTTCTTCCATGGGCCTAATTAAAGCAGACTTCCCCTGGCATAGTTGCATTCATCAGCAGCATCAATAACCAAGGATCCTTTGGATATGCTGAGTCTCTGGTTACGTAATAGGACATAGGTGCAACTATGAGTCACTCACATCATTATTGTAGCACCTGACATTATACACATACAATCAGAACAAACGTGACTTACCGACCAGCCAGGCCCTTTATGGTTGCAGTTGTGACATCAGCTGTGTTATGGTGTTGTTCCACATTGTAAAGTAGTCATGGGCTGATCCAGGAAAACAAGCACACAAATTTGACATGTAAAGATCTGCCAAACAGACAACTTGCACATTGATGGAATAGAATTTTATCTGTTACAATAGAATTGGTCAGTGGCCTGTGGTGGCACCAAGCTAGCACATGTGCCATCAATGGCTCCCATCTCCTGTGGGAGGCATGCAAAACCATAGAAGTCAGTCTTTACATTGGCTCAATCCTCATGTGGGGGGAACCTGACTTAGCTGTCAATGTCTTTCAACATTGCTGATAGGAAATCTTTCAACACCAGACTGAACATAGATTGCGACATACGAGCAGATAGGGCCGCTGTATGTTGGAAGGACCCTGTGGACAGGAAGTGCAGACCTGACATGACTGGTACAATGGGTGGTATGCAGCATGGATTATTGTTAGCTGGTATCAGATCTTTCTCCAACTGATGGCATAAATCTAATATTCATTGACTATCTAGATGGTACAGCTGGATGACGTGGTGTTCCTCAATGGTCTGATGGTCTGGCAATGGAGGGTAGGCAGGAGGTTGTCACATCCCCCTTCTCCCAGGGCTCCTACGTGTGAAAATACATTATTTGGAACATTAATCAGTGTTCACAGCAACATACATGAGGCATGCAAACAATATCATGTGACAAAACATTTCTGACTGGATAGACATGACACCCAGTACACAGCACTGCTGGCAACTACATAAGGGTCAAATGTGACCCCCATGGTTGTGAACCGATGTGTCGACAACATGGATTTAGGGTTACCCAACTATCTACCTCAAAATTGCCCCTCAAAATATGACTGTATTTTCTGAGCTCCAAAAATACCATCAGTGGTGGTGGCCCATGCACCGCCATTACATGGCATCTGTTTTCCTGCAACACACTACTTTGGTATCTGTATAGTAGGACCTACACAACAAGAAAGATTGAGGATTTTTGTGATGATATTAAGTCTTTCAAGTCAGAAAAATGGGGGATGCCTGACCTACTTCACTAGACATCAGGAACTGCCCGCGGCCACCAGCGGAAAGCATCAGCATGATAGCCAGTTCCAACCACGGCATACGCAGCCATAGTCTAAAGTTGTTGCCTGTGGTAGTCACAGCTGTGTCAGTCGGCGGTGATGATCGTGTACGTGGCTTACATGTACGCTGTGCTGTGCAAAACTAGTCACTTGACTCCTGACACTGCTGCCAGCACAACTCCACCACTTCAGCTGCTGTGCACCACCTCTGGAAGCAACCAGGCTAAATCCATCAGGTAAAATGGACACTGCTTTCTCTCTAGAGGAGCTGGAGAGGCTTGTGAGCGTGGTCTTTACTCTGTATGGTCAGCTCTATAGCTCATCAGAGCAGCACAATTGACTCTGTTCAATGTCATCAACAATGTAGCCCTGTGTGTCATTTAGACTTCTCGTATGCCTGTTGTTACAGTCGGTGTGGCAATAGTGGGATATACATGGTGCAAGTATTGGGGACCAGTACTATATGTTGTGTTTATTCGCATTGTGTTATGTGATGTTTTTTGGGGTCCTAGATTCTCCCTGTGTTGGATGCTCATAAAGAGTCAGGGAGATTTCACTGCCATCCAGTGGCATTTCTTTGTTTATGATGGTTACAAATGTTAGACCACATGTATGTGCATGACAGCTCGTTGATGGATTTGTACGCAATGTGTATTGTGCCAGAAATCTTTCACTCCACTTCTGACCTTGCCAAACTGTTGGCTGGAAGGCATATCATGGCTCACTGTGCCCTTCAGGTTGCCACACAAGCCACATTGCTGATGGCCACATGATGTACTGTCATGCATGGAAGTGATGTAAATGTGAGTGTCATGTAGGTTCTGTTTGCGCAGCCTTCAGTGGCCAGGCCCTGTCAAATGTGTCTCCCAGTATGAGACATAGTCCATGCTGTGGAAGAGTCACTTTGGCAATGCAACTGTGGTACTGTGCCAACTCCCTGTAGAGCTGCAGATCCTGTCATGAGGCTAATATGAGGCTCTAGTTGCAAACGTTGCCCTGAATGCCTCAGTCCATTGACTGGATTAGGAATGGGTACTGAGATAAATTCATGACCTAGTCCATATGTGCATTTTGCTTCATTGTCAATGTCTTTGACGCATGAGAGGTACTCCCACAGCTCTGTTGTCATCTTCACAGAAGGCATATTTTTCCTGTACAGGCTTATTGCACTAATGACAGACCCACGGTGTAGACAGTGTGTAGTTTCCTAGGAGGCCATGAAATGTGGCTCCGTAGCTTGGCTGCATAGCAGAAATTATACAGTACATACCTTTGTATGCTGGATGGCATATGTAGGTTAGAAAAATATGCCCAAAGGAGTATTCTGTGGCACAGGTACACACCACAGAACCCCACCCTGAAGTGGCATGAGTCTGCATTTGGAAGGCCACATGTCCACACATGCACAGGGAAAACATGTTTCATACCCACTATGCAAGCCCTTTCTTTGTCACTCAACTGTGAGAGTAAAATCTGCACTATGGTAGTTGCCTGTAGGGACTTTTGCATAGTGTATATATGATGGTCCAATCAAGCTTAAGGAGTTAACTCTTCAGAAGCCACTTTGTTGTATAGTGATTCATTGTGCCTCACATCACAGTACATGTTGCTGGAGCATGGGCTAACTGATGTCAGTAGGCTGGCCTAGTCATTGTAGGCCATAAGCAGGGTAGTGGGTTAGTCTGCAGATGAACCCAAAGGATTTAGTCATGTCACTGTACTTATTGGCATGCTTAACACCTGTGGTGTATTGGCAAATTGCCCATTTTGTGCTTGGTGTTTCTGACATGTATGTGACACAAGCATTTGGGCAAAAGCATGTATTGTAGCTGCTAGATTTGTCTCTTGCAACCATGCAGGTAAATGCCCATCAGAAGAAGGAGATTTGGAGAGCCATCACCTGGAAATGCAGACCCTTGGGGTCCATAGCCAGCGGAATGCCCACTGTCACAAGAGGTGGGAGGACCTGAGATGCTGGGCCCGGAAGATCATGGAGGTCCAGCTGGGGCCTGCATTCTGGTGGTGGTGTACCTGGAGCTTGATGGCCATTTGAGGAGAGCACAGCAGCCACAAGGGGTGGCTACAGGGCTAATCCCACCTGTCACACAGACAAGTTGATGTGTTAGGTTATGACATCTTCCCCGACAATAGGGGATTGGGCATGTGTGACACACTAGATGAGTAACTGTTTGTATAGATATGTAATGTGGTGTCTACTGGTGTGCCTTGCCTATTAGCCCAGGAACATAGAACACAACTGAGTACAATCCACAAACAATTTGCTCTCCAGGGACAACACATGGCTGTATACATTGATCAATCAAGTAATGTTTGTTGTTTTAGTAGGTCCAAATTCTGTGCAACAGACCACTACTGCTCAGTGTTACAGGCTGAAGAAAAAGAAGTGATGGATCTCTGTCCTCAGCCATGTGTCTGGACACGTAAGTAAATTGGCATCTGTCCCCGAGGCAACTTGTCTTAACTGTCTGGAGAGTGCTGGTGCCTCACTACTGTCTGACATATGAAGGTAGCTATCATGCATGTGACAGAGCATACATTGTTCTTTGGGTGCAGCTATTGAGAAAACTTTCCCTTGATAAGTGGGGAATGCCCATTGACATGATTTATGTGCAATCACTCTTGCCACCATTCCTTGTACCAACATGTTAGGATGTGTCCCTTTCTCTTTTGACAAAATGTGTAGATTGCTGTTTCATGCATGGTCTACATGTGTTCACAGGATCATTTGTGTATATGTGCATGCCAACCTGTGCTTAGAATTTGACATATGCAATGGGGCTACATTTCATGTAGTGCCACAAAAAGGAATGTGTCACCATTGATTGTTGGCTCACACAAACCCTCACCCATCAATGCATGCCATTTAGCATTGACAACTGCAGTAGCAATAAGGGACATGACAGGTAGAACTATAGTTTTTAACACACAATGTAAATTTCCATGCCATTGATGTGGCATGAGGTGGAAAAGAGCACAGCACATGTGTAATGGGGAAGGTTCATTACCTGACTGCTGGCATGCATCATAGAGTGACTTGAAGCTATGTTAGAATCACATGTGGTTGGGTATAAGCATTCATCCATGAACAGCTGGGTTTGCAGGACCAAAATAGAAACAGTGATTTAGCTCTCTATTAGGCAACATGTTATGGGCCTTCTACAGGTACTAACAAATCTCTGGGCCTCCACTATACAAAAAACTAATGACCTCTACTTACACAATCAGAGTATGTCATTGCAAGGGGTGCCAAACAGTAGTAGCTATTTTCCAGAGGCTAGCTGATTCATTGTGTTGTAGTTTTTAGAGACATACCTCCCTGACAGTTTGCACATGTTGTCGACAGTGTACATTTCAATGCCAAATGTGTAGTATAAGTGAGCTGCATTAGTACTACCTCCATGACACTATTAGGACAAATTACACATGGTGAAGTGTGCACTGCTGATATATTTCCATGACACTACCTTCAGGCTACTGTACTGCTGTCAGCAACAAAATAGGATTTTTGAGCCTCTTTTTATTGTTGTGTTATTGTGTATGTGACAAATAGATGTCTGCAAGACCTTGTGGGTGATCTGTAAGAATGTACTTGGCATTGCCCTACTATTGTATGACAACAGGTAACTGAAGTAAACTCCATCAGACAAAGAATTGAAAGTGATGTGGTCTCCTACTTGTTCAATAGTTACTGTGATTGCACAACTTTGCCTATGCAATTGTAGTTGTCTGAGATCCTGATTTTTCTGTGGGCAACTGCTGACAGTTCATAGTACATGCAAGCATATTATATGGTATATGTTGGAGCCACTTTGATGTAGCTTGTTGTTGGGGCCTACTTGACATCATGGTAGTGTTTACCATTAGCAGCTATTATTCAAGTGTGATCAAGAACATGTGGTGACCCTTTACCTCTAGGTATTTGTAGCATCATCCCAGGCAAGTGGAGGAGACAGGGCACAACCAAGTGGGGAAGCATCTGCCCATGATACCTACAGACATGATACCACCACCAGAGAGGGACCCAGTGGTCCAGAGAGTGAGGGGAGTGGCACAGAGGATACGGGATCAACCTCATGATTATCTAATTCTATCTCCAGTGGCCACTCCTTGGCAGTGGTGGACCCATCAGGACCTGTTCCTGTACCATCTTTGTCTGCCACCCCCAGTTCTATCACCACCCTCCCTCCTGCTCCCCACCCAGTTTTCTGTGCCTGCTCACTGAAGAGGGTAGGCATCTCCTTTGCCACAGGCACCTTAGCCCCATCCACTGTTATCCCTACTACCTGAGTAAGGAGGCTATGGACCTCCAGAGGAGTATCTCTGTGGGGCAGACTGCCATTGTGAACGCCATTCAGGAGTTGTCATGTCTGGTCTACAGAGATCAGGTTCTGGCCTCCTCACTGTTGGCAGCCATCCACCCCCAACAATCGTCCTACCACCACCTCCCTCTTCCCAATCCAGCTCCCTATCCCCTAGCTGTCCCAAGTAAACCGACACATCTGCACACACACACCTCAGCACACACAAGCAGCACACATCAACACAAACACCACAATACACACTGGCATACATACACTCAACATTCACCCACATACACCACATCAGCCACCAATTCAACAGACATACCCACTCCTCCCACTGACCAACACATATCATCCAGCATTCCCATAGATACCACCACAACACCAAGTGACACATCCCCCACTCTCACCATACTCCCAGACAACAGCTCCAAAACCACGGACCCACAGCCCTCAGACTCCATATCCCCAGACAAAAACACAACACCCACAGACATATCCACCACATCAACCATACCAACAGATACCACCCCAACACACACAGACACATCCACCACATCCACCATACCCACAGACACTACCCCAACATATATAGACACATCTACAGTATCTACCATACCCACAGACACCATCCCAACAGACACACACATCCGCTACTCCCCCACGATCCAGCACCTCCACCTCCCAGCCCCCAAGGCATGCAAATATCCACACTCACTCATGCAACAAACACTACCCAAACACAAGCATACCTCACACATGCATACAACTAAGGCATCTACACCCACAGACATGTCCACCACTCCCTAAACCTCCAAATTTCTAACCCCATCTGATGATCCTACCCGTTTTCCTAAAGAGAGTTTCCTTTTTGACCTTGCCCTTTCTCCTGTTACCTCCAGACCCCCTCCCAAACTCAAGAGGCCCCACCACATCCCAACATATCCCTTCCACATCCAAGTCCTTCCCTGTCACACCTGCCCACTCCAAGCACCTATACTCCTCCCCCAGAGAGAAGCCAACCCCTGCAAAGAAAAAGACACCTCCTCCCAAACCCAAACCCACCTATCTCAAATCCGACCCCACCCAGGGATGATCCCTGCCCACTTGCTGCCCCTTCATGTGGATGTACCTGGCAGTGATTGGAGTCAAGCTTGGATACAGTAATATGTATGAAACATGTGGACTGGCCAATGGCCTTTGCTCTTAAGCATTTGAATTGTTCTTGTTTTGTTAGGTACACCTCTGTCCTGCAATTACTTTTCTACCTATATGTTGTTCCTGAGTAACTTGTGTTGTATGCCTACAATTGTGTGTGTTTCACCCTGATTGCTGATCTATTTTCTGCTGTCTGGAATATCTGACTTTACTACCAGTGCTGGTGTCACCCAAGACAAGGAAAATGTACACTGTATCGATATTTGTTTGTTAGTCCAATTGGGGTGTCATTGCATTGTATTATGTTTACTATGGTAAGTATTTCATTTTGTTGGCAAATACCATCATGTACAGTGGTATACGTGTCCCCTGATATGGATTGTACATTTGTTTCATGTGTGGAAGCTAGTGTTTTGTCTGTCCACACTGGAGGTTGTTCAATTGTAGAAGCTTCCTTTGCATGTGACTGACCACGTGTCTACTTTGATGTGTACCTTGCAGCTACTTTATCTAAATGTATGGCCATCCTGTTGGTGTTGTATGTGCTTTCTTGAATTGCACTTATACATTATGCAGATAGGCATGTCACTTGGGTCAAATTGTGTTTGCCCTGAGATACATGAAGGGCCAACTCCTGAGCAAATGTTTCTTTGGGGGCATGTGCAAAGTGAAATGTGTCCCAGGGCAGCATCCTTCCGTGAGTGCTCCTGATGCCCCCATCCCTATTGTGCAGGTTTTGTTTGTATTGTGAATTTTGGATATTTGTCTCTCAAAATATTGTATATCCCATTGACCTTCCATTATGCTGCAATGTGGGTGATGTGTGAGGACATAGCAGGGCTGTTTCATAGGTGGGTGTTAGAAATTATGGGCCTGATTACAACTTTGGAGTAGGTGTTAATCCATCCCAAATGTACGGTGCCTAGGAAGGACAACAGCGAGCACAGAGTCAATTAACCCACAGGTATGTTCCCACAGCTTGCACACAACACGATTCACTATGCATTTAATGGTTTGTATGAGTGTTGAGAAAAGGCCTAGGTATGTGTGACGCAGTAGAAATTAAGCCATGTGGGCCCTTGAAATGGCGGCTGCCTGACCTGTGAAGTGTGACAATGGGATGTGAGGTCAATGCGCTGGCGTGGCACACCGTGGCGGTAGGCGGTCAAAGACCGCGGCGCAAAGCCACATTGGTTAACATAGAATCCTATGGGTTTCACGAGCCAATGACGATGTGCGCCGGCGGTCGCGGTACGCACCGCTGCGGGCGTAACCGCCATTTTCTATCTACTTAATCACTCGATACCTGATCTTCCACAGGAGAGGACCTACACTGCAAGTGCTGCTGTGACCTCGGTCTGGAAGAGACAATGGCTGCTGCGACTGGGGAAAGGGCCCCTGCCTTCACTGCTGAAGAATTGGAGAAACTCGTGGATGGGGTCCTCCCCCAGTATGCGCTACTCTACGGTCCTCCATACCAACAGGTAAGTACACTGGGAGCATGCTTTGTGGGCAATGCCTGGGTTGAGTCGGGTGGATGAAAGATGGTGGGGAGGGGAGCGACTGAGGCATGCATCAGACGACAGATGAGAGCATGTGCCACATGGCAAGGGTGGGGATGGGGGGCCACTCACATCAAGCATGCAGAAGGTGATGTTTTTTTTTCTCCCCCTGAACATGTCACATAGGTCAGCGCCCACCAGAAAATCGCTATTTGGTGTGCCATCGCCAAGGACGTCCGGACCCTGGGGGTCCACAACAGACGGGGCACCCACTGCCGGAAGAGGTGGGAGGACATTCGACGCGGGAGCAGGAAGACGGCGGAGGCTCTGCTGGGGATGGCCTCCCAACGTAGTCGTCAATTGACCCCCCTGATGTCCTGGATCCTGGCGGTGGCCTACCCCGATTTGGATGGGCGCGTGAGGACATCACAGCAAACACAAGGGGGTGAGTACACTCTCATTCTGGTGACTTTGCGCGCAGTGGAGGTGTCTGGGTGGGGGAGGTGGGCTGTGGGTATCTCTAGGCCAGGGTGATTTCTGTAGGCTAGGCCCCTCCGTAAGGCATGGCCCTGTGCCCCCACCCCCCACCTCTGTAGGGTGCCAAGTACAGCTATTCATAGCCCTGTGTCATCTATGTGTGCAGTTGTCGTCCATAGGCTTGTAGGCCATGTCCCACTGATTGAGTAGTGGACCCCAAGTGCACAGCGTAGTGCAGGGGGCTTCTGTGTCTGTCCTCTCTGCCAACGGTAGCGGTAATCCATGCACTCAACATGTCTTTCTTTCTCCCCCTCCCCTTTTTTGTGGTCTTCCTGTTCATGTGTGAATTAGCATCATCAGGCGGAGGAGAAGTGGCATCGGAGCATGAGGGAGCTGCATCCCACATGGCCCTGGAGGGCCATGCAACGGACTCTGAGTACACCAGTGGGACGGAGGGCGAGGGGAGCTCCACAGCGGGGACTCGTGCTGATGTCAATGGCAGTGACTCGTCCTCTGAAGGGAGCTCCCTTGTGGTGGCGGCAACATCTGTGCCCAGCGCAACAACAGGTACAGCTGCCACCCAGCGCACCAGCACCGCCCTCCCAGCAGCCCCTCAGCGTTTGCCCCGTGCCCGCTCACCCAGGAAGGGGGCATCTCCTTCGCCCCAGGTACCTCAGGCCCTGCCCCTGTCACCCCTGCTGCCCTCAGTGAGGAGGTCATTGACCTCCTGAGGACCATCATTGTTGGGCAGTCTACCCTTTTGAATGCCATCCAGGGTGTAGAAAGGGAGGTGCACCGGAGTAATGCATACCTGGAGGGCATTCATTCGGGTCAGGCTGCCCATCAGCGATCGTTCAACGCTCTGGCCTCAGCACTGATGGCAGCAATTGTCCCTGTCTCTAGCCTCCCCCCTCCAACTTCCTCCACCCAGACCCAATCCCCTGTACCACTGCCTATCCCAGACACACCTACAGACCAGCCTGCACACACCTCAACACCCAAGGGAAGCTCATCCAGACATAAGCACCCCACTTCACACAAGCATTCACACAAGCAACATCCACATGCAGACACACCAACACCCACTGCCTCCACTGTGTCCACCTCCTCCTCGTCTCCCTCCTCCCTCCCTGTGACATCTCCACTCACACTTGCATGCACAATATCTTCAGCCACTACGACCATCACCAGCACACCCCTCAGAACACTCGGCACACATGCAGTCACCACCCCCACTACCATTTACACATCCCCTGTGTCCTCTCCCAGTGTGTCTGTCACCCCCTCTTCCAAACCATACAAACGCTGGCAGCCACCCACCCAACAGCCATCCACCTCATGACAGCCTCCAGCCCAAGCACCTGCACCCAAAGACACCAGACTTCACACTCCTATAACCACATCCTCTTCCTCCACTCCCATACCCACTCCACTCCCTCTCTTTTCAAATTGATTTTCCTTTCCAAACTTGACCTCTTTCCAACAACTCCCCCACCCCGTCCATTGAATAAGACTGCAATCAGCAACTCAGCCACCACCAAACCAGGACCTATCAGGACTGTTGTCCAAGGACTGTGGAGTCCCCTACCCTCAAGGGCAACTAGTTCTGGTAGGAGCCAAGGCACGGCCAGCCCACCCCCGGTAAAACACCCAAAGATCACCAGTGCCCGGCGTGAGAGGCCAAGGACACCAGGGACCAAAATCCCTACCCTGGCTCCATCTGGAAGTGGGGTGCCACCTGGCACACCGCCAAAGGTGGGAAAGGGCCACAGATGACCAGGGAAGGGTGGGAAGGGCAGCACGCCCGACAAGTCCGGCAGCAGGCCAGCTGGCCAGGAGGGCCCCACCAGCCCCATCCCAGGTGTGCAGGAGGGCCCCGCCAGCCACAGCCCAGCTGCCCAGGAGGGCCCCGCCAGCCACAGCCCAGCTGCCCAGGAGGGCCCTGCCACCCACAACCCAGCTGCCCAGGAGGGCCCCGCCAGCCACAGCCCAGCTGCCCAGGAGGGCCCCGCCAGCCACAGGCCAGCTGCCCAGGACGGCCCCGCCAGCCACAGCCCAGCTGCCCAGGAGGGCCCTGCCAGCCACAGCCCAGCTGGGCAATGAAGGAGGGCCAGCCACAGCCCAGCTGGGCAATGAAGGAGCGCCAACTCAAGCACCGCTGAACAGGGCAAGGACCGCTGAACAGGGCAAGGACCGCCAACTCAAGCACCGCTGAACTGGGCAAGCACCGCTCCGCCGGGCCCTTCATCTCAAGCACCGCTCCGCTGGGCCCTTCATCTCAAGCACCGCTCCGCTGGGCCCTTCATCTCAAGCACCGATGCACTGGGCCCTTCATCTCAAGCACCGCTCCGCTGGGCCCTTCATCTCAAGCACCGCTCCGTTGGGCCCTTCATTTCAAGCACCGCTTGCACTGGGCACCGCCGTCTCAAGCACCGCTGAACTGGGCCCTTCATCTCAAACACTGCTGCACTGGGCCCTTCATCTCAAGCACCCCTCCGCTGGGCCCTTCATCTCAAGCACCGCTCCGCTGGGCCCTTCATCTCAAGCACCGCTGCACTGGGCCCTTCATCTCAAGCACCGCTCCGCTGGGCACTTCATCTCAAGCACCGCTCCGCTGGGCCCTTCATCTCAAGCACCACTGCACTGGGCACCGCCGTCTCAAGCATCGCTGAACTGGGCCCTTCATCTCAAGCACCGCTGCACTGGGCCCTTCATCTCAAGCACCGCTGCACTGGGCCCTTCATCTCAAGCACCGCTGCACTGGGCCCTTCATCTCAAGCACTGCTCCGCTGGGCCCTTCATCTCAAGCACCGCTGCACTGGTCACCGCCGTCTCAAGCACCGCTGAACTGGGCCCTTCATCTCAAACACCGCTGCACTGGGCCCTCCATCTCAAGCACCACTGCACTGGGCCCTTCATCTCAAACACCACTGCACTTGGCCCT
This sequence comes from Pleurodeles waltl, assembly GCF_031143425.1. Taxonomy (NCBI): domain Eukaryota; kingdom Metazoa; phylum Chordata; class Amphibia; order Caudata; family Salamandridae; genus Pleurodeles; species Pleurodeles waltl. The sequence continues at coordinate 494,413,128 of NC_090444.1, forward strand.
TAATCTCAAGCACCGCTGCACTGGGCCCTTCATCTCAAGCACCGCTCCGCTGGAAACCGCCGTCTCAAGCACCGCTGAACTGGGCCCTTCATCCCAAGCACCGCTGCACTGGGCCCTTCATCTCAAGCACCTCTCCGCTGAGGCACTGCCGTCTTAAGCACCGCTCCGCTGGGCACCACCGTCTCAAGCACCGCTCCGCTGGGCACCGTCGTCTCAAGCACCGCTCCACTGGGCACCGCCATCTCAAGCACCGCTCCGCTGGGCCCTTCATCTCAAGCACCGCTGCACTGGGCCCTTCATCTCAAGCACCACTCCGCTGGGCCCTTATCTCAAGCACCGCTCCGCTGGGCCCTTCATCTCAAGCACCGCTCCGCTGGGCACCGCCGTCTCAAGCAGCGCTCCGCTGGGCACCGCCGTCTCAAGCACCGCTCCGCTAGGCACCGCCGTCTCAAGCACCGCTCCGCTGGGCCCTTCATCTCAAGCACCGCTGCACTGCGCCCTTCATCTCAAGCACTGCTCCGCTGGGCTCTTCATCTCAAGCACCGCTCTGCTGGGCCCTTCATCTCAAGCACCGCTGCACTGGGCACTGCCGTCTCAAGCACCGCTGAACTGGGCCCTTCATCTCAAGCACCGCTCCGCTGGGCCCTTCATCTCAAGCACCGCTCCACTGGGCCCTTCATCTCAAGCACCGCTGCACTGGGCCCTTCATCTCAAGCACCGCTCCGCTGAGCCCTTCATCTCAAGCACCGCTCCGCTGGGCCCTACATCTCAAGCACCGCTGCACTGGGCACCGTCGTCTCAAGCACCGCTGAACTGGGCCCTTCATCTCAAACACCGCTGCACTGGGCCCTCCATCTCAAGCACCGCTGCACTGGGCCCTTCATCTCAAACACCGCTGCACTTGGCCCTTAATCTCAAGCACCGCTGCACTGGGCCCTTCATCTCAAGCACCGCTCCGCTGGGCACCGCCGTCTCAAACACCGCTGAACTGGGCCCTTCATCCCAAGCACCGCTGCACTGGGCCCTTCATCTCAAGCACCTCTCCGCTGGGCACTGCCGTCTCAAGCACCGCTCCGCTGGGCACCACCGTCTCAAGCACTGCTCCGCTGGGCACCGTCGTCTCAAGCACCGCTCCACTGGGCACCGCCATCTCAAGCACCGCTCCGCTGGGCCCTTCATCTCAAGCACTGCTGCACTGGGCCCTTCATCGCAAGCACCACTCCGCTGGGCCCTTATCTCAAGCACCGCTCCGCTGGGCCCTTCATCTCAAGCACCGCTCCGCTGGGCACTGCCGTCTCAAGCACCGCTCCGCTGGGCACCGCCGTCTCAAGCACCGCTCCGCTAGGCACCGCCGTCTCAAGCACCGCTCCGCTGGGCCCTTCATCTCAAGCACCGCTGCACTGGGCCCTTCATCTCAAGCACTGCTCCGCTGGGCCCTTCATCTCAAGCACCGCTCCGCTGGGCCCTTCATCTCAAGCACCGCTGCACTGGGCACTGCCGTCTCAAGCACCGCTGAACTGGGCCCTTCATCTCAAGCACCGCTCTGCTAGGCCCTTCATCTCAAGCACCGCTCCGCTGGGCCCTTCATCTCAAGCACCGCTGCACTGGGCCCTTCATCTCAAGCACCGTTCCGCTGGGCCCTTCATCTCAAGCACCGCTCCGCTGGGCCCTTCATCTCAAGCACCGCTGCACTGGGCACCGCCGTCTCAAGCACCGCTGAACTGGGCCCTTCATCTCAAACACCGCTGCACTGGGCCCTTCATCTCAAGCACCGCTACACTGGGCCCTTCATCTCAAGCACCGCTCCGCTGGGCCCTTCATCTCAAGCACCGCTGCACTGGGCCCTTCATCTCAAGCACCGCTCCGCTGGGCCCTTCATCTCAAGCACCGCTCTGCTGGGCCCTTCATCTCAAGCACCGCTCCGCTGGGCCCTTCATCTCAAGCACCGCTCCGCTGGGCCTTTCATCTCAAGCACCGCTGAACTGGGCCCTTCAACTCAGGCACCGCTGCACTGGGCCCTTCATCTCAAGCACCGCTCCGGTGGGCACCGCCGTCTCAAGCACCGCTGAACTGGGCCCTTCATCTCAAGCACCGCTGAACTGGGCCCTTCATCTCAAGCACCGCTCCGCTGGGCCCTTCATCTCAAGCACCGCTCCGCTGGGCCCTTCATCTCGAGCACCGCTGCACTGGGCCCTTCATCTCAAGCACCGTTCCGCTGGGCCCTTCATTTCAAGCACCGCTCCGCTGGGCCCTTCATCTCAAGCACCGCTGCACTGGGCACCGCCGTCTCAAGCACCGCTGAACTGGGCCCTTCATCTCAAGCACCGCTGCACTGGGCCCTTCATCTCAAGCACCGCTGCACTGGGCCCTTCATCTCAAGCACCGCTGCACTGGGCCCTTCATCTCAAACACCGCTGCACTGGGCCCTTCATCTCAAGCACCGCTGCACTGGGCCCTTCATCTCAAGCACCGCTCCGCTGGGCTCCGCCGTCTCAAGCACCGCTGAACTGGGCCCTTCATCCCAAGCACCGCTGCACTGGGCCCTTCATCTCAAGCACCGCTGCACTGGGCCCTTCATCTCAAGCACCGCTCCTGCAGGGCCCTTCATCTCAAGCACCGCTGAACTGGGCCCTTCATCTCAAGCACCGCTCCGCTGGGCACTGCCGTCTCAAGCACCGTTGAATAGGGCCCTTCATCCCAAGCACCGCTGCACTGGGCCCTTCATCTCAAGCACCGCTGCACTGGGCCCTTCATCTCAAACACCGCTGCACTGGGCCCTTCATCTCAAGCACCGCTGCACTGGTACCTTCATCTCAAGCACCGCTCCGCTGGGCACCGCCGTCTCAAGCACCGCTGAACTGGGCCCTTCATCTCAAACACCGCTGCACTGGGCCCTTCATCTCAAGCACCGCTGCACTGGGCCCTTCATCTCAAACACCGCTGCACTGGGCCCTTCATCTCAAGCACCGCTGCACTGGGCCCTTCATCTCAAGCACCGCTCCGCTGGGCACCGCCGTCTCAAGCACCGCTGAACTGGGCCCTTCATCCCAAGCACCGCTGCACTGGGCCCTTCATCTCAAGCACCGCTGCACTGGGCCCTTCATCTCAAGTACCGCTGGCACATTGGCGGAAGGGGCAGTGCCACATCTGTGTCGGGCAGGGCTGCACGAAGCACTCTGGGCACCAGTCCCCCTCCAGAACCAGTGGACACTGTCATCCACTTGAGAGACTGTGGCTTTGCACTCCCCAGGATGGTACAGTGGGCAAGCCACCCACTGTATGGACTTGAGAGACTGTGGCTTTGCACTCCCCAGGATGGGACAGTGGCCATGGAGGGCCCTCGTGGATCTGGCGTCGTGTACTCATGTGGCTGAGGTGCCCCCCCTTCCCCTCCCCCTGAGGTGCCTGTAGTTTTTCTATCTGATGCCCCTGCAGTGTTCTCTCCGTTGGTGTCAGGTATCCTGTGTGGGCCTTGCCCATGTGATTTGGGCCCAGTGGTCCACGGACAATGACAGCTAAAATTATCGGACTTTTAATATTTATGTATATATTAGTTTTAAATGTGTGATATTTTTACATGCTGATAATACAATATATTCGACTGTTTATGATCATTTCATTTTGTCTTTGCATTCTTCCGGGGGGTTTCGGGGTTGTAACAGTGATGTATTGCTATGCATTGATGTGTGTGTTGTAGTGGGTGAGGGTGGTGGTGGGTGTGTAGCGTATGTGTGCCCGTAATATTTTCTCCTCCCCCCTCCCCTGTGTTGTAGGTGCAGTACTCACCGTAGTCTTCTGCGCCGGCGTTCGTGCTCCTGGTAGAGGAGCAGGAAGACAATGGCTTGTAGGATGTATAGTTCAGGTTCCATGCTGTCCAAATTCCTCGTGGGGTGTATGGAGGTGAGCGTTTTCCGTTTGAAATGTCTGTTTCCGCAGAAAAGGTGGCGGATTGGTGGGTTGTGATAGGGTGGGCGGTACATTGACTCCCGCCTGTCTGTTGGCAGTGACGCTGCGCAGTTTGTTTGTCCCGTCCATCAGCAGGGCAGCAGTCCTTCTTAGCAAAGCAGTCCAGATGAGTCCTTTGGGTGGCCAAGCACTTCCACTTGACAGGTTGTAGGTTCAGGTCCAGAAGTATCTGAGTTGGTGAGGTCAGAGACCAAGTTTATATACCCAAAAATGCCTTTGAAGTGGGGGAGACTTCAAAGAGTAGTTTTGAAGTGTACAAGTTCCCCTTTCAGTACAGGTATGTCTACCAGGGTCCCAGTAGGGGGTTTGGCAGTCCATTGTGTGAGAGCAGGCCACTAGCCTTTGAAATGAAGTATCAGGCCCTCCACCCTTCAAGCACAGGAAGACCCATTCAGTATGTAGATGAGTGCAGTGTGACTAATGGTCCTGTGTTTGTGGTTGTCTGAGTGAAATGCACAAGGGAGCTGTCAACCAGCCCAGGCCAGACATTGAATGGAGACAGGCAGTAGACACAGATGGATGTTAAGTGCAGAAAAATACTCACTTTCTAAAAGTGCAATTTCTAAAATAGTTATATAAAATCCAACCTCACCAATAAGCAGGAATTTCTATTACCATTCTGGCCATACTAAATATGACCTGGTTATGACTTTCTGATCAGGAACAGTATATGAGGGTAATCCTAATGCTATCCTATGAAAGGAGAAGGCCTCACAGTAGTGGAAAACTAATTTAAGAGTTCTCCACTACCCCGGCATATAAACAAAATGTACAAGTCCTCCCTTTTACCTATATAGCACCCTGCCCTATGGGTTACCTAGGGCCTACCTTAGGGGTGACATTTATGTAGCAAAAGGGGAGTTTAAAGTTTGGCAAGTACTTTTAAATGCCAAGTCGAAGTGGCAGTGAAATTGCACACACAGGCCCTGCAATGGTAGGCCTGAGACATGATTAAGGGGATACTACCTATGGGTGTCACAATCACTGCTGCAGGCCCACTAGTAGCATTCAATTTACAGGCCCTGGGTACACGTAGTGCACTTTACAAGGGACTTACATGTAAATCAAATAGGCCAATTGGGAATGAACCAATGTTACCACGTTTAAGGGCGAGAACATATGCACTTTAGCACTGGTTAGTAGTGATAAAGTGCGTAGAGTCCTAAAACCAGAAAAAACAGTATCAACAAAGTAGAAGGCAGCAGGCAAAAAGTTGGGTGATGACCACCCTAAGTCTGTCAGGTCAAACAGAGGGCTATTTGTGTTCTATAACACATTCATACATATGTGTATTCAATCTGTCAACAATCCATGGCATATGTGCAATGTGAGTGTGCCAGTTGAATTATGTGTGATGTTGATGTGGTGTTGTTGTTGTGTGACACAATGTTCTGTACACTTCACTGTCCTATACCTAACATGAGCAGCGGTTGTGCAGTGTCAGTGACCTGCCCAAAGGTGGTGTTTAATGGCTGTGAATGTGTCATTCTTTGTGAATGACTAAGACCCGAGACACAATGACATGTGTACTTGGTGCCCATAGCATGAGCCCCATATCATGTGGATGACGGCGCAATGACCTGTTGTTGAACCCCATGACACAGGTGTGTGTTCTTACCATAGGTTGCTTCCACGGTGGCATGGACTTAGGGCTTCATCAACAAGAAGCAGCAGCAGGATGTGTGTAGAGGGCTCCATAGCAGCACAGGATGTGTAATGCTGCCTGCAGTTGAGTTGTTACCTTTAAGCTCTCTGTTTCACCTGCTGGGATGTGGTGGTTGGACTGCGTTGGTCACATTGGTGGTGTGCAACATCATCATGTGTCCAGCAGAAATACTGTCTCCATCTGCCTATTTTGCCTGCCTTGCCATCGCATTGGTCGACATTGCCTGGTGCTGCCCGTAGGACCACAGAGGTCTTTCCTGTATGGGCTCGCCAGCATCATTATGAGTTGGTCCAACTGCCAAGCTAATGGCAGTTGAGCCTCTGCCATGGTGGTGCACAGACAGCAAAACTCTAAATGAGGCCCTTTCAGCTACAGAGAGAAGCAACAGTTATGCAGATCAGTTGTGGTCCTCTCATGCATGCAATTATAGCATACATAATGTGATATGCCTTAATATATTTAGCGTAATTGCAAATTTTTAAAAACTGCCATAAAGGGAATATTTTCAGTACATGTGAGACTCGCTTCAGCATACGAAGACTAATATATATAGCTCTTCTTCACAGTAAAGTAAAGACTATGAAACTTCCTTAAAGTAAATCATAAAATACTGTTTAATTGAAGTCTCTCTTTGCTGTGAAATATGTATGGTATCCTTTATATGACATTAGTTTTCCAATATGGTGTAGTGCAATATTCTGAATGAACAAAGTTCGAAGTAAAAGATTGTGTGTTTTCAGAGCAAGGGTGGCAGTCTCAATAGAAGAACATCCACCACAACCTTTGTAAAAATCTTTGAAAGGTACAATCAAATTCTAGACACAAAAATAAAGATCCTCTTTTTTGGAGGTCAATAATAAATCTATATTTATGTAGGAATGGAGAAGGCACTCCCTTCACCTCTACATTTGGGGTTGCCTCTTAAGGGTTTATACACGGGGACATAATTTCATAACAGAGAGGAAAAAATTTAATAAGTATGATTATGAGTAAATGCCTCAACATTTGAGAATCAGGTCCTAAAATAGACAACAATGAAAGAGGTTATATGAATTAAATGTCTGCTTTAATTACTTAACTCGTTTTGTAACAGATGCTTGAGTTGTGATGGGCATAAACTATGTTGTTATGCAAAGGTTGTGCAAATTTTCAAATAAAACAGCCCTATGGGTGATATTAGTCAATATGTGTGAGTAGCAAGTGGTGTTTGCACACATGTCTGTGCACATGGTGCAAATTCCATGCTATTAAAGAGGAATCAGGTGCTTGGGTATCCTCTTATGCAATTATCATTGCATAGGTGCACAGTGAGCATCCATGCAGTGCACTGCAGTATTTTGCTAAATATTCTGTGGGAGTTGCCACACAGATGAGGGAGACGCTCTCCCAAGCACCTTTCACATTATAATTTCAGGTGGATGCACAAAAAGACTTTGAGGAATGGGTTGACTATGCACTACTGAAGTTTTGAGGCATAAGTCTCTCAGGACCCATGTAGTAATGAGGAACAAAGAGGAATAGAAACCCTAAGCACAGTTCACAGACTGCAACACATCTCAGGGAGGTCAGAAGCCCTCCATAAAAGCAACCTTTAGTTGGGCCTTCAAAAACAATGGTAATGCAATTGGGCCTCTATGACACTATGACAAGACCCCTGCAGACATTTCCTGCACCAAACCAATTGAAGATGCCCATATAGCCCCAGGAGGGAGGACAATTGCACTCTGTGACAAACCCATGTTTTTTTCATGATAAGCTTGGGTTTTTCACCTTGTTGTTGTCCCTATTTTTCTGAGTTGAAAATTTATACTGGAAAATTGGTTACACCACAATTGCTCTGGCAGGAAAATGCACCTTACCAAGAAGGAACATCTATTTTTATATATAAGTAAGTCTTCCATAAAGTTATACATTGCGAGCCCTCAAAAAGGGTTCCTGAAACAAACCTTCAAATTAAATTCATGGTGACAACAAACTTTTGATAACTGAAAAGGAAATGTAATTTTATGGAAATGTACCTCAGATTGTCTGAGTAAGAGCATGTCCTTCAACTCATTGCGCTCCAAGAAGTGAAATACACTTTCTTAGCTTGGAGAGTTAACAATCCTGCTCAGACGACAGTGGCCTGTCTCTTAGCTAAGAAATGACAAGAACATATTAATTGGTAACTCCATAGCAGAGATTAGCTTATTGGGAGTGGACAGCAGCAGTTGGCAGAACAACGAACAACACTAAAGATGCCTCTCCTGGTTAGAAGATACCATGGACAGCTTCTCTATTTTGTACCAAGGACCTTTCTAGACATGAGGAATCCTGTAACAGTGGCGAAGAAAAAAAACAGTTTGGACACTGACTGGTGGGAAGGGGCTCATCTGAATAGGAATGTGTCCAAGGAGCTGCAGACAGGACTGCCTGAAAGGGCTAAACTGGAAAAGGATTTCCTTGATAATTGTTTGTGCAACAAAGAAGTACAGTTAAAGGAACTGCAAGAAATATTTATGAATGGGTAGCAGAATTTTCCATATCACTGGCTTGTGTACAGGATAAACCTCACTTCATCCACCACCATTCCACTGCCTGGAAAGACTTTTCCTGAAGGACACAGAGAAGCTTTGTGACTTATGACTCCTGTTAGATAAAGAAGACTCACTCAAAACTAAAGGACTCATGCCATGATCTTATGGCTGAATGACTCTTGAATCCAGTTATCATACCAGGACTGGAACCACTCGCCAGTGATTAGTCTTCTGTTCTACGAACAAAAAAAGCAGCAGGAGTACTCCTGATTACAAAAGGGCCCAACTATCCACAAGGATCTGGAACTTGGAGGGGTTCTTGCTGTATAGAGACTTAGTACCTAGTAGCATGCACTGAGGAGTTAAGGGTTCCAGAGATCACTAGAAGGAAATATCTGAGCAACTGTAGAAAAGTAGGATTCACTCAGTTTTATTCAACTCCGAAGGACTTAGAAAGATACTGAGCCTTGCTCAGCAAGGTCTCACCTTAGGGAGGCAAGAAAGATAATTTAATCTCACTTAGTGCTTTTAGGCAACTACATCTAAACACAGAATGCCAACTGAAAACAATGTTCTGGGTTTCCGTTAAACCCTCTTTCCAACATTTGCAGTATCTTGAGAGTTATTAGATTCACTGAAGACAATCCATTTCTTAGACTGTGTACACTACCTGGTCTGCACACCCAATAACTGTGCACACTTCCAAGCTCTTTGTAGTTCAGCCATTACTGTAATATTTCTAAAGAAGGCTTAATAAAAGAAATATTAGAAATTAGGCTAAGAACAAGTTATAACATGAAAAATACAAAAACAATTACCTAAGCAGAAATTTTGCAAATCATGCATAGTAAATCACTATTAGTACGGTGATATTAGAGATCTATTTAAGAGCGATGACTTAAACAAACTCCTTGTCTGTGTTTTAGTCTCTCTTAGTGAACAACTCATTGGTTATCATAGGTGATGTTTTAGTAAGCCAAGCAACAGATGGTTGTTGCTGAACTTAACTTGGAAAGGATGTTTTCCTTGTCCCAAAAGGAGAGTAAAGTAGTTTTGTTCTTATACTTTCATAACTTATCTGTGCATAAAAGTTATTTTGGAGATTGGCTTTAGATGAAGTGACTGAAAAGTGCCAAAGAAGAATCTTTGTTCCAGTCATAAGACACTGTGAGAAACTGGGTTATTGTAATCCCAGCTCAAGCAACATCCTTACACCCTGTCAGGGTGAACTACAAAGGGCATTAAAGTAATATGTGCTTAACCCTCTGACAGGTTGGCAGTCTTAACTTATAGGAAAGTATTTATACAGCACACAAACAGCAATCAAGTGAAAACACAACACAATAAATATTCCACACTAAATTAAAAATTTCAGTAGAATTCTTAATTCCATTAAGTAGAATTTTAGCTATGTATTTTTAAGGTAAAAACAAGCACCTAAAAAATGAAAGCCCCAACCGCGGACATCAAGCTGTGTGAGACTGGTTCAAAGTTGAAAAATGTGACCAACCGAATTGGAGCATGAGTCGGATACAATGTGTGGATTGGACACTGAAGGCACCTACTTTCAAACTTAGAAGAAATTTGAAACAAATTGTTCTGCGAAGGCATAGTTAAGCTGGAAAAGGAGGGAGTTATGCCAACTGGGAGCCGCTGGATGAAGATTTCTATGTCTGGACTTAGGGCCTGATTATGAATGTGGTCAGGAGGCCTCTCGACTGGCGCATTGTTTCCCCACTGGGCCTGACGGCACAGACAGTGTGAAGTAATTGGCTTTGGCTCTCAGGGATAGCCAAGACCAATGCCGCTGCACTGTCTGCGCAGCCAACACAGTCAGAAAGCGCACTGCTGCTATTCCAGACAGTTCACATTCCAAGTGTGCTAACGTGGAGTCTCTGCACTGCCCAGAACATAGGCATGAGGAGTGCAGGGGCCCACCTGTGGTCCAATCTTTGCCTTTATGCCAGCCTTTTTATGGCTGTGACACCACCATGAAAAGTCTGGTAGAAAGGCAAGTCATGATCAGCATGGTGGTGCCACCATAGGCACCACCGTGTTTGACCATGATTTTCCCTATCACCAGTTCCACTGGATGTTTGATTCTGGTGGTATCAAGGGTGTTGTGGGAGTCCAACCGCCAGAATCATAATCTCGCAATTGGACTGCCAAGAATGCGACGGTCGGACCACCACCGATCTCTTTTTTGGAAAGTTGAATTGGCAGTTTGGAACTGCATTCTGTATACAATGGCAGGCCTGGGACATGTTTTAAGGTCTACTTAAGTGGATGGGACAATAAGGGGCAGATATAAAAGCCCCTTGTGCCATATATCACCACATTAGCGTCATTTTTTTTACTCTGATGTGGCAATATTATGGCAAAAACGCTGCACCATATTTACAAAGTGTTGCAATGCATGCATTCTACCACTTTGCAACCCATTGCGCCACATTATCTATGCAAGAGGGGCGTTCCCCCATTGGGGGGGCTAAACGAATGGCACAAAGAAATCCAAATGATTTCCTTGTGCCATTTGTTTTGGCATTTTCAATACGTGCTCAGAGCAGATGTTAAAATTGGTTACAATGGGCCCCTCATTACTGTTCAGGGTTAGCACCCAAATTTTGGTGCTAACCCTGAACAGTACATCAATAGCATCAATATTTTTTAGGCTAGTGACCCTTAACCTGTGTAGTGGTGCACATAGTTTAAATAAGGCATACACATGGTGGTGGTGGGGGTCCTAAGGGGAGCAAGAAAATTGGCGCTCTACTGAGTGCAACTCCACTTTTCTTAAATCTGCCTCTAAATGTTGCAGACCTACTAGTAGCATTAATTTACAGGACCTGGGTAAATGGTATACCACTCTACAAGAGATTTATAAGTAAATTAAATATGCCAATCAGGAGTAAGCCAATTTTACCATGTTTTAGGGAGTGAGTACAAGCACTTTGGCCCTGGTTGGCAGGAGTGGAGTGCACATAGTCCTATGGTCAACATAACTGAGTTTCAGCAAAAAGTGGAGGGGAAGAGTAAAATGTTTGGGGGAAGACCACCCTATGGCTGACTGATCTAACAGACACTCCAGTGAGAAAAATATACCAATATATATAAATATCACAAAAGAAAATTTGAAAACATATGTATTGCAAAAATATCCCTAAACAATAAACAAGAGAAATTTATGACAAAATATTGTGGGAACATTTGAATTACAACAGGATTATAACCAAAAAAAGAAGTTACAAATATTGCAAACACCTAAAAACTAGAGAAACAAACAACAATCAAACAGACAATATATTTGTGGGAGGCTGGCCCTGTTTGTAGTGGGTATCTTGGGTACTTACACCAGGCCCATTTATCCCTTTTTTGTGAATGTAGTAGTGTTCTAGCAGCTTATGCTGATGTAGGTAGCTATAGCAGTGCAGCTTAGGCTGAACTCGGAGACATGCAAAGCTCATGAAATACCACTTATAGTTACACAGTACTTATACACAAGTAAAGACAATACTCAGTGTCACCAAAAATAAAGGTATTTATTTGGGTGACACAGTACCAAAAATATCTTAGAGATAATACGTATTCTGGAGGTAAGTATTATGCACATATATACACTAGATGCCACAATTAGACAAGTAAATAGTCATAGAACATTGCAAACAGTAGGAAATCCTATAGAATGCAATGGGAGAAAAAAGGTCTAGGGGCAACACAAACCATATACTAAAAAAGTGGAATGTGAATCACAAATTCCCCCCTAGACAAGTGTAGTGTGTGCAGAATCACTGGGAGGGTAAGAATACAGTAAAGCTAAGTCAATTACCCCACACCAGAACCCAGAAAAGCAGGAGTCAAATACTGCAAGTTTCCTTAGGACACACTACACCTCGTTTTGGGGATTTTGCAGCAGCCAACCAAGTCTGCAAAGAACAACTCCTGGATTATTGGACATGAAGACCTGCAAAGGAAGGGGACCAAGTCCAGAAGTCAAAAGAAGTTCCAGGAAGGACAGGAGCCCCTGCCAACCCAGAAGAGGGTCAAAAGAAGAGTCCACAGTTAGTTGAAGACTGCAGAATTGCACCTTAGGGAGATGCCAGTGGGTTCCTGCATGATGCAAAAGATGTCCCACGGCGTGAAGATTGTTGCAGATGAGATTTTGTGTTGGAAGTCACCAACAAGCTTTGGCTATGCCAAAAGTGCATTTTTCATCAAAATGACACTGGGTGGACCCAGGAGGGAGCGGGGGCCCTCAACTCTGTGTGAGGAGGAAGAGGGGCCTCTCAGCACTTTAGAGAGCCCTCAGGATGCCAGCCAGCACCCCCAGAAGCTGCAGGATCTGGGTTCAAAGGAGGTGCAACATGCAGTTGATGCAGCACAAAAAAAGAAGGCCCCACACTGCCATAGAACAACTCAGCGAGTTGAGCATCGCAGGGTGGAGTGCTGGGGACCTGGGCCAGGCTGTGCACAATGGAATTTTGCAAAGAGTGCACAGAGGCCTCAGGAGGTGAAGAAGACACAATACACAAGCCTACTGTAGATCTCGGGGAAAGCAAGGTCTTTCCTCCTCCAAATTGTGTCACCAGGACCTCAGGACAGTCTATGTCAATGATGTTCACCCTCTGTGTCCTTAGGAGCATGCACGTTGCCATGAGAGGAGTCCCAGTGAACCAGTCATCACCTTGAAAGGCACCTGCTTGGAGCAGGGGAGTGACTCTGTCACTCCACAGGAGATTTCTTTGGTCCTTCTGGTGTAGGATGAAGACAGGGAGTCTCCAGAGCATGCCCACCATGGAAACTATTGCAGTTGCTGACTTGGAGCTGAGGTTGCTGAAGATAAGTGTCTCTTTTATACACTTTGTTGCAGTTACAGCATTTCTTGGAACAGGGCGCGGTTGATCTGAGGTCAGAAGAGTCTGAAGTTGTTCCAGAGGATTCCTGAAGGAAACTTGCAAGCAGAATCTGAAGAGAACCCACAGGAGAGACCCTAAATAGCCCTAAGAGGGGGATTGGCTACCTTATCAGCTATGGACCTATCAGGAGGGGTCTCTGACATCACCTGCTGGCATTGGCCACTCAGAGGCCCCCAGAGTGTCCCCATACCTTGTAAAGCAAGATGGCTGAAGTCTGTGATACACTGGAGGAGCTCTGGGCACCACCTCTGGGGTGGTGATGGACAGGAGAGTGGTAACTTCCCTTTCCTTTGTCCAGTTTCCCACCAGAGCAGGGGAGAAGGGGTCCTTGAACTGGTGTAGACTGGTTTATGCAAGGAGGGCACCATCTCTGACCTTCAAAGCACTACCCCTCCCCAGCCTGTAACACCTATTTCTAAAGGGAGAGGGTGTAACACCCTGCTCTCAGAGGAAATGCTTTGTTCTGCCTTACTGGGACTGGACTGCCCAGATCCCAGGAGGGCAGAACCCCTGTCTGTGAGGTGGTAGCAGCTGTAGCTGTAGTGCAAGCCTCAGAGAGCTGGTTTGGCAGTACTGGAAATCCTTGGTGGAGGCCCCAGGATGCATGGAATTGGCTCCCCAATACTAGATTTGGAATGGGTGGACACGTCCATGATCTTAGACATGTTACATAGCCATATTCGGAGTTACCATTGTGAAGCTACATATAGGTATTGACCTATATGTAGTGCACACGTGTATTGGCGTCCCCACCCTCACAAAGTCCGGGAAATGGCCCTGAACTATGTGGGGACACCTTTGCTAGTGCATGGGTGCCCTCACACTTAGTAACTTTGCACCTAACCTTCAGCAAGTAAGGGCCAGATGTAGGTAGGTTTCCTTTTGCGAGTTCAAATTGCGAGTCCCAGCGACTCGCAATTTGCAACTCGCAAAAGGAAATGCAGAAAGGTGTCTCAGACACCTTCTGCGACTCGCTATGGGGTCACAAAGACCCACCTCATAAATATTTATGAGTTGGGTCGCAGTTTGCGACCCCATAGCGAGTCTAGGCACTCACGGGGATGGTGGCCTGCTGGAGACAGCAGACCACCATGTCCGTGACTGCTTTTAAATAAATCTTTTTTTTTTTTTTTCTTTTCAGCCCGTTTTCCATAGGACCACTGCCTGCTCGGAAAAAATATTTTTGTGAGCATTCACAAAGGGGAAGGGGTCCCATGGGGACCCCTTCCCTTTTGCGAATGAGTTACCATCCACTTCAAGTGGATGGTAACTGCGAGTTGGTTTGCGACCGCTTTCGCGGTCACAAAGCAACTTTACATCGTGATGCAGTCGCAAATAGGAAGGGAACACCCCTTCCTATTTGCGAGTCGGAATCACATTTTGCGAGTCGGTACCGACTCGCAAAATATGATTCTGCATCGCGGAAGGCCTTTTGCGTCTCGCAAACGGCGTTTTTCGCCATTTGTGAGTCGCAAAAGGCTTACTACATTTGGCCCCTAGTTACTTAAGTTCAGTGAAAATGGCTGTGAAATAGCGTGTGCACTATTTCACGCAGGCTGCAATGGCAGTCCTGTGTAAGGGTTTGTCTGAGCTCCCTATGGGTGGCAAAAGAAATGCTGCAGCCCATATGGATCTCCTGGCACCCCAATGCCCTAGGTACAAGGGACTTATAAGGGGGGTCCAGTATGCCAATTGAATTTGGTACATGAAGTCACTGGCCACTAGTGCCAAATTTAAAAGTAGAGAGAGCATAAGCACTGAGCTTCTGATTAGCAGAGCCTCAGTGACACAGTTAGGCACTACACAGGCATACACATTAGGCCACAAACTATGAGCACTTGGGTCCTGGCTAGCAGGATCCCAGTGAGACAGGCAAAACACACTGACATACAGGTTTTTATCTATAAGCACTAGGGTCCTGGCTAGCAGGATCCCAGGGACACAGTAAAAACACACTGACACACACTCACAAACAGGCCAAAAGTGGGTGTTACAATGCTACAAAGAGGCTCCTTTCCTACAATGTTGAACAATGAAAAATTGACATAATTCTAAACAAAACACAATATTACTTTAGCGTTACATGAACATATACAAATAAAATGAATACATTAAATATATAATGATAACACTAATTAGTGTTTCTCATAAACGATGCAAAAAAATCATACCAGTCTCCAACCAATTAAATTAAAATTAAAACAACTTAACAAACTGGAATTCTTTTCTGATTAATAAGTAGTATAAAAATTCCATGAAAATGCTCAATAAAACGTTATGTAGCTAAGAATCACAGCACAACATCATTGAATCACAAGTCTACAAAAGAAGACCGCAACACTTCAACAAACCACTAACTGCAAGAAACTAAGGTCCTCATAATGAGGCTGCAGGTCTTCAGACTGACAGCCTCACGGTCAGCACCGCTGGTAGGTCAGACCACCAGGTTTCGTCAGCACTGCCGGGATTAGTGATCCCGATGGAATGGCGGTGGCAGAGATCGTAATCCGCCAGGGCAGCGCTGCCCTGCGTATTATGTCCTTGTTCTCCACCAGGCTGGCAGAGAACAGGCATAGGGGACCAGGGGCAGCTTGCTCTGCCCATAGCGTGCCATGGGCAGTGCATGGGTCCCCCTGCACAGCAGCGTTGCAATGTTCACTGTCTGCTGTGCAGACAGTAAACATTGCGAGGGTGCTAGCGCACCCAGGTGGCTACAGCATTGCTGCTGACTCGTTTACGAACTGGCGACAATGTTGTAGACGGTTTGCTGCTAGGCCCGCGGGTGAAAACTGAGGTTTCTGCCCACCGGCCTAGTGGGAAACTCCTAAAAGGTCCAGCGGACTGGTCGCCACTATGGCAGCGCCCACCCTGTCGGGCGTTTGGCAGATAGGCTTTCCCATCCGCATAACTCAAAATGAGGGCCAAAGTATGTTGTACAATAAATAAAAGCTAGCAAAATTAATAAATGTCTAGAATATTTTAAAATGGCACACAACAAATAATAAAACTGTTTTTCATGTTTGTTTCTCCAAACCTCCTGAAAAAAAGGAAAAGAAATGCTGAAAGGAAAAAAATAAAGACACAGACACAAAGTTAGTCAAAGTAAAAAAAAAAAAAAAAAGAAACATCTTGAAAGTGAGTAAAGTAACCAAAGCACAAATTGAAAATTAAAAAAAAAACGATGCTTTTCCAGACATTGTTTTAAAAATTAAATAACACACCAGGTAATTTGTATGAAGTAATAAACACTGGCACAACTAACACATTTTTCTTCTCAACAAACTGACACAAACCAAACAGTGCCATAATGATCTGATGTACAGACTTCTACAACCAAAATAAAGCTAAAAACCAGAACATAAGCTAAAATGTGCATATGCACCATAAAAATATTTTAAAAAACATGCAATCTACTATTGTATCCTTTAAAAAACTAATTTATATTTTCTATACCAAAAACCACACAAGTATAATAATGAACAATGAAAAATTGACATAATTCTAAACAAAACACAATATTACTTTAGCGTTACATGAACATATACAAATAAAATGAATACATTAAATATATAATGATAACACAAATTAGTGTTTCTCATAAATTATGCAAACATTTCATACCAGTTTCCAACCAATTAAATTAAAATTAAAACAACTGAACAAACTGGAATTCTTTTCTGATTAACAAGTAGTATAAAAAGCCCATGTAAATGCTCAACAAAATGTTACGTAGCTAAGACTCACAGCACAACATCATTGAATCACAAGTCTACAAAAGAAGACCACAGCACTTCAACAAACCACTAAATTCAAGAAACGAAGGTCCTTATAATGAGGCTGCAGGTCTTCAGACTGACAGCCTCACGGTCAGCACTGCTGCTGCTGTGGTGGTCCAACCACCACATGAAGACCCTGGTAGGTCAGACCACCAGGTTTCCGCCAGCACTGCCGGGATCAGTGATCCCGACGGAATGGCGGTGGCAGAGATCGTAATCCGCCAGGGCAGAGCTGCCCTGCGTATTATGTCCTTGTTCTCCACCAGGTTGGCAGAGAACAGGCATAGGGGACCATGGGCAGCCTGCTCTGCCCATAGCTTGGCATGGGCAGTGCATGGGTCCCCCTGCACAGCAGCGTTGCAATGTTCACTGTCTGCTGTGCAGACAGTAAACATTGCGAGGGTGCTAGCGCACCCAGGTGTCTACAGCATTGCTGCCGACTCGTTTACAAACTGGCGACAATGTTGTAGATGATTTGCTGCTAGGCCCGCTGGTGAAAACTGAGGTTTCTGCCCACCGGCCTAGTGGGAAACTCCTAAGAGGTCCAGCAGACCGGTCGCCACTATGGCAGCGGCCACCCTGTTGGGAGTTTGGCAGATGGGCTTTCCCATCCGCATAACTCAAAATGAGGGCCAAAGTATGTTGTACAATAAATAAAAGCTAGCAAATTTAATAAATGTCTAGAATATTTTAAAATGGCACACAACAAATAATAAAACTGTTTTTCATGTTTGTTTCTCCAAACAACTTTTATTAAAATAAACATGCAATCTACTATTGTATCCTTTAAAATCTAATTTTTAGTTTCTATACCAAAAGCCACACAAGTATAATTTTGGAAATAGCTATACTGATCATAAGGGGAGCATCTCCAGTGACTGTAGGAGGCTGGCCTGGCTTGTAGTGGGTACCAGAGGTACTGACACCTTGTGCCAGGTCCAGTTATCCCTTATTAGTGTAGAAGAGGTGTTTCTAGCAGCTTAGGCTGATAGAAGGTAGCTATGACAAAGCAGCTTAGGCTGAACTAGGAGACATGTAAAGCTCCTACTATACCACTTGTATCATAGGCACAATATCATAAGAAAACACAATACACAGAGTTACCAAAAATAAAGGTACTTAATTTTCATGACAATATGCCAAAAGTATCTCAGTGAGTACCCTCAGTAAGAGAATACGTTATATACACAAGATATATGTACACAAACCAAAATTAGGTAAGTAATAGCAAGAAAAGTAATGCAAACAGTGTAGAATTTCAATAGATTGCAATAGTAGCACATAGGTATAGGGGCAACACAAACCATATACTCCAAAAGTGGAATGCGAACCACGAATGAACCCCAAACCTATGTGAGCTTGTAGAGGGTCGCTGTGACTGTAAGAAAACGGTGAGGGTTAGAGAAATACCCCACCCCAGGACCCTGAAAAGTAGGTGTAAAGAGCACTTAGAAGAAAAGTGAACCGGAGTCCACGCGAAGTCACAAAAGGGAGTCCCACAACGCCGGAGGACAACTCAGAAGGTTGTGCACTGCAGGGTGGAGTGCTGGGGACACAGGCTTGGCTGTGCAAGAAGGAAATCTTGGAAGAGTGCACAGGAGCCATAGCAGCTGCAAATCACGTGGTACACAGCTTTGCAGTCTAGCGTGGGGAGGCATGGACTTACCGCCACCTAACTTGGACTGAAGAGTCACTGACTGTGGGAGTCACTTGGACAGAGTTGCTGTGTTCCAGGGTCCACGCTCATCAGGATGAGAGGGGACCCAGAAGACCAGTGTTGCAGTCTTTTGGTGCCTGCGTTAGCAGGGGGAAGATTCCGTCGACCCACAGAAGATTTCTTTGAAGCTTCTGGTGCAGGGTGAAGGCAGGCTACCCCCAGAGCATGCACCACCAGGAAACAGTCGAGAAAGCCGGCAGGATTAGGTGCTACAATGTTGCTGGTAGTCGTCTTGCTACTTTGTTGCGGTTTTGCAGGCGTCCTGGAGCAGTCAGCGGTCGATCCTTGGTAGAAGGTGAAGAGGGAGATGCAGAGGAACTCTGGTGAGCTCTTGCATTCGTTATCTGAAGAATTCCCCAAAGCAGGGACCCTAAATAGCCAGAAAAGGAGGTTTGGCTACCAAGTTAGGAGGATGGGCTACCAAGAGAGGTAAGAGCCTATCAGAAGGAGCCTCTGATGTCACCTGCTGGCACTGGCCACTCAGCGCAGTCCAGTGTGCCTCCAACACCTCTGTTTCCAAGATGGCAGAGGTCTGGGACACACTGGAGGAGCTCTGGGCACCTCCCCTGGGAGGTGCAGGTCAGGGGAGTGGTCACTCCCCTTTCCTTTGTCCAGTTTCGCACCAGAGCAGGGCTGGGGGATCCCTGAACCAGTGTAGACTGGCTTATGCAGAGATGGGCACCATCTGTGCCCATCAAAGCATTTCCAGAGAATGGGGGAGGCTACTCCTCCCCAGCCCTTCACAGCTATTTCCAAAGGGAAAGGGTGTAGCACCGTCTCTCAGAGGAAATCCTTTGTTCTGCCTTCCTGGGACAGGTCTGCCTGGACCCCAGGAGGGCAGAAACCTGTCTGAGGGGTTGTCAGCAGCAGCAGCTGCAGTGGAGACCCCGGAAAGGTAGTTTGGCAGTACCCGGGTACTGTTCTAGAGACCCGGGGGATTATGGAATTGCCCCCCAATACCAGAATGGTATTGGGGTGACAATTCCATGATCTTAGACATGTTACATGGCCATGTTCGGAGTTTCCATTGTGACGCTATACATAGGTAGTGACCTATGTATAGTGCAGGCGTGTAATGGTGTCCCCGCACTCACAAAGCCCGGGGAATTTGCCCTGAACGATGTGTGGGCACCTTGGCTAGTGCCAGGGTGCCCACACACTAAGTAACTTTGCACCCAACCTTCACCTGGTGAAGGTTAGACATATAGGTGACTTATAAGTTACTTAAGAGCAGTGGTCAATGGCTGTGAAAACGTGGACGGTATTTCACTCAGGCTGCACTGGCAGGCCTGTGTAGGAATTGTCATAGTTCCCTATGGGTGGCAAAAGAAATGCTGCAGCCCATAGGGATCTCCTGGAACCCTTATACCCTGGGCCCCTCAGTACTATATACCAGGGAATTATATGGGTGTACCAGTATGCCAATGTGAATTGGTAAATTTAGTCATTAGCCTGTTAGTGACAAATTTGGAAAGCAGAGAGAGACTAACCACTGAGGTTCTGGTTAGCAGAGCCGCAGTGAGACAGTTAGGCATCACACAGGGAACACATCCAGGGCACATACTTATGAGCACTGGGGCCCTGCATGGCAGGGTCCCAGTGACACATAGACTAAAACAACATATATACAGTGAAATATGGGGGTAACATGCCAGGCAAGATGTTACTTTCCTACACAACCCCCGTCCCCAAACAAAGGACAATAAGACTAGCCATGACCTGATGAGTCTTCATTGTCTAAGTGGAAATATCTGGAGAGTCCATCAGCATTGGAGTGGGTACTCCCAGGTCTATGTTCCACTGTATAGTCCATTCCCTTTAGAAACATAGACCACCTCAACAATTTAGGATTTTCACCTTTCATTTGTTTTAGCCAAAGTAGAGGTTTGTGGTCTGTCTGAACAATAAAGTGAGTGCCAAACAGGTATGGCCTCAACTTTTTCAGTGCCCAGACCACAGCAAAGGCCTCCCTCTCAATGGCAGACCAACGCTTTTCTCTAGGGGTCAACCTTCTGCTGATAAAAGCAACTGGTTGATCCTGGCCCTCAGAATTCAGTTGTGATAAGACTGCCCCTATCCCTAATTCAGATGCATCAGTTTGAACAATCAATTTCTTGGAGTAACATGGGCTTTTTAGGACAGGTGCAGAGCACATGCCCTGTTTGAGCTCCTCAAAAGCTTTCTGACAGCTAGCTGTCCATAATACCTTTTTAGGCATTTTCTTACTTGTGAGATCATTAAGAGGGGCTGCTATGGAGCCATAGTTTTTAATGAATCTCCTGTAATACCCTGTGAGGCCTAAGAAGGCTCTCACCTGGGTCTGAGTTGTAGGGGGAGCCCAATCCACGATTGTCTGGATTTTCCCCTGACGTGGTGCAATCTGTTCTCCACCTACCAGGTGTCCCAGATAAACCACCATTCCCTGCCCTAACTGGCACTTTGAGGCCTTGATAGTGAGGCCTGCCTTTTTGCAGGGCCTCTAGAACTTTTCAAAGGTGGACCAGGTGCTCATCCCAGGTGGAGCTAAAGACAGCAATATCATCTAGATATGCTGCACTAAAAGCCTCCAACCCTTGCAGGACTGTGTTCACCAACCTCTGAAAAGTGGCAGGTGCATTTTTCAAACCAAAGGGCATCACTGTAAATTGGTAGTGCCCTCCTATAGTTGAAAATGCAGTCTTTGGTTTAGCATCCTCAGCTAATTTGATCTGCCAATACCCTGCAGTCAAATCAAAGGTTCTAAGATACTTGGCAGATGCCAATGTATCAATGAGTTCATCTGCCCTGGGTATAGGGTGCGCAATAGTTTTTGTTACCTGATTGAGACCTCTGTAGTCTACATAAAACCTCCTCTCACTTTTTCCTTCTTTGGAGTGAGGCTTTGGTACAAGCACCACTGGACTCGCCTATGGGCTTTCAGAAGGTTCAGTCACTCCCAGATCAAGACTTTTCTGCACCTCTTGTTTTATGCAGTCCCTGACATGGTCAGGCTGCCTATAAATCTTACTCTTGACAGGCAAGCTGTCACCAGTATCAATTGTGTGTTCACACCAGGATGTTGTACCTGGCACAATTGAAAAGAGGACAGAAAATTGTCCAAGGAGATTTATGCAGTTGTCTTTCTGTTCTGCAGTCAGACAATCTGCCAAAACTACTCCCTCCACTAAAGCATCAGTTTCAGTGGTGGAAAAGAGATCAGGGAGAGGGTTACTCTCTTCTTCCTGTCCCTCATCTGTTGCCATGAGCAGGGTGAGATCAGCCCTGTCATAGTAGGGTTTTAGGCGGTTGACATGAATCACCCTAAGGGGACTCCTGGCAGTGCCCAGGTCTACCAGATAGGTAACCTCACCCTTCTTTTCAACAATTAGATGTGGTCCACTCCATTCGTCCTGGAGTGCTCTTGGGACCACAGGCTCCAATACCCACACCTTCTGTCCTGGTTGGTACTGGATCAGAACAGCCTTCTGGTCATGCCATTGCTTTTGGAGCTCCTGGCTGGCCTGAAGGTTTTTGCTGGCCTTTTTCATGTACTCGGCCATTCTGGATCTTAGGCCAAGTACATAGTCCACTATGTCCTGTTTAGGAGCTTTTAAAGGTTGTTACCAACCCTCCTTCACAAGAGTGAGTGGACCTCTTACAGGGTGTCCAAAGAGGAGTTCCAAGGGCCTGAAGCCCACTCCTTTCTGGGGTACCTCCCTGTAAGCAAAAAGGAGGCAAGGTAACAGGCCATCCCATCTCCTCCTGAGTTTTTCAGGGATTCCCATTATCATACCTTTGAGAGTTTTATTAAACCTCTCTACCAGTCCATTAGTCTGTGGATGATAAGGAGTGGTGAACTTGTAGGGAACACCACACTCTTTCCACATTGCTTTCAAGTATGCAGACATGAAGTTGCTACCCCTGTCTGATACAACCTCTTTAGGTAAACCTACCCTGGAAAAGATTCACAGGAGGTCCTTTGCCACTGCAGGAGCTGTAGTGGTCCTTAGAGGAACTGCTTCAGGATATCTTGTGGCATGGTCCACAACCACCAAGATAAACCTATTTCCTGAAACAGTAGGAGGGTCAAGGGGGGCAACTATGTCAACCCCTACCCTTTCAAACGGCACCCCAACCACAGGTAGTGTAATAAGGGGAGCCTTTGGAGTGCCACCAGTCTTGCCAGTGGCTTGGCCTGTCACACAAGACTTGCAAAAATCTTTAGTGTCCTCTGACATGCTAGGCCAGTGAAACAGGGGGACAAGCCTTTCCCATGTTTTGATCTGGCCCAAATGCCCAGCCAAAGGAATGTCATGTGCAAGAGTTAGGAGGAACTCTCTGTACTGCAGGGGAATGACCAATCTCCTGGCTGCTCCAGGTTTTGGGTCCCTTGCCTCGGTGTACAAGAGCTTGTCCTCCCAGTAAACTCTATGTGAGTCACTGACATCCCCATTTTGCAGCTTGACAGCTTGATGTCTGAGACCCTCTAATGTGGGACAGGTTTGCTGTGCCACACTCAGCTCTTCCCTGGCAGGCCCCCCTCCACCCAAAAGCTCAGTAGTGTCTGCTGCCAGCTCATCTGGTGAAGGTTCTGCACAGGGAGGAAATTATTCTTCCTCAGAAGGAGAATCATCTGTAGAGGGAGGGATAGTGGGTAGGGATTTACCCTTGCTACCCCTAGCTTTAGGGAGCACTTGGTCCATTGTTCCAGGATCCAAGTTACCCTGTCCTTTTTGATTTTTGGCCTGAGCCCTTGTCAAAGCAAAAATATGCCCAGGAATGCCCAGCATTGCTGCATGAGCCTCCAAGTCCACTTCTGCCCAAGCTGATGCCTCTAAATCATTCCCTAGTAGACAGTCTACAGGTAAATCCGAGGCAACCACAACTTTCTTTGGAACAGTAACCCCCCCCCCCAGTTGAGATTCACAACAGCCATGGGGTGGCTAAGAGTGTTGTTATGAGCGTCTGTCACTTGGTACTGCTGACCAAGTAGGTGTTCAGGGTGGACCAGTTTCTCTATCACCATAGTAACACTGGCACCTGTGACCCTGTAGACCTGACCCTCAACACCATTTATTAGTGGAAGTTGCTTGTACTCATCCATATTAAGGGGACAAGCAACCAAGGTGGCCAAATTAAGGGCACCTTCAGAGACTAACACAGCCTCTGTGGTCTCCCTAACAAGACTAACCCCAACTACATTGCCAATAGTGAGCCCAGCTACGCCCTTTGATTGGCTATTTGTAGGTTTGCTCCCACCACCACTGCTATTACTAGGGGCACTAGAATTCGCAGCAGGGGTTGTGGTAGTGGGAGGTTTGGTGTTTTTCTTTGGACAACTGGAATCAGTTGCCAATTGGTCTTTGACTTTACACAAATAACACCAAGGCTTTTTAGGTTGATTATTGGAAGAGGATTTGGACCCACCACCCCCACCAGAGGATTTTTATGGGCCTGATGAAGACTCAGTTTTACTTTTGTCCCCACCCTTGTCAGAAGACTTACCATCCTTCTTCTTGCCATCCTTGTCACCCCCTGTATGAACTTTTATGTTCACTTTTGTTCTGACCCACTTGTCTGCCTTCTTTCCCAATTCTTGGGGAGAGGTCAGATCAGAGTCCACTAGATATTGGTGTAACAAGTCAGACACACAGTTATTCAGAATATGCTCTCTCAGAATAAGATTATACATGCTTTCATAGTCAGATACTTTACTGCCATGTAACCACCCCTCCAAGGCCTTCACTGAACAGTCCACAAAGTCTGTCTAGTCTTGAGAGGACTCTTTTCTGGTATCTCTGAACTTAATCCTGTATTGTTCAGTGGTTCAGCCAAATCCATCCAAGAGTGCATCCTTCAAAACTGTAAAATTGTTAGCTTCACTTTCTCTAACAGTAAGGAGCCTATCCCTACCCTTTCTAATGAAAGATAGCCACAATATAGCAGGCCACTGCCTTTGAGGGACCCCCTGTACCATACAGGCCCTCTCAAGTGCAGCAAACCACTTGTTGATGTCATCCCCCTCCTTGTAAGGGGGGACTATCTTGAGCAGATTCCTGGAATCATGCTCTCTAACAGGATTACTATCAGGAATACTGCTGCTGCCACCATGGGGTCCTAACCCCAACCTCTGTCTCTCCTTCTCAATGTCTAGGGATTCCCTATCTAAGGCCAGCTGTTGCTGTTTAAGCTTCAGTCTGGTCTCTTCAACCCTCAACTTTTTGAGTTCCCTTTCTAACAAGTTATCCTCAGGGTGGGTGGGTTGGGAATGCTTTGACACAGATGACAAATTGGAAACAACAGAGGGGGATCTGTCCCTAACTGACTGAACCCTAGAAACTTGGCCTCCAGGAATGAAAACTGCCCTACTGTGATGGGAATCTTCATTACTACCAACATTACTGGGTGTTCTGCTAGGGGGCAGATCCTGTTCAGAACCCTCCCCACCCTCCTCAAGGTGTTCTCCTGAGTCAGAATGGGAACCTTCTATTAACCTCTCATCTGATGGGCCTGCTTGGGACTCATCATTTACAATAAGCATGTTAAACAGAAACTATTTTGTAGGGTTCTTTCCTAGCACTAAACCTCTATCTAAGCAGAGACTCCTTAGGCTCTTGTAATTCAAATTGTCATAAGTTGTATTGACAGTTTTAAGAGCTGAATCTACCACAGACATGATAGCAAAAGGTTTAGAGACAGTGAGAAGGAAGAAAAACTTTTAGAACTTTTTAAAGAACAGAGAAAAAAACGTTTTCTAACTTTTAGAAAACTTTTAGAAGTTTTAGGAAACTTTTCAGCACTTTGTAAAAAGTTTGAGAGAAGAAAAGCAAAACTTTTTGGTTAAGTGTACATACACTGAACTGTTTTGTATATCATTCTGTTATGAAAAGTACACAATGACAAAGTGGTAAGTAGTTACAAGTACTTATCCCACCGCTGCACAACCAATGTAGGAGGCTGGCCTGGCTTGTAGTGGGTACCAGAGGTACTTACACCTTGTGCCAGGTCCAGTTATCCCTTATTAGTGTAGAAGAGGTGTTTCTAGCAGCTTAGGCTGATAAAAAGGTAGCTATAGCAAAGCAGCTTAGGCTGAACTAGGAGACATGTAAAGCTCCTACTATACCACTTGTATCATATGCACAATATCATAAGAAAACACAATACACAGAGTTACTAAAAATAAAGGTACTTTATTTTTATGACAATATGCCAAAAGTGTCTCAGTGAGTACCCTCAGTAAGAGGATAGGTTATATACACAAGATATATGTACACAAACCAAAATTAGGTAAGTAATAGCAAGAAAAGTAATGCAAACAGTGTAGAATTACAATAGATTGCAATAGGAGCACATAGGTATAGGGGCAACACAAACCATATACTCCAAAAGTGGAATGCGAACCACGAATGGACCCCAAACCTATGTGAGCTTGTAGAGGGTCGCTGGGACTGTAAGACAACGGTGAGGGTTAGAGAAATACCCCACCCCAAGACCCTGAAAAGTAGGTGTAAAGTGCACCTACTGCCCCCAGAGAGCACAGAAGTTGTGATGGGGGGATTCTGCAGGAAGAACAAACACCAGCAATGCAACAACAGTGGATTTCCAGACCTGAGTACCTGTAATACAAGGGGACCAAGTCCAATAGTCGCAACAGTGTCGTGAGTGGGCAGGAGCCCAGGAAATGCCAGCTGAAGATGCAAGGAAGCTGCCACTGGTTGGAAGAAGCTTGGAGTTCTGCAAGAAAGAAGAGGACTAGGGACTTCTCCTTTGGAAGATGGATGTCGTAAGTCACGATGAAGCTTGCAGAATGTTCCCACGCAGAAAGACCACATACAAGCTTTGCTAGCTGCAAAGGTTGCGGTAGAGGTTTTTGGGTGCTGCTGTGGCCCAGGAGGGACCAGGATATCGCCACTTGGAGGAGGAGACAGAGGGGGTGCCCCGCAACTCAGGGAGCCCTCACAGAAGCAGGCAGCACCCGCAGAAGTACCCCAAGAGGCACTTAGAAGAAAAGTGAACCGGAGTCCACACGAAGTCACAAAAGGGAGTCCCACTACACCGGAGGACAACTCAGAAGGTTGTGTACTACAAGGTGGAGTGCCGGGGGCCCAGGCTTGGCTGTGCATGAAGGAAATCTTGGAAGAGTGCACAGGAGCCGGAGCAGCTGCAAATCACGCGGTACACAGCTTTGCAGTCTAGCGTGGGGAGGCAAGGACTTACCTCCACCAAACATGGACTGAAGAGTCACTGGACTGTGGGAGTCACTTGGACAGAGTTGCTGTGTTCCAGGGACCACGCTCGTCAGGATGAGAGGGGACCCAGAGGACCAGTGTTGCAGTCTTTTGGTGCCTGTGTTAGCAGGGGGAAGATTCCGTCGACCTACTGGAGATTTCTTCGGAGCTTCAGGTGCAGGGGGAAGGCAGGCTACCCCCAGAGCATGCACCACTAGAAAACAGTCAAGAAAGCCCGCAGGATTAGGCGCTACAATGTTGCTGGTAGTCGTCATGCTACTTTGTTGTTGTTTTGCAGGCATCCTGGAGCAGTCAGCGGCCGATCCCTGGTAGAAGGTGAAGAGGGAGATGCAGAGGAACTCTGGTGAGCTCTTGCATTCGTTATCTGAAGAATTCCCCAAAGCAGAGACCCTAAATAGCCAGAAAAGGAGGTTTGGCTACCAAGTTAGGAGGATTGGCTACCAAGAGAGGTAAGAGCCTATCAGAAGGAGCCTCTGACGTCACCTGCTGGCACTGGCCACTCAGAGCAGTCCAGTGTGCCCCCAACACCTCTGTTTCCAAGATGGCAGAGGTCTGGGACACACTGGAGGAGCACAGGTCAGGGAAGTGGTCACTCCCATTTTCTTTGTCCAGTTTCGCGCCAGAGCAGGGCTGGGGGATTCCTGAACCGGTGTACACTGGCTTATGCCGAGATGGGCCCCATCTGTGCCCATCAAAGCATTTCCAGAGGCTGGGGAGGCTACTCCTCCCCAGCCCTTCACAGCTATTTCCAAAGGGAGAGGGTGTAACACCCTCTCTCAGAGGAAATCCTTTGTTCTACCTTCCTGGGTAAGGACTGCCTGGACCCCAGGAGGGCAGTGGAGACCCCGAAAAGGCAGTTTGTTAGTACCCGGGTACTGTGCTAGAGACCCAGGGTATCATGGAATTGTCCCCTCAATACCAGAATGGTATTGGGGTGACAATTCCATGATCTTAGACATGTTACATGGCCATGTTCGGAGTTACCATTGTAACGCTATACATAGGTAGTGACCTATGTATAGTGCACGCGTGTAATGGTGTCCCCGCACTCACAAAGTCCGGGGAATTCGCCCTGAAGGATGTGGGGGCACCTTGGCTAGTGCCAGGGTGCCCACACACTAAGTAACTTTGCACCCAACCTTCACCAGGTGAAGATTAGACATATAGGTGACTTATAAGTTACATAAGTGCAGTGGTAAATGGCTGTGAAATAGGCTGCACTGGCAGGCCTGTGTAAGAATTGTTATAGCTCCCTATGGGTGGCAAAAGAAATGATGCAACCCATAGGGATCTCCTGGAACCCCAATACCCTGGGTACCTCAGTACCATATACTAGGGAATTATATGGGTGTACCAGTATGCCAATGTGAATTGGTAAATTTAGTCACTAGCCTGTTAGTGACAAATTTGGAAAGCAGAGAGAGACTAACCACTGAGGTTCTGGTTAGCAGAGCCTCAGTGAGACAGTTAGGCATCACACAGGGAACACATACGGGGCACATACTTATGAGCACTGGGGCCCTGCATGGCAGGGTCCCAGTGACACGTAGACTAAAACAACATATATACAGTGAAATATGGGGGAAACATGCCAGGCAAGATGGTACTTTCCTACAGTGACAAAACAGGGTGAAATACTCCAAATACTATTCAAATGCATGGTATGGAATAGCTACCAAGAAAGTATCTAAAAGTGTTGAAGAACAAAGCCATCTCCAGAAATATAACTGAAATAGAAGTCAATAATATTTTAGAGGAACTAGAAGAGGTGATTACAAACTAACAACAGTCAACAGGGATGATACAAATTGTATACCAACCATTCTTGAACAAGCACCAGGCCAGCACACTGGCATTTGAATCCTAAAATGAGGAATTGCCATAATACTTTGGGCAGCCAGAGAAACACCATTAGCACCTAAAACTTATGAGTGTATAAACATGTCCCTACACTTACAAATCATACATAAAAAAGTATATTTTTTACTATGACAATCAAAATAACAATATTGATAATTTAGGCTACCAGTAACAATGTATTAAACTTAACTATAACTCAATATAATAAATGGATGGTGGATGGCACCTTCAAAAATCCACCCAAACCATAAAATATGCAAATAAAAAAGCAGCTAGCTTTAACATACATTCCTGTAACAGAATTCCCCAAACATTAGTATATTCTAATTGAATCTCCTATTTCGAACAGCATGAACCCAAAATAGCTCCAGTAATTGATTACTTTGAGGATAGTTGTGTTGGTTTCCTGCAACGATCAGGCCCAAGTGTCACATTCCATGGTGGAAAGTCTATGACAGCATGATGTCCCAATAAGCAAAACAAATAATTCATTGGAAGGGAAGCACAATCCCTTCTAGGAAACACTCAGAAGACGCCATCCTACAATTCCTAGAAATGCTTCAAAAAGAACTAAACTCTCAAGAGATAAGAATGGAATAATGCCTCATACCAAAACTCTAAAAAACTTTAAAAAATACACAAAGCAAATCCCTAAAACACAACCGTTCATGTTTTAGTAATATTTGTTTATAAATATAATTAAAGCAAATTTTAAATAATATTCTGAATACAAAATAACTAAAAATTGAAAAATTAATTACAATATACCATTATACATATTTTAAAATATTAACATATACAAAGCAAATAAACAGAATTATTTTAGCTAAGCAAACACTTTTGTACCCCTTAAAAATATGAATATGAGAAATGCAAATCACTAAAACAATAGTGTAAAAAAGAACAACAGCCACTTGTGTTCTATGCTTCATTGGTGTTTGTGTTACATTCTTACAACAAATGGCATATTTGTAGTCAATATTTACAGCAAATGATGTTTAACACTCCAGGGACGTAATGATGTAATTTGGGGAATTTAGCAAAACAAACATAACGCGGAATTTTCGAAAGTACAGAAATTGCAATGGTGTTATTTAAATTTCACCCAGGCCTCACATAGGGACAGTATATAAACAAACATGAGAGAAATAAACATTAATATTGCCCACCCATAATAAGTAACAATTATGATTTCATAGCTGAAGTTCTAGTCCATAGAATAACTGTTCAAAAAATACAATCCCCAAACAAATTAGCAAAATAACCCCACAAAATGTCAAAATGAATGAGAGAAAAACAGAACATTGAACAAAAGTCCAGTAGTCCAAGTAATACATCTAAACCCTGAAAGACTAAAAAACAATAAATAAATGCTCCAGGAAAATTGAAAAATCAAGGCAAAAGTAAAAAAAGATATATTTTGTGTTCAAAAAGCAACCTTTTTCCCTTAAAATAAATAAAATAAAACACATCTAGGATAAAAAGAAAGTCCAACTTCGGCAAAAAGATATCTGTAAAGATAAAACACATAAATCCACATAAAAGCACTGATAAAATTGTAGTACAAGCAAAACCACAGTAAAAAACATTATAATCCAAATTAAACAATTTGACCATTACAGTTTAAAATAAGTCCTACATCAAACCATAAACTATCACACTCTACATTGAAATATATCCAATTATGAAGGCTAGCCTAGCTAAGTGTAAACAACTTCAATCTACCATTTAATTTTGATAGTCTCACTTGAACAGGACATCAGCAACGGGAAACTATGACTGCAAACTCCACAAGTAGACCAAACAATGAAAAAAGACTATGAAATCAAAGAAACTGGAAAAAGATGGTGAGAACAATTTAAATTAAAAAACAATACTTCCATCCCATAGAAATCAACATAAAAAATGGATAATATGCCTTAATGTTTATAGTTTATAAAATAACATTCCATAAATGTACAAAATTCTGTGCTTAAAATGATGAATGTA
This sequence comes from Pleurodeles waltl, assembly GCF_031143425.1. Classification (NCBI taxonomy): domain Eukaryota; kingdom Metazoa; phylum Chordata; class Amphibia; order Caudata; family Salamandridae; genus Pleurodeles; species Pleurodeles waltl. The sequence continues at coordinate 494,443,759 of NC_090444.1, forward strand.
TATCAAAAAACATAGTTAACATTATATAACCAATATCTCAGTAGTGTTTAATACAGCGCAATTCTTAAAAATATTATTAATGTAAAGAATTAGATGTTTTTGAAAAAATTGTTGGACAACAAAAATGTGTAGCTACAAATAAAAATGTGCATTCTCTGCAACTATACTACATGTGTAAAAAATGTTTTTTGGGGAAATATAAAAAAATCCAAAAATCTTGCCATAATTATTTAAAGTAAGGCACAGCACAAAATTGTACATAAATTAAAAGAGATGATTAGAAAACATTTGTAATGATAAAATGTGAAAAAATAACACTTTTTTAAAACTAAAGTTAAAAGCAAACAATTTATACTACAAATGAATATAAATTAGCAACTTGCAAAATAAAACATTCAAACTGATCGTAGCAGTTTATTGACTTAAAATTGTATTTTCTTACATTTAATACAGTGGTATCATTTTTTGAAAATGTTGTTTTATTGTTCTATCTCCAAACATAACTACAAAAGGGAAAGTTTTTAACTTTGGAGACTGGAAATGTGTTATTCCTTTTCCAATATTATGGCCTGATTACGAGTTTGTTGGTGGACCCCCAGACAGCCAATGCTGCAGTACCAAAAAGACCGCTGAACCAGCAGTCTTCAGACTGCCGTATTATGATGTATGTAGGCTGAACCTTTGACCGCCAAAACAAATGTTTGCCCGCCAGCTGCATAGTGGTCTGAAATCTTGATGTTGCACACTTTGTCCCCGTCATGGCCACATGGAACTGCCGAGCCCATTACGAAAACAGAGTCGATGTGGTGGTCTCCTTATGGCAGTGAGCTGATGGCGGTCAGCCACTGTGGTACACATTCAGCAAAGCAACAGACAAGTGTCTATTGGATGGATCAAAAAACAACACAGCTGACATCTATTGGCCCAATGTGAGGTTAGCATTTGTGTAGTGTGGGGAGGAAGCAAGCAACATGACTACAACTACCAGGAGGCCCTGTTTCTGTACCTCTAATCAACAGGCCTTCCTGTACTTGTCCAAATACACCTATGTGTCATCTCTCAAATTATGTACTCTCCCCTGGGAGTTAGCAATGAACATATCAGACTCAACTCAGAGACGTGTCTGTCTATCTCGCGTGCACTTGTCCTGGTATCCCAAAATAAAACTATAGAGGACAGGAATTACACCTTAGCAAGTATGTGCATCAAGTATTCCTAAGGCATTAAGCAGCTTCATTAGATTGGTAGTGGCAGTTGAAACATTGAACCTGCATTGCTCATCTGATGGCTAAATATACCACAAAGTTGTGTGTTTACCTGACCTTCACACAACCAGGCCACGGAATGGTAAATTACACATCTCCTCTCCACTGTGTTGACTTACCTGTTTCTCAGATGTTATGTTCATTCCCTCATCTTAAGTGCAACTGATCACCACATCTAATGAGCTGCTTGAGACTAATAGTTTCTGAAAGCTTCACACATGTTATACCAACAACTTCAGTGCCATGGTAACATAGCACGATCAGCAAACCTACCACCCTACCAAAACCTTTGGATGTAGATGCCTCACTTCAACCAAAAACATTGTACTTTATGTCTCAACAGGTTGAGCCGGCACAGCACCTGGACAGACATCATCCACCAACCAGACTCCCAACCCACCCACGCCGTCAGTGATGGCAACACTCCTGGACATGTGGATGATGTCCTGGCCTATCTGGGCAGCCTGGTCAGACAGCAACAGTGAGTCTCACTGTGCTCACACCAACACCTCCCACCCAAGTTGCTTCAACATCACAGACAACGTGCACCCCAACCTGTGTAACTAGCAAAGTTGCTACCAGCTTGTGCCCCCTAGTCCTGGGTCCTAAGGTGCAAATCAACAATCCTGGCACTGAGGGTCTAGGATGCAGCTAGAGAGGGCACATGCTCTTGGGGATAGAGTCCGTATGTGGGATGCTGTGGGCCACCAGATTGAGGCCACTGGGGCCACTCATGACCTGGATATCATCAGCCGTCTCTTTGGGTGTCTATCATGAGTCCCAAGGCGGAATGGGCCAGGTGCTAACCAAACCCTTGGAAATCAAGCAGCTACAGAGGGACATGAACCAACAAATGGAGGCCCATAACTCCAACATACCACCCTAACAGGAGTGCTAAGGAACATCCATGCAACTCTGAGCATGGCTTTTCCACAAAATCTACTCCTTCCAGCTGGTCAACTCTATCAAGCCCAAGTACATCTTTGGCAGAAACAGGAAGGGAGGCCCTGCCAGAGGATTAACCACCCTCAGACACCTCTGCCTCTGCAGCAGCTGAACACCTCTAGTCTTCGCAAGCGGGGATGTCCATGTTAAAATCCCGGAGATGCAGATGGCAAGACTCCCACCACTGCCAGCAAGAAACCTCATCCTTAATGCCCTCCTTTGTGTGTCACACATTAACTCTGTGGACTGATCCTGAAGCCCATTCCAGTCCTGATGGGAGGACTGCTGTGGACTTTGGTCTTTCAATGGTGTTGGATCTACTCCTATGATTTCATTCACTATTACTGACCTTTTCACTTTTAATTTGTTTTATTTTGTTCAAAAAATTAGTTTTTACCCTCAACTCTCTAATAAATTCACAAGTGAGATACTCATTGTCTGCAGTCTCACATTTCACATTTAGCAATGCAGATATGTAAGAAAATGTGAACCATACAAGGAAAGAACAAGCTGCTTGTGGAAGCAGGGATATGTTGTATGTACACAGTGTCCATCTTAGGTTTACAACCATTCTACACAAACACATACATACAAGTGTCTTGTCAAAGAAGAAAATATATTATATTGTTCAGCTCATAGGCTGTCAATATGTCTGAAACTTATCAAATCACACATGAAAACATCATATTAGGTGAATGATCTAATTTACAGGTACAGACCTCCAGACCATGGAAGGAAGGAAGATATCAGGCATTGTCCGGTAGTATAGGCAAACATGAAATTGGTTGATGTCATCAGTTGGCGCCACATCGCCTACCTCACAAAGGGAATACAACATTGTATAATGCAAGACTCCGTCAGATGGCAGTACAGCAGTTTCTGATTACAGGTTCATTACAATCCAATGCTTCTGCATCTGGTGGTATGACACAAACAAATGTCAGTGGTGTACCACAGACACTTTGGCCTACAATGATGAAGCACATAAACAACTATATACAGCTCACACAAAAAAGTGTTTAGCCATGTGAAGGGAAACTAGCATGAAGTCAACCTAGGACTACATATTTCTGACCACACAATGACACACATGAAGCATTACGGCCACCACATGACAAGTAGCAAGTCCAGACTTCCTTCCTATCACTGTGCATGCTGTCTTGGCACAGGTCTTATACACCCAAAGTCTGTGACCTATATTCCCAGGAACAATCCTTGTACACTTTGTATGTCCGAACAGCATCATATACTTGCCAATGTTACAACTTTGAAATGCCCAATGAAGGTACCTGAACAAATGCAAATACAAGCAGTATAGATAGTAAACCATTTATCTGATGCAATTCACATAGTAAATATCTGGAGAACACAGTATATTTTATAAATCTTACACAAAAAAGGAACATCTCCTAAATGTTATTGTGTCAAAAGCTTTCTCATCAGGCACATTTTGCCAGTATTTGCCAGAGCTTCTGCTTCAGAACTGTTCCAAAAAATATACTCCTCACATCACTGCAACAAGAGTTCATTGCACAGTCAAAGTCATTACATCTCATTACATACTTACACTCATGAGAAGAAACTGCTTATGAGATCTTGTCACAAGTCAGCTTTTCCTCTTCACCACTATGATCTTTTTTTTGGCATTTCTGGATTCTCACACGCTGGCACCCTTGGCTCCTACTCCTCTGGAATGTAGAGATGTTCCTTCACAGAGCGATTTTAAGGAGTATGTAGGGCATTACAGTGATTTGACACACCATCCCAGGGGAGCAGAGGGGGGGTTCCCTCAGTCTTGTCCAGACCGCAAAATCTGGCATTCATGAGCTCAAAAGCCCACTGAACCAGCTGCTATGTTCTTCCATGGGCCTTATTGAGGTGGTCTTTCCCTGACATAGTTAGATTTCTAAGCTATGTTAACAACCAAGGACAGTTGGGATATGCTGATTCTTCTGTTTTCTAATGAGATATAAGTGCACCAAAAAGTCACACATTTTCTGATTCTAGCACCTGACATTTCACACAAAAGATCATGACAAATGTAACTTACCAACAAGCCAGTCCCTTTCTGGTTGCAATTGTGACATCAGCTGGGATATTGCGCTGTTCTACATTACAAAGGAATCATGGGCTAAACCTGAGAACCCGCCAAAGCCATTTGAAATGTACAGATCTGACAAGCAGACAACTTCTACGTTGTTTGAATGGAAGTGTTTTCTTTTGCAATATACTGTTTAACTGGCATGCAGTAGCACAAGTGCAATATGTGTGCCATCAATGGCCCCCACAACATGTGGGTGGTGACCAAATCCATAGAAGTCAACCTTCACGTTGGCTAAATCCTCAGGTCTGGGGAACCTGATATAGCTGTCAATATGTTTCAATATGGCTGATAGCATGTCTCTTTAAACACCCCTGAACATAGGTTGTGACATACCATTGGATATAGTCAATGTAACCTGAAATTACCCTGTAGCCAGGAAGTGTAATAATGCCATGAATCACACAATAGGTGGTATACATGTTGGATTAGTGTTTTGAGGCATGAGATCTGGCTCCAACCGATGACACATATCTTAGATTATTTGCCTATTCAGAGAAAACTGTTTTATTATGTCACATATTTCCATGGTCTGGAGGTGTGAAGATAGATGATAAACTTGAATTTTCTCAGATCGTCCCTGTCCCGGGGTACCTATTTGTGGAATCAAATGAGTTGGAGCATTAGTCACTGTGTTCAGACCAACATATATAATGATTAAGATTAAGTCATGTGACAAAACATTACTGACTGGTAACACATAACTCCCATTACACATCAAAGCTGTCTTCTACTCAAGGTCCAGCTATGATCCCCATGATTGTCTAAACCTGTGTCTACTACATACATGTGCACATAACACACTTATCCACTCCTCTTGTGCCCCCTGATATTGTGAAGTATGTTCCAACAGCCAAAAATACCACATTGGCGGGGTACAGTGCACCACGGTTCTATGGCATCTGTGAGCACTACACTGGTCACTGTGTAGGAGAATCTACTTATGAAGGAAACTTTACATCTGTTTTGATGTTACTACTCATTAATAGATGTTGTGACCCATTTAAAATTCAGCAAAACAGTAGTGTTAACTGCCAATATGCCAGATGTATAACCTCGTTCGTTGGACTTTAGGAACCTCCTGCTGCTGGTAGAAGTCGACTGCTTGGTAACCTAACTTGTTGACTGTGATGGTTGTGGCCCAATGGCTGTGCTTGTCAATGGTGATAACCGCGTATATGGCATACATGTACGCCATGATTTAGAAAATAACTCACTTGCCTCCTGACACTACTGTCATCAACACCTCTACCACTTCAGCTACTGTGTGCCATCTCTGAGAGCAATCATGCAAAGCCAAGCAGGTGAAAGGGCTCCAGCCTTCTCTTCAGAGGAACTGGAGAAACTTGTTGAAGAGGTCCTTCACCGGCGTGGCCAGCACTATGGATCACCAGATGACCTGTGAACATTCTCACATAATTATTTGACTATTTTCGAAACCATCCTTTCCTTCCTCACATGCTAAAATCTGCCTCTGTTTCCCAGTGAGTCCTTTGACTGTCTGTTGTCAAATTCTGTGGTCCAGCATAGGATGTACAGTTTGTGTATTGTAGAGCCCTCTTCTTTGAGTATTTCAAATGACCATTGTGTTTTGTGATGTGTGATAAGCCCTAGCTCCTCCTTCTGTTGCATTCTGTTGCAAGTAAATTTTACAGCAAACAATGATTTGTCTGAAGATCTGATAATGGTAAATAACACAGTACATGTATTTGTATAACAGCATAAACTGTGTATGTAACTATTCGAGTCAGTTGAGGATGTTGCTAGCAAAGTGTTAAGTCCCACAAATTACTCAGCCCAGATCAGGCCTTGGAAAACTGTGGCATGTGACCCATGTAAAACTCACTGAGCCCTTCAGAGTGCCACACAACCCTAAACTCACATATAGGAGGGGCACAGAATGTACTTTCATGCATGTAATTGATGCTAATGTGCTGTTCATGTAGGTTCTGTATGCTCTGCCTTCAGAGAGCAAGGCTGGTCAAAGTCTTTCCACAGAATAGCATAGCCCAGGCTGGTGCACAGTAACTGTGGCTATGCAACTGAGGCACTGGGCATGCTCCCTGTAGACCTTCTGATCATTGGACGTGGCCAAAATGAGTCTTCTAAAGCAAGATTTGGCCAGCCTGCTTTTACATTGACAACATTAGGAATGGGAACCAATGTAAGTACCCAACCTGGTACTTATTTCAATTGGATCTCATTGTCAATGTGTGTCATTGCCTAATGACAGGCCCCTTACTCCCATACATCTGTTGCTGCCTTTCCACAAGTCATGGTTGTGCAGTACAGGCCTATTGCACAAGTGAAAAATCCACAGTGCAGATAGCTGGATGATGCAGGGGAGATCATGACATGTGAATCACTAGCTTTGTTACATGCAACCAATCAGACCAAATATACTTTGTTATGTTGAATGTGACTTCTGTAGGAGTGCAACATATGGTAAGATGTGTTTCCTCCCCTACCAGTATACACCATACAAACCCACTAAGAACGGGGATGAGATTCCATTATGTAGATCACATTTCCACACATCAACAGATAAGAAACTTACAGTGACACCAATGCAAGCCCTTTCATTGTCACTTAAGTCTTAGGGTGTAGTCTGTACCATGGTAGTTGACTGTGTGGACCATATGCAGCAAGTCAATGTGCCTTGAGGTAAAGGTGTCTGTACAGTCATGCACAATTAGCTTACCCTTCCAAAGGTCACAATGTTGTGTTGTGTTTCCTAGTGGCTCACATTAGTGTGCCTTTATGTCCCTGTACTTATCACAGTTACAATATGCTTGTGCTAGGTATTTAAAAAAAGTGTGTTACACAATCAGTTCCCCCCAAAAAGTACAATTGTGACCTCTTCATTTGTCTATTGCATCCACACAGGTCAACGCCCATCAGGGACTTGGAGAGGCATTGATTGGAAGGTGCGAACCCTGGGGTTCTACCATCAGTGGAGAGTTCAATGTTGAAAACAAATGGGAGGACCTAAGACATTGGGCCTGGAAGATCGCAGCAGTCCAGCTGGGGCTGTCCTCCCAATGTGGACCCTGACCCCTATGATGGTCTGCATACTAGTGGTGGCCTACCCTGAGCTTGATGGGCATTTGAGGGGAGCACAGGAGCTACAAGGGGGTGCATCTTGCACAGATTCATACCTGTTACATTGCCACGTTGATGTGTGCGAGGCAGCCACCCCCTCATGAATATTGGAAATGGCCAATGTGCAATACACACAACGTATTATTTGATTGTGTAGGTATGGTATTTGGTGCATGGTGATGTGCCTTGACTCTTGTCCTAGTGAGCAGGGAAGCACCAGAAGTACCGCCCACTGGCAATATACTCTCTTGAGTACGGTGGTCAATCATCTCATGTTGTTCATGTTATTGGTGTCACTTGTACATATCAGTCCACTTTTCTTCAGTGTGTCAGTCCCACATCAAACAAGATGAGGTAATAGATCACATGTGTCTGGTCAAGAGAGTATATTGGCATCTATACTCAACAGGCCACCTGTCTTCAGTGTGCTAATGCCTCACTACTGTCTCTCATGTGGTGGCCACCATACATGTGACGTATCAGACCCTCTCCTTTGTGTGCAGTCACTAAGCAGTACGCTCTCCCTGTAAGTAGGGAATGTAAAGTTAAATCTTTTGTGTAACATCACTTTTTGCATCAGCATATGTACCTTCATATTAGCATGTACACCTTGCACTTTTGCAATATCATTTCCATCACTGTTTTATACATTATCTACCTGTCTTCATGGGATGATGTCTGATTCCATTACTTGTCTGCATGCCAAAATATCTTGTTAAAATCTTTCATGACGATTATACAGTTCATGTGGTTAAGTGTGTCAACAGTGTTTGTTGTCTCACACATACCCTGACTCATACTCCATGTCATTTATTATGAACAATTGCAGAGCAAATGAAGGAAATGGCAGGCAGACCTGCAGTACTGAATTCCTCACAATGTGCATTTCCATGCAATTGAACTTGAATCATTTTGCTAATTGTTTTGCACATCAGTTGTTGAAGGTTCATCACCTGACTATTGACATACTTCAGGGAGTGACATGCAGAATTGTTTAAATCATATGTAGGTTTGTACACTCAGTAATCCAATGGAATCTGTGTTTTCATGACATAGAGATATGCCTTCCCTTTGATAAACATGTTAAAGGCCTTCTTCAGATTTTGGAGATGTCCTGAGCCACAACAACATTCAATGGACTATTGTCTTTAGTAATGCAATGTTAGAAGGTTCTCAGCAGTAGCAATTGGAACAGGTGATTTCCCTAGGCCTAGCTGATTCATTGTGCTGTGAATATTTGTCGACAAATCTCCCAGACATTTTGACCATATTGTCTCTAGTGTACCTTTCCGAGCAAGATGTGTTATATAGCAAAGCAAGATTAATACAACTTCCTTTACACTATTTTACCAATGTACATAGGCCCATATTTACAAGAAATGAGGCACAACTGTGCTAGTGCAGTTGGCCATCAACAATTTTTATGCTGTGCTACTTCCTTTCTTAGCACCATGAATACGTCATGTTTACAAAAAGCCACACCATGGCACAAAGAGAAGGCTACCACCCAAGACAATGTTCCACCCTTAGTAAAATGCAAACATGTCTTGTGTAAATGTGTATACGGGGCAGTCTTCCTTCCTGCACAATAACACTCAGCCGTGCAATACAGGCATCCTTTCAGGGATGAGTGTTGTTCTACAGGACGGTAGACTTAAGGGTATGCACACATACAAAAAATGTATTTGCATTTTACTATGGATGTTGTAGGATAAGGAACACATAACAGTAGGGGCCATATGTATCAAAGGGTTTTACCCATTCTGTGTCAATGAGAAAATGTGTTCCTACATATGGCCCTAGGTGACAATGTGGATGCATGTGGACAGTAATCCCCCTTGCATCACTCTTATAACACATGTGAGCTGGCAGAGGAATCTGACAGATACCAAAAATGTACATCTGTCAATGCAATAGATTCCATACATTTCCATGGGTGTTGCTTGGGAAAACCGAAGCAACACATATGGCATGCAAATGTCATGCTGTGTAATGCATGAAAGGGGTCCATATGCAGAAGCCCATGAAAACCCACTCAAGGTGGGTTTCACCAGACTGGGAAATTGGGACTGACAGAATGTGCCAACGGAGTATTAAAAATATTAACGCTCTTGTGGCACATTGTGCTACTAGGGGCCCATAAATGAGGGTATAGATGTGTGGGTTCGTGCGATGTAAATAAGGCATCACTAGGGAAAATCTGTCATGTGAACAGCTACTACTGCCCAACATTGACATGTCTCTATTTCATTGCAGAGGATGATGCCATACCTCCTGCCATGCTGCCTTTCCTGAAATTTTCTAATGATGATAATGACCAGCTTGAAACCATCAATCCTGACACTCTCCATCAAATCCTGGGTGTCATCCAGACACCATCTCTGATCTCAGGGAGGACACACAGCATTACGGGGTCTCCAGATGCCCACCGAAAAGACAACACACACCACCTTCCAGCTCACCCAGAGCCCTGGACTCCCAGGACCCTGACATCATTTTCTAGCAAACAGCAGTAGGAGCTGAGCAGGAGCTGACACAGCAGGTGCAGGTAGGGATGAAAACAATGGTGATCAGCCTAGCAGGAGTACATAGGTGCATCAGTCTCAGAAAGAGCAACTTTGTTGCCATCAGAGGCACCTACTCTCCCACTTCCAGGACCCCAGCAGTCCCTGCCCAACATCATTGATGTCATGAGGCAGAGGCATCAAAAAGTGCCCTGCCAAGGTGACACCAGTGAGGTTGTCAACAGGCTGGGGGATATACAAATAGTCCAGGAGTCCATGGAGCTTAAGCTGGACACCCTCATTAACAAATTTGTTCCCAACCATCGTGCTGTTGCTACTGTGTTGAGACATTATCAGTACCTCCTTGCTGCTGTGATACCTTTCATATTTCCATAGATGACAGCTACTGGGACCTTGGAATCCACATCTTCAGTTCTGATGTGTTTGTGCCTCCCTCCACTTTTACACCAGCAACGCCCCTGGCACAGGAGGCACTGCACACATCAGAGGATAAAGATATGGAAGGAACATCTTTAACTAGCAAAACCGCCTGGTAGCTTGAGTCTGTGGCACAAGGACATTTTCTCTTTTGCTCTGTGCTTAACATCATGTCAGCATTTCAAAAACTAGCAACATCCCTTCTTCACTCTTCCACTGTTGACCTATCACACATGTGGACCATCAGTGTGGCCAATCTAATGGCAATGTGATCACCTCCTCACTGATGTACTCCTCTCTGATACCTGTCTTATGACATGTTCCCTTCTCCTCTTGGACTCTGTCTGCCAATTCAATGTCTTCGTATCACAGTTGGGGCCATTCTCCTTTGCTATGCTATGCTATGCACAGTATGACAATTACAAATATTGCACATGTAAATGAATTCACTAAAGACATCATTTGTGTTCAATCTGTGTCTGAGGCAGCACCTGTTTGATCTATGTGAGTTGTGTGAAGGCAATACACTGAGGGGCCTATGTAGGTAGCAATGGGGCAGTACGGTGCTGCCTGCAAGTTAGCTGTGCTGAGCTGTGTTTACACACAAATGCAGAGTGTGTCTTATGTAAACAAGTACTGCGCACCCATGCGCACTCCCTACCACTGGTGCTGTGTCTGCTGCTAGTGTAAATGAAGGCATCCTTGCACCATAGTGGTGCGAGGGTGCCTGGGTTGCAGGGAGTAAACACATAACAAACAACCAATAATGACTTTTCGCTCTTTCTATGTGTGCTGAAGAATATAGCAAGATCTTTGTGAACCAATAGTATTAATCCTCATTGCACCATGCCACACCCACCCCTGTGTGGTGTCAGTGGTTTGGCATTGCCTCAGGTATACATAGCATTGCAAATCTGAGGCAATGCCAAAATCAATGGTTGTTGTGTGGTTATGTCCACAGCAAAACTCATTGCTCATAACTCTGTGGCATGCATGTGGGTTGGGGGGGACGTATTCCAAATGTGGTTTCCAGCTACACAAAGTTGATTCTTGCCACATTCTAAACATGGGAAAGGGCAGAGTGCCATTGGAACTTCACAAAAAGTGATTCTCTGATGGTGCTAGGGGCTTGCCAATATGCCCATGACTACCTGCCCATGGGAAATGTGTGGACTAGTGAAGGCAGGAAACTACACACACTGACTGCAACATGGTTGAGGTAACTGACAGCTATGCGGACTAGCAAATATTACCTGAGGCTCACAAGCAAGGCATGTGACATTTAGCATGCACGTATTGCAATACCTTACACAAATCCCTACACAAGGATAATAGCAACAGAACAATATTGGTGCAACCAATAACTGAATGCATATGTAGGACTATGAGGGACACTTATGAAAATCTCAGTAACAACGTCTACATTTAGTTGGAGTGCAATGACTACAACATAATGAGAATGCATGTCACATAACCTCACAATGCAGAGAAATGCTGTATGATTACCTGTTTTGGGATGTGTATCCATGCAGAACCAGAGTGCCACATACATTGCAAATTAATTTCTTGTTTTGCTGATGTAACACCATTGCCAACTGGACAGGTACTTGGCCACTGGGGATAAACATAGTCACCCCTGTAACAAACTACTGCTTGTAAAGCCAAAGACATCTGCATAATATGGCATGCTGTCACCTACAGAGTAAAACATGATGAAGACCATACAGTGTGAAAAAACAAGATTTAATTAAACTCCAGTTACAATCCTAAAAAAATCATATCCTACCTAATCTACCCATACTAACTTAATCTACGCTATATTAACCTACACTATTGTATCCTAACTTACACATCCATTGACAACGACAACGTGCTACAGCTAAACATTACCTAACTAGACCTGTAGTCTAAACAAATAAATACATATATATTTGTTTTTTTATGTTAATAATGTTGGTTTTTTTTGCAACACAGATATCCAACACACCACCTCCCACCCCCAAGCAAAAGAGAAACCCAATAACCCACCCACCCTAAGAAAAAACTACTATATCCTAAAACTACTCTTTACTATGCTAACTAAGCTTACCCAAACTATCTTTATAACACAATCATGTTACAAACTATGTGGATGGGAAAGGAAAGCATTGTCCATCTGACTGATTGTCCGGCTCATTGTTTTGTGATGTGGCCTTTATTTCAGAGAGCATTAGCATTATCTGCTCAGTCTGGTGCTCCAACCTTGAAATTCTGTATTTCGGGACGGCAAGCTCCATTCTAAACTTGTGCACAAAAGGGGGCTCTGTATATTGCTGGACTACCTGGGATGTGCTAGGAGCACTCATAGATACTGCTGGCAGTGATGGTCCTGCAGCTGCAGTGGATGGTCCTGTTCCTGTATATCCTGACGTGTGTGAGGCCTGAGACTTGCTTGCTGTCTGGGTGCTAGGGCAGATGGGTGTTTGGATGGACCCCCATTTGTAAAGGCCTTCCATGTCCCCAATGCTTTCTCACTCTCATAGAGATGCCCCATCCTCCTGAAGCCCTTCTCAACTTTACAGATGTGTTGGTAGCATTCGGCACGCTTTGTAAACTTCTGCATCTGAGATGGGGACATGTTGGCATCTGCAAAAAGAATAGGGCATTGAGTAAATGAACAGCAGGCATTCAATAAAAAGCAACATCTGCAGTTGTCACATGTTGGGTAGCAAAAATCACAATGACATCGTAGGGCAATGTTACTACACATCTGCACATCAACCATCATCTCCATATTGCACATGTCCAAGGTATCAAGGCTAGCCAATGTTGCACAATACAATTTCACCATCTCAGAACATCTTTAAAGGACCATGTCACCATTGACCAAGGGCATCATACACATCAGTCATGTGACCATGGTATGTCACAATCATCATGTTGGATTGCTCATCAAGGTCCCTCATGCTTGCGCCATTGGCCTCAGATCCCTTGACATGTTACAAAGTCATTTGAGCAAGGACTGCCAGTGACAGCTAGTTTCAAACAGTTTGTGTCCGAGATGGCAAGGACAGCTGTCTAAAGACATTGTGACATGTAAAATGGATGTGACAGGTATCATCTGTTGAAATGGAGGGTGGAACATTCACCCATGTCACATAGAGGTGCATGCCACTATTCTCATGGCCACATAGGTCAGTGCCTGATGAATTATGCCATGACCTTATGCATAGTCCCACTGTCACTTGACTTGTGCCACTATGCTGGCCATTATCTTTATATGTGTCCAGAAATTGGATCAGCATGTTGCTCACCAGCACACAACACCACCATCACATATGTGGGTGCATACATGTCCTATACCTTGTCTGCATAGGGATTTTGGAACAGCAATGGCTAATGCTGTACATTGTGTGACACTATTTGCATCACATCACGGACATTATCCTGACCATCATCATCTGACGATGTACTGAGTTATGGTGTGTGGAATGACAATGGTGTAAGGACATCCCTCAGGCCAATGACACAGGTCAAGTTCTGTGAGGTTGACATGAGCTGGCAATGTAGCAACATATGACACAGAATATGAGACAGTACATCACAGTGGTGTTTAAACTTTGGCATTTGTGAGGTGTGGTTTGCTGCCCACTGCCCTGCAATTCTTAGGGAATAAGTCACATGGTCATGAATCCCACAATTAGCTCAGCTACTGTGTGCTACATGCGGCACACAGGACAGTAACATGTTTAGGGAACAAAATATTGCCAACCTGCATATAGGAACCGGAACTTCTGACATATGTCCTTACTGCCATCACTGTGTTTGGACTCATATACCATGTCCAACATTTACAAGGCTATTGTGCCACATGTTGCTACTAGTGCATTGGTTATTTGGGATGCACATCCTACACACATCTACAAACATACAGTCCATAACCATGTATGGCATATGATGTCCATAGTGGCATACATGAACTTGATACATGGCATCACACACAACATACCACATCACACACCATACTTGCAACATACATTACACATACAGATTGACACTCACTGGTAGCACTGGGACGGCAAAAGTGGCCACCTCTCCGATGGTGTAAGGCTGCAATCCACCTGCAAGAAATAACATAAGACATAGCTTTGTGAATATAGAACAATGAACACTATGGACAACTATTGGGCATTACACATTATTTGCTAATGCACATAAGAGACGTAGGTTGCTGAATGCTCAAACAGGCCATTTGACATATCTCTGTGACATACATTGGTAGGGCAGATCTACATGTACACATTTGTGATGCAACCATACATACATGTTGCAGCTACAGTGTTCATATTACTGCAACATTTTCAAGCATAGCTAATTGGAATGGCACTCCACAGGAGACACTCAGCCAAGACTCCCTTTACTCCTGTGTCACTTTTCCCATCACACGTACACGACTATGCAACATACAACATATGTCAGGTCCTTACTTGACATGTACAGTTCGTCCTGGTAACAATCTACCCTTCAACCATTACACATTTGTTTTGGAATTGGTGCACACCAAACTTTTTTTGCCAGTACCCAGGGGACAAGGACAGGGATATGTCATTTGTCTTAGTAATGGTGCATTACTGCTCTCATCACAGATGCTGTTTTGTGCAGACATAATACTCACAGTCCTACCCTTGGTCTGTACTTTCTAAAGGAGGGCCAAGGTCCAACAGGCATGTACTTGTAATTGCATAACAGGAGTCAGTCACATAGATTGTGTGCTCACCCACAGTTCTGCGACCTCGATTCCCAGGTGGTCCAGGAGGATCATTTCCTGTGTGATGATGTCTGCCCAGCATTGCTTCACTTACTGGGCAGTGCTCTCCACTTTGTATATCTTGGTCATGAGGAACAGGACTTTGCCCCCCGCAGACTGTGTGCCTCCATGTGTTAACCCTGGATCACTTGGCTCCCCCCTGGCCACCATATTTGGGGGGAAATTAGACACCAACCAGATGAACCTTGCTACTTCCTCCAGACTGAGGTGATGGACCCTTCCCAGGCATGACAAAAACCCAACCTACGGCACCCTCCCAAATAAAGAAATAACCTCAAACCATTTCCAACTAGCCCAACTTAAAGAACTACACAAAGACAGACACCTCACAATACAATGATCAAACAATATAGTGCACAATGATACAGGACAAAATCAACAAAAGGACACTACAGCAACAGAAGGTAGCACAAACAATGTACCAGCACTCAAACCACAGGTCTAAATACACACAACCTCACTCCAAGACAGACAAAGACTGTGACTGTATCATAAAATGTTACTAACTTTGTAGTTCCTGCTGTGCAGCATGACAGCTCCATTACCTCACTTCCTGTGTGTTAGAAATGGGGTATTTGGCTGGCAGTCAGGTTACCCCCTGTCAAAGCAAGGACCCTCACTCTAGTCAGGGTAAGTTACACACAATCCAAATTATCCTGTGCCCACCCTCTGTTAGCTTGGCACTGAGCAGTCAGGCTTTACTTAGAAGGCAATGTGTAAAGTATTTGTGCAATAAATCATACAATAACACAATATAGCACCACAAAAATACACCACACAGTGTTTAGAAAAATATAGAATATTTATCTGGATATTTGCAGGTCAAAACGATCAAAGATGCCTCCTCAGCAAGCTTCCTGGGATCATTCAGCTTATTGTCTACCAAGTGCTGGTGCAACTCTGATAAAGAAATACTGAGCATCTGCTCTCTCAGGATCAAGTCATATAACCCTTTGTAATCATCTACTTTGCTGCCCCGCACCCAACCATTCAGTGCCTTATTGGAGAAATCAAAACAGTCAACCCAGGTTTGTGTGGAAAGTTTGGTACTGTCCCTAAACCTCTGACGGTATCTCTCAGGAGTCAGTCCAAACTTGGCCAGTAAAGCGGCTTTCATGATAGGACAAGTATAGTGATCACATAGGTCTCCCACCACAAAACTGGGTACCACACTCTTGGGTATACAAACCTTTTTCTCACCAACAGGTCCTGTATGTATGCTGCCATCACTGCTGGACTCAGACTGTCTTGCCTTGATCTCCAGCTCCTTGAGACTCAGTTCATAAGCTCTCTCAGCTTCAATCTGCTTGGCTGCTCTTTCAGCTTCAGTTTGTTTGGCTTCTCTTTCTGCCCACCTTTCCTCCTGTTGAGCCTCAATTTTTAATTTTGCCATTTACAATTGAAACTCTCTCTCTTCTCTCCTTTCCTCTGCAGTCAGGCTTTGATCAGAGACACAGCTCCCTGGTTTGGCAGGGGGCACAATTGCAGTGGTAACATTATCCATTAATGGAAAGAAATCCTCTGAGGGGCCATCTTCTAGATCCTCCTCCTTAGCATCCTCCTCTGAATGGGCTTCTGCCAAGGCCCTCAGCGCCATTTGAAATCCCTCCTTTCTAGAGGAACCTTGGGTGGGTACTCCCATATCCCTGCAGAACCCTTTCAGTTGTTTGACAGTATATGTCTCCAGCAGGGCTAGGTCAAAATCTCCTGCTTGAGACCCAGCCTGAGACTTGTTGAGTGAGGATTTCAGTCACAAATTGACAGGAAAAACAGAGTTGCAAAAAGAGATTTAAAAAAATCAAGTTGACCTTCAACTGTGTGCAGGTAGTGGAATACATACATGTTAGAAATGGTTGGCAGTCAGGTTACCCCCTGTCCAAGTAAGGACCCTCACTCTAGTCAGGGTAAGTCATACACAATCCAAATTATCCTGTGCCCACCCTCTGGTAGCTTGGCACAAAGCAGTCAGGCTTAACTTACAAAAGGCAATGTGTAAAATATTTGTGCAATAAATCATACAATAAATCAATAAAGCACCACAAAAACACACCACAGAGTGTTTAGAAAAACATAATATTTATCTGGATATTTGCAGGTCAAAACGATCAGAAATTGAATAAGAAAATGTAAGGATACCACTGAAAAGTGATATAAAGGCAGTCATTACAACATAGGCAGTAAAAGCCGCTTACTGCTGTGCAGAACACCACCAACACACCGCCGGGCCCGCAGAAATCTGCCACAGCTATTATGACCCACAACACGGAATCCGCCAAAATTCAGACACCCACACAAGTCCGCCACACCAAAGGTCAGTGATAAACTGGCAAAAACAAAACCTCCACCGTCACGCCAACAGAAATACGCCCACACTATCACGACCCACGAATTCACGCGGCGTTCTTTCAACCGCGGTATTCCATTGGCGGTACACACCGCCACGCTCCAAATACACACACATTTACAAAACACTACCACATTGGACAAATTGAAATACACACACCCGATACACATACACACACCACTCCCACACACCCAATACTATATAAAACACACACCCACATCACCCACAAACCCCTATGACCAGAATCACTGAGAGAAGGCCAGATAGAGACACCACGATCAACAAACTAGCATCCACAGGCACACAACACCATCACCCACATAACTTCCACGCACCTCACACTACACACCACTACATATCAGCACACTTATCACCACACACACCACCCCATGGCACGGCAAAGACACCCCAGGTTCTCAGAGGATGAGCTCAGGGTCATGGTGGAGGAAATCGTCCGGGTAGAGCCACAGCTATTTGGATCACAGGTGCAGCACACCTCCATTGCTAGGAAGATGGAGCTATGGCGAAGAATAGTGGACAGGGTCAACACAGTGGACCAGCACCCAAGAAATAGGGATGACATCAGGAAAAGGTGGAACGACCTACGGGGGAAGGTGCGTTCTGTGGTCTCAAGACACCACCTCACGGTTCAGCGGACTGGCGGCGGACCCCCACCTCCTCCCCCACAACTAACAACATGGGAGGAGCAAGTCTTGGCGATTCTGCATCCTGAGGGCCTCTCAGGAGTATCAGGAGGAATGGACTCTGGTAAGTCAAATCTCTCACTATTTCATCCCCCACCCAACCTTCATGCCATCACATACCCCCACCCTCACCCCATCACTCCAACTCCTCACAAGTGTCCCAATATCACAAACCACACATCCCAACACCAAGCCCTGCATGCAACAACAAAGCATGGACAACTAACACCAAAGCATGCGCACTGCACAAACCCATACACCCCCCTAAGCCACCATCACACAAGGTCCCACACAGGAATGCAAGCACTGGGGTACACGGTCAACCACCCATTGCACACCGTGGCACACACAGATGCAATAATCATGCTTTTACACCCCTGCAGGACCCCTACCCAACGTCACCGCACAGGAGGGTCCAGACATGTCCACACCATCAACAGAAGAGGCCCACAGTGATGACAGAAGCTCTGTCCAACTGGATCTAGATGACCAGCCCGGCCCATCGGGGCCTCGGGACAGTCGGTTACCATCACACAGTCACAGGCCACTACAGAGCTTCCCCCTCTGGAAACACCAGCACAGCACCCACCCAGCGGGCCCATACCTCTGTCCCCAGGACACGTCAATCAGCAGTGTGTCCACCACTACAGGGAAACCAGGCTAACCCACCACCCCAACAACAACAGGGACCTGGGGGCAGTGGCAGTGGGCACACCGTTCAGGGGACAGAGGCACAGGAACACAGGGGAACTGGGAGGGCTGCTGTGCGACAGGGGGAGGACAGGCCAAGGGAACCCACTCTCCACGAGGCCCTCTCCAACATCATGGGAGCCTACCACCACTCCCAGGAGACGATGGCAACGGTATTGGCCAAGTTTCAGGAGACCCAGCGGCTGCAGGAGGAACAGTATTTGGGCTTCAGGGAGGAACTCAGAGCCATCAATTCCACCCTGGGCACCATCGTAGGGGTGCTAAAGGAAGTACTCAACACTAGGAGGGACACTGGGGAACAACAAGGAGCCCCTGCACTAGCCCGGACGATGAACTGCCCACCACCGCTGCCAGCACTAGTGGACAGGAGGCACCGCCACAGGACACCACACCAGCACCCCACCCCCTGCAGAGGGAGAAACACCCCGCAAACGGTCCCTGAGATCCAGGACAAAGACAGAGAACGATGCCAAGACCCCCGCCAAGAAATGAGACCACCCTGAATGTCATCTTTTTGTCCCACTTTGTCACCCTGTCCATCCTCAAACTGCCCCAGCTCCACTTCCTACGCCCATTTGGGCAATGCACCTATGAGACCAATAGACTAGACTCTGCCATGGACATACCTCCACCATCACCCCTCCCCGTTTTGCAACCCCCTCCAATATTGAACACTTAAATAAACACTCTTGAAGCACAAAACAATCTGGAGTCAGCCTGTGATTTCAAATTAGTGTATTATCAATTACTGTGGCAAAAAGCACTTACATTTGTAATGTGAACATACCTATGTCACACAGCTCTAGTCCATGAGGAATCAAAGCAGATGTCACACAGTGGGACCCACATCTGTGAAATCGTAAGGGAAAGTGACAACTCAGTGACCATACACTGGGTGAAAACGACAGACAGTAGGGAGGTAGTAGTGTTAAAGTACATGTAGTAGGCTGGTTTGTATTCTTACCTGTGTCTCACTGGAAATATTGCAGGATCACTGAGTCCCTGTTGTCGATGTCTTCTTCTTCTGCTTCCTCGTTTTCACTGTCCACAGGCTCCACAGCTGCCACAACACCGCCATCTGGACCATCCTCCTGCAGAAAAAGCACCTGTCGTCGCAAAGCTAAGTTGTGAAGCATACAGCAGGCCACGATGATCTGGCACACCTTCTTTGGTGAGTAGAATAGGGATCCACCTGTCATATGGAGGCACCGGAACCTGGCCTTCAGGAGGCCGAAGGCCCGCTCGATTATCCGCCGTGTTCGCCCATGGGCCTCATTGTAGCATTCCTCTGCCCTTGTCCTGGGATTCCTCACTGGGGTCAGTAGCCATGACAGGTTGGGGTAACCAGAGTCACCTGCAAAGGACGAGGGACAACTGTTAGACACACACTAACCTAAGGGATATCCTCAGACCCAGAAAACCATTCCCACTGACTTGCTTCCAGGTGCTCACCTAATAGCCACACACAGTGCCTCTGGAGTTGACCCATCACAGAAGGGATGCTGCTATTCCGCTGGATGTAGGCGTCATGCACTGAGCCAGGGAACTTGCCATTAACATGGGAGATGTGCTGGTCGGCCAAACATGCCATCTGCACATTCATGGAATGATAACTCTTCCGGTTTCTGTACACCTGCGGAGGGGGGGACCAAAGCCACATGTGTCCCATCAATGGCACCTATGATGTTGGGGATATGTCCCAGGGCATAGAAAGCACCTTTCACTGAAGGCAAATCCTCCACCTGAGGGAAAACGATGTAGCTCTGCATGTGTTTCAGCAGGACAGACAACATTCTGGACAACACGTTGGAAAACATAGGCTGGGACATCCCTGATGCTTTGGCCACTGTTGTTTGAAATGACCAGCTTGCAAGGAAATGGAGCACTGACAGATTCCTGTGGGATGGCGGATAGCTGACATCAGGTCTGGCTCCAGCTGGGTACACAGTTCATGGATTGTGGCACGGTCAAGCCTGTATGTGATGATCACATGTCTTTCCTCCATTGTCGACAGGTCCACCAGCGGTCTGCACACCGGAGGATGCCGCCAACTCCTCATATGTCCCAGCAGATGGTGCCTATGAAGGACAACAGCAAGCACAGAGTCAACCAACTCAGATGTACGTACCCACAGCTTACACAGAACACGAATCATAATCCGAAAAGTGGCCTGTATGTGTGTAGAGTCTAGGCCTAGATATGTGTGACGCAGTTCCCAATAAAGCCATGTGGGCCCCTGAAATGGCAGCTGCCTGACCTCTAAAGTGGGACAATGGGATGTGAGGTAACTGAGCTGGCGTTGTACACCGTTGCGGTAGGCGGTCGAAGACCGCGGCGCAATGCTGCATTGGTTAACATTGGACCCTCTGGGTCCCAGGAGCCAATGACGATGTATGCCGGCAGTGACGGTACGCACCGCCGCAGACGTGACCACCATTTTCTATCTGTTCAATTACTCGATACCTGATCTTCGACAGGAGAGGACCTACACTGCAAAGGCTGCTGTGACCTCGGTCAGGAAGAGACAATGGCTCGAGTGTCTGGGGAAAGGGCCCCTGCCTTCACATCGAAGGAGTTGGAGAAACTCGTGGATGGGGTCCTACCCCTGTACACGCTACTCTATAGTCCTCCAGACAAACAGGTAAGTACACTGGGAGCATGCTGTATGGGCTATGCCTGTGTGGAGAGGGGTGGATGTAAGAAGGAAGGGGGAGAGTGAGGCGTGCATGAAACGACAGTGAGTGCATGTGCCTCATGCCAAGGGTAGGGATGGGGCCAATGACTGTGACGGTGCAGTTGGTAATAAGTTTCTCTTCCCCCTGTACAAATCATGTAGGTCAGCGCCCACCAGAAAAAAGAGATTTGGCGTGCCATCGCCAAGGACGTCCAGAGCCTGGGGGTCTACCACAGACAGAGCACCCACTGCCGGAAAAGATGGGAGGACATTTGCCGCTGGAGCAAGAAGACGGTGGAGGCCCAGCTGGGGATGGCCTCCCAAAGTAGGAGGGGTGCCCATCGCATCATGACCCACCTGATGTTCAGGATCCTGGCGGTGGTATACCCGGAGTTGGATGGGCGCTTGAGGGCATCACAGCAGCCACAAGGGGGTGAGTACACTCTCATCCTACTGATTTAGCACGCAGTGGAGGTGTCTGGGTGGGGGAGGTGGGCTGTGGGTTTCCCTAGGGCAGGTCAAGTTTAGTAGGCAAGGTCCCTCAGTAAGGCAGGCCATGTGGCACCCCACCCCACCTCTGTAGAGTGCCAAGTACACCTAGTCATGCCCCTGTGTCATCCATGTGTGCAGATGTTGTCCATAGCCTAGTAGGCCATGTCCCAGAGATTGCACAGTGGAGCCCAAGAGCGCGGCATAGTGCAGGGGGCTTCTATGTCTGTCGTGTCCACCAACGGTAGCGGTAATGCATGCACTCAACATGTCTTTCTTCTGTCGTCCCCCCCCTTTTTATGGTCTCCCTGTTCTTGTGTGCATTAGCATCATCAGGCGGAGGAGCAGTGTCACCGGAGAACGAGGGAGCTGCATCCCACATGTCCATGGAAGGCGAAACGACGGACTTGGAGTTCACCAGTGGGACGGAGGGCGAGGGGAGCTCCACGGCGGGGAAAGGAGCTGACACCAACGACACGGACTCGTCCTCTGATGGGAGCTCCCTTGTGGTGGCGACAACATCTGTACCCCCGCATCTACAGGTACAGCCGCCACCCCCCCTACCAGCACCACCCTCCCAGCAGCCCCTCAGCCTTTGCCTGGGGCCCGCTCACCCAGGAGGGTGGGCTTCACCTTCGACCCAGGCACCTCAGGCCCTTCCCCAGTCACCCCTGCTGCCCTCAGTGAGGAGGCCATTGACCTCCACAGGTCCCTCACTGTTGGGCAGTCTACCATTTCGAATGCCATCCAGGGTGTAGAAAGGCAGTTGCAACAAACAAATGCATTCCTGGAGGGCATTCATTCTGGTCATGCGGCCCTTCAGCAAGCTTTTCAGACTCTGGCCTCAGCACTGATGGCAGCCATTTTCCCCGTCTCTAGCCTCCCCCTCCAACTTCCTCCACCCAGACCCAATCCCCTATACCCCAGCCTATCCCAAGCACACCTTGAGACCAGCATTCACACACCTCAACACACAAGGGAAGCGCATGCAGAAATAAGCACCACACATCCCTCAGGCACTCACGCAAGCATCACACACATGCAGACACACCAATATACACTGCCTCCACTGTGTCCCCCTCTTCCTCGTCTCCCTCCTCCCTCCCAGTCTCGTCTACACTCACCTGCATGCACTATATCTACAGCCACGACTGCCATCACCAGCACACACACCACCACACCCCGCTCACGTGCAGTCACCACCCCCACTGCCATCCACACGTCCCCTGTGTCCTCTCCCAGTGTGTCTGTGACACCACCTTTCAAGATACACAAACGCAGGCACACACCCACCCAACAGCCATCCACCTCATGACGGCCTCCAGCGCATGCAACTTCACCCAAAGTCACCAAACGAACACCTCCTACAACCACAAACTCTTCCTCCACTCCCAAACCCCCTCCAGCTACCCGTCCCAGTGTTTCCCAAAAAATGTTCCTGTCCAACCTTGACCTCTTTCCCACACCTCCCCCACTCTGTCTGTCTCCTAGGTCCCGACTCTCCAGGTCCCAACCTAGCACCTCAGCCACAATATCTACGGGCCAGTGGTGCCTGTAGTCACCGGAGTCTGGAGTGCACCGGCCACCAGGGCAGCCAGTGTGGCACGGAGCCACAGCACGGACAGTCCCCCACCTGTCAAGCATCAGAAGTTGGCCAGTGCCTGGCGGGAGAGGGGGAAGACTCCAGCCACCAAAGCCGCTCCCAGGGGTCCCGGTGGGAGTGTGGAGTCAGCTGCGACACCTTCAAAGGTGGGGAAGGGCAACAAGAAACCCGGCACAGAGTCCAAGGGTTCCCCTTAGAGGTAAGATAGTGGCAAAAAGAGATAATTCTAATGCTCTATTTTGTGGTAGTGTGGTCGAGAAGTTGGCTTATCAGAGGGTAGTGTTAAGCATTCGTTGTACACACACAGGCAATAAATGAGGAACACACACTCAAAGACAATTCCAGGCCAATAGGTTTTTTATATAGAAAAATATCTTTTCTTAGTTTATTTTAAGAACCACAGGTTCAAGATTTACAAGCAATACTTTAAATGAAAGGTATTTCACTCAGGTATCTTAGGAACTTTGAATCAACACAATAGCATGTACAGTTTTGGCAAAAATGGCAATAAGCTATTTTAAAATTGGACACACTGCAAAATTCAACAGTTCCTGGGGAGGTAAGTATTTGTTAGTTTTTCAGGTAAGTAAAGCACTTACATGGTTCAAAGTTGGGTCCAAGGTAGCCCACCATTGGGGGTTCAGGGCAACCCCAAAGTTACCACACCAGCAGCTCAGGGCCGGTCAGGTGCAGAGGTCAAAGTGGTGCCCAAAACACATAGGCTTCAATGAAGAAGGGGGTGCCCCGGTTCCAGTCTGCCAGCAGGTAGGTACCTGCGACTTCGTAGGGCAGACCAGGGGGGTTTTGTAGGTCACCGGGGGGGACACAAGTCAGCACATAAAGTACACCCTCAGCGGCACAGGGGCGGCTGGGTGCAGAGTGCAAACAGGCGTCTGGTTTGCAATAGGTTTCAATGGGAGACCCAGGTCTCTTCAGCGATGCAGGCAGGCAAGGAGGGGGGGGCTGCTCGGGGTAGCCACCACCTGGGCAAGGGACAGGGCCATCTGAGGGTCGCTCCTGCACTGGAGGTCGGATCCTTCAGGTCCTGGGGGCTACGGGTGCAGTGTGTTTCCCAGGCGTCGGGTTCTTTGAAGCAGGCAGTCGCGGTCAGGGGGAGCCTCTGGATTCCCTCTGCAGGCATCACTGGGCGGGCTCAGGGGGGGTCAACTCTGGCTACTCACAGGGTCGCAGTCGCCGGGGAGTCCTCCCTGTAGTGTTGGTTCTCCGCAGGTCGAGCTGGGGGCGTCGGGTGCAGAGTGGAAAGTTTCACGCTTTTGGCAGGAAACGTGTGGTCTTTAAAAGTTGCTTCTTTGTTGCAAAGTTGCAGTCTTTGTGGAACAGGGCCGCTGTCCTCGGGAGTTCTTGGTCCTTTTAGATGCAGGGTAGTCCTCTGAGGCTTCAGAGGTCGCTGGACCCTGGGGGATGCGTCGCTGTTGCAGTTTTTCTTGAAGTGGGGAGACTGGCCGGTAGGGCTGGGGCCAAAGCAGTTGGTTTCTCCGTCTTCTCTGCAGGGCTTCAGGTCAGCAGTCCTTCTTCATCTTCAGGTTGCAGGAATCTATCTTGCTTGGTTCTGGGGTCCCCTAAATACTCAATTTAGGGGTGCGTTTAGGTCTGGGGGGTTAGTAGCCAATGGCTACTAGCCCTGAGGGTGGCTACACCCTCTTTGTGCCTCCTCCCTGAGGGGAGGGGGGCACATCCTTAATCCTATTGGGGGAATCCTCCATCTGCAAGATGGAGGATTTCTAAAAGTCAGAGTCACCTCAGCTCAGGACACCTTAGGGGTTGTCCTGACTGGCCAGTGACTCCTCCTTGTTTTTCTCATTATCTCCTCCGACCTTGCCGCCAAAAGTGGGGCCGTGGCCGGAGGAGGCAGGCATCTCCACTAGCTGCGATGCCCTGTGGCGCTGTAACAAAGGGGGTGAGCCTTTGAGGCTCACCGCCAAGTGTTACAGTTCCTGCAGTGGGAGGTGAGAAGCACCTCCACCCAGTACAGGCTTTGTTACTAGCCACAGAGTGACAAAGGCACTCTCCCCATGTGGCCAGCAACATGTCTGGTGTGTGGCAGGCAGGCAAAACTAGTCAGCCCACACTGGAAGTCAGGTATGTTTTCAGGGGGCATCTCTAAGATGCCCTCTGTGTGTATTTCACAATAAAATGTACACTGGCATCAGTGTGCATTTATTGTGCTGAGAAGTTTGATACCAAACTTCCCAGTTTTCAGTGTAGCCATTATGGTGCTGTGGAGTTCGTGTATGACAGACTCCCAGACCATTTACTCTTATGGCTACCCTGAACTTACAATGTCTAAGGTTTTGCTTAGACACTGTAGGGGCATAGTGCTCATGCACCTATGCCCTCACCTGTGGTATAGTGCACCCTGCCTTAGGGCTGTAAGTCCTGCTATAGGGGTGACTTAACTATGCCATAGGCAGTGCCAGGTTGGCATGGCACCCTGAGGGGAGTGCCATGTCGACTTAGTCATTTTCTCCCCACCAGCACATACAAGCTGGCAAGCAGTGTGTCTGTGCTGAGTGAGGGGTCCCCAGGGTGGCATAAGACATGCTGCAGCCCTTAGAGACCTTCCCTGGCATCAGGGCCCTTGGTACCAGGGGTACCAGTTACAAGGGACTTACCTGGATGCCAGGGTGTGCCAATTGTGGAGACAAAGGTACAGTTTTAGGGAAAGAACACTGGTGCTGGGGCCTGGTTAGCAGGCCTCAGCACACTTTCAAATCATAACTTGGCATCAGCAAAGGCAAAAAGTCAAGGGGTAACCATGCCAAGGAGGCATTTCCTTACAGGGTACCTATGTACCCAGGGCATGTGTTACTAGGGGTAGGCCCCTGATGGCAGCAGCACTGATTGTTGCACCCAATAGCGCCATACATCCAGATGCACCCAGCACTGCCACTGGAGGCTGAGTTCTCTGGTGAAAACCTAAAACACAAATTCGACATGGCACACTGCCTGTGTGCCCTGTCTACCATACACTGCATTTATCATGGGTAAGACACCCCTTTGGCAGGACGTAAAGTCCTAAGGCAGGGTGCTTCATCGTATATGTGAGGGCACAGCTACATGAGCAATGTGCCCCTATTGTCTCCTTGCCATCTGGATGCATTACCAAACCTGGGACATAGTGAGTGAACAGAGCAGCCATTTTAATACATGTGCTGGGCACTGGCCGAAACAACTTTCCCAGCTACATGATGGCCACCCGAACCCTGGGTTGTTTGGTATCAAACAACTCAGAATGACAAATCCAAACTGGTGACAGTGTTGGATTTATACCTTGGAGGTGCACCCTGCAAAAGCTAACTATCCTGGCGTGGTTGCTGACTGATCCTTTCCAGCTGCCACCTCCAGGCAGCCAGTATACAAACCTTGAGGGAAAAGCCCTGCTTCTCTGGTTTGTAAGACAATGCCCTTCCTGGGTATAGGAGCTAATACCCCCTCCCTCAGGGATGTGCGCTGTCCTGGCGGTGAGCTTCAAATAGCTTACCTCCCTTAAAATTCAACCCCCAAGCCTGCTGCTAGCAGCAGCTGGCATCCCTCTTTTCAAACCCCTACTTTTGGCAGGAGCAAGCAGGAAACCTAACAAAGGGTAGGACGTAGGGTGTTGCCTGCAAGGTGGACTCTCTATTTCATTTTCCTCCATCTTGGATGGAAGGAAAATAGCCAATTATGTTTAGTGCAATGACCCTTTCCACAGGAAGTGTTCACTATAGTGAGGGTAGGCACCCAAAGGTAAGTGTCACATTGGACACTATCAGGTTCCCTCTAAAACATCCACTTTATTCAGTATTTAGCGAGCATCCCCGAATAAAGAAATCAGATTTGAAAGGAAGAAGAGAAGACAGCACCAAGAAGAACCAAAGCCCAAGAACTGTGGACCTGCTGCACAAGAAAAGGCGCCAAACCCTGCCTGCTGTACCTAGGACCCGACAATCGCCGCTGCGGAGGAGCTGACCACTGGACTGACCTCAACAAGCCCTGAGGACCTCCAGGCTTTACCAATAGTCCAAGAACTCCCTTCAGCGTGAAGGTATCACTCTATAAGCAAGCAAGAACCAACAAGCCAGCAAGGGTCTATTCACTGACCGGCTGATATCTCCCGAACCGGAAATTGCAGCTGAACTTAACAACACACTGACCACTGCCATGACCCACCCTGCAACTGTACCAAGTTTGGTGGCACTGCACTCCCTGGTGGCCGGACTTTACCAATACCCTGGGTACTGGTCAGTGGATGTCAGACACCTAAAAAACCAGCTCCCCCAGAGCTGAAAAAGGAACAAGAGGAAGCCCTCATCCTGAACCTCCGACCAGAATGCCCCCATTGTCCTGTAAGCCACACTTCAAGAGACTCACCTCTAGCTCCAAGGGACTCTGTTGCACACAGCTCCTTGATCATCAACTCGCCCTGCACCCGGCTGTCCAGCACCCTGCAATGAGAATCCAGTTGTGCCCACAGGATCCTACACCCCTTGCAATCCCTACACCCCAAGGAGACCCCAAGGCACCACCTTGAAATCTGCAAGAACCACCCTTTTCCATTTGGTCCCCTAGAGTGGCCCTGCACCTGCTCCAGGAGACCTTTGAGCGCTGCTCCCGCCGGAACCGGGAGTCACCCAAGTCTCTCCAGCTGGCAAAGTGTGCTCACTGACGGCCTCAACTAACCTGCAAAAGGGAAAACTGGTAACATAATTGTGTGATTTTATATTCATTTTTAAAAGTGACTGCCTATTGAATCCTATGGTGCGTAATGACGCACAAAAAGACTGCAATTTTGTTTTTTAATTCATATATTGAAAAGTAAAAGTACTTAACAATTTTGATGATCTTGGTCTTAAAAATTATATAACAATCTGAAGTATTTTTGGAAATTGGTCTTGAGTTATTCCTTTGAGTGTGTGAGTCACAATATTGATACTGTGAGTAAAGCCAATGCTTTGCACTTCTCCAAGATTAGCCTAACTGCTCGACCAAGCTACCTAAAAAATTAGAGCACTAGGTGGTCTAGTTTTTACCTCTGGGAACCAACGTGTGGTTGCCTGGACCCCTCCACAGTGTGCCTAGTTTTACACACTACGTAGAGGGCCAGCCTCCTACACACATACACTTTGACTGTACAATTCCACATCAAGTAGTTTTGCTCAGACTTCTTCTGACTTCTTCAGCCCTGTCTGACAGCAGTGCTGCCATCAGACAGGGACGGTAGGCTACACATCAGTACATAGTCACGTGCAGGAATCTGACTATAGAAATGAATCCCATGCCCTATTGTCTACTAGTGACTTATAGGTTCTTAATGTCAGCCCTGCTCTATTATCTACTAGGGACTAACAGGTTCTTAAGGTCAGGCTGCTGTATTATCTAATAGAGACTTACAGGTTCTTAAGGTCAGCCATGCCCTATTACATAATAGGGACTTGCAGGTTAAGGTCAACCTTGCCTTATTATCTACTAGGGACGTACAGGTTCTTTATGTCAGACCTGCCGTATTATGTACTTGGGACTTATATAAAACTGTGTTTTAGGGTGGTATTTGTTCCTTTTAGGCATCTGGTACTTCATTTAGAGGAAGTGTGACAGGGACATGTCTGCAGACTTAGGGTACAGATAGTGTCAGTTCCCACATGCATTACTTATACTTCTTTGTGCTGACAAGTTGACTAGGATGTTCATTGACCTACATAATGTGTGTGCTTTTGTGTATGGTCTTACATAGTTTCAATGTTGTTTTTCTAAGTGAGTGCTTGGCATTGTGTATTCATTCCCACATTCGCCAAAGCAGCAGTCCACCCTCCACATTATGACCATGGCTGAGCCACCATGGTCCAACCACCTGCACCACCAGGTTTCCGTCGGTCGGCAGCCTGACGGTGCCAGCAGAGCTGCCCTGCGGATTATGAGTGTCCTTCCTGCCGGCTTTTGCATTGCAGTTCCTCCACCATGCAAAGGCTGGTGGAGACAGGGTGCTGGGAGCCCCAAGGGGGTTCCTGCACTGCCCATGCACTTGGAAAGGGCAGTGTGGTGGCCCCATTGGACTGCTCTATCATGCTTTTCACTGCCTGAGTCACAGGCAGTGAAAAACACTATGGCTGCTGTTGCACCAATTGCACGCAACATTGCCACGGGCTCGATTATGAGCCGTCGTCAATGTTGTGGCCTGTTTCTGCCCTCTGGCCCAGTGGGAAACTCATAGTAGGTCCAGTGGGCAGAAAACCAGAGTGACGGTTTTCCATCCTAAAGAGTTTGGCAGGCGACCTCTGCCACCCACCAAACTCAAAATGAGGGCCTCAGTTGCCACATAGATGACACTGACCTACTGTTGTAGGTACTGACTACTGTTCCACCACCAAGGCCAGACATATGTACAGATTTTATCACATTAATTCACAATTTGTCTGCTGTCAAATGTCAGTCAGACAGACTTGGGTGAAACGTGTGTTGCTCTGTTAAATGTGTGTTTTTTGGAAATGGCGTCTCTGGTTGGCGGTCAATTTGCTATCTGTCTAAGCAGGGACCCTCACTCAAGTCAGGATTAGGGAGTTACACTCCTAAAACAACCCCTGCTCACCCCCTTGGTAGCTTGGCACAAGCAGTCATGCTTATCTCAGAGGCAATGTGTAAAGTATTTGTACAAACACACACAGTAACACAGTAAATACACCACAAAAGGACTCCACACCAGTTTAGATAAATAGCCGATATTTATCTAAATCAAACAGGACTGAAACAACAAAAATCCAACATACACAAGGAAAGATACAAATTTTAATAGTTTAAATCCCAATAAAAACTCTTGGAAACACAATAGCTCCAACTGGGGCTATAAGGAGGTAGTTGATGGAGTCATTCCCAACAGTCCAAAGCCACTTGCTAGGAGGGTGGCGGCAGTCCAGGAGTCACACGGACCCACAGGTAAAGTGCCTTTGGTAATGGGGAAAACAAAACAGTGCTCAGAGTCGGAGAGGTTAGACATCGCTGGATCTGGTGCAGCGTTGGCTCCTTTGTGAAAAACAGGGGAGGTGATGGTCGTCGGAGTGACACATTTGTCCTTTATGATCTGGTGGGGTCAATGCATCTGGTGGGTCAAGATGCAGTCAAATGACCTCTTGTGATTACTGGGAACACGACACTCGGGACTCATGATATTGCAGGACTTTAGCGGGGCATTGGGCCTGTGGCATCGATCAGGGTCATATCACTCCAGCGGGGACCATGGCTTCGGGTTGTAGACAGCGGCATTAAATTGTGCAGCGGTGCAGGTTCTGGAGTCGTCTGGAGTCGATGTGCCTGTTTTTTCTTGATTTTCAGGCCTGCTTTTACTCCCAAGGACCCAAGAACTGGATTGGCATGTCAGGGTCCTCATCAGGACTGCCCAGGTGCTGACAGGTGAAGCCTTTGCTTTTCCTAAGTCTTCTTAACAGGAAGCAAGGTCAGTCCAAGCCCATGGAGAAACTTCACAAGCAGGATACACAGCAAATTCCAGTCTTTGTCCTCTCTCAGGCAGAATCAGCAACTGCAAGCCAACATAGCAAAGGACACACAGCAAAGGAGAAGTACACCTCTGCACAGCTTTTCAGCTCTTCTCCTTGGCAGAGGTTCCTCTTGATCCAGAAGAGTTCTAAAAGTCTGGGGTTTGGAATCCACTACTTATACTCATTTCTGCCTTTAGAGTAAGTAAACTTCAAAGGAAAGTCTGTGTTGTTCACAAGATCCTGTGTTGCCCAGGCCTGGCTCCAGAAACCCTCCAGGGGGTTGGAGAATGCATTGTGTGAGGATGGGCACAACCCTTTGAGGTGCAGGTATCAGCTCCTCCTTCCCACTCTAGCCCAGGAATTCCCATCAGGATATGCAGGACACGCCTTATCTCCCTTTGTGTCACTGTTTAGATTGAACTCACAAACAGCCCAACCGTCAGTCTGACCCAGATGTGGATTCCACAGGCAGGCGGAGGCACAGAATGGTTAAGCAAGAAAATGCCCACTTTCTAAAAGTGGCAATTTAGAATAAAGAATCTAAAAACCAATGTTATCAAAAGATATATTTTTATATTATGAGTTCAGAGATCCCAAAGTCCAGATCTCTATCTGCTCCCAATGGGAAATGACACTAAAAAAATATTTAAAGGCAATACCCATGTTAACTTATGGGAGAAATAGCCCTTACAATAGTGAAAAACAAATGTAGCAGTACTTCACTATCAAGACATGTAAAACACACCGGTACATGTCCTACCTTTTGAATACACTACACCCTGCCCATGGGGCTTCCTTGGGGCTATTTCGGAGTGACTTCTATGTAGTAAAAGGGAAGGTTTGAGCGTGGTAACTGGGTACACTTGCTACATTGAATTGGCAGTTTAAAACTGCACACAAAGACACTGCACTGGCAGGTCTGAGACATGTTTACAGGGCTACCCATGTGGATGGCACAATCAGTCCTGAAGGTCTACTAGTAGAGTAGCTTTTGATTTACAGGCCTTGGGCACCCCAAGGGTACTTTACTAGGGACTTACTAGTTAATCAATATGCCAATTATGGAAAAGCTAATTACCAATATCTTAGATAGAGAGCACTTGCACTTTAGCATTGGTCAGCAGTGGTAAAGTGCCCAGATTATCAAAACCAGCAAAAACGAAGTCCAGCACACAGTCAAAAATACAAGAAGCAGAGCCAAAAGGACAGGGGAGACCACACCAAGGATGCCAGTTCTAAAAGGGAGGGCAGGTTACTATTACCTTTCTAAACTTCATCACATTGGGGAAAGTATTGGACTTTGTGGGGGGACAGATTTACTATTACAATTTCAAATTTGAGCTGTTCATGCTAACTATTCCATTACAATTAATCATATTTGTTGGACTTTGGGGAGGGAGTCATATTTACTATTTTCACTCGAAATATAAAAATATCAGGGAAAATGCTGCATTTTAGGTATTTCAAATTAACTACTACCATGAACTGATATTATGCATTAGAATACATTACAGAAATCAATTTTAATTAACCCAAAAATGTAAGTCATGCAACCTAAAACAAAGTAAATGAATGAATAGCTATAATTAGTGTTCATATCAATACATTTCTAAATAAATATTTAAAAAAATAACACATTTTTTAAATGTAAAATTAAGTAATATAAATGTAAACTCCCAATGTAAAAATTTACACAGGTTACAAAAATACATTAATTGAAAAGCACTAAATATATAAAAAATATTTAACTTCAACTATAAATTATTTTTAATGACCAAAAAAAAAAAATGTTTAATCAAATTATGTAGCAACATTATTATTCATGTTTTTAAAAGATAACACAATTAAAACACACTTGAAAAATGAATTAAAAGATGAATAAACTTTGCATATGAAAAATTGAATTTTGCATACTTAAAAACAAATAAATAAAAAAATAACTTCTTGTAAAATGTTAAAAATTGAAAAAGATAATTACCACAACAACAATTTTAAACCCATCAGATTAAAAAAATCTAAATTACTTCCCACCCTTTTCTCGTATGCACCTAATATCAGGTTTCTAAAATTACTATACACATACTTCAAAAACAAACCCAAATTATATTTTAAAAATCATATTACGTACATTACAACAATATAATACACAACATATTTCACAATTATAAAACAAATACTATCAATATTTCTACCTGTGATATTCTGACACAATATTTTTGACCTCATAATATTTAAGGCACACTATTTGTTTCTCGTGGTATTTCTTCCACAAAGTTTTATTGGACCATCACTGTAGTACCTGACACAGGTTTTAAAAAGCTTCTTATCAGTGCTTGTGTTGAGGACTGTTGCTGTTGTCCTTCAACCATTGTCACTCACAAGGATATCTGCCATAATCTTGATTGACTACATTCTCCTCTTCCTGAATCTTAGTAGGGGGATCAGAACATGAAGGGCCTTGTGAACGTGCACTGCTGCTCACACTAACTCAGAAAGCCCAGGAGACATCATAATTAAGGTTATCCAAGTGGAAAGAAATGGCAAAAGTAACAGCAGTTCTAGTGACAGCCATGATTCGTCCATTTACATCTCAGCACATAATACAGTTTCTACCATTTTACTAAGCAAAAGATGCATGTTACAATATTGGGAGTCTATTATAGTTCAAGCGGGATCCAAAAGGAACATAATACTGTATAGGTGTAATTGGCACCACTAAATCTCATTTGATGACTGACGTAATCAAATGCCATATGTTTCTTCCTGACTAGCATTCATATTTTAAATGGCAACCGATGACATTAGTGCCTTTCTGTAGAATCATCACAGTTGGCCAACTGGTGGTAATGGAGAATGGCATAAAATATATACAGGTGAATACAAATATCACTCTGGTTAGGGGTAGTTTGGTTGTCAAGGAAATAGTCATTGGTCCGTTATTATTGAAGCACTTTAAATCCAAATCCTCTAGAGAAATGTCCATTAGATTCAGAAATGGTCTACGTGGAATTGAGAGGTGGCAATAACAACCCTGAGAATATGTGATAAATATCTTCACTCATAATGATTTATACTTGCTACCAAAAACAATATATTGCAAAGTGATCAGTATTAGTTGTATTCCTTTGTCATTGCATGGCACTATCAGTTTAATCCCTGCAACTTGTGGTTGAGAAAATCCTTTTTTTCAGGAGGAAATGTGAGGTTTGCAAAAGTGGAGTGACTGGATTCAGGCAAAATATAGGAATTATACTGTTACTCATTATATTCCAGGCCAACCTTTATTAAAACCAATACTGGTGAACTCCCATACTTTCTGAGTGAATCAAAAGTAGGGTGCTTTTTGTAGTCTATCAAGGGATACTAAAGCTAAGACTATGGATAGATCTGATGTACCTTTCACCATGATAATTTAGTCTTATAAGAGATACAGGCCCTCATTACAACCCTGGTGGTAAATCCCGCTTACTGCCATGCAGAAGACCGCCAACATACCGCTGCGGCCGCGGAATATCGCTACAGGTATTACGACCCACAGCGCGGAATCCGCCACAATACAGACACCCACACAAGTCCGCCACACCAAAGGTCAGTGATAAACTGGCGATAACAAAACCGACACCGTAACACCAACAAGAACACACCCACACTATCACGACCCACGAATCAACGCAGCGATCCTTCAACCGCGGTCATCCATTGGCGGTACACACCGCCGCGCTCAAAATTCACACACATATACAAAACACAACCAGATTGGACAATTTGAAATACACACACATGATACACATATACACACCACACCCACACACCCAATCCAATATAACGCACACACCCACATTACCCACAAACCCTTACAACCAAAAATTTGGAAGAAGGCCAGAGAGGGAGATTAGCTAACACAACACCAGCATCCACAGACACACAACACCATCACTTATACAACATCCACACACCTCAAACAACACACACCAACACATCTCCCCACACATCACAACAGACAGCACCTCACACATCACCCACACCACATCATGGCACCTCAACAGCACCCAAGGTTTTCTGAGGAGGAGCTCAGGGTCATGGTGGAGGAAATCGTCTGGGTAGAGCCACAGCTATTCCGATCACAGGTGCAGCAGACATCCATTGCAAGGAAGATGGAGCTATGTTGCAGAATTGTCGACAGGGTCAACGCAGTGCGACAGCATCCAAGAACTAGGGATGATATCAGAAAGAGGTGGAACTACCTACGGGGGAAGGTGTGTTCCGTGGTCTCCAGACACCAGATTGCTGTACAGAGGACTGGCGGTGGACCCCACCTCCTCCACCACAACTAACAACATGGGAGGAGCAAGTCTTGGCAATACTGCATCCTGAGGGCCTCGCAGGAGTGGCAGGAGGACTGGACTCTGCTAAGGCAAGTCTGTACTACCTTTTCCCCCCACCCCAACTGCATGCCATCACATACTCCCACCCTTACCCTCACACCCATCACCCCAACAACCCACAGATACCCCACCAACACAATCCACACATCCCAAAACCAAGCCCTGCATGTACCATCAATGCATGGACACCCATCACCCAAGCATGTCCAGTACGGAGACTCACTCATGCCCCAAAACCACCAATCACACAAGGACCAAGCCAATAATGCAAGCACTGGAGTAGAGGGTCAACCACCCATTGCACACAATGGCACACACAGATACAATAATTATGCATTTACACCCCAACAGGACCCCTACCCAATGTTACCGGACATGAGGTGCCACACATATCCAGTCCCCCCACAGAAGAGGCCCATCAGGGACCTCGGGACAGTCGGTTCCTCGGACATTGTCACAAGCCACCACAGAGCCTCCCCCCTCAGGAAACACCAGCACAGCATCCACCCAGCGGGCCCATCCCTCTGTCCCCAGGACACGTCAATCAGCAGTGTGTCCACCGCTACAGGGTAACCAGGCAAACCCACCAACCCAAGAAAATCAGGGACCTGGGGGCAGTGGCAGTGGGCACACTGTTCAGGGGACAGAAGCACAGGATGACAGGGAAACTGGGAGGACTGCTGTGCGACAGGGGGAGGACAGGCCCAGGGAACCCACTCTCCACAAGGAACTCTCCGACATCATGGCAGCTTACCATCATTCCCAGGAGACGATGGCCATGGTACTGGCCAAGTTTCAGGAGACCCAGCGGCTTCAGGAGGAACACTACCTTGGGATCAGGGAGAACTTGAAGTCCATTAACAACACCCTGGTAACCATTGCAGGGGTGCTGGCAGACCTTGTCAACACCAGGAGGGACACAGTGGCACAAGAAGGGGCCCCTGACACTAGCCTGGACGATGAACAGCCCTCCACCTCTGCTAGCGCTAGTGGACAGGAGACACCGCCACAGGAACAACAGGATACCAGCACCCTACCCCCTGCAGATGGAGAACCGCCCCGCAAACGGTCCCTGAGATCCAGGAACAAGACAGAGAACATTGCCAAGACCCCCATCAGGAAATGAGACCCCCCTGAATGTCACCCTTCTGTCCCACTATGTCACCCTATCCATCCTTAAACTGCCATTGCTCCACTTCCTATGCCCCTTTGGACAATGCACCTGTGAAACAAATAGACTGGACTCTGACATGGACATTCCTTCACCATCCTCCCAGCCCATTTTACAACCCAATCCACTTATTAGCACAGGAATAAACACACTTCAATCACAATGTGTAATTGCAATAACTATGGAATATAGCAATGTCAATTTACTTGTTCACACACCAATGTAACACAGCTGTATGCTGGCAGTAAACATAGCAGAGGGCACAAAGTGGGACCCAGATCTTGGAAATAGAAAGTCAAAGTGACAAGTCAGGGTCCATACACGAAAAGAAAATGACAGACTTATGCTAGCTCAAACAATAGAATGAGATGTGGGAAGCAGTGACATCTTCTTACCTGTGTCTCACTGGAAGTATTGAATGATGATGTTGTTTCTGTTGTCGATATCCTCTTCTTCTGCCTCCTCTTCTTCACTGTCCACAGGCTCCACAGCTGCCACAAGACCACCATCTGGCCCATCCTCCTGCAGAAAATGCACCTGGCATCGCAAAGCCAGGCATCGCAAAGCCAGGTTGTGCAGCATACAGCGGGCCACGATTATCTGGCACACCTTCTTCGGTGAGTAGTATAGGAAGCCACCTGTCACATGGAGGCACCGGAATTCGGCCTTCAGGAGGCCGAAGGTGCGTTCGATAACCCGCCTAGTTCGCCCATGTGCCTCATTGTAGCGTTCCTCTGCCCTTGCCCTGGGATTCCTCACTGGGGTCAGTATCCATGACAGGTTGGGGTGACCAGAGTCACCTGCAAATGTCGAGGGACAACTGTTAGACACACACTAACCCTTAGGGACAGTACCATACCCAGACACCTATGTCAACTGTATTGGGACCTTGGCCTCACCTATTAGCCACACACAGTGCCTCTGGAGTTGCCCCATCACATAAGGGATGCTGCTATTCCTCAAAATGTAAGCATCATGCACAGAGCTAGGATACTTGGCATTCACATGGGAGATGTACTGGTCTGCCAAACACACCATCTGCACATTCATAGAATGGTAGCTCTTCCGGTTTCTGTACACCTGTTCATTTCTGCTGGGGGGTACAAATGCCACATGTGTACCATCAATGACACCAATGATGTTGGGGATATGTCCCAGGGCATAAAAGTCACCTTTCACTGTGGACAAATCCTCCACCTGAGGGAACACAATGTAGCTGCGCTTGTGTTTCAGCAGGGCAAACAACACTCTGGACAACACGTTAGAGAACATTGGCTAATACATCCCTGATGCCATGGCCACTGTTATTTGAAAAGACCAACTGGCCAGGAAATGGAGTACAGACAGGACCTGCACTAGAGGGGGTATTCCTGTGGGATGGTGAATAGCTGACATCAGGTCCAGCTCCAACTGGGCACACAGTTCCTGGATGGTTGCTCAATCAAGTCTGTATGTGACTAGGATGTGTCTCTCTTCCATTGTCGACAGGTCCACCAGGGGTTTGTACACCGGAGGATGCCGCCATCTCATCACCTGCCCCAGCGGACATGCCCTATGAAGGAGAACCGTGAGCAGAGAGTCATCCAACACTGAGGTATCACAATGTCTTATTTTCAGAAACGTTATTAATCTGCAATGTGCCGGTATCTGTCTATATTCCCGGCCTAGATAGGTGTGATGGAGTTAACATCCATCCCATGTGGCCTCCTGAAATGGCAGCTGCCTGACCTATAAGGTGGGACAAGGGGATATGAGGTAACTGTGCTGGCGTTCTACACCGTCGTGGTGGGCGGTCGAAGACCGTGGCTCAATTCTGCATTGGTTAACATTGGGCCCTTTGGGTCCCAGGAGCCAATGACGATGTACGCTGGCGGTGACGGTACGCACTGCCGTGGATGTGACTGCCATTTTCTGTCTGTTCCCTCACTTTATACCTGACCTTCAACAGGAGAGGACCTACACTGCAAGTGCTGCTGTGACCTCAGTCTGGAAGCGACAATGGCTCATGTGTCTGGGGAAAGGGCCCCTGCCTTTACTTCGGAGGAGTTGGAGAAACTAGTGGATGGGGTCCTCCCCCAGTGTACACAACTGTAGGGTCCTCCAGACAAACAGGTGAGTACACTGTGAGTATGCTGCATGGGCAATGCCTGTTTTCAGTGGTGTGGATGGAAGATACATGGGGGGCTGAGGCCTGCATGTGCAGATGGTGAGTGTATGTGCGTCAGGGCAAGGGTGGGAACTGGGGGGCAATGATTATGATGGTCCGGACGGGTATGTAATTTCCTTTCCCCCTCTAGGTCAGCGCCCACCAGAAGAAGGGTATTTGCCGTGCCATCGTCAAGGTCATCTGGACCCTGGGGGTCTACCACAGATGGAGCACCCACTGCCGGAAAAGATAGGAAGACCTGCGCCGCTGGAGCAAGAAGACGGCGGAGGCCCAGCTGGGGATGGCCTCCCAACATGGGAGGGGTGTCTGTCGCACCATGACCCCCCAGATGTTCTGGATCCTCGCGGTGGCCTATCCGAAGTTGGATGTGCGCTTGAGGGAATCACAGGAGCCACAAGGGGGTGAGTATACTCTCATTCAGCTGACTCTGAGCGCATTATGGGTGTCTGGGTGGGGGAGGTGGGCAGTGGGTTCGCCTAGGCCAGGGTGAACTTGGTAGGCAAGGTCCCTTGTGAGGCAGGCTATGTGCACCCCAACCCCACCAGTGGTAAGAGCCATCTATACCTAGTCAGGTTCCTGTAACTTCCAGGTGTCCAGCAATTGTTCATAGGCCTCGTCCCCCATGGTTAGCTGAAATTTCTGGGAACTGTTAGTGCATGGCGTAGTGCAGAGGGCTGCTCCATGTGTGTTGTGTCCGCCAACGGTAGTGGTGTTGCATGCACTGAACATGTCTTTCTTCTGTCTTTCCCCCCTCTTTTTGTGGTCTCCCTGTCCTTGTGTGCAATATCATCATCAGGCGGAGGAGCATGGACAACGAAGCAGGAGGGAGCTGCAACCCACTTGGCCCTGGAGGGCGAAACAATGGAGTCTGAAGCCACCAGTGGGACGGAGGGCGAGGGGAGCTCCACGGCCGAGACAGCAGCAGACAGCAGTGACAGCGACTCTTCCTCTGATGGGAGATCCCTTGCGGTGGCGGGCACCTCTGTGCCCATCGCATCAACAGGTACAGCCGCCAACCCACCACCAGCACCGCCCTCCCAGCAGCCCC
The DNA here is from genome assembly GCF_031143425.1 of Pleurodeles waltl. Classification (NCBI taxonomy): domain Eukaryota; kingdom Metazoa; phylum Chordata; class Amphibia; order Caudata; family Salamandridae; genus Pleurodeles; species Pleurodeles waltl. The sequence goes on from NC_090444.1 coordinate 494,483,704, forward strand.
TCAGCGTGTGTCCTGTGCCCGCTCACCCAGGAGGGTGGGCATCTCCTTCGCCCCAGGCACCTCAGGCCCTGCCCCAGTCAGCCCTGCTGCCCTCAGTAAGGAGGCAATTGACCTCCTGAGATCCCTCACTGTTGGGCAATCTACCATTGTGAATGCCATCCAGGGTGTAGAGAGGCATTTGCAACAAACAAATGCATACCTGGAGGGCTTTCATTCTGGGCAGGCAGCCCAAGAGAGAGCATTTCAGGCTCTGGCCTCAGCACTGATGGCAGCCATTGTCCCTGTGTCCAGCCCCCCCTCCAACGTCCTCCACCCAGACCCAATCCCCTGTATCTCAGCCTATCCCAAGCACACCATCAGACCAGCATGCACACTCATCAACACACAAGAGTGGCTCAGGCAAACATGAGCACCACACATCCCCCAGGCACTCACACGAGCACCATCCCCATGCAGACACAGCGATATCCACTGCCTCCACAGTGTCCCCCTCCTCCACATCCTCCTCCTCCCTCCCTGTCTCGTCTCCACTCACACCTGCATGCACTACATCCTCAGCCACTGCCTCTAGCACCAGCATGCCCATCAACACACACCGCTCATGTGCACTCACCACCCCACTACCATTCACACATCCCCAGTGTCCTCTCCCAGTGTGTCAGTGAGCCCTCCTCCCAAAGTACACAAACGCAGGCACACACCCACCCAACAGCCATCCACCTCACAACAGCCTCCGGCCCATGCACCTTCACCCAAATTCAGCAGACCTACACCTCCTACAACCACTACCTCTTCCTCCACTCCCAAACCCCCTACATTTTCCCATCCCAGTGTGTCTAAAAAACTTTTCCTGGCAAACCTTGACCTCTTCCCTTCATCTCCCCCCATCCTTCCCCTAGGGCCAGGCTTTCCAGGTCCCAGCCCAGCACCTCAGCCACCAAAACCTCAGGCACAGTGATGCCAGCAACTGCGGGGTCATCGAGTGTGCCTCACATCAGGGCTCCCAGTGTTCCACGTAGCGAGGGCAAGGACATTCCGCCACCTGCCAAGGTGAAAAAGGTGCCCACATCCCAGAGAAAGAAGCCAAAATTACCAGACACCAAGGGCTCAGCAAAAAAACAAAGGGGATAATGGCAAGACAACTGCGGCACCATCAAAGCAGGGGAACGGCCAAAAGCTGAAAAGCAGGTCAGGAGAGGGCATGGTGGCACCGACTGAGGGACCAGTGTCACACTTTCTGTCCACGACCACGCCAACCTGTATGGCGGCGAACACCGCTAGCTGCCCCGCCACCACAACCGCCACCTGCACCGCCCCCTGCACCGCCTCCTGCACCGCCCCCTGCACCGCCCCCTGCACGTCTACAGCCTCAACGACAGTCCCCAGCCTCTTCCCCAGTGGGCAGCCGTCCTAGGCTGCAGGAGATGTCCTGCTGTGTCCCTCAGCAGGTGCTGACCCATGCACCGCTGCCAGCACCGCCGCAGCAGACACCACCGCAAGCACCGCCGCAACAGACACCGCCGCAAGCACCACCGCCTGCACAGCCCCTGGCACGTCTACAGCCTCAGCGACAGTCCCCAGCCTCTTCCCCAGTGGGCAGCCATCCGAGGTTACAGGAGACATCCTGCTGTGTCCCTCTGCAGGTGCTGACCCATGCACTGCTGGCAGCACTGCCGCAACAGACACTGCTGCAAGCACCGCCACCGGCCCCACGGCGTCCTCGGACACAGGCACCACTGCTGACATGGCTACCATCCCCAGTGGTCAGTCGTTTGAGGCTGGAGGAGAGTTCCTGGACCCTGGGCAGCTTCCATGAGGCATTTCTTCCATCACTGTTTGCACCTGCAGGTGGAAGACACAGCCGCAGCAGTGTGGGGTATGTCGCTGCCTCCATGGCGTATCATGCTACATGAACCAAGCAAATCTCGTGGCATGCACACCCAGGTAAAGGGAATTGTACCGGCCACACTGCACGTGGAGCACTCAGGGCACCAGGCCCCATCCAAAACAAGTGGAGAAAGGCATCCACTACCTCAGTCCTTGGCAGGATGAAGCACTCTCGGCACAAAGCCCTCTCCAGAACCAGTGGAGTATCACATCCACTACCTCAGTCCTTGGCAGGATGAAGAACTCTGGGCCCGAGGCCCCCTCCAGAACCAGTGGACTATCACATCCACTGCCTCAGTCCTTGGCAGGATGAAGCACTCTGGGCACAAAGCCGGCTCCAGAACTTGTGGAGTATCACATCCACTACCTCAGTCCTTGGCAGGATGAAGCACTCTGGGCACCAGGCCCCTCCAGAACCAGTGGAGAAAGGCATCCACAACCTCAGTCCTTGGCAGTATGAAGCACTCTGGGCACCAAGCCCCCTCCAGAACCAGTGGAGAAAGGCATCCACTACCTCAGTCCTTGGCAGGATGAAGCACTCTGGGCACCAAGCCCCCTCCAGAACCAGTGGAGACTGTTATCCACTTGAGAGACTGTGGCTTTGCACTTCCTAGGATAAAGCAGTGGGCAAACCACCCACTGGAGAGACTTGTGAGACTGTAGCTTTGCACTCCCCAGGATAAAGCAGTGGGCAAACCACCCACTGGAGAGACTTGTGAGACTATGACTTTGCACTCCCCAGGATAAAGCAGTGGGCAAACCACCTACTGGAGAGACTTGTGAGACTGTGGCTTTGCACTCCCCAGGATACATGAATGGGCATGGAGCCCCCTCGTGCAGCAGTGGCATCGTGCATTCATCAGGCTGAGGTGCCCCCCCTCCCCCTGAGGTGCCTGTATATTTTTGATCTGATGCTCCAGCAGTGTTCTCTCCTTTTCCAGTCAGGTAACATGTATGGGCCTCGCCCATGCATTTTGGGCCCAGTGGTCCACGGACAATGATTAGTAGGCTATCCGGACTTGTGTAGTTGGTGTACATATTTGTATATACTGAATTTTGACTTTTGACTAATTAATTTTTAATGATTACAATCGATACAATCATTTCCTTTTGTCCTTGCGTTCTTCCAGTGGGTGAGGGGGTATATGTAATGTTGCTACATGTATTTGTGTGTATGTTGTTGTGTGTGAGGGTGAGGGTGAGGGTGGGGGTGTTGCGTGTGTGTGTCACTCTCTTTCCTCCCCCCTCCCCTGTGTTGTAGGTGCAGTACTCACCGTGGTCACAGCCGCTGCTGGTAAACCAACATGGGAAGTACGTGTAGTTCGGGCTCCATGGCGTCCTGGTTCCTCGTTGGGTGTCGAGAGGTGAGTGTTTTCCCTTCTGTGTATTGTTTCTGCCGTGCTTTTGATAGCGTTGGTTCCGCCCCGCAAAAGGTGGCGGATAGGCCTCTTGTGATACAGTGGGTGGTACTTTGTCTCCCACCTGTCTGTTGGCGGTGTCCGTCACGCTGTTTGTTTCAACCGCCGTGGCGGTCAGAGTGTTAAAGTGGCTGTCTATGTTGGTGGTTTCCACCATGGTCGTAATCCCATTTTTTTTCTGCCGGCCTGTTGGCGGTATTACCGCCGCTTTAACACCGACCGCCAGGGTTGTAATGAGTGCCACAGTATGTCTGAGCTTTGTTTTATTTAAAAAAAATATTGATATAGAATCAGTAGTAAATTCCTATTTAAACCTCAGGATTTGACCTCTGATTAGGTGAGGTCTTCATGGTAGAATTGTCACCAGAGGGCAAGCCAGCTACTTTCAATTTGAGAGCGGACTTTTGAAGCTGTGCTGAAGGTGACCACGATGGGCAAACATTTTCACTGTTCCAGCTTATCTTTGATAAGTAACAGTTGAACAACCTGCTCAAAGGTATGCTGTGCAACCCATCTAGAGACACTCAAAAGGCAGGTTTCGTTATTAAATACAGTAGTTGAAATTTAGTAGAGTATTTACTAAATTGTGTTAGGGTGTTAGGAACAGCCCTCTAAAATGTTAGGAATGTTCTCCTTGTTTTTGCTGGTCACAACATGCTTTACTGATCTTGTTAAATTATGTGTGGTTACCATTCATACTTTATGCACTAGACTGAGAATGGTAAAATAAACATTGTAAACTACATGTCCTTGTTTCTTAGTGCCATCTTTGAGTGTGCTGTTCACAAATAAAACATTGTTTGGATTGCCACTGTGTCCCTCAAATTTGCACAGAATTGAAAGTAACTTGAAAAAACTGCCTATGCAAGATTACACAGCTGTTCCTTGCCATGGCTTTGGTCCTTTGTTGGAAAGTGGATTATTTGCATGGGTACGTATGTACCTGCACTTAGCAGTAGGCCACTAACCCACACTAGGTCCAGTTAAGTCTCTATAAATTAACCCCAGCTCATTCCTTGGTAGCTAGGCAATGAGCAACAAGGCTTAATTTAGGAGACCAAGAGTGTAAAGCATTTAAGTGTCATAAAACAGTAATAAAATGAAACATAGTAAACAGTTAAACATTTCAAACCAATTTATAAATGTAGGAAATATTTTTATCTTTAATTTTACACCATAACAAATAAAATCAGATAGGGGGAACTGGAAATATGCATTTTTAAAGAATAAATGTTTTTTAGCTCTTAGAAACTGAAAATGACACTCAGAATATATGGTTGCATCTCAACCGGGGCAAAGCCAAAATTTGAGGCCGACTGCAATGGAGCCCTGCTCAGCTCCTGCAAGGGGTAGGCCTTGGTCAAAAATTTACCTTTGGGCTCAGGGTCTCATTACGAGGCAGGCGGTCTTCAGACAGCCAGACCCACTGTGGCTGTCAGGACTACTGCTGCTGTGGCGGACCAGCCCTCACATAAAGACCCTGGCAGTGAGACTACCAGGTTTCTGCCACCGTCACTGGGATCGGTGATCCTGGCACAGGCAGAGATCGTAATCCACCAGGACAGTGCTGCCCTGCAGATTACGACCTTGTTCTCCGCCAGCCTTTTCATGGCAGTTTCAGAACAACAGGGCCCCTGCACTTCCCATGCACTTGGCAGGGGCAGTGCAGGGATCCGCCTGCCCAGCACCGTCACAATGTTCACTGTCTGCTTTGGAGACAGTGAACATTTTGAGGGTGCTGGTGCACCCTGCGGGCTACAGCATTGCTGCTGGCTAGATTACGAGCTGGAGACAATGCTGTAGCCTGTTTCCCACTAGGCCGGTGGGTGGTAACCGAGGTTTCAGCCAACCGACCTAGTGGGAAACTCCTACTAAGTCCAGCAGAGTGGTCGCCACTTTGATGGCGGGCGCCCTATCGGGAGGATGATGGACGGGATTTCTCGTACACCAATTTCATAATGAGGGCCTTAGACTTTCTTTGAAGATTTTTCTCACCAGACAAAGTCGCAGATTGGATCTGACCTCCCTGGATCCCTCTTCAGATACTCGTCGCAAGAGACCTTGGTGAAGAATTCTACTGTTGGACTTCATTGTTTTTTTGGGATGGAAACCTTCATCTGGGCCGAAGTTGAAATTGGATCTGATGTCCCTGGAGCCCTCCTCAAATACGCTGGCAGCTCCGGTCAACTTATTGCATTCAGACTTTGTCACTCTTTTAGAGCTTTTTCTCCTCGACGTAGTATGACCCTCCACAGCTAGCTGATTTCAAGTCGATGTCATCAGATTGCCTTTCTGGGAGCCCTGGTGAACTCCTGGAAGTCTAGTGGACTTCAGTGGAACGAACCTGCAAGTCAGGATGGGTCGCAGTTGGCATTGGCATTTTACCAAAAGTTCTCCATTCTTCTCCAAACCTCTGGATCTTCTTCCAGAAGGTCTTTGAAGGTCATTCATGATTCCACAGCTCACCCCCAAGGTTCCAGAAGCTCTGAGTTTCTCCTTGAGGGGTAGGACTCAAACTCCCAGAATGCACCTGGCTCAAACCTAAAAATGACCACTGGACAGTGGTCAGATGGTTAGTATCTTCATGCTTTGATGCAGGCGACTCTGGTTAGCTATTTTCTATCTGTAGCAAACAGAAAGTCCCTTCTTGAACCAGCTGAAGCCAGACAAAGCCCTTTTTCTGGTGAAGCCCAAGTGTGCAACTGGTGCAGTCGTTCAGACTGCAATGTCCAGGTGCAGGTCAGGTCCGGGTACATGTCTTTGTTCCTGGTAGAGAGCTGAAGTGTGGGTGCAGTTCTGCCATATTTGTCCTTGCTCATGGTGTGGAAAGCAGGGAAGACAATTGTCCAATCACAGGCAGTCCACCACCCTCTTGGATGACCAAGTCCTGGTAAGTATGGCAAAAATCAATCCCTGGGAGCAATATTCTTTAAAGATTCAGTTTTGGAGGTTAGGTCTGGCTGAGTCCACCCACTGGTGTGGCTAAAATTCCTTACCACACCCCTTCCCTGCCCACTCCTAATCTAATCGAGGGGCACCTGGTTGTATGGGTTTGCAGGTCCTGAGCTGCTTGAAATGTCCTTCCCTCCTTTGAAGTCCAGTTTGGATGCTCTCCCCTCATTCTGGTTCACCATCTGCTGAGGCAGATCTCTTCCGCCAGACACTTCCTTTGTCCTCAGCCCAGGCCATGTCACACATCATCAAGGCAGTCTGGCCAGGCTGCCAGAGGCTGGCCAGTAAGAGAAGGGCAATACAGAGCTGAAGTTGGCAACTTTTAGGTATTTTTCTAAAGCTCTTTTCCTGAACTAATTATAATAAATGTAACAATAGAAAGTTGTTCATTGTATTATAACAATCAGTTTGATAGCAAACTTGAAATATCTAGCTCCTTTTGAGACTTTATTCATTAAAAATAAAGTATCCCCATTTTAGCATATGGAGTGCATTTATTACAAGGAGAGAAAAATGAATTTGGCTATTTTCCCTCACCAGGGCTTAGAAGACATATTATAGTTACACTGTACTCAACCCTGGGGGAACCTTTGGCACACCTTAGGGGTGACTTACATGTAAAAATAAGGTAGTTGAAGACTTTGGAAGTACTTTTAATTCCAAAGTTGAGTTTGAAGGTAACTTTAATTTAAAAGCAGCCAGCAAGGCAGGCCTGCCTTTAAAATGACACTGGGCACCTAAGTGTACTACCTATGCTGGGGTCCCTAAACCTATATGCCCTACCACATATTAGGGACGTATAGGTAGGGTATACTGCCAATTATAACTAGCCTAATTTGCATATCCACTTTACACAGAGCACTGGCCCTGGAACTGGTTAGCAGCACCCAGAGCACAGCTAAGAGTCAGTAACAACCAGTATCTGTCAAAACCTTTTGGGGTGACCAGGGCAAATAAGATGACTTTCCTACACTGCCCACCCCAGGTGAAAGGTGATGGGTACTAACCTACAACCTTGTAGTCCTCATCAGCTAACTGGAAAAATGTGGAAAGGCCATCTGTGTTGGAATGGCCACTCTCAGGTCTATGTTCCACTGTGAAGTCCAATCCTTGTAGGGAAATAGACCACCTTAGCAGTTTTGGGTTCTCCTCCCTCATTTTGCATGTCATGGTAGTGAAAAAGTCATAAATTTGCTTTCCAGTACTACATGTTCTACCTCTTCCATAGAAAAACGTTTCCTTATTACACTTAATGGAAACAGGTCTGGTGTCTATGGAATTGTAATGAAAAATGATTACTTATGTTGCAGTTGGATCTTAAATTCCATTTTTTTAAATGTCACCTTTAGAAAGTTAGAGGAATATTTAAAAGCCCCTAGCGCCACCAGAGCACCACTTTTCGTGATGCTTCAGTGGCGCAATGCCGTACACCGTATTTTCAAGGTGGCGTTAAGCTTAACACCACCTTGTAAATATGGCCCCTACAAACACAGCATGTTGCGTAGAAGGGGTATGCAATGGGTGTTGCTCTGGGTGTGCTTTAATTTCTCCTCGATGTTTGCTCTTTCTATGTGTACTGCATTATGCTGCACAAATAGAAAGAGCAAATCACCATTTTCAATAGTTTTTGTGCAGGAAGTTATTTCTTCCTGCACAAATCCAATCTCCGCCTCAAAGCAGCCATCTGTGCACGATGGTGCAAGGGTTGCTGTGTTGTCGCACGGCAGCAAATTCAGCACCGGTGCAGGTGGAAACACAGGGGTGAGCTGTATTCTAGTAAATATGGCACATCCCTGCATTTTGAAAATGAAGGTGGGCTGTACTACCAAAATTTGGTGCAGCGCCAAACACTATCATTTTCTATTAAATCTGGCCCTTTGTGTTTTTTCTTCTTAGCCATTTGATGCCTGCAGTCTTTCTGTGGATCACATGTGGGGGTGCAGTTGTCAGTTGGGCCTTGTGTATATTTCCTAGACTGCCACATACAATAGGAAGCTTCTGGTTCCCTGAATGGGCCATCACTAGTGTGGTGGGAGGGAGGAACTGTGGACAGCCCCACTTTCATTTGAATAGGCTGTGTCCTGCCTCTCCACAAAGGGCCAAATACCCTCTGTAGTTAGTCTAGTTCCATGGACAGGAGTGCAGAGTACCTGTGCACTTCAAAGACCTGTGTCTAGAAGCCTCTCCCACTTAAAAGGTACAGCTGGGTATAAATATTAGACCTCTGACACCAACTCTTCAGTACTCTTCTGAACCTTTGTATACTCTGCAAGGAAGAAGGGCTGCTGGACTGCTGAAAGGACCTCCAATCTGCTGGACTGATTCTTTGAAGGACTGATGTTCTGCTGTACTGGCCAGCTGCCTCCTGCTGCTGACCTCTTGCCTGAGTGAGAAGGACTGGACATGCATCTCTTGAACCCAGGACCCCAGAGTGACACCAAGGGCTAGTTGGCTCGCCTCCTGATCTAAAGCCCCAGGGACAAAACAGCTTTCAATCAACCCCGCACATTGACTGCATCATATGTACGTGTGCACTAAGTGGAGCAACCTCAGTCTTCGACCCATGGAAGTTGGCCTAAGGTGCTTTGCCAGCCATTGTATATCCAGTGGACATATCTGCTCTGCTGCACAGCGCAACCTTGAGCACAACTGACATATTGTTGCATGAATCAGAATCATCGCAGAGACCTGAGTCACCTCTGCAACCATTTCAGGACTGCTGATGTGTGGTGCATCCTCAGCATGGCAGTCTCAATGACAAAAATGGATTCTGCATCACAGCCTTGCAGCTCCTTGGAATCTATGTATTGCTTCCTCTGCAAAATGCATCCTCAAAACCATAATTCCCCTTGCAAGCCCCCATCAGCAAGGTTCTTGATGATGACAAATGACCTTGTATCGCAGCCTTGATGCACCTCAGAACTGAAGCATAACTTTGGTTGTAAAACATATCTTCAAAGTAAATCCTAGCATACAATGCAAACAAGGAATTGAGGTACTTTAATCAGGATGCCTAACTGGGTCCCAGTAGCTGGCCACTCACTCCATCATGGTCAGCCTGAATTTGTGACTTTGTCCTGTTCCTGTGCGACTACATATCCACGGTTGGCACTTTGTGCTTTTTCATGCTATTTTCACTGAAATCTTTACCATTGCATACCTCAGGTTCTACTGATTCGGTTTGTGTTGTTTGGTTTAGTTTTATTTATGAAAAATACATCTATTTTTCTAACTTGGATTAGGTCCTCTTTGTGTGCCATTTTACACTTTATTACTATTTGAAGTGTTATACAAATACTTTGCACATTGCTGATTGCTCTGTGCCAAGCTACCAGAGTGTTGAGCACACGTTATTTTAGGGTTGGCTTGTGCAGACCCTGACAAAGACTGTGGTTGCTGCTTCACCAGGGCTCACACCCCAGTCAACCAAAAACCCAATTCCTTACACCATCTAACTATTGTGGATCAGATAGTGACAATATTGACATAATACTGTTACAAAATTCATTTTACAAAATCTACTCTTGTTTACTTGAACATGATTTTCCTCATATATGAATTATACAGCAAAGTCAGAAGTGTGTTACCTTGCAATCCCCAAAGACATTCAAGTTACAAGAGTTGATTTGATTTCCTGACTTTGGAAAGACTTACTAGCCATGCCAGCCAAGCTATGTTGACTCGCAAACAAGGGACTGAGAAACCTACAACAGTATTTTTTAGAGAGAACATGGCAAAACTAGTTGTTAAAATTGTCCTTAGCTCATGCTACACTCATAGTTTACAATGAAATGCAGTCTGTCCATATTTTCTCACAAATCGCATTCATATTTGCCAGCTGAAGCTCGCTTCACTCCTATATGGAAAATTCTTACTGTGGTACCGACAGAAATCTTGAAAGACACCCGTTGGTGCAGGGAAAACAAATAATTATGGTCTCTCCTATACCTAAAACATAAGCTGCAACAAAAGCTAGTATACCTAGGGCCTGATTTATATTTTTTAGTGCTGCATTTGCGTAATTTTTTGATGCAAAAGAGGCACCAACTTACAAAATTCAATATAATTTTGTACGTTTGCGTCACTTTTGCGTCAAAAAATGACTCAAATGTGGTGCTAAAAAAGTATAAATCAGTCCCCTAATGTCTGTGCTGTATACTCATGTTGGATGCAATGAGACTCTTCTCGGGTGCAATGATGTGAAATGTGAGGTTGATCCAGCTCTCCACATGTAAGATTTCCTCTAAGTTGTGCAAACCATCCCACAAACTCTGACCTCTTACTCATTGAGTCTTATCAGAGTTAGTTTTAGATAGATTGTTCTACACATCCTGCTTTTGGTATGAGGCAGAAGTGCCCTGTGGTTTGCCCTGCAGTACAGGGAATTTTTCGAAAATTACAAGTTCCAGATGTTGCATTTGAACACTGAAAAGCCTCCAGACAGCTTCCATGGTAAATACGTCTACACCCTTACTTCCCTGAAGTCGGTGATAGAATAATACCTAATGAGCATGTTAGATTAGATCTAATTAAAGCTGCTCATGAGTGGTGGTATCTACCAGGCTGTCATCTGTGCCACAGTAGCCATGATAAAGAAGAGATACTGATGGCCCTATTTACCTAATCAAATGAAAAACTATGGCCCTCGTTATGACATTGGCGGTCAATCCCTCTTACCGCCACGCTGACTGCTGTCAACTTACTGCCGCGACTGCGGATATCCGTTCACCATATTATGACAAACAAACACCAATCCGTCAGTATTCAGCCACGGACACAAATCCGCCACACCAAAGGTCAGTGATAAACTGTGGTATCAAAACCCACACGGTTACGCCAATAGAACAGCGCCCATCACATTATGACCCACAAATCACCACGGCGGACATTCAATGGTGGTAAACCATTGGCGGTACATACCACTGTGCTCAAAATGGACACACACAAACAAAACAACACCACATTGGAAAATTCAAACAACACTCACCTGACACCCATACACACATCACACCCACACCACTACAAAACACACAACCCTTTACCAATACAACAATTGCCGGAAGAGAGACATCAAGACCACAGACACAACCAGAGCCACACACTATACACACCTATTCAACACTCATGCACCCCACATAACACACCCCAACACTTTACTCAACACACCCTCACCTACACACCTCACACAACACCCATGGCACCACAAAGATACCCCTGCTTCACAGTGGAGGAGCTAAGGGTCATGGTGGAGGAAATTATCATGGTAGAGCCACAGTTATTTGGAGCACAGGTGCAGCAGATATCAATAGCTAGGAAGATGGAGCTATGGCGGAGAATCGTGGACAGGGTCAATGCCATGGGAGAGCACCCAAGAACTAGGGATGACATCAGGAAGAGGTGGAACGACCTATGAGGGAAGGTATATTCCATTGCAGCAAGACACCAGTACGCTGTACACAGGACTGGAGGTGGACCCCTACCTCCTCCCCACAATTAACAGCATGGGAGGAGCAGGTCTTGGCAATCCTGTATTCTGAGGGCCTGGCTGGAGTAGGAGGAGGACTGGACTTTGGTAAGTCAACTCTCTACTAATACTACCCTCTATCTGCATGCCATCACATACCCCACCCTCACTCCCATCACTCCACCACCTCCCATACACCCCAACATCACATCTCACCTATCCCAATGCCAAACCCTGCATGCTCTACCATTGTATGGACACCCCTCACAGTCCTTCGTGGACACTTATCACTAAAGCATGCATACCATAGAGAACTAACAATCCCACCATACACCAACAAACACAAGTGAAAGCTGCCAGGGCAAATACAACCAAAGAGGGCAAGCCACGGATGCACAATATGTCAGACACAGAAACCATAACACATCATTTACATCCCCAAAGGTATCCCAGCCAATGTTGGGGGGAGGAGCTGCCAGCAATATCCAGTCCCCCAACTTAAGAGGCACATAGTGATTACAGCAACTCTGGTCTTCAGGATTTGGATGACCAATCTGGCCCATCAGGGATCTCTGGACAGCCAGTTACCCAGGCCCAGTAACACACCACCACAGAGCCTCCCCCATTAGGAAATACCACCACAGCACCCACCCAGCGTACCCACACCACTGTCCACAGGACACGTCAATCAGCAGTGTGTCCACCTCTACAAGGACCCCAGGCCATACCTCGCCCCCAAGACAATCAGGGACCTGGGGTCAGTTGCAGTGGGCACACGGTTCAGTGGACAGAGGCAGAGGACAACAGGGAAACTGGGAGGACTGCTGTGTGCCAGGGGGAGGACAGGCCCAGGGAAACGATGCCAAGTACATGCCCCTGTGTCATCCATGTGTGCAGATGTCGTCCATAGACTAGTAGGCCATGTCCCAGGGATTGCACAGTGGAGCCCAAGAGTGCGGCATAGTGCAGGGGGCTTCTGTGTCTGTCGTGTCCACCAACGGTAGCGGTAATGCATGCACTCAACATGTCTTTCTTCTGTCGTCCTCCCCCCTTTGTGGTCTCCCTGTTCTTGTGTGCATTAGCATCATCAGGCGGAGGTGCAGTGTCACAGGAGAACGAGGGAGCTGCATCCCACATGTCCATGGAAGGCGAAACGACGGACTTGGAGTTCACCAGTGGGACGGAGGGCGAGGGGAGCTCCACGGCGGGGAAAGGAGCTGACACCAGCGACACGGACTCGTCCTCTGATGGGAGCTCCCTTGTGGTGGCGACAACATCTGTACCCCCCGCATCTACAGGTACAGCCGCCACCCCCCCCTACCAGCACCACCCTGCCAGCAGCCCCTCAACCTTTGCCCCGTGCCCGCTCACCCAGGAGGGTGAGCTTCACCTTCGACCCAGGCACCTCAGGCCCTTCCCCAGTCACCCCTGCTGCTCTCAGTGAGGAGGCCATTGACCTCCACAGGTCCCTCACTGTTGGGCCGTCTACCATTTCGAATGACATTCAGGGTGTAGAAAGGCAGTTGCAACAAACAAATGCATTCCTGGAGGGCATTCATTCTGGTCAGGCGGCCCTTCAGCGAGCTTTTCAGACTCTGGCCTCAGCATTGATGGCAGCCATTGTCCCCGTCTCTAGCCTCCCCCTCCAACTTCCTCCACCCAGACCCAATCCCCTATACCCCAGCCTATCCCAAGCACACCTTCAGACCAGCATGCACACACCTCAACACACAAGGGAAGCTCAGGCAGATATAAGCACCACACATCCCTCAGGCACTCACGCAAGCATCACACACATGCAGACACACCAATATACACTGCCTCCACTGTGTCCCCCTCTTCCTCGTCTCCCTCCTCCCTCCCAGTCTCGTCTACACTCACACCTGCATGCACTATATCTACAGCCACTACTGCCATCACCAGCACACACACCACCACACCCCGCTCACGTGCAGTCACCACCCCCACTACCATCCACACGTCCCCTGTGTCCTCTCCCAGTGTGTCTGTGGCACCACCTTTCAAGATACACAAACGCAGGCACACACCCACCCAACAGCCATCCACATCACGACAGCCTCCAGCGCATGCAACTTCACCCAAAGTCACCAAACGAATACCTCCTACAACCACAAACTCTTCCTCCACTCCCAAACCCCCTCCAGCTACCCGTCCCAGTGTCTCCCAAAAACCTTTCCTGTCCAACCTTGACCTCTTTCCCACACCTCCCCCACTCTGTCTGTCTCCTAGGTCCCAACTCTCCAGGTCCCAACCTAGCACCTCAGCCACAATATCTCCGGGGCCAGTGGTGCCTGTAGTCACCGGAGTCTGAAGTGCACCGGCCACCAGGGCAGCCAGTGTGGCACGGAGCCACAGCAAGGACAGTCCCCCACCTGTCAAGCATCAGAAGTTGGCCAGTGCCTGGCGGGAGAGGGGGAAGACTCCAGCCACCAAAGCCGCTCCCAGGGGTCCCGGTGGGAGTGTGGAGTCAGCTGCGACACCTTCAAAAGTGGGGAAGGGCAACAAGAAACCCGGCACAGAGTCCAAGGGTTCCCCTTAGAGGTAAGATAGTGGCAAAAAGAGATAATTCTAATGTTCTATTTTGTGGTAGTGTGGTCGAGAAGTTGGCTTATCAGAGGGTAGTGTTAAGCATTTGTTGTACACACACAGGCAATAAATGAGGAACACACACTCAAAGACAATTCCAGGCCAATAGGTTTTTTATATAGAAAAATATCTTTTCTTAGTTTATTTTAAGAACCACAGGTTCAAGATTTACAAACAATACTTTAAATGAAAGGTATTTCACTCAGGTATCTTAGGAACTTTGAATCAACACAATAGCATGTACAGTTTTGGCAAAAATTACAATAAGCTATTTTAAAATTGGACACACTGCAAAATTCAACAGTTCCTGGGGGAGGTAACTATTTGTTAGTTGTTCAGGTAAGTAAAGCACTTACAGGGTTCAAAGTTGGGTCCAAGGTAGCCCACCATTGGGGGTTCAGGGCAACCCCAAAGTTACCACACCAGCAGCTCAGGGCCGGTCAGGTGCAGAGGTCAAAGTGGTGCCCAAAACACATAGGCTTCAATGGAGAAGGGGGTGCCCCGGTTCCAGTCTGCCAGCAGGTAGGTACCCGCGACTTCGTAGGGCAGACCAGGGGGGTTTTGTAGGGCACCGGGGGGGACACAAGTCAGCACAAAAAGTACACCCTCATCGGCACAGGGGCGGCTGGGTGCAGAGTGCAAACAGGTGTCAGGTTTGCAATAGGTTTCAATGGGAGACCCAGGGGTCTCTTCAGCGATGCAGGCAGGCAAGGGGGGGGGGGGCTGCTCGGGGTAGCCACCACCTGGGCAAGGGAGAGGGCCATCTGGGGGTCGCTCCTGCACTGGAGGTCGGATCCTTCAGGTCCTGGGGGCTACGGGTGCAGTGTGTTTCCCAGGCGTCGGGTTCTTTGAAGCAGGCAGTCGCGGTCAGGGGGAGCCTCTGGATTCCCTCTGCAGGCATCACTGGGCGGGCTCAGGGGGGGTCAACTCTGGCTACTCACAGGGTCGCAGTCGCCGGGGAGTCCTCCCTGTAGTGTTGGTTCTCCGCAGGTCGAGCCGGGGGCGTCGGGTGCAGAGTGGAAAGTTTCACGCTTCCGGCGGGAAACGTGTGGTCTTTAAAAGTTGCTTCTTTGTCGCAAAGTTGCAGTCTTTGTGGAACAGGGCCTAAAAGTCAGAGTCACCTCAGCTCAGGACACCTTAGGGGTTGTCCTGACTGGCCAGTGACTCCTCCTTGTTTTTCTCATTATCTCCTCCGGCCTTGCCGCCAAAAATGGGGCCGTGGCCGGAGGAGGCAGGCATCTCCACTAGCTGCGATGCCCTGTGGCGCTGTAACAAAGGGGGTGAGCCTTTGAGGCTCACCGCCAAGTGTTACAGTTCCTGCAGTGGGAGGTGAGAAGCACCTCCACCCAGTAAAGGCTTTGTTACTAGCCACAGAGTGACAAAGGCACTCTCCCTATGTGGCCAGCAACATGTCTGGTATGTGGCAGGCTGGCAAAACTAGTCAGCCCACACTGGAAGTCGAGTATGCTTTCAGGGGGCATCTCTAAGATGCCCTCTGGGTGTATTTCACAATAAAATGTACACTGGCATCAGTGTGCATTTATTGTGCTGAGAGGTTTGATACCAAACTTCCCAGTTTTCAGTGTAGCCATTATGGTGCTGTGGAGTTCGTGTATGACAGACTCCCAGACCATATACTCTTATGGCTACCCTGCACTTGCAATGTCTAAGGTTTTGCTTAGACACTATAGGGGCATAGTGCTCATGCACCTATGCCCTCACCTGTGGTATAGTGCACCCTGCCTTAGGGCTGTAAGTCCTGCTATAGGGGTGACTTAACTATGCCATAGGCAGTGTGAGGTTGGCAAGGTACCCTGAAGGGCGTGCCATGTCGACTTAGTCATTTTCTCCCCATAAGCACACACAAGCTGGCAAGCAGTGTGTCTGTGCTGAGTGAGGGGTCCCCAGGGTGGCATAAGACATGCTGCAGCCCTTAGAGACCTTCCTTGGCATCAGGGCCCTTGGTACCAGGGGTACCAGTTACAAGGGACTTACCTGGATGCCAGGGTGTGCCAATTGTGGAGACAATGGTACAGTTTTAGGGAAAGAACACTGGTGCTGGGGCCTGGTTAGCAGGCCTCAGCACACTTTCAAATCATAACTTGGCATCAGCAAAGGCAAAAAGTCAGGGGGTAACCATGCCAAGGAGGCATTTCCTTACAGGGTACCTATGTACCCAGGGCATGTGTTACTAGGGGTAGGCCCCTGAGGGCAGCAGCACTGATTGTTGCACCCAATAGCGCCATACATCCAGATGCACCCAGCACTGCCACTGGAGGCTGAGTTCTCTGGTGCAAACCTAAAATACAAATTCGACATGGCACACTGCCTGTGTGCCCTGTCTACCATACACTGCATTTATCATGGGTAAGACACCCCTTTGGCAGGACGTAAAGTCCTAAGGCAGGGTGCTTCATCGTATATGTGAGGGCACAGCTACATGAGCAATGTGCCCCTACTGTCTCCTTGCCATCTGGATGCATTACCAAACCTGGGACATAGTGAGTGAACAGAGCAGCCATTTTAATACATGTGCTGGGCACTGGCCGAAACAAGTTTCCCAGCTACATGATGGCCACCCGAACCCTGGGTTGTTTGGTATCAAACAACTCAGAATGACAAATCCAAACTGGTGACAGTCTTGGATTTATACCTTGGAGGTGCACCCTTCAAAAGCTAACTATCCTGGCGTGGTTGCTAACTGATCCTTTCCAGCTGCCACCTCCAGACTGCCAGTATACAAACCTTGGGGGAGAGCCCTGCCTCTCTGGTTTGTTAGACAATGCCCTTCCTGGGTGTAGGAGCTAATACCCCCTCCCTCAGGGATGTGCGCTGTCCTGGCGGTGAGCTTCAAATAGCTTACCTCCCTTAAAATTCAACCCCCAAGCCTGCTGCTAGCAGCAGCTGGCATCCCTCTTTTCAAACCCCTACTTTTGGCAGGAGCAAGCAGGAAACCTAACAAAGGGTAGGACATAGGGTGTTGCCTGCAAGGTGGACTCTCTATTTCATTTTCCTCCATCTTGGATGGAAGGAAAATAGCCAATTATGTTTAGTGCAGTGACCCTTTCCACAGGAAGTGTTCACTCTAGTGAGGGTAGGCACCCAAAGGTAAGTGTCACATTGGACACTATCAGGTTCCCTCTAAAACATCCACTATGTTCAGTATTTAGCGAGCATCCCCAAATAAAGAAATCCCCGAATAAAGAAATCAGATTTGAAAGGAAGAAGAGAAGACAGCACCAAGAAGAACCAAAGCCCAAGAACTGTGGACCTGCTGCACAAGAAAAGGCGCCAAACCCTGCCTGCTGTACCTAGGACCCGACAATCGCCGCTGCAGAGGAGCTGACCACTGGACTAACCTCAACAAGCCCTGAGGACCTCCAGGCTTTACCAATAGTCCAAGAACTCCCTTCAGCGTGAAGGTATCACTTTATAAGCAAGCAAGAACCAACAAGCCAGCGAGGGTCTATTCACTGACCGGCTGATATCTCCCGAACCGGAAATTGCAGCTGAACTTAACAACACACTGACCACTGCCATGACCCACCCTGCAACTGTACCAAGTTTGGTGGCACTGCACTCCCTGGTGGCCGGACTTTACCAATACCCTGGGTACTGGTCAGTGGATGTCTGACACCTAAAAAACCAGCTCCCCCAGAGCTGAAAAAGGAACAAGAGGAAGCCCTCATCCTGAACCTCCGACCAGAATGCCCCCATTGTCCTGTAAGCCACACTTCAAGAGACTCACCTCTAGCTCCAAGGGACTCTGTTGCACACAGCTCCTTGAACTCGACCTGCACCCGGCTGTCCAGCACCCTGCAATGAGAATCCAGTTGTGCCCACAGGATCCTACACCCCTTGCAATCCCTACACCCCAAGGAGACCCCAAGGCACCACCTTGAAATCTGCAAGAACCACCCTTTTCCAAGTGGTCCCCTAGAGTGGCCCTGCGCCTGCTCCAGGAGACCTTTGAGCGCTGCTTCCGCCGGAACCGGGAGCCACCCAAGTCTCTCCAGCTGGCAAAGTGTGCTCACTGACGGCCTCAACTAACCTGCAAAAGGGAAAACTGGTAACATAACGGTGTGATTTTATATTCATTTTTAAAAGTGGCTGACTATTGAATCCTATGGTGCGTAATGACGCACAAAAAGACTGCAATTTTTTTTTTTATTCATATATTAAAAAGTCAAAGTACTTAACAATTTTGATGATCTTGGTCTTAAAAATTATATAACAATCTGAAGTATTTTTGGAAATTGGTCTTGAGTTATTCCTTTGAGTGTGTGAGTCACAATATTGATACTATGAGTAAAGCCAATGCTTTGCACTTCTCCAAGATTAGCCTAACTGCTCGACCAAGCTACCTAAAAAATTAGAGCACTAGGTGGTCTAGTTTTTACCTCTGGGAACCAACGTGTGGTTGCCTGGACCCCTCCACAGTGTGCCTAGTTTTACACACTACATAGAGGGCCAGCCTCCTGCACACATACACTTTGACTGTACAATTCCACATCAAGTAGTTTTGCTCAGACTTCTTCGGACTTCTTCAGCCCTGTCTGACAGCACTGCTGCCATCAGACAGGGACGTTAGGCTACACATCAGTACATAGTCACGTGCAGGAATCTGACTATAGAAATGAATCCCATGCCCTATTATCTACTAGTGACTTATAGGTTCTTAATGTCAGCACTGCTCTATTATCTACCAGGGACTAACAGGTTCTTAAGGTCAGCCCTGCTGTATTATCTACTAGAGACTTACAGGTTCTTAAGGTCAGCCATGCCCTATTACATAATAGGGACTTGCAGGTTAAGGTCAACCTTGCCTTATTATCTACTAGGGACATACAGGTTCTTTATGTCAGACCTGCCGTATTATGTACTTGGGACTTATATAAAACTGTGTTTTAGGGTGGTATTTGTTCCTTTTAGGCATCTGGTACTTCATTTAGAGGAAGTGTGACAGGGACATATCTGCAGACTTAGGGTACAGATAGTGTCAGTTCCCACATGCATTACTCATACTTCTTTGTGCTGACAAGGTGACGAGGATGTTCATTGACCTACATAATGTGTGTGCTTTTGTGTATGGTCTTACATAGTTTCAATGTTGTTTTTCTAAGTGAGTGCTTGGCATTGTTTATTCATTCCCACATTAGCGAAAGCAGCAGTCCACCCTCCACATTATAACCATGGCAGAGCCACCATGGTCCAACCACCTGCACCACCAGGTTTCCGCCGGTCGGCAGCCTGGCGGTGCCAGCAGAGCTGCCCTGCGGATTATGAGTGTCCTTCCTGCCGGCTTTTGCATTGCCGTTCCTCCACCATGCAAAGGCTGGTGGAGACAGGGTGCTGGGACCCCCATGGGGGTTCCTGCACTGCCCATGCACTTGGAAAGGGCAGTGTGGTGGCCCCATTGGACTGCTCCATCATGCTTTTCACTGCCTGAGTTACAGGCAGTGAAAAACACTATGGCTGCTGTTGCACCCATTGCACGCAACATTGCCACGGGCTCGATTATGAGCCGTCGTCAATGTTGTGGCCTGTTTCTGCCCTCTGGCCCAGTGGGAAACTCATAGTAGGTCCAGTGGGCAGAAAACCAGAGTGACGGTTTTCCATCCTAAAGAGTTTGGCAGGCGACCTCTGCCGCCCACCAAACTCAAAATGAGGGCCTCAGTTGCCACATAGATGACACTGACCTACTGTTGTAGGTACTGACTACTGTTCCACCACCAAGGCCAGACATATGTACAGATTTTATCACATTAATTCACAATTTGTCTGCTGTCAAATGTCAGTCAGACAGACTTGGGTGAAACGTGTGTTGCTATGTTAAATGTGTGTTTTTTGGAAATGGCGTCTCTGGTTGGCAGTCAATTTGCTATCTGTCTAAGCAGGGACCATCACTCAAGTTAGGATTAGGGAGTTACACTCCTAAAACAACCCCTGCTCACCCCCTTGGTAGCTTGGCACAAGCAGTCATGCTTATCTCAGAGGCATTGTGCAAAGTATTTGTACAAACACACACAGTAACACAGTAAAAACACCACAAAAGGACTCCACACCAGTTTAGATAAATAGCCGATATTTATCTAAATCAAACAGGACTGAAACAACAAAAATCCAACATACACAAGGAAAGATAAATATTTTAATAGTTTAAATCCAAATAAAAACTCTTAGAAACACTATAGCTCCAACTGGGGCTATAACGACGTAGTTGATGGAGTCATTCCCAACAGTCCAAAGCCACTTGCTAGGAGGGTGGCGGCAGTCCAGGAGTCACACAGACCCACAGGTAAAGTGCCTTTGGTAACGGGGAAAACAAAACAGTGCGCAGAGTCGGAGAGGTGAGACATCGCTGGATCTGGTGCAGGGTTGGCTCCTTTGTGAAAAACAGGGGAGGTGATGGTCGTCGGAGTGACACATTTGTCCTTTATGATCTGGTGGGGTCAATGCATCTGGTGGGTCAAGATGCAGTCAAATGACCTCTTGTGATTACTGGGGACACGACACTCGGGACTCATGATATTGCAAGACTTTAGCGGGGCATTGGGCCTGTGGCATCGAACAGGGTCATATCACTCCAGCGGGGACCATGGCTTCGGGTTGCAGACAGCGGCATTAAATTGTGCAGCAGTGCCGGTTCTGGAGTCGTCTGGAGTCGATGTGCCTGTTTTTTCTTGATTTTCAGGCCTGCTTTTACTCCCAAGGACCCAAGAACTGGATTGGCATGTCAGGGTCCTCATCAGGACCTCCCAGGTGCTGACAGGTGAAGCCTTTGCTTTTCCTAAGTCTTCTTAACAGGAAGCAAGGTCAGTCCAAGCCCATGGAGAAACTTCACAAGCAGGATACACAGCAAATTCCAGTCTTTGTCCTCTCTCAGGCAGAATCAGCAACTGCAAGCCAACATAGCAAAGGACACACAGCAAAGGAGAAGTACACCTCTGCACAGCTTTTCAGCACTTCTCCTTGGCAGAGGTTCCTCTTGATCCAGAAGAGTTCTAAAAGTCTGGGGTTTGGAATCCACTACTTATACTCATTTCTGCCTTTAGAGTAAGTAAACTTCAAAGGAAAGTCTGTGTTGTTCACAAGATCCTGTGTTGCCCAGGCCTGGCTCCAGAAACCCTCCAGGGGGTTGGAGAATGCATTGTGTGAGGATGGCCACAACCCTTTGAGGTGCAGGTATCAGCTCCTCCTTCCCACTCTAGCCCAGGAATTCCCATCAGGATATGCAGGACACACCTTATCTCCCTTTGTGTCACTGTTTAGATTGAACTCACAAACAGCCCAACCGTCATTCTGACCCAGATGTGGATTCCACAGGCAGGCGGAGGCACAGAATGGTTAAGCAAGAAAATGCCCACTTTCTAAAAGTGGCAATTTAGAATAAAGAATCTAAAAACCAATGTTATCAAAAGATATATTTTTATATTATGAGTTCAGAGATCCCAAAGTCCAGATCTCTATCTGCTCCCAGTGGGAAATGACACTAAAAAAATATTTAAAGGCAATACCCATGTTAACTTATGGGAGAAATAGCCCTTACAATAGTGAAAAACAAATGTAGCAGTACTTCACTATCAAGACATGTAAAACACACTGGTACATGTCCTACCTTTTGAATACACTACACCCTGCCCATGGGGCTGCCTTGGGGCTATTTCAGAGTGACTTCTATGTAGTAAAAGGGAAGGTTTGAGCGTGGTAACTGGGTACACTTGCTACATTGAATTGGCAGTTTAAAACTGCACACAAAGACACTGCACTGGCAGGTCTGAGACATGTTTACAGGGCTACCCATGTGGATGGCACAATCAGTCCTGAAGGTCTACTAGTAGAGTAGCTTTTGATTTACAAGCCTTGGGCACCCAAAGGGTACTTTACTAGGGACTTACTAGTTAATCAAGTATGCCAATTATGGAAAAGCTAATTACCAATACATCTTAGATAGAGAGCACTTGCACTTTAGCATTGGTCAGCAGTGGTAAAGTGCCCAGATTATCAAAACCAGCAAAAACGAAGTCCAGCACACAGTCAAAAATACAAGAAGCAGAGCCAAAAGGACAGGGGAGACCACACCAAGGATGCCAGTTCTAACAGGGAGGGCAGGTTACTATTACATTTCTAAACTTCATCACATTGGGGAAAGTATTGGACTTTGTGGGGGGACAGATTTACTATTTCAATTTCAAATTTGAGCTGTTCATGCTTACTATTCCATTACAATTAATCATATTTGGGAAATTGTTGGACTTTGGGGAGGGAGTCATATTTACTATTTTCACTCGAAATATAAAAATATCAGGGAAAATGCTGCATTTTAGATATTTAAAATTAACTACTACCATGAACTGATATTATGCATTAGAATACATTACAGAAATCAATTTTAATTAACCCAAAAATGTAAGTCATGCAACCTAAAACAAAGTAAATGAATGAATAGCTATAATTAGTGTTCATATCAATACATTTCTAAATAAATATTAAAAAAATGAACACATTTTTTAAATGTAAAATTAAGTAATATAAATGTAAACTCCCAATGTAAAAATGTACACAGGTTACAAAAATACATTATTTGAAAAGCACTAAATATATTAAAAATATTTAACTTCAACTATAAATTATTTTTAATGACCAAAAAACAAAAATGTTTAATCAAATTATGTAGCAACATTATTATTCATGTTTTTAAAAGATAACAAAATTAAAACACACTTGAAAAATGAATTAAAAGATGAATAAACTTTGCATATGAAAAATTGAATTTTGCATACTTAAAAACAAATAAATAAAAAAATAACGTCTTGTAAAATGTTAAAAATTGAAAAAGATAATTACCACAACAACAATTTTAAACCCACCAGATTAAAAAAATTGAAAATCTAAATTACTTCCCACCCTTTTCTCCTATGCACCTAATATCAGGTTTCTAAAATTACTATACACATACTTCAAAAACAAACCCAAATTATATTTTAAAAATCATATTACGTACATTACAACAATATAATACACAACATTTTTCACAATTATAAAAAAAATACTATCAATATTTCTACCTGTGATATTCTGACACAATATTTTTGACCTCATAATATTTAAGGCACACTATTTGTTTCTCGTGGTATTTCTTCCACAAAGTTTTATTGGACCATCACTGTAGTACCTGACACAGGTTTTTAAAAGCTTCTTATCAGTGCTTGTGTTGAGGACTGTTGCTGTTGTCCTTCAACCATTGTCACTCACAAGGATATCTGCCATGATCTTGATTGACTACATTCTCCTCTTCCTGAATCTTAGTAGGGGGATCAGAACATGAAGGACCTTGTGAACGTTCACTGCTGCTCACACTAACTAACCTAGCTTTCATAGCACACCTCACTGGCCTGTGGCAATGAGACTCCCCAAATGTCTAAAGGGGTGCCTTGTATTAGTAAGTTCAGTGTAGGGTTGAGAGGCAGCATGGAGTTGCCATGCTCTGTTTGTACTAGACAGAGAAGCAACAACATTTTAATAGGAGCCTGACACTCAGAAAGCCCAGGAGACATCGTAATTAAGGTTATCCAAGTGGAAAGAAATGGCAAAAGTAACAGCAGTTCTAGTGACAGCCATGATTCGTCCATTTACATCTCAGCACATAATACAGTTTCTACCATTTTACTAAGCAAAAGATGCATGTTACAATATTGGGAGTCTATTATAGTTCAAGCGGGATCCAAAAGGAACATAATACTGTATAGGTGTAATTGGCACCACTAAATCTCATTTGATGACTGGCGTAATCAAATGCCATATGTTTCTTCCTGACTAGCATTCATATTTTAAATGGCAAACGATGACATTAGTGCCTTTCTGTATCCTCATCACAGTTGGCCAACTGGTGGTAATGGAGAATGGCATAAAATATATACAGGTGAATACAAATATCACTCTGGTTAGGGGTAGTTTGGTTGTCAAAGAAATAGTCATTGGTCCCTTATTATTGAAGCACTTTAAATCCAAATCCTCTAGAGAAATGTCCATTAGATTCAGAAATGGTCTATGTGGAATTGAGCGGTGGCAATAACAACCCTGAGAATATGTGATAAATATCTTCACTCATAATGGTTTATACTTGCTACCAAAAACAATATATTGCAAAGTGATCGGTATTAGTTGTATTCCTTTGTCACTGCATGGCACTATCAGTTTAATCCCTGCAACTTGTGGTTGAGAAAATCCTTTTTTTTAGGAGGAAATGTGAGGTTTGCAAAAGTGGAGTGACTGGATTCAGGCAAAATAGAGGAATTATACTGTTACTCATTATATTCCAGGGCAACCTTTATTAAAACCAATACTGGTGAACTCCCATACTTTCTGTGTGAATCAAAAGTAGGGTGCTTTTTGTAGTCTATCAAGGGATACTAAAGCTAAGACTATGGATAGATCTGATGTACCTTCCACCATGATAATTTAGTCTGATAAGAGATACAGGCCCTCATTACAACCCTGGTGGTAAATCCTGCTTACTGCCGTGCAGAAGACCGGCAACATACCGCTGCAGCCGCGGAATTCCGCTACAGGTATTACGACCCACAGCGCGGAATCTGCCACAATACAGACACCCACACAAGTCCGCCACACCAAAGGTCAGTGATAAACTGCCGATAACAAAACCGACACCGTCACGCCAACAAGAACACACCCACACTATCACGACCCACGAATCAATGCGGCGATCCTTCAACTGCGGTCATCCATTGGCAGTACACACCGCTGCGCTCAAAATTCACACACATATACAAAACACAACCACATTGGACAATTTGAAATACACACACATGATACACATATACACACCACACCCACACACCCAATCCAATATAACGCACACACCCACATTACCCACAAACCCATACAACCAAAAATTTGGAAGAAGGCCAGAGAGGGAGATTAGCTAACACAACACCAGCATCCACAGACACACAACACCATCACTTATACAACATCCACGCACCTCAAACAACACACGCCAACACATCTCCCCACACATCACAACAGACAGCACCTCACACATCACCCACACCACATCATGGCACCTCAACAACACCCAAGGTTTTCTGAGGAGGAGCTCAGGGTCATGGTGGAGGAAATCGTCCGGGTAGAGCCACATCTATTCCGATCACAGGTGCAGCAGACATCCATTGCAAGGAAGATGGAGCTATGTCGCAGAATTGTCGACAGGGTCAACGCAGTGCGACAGCATCCAAGAACTAGGGATGATATCAGAAAGAGGTGGAACTACCTATGGGGAAGGTGCGTTCCGTGGTCTCCGGACACCAGATTGCTGTACAGAGGACTGGCAGTGGACCCCCACCTCCTCCACCACAACCAACAACATGGGAGGAGCAAGTCTTGGCAATACTGCATCCTGAGGGCCTCGCAGGAGTGGCAGGAGGACTGGACTCTGCTAAGGCAAGTCTGTACTACCTTTTCCCCCCACCCCAACTGCATGCCATCACATACTCCCACCCTTACCCTCACACCCATCACCCCAACAACCCACAGATACCCCACCAACACAATCCACACATCCCAAAACCAAGCCATGCATGTACCATCAATGCATGGACACCCATCACCCAAGCATGTCCAGTACAGAGACTCACTCATGCCCCAAAACCACCAATCACACAAGGACCAAGCCAATAATGCAAGCACTGGAGTAAAGGGTCAACCACCCATTGCACACAATGGCACACACAGATACAATAATTATGCATTTACACCCCAACAAGACCCCTACCTAATGTTACCAGACATGAGGTGCCACACATATCCAGTCCCCCCACAGAAGAGGCCCATCTGGGACCTCGGGACAGTCGGTTCCTCGGACATTGTCACAAGCCACCACAGAGCCTCCCCCCTCAGGAAACACCAGCACAGCACCCACCCAGCGGGCCCATCCCTCTGTCCCCAGGACACGTCAATCAGCAGTGTGTCCACCACTAAAGAGTAACCAGGCAAACCCACCAACCCAAGAAAATCAGGGACCTGGGGGCAGTGGCAGTGGGCACACTGTTCAGGGGACAGAGGCACAGGATGACAGGGAAACTGGGAGGACTGCTGTGCGACAGGGGGAGGACAGGCCCAGGGAACCCACTCTCCACAAGGCACTCTCCGACATCATGGCAGCTTACCATCATTCCCAGGAGACGATGGCAATGGTACTGGCCAAGTTTCAGGAGACCCAGCGGCTTCAGGAGGAACACTAACTTGGGATCAGGGAGAACTTGAAGTCCATTAACAAAACCCTGGTAACCATTGCAGGGGTTCTGGCAGACCTTGTCAACACCAGGAGGGACACAGTGGCACAACAAGGGGCCCCTGACACTAGCCTGGACGATGAACAGCCCTCCACCTCTGCCGGCGCTAGTGGACAGGAGACACCGCCATAGGAACAACAGGATACCAGCACCTTACCCCCTGCAGATGGAGAACCACCCCGCAAACGGTCCCTGAGATCCAGGAACAAGACAGAGAACATTGCCAAGACCCCCATCAGGAAATGAGACCCCCCTGAATGTCACCCTTCTGTCCCACTATGTCACCCTATCCATCCTTAAACTGCCATTGCTCCACTACCTATGCCCCTTTGGACAATGCACCTGTGAAACAAATAGACTGGACTCTGACATGGACATTCCTTCACCATCCTCCCAGCCCATTTTACAACCCCATCCACTTATTAGCACAGGAATAAACACACTTCAATCACAAAACAATCTGGAGTCAATCTGTGCTTTCACAAATGTGTAATTGCAATAACTATGGAATATAGCAATGCCAATTTACTTGTTCACACACCAATGTAACACAGCTGTATGCTGGCAGTAAACATAGCAGAGGGCACAAAGTGGGACCCAGATCTTGGAAATAGAAAGTCAAAGTGACAAGTCAGGGTCCATACACGAAAAGAAAATGACAGACTTATGCTAGCTCAAACAATAGAATGAGATGTGGGAAGCAGTGACATCTTCT
Organism: Pleurodeles waltl; assembly: GCF_031143425.1. Lineage (NCBI taxonomy): Eukaryota > Metazoa > Chordata > Amphibia > Caudata > Salamandridae > Pleurodeles > Pleurodeles waltl. The sequence continues at coordinate 494,511,061 of NC_090444.1, forward strand.
TACCTGTGTCTCACTGGAAGTATTGAATGATCATGTTGTTTCTGTTGTCGATATCCTCTTCTTCTGCCTCCTCTTCTTCACTGTCCACAGGCTCCACAGCTGCCACAAGACCACCATCTGGCCCATCCCCCTGCAGAAAATGCACCTGGCATCGCAAAGCCAGGTTGTGCAGCATACAGCGGGCCACGATTATCTGGCACACCTTCTTCGCTGAGTAGTATAGGAAGCCACCTGTCAGATGAAGGCACCGGAATTCAGCCTTCAGTTGGCCGAAGGTGTGTTCGATCACCCTCCTAGTTCGCCCATGTGCCTCATTGTAGCGTTCCTCTGCCCTTGCCCTGGGATTCCTCACTGGGGTCAGTATCCATGACAGGTTGGGGTAACCAGAGTCACCTGCAAATGTCGAGGGACAACTGTTAGACACACACTAACCCTTAGGGACAGTACCATACCCAGACACCTATGTCAACTGTATTGGGACCTTGGCGTCACCTATTAGCCACACACAGTGCCTCTGGAGTTGCCCCATCACATAAGGGATGCTGCTATTCCTCAAAACGTAAGCATCATGCACAGAGCTAGGATACTTGGCATTCACATGGGAGATGTACTGGTCTGCCAAACACACCATCTGCACATTCATAGAATGGTAGCTCTTCCGGTTTCTGTACACCTGTTCATTTCTGCTGGGGGGTACAAATGCCACATGTGTACCATCAATGACACCAATGATGTTGGGGATATGTCCCAGGGCATAAAAGTCACCTTTCACTGTGGACAAATCCTCCACCTGAGGGAACACAATGTAGCTGCGCTTGTGTTTCAGCAGGGCAAACAACACTCTGGACAACACGTTAGAGAACATTGGTTAAGACATCCCTGATGCCATGGCCACTGTTGTTTGAAAAGACCAACTGGCCAGGAAATGGAGTACAGACAGGACCTGCACTAGAGGGGGCATTCCTGTGGGATGGTGAATAGCTGACATCAGGTCCAGCTCCAACTGGGCACAGAGTTCCTGGATGGTTGCTCAATCAAGTCTGTATGTGACTAGGATGTGTCTCTCTTCCATTGTCGACAGGTCCACCAGGGGTTTGTACACCGGAGGATGCCGCCATCTCATCACCTGCCCCAGCGGACATGCCCTATGAAGGAGAACAGTGAGCAGAGAGTCATCCTACACTGAGGTACCTCATTATCTTATTTTCAGAAATGTTATTAATCTGCAATGTGCTGGTATCTGTCTATATTCCCGGCCTAGATAGGTGTGATGGAGTTAACATCCATCCCATGTGGCCTCCTGAAATGGCAGCTGCCTGACCTATAAGGTGGGACAAGGGGATATGAGGTAACTGTGCTGGCGTTCTACACCGTCGTGGTGGGCGGTCGAAGACCTTGGCTCAATTCTGCATTGGTTAACATTGGGCCCTTTGGGTCCCAGGAGCCAATGACGATGTACGCTGGCGGTGACGGTACGCACTGCCGCGGATGTGACCGCCATTTTCTGTCTTTTCCTTCACTTGATACCTGACCTTCAACAAGGGAGGACCTACACTGCAAGTGCTGCTGTGACCTCAGTCTGGAAGCGACAATGGCTCATGTGTTTGGGGAAAGGGCCCCTGCCTTCACTTCGGAGGAGTTGGAGAAACTAGTGGATGGGGTCCTCCCCCAGTACACACAACTGTAGGGTCCTCCAGACCAATAGGTGAGTACACTGTGAGTATGCTGCATGGGCAATGTTGTTTTCAGTGGTGTGGATGGAAGATACATGGGGGCTGAGGCCTGCATGTGCGGATGGTGAGTGTATGTGCGTCAGGGCCAGGGTGGGAACTGGGGGGCAATGATTATGATGGTCCGGACGGGTAAGTAATTTCCTTTCCCCCTCTAGGTCAGCGCCCACCAGAAGAAGGGTATTTGCCATGTCATCGCCAAGGTCGTCTGGACCCTGGGGGTCTACCACAGATGGAGCATCCACTGCCGGTAAAGATGGGAAGACCTGCGCCGCTGGAGCAAGAAGACGGCGGAGGCCCAGCTGGGGATGGCCTACCAACATGGGAGGGGTGCCTGTCGCACCATGACCCCCCTGATGTTCCGGATCCTCACGGTGGCCTATCCGAAGTTGGATGGGCGCTTGAGGGAATCACAGGAGCCACAAGGGGGTGAGTACACTCTCATCCAGCTGACTCTGAGCGCATTATGGGTGTCTGGGTGGGGGAGGTGGGCAGTGTGTTCCCCTAGGCCAGGGCGAACTTGGTAGGCAAGGTCCCTTGTGAGGCAGGCTATGTGCACCCCAACCCCACCAGTGGTAAGAGCCATCTATACCTAGTCAGGTTCCTGTAACTTCTAGGTGTCCAGCAATTGTTCATAGGCCTCGTCCCCCATGGTTAGCTGGAATTTCTGGGAACTGTTAGTGCATGGCGTAGTGCAGAGGGCTGCTCCATGTGTGTTGTGTCCGCCAACGGTAGTGGTGTTGCATGCACTGAACATGTCTTTCTTCTGTCTTTCCCCCCTCTTTTTGTGGTCTCCCTGTCCTTGTGTGCAATATCATCATCAGGCGGAGGAGCATGGACAACGAAGCAGGAGGGAGCTGCAACCCACTTGGCCCTGAAGGGCGAAACAATGGAGTCTGAAGCCACCAGTGGGACGGAGTGCGAGGGGAGCTCCACGGCCGGGACAGCAGCAGACAGCAGTGACAGCGACTCCTCCTCTGATGGGAGATCCCTTGCGGTGGCGGGCACCTCTGTGCCCACCGCATCAACAGGTACAGCCGCCAACCCACCACCAGCACCGCCATCCCAGCAGCCCCTCAGCGTGTGTCCTGTGCCCGCTCACCCAGGAGGGTGGGCATCTCCTTCGCCCCAGGCACCTCAGGCCCTGCCCCAGTCAGCCCTGCTGCCCTCAGTAAGGAAGCAATTGACCTCCTGAGATCCCTCACTGTTGGGCAATCTACCATTGTGAATGCCATCCAGGGTGTAGAGAGGCATTTGCAACAAACAAATGCATACCTGGAGGGCATTTATTCTGGGCAGGCAGCCCAAGAGAGAGCATTTCAGGCTCTGGCATCAGCACTGATGGCAGCCATTGTCCCTGTGTCCAGCCCCCCCTCCAACGTCCTCCACCCAGACCCAATCCCCTGTATCTCAGCCTATCCCAAGCACACCATCAGACCAGCATGCACACTCATCAACACACAGGAGTGGCTCAGGCAAACATGAGCACCACACATCCCCCAGGCACTCACACAAGCACCATCCCCATGCAGACACAGCGATATCCACTGCCTCCACAGTGTCCCCCTCCTCCACGTCCTCCTCCTCCCTCCCTGTCTCGTCTCCACTCACACCTGCATGCACTACATCCTCAGCCACTGCCTCTATCACCAGCACGCCCATCACCACACACCGCTCATGTGCACTCACCACCCCCACTACCATTCACACATCCCCAGTGTCCTCTCCCAGTGTGTCAGTGAGCCCTCCTCCCAAAGTACACAAACGCAGTCACGCACCCACCCAACAGCTATCCACCTCACAACAGCCTCCGGCCCATGCACCTTCACCCAAATTCAGCAGACCTACACCTCCTACAACCACTACCTCTTCCTTCACTCCCAAACCCCCTACATTTTCCCATCCCATTGTGTCTAAAAAACTTTTCCTGGCAAACCTTGACCTCTTCCCTTCATCTCCCCCCATCCTTCCCCTAGGGCCAGGCTTTCCAGGTCCCAGCCCAGCACCTCAGCCACCAAATCCCGAGGCACAGTGATGCCAGCAACTGCAGGTCATCAAGTGTGCCTCACATCAGGGCTGCCAGTGTTCCACGTAGCGAGGGCAAGGACATTCCGCCACCTGCCAAGGTGAAAAAGGTTCCCACATCCCAGAGAAAGAAGCCAAAAGTACCAGCCACCAAGGGCTCAGCAAAAAACAAAGGGGATAGAGCAAGACAACTGCGGCACCATCAAAGCAGGGGAACGGCGAAAAGCTGAAAAGCAGGTCAGGAGAGGGCATGGTGGCACCGACTGAGGGACCAGTGTCACACTTTCTGTCCACGACCACGCCAACCTATACGGCGGCGAACACCGCTAGCTGCCCCGCTACCACAACCGCCACCTGCACCGCCCCCCTGCACCGCCCCCTACACGTCTACAGCCTCAACGACAGTCCTCAGCCTCTTCCCCAGTGGGCAGCCGTCCGAGGCTGCAGGAGATGTCCTGCTGTGTCCCTCAGCAGGTGCTGACCCATGCACCGCTGCCAGCACCGCCGCAGCAGACACCACCGCAAGCACCGCCGCAACAGACACCGCCGCAAGCACCACCGCCTGCACAGCCCCTGGCACGTCTACAGCCTCAGCGACAGTCCCCAGCCTCTTCCCCAGTGGGCAGCCATTCGAGGTTGCAGAAGACATCCTGCTGTGTCCCTCTGCAGGTGCTGACCCATGCACTGCTGGCAGCACTGTCGCAACAGACACTGCTGCAAGCACCGCCACCGGCCCCACGGCGTCCTCGGACACAGGCACCACCGCTGACATGGCTACCATCCCCAGTGGTCAGTCGTTTGAGGCTGGAGGAGAGTACCTGGTCCCTGGGCAGCTTCCATGAGGCATTTCTTCCATCACTGTTTGCACCTGCAGGTGGAAGGCACAGCCGCAGCAGTGTGGGGTATGTCGCTGCCTCCATGGCGTATCATGCTACATGAACCAAGCAAATCTCTTGGCATGCACACCCAGGTAAAGGGAATTGTACCGGCCACACTGCACGTGGAGCACTCAGGGCACCAGGCCCCCTCCAAAACAAGTGGAGAAAGGCATCCACTACCTCAGTCCTTGGCAGGATGAAGCACTCTCTGCACAAAGCCCCCTCCAGAACCAGTGGAGTATCACATCCACTACCTCAGTCCTTGGCAGGATGAAGAACTCTGGGCCCGAGGCCCCCTCCAGAACCAGTGGAGTATCACATCCACTGCCTCAATCCTTGGCAGGATGAAGCACTCTGGGCACAAAGCCCGCTCCAGAACTTGTGGAGTATCACATCCACTACCTCAGTCCTTGGCAGGATGAAGCACTCTGGGCACCAGGCCCCTCCAGAACCAGTGGAGAAAGGCATCCACTACCTCAGTCCTTGGCAGGATGAAGCACTCTGGGCACCAAGCCCCCTCCAGAACCAGTGGAGAAAGGCATCCACTACCTCAGTCCTTGGCAGGATGAAGCACTCTGGGCACCAAGCCCCCACCAGAACCAGTGGAGATTGTTATCCACTTGAGAGACTGTGGCTTTGCACTTCCTAGGATAAAGCAGTGGGCAAACCACCCACTGGAGAGACTTGTGAGACTGTGGCTTTGCACTCCCCAGGATAAAGCAGTGGGCAAACCACCCACTGGAGAGACTTGTGAGACTATGGCTTTGCACTCCCCAGGATAAAGCAGTGGGCAAACCACCTACTGGAGAGACTTGTGAGACTGTGGCTTTGCACTCCCCAGGATACATGAATGGGCATGGAGCCCCCTCGTGCAGCAGTGGCGTTGTGCATTCATCAGGCTGCGGCCCCCCTCCCCCTGAGGTGCCTGTATATTTTTGATCTGATGCTCCAGCAGTGTTCTCTCCTTTTCCAGTCAGGTAACATGTGTGGGCCTCCCCATGCATTTTGGGCCCAGTGGTCCACGGACAATGATTAGTAGACTATCCGGACTTGTGTAGTTGGTTTACATATTTGTATATACTGAATTTTGACTTTTGACTAATTAATTTTTAATGATTACAATCGTTACAATCATTTCCTTTTGTCCTTGCGTTCTTCCATGGGGTGAGGGGGTATATGTAATGTTGCTACATGTATTTGTGTGTATGTTGTTGTGTGTGAGGGTGAGGGTGGGGGTGTTGCGTGTGTGTGTCACTCTCTTTCCTCCCCCCTTCCCTGTGTTGTAGGTACAGTACTCACCGTGGTCGCAGCCGCTGCTGTTCATACTCCTGGTAGAAGATGAGGTAAACCAACATGGGAAGTACGTGTCGTTTGGGCTCCATGGCGTCCTGGTTCCTCGTTGGGTGTCGAGAGGTGAGTGTTTTCCCTTCTGTGTATTGTTTCTGCCGTGCTTTTGATAGCGTTGGTTCCGCCCCGCAAAAGGTGGCGGATAGGCCTCTTGTGATACAGTGGGTGGTACTTTGTCTCCCACCTGTCTGTTTGCGGTGTCCGTCACGCTGTTTGTTTCTACCGCCGTGGCGGTCAGAGTGTTAAAGTGGCTGTCTATGTTGGTGGTTTCCACCATGGTCGTAATCCCATTTTTTTTTTCTGCCGGTCTGTTGGCGGTATTACCGCTGCTTTAACGCCGACCGCCAGGGTTGTAATGAGTGCCACAGTGTGTCTGAGCTTTGTTTTATTTAAAAAAAATATTGATATAGAATCAGTAGTAAATTCCTATTTAAACCTCAGGATTTGACCTCTGATTAGGTGAGGTCTTCATGGTAGAATTGTCACCAGAGGGCAAGCCAGCTACTTTCAATTTGAGAGCGGACTTTTGAAGCTGTGCTGAAGGTGACCATGATGGGCAAACATTTTCACTGTTCCAGCTTATCTTTGATAAGTAACAGTTGAACAACCTGCTCAAAGGTATGCTGTGCAACCCATCTAGAGACACTCAAAAGGCAGGTTTCGTTATTAAATACAGTAGTTGAAATTTAGTAGAGTATTTCCTAAATTGTGTTAGGGTGTTAGGAACAGCCCTCTAAAATGTTAGGAATGTTCTCCTTGTTTTTGCTGGTCACAACATGCTTTACTGATCTTGTTAAATTATGTGTGGTTACCATTCATAGTTTATGCACTAGACTGAGAATGGTAAAATAAACATTGTAAACTACATGTCCTTGTTTCTTAGTGCCATCTTTGAGTGTGCTGTTCACAAATAAAATATTGTTTGGATTGCCACTGGGTCCCTCAAACTTGCACAGAACTGAAAGTAACTTGAAAAAACTGCCTATGCAAGATTACACAGCTGTTCCTTGCCATGGCTTTGGTCCTTTGTTGGAAAGTGGATTATTTGCATGGGTACAGTAGGCCACTAACCCACACTAGGTCCAGTTAGGTCTCTATAAATTAACCCCAGCTCATTCCTTGGTAGCTAGGCAATGAGCAACAAGGCTTAACTTAGGAGACCAAGAGTGTAAAGCATTTAAGTGTCATAAAACTGTAATAAAATGAAACATAGGAAACAGTAAAAAATTTCAAACCAATTTATAAACGTAGGAAATATTTTTATCTTTAATTTTACACCATAACAAATAAAAGCAGATAAGGGGAAATGGAGATATGAATTTTTTAAGAATAAATGTTTTTTAGCTCTTAGAAACTGAAAGTGACACTCAGAATATATGGTTGCATCTCAACCGGGGCAAAGCCAAAATTTTAGGCCGACTGCAATGGAGCCCTGCTCAGCTCCTGCAAGGGGTAGGCCTTGGTCAAAAATGTACCTTTGGGCTCAGGGTCTCATTACGAGGCAGGCGGTCTTCAGACAGCCAGACCCACTGTGACTGTCAGGACTACCGCTGCTGTGGCGGACCAGCCCTCACATAAAGACCCTGGCAGTGAGACTACCAGGTTTCTGCCACCGTCACTGGGATCGGTGATCCTGGCACGGGCAGAGATCGTAATCCACCAGGACAGCGCTGCCCTGCAGATTACGACCTTGTTCTTCGCCAGCCTTTTCATGGCAGTTTCAGAACAACAGGGCCCCTGCACTTCCCATGCACTTGGCAGGGGCAGTGCAGGGGTCCGCCTGCCCAGCACCGTCACAATGTTCACTGTCTGCTTTGGAGACAGTGAACATTTTGAGGCTGCTGGTGCACCCTGCTGGCTACAGCATTGCTGCTGGCTAGATTACGGGCTGGAGACAATGCTGTAGCCTGTTTCCCACTAGGCCGGTGGGTGGTAACCGAGGTTTCAGCCCACCGACCTAGTGGGAAACTCCTACTAAGTCCAGCAGAGTGTTCGCCACTTTGATGGCGGGCGACCTATCGGGAGGATGATGGACGGTATTTCTCGTACACCAATTTCATAATGAGGGCCTTAGACTTTCTTTGAAGATTTTTCTCACCAGACAAAGTCGCAGATTGGATCTGACCTCCCTGGAGCCCTCTTCAGATACGCGTCGCAGGAGACCTTGGTGAAGAATTCTACTGTTGGACTTCATTGTTTTTTTGGGATGGAAACCTTCATCTGGGCTGAAGTTGAAATTGGATCCGATGTCCCTGGAGCCCTCCTCAAATACGCTGGCAGCTCCGGTCAACTTATTGCGTTCAGACTTTGTCACTCTTTTAGAGCTTTTTCTCCTTGACGTAGTATGACCCTCCACAGCTAGCTGATTTCAAGTCGATGTCATCAGATTGCCTTTCTGGGAGCCCTGGTGAACTACTGGAAGTCTAGTGGACTTCAGTGGAATGAACCTGCAAGTCAGGTTGGGTCGCAGTTGGAATTAGCATTTTACCAAACGTTCTCCATTCTTCTCCAAACCTCTGGATCTTCTTCCAGAAGGTCTTTGAAGGTCATTCAGGATTCCACAGCTCACCCCCAAGGTTCCAGAAGCTCTGAGTTTCTCCTTGAGGGGTAGGACTCAAACTCCCAGAATGCACCTGGCTCAAACCTAAAAATGACCACTGGACAGTGGTCAGATGGTTAGTATCTTCATGCTTTAATGCAGGCGACTCTGGTTAGCTATTTTCTATCTGTAGCAAACAGAAAGTCCCTTCTTGAACCAGCTGAAGCCAGACAAAGCCCTTTTTCTGGTGAAGCCCAAGTGTGCAACTGGTGCAGGCGTTCAGACTGCAATGTCCAGGTGCAGGTCAGGTCCGGGTACATGTCTTTGTTCCTGGTAGAGAGCTGAAGTGTGGGTGCAGTTCTGCCATATTTGTCCTTGCTCATGGTGTGGAAAGCAGGGAAGACAATTGTCCAATCACAGGCAGTCGACCACCCTCTTGGATGACCAAGTCCTGGTAAGTATGGCAAAAATCAATCCCTGGGAGCAATATTCTTTAAAGATTCAGTTTTGGAGGTTAGGTCTGGCTGAGTCCACCCACTGGTGTGGCTAAAATTCCTTACCACACCCCTTCCCTGCCCACTCCTAATCTAATCAAGGGGCACCTGGTTGTATGGGTTTGCAGGTCCTGAGCTGCTTGAAATGTCCTTCCCTCCTTTGTAGTCCAGTTTGGATGCTTTCCCCTCATTCTGGTTCACCATCTGCTGAGGCAGATCTCTTCCGCCAGACACTTCCTTTGTCCTCAGCCCAGGCCATGTCACACATCATCAAGGCAGTCTGGCCAGGCTGCCAGAGGCTGGCCAGTAAGAGAAGGGCAATACAGAGCTGAAGTTGGCAACTTTTAGGTATTTTTCTAAAGCTCTTTTCCTGAACTAATTATAATACATTTAACAATAGAAAGTTGTTCATTGTATTATAACAATCATTTTTATAGCAAACCTGAAATATCTAGCTCCTTTTGAGACTTTATTCATTAAAAATAAAGTATCCCCATTTTAGCACATGGAGCGCATTTATTACAAGGAGAGAAAAATGAACTTGGCTATTTTCCCTCACCAGGGCTTATAAGACATATTATAGTTACACTGTACTCAACCCTGGGGGAACCTTTGGCACACCTTAGGGGTGACTTACATGTAAAAATAAGGTAGTTGAAGACTTTGGAAGTACTTTTAATTCAAAAGTTGAGTTTGAAGGTAACTTTAATTTAAAAGCAGCCAGCAAGGCAGGCCTGCCTTTAAAATGACACTGGGCACCTAAGGGTACTACCTATGCTGGGGTCCCTAAACCTACATGCCCTACCACATATTAGGGACGTATAGGTAGGGTATACTGCCAATTATAACTAGCCTAATTTGCATATCCACTTTACACAGAGCACTGGCCCTGGAACTGGTTAGCAGTACCCAGAGCACAGCTAAGAGTCAGTAACAACCAGTATCTGTCAAAATGTTTTGGGGTGACCAGGAAAATAAGATGACTTTCCTACACTGCCCACCCCAAGTGAAAGGTGATGGGTACTAACCTACAACCTTGTAGTCCTCATCAGCTAACTGGAAAAATGTGGAAAGGCCATCTGTGTTGGAATGGCCACTCTCAGGTCTATGTTCCACTGTGAAGTCAAATCCTTGTAGGGAAATAGACTACCTTAGCAGTTTTGGGTTCTTCTCCCTCATTTTGCATGTCATGGTAGTGAAAAAGTCATAAATTTGCTTTCCAGTACTACATGTTCTACCTCTTCCATAGAAAAACGTTTCCTTATTACACTTAATGGAAACAGGTCTGGTGTCTATGGAATTGTAATGAAAAATGATTACTTATGTTGCAGTTGGATCTTAAATTCAATTTTTTTAAATGTCACCTTTAGAAAGTTAGAGGAATATTTAAAAGCCCCTAGCGCCACCAGAGCACCACTTTTCGTGATGCTTCAGTGGTGCAATGCCGTACACCGTATTTACAAGGTGGTGTTAAGCTTAACACCACCTTGTAAATATGGCCCCTACAAACACAGCATGTTGCGTAGAAGGGGTGTGCAATGGGTGTTGCTATGGGTGTGCTTTCATTTCTCCTCGATGTTTGCTCTTTCTATGTGTACTGCATTATGCTGCACAAATAGAAAGAGCAAATCACCATTTTCTAGAAGCCTCTCCCACTTAAAAGGTACAGCTGGGTATAAATATTAGACCTCTGACACCAACTCTTCAGTACTCTTCTGAACCTTTGTATACTCTGCAAGGAAGAAGGGCTGCTGGACTGCTGAAAGGACCTCCAATCTGCTGGACTGATTCTTTGAAGGACTGATGTTCTGCTGTACTGACCAGCTGCCTCCTGCTGCTGACCTCTTGCCTGAGTGAGAAGGACTGGACATGCATCTCTTGAACCCAGGACCCCAGAGTGACACCAAGGGCTAGTTGGCTCGCCTCCTGATCTAAAGCCCCAGGGACAAAACAGCTTTCAAACAACCCTGCACATTGACTGCATCATATGTACGTGTGCACTAAGTGGAGCAACCTCAGTCTTCGACCCATGGAAGTTGGCCTAAGGTGCTTTGCCAGCCATTGTATATCCAGTAGACATATCTGCTCTGCTGCACAGCGCAACCTTGAGCACAACTGACGTATTGTTGCATGAATCAGAATCATCGCAGAGACCTGAGTCACCTCTGCAACCATTTCAGGACTGCTGATGTGTGGTGCATCCTCAGCATGGCAGTCTCAATGACGAAAATGGATTCTGCATCACAGCCTTGCAGCTCCTTGGAATCTATGTATTGCTTCCTCTGCAAAATGCATCCTCAAAAACATAATTCCCCTTGCAAGCCCCCATCAGCATGGTTCTTGATGATGACAAATGACCTTGTATCGCAGCCTTGATGCACCACAGAACTGAAGCATAACTTTGGTTGTAAAACATATCTTCAAAGTAAATCCTAGCATACAATGCAAACAAGGAATTGAGGTACTTTAATCAGGATGCCTAACTGGGACCCAGTAGCTGGCCACTCACTCCATCATGGTCAGCCTGAATTTGTGACTTTGTCCTGTTCCTGTGCGACTACATATCCACGGTTGGCACTTTGTGCTTTTTCATGCTATTTTCACTGAAATCTTTACCATTGCATACCTCAGGTTCTACTGATTCGGTTTGTGTTGTTTGGTTTAGTTTTATTTATGAAAAATACATCTATTTTTCTAACTTGGATTAGGTCCTTTTTGTGTGCCATTTTACACTTTATTACTATTTGAAGTGTTATACAAATACTTTGCACATTGCTGATTGCTCGGTGCCAAGCTACCAGAGTGTTGAGCACACATTATTTTAGGGTTGGCTTGTGCACACCCTGACAAAGACTGTGGTTGCTGCTTCACCAGGGCACACACCCCAGTCAACCAACAACCCAATTCCTTACACCATCTAACTATAGTGGATCAGATAGTGACAATATTGACATAATACTGTTACAAAATTCATTTTACAAAATCTACTCTTGTTTACTTGAACATGATTTTCCTCATATATGAATTATACAGCAAAGGCAGAAGTGTGTTACCTTGCAATCCCCAAAGACATTCAAGTTACAAAAGTTGATTTGATTTCCTGACTTTGGAAAGACTTACTAGCCATGCCAGCCAAGCTATGTTGACTCGCAAACAAGGGACTGAGAAACCTACAACAGTATTTTTTAGAGAGAACATGGCAAAACTAGTTGTTAAAATTGTCCTTAGCTCATGCTACACTCATAGTTTACAATGAAATGCAGTCTGTCCATATTTTCTCACAAATCGCATTTATATTTGCCAGCTGAAGCACGCTTCACTCCCATATGGAAAATTCTTACTGTGGTACCGACAGAAATCTTGAAAGACACCCGTTGGTGCAGGAAAAACAAATAATTATGGTCTCTCCTATACCTAAAACATAAGCTGCAACAAAAGCTAGTATACCTAGGGCCTGATTTATACTTTTTTAGTGCTGCATTTGCGTAATTTTTTGATGCAAAAGAGGCACCAACTTACAAAATTCAATATAATTTTGTATGTTTGCGCCACTTTTGCGTCAAAAAATGACTCAAATGTGGTGCTAAAAAAGTATAAATCAGGGCCCATATTTATACTTTTTGACGCAAAACTGCGCTAACGCATTACGTTATGACATTGGCGGTCAATCCCTCTTACCGCCACGCTGACTGCTGTCAACTTACTGCCGCGACTGCGGATATCCGTTCACCATATTATGACACACACACACCAATCTGTCAGTATTCAGCCACGGACACAAATCGCCACACCAAAGGTCAGTGATAAACTGTGGTATCAAAACCCACACGGTTACGCCAATAGAACAGCGCCCATCACATTATGACCCACAAATCACCACGGCGGACATTCAATGGTGGTAAACCATTGGCGGTACATACCACTGTGCTCAAAATGGACACACACAAACAAAACAACACCAGATTGGAAAATTCAAACAACACTCACCTGACACCCATACACACATCACACCCACACCACTACAAAACACACAACCCTTTACCAATACAAACAATTGCCGGAAGAGAGACATCAAGACCACAGACACAACCAGAGCCACACACTATACACACCTATTCAACACTCATGCACCCCACATCACACACCCCAACACTTTACTCAACACACCCTCACCTACACACCTCACACAACACCCATGGCACCACAAAGATACCCCCGCTTCACAGCGGAGGAGCTAAGGGTCATGGTGGAGGAAATTATCATGGTAGAGCCACAGTTATTTGGAGCACAGGTCAATGCCATGGGAGAGCACCCAAGAACTAGGGATGACATCAGGAAGAGGTGGAACGACCTATGGGGGAAGGTACGTTCCATTGCAGCAAGACACCAGCACGCTGTACACAGGACTGGAGGTGGACCCCTACCTCCTCCCCACAACTAACAGCATGGGAGGAGCAGGTCTTGGCAATCCTGTATTCTGAGGGCCTGGCTGGAGTAGGAGGAGGACTGGACTTTGGTAAGTCAACTCTCTACTAATACTACCCTCTACCTGCATGCCATCACATACCCCACCCTCACCCTCACTCCCATCACTCCACCACCTCGCATAAACCCCATCACATCTCACCTATCCCAATGCCAAACCCTGCATGCTCTACCATTGTATGGACACCCCTGACAGTCCTTCGTGGACACTTATCACTAAAGCATGCATACCATAGAGAACTAACAATCCCACCATACACCAACAAACACAAGTGAAAGCTGCCAGGGCAAATACAACCAAAGTGGGCAAGCCACGGATGCACAATATGTCAGACACAGAAACCATAACACATCATTTACATCCTCACAGGTATCCCAGCCAATGTCGGGGGGAGGAGCTGCCAGCAATATCCAGTCCCCCAACTGAAGAGGCCCACAGTGATTACAGCAACTCTGGTCTTCAGGATCTGGATGACCAATCTGGCCCATCAGGGACCTCTGGACAGCCGGTTACCCAGGCCCAGTAACACACCACCACAGAGCCTCCCCCATTAGGAAATACCACCACAGCACCCACCCAGCGTACCCACACCACTGTCCACAGGACACGTCAATCAGCAGTGTGTCCACCTCTACAAGGACCCCAGGCCATACCTTGCCCCCAAGACAATCAGGGACCTGGGGTCAGTGGCAGTGGGCACACGGTTCAGTGGACAGAGGCATAGGACAACAGGGAAACTGGGAGGACTGCTGTGTGCCAGGGGAAGGACAGGCCCAGAGAAACAACTCTCCAGGAGGCACTAACAGAGATTCTGGGAGCCTACCAACATCCCCAGGACACGATTTGCCAGATCTTGGACAATGTGCAGGAGAACAGGGGGCTGCAGGAGGGACAGTACCAGGGGATCAGGGAGGACTTGCAGACCATCAACAACCCCCTGGTCTTCATAGCAGGGGTGCTGGCAGACATGGCCAGCAATATGAGGGAGGCAGTCACACAACAGCAGGCCCCTGCCACTAGCCAGACATTTGAACAGCCTTGTGGCCAGTAGGTCCTGCCGCAGGACACACAGACCACCAGCACCTCTCCCCCCGCAGAAGGAGGACCACCCTGAAAACATTCCCTGCAATATATACAGAAGCCAGAGACACTTGCCAAGACCCCCACCAGGAAATGAGACTCTCCTGATTGTCACCCTTGTGTCCCACTCTGTCACCCTGTCCACCTTGAACTGCCATTGCTCCCCTTCCTATGTCCCCTTGGACAATGCACCTGTGCTACAAAGAGACTGGAACAATACCCTGGCCTTTCCTCCATCATCACCCCATCCCATTGCACTTGTCCCTCTATATTTTAGCACTTCAATAAACACCCTTGGGAAAAAAGAAGTCTGGAGTATGTCATATTTTCACTTATGTATTCATGGAAACAGGTACAAACATTACAATTCAGCTGTACTGAAAATGAGCATAGATTAATGACCTGTAGCTGGCTGCAGTGATCACACCAGGAGTATATGTGAGTTCTCCAACATCTGCAAAATGAATTGCTAGAGGGAACAGTAAGTGGGCATAGAAGT
The DNA here is from genome assembly GCF_031143425.1 of Pleurodeles waltl. Lineage (NCBI taxonomy): Eukaryota > Metazoa > Chordata > Amphibia > Caudata > Salamandridae > Pleurodeles > Pleurodeles waltl. Next base: position 494,526,139 of record NC_090444.1, read on the forward strand.
GGGAAATAACAGCATGCTAGTGTCACACAAATTCAAACAAATGTAATTGAGATGTGAAGTAACTCTGTCCTACCTGTGTGTCATTGGAAGTATTGTGTGATCACTGATGTTCTGTTGTCTTAATCCTCATCCTCTGCCTCCTCATCCTCACTGTCCACAGGGTCCATTGCTGGCACACAGGCATATCCAGCCTCCTCCTGCAGAAAAGGCACATGGCGTCTCAGGGCCAGGTTGTACAACATGCAGCATGCCACTACTATCTGGCAGACCTTCTTGGGTGAGTAGCACAGAGATCCACCTGTTAGATGGAGGCATCGGAACCTGACCTTCAGGAGGCCAAAGGTTCTTTCAATTATCCTGCTGGTTCATGCATGTGCCTCATTATAACCTTCTGCCCTCGTCCTGGCATTCCTCACAGGGGACAGCAGCCATGATAGGTTTGGGTAACCAGAGTCACCTGAAAGTATTGAGGTACAACATTTAGCCACACACTATCCTATATGGCCAACACCATACCCATATAGCAACATTTACTGGGTGGCAATCAGGACTCAACTATTAGCCACACCCTGTGTCTCTGTAGTTGGGTCATCACATTTGGGATGCTGCTATTCCTTACGACAAAGGCATCATGCACCAACCCATAATACTTAGCATTGACATGGGAGATGTACTGGTCTGCCAAGCACACCATCTGCACATTCATAGGGTGGAAACTCTTCCGATTTCTGAACACCTGTTCATTCTGACGGGGGGAGGGACAAATGCAATATGTGTTTCATCAATCACCCCAATTCTGTTGGGGATATGTCCCATTGCACAGAACTCGGCCTTCACTGTGGCCAAGTCTTCAACCTGGGGAAATACAATGTAGCTGCACATGTGTTTAATCAGGGCAGACCACACTCTTGTCTGCACTATTGAGAACATTGGCTGTGACATTCCTGCTGCCAAGCCCACTGTCACTTGGAAAGAACCAGTTGCCAGGAAATGGAGAACTGATAGCACTTGCACAAGAGGGGGGATCCCAGTGCGGTGACAGAGAGCAGATCTCAGGTCAGGCTCCAACTGGGCACACAGCTCTGTGATTGTGGCCCGGTCTAGTGTATAGGTGAGGATAATGTGCTGCTAAGTCCACCAGGGGTCTGTACATGGGGTATGTCTCCATCTACTATTCAGCCACAGTTGTAGGAATCTATGGGGCAAAAGAGTGAGGAGCCGGTCACAAACTGAACAATGGAGCTACAACATAACTTTGCATGCTGTTAACTTGTAATGGGTAAGTGTGATTTGTCCAGTATGTCCTAATTTCATCAGTGACGCATCTATTTTCCCGGGCCTGCCCCCGTGAAATGGCATCTGCCTGTCCTGTGTGGAGTGACAGGTGGAAGTAAGGTAATTCTGCTGACACTGTGCCATTGCGGGAGGCAGTCGGGAACCGCTGTGCAAATCCTCATTGGTTAACATTGGGCCCTGTGGGTTACAGTGGCCAATGGTGATGTACGCTGACGGTAATGGTATGCACCGCAGCGGACGTGACCGCCATTTTCTATCTGATCTCTCACTTGCTACCTGATCTTCCACAGGAGAGGACCTACACTGCATGTGCTGATCTGAGTCTGGAACCTACCATGGCACGTGTGACCGGGGAAAGGGCCCCAGCCTTCACTTCGGAGGAGTTGGAGAGACTGGTGGATGGAGTCCTACCCCAGTACGGACTGCTGTATGGCCTCCAGACCAACAGGTGAGTACACTGTGGGCACGATGTATGTAGCATGAATGCATGGAGTGGTGTGTGTGAAGGCCTTGTGTAAGGGGGGGTGGGTGAATGTCCTCTGGGCAGCGTATAGGTTGTGTTCTGGGCCATGTGCGTGTAAATGTCGATGTGAAGGAGGATGGTGGGCCATAATTGAAACAGGCAGGACTATTTGTCTAAATCTATTTTCTGTGTGTGTTTCCGCTGCAGGTCAGCGCCCATCAAAAGAAGGGTATATTGAGTGCCATCGCCAAGGAGGTGCAGACCCTGGGGGTCTATGGTAGGTGGAGCACCCACTGTCACAAACAGTGGGAGGAACTGAGTCGCTGGGCACGGACGACAGTGGAGGCCTAGCTGGTGATGGCCTCCTAACGAGGAAGGGGTGCCTGTCGAACCCTGACCTCCCAATGGCCTGCATACTGGTGGTAACCTATCCTGAACTGGATGGGCGCTTGAAGGCATCACAGCAGCCACAGGGGAGTGAGTACAGTGCCCATCATTACAACTAACGAATGGGAGGGTGGTATCTGGGTTGGGGATGTATGTCAATGGGTGCCCCTAGGCCAGGCCTGACATTGCAGCCTAGGTCCCCTAGTGACTAGGGTTAAGAAGGGCAAATCTTGCTACCTAGCTCGTAGGTATCCCGTACTGGTCAGGGCTGCATGGGTCCCAGGTGTGCTGCAATTGGCGGGGTGTGCCCCTCCCTATGCCTATTTCTCTGGTAGTGCTATGGCATGTTGCATAGTCCTGGTCCCTGTGTGTGAGGGTGCTGTGTATGCCAATGGTGCTGTTGGTGCAGCCATTGACCAAGTTTATCCTTTGTCTCTTCCCTCCCTTTTTATTTTGTCATCCTGTCCTTATGTGCATTAGCATCATCTGGCGGAGGAGCAGAGGCACCGGCGGTGGAGGGAGATGCATCCCACAGGACCCAGGAGGCAGAGTCCACTGACGCTGAGGGCACCAGTGGGATGGAGGATGAGGGGAGCACCAATGGGTGGAGATACCTCCTCCGATGGAAGCTCCCTGGTGGTGGCAGACACTTCTGTGACCACCCTAGCTACAGGTACCACCGCCACCCCGTACCAGCACTGCCCTCCCAGCAGCCCTTCATTGAGTTGTCCGCACCCGCTCACCCAGGAGGGTGGGCATCTCTTTGCCCCAGGCACCTCAGGCACTGCCCCAGTGAGCCCTACTGACCTGAGTGAGGATGGTATTGACCTCCTGAGTTCCATCTCTGTAGGGCAGTCAACCATTGGGAATTCCATCCAGGGGCTGGCAGCCCAGATGCAACAGACTAATGCATTCCTGGAGGGCATTCACCCTGGATTGGCAGCCCAACAGAGATCGATCCAGGCTCTGGCCTCCCCTATGATGACAGCCATTGTCCCTGTTTCTACCCTCCCCCTCCAACTTCCTCTTCCCAATCCCATTCTTCTCAACCCCAACCCATCCCAAGCACACAGGCAAACGAGCATGCACACAAGACAACACACAAGAGTGGTACAGGCAAACACAAGCACCACACTTCATCCGTCAGACACTCACACTAACACAAACCAGATGCAGATACACCAACATCCACTAATTCCAATACTGTCTCCCCGCCTCCTCTTCCACCACCTCCCACCCAGTTCCGTCCACACTCACACCTGCATGCACTACATCATCATCCACTACCAGCATCATCACCACACCAAGCAAAATACACACCTCACTGGCAGACACCTCCATAACGGCCATGCACATGTCCCCTATGTCCTCTCCCACTGTGTCTGTCCCCCCTCCTAAGGTACACAAACACAAGCATTCAAACACACAACAGCCATCCACCTCACCTTCAGGCCATGCACCTGCACCCAAAAGCAGCAGACAGACACCTCCAACAACCACTCCCTCTTACTCCACTCCCATTCCTTCTCCTTCTTCCCGCCCTAATGTCCCTAAAAAACTGTTCCTATCCACCATTGACCTCTTCCCTACCCCTGCCCCATCCTGCACATATGGGCAGGTTTGGAAGAACCCAGCCAAGCACCTCAGCCCCCAAGCCACGGGCCCAGTCGCACCACTCCCACTCGTGGTGGAAAAGGATCCGGGCCACATGTCCTGAAGGTGAAGGAGCCCGCACCAGGCAGCCTAAAGGGAAAGGAGCCTTCCCCAGCTGCCAGAAAGAGCAGGGAGCCTGTCCCAGCAGGCAAGAAGGGGAAGGAGCCTGCCCCAGCTGCCAGGAAGACAAAGGAGCCTGCACAAGCAGGCAAGAAGGGAAAGGAGCCTGCCCCGACTGCCAGGAAGACCAAGGAACTTGCACCAGAAGGCAGGCAGACCAAGGGGCCTGGGGCAGGAACTGTGACAGAGCCCCACCACCAACCATGGTTGTGCAGTCGCCTGAGGTTGCAGGGGATGGGCAGGATCCTCCCCTCCAGCAGCACCACCACCTCCACTGAGCAACCATCTGAGGTTTCAGGGGATTGGCAGGAGCCCCCCCAGCAGCACCACCACTTCCACTGAGCAGCCGTCCAAGGCTGCAGGGGATGGGCAGGAGCCTTCCCCCACCGGCAGCAGTACCACCACTGAGCAGCCATCACCGACGGCGGATGGTATGTAATCCTTCCTCCATGGGCTGCTGTGTGGCCTGCCTCCTGCAAATCCAGTGGGTATGACACCCGCCTGAGAGACTGTGACCTTGCACTCCCCTGGATCAAGAGCACAGGGCATGATGCCCCCTCCAGAATCAATGGGTAAGACACCCACATGTCCAACACTCCCCAGGATCAAGACCACAGGGCACACAGTCCCCTTCAGAACCAGTGGGCAAGTCACCCACTTGAGAGACTGTGGTCTTTCACTCCCCAGGACTAGGCACAGGGCATGTTGCCCCCCCCCAGAGCAAGTGGGCAAGTCAGCCGCTCGAGAGACTGTGGCCTTGCACTCCCCAAGACAAAGCACAGGGCATGTTGCCCCCTCCAGGAACCAGTGGTCTTGTTCCATCTCCCGGCTGAGGTGCCCCTGTCCCCCATCCCCCTGAGGTGCCTGCCTATTTACCAGCTGATGCCCCTGCAGTGTTCTCTCCAAGTTGATGTGGGTGGAATGTGTGGCCTTGGACTTTGGCCTGTGGCCATGTGGCGTACAAACATTGTAGATTGGGCTGTGTCCCTTTTTGTGTACATATGTATATATCTATTATGTTGCCTAACTTACTTTTCATGCTGTGTTCATCTCATTACATTCACTTTCTCAAAATCGTTTTGTCCTGGCTTTATTCATCTGAGTTACGGGGACACATTGTTTTTGTAATGCAGCTGATAGTGTGTATGGTGTTGGGGTGTGTGTGTGTGTGGTGCGTGTGTGTGTCACTGTCGTTTTTCTTCCCCTTCCCTTGTGTGCTAGGTGGCTGGACTCACCGTTGTCAACTTCAACGGCATTGGTGTTCGTGTTGGAGCAGAACATAGAAGATCATGGGGAAGACATGCAGTTCCAGCTCCATGGCGGCGTGGTTGTTCCCTGTGTCTCCAATGGTGAGTCCTTTCACTTCTAAGGTCTTTTTTCACCAGGCTTTTGATGTCATTGGTACCGCCCCGGAAAAGATGGAGGTTTGCAGGGTCATAATATGGTGGGCGGAACATGGACTTCCGCCTGGCTGTAGACGGCTCCCACCTTGGTGGCTGTTGTTTCTGTCCTGGCGGTCAATGTGGTACATTGGCTGTCTTTCAGAGATCTTTCCACCATGGTCCTAATTTGGCGGTAGTTACTGCCAGCCAGTTGGCGGTATTACCGCCACTTTATCAGCGATCACCAGGGTTGTAATGAGGGCCTATGTGTCACAAAGTAACATTTGTCAATAAATTAAACCCTCTCAGATGAAAAGACCTGTGCAGACTCCTCTTACTTTCTCTAATCAGCCTGTTTGGCATAATTTACTTTGATCCTGTACAGCCAATGAAATCTACCCATTCATATAAATAAATATTGGCTGTTATTGACTTATGTTCCCAATTCCTATGGGTTTGTCCAGAAAGTAATACTGATGCCCGAGCAGTCATAAAAGACTTGCAGTGCTTAGTAGCCTAAATGGTGTACATATATTATGTTAAAAAGCGTTGGGTAGCTGATTCTGTTCAGCATACACCCTCAGACACAAAAAAGCATTCAGAGTAGTGCCTCTCCCTACTCTGACAAAGCTACCCTTAAAAGACTATAGCAACAATGATAACTTGAGGCCCTAATGCAGAGACTATCGAGTTTGCTGAGTATTCAGCTTTAGAATAAATGTAAGATCCCATGGAAGAACCTGATGCTTGAATGTCTACAATTTCAACAGACTCAATAAATTATGTTGTTTGCTATGAGTCCCAAACTGTGCCAATATCAGTAGACATGATGCCTTTTCAAGAAATAACACTTTATGAAAATGACTTAAATAGATGATTTACAAACACACTCTACAGTCAAGCAGTGCCATTAAATGATCCTTGCTTATTATCTGTTTCGTGACTGGTTTCTTGTACCACCATGGTCCTACTTCTGTAATGCTATAGAATTGTTCTTCTTTCTCATGTATCTCATCATGGTACTTCTTCTTTTTCTGTTACTGAAAGGACATTTCACTTCCAAGGAAATGGCACCACTATTGGTGTACTGTGTTTGAGAACGGTAACCACATTCTTCTTCTCAGACATCACGATGTGATAATCATGCTGGGAGCATAACTGCAAATCATGTCCTGGGTGGCATTGAGTTCTGGGATGGGAAAGGGTTCAATATCAAATCATGGGACCCACAGAGAATTTGTAATTAACCGGTGTTTTGAAAATTGATTTAAACGATGTAATGATCACTGGTTCTTTTTCTGAGGAATTGGCTATAAAACTGTTAAATATATGACATTGGACTTGCTATCATATGCCATCTCTGACAGTTGAAATCGATATTCAACTGCTTATAATTACTTAGAAAAATATTGTTACGATCATCTTGGGCAACACTACATACACAGTACTAGTTATCTCTCAAACCTATACAATTATACATAGTGGGAAAACTGCCCCCCCACATTTCTTAAAGAAATTGCCTTACTTCAGCAGTGCTCAGAGGTAAAAACCTTCAGTTTTTTATTACTCACAAACACCAGAAAGGTTACAAAAAGATATTATTACTAAAACAAAGTTGACTTATTCCATGAAAGTATGAAACATCTTCCTATAAAAGGCTATGAGTATTGTAAAGAAATCTTTGATAACTAAATTGTTTGGGGAAACAAATTTTGGCAGATTAAAGGAGCCTGCATAATGCCACAAGAAATGACATTTCTCAATAAAACGATCCAGCAAAAGAGTTGTCTAGGATTTGGATCCATGAAAGACTTAAGAACGTCCTATTACAAGCTTTCACTTTGGTAAGCAACATAAATACAAATCCTTGGGCTTCCTAATTCATGTATGAGAACTATTGTTTACATTTCCTGCCTTGTTCAAGACAATCCCACACTCAGAAGGACATCTGGGTGCACAAATCCTCTAGGTTATTCTCTCCTATACAATTCCATAACTTTTCATTGAGCCAGTGTCCCTTTGAAGCCAAGTGTGAGCTGCACATTATCAGCTACACCTGTTTCATTTATCCTAACCCATCACACACTCTTGAACAATGGTTCTTATTTAATACTTGCTACTAAATTTTACAGTGGCAACCCAATGCTAATCATATTTGTTAGCTGTATCAGAGGTAGTGAAATGTTGTCAAATGTCCTAGTATCCTCCTCCTCAAAGGGTACTCAAAAATTTCCCCTGGCCTCGATTTGCCACAGATATGCGTTTTGATAAGTTCAATAAATAAGTTGAATAATTATAGCGGTGCAACATAAATTGAGTTATTTGCTGTATCTTAACTATGTGAAATTACAGCAAAATTATGTGGAATTATGCAGTGAAAGTAACTCAGCCGTTAGCACTATTTTCCAAAATGGACCAGAAGATGCATTTTGTACTAAGAACATAGTGCTAAATATAACAGAACATAAACAACAGTCAGCAGCCTCTTGCACTCTGTTCCTATGATTTTTGGCAGGCATTTTTGCCCCAGATGACTCTGAATTATCTGAGCTGGCATAATTGTGTACATTTCCATGGCTCACATTACAAGAGTAAGACAACTTTACCAAAATTACTCTGATTACTCATATGCAATTAAATAAATTAGTTGAAATTTAGTACATAAAGGGGGTCATTCCGACCCTGGCGGTTGACTACCGCCAGGGCCGGGGACCGCGGATGCACCGCCAACAGGCTGGCGGTGCTTCCATGGGCATTCTGACCGCGGCGGTACAGCCGCGGTCAGAAACGGGAAAACGGCGGTGTCCCGCGGGTTTCCCGCTGCCCTAGGGAATCCTCCATGGCGGCGCTGCCTGGTTCTGGCGGTTTTGACCACCAGAACCTGGCTGGAGGTAACGGGTGTCGTGGGGCCCCTGAGGGCCCCTGCAGTGCCCATGCCAATGGCATGGGCACTGCAGGGGCCCCCTAACAGGGCCCCACCAAGATTTTCAGTGTCTGCCAAGCAGACACTGAAAATCGCGACGGGTGCAACTGCACCCGTCGCACCCCTTCCACTCCGCCGGCTCCATTCGGAGCCGGCATCCTCATGGAAGGGGGTTTCCCGCTGGGCTGGTGGGCGGCCTTCTGGCGGTCGCCCGCCAGCCCAGCGGGAAACTCAGAATTACTGCAGCGGTCATTTGACCGCGCAACGGTATTCTGACGGCGGGACTTTGGCGGGCGGCCTCCGCCGCCCGCCAAAGTCAGAATGACCCCCAAAGTCTTTTGACTTGCAGACATCCCATTTGGTGCTGGAAATTCCAACTGTCCTGCAGACCCAGAAATCTACTTGTTTTGCCGACTTTGTGCACAGTATCTTCAATTCATTGTCGTTAGACCACTGCCTGCTATTACATTGTTTTTTTAACATTCTCAAAGGGAAAGGAATCGCATGGGGATGCCATCCCATTTCATTTTTTTAAAAAATTTGGAACTTAGTCACAACACACTAATTCATGCCACTGTAATTCAGTATTTGGAAGGGTCATCCTAAACATGCCCCTTCCAAATGCCTAATCGCGAACCCAATTTGTGATTGAGTAGAATCACAGTTTGGTGTCTGTCCATAAAAAAGGATTTTCTGGTTGCAAATGGCCTGATTCTGTGAATCAGACTATTTGGGATATCACAAATACATTGCACATCTAGGTGTGCTGGAAAACTTAGAGCACTAACTAGCTACATTATAAATGAGGTATGCACTTTTAAAAAACATGTAAATATCAAAGAGCCAAAGAAAGCATTAGGAAGTGTTAATGAAAATAGCAACATTTCACATATGCCCATGGGGTGCCATTGCTCAGGGTTCAACCATTTAGGTCTATTGAGAATATACAAAGAGAGGACAGGCTGAAAAACTTACATTGAATTTCATTCTTTTTTATCAAGCAATGGGCCCTTAATTTATTGTTATTTATATTATTTATTAATATTTTATTGATGTATTTATTTTATAATGAGCTTCTACACCCAAAATGTTTTAAGAGGCTAACAAAAACAAAACAAGAGAGACTAAAAAAGTGACAAGGTGCCACTAAAAGAAAAAGAGCATAAGACACATGAATTAACAAACAGTAAGCCAGATGTCATATAGCTGTTTTGATGACAGACCAGGCAAAGAATTCCACAGTTTAGCAGACTGAACTTCAAAATGACAACCCACTCAAATTCCCTTTAAAACACCAATATTTTATCTTAATAGAAATCCTCCACAGAGATATGTTACCAAAACGTTCAACCTAGAATGGTGGTCCAAAGCCCAGTTGGGCCTTTTGCACCACATAAGGTAACATGCAAATAACTTATTCATGTGCAGAAAGTGAGTGCAGCTTTCAATGCACAGGCACAATAATTCTAACATTCATACTTTGTTGGTTTAGAATCTGGAAGGATGGTCTAAGGGGCTCTTTATGAGTTTGGCGATACAACCGCCGAACTGCGAAATCTGAGGGGGTGAGACAGCCTTTCCCCTCATCGCATTACAATGTTTCCACCAGGCTGGTGGAAAAGAGTGCCAAAGCATTGGACTCAGATCCCTTAAGGGAGCCAAGGTCAATGCTGTCACACAAGGTTCATCGACTCGAGGGTGCAGGCAGGGGGGCTCCCAGAATTGACTTTCCACCAGCCTTTCCATGGAGGTTTCAGGCTGGTGGAAAGTGGACTTGTGATCAGCATAGTGGTGCTGCCATGGGCATAGCCATGATCATGGCGGTGGTGGCAGTCCACTGGCTGTCTACCATGGCTGTAATCTGGCAGTCACACGACCAGGGTGTGTTGGTCCAACCACCACTGCAAGTTTGGCAGTCTTCAGATCGCCAAACTCATAATGAGGCCCTAAGTCACTGGAAATGTACTATATTTTCATGTGTTCAAGGACTTACAGAAGCTGGATGGAAGCTATAATTTCTAGAAAATACTATATACCAGTAGAATACTGAAGATTTAAACACAGTTCACATAATCTATCTGAATAAGGGAGGTTGAGTTACTATTCAAGGAGAATGTTTATGCAAGCCATAATTGCAAGTACCAGTTCATCTTTAGCATCAACAAATATAATTTCCGGGTGTAGGGGTGCCCTGCACAATCTGTGTTTGTTGGATTTAAACTCTTTACAATTTTGTTGATTTTGCTTGGATCACTTTATGAAATTTAAATACCGTGCAACTACTCCTCAGAGGTAAGGAACCAAAGCTACCAGGCACAGCTTCAAAATGCTTTCCGAAACAGTTATCGCATCAGACAGATCAGTACCTCCTAATGATGAAAGAAAGAATACCCATTTTTGCTAACCAGTTAGGTAATAGTCAGCCAACTCCAGGAGCTGAGTTAGTGTTGTCAATAAGGTTTGTTGAGCAAAGGGGATATTGACCACAGATGTTTCAAAGTCAATGACCTGCATTTGTCTTTACTATTCAGCCATATGGCTTCATGATTATTTGTATTGTAACATTTATAAAAACTAGCAAGGCTTACTCAAATAGATCACATTTTTGGGAGGGTGGAGGCGTACTCCAAATTCACAATATATTTTTATTTTCAAAAACAAAATCCCAAATCTTGTGTAAACTAAGTGAATTATTCTGTTTCAGTGTACAGATGTAAGAGTTATAGAAAGAGTTCAAAAGTGAAGTTTAACTGTACTATGAAATATAGCATGACAAGTATGAATACAAACACTATGATAAGAGTCAGTATTGTCTCAGGATAGTGTATGTGGCTGATGTAATTGTGCTCCATTTCATCACTGGCAAGACACTGCCCAACCACAATAATGCAGCCATCAATCTAGCAGCAGATGTGAAAAAAGAAGGCAACTAGTCTATCATACATCTGCAAACTCTGACCACTTTCTGTGGCCCACAATAGGAGTATGGATGTGGCCAGAGATCAGTGTTCATGTCTACATTTAAGCCCCATTGTATTGTGATTGTGTACAATGCACAGTCTTGCACACAAATAGCAAGAGGAATATGCCTCTCAGGATGATTGTTTGTTGCCCCTTCCTGAACACAAACAATCTTATCCACAACACAGGCACCCTTGCACAATAGTGCAAGGGTACTGTGTTGAAGCTAGGGAGCATATTGTGCAAGAGTGCAGGCAAAAGGCAGGAATGTGCCATACTATGTTAATGTTATGTTAAGCTCATTCCTGCCCTTTCCCTATCACACAGCATAGCCAGGTGGCATGCTGTGATGTGTGACTATTTGATTAATATGCTTTATGACATTTCATAAGATATGGTTCTATTCTAAATGGTCTCCATCATATATAAATACATGCAGTGGGTGTTGGGGTGATGTGTGTGCATTGTGTTGTAATGAGAATAAGTGGGTGTGTCCGAGATGCCATCCTCCAGATGCACATGCAGCATCAGTGTGAGATGGTATAACTTACCTATGTGTTCCCAGGCAGGTCGCTCCCCTCACCGCCACGCAGCCCCTAGTGTGACCGCTCTCGCTGCCGTGCGCGGACTGCCTGTGCCTGCCTTCTGTGACCGAGCGCCAGTGTCCTTTCTGATTTTGTGCCCCGAGTGCCTGTGTCCGCTTTTTTTATTCTGTACCCCGAGTGCCTGTGTCCCTGGTATTGTTGCCCTGATTTGTTCTCCCTTGCTTTTGTTGCCCTGACTGTGCTCCCTTTTACTTTCTGTTCCCTCGTCTCGCCGCGTCACCCCCTCGCCTCCCGTTTTCCCACTGCCGCATCCCGGTAGCTCCGCCCCCATGCAACCCATTGGCCGCCCCGCTCCCACCTCCCAGCTGCTCCTCCCTCCCTCTTCCCCTCATATGGAGGCCGCGCTGCGGTAGAGAGAGCGACCTCTGACCCTGGTTCCCAGGCAGGTCGCTCCCCTCACCGCCACGCAGCCCCCAGTGTGACCGCTTTCGCTGCCGTGCCCTGACTGCCTGTGCCTGCCTTCTGTGACCGAGCGCCAGTGTCCTCTCTGATTTTGTGCCCCGAGTGCCTGTGTCCGCTTTTTTTATTCTGTAACCCGAGGGCCTGTGTCCCTGGTATTGTTGCCCTGATTTGTTCTCCCTTACTTTTGTTGCCCTGACTGTGCTCCCTTTTACTTTCTGTTCCCTCGTCTCGCCGCGTCACCCCTCGCCGCCCGTTTTCCCACCTCCGCGTCCCGGTAGCTCCGCCCCCTTGCACCCCATTGGCCGCCCCGCTCCCACCTCCCAGCTGCTCCTCCCTCCCTCTTCCCCTCATATTGAGGCCGCACAGCGCCCGTGCCGCTGGCGCGCCGAAGGCGTACCAAAGGCAAGCCCGCCAGCGCCCGTCCGCTCCTGGACCGCGCCCAGCGCCAGACCCCCTGGCCCCCGCCGCTGCCAGCCTACCCGCCGGACCTACGATGCCGCCACCCTCCTCGCACTCAACACCAGCCGGATCCCCGGGTGCTGCCGAGCCGCCCCAAGACGAACCCACGGACCCTTCGCCTGCCAATCCTGCAAGTTCTCCTGCATCCGGACCCGCACCGCACCCGTCAAGCCAAGCACCAGCAGCAACCACCTGAAGTGCATCCTGCTCAACACCCGCTCCATCCACAGACACGCCGTGGAACTCTGGAACCTGCTCGACACCACATCTCCAGACATCGCCTTCCTCACAGAAACCTGGATGAACGCCTCCTCATCGCTCGACATCGCCATCCTGGACGGATACAAGATCACCCGGAGGGACCGCGTCAACCAGACAGGAGGAGGCATCGCCATGGTCCACAAGAACACCATCCGCATCACGACCAACTCCGACGACACCCTCACAGCCGCCGAACATCTTCACTTCCAGATACACACCGACCCCAAGACCACACTCAGAGGCACCCTCATCTACAGACCCCCAGGACCCTGCACACAATTCAGCGAAGACATCGCAGACTTCATCAGCCCACACGCCCTCCCCTCCGCTGACTACATCCTCCTAGGGGACCTCAACTTCCACCTGGAGAACAACAACGACAACAACACCACCACCCTGCTGGACAACCTCGCCAACCTCAGACTCAAGCAACTGGTGAACACCCCCACCCACTACGCCGGACACACGCTTGACCCAGTCTTCTCCTCCAGCAAGTACATCTCCTTCAGCCACTCCACCGGACTCCACTGGACAGACCACAGCTGCGTCCACTTCAGCTTCAGAAGAACCACGACTCACCACCACCCACAACAGGCTCCCTGCAGGAGCTGGAACAAGATCACCACCGACCAGCTCTCCACATCACTGAGCCAGAACCCCCCCCGCCAGCTCAGCGGACCCCAACCAAGCAGCCAACAACCTCACACAGTGGATCACCAACTGCGCTGACAACCTCGCACCTCTGAAAACCCATCCCATCAGGCCCAACAGCAAGAAAGCCTCCTGGTTCAACAACGACCTCAAGAACTCCAAGAAGAACTGCCGCACCCTCGAGAAAGCCTGGCGAAAAAACCCGACTACAGACAACATGAACGCACTCAAGCACGCCTCCCGCAAACACCACCAGATGATCCACACCACCAAGAAGACAGCATTCAAAGAACGACTAGACAACAACGCACACAACAGCAAGGAACTCTTCAGCATCGTCAAAGAGCTCTCCAACCCCAGCGCCGGAAACAACGACATCACTCCCTCACAAGACCTCTGCGACTCACTCGCCTTGTTCTTTCACCGCAAGATCGCCGACATACACAACAGTTTCGGCGCACAGACCATGCACCCAACCACCAAACCGACACCCCCCAACACCACCCTCCACGCCTGGACCCCGGTCAGCACCGAAGACACCATCCATACGATGAACACCATCCATTCCTGATCACCAACCGACCCATGCCCCCACCACGTCTTCAACAAGGCCGACTCCATCATCGCACACCATCTCCGGGACATCATCAACTGCTCCTTCAACACCGCCACCTTCCCGGAGAGCTGGAAGCATGCCGAACTCAGCGCCCTCCTGAAGAAACCATCAGCAGACCCCACCGACCTCAAGAACTACCGCCCCATCTCGCTCCTCCTGTTTCCGGCCAAAGTCATCGAGAAGACCGTCAACCGACAGCTAGCCGCCTTCCTCGAGACTAATGGATCCCTCGACCACTCGCAGTCCGGCTTCTGAGCCAACCACAGCACCGAGACTGCCCTCATCGCAGCCACTGACGACATCCGAGCCCTGCTCGACAACGGGGAAACAGCGGCCCTCATCCTCCTGGACCTCTCCGCAGCGTTCGACAATGTCTGCCACCGCACCCTAGTGCAGTGCCTCAGCAACATCGGAATCCAAGAGAAGGCACTAGAGTGGATCATCTCGTTCCTCGTCGGAAGAACCCCAGAGAGTCCGCCTCCCCCCGTTCAGATCCAAGGCCACCGAAGTCATCTGCGGCGTACCACAAGGATCATCACTCAGCCCCACCCTCTTCAACGTCTACATGAGCCCCCTCGCAGCCATCGCACGCCAACACAACCTCAACATCATCTCCTACGCCGACGACACCCAGCTGATCCTCTCCCTCACCAACGACCCAGCCACCGCCAGAACCAACCTGCACAAAGGGATGAAAGACGTAGCCGAGTGGATGATGAACAGCCGCCTGAAACTGAACTCGGACAAGACGGAAGTCCTCATCCTTGGATCATCACCCTCTGCCTGGGACGACTCCTGGTGGCCCCCTACCCTGGGCAGCGCACCCAAACCAACGGACCACGCACGCAACCTGGGCTTCATCCTGGACTCCTCCCTCTCGATGACCAGACAAGTCAACGCCGTCTCATCATCATGCTTCAACATCCTACGCATGCTCCGAAAGATCTTCTGATGGATCCCCACCGAAACCAGGAAGACGGTCACCCAGGCACTCGTCACCAGCCGACTGGACTACGGTAACACCCTCTACACCGGAACCACGGCCAAACTACAGAAAAGACTCCAACGCATCCAGAAGGCCTCCGCACGCCTCATCCTTGACATCCCCCGACACAGCCACATCTCCGGACACCTGAGAGACCTGCACTGGCTCCCCGTCAGCAAGAGAATCACGTTCCGTCTCCTCACCCACGCACACAAGGCCCTCCACGACCTGGGCCCCAGGTACCTCAACAACCGCCTGACCTTCTACACTCCCACCCGCCAGCTACGATCGACCAGCCACGCCCTCGCCGCCGTGCCACGCATTAGAAAAGCCACCATGGGAGGAAGATCCTTCTCCTACCTGGCAGCCAAGACTTGGAACTCCCTCCACATCCACCTCCGTCTGACCCAAGACCACCTCTCCTTCAGGAAGCAACTCAAGACCTGGCTGTTTGAGCAGTAGCGGTTCCCCCTCTCCCAGCACCTTGAGACCCTCCGGGTGAGTAGCGCGCTTTACAAATTTCTTGATTGATTGATTGATTCACTGAAAAGGCAGTGTGCACATTAGTGAAGCAGCTTCTAGCATGGCAGACAGTCAGCAGATTTTCAGAGTGCCATCAGTGTCAGCTGTGGACAAATGTTCCCTATGATGATGTGGCTGAGGTGCCAAATGAGTACACTCCATGGCCCCTAAAATAACAAGGAAGTGGACAAAGACATAGGATTGCCTCACCTTTGTTTGCCCTTCGTAAATACTCCAGAGAGTGTGGCATAGAGATGAATTGGTAAGCTCTGCTAATGATGCATCTCAGTACTTGATTCAAGTCTCATGACTGGATTGCCTTTGAGATGCTTACATTGTCAGAAGTGACCCACTGTTTAGACCTATTGGCCATAAAACAGGGTGCAGGCAATATTTCAACACGGGCATAGATATCCTGGGAGCAAGATTAAGGTGAATCAAACTCCTGCTCCCACTCTGCAAAGATGTCAAAGATCACCTGAGATGGGACATAGTTTCCTGCATTTACTGCTTCTGTGGACATGCTGAAGATGTTGATCATTTTCAATTAAATACATGAATGTAGCTATAATCTTTAAAAAGAGGGCAAAACATATTTGCTTCTTTCATTTTCATGTTTTTCCCTATACTTATTTCCTTCCTCCATTGATTACTATGAAGGTGTGCAACATGAGCACTGGATAGTCATAAATGATGTTTGTGCTTACTCCAAAGTTTCAATTGGTTACATTTGAGTCTCTTTTGTTGCTCTTAGGGCTGTAATAGAAGTAGAAGTGGATTTTGTCAAAGGCATTTTGCTTACTCTTTTGTGGACTTGTTTTTGTATTTTGTCACTATACCCCTTCTTCAATTTCCGTAAACTTCATTCATTTTGTAGTAATTATCCCCCATTTTCAAGCCACTCTTCCTTGACACTTCCACATTTACTACAAAAATATATACCTACATAAGCAGAGATCACCACATGCATAGCACTGATGTCCACAGTGAAAAGATAGGAGAATTGGAGGCAGAGATGTTTAGCAGGAGGTTTGTTAATGGCATTCTTTGACAGTAAGAAGTACAAAAAAGCAGCATGTGAATCAGGTCCCACAGCATTCTGGCTCTGAAACAAAAGTCCAGATCCTCATATGGTATGACGAGACACATCACATGAAAGTGAACAAATCTGAAGATCCATAAAAAGGCAATGAGTTTCTTAAAATGAATATTCCACATTTCCTTTGCAACAACTTAAGAATGCCCACTGTCAGTTCTACTTCTTTATTTTGCCATTATTGCCCTCTGTTTGTGTAATCCATCATTCACCCAGCATTCCTCCATGATGTAGATGTTAACAATTGTGAAAAACCCATGTGTGCAGATGGTGACACAGTTTTGATTTCAGGACTTCATTTAGAGATGTATGTTAACTGTATGCTTGGAAAAATGTGGGAGATGTCTTATCTGCACTTTTATCTTTTCCCACTGGTGGTTCTGAAGCCAATTCTGTCATCAGAAAAACCCATGCAGCACATCCAATGAAAACCTTTCTATCTTAGTCAAGTAAACAGTGGTAGTCCCAGGCACAAATATCTCCCATTCACCGTAAAAAAAACTCCCAACATTCAGGACATTAATTACAAATTTAATGAGAAGGACCTCTGCTTTCAGAACCCAGTCTAAATATAATATAAGGAAGGACAGGTCTTGCACAACAGCATAGTGATCATTCCTCGAAAACTGTCCTGCCAGCATGGCATGCTGCTCCCCCACCCCCAAGATGGCTCCTGCCATTGAAGAAACAGACACTGCAAAGTAGAAATATAATTATATTAGATATGTAACTGTAAATTTTGGTGGTCACTCACAGCTAGGATGGCAGTGAAAAAAAAGGGCCTTATTTAAAGTTTAGCTGTTGCGATAGCCTGTCAAAACGTGAAGAAGATCCCAACCATTGTATTACAAGTGCCTTAGGCTAACATGCACATGTTATACAGCCTATGGGACAACCACTACATTTGTGTTGGAGTATCCCACCTTTCTAAATCTAAATAACTCCTGTTGCTAATCAAATCCTCTGCCTATATTTCTGGGCATGCAGCTGAATAATTTTGATCCACATTTGGGAACAACTAAAGAGATCAACATGCAAGGCACTTAATAAAGAATAACATCACAAAAAATACATTATTGTCCAAAGATATGCTGTAGTGGAGTAATTCATGCTTGGCTCAGCAATGATGTTCTGCAAAGCTCAAAATCCACCAGTGCTATGGCCTTCCATCTCCCCACCTACATCCTACGGCATAGTGAACCCCAAAATATCATTGGAAAGACTGCTTGGCAAGTGTTGTACAAGCACCCTCTAAGTGTCAATGGATCCAAACACCTTTCTGCACAAGGATTGCAACTGCTAGTGATCAAATGTAAACATACCTGGTATTTACCATGTGTGATAAAGACCACACCTCTGGATTTTTCCTCTGATATGTTTTGGTACACCCTAATGTTGCGTAGAAAAGCCCTAGTAAATACTAGTACAAGGGTTTAGTGGTGCCTAAAAATACCATGTTTTGCTCATTTTCCAGGTCTTAACTTGTAATTGATATTTACTGCAAAGAAACCTTATCTCTGACATCAGTGAGCACCTTTTTAGGGACGAGCCTGCGTCGCATGCGCTAGCGCATGCGTTTCACTTGTGAGACGCTTTAGGAGTTAGAAAAGGGCTCGAAGCCCCGTCCGTGTCACGTCAGTGTCTTTCATTGGTTCGTGGGCTTGCCTGTTAAAATCTGTTCACTTTCATTAGTGGAAGGCACGCATACGTCATGCCTTTTCCGGTGGTTAGCTCTCCTCATGCAAGGCTTGCTGTTTCCCATCAGATTTGTGGAGTACTTTTTATGTTTTTTTCGCAGCGCGATCTCGTTTGGCAGAAGTCGAGCGCTTTGCATAACATCGACCCTGTTACACAGTTATTTACACTTTTGCCGGTTACATAGATAATTGCACTTTTGCCGATAGGTTTCACTACTAGTGAACTATAGCAGCGCAATTGTGCTGTTTATTTCCATTTTATGTGGCAAGAAAAATCTGGTTGTGAGTTTACAACTGCTACTAGCTGTAACTCGGAGAAATGCAAGACCCTATTGCATTGCAAATGCTTGTTCTATATGTGTGAGCTATCCTCACTAACGTGATTTCACCAGTGAATGTCATGTACTTCTAGCTGTTTAGTAAACGGTAGCTATTGTCAGTGTTGCGATTCGCTCTGTGTTTTTGCAAACTTTAACTAAACTAAGGCCCTCATTAACAAGGGCATTGCATCACCGAAACGTCACTTTTACCGACATTCCGGTGGCACAATGCCATGCTCCATTTTTATAAAGCATCACTGAGCCACTTTTTGAAGCTAAACGCCCCTTTGTAAATATGGGCGCATTCAGATGCATCACTTTGCGTGAGAGGGGATGCAATGGGCACTGCTGTGTGCGTTCTACTGCAACACAGATTGTATTTTGATGCTGCCCCAGATTTCCGTGGATTTGTAAACCTGAGACAGTGCCAAAAATGAATGCCACCCCAGGTGTGGCATTAGCATGGCGCAACAAGGAGAAGTATTTCTCCTTGTTTTTGTTTTCCTATATATGTGCTGCATTCTGTGTTGGTGCTATGCAGCTAATTTTATCAGCAGCCCTAGAGGGAACATAGGGTGTGCCATATTGTGTTAAATATGGCGCATCTCTGCTATTTTGAAGTGATGCAATGCAGCTCTGCCAGTTCTTGTAAAGCAGGCCCTATATGTTTTCTTGTCATATTCTGTGTATTGCACACTGCACTGTGGAGTTAGAAAATCGCAACTACTCGTCAAGTTGAGCTTTTGCAAGCATTTCTGTGCATAATTCCTACAATGTGATGGACTTTGTAACGTCAGTGCCTCACTACTGAGATGAGTCTGTGTTGATTAGTTGACACTGCTTATATTCTTTTTTTATATCGCTTTAAATATACAAATTTAACATGAACACAATAAACTGCATATTTGGTATATAATAACATTGGATAATTTAGGCTGGTCGTTTTCTGACACTATTTTGCGCTTGTTTTATTCTATTGGCTCAATATTGGACAATACTAACTATGACTTATGAGGTAACCTTGTTCAACATTCAGGATCAGCTTGCATAGAGGAGGAAAAATATAGGGCCTGATTTAGATATTGGCGGACAAGTTACTCTGTCATAACGGTGAAGGAGTAACACGTCCGCCAATATCTAAATCAGGTCCGTTGTAATGTCTATAGAAATGTCGATTTATTTAAACATAACCTGAACCAGTTTGCTTATAAGAAGCATCCTGTCTAATCAGATGGATGTGTGGCGATTATAAGTGTATGAGTTGAGGGTAGTTAATTGACAAGCTTTCAGTACGCTAAATATTTAACAAATGCAGGTAAAATAAAACCTTAATTAACACCTCCTTATGCTTTATTCGTTGCAATTTGCAAAATCTTCAAAAAAAAGCCCTCCCTGTGATTAAATACTGATTTACTGTGAACAAAAAACAACGAAGAGGCTTCTGTGAAACTAGCTGACACAAATATGAAAAACAAGCAATTTGAATGTCTTACTTATTGTATGTGAAATATAAAAAATTGTTTAATTGGCAAAAGCATTGGACTGTTAAGTAGAAATTGGCGAGCTAAGGATATGTATTAGACAATCAAAAAATGATGATTTATGATTTACTGTTGCTTTTAGCAGTTCAATTCAGCTTGCATTCATTATTCATCACTGTTGCCACTAAGAATAATTATGTGCATTATTCCCATGGTTGTAGGGTTTCTTAAAAAATTGAACATCACCATCTTTGATGTGGGAACTAATAGCCGATATATGAAAAAATTGGTAAGGAGAACAATTTAATTTGCAGCTAAAGTCACAAGGGCCTGATTACTAGTCGGTTGAAGCTTATTCCATTCCAGGATACCTTTCCATCCAGTCATGACAGGCATGGTGTTCTTGAACTGAAATTATTTGGAGCAGTAACAACACCTCGCCCAATTTTATTGACATTAAACTTGCCTAAGGAATGAGCTGCAAGAGCATCCGAGGTTTGACTCCCGCCCAACCCTCCCTCCCCAGCCGACTCCCTCCTAAAGGCAGCCACACTTCGTCTCCTGTCCCCTGCCAGTTTCCTCCCCCCAGTACCCGCCCCGATACTATCTGCTCGGAGCAGATAGTAAAGGAGAATGTGGGGAATGTGTAATTACACTCAGGAAATATGCTCTGCATTTCGACAACCCATTTCACGGGCATTAACCAGTAAAGGGCAGCTTTAGCTGCAGAGATATTTACAAGAAGTGCCTGTTTCCAAAAACTTGGGATCTCAACACCAAAATCTATTTAGCTCGCTCGTATTCAAAGCTTAAGTGGGTATTTTGTTTTTATTTCACAAATATGTTGTTTAGGCCATAGTATGTTCTAATGATTTTTACTGTGTTTGCCATGCTCCGTTTAATTGTTCATAGTTTTAATGCAAGAAGAACCGCACACTTCTATTTCGGAGATCATTTTTTCCTATTATTGTCCTCTGTCAAGTGTAAACAAACTTGACACCAACAGAACCACAGTAGTTTTCGACACCATTGACGGCCATGATATAGCCACCTTTACAGAACCTCTTTTTAGATCAAAAGGAAACTTCTTGAACCTGGACGCCTACGAAGAAATTACTGAAAGTCTATAGTTTATTTTCCATGGCCTTGTCTGACCTCTGTCTCGCACCTTCTCCAAATCCATCCACATGCTAACCACACTTACAATTCCTCTCCATTTACATATCCTTCTTCCATGTTTATGAAAAACTCACGCCCTTCCTTTCTCCTGCCCTCTACACCAACCAGATTTGGCTCCCTTCTGAGTTCCCCTCTGAAAAGCAACAATGGTGATTGCTGGAAACCAATGGCCAGAATGTGACGCTAGACAGAAAAAGGTCTACCCTCATGCAAGCTTAAACCATTTAACATGAAGGTTTCTTAAGAAAAGGAAACAATTCCCTAACTAACGCAATAATCACAAACCTTATTAAAACTGGAGAACTTTTCACAGCTTTGTGCATAAAGCTCTTCCCACCCTATAAAGCACTTGAGACAATATTAAAGACTCAATGAAACGCCGAAAGACTAATGGCATAATGTTTTTACCTAGGGATGTGTGAAATTCATGCAAATACACTACATTTCATCACAATTACACAAAAGTATGCACAATTACACACTATGTAAATCCATCATTTAACGCTATATTTTAGGGTAAATGAATACTCGTGTTAATTTTGATGGAAGGATGTATTTGGGTTGAAGAGTCAAAAAAAGGAAAGTTTCTGTTAGTCCTGTACGTTCACAGTAAATCTTTACTGTGAGTGGCATAGTTGTGGTATATTTGTCCTGAGAATGGTTCATAATTACTCTAGGTGCCGTAATTCTGTAATTTGTTTTAATTTAACATAAAATTAAATTTCTAAAATTACTCAATTTATACCCAGAGCTACATGATCTCACACATCTCCGTGCTTTACTGCTATCCAACTTCAACAAATCAAAACCCTTCTCAGATGTGCTTCCTTTGAACATCTAGGTCCCCCAGCAATTTATTCCATCCTCTCAAGCTTAAAATGCACTACAATTCTTGTTGCGGGCATCATGCACATCACTGATGTGACAAAACAGGGCTGATTGCAGAGGTCCCCTTTATTGCCCTCATTTTTCACTTTTTGCTGGTGTTCTCTTGCTGATGGTGCCATGGGTACTGCTAACCAGTCCCATGGCCTGTGTTTTGTGTAAAATGAATATACACATTAGGCTAATTATAATTGGCTGGATCAACCTACCTATAAGTCCCTAGTAAATGGTAGGGCATGTAGGTTTAGGGACCCCAGCATGGATAGTGCCCCATAGGTGCACTGCTGAGGTGCCCAGGCCTGCCTTGATAGCTGCTTTTAAACTAAAGCTATATGCAAATTCGACTTTGAATTAAAAGTACTTCCAAAGTCTTAAACTACCTTATTTTTACATATATGTCACCGCTATGGTGTGCCCTATGTGCCCCTAGGGTTGGGTGCCATGTAACTATAAGCAGGGACCTTATAAAAATTGTTTTAAAAGCCCTGGTGAGGTGAAATAACCAAATTTGTTTTTCCCTCACTGTAGTGAATAGCCTCCATAGGCTAAAATGGGGAGACTTTATTTCAATAATTAACAACGCCCCCTTGAGTGTCAGATACATCAGGTTTGGCATAAAATACATTTTCATAATAAATCCCACAACTTACAATTGTTGGATTTAATATAACTAGTTCAGGTAAAGAGTTTTGAACTCTAACTAAAAAGTTGCCAACTTCAGCTATGTGTCGCCCTTCTCTGATTTGGTCAGCCTCTGGCAGCCTTGATGAGATGTGAAGTGGCCGGGGCTAAACACAAAAGATGTGCCAGGGGGAGGAGAACTGCCTCAGCAGATGGGGAAGCAGGAAGGGAGGACTGCCAAACTGGTCTTCAAAGGCAGGGAAGGACATTTGGAGCAACCCAGGACCTCCCTCACATCCTGCAACCCCAGACAATTAGATGCTCTCATGATTAGAAGGGGTCAGGAGAGGGGTGTGTTTAGGATTTTTAGCCACACTAATGGGTGGGTTCAGCCAGATGTAACCTCCAAAAATCATTTTCAGCCATGATGGATTTTTGAAGAGTGTTGCTCCCTGGGATTGATTTTTGCCACACTTCCAAGGAAATGGTCATCACAGGGGGAAGGACTCTGCATCTGATTTGAGAACCAGGACCCCCATGTTATTCATCCAGGAGCAAGGATAAATATGACAGAGCTGCACCCACACCTCAAATCCCTACCAGATCCCTACAAGGAAGAACATTAGAAGAAGAAGGACTGCCCTGCTGGACACTGAACTCTGAAGAACTGTACCAGCTGCACACTTGGGCTTCACCACAAGAAGGACTTTGCCTGGATGCAACTGGCTCAAGGAGGGAATGCCTGTTTGCTACAGGTTAAAAATAGCTAACCAGAGTAACCTGCCTCAGATCCTGAAGAAACAGACCAGCTGACCACTGTCCAGTGGCCATTTTGGAATTTGAGCCAGGTGCATTCTGGGAATTGTAGTCCGCACCCATCAAGCAGCAGCTCAAAGCTTCTGGAACCTTGGGGTGAGCTGTGGACACCTAAAGGACCTTAAAGGATCTTCTGGAAGAAGATCCAGAAGTTTGTAGAAGATTGGCAAACTTTTTGGAAAAAGCTCCATTGAGAGACCGACCCGCTGCAGCAACTCTATCCAGCTTGCCTCAACTGCGACCTGGCTTGTCTTTCAGGTTCGTCCTGCTGAAGAAAATCTTCAAAAAAGTAACTAAGTTTGAAAGTTGACCGGGACCTCCCGAACAGTGTATCTAAAGAGGGCTCCGGTACATCCCATCAAGATTCAGGTTCGGCCTGGTCGAAGGATTTTTATCTTGAATAATCATCTAAGTCTGAATGTAGAAATCTTCACCGAGGGCTCCCGCGATGCGCATCTGAGGAAGGGCTCCAGGGAGGTCAGATCGGACTTGCAACTTCGACCCTCTGAAGAAAATCTTCAAGAAAACGACTAAATCTAAATGTAAACTTTTGACCAAGGCCTCTCGCTGGCTGGTAGCTAAGCAGAGCTCCATCGCGGTCAGCCTTAAACTTTGACTTTACCCTGGTCGAGGTGTGACCAGATTGGCACTTTTTGTTTCTGGGCGCTAAAAAAACACAAATTCTTCAAAAATTCATATCTCTGGTTCCCCTTATCCAATTTTATTAGTTTTGGTGTCATTCCAAAGATAACAATGTAATATATGTTTATAAATTAGTGTTGGATTTTTATTGTATTTTAGTTATTTATTGTTTTGTGATTTTTTCAGTGCTTGACATGCTTGCCTCATTAGTTAAGTCTTGTCACTCATTGCCAAGGTACCAAGGGTTGAGCTGGGTTTAATTTATTTAGACCTAACTGGACCTAAGTGAAGGTTAGTGGCCTATTGCTAAGAGTAGGTACTTACCTGCCCTTTCCAATAATCCACTTTCCAACTGAATGCTTATTAACTTTGATTATGTCATTTATGGTTCCAAAAAAGACATATTTGTTCTTCTTATAAAATTGTGATGTGTCCCCATCATCTGCCTCTCAAAATTGATTGAAAAGGTAGAATCTTCTGGAGGCTATCGCTTGAGAACAATATTATTCTAGTCATTTGCAAGTCTGTTTCCACCTTGCCCATACCAATTCTACCTGATGGGTTTGTCACATCTAACATGGCCTGACACTCTTTCTCAGAATAAGTACCTCCACCAATGTAGACAACTCCTCTCCTATTGCTATGTTGTATTCTGAAACATTGTAATCTAGCACCTTAAACCCAACCCCATTACCACTGGCCCTCTTTGAGTCACCTGTGGGGTACATCAATTATCACCTATCTCATTGCATTCAACATTTTGTGAGGAAATTATCGAGCAAAATAGCATAAAAAGTCTAATTTGGGGTAAAATGGTGCTGAAGCCATGAAGACTGCAATTCTAAGCATTCATGATGGTGGCCTACAGCTCTTTTTAAAACACTGGAAGTAAGAAAATATTGGACAATTAGATTAAGAGTAGAGTTTCATGAAATTCATGTCTAAGATAGCAGATCAATGCTCCTCTACTGTCTCTATCTATTTATTTTCTTATCCTGTGTTCCCTCTTTTCTTCTGTGTAAAAGGTAGGACCACATCTGAGTCTCAGCCTTGACACTTGCGAAGGGCTGGGTGTGAAATCTACAGAAGATCTTCCTAAGAGTAAGTATTTGTAGAAGGTTATTCTTATTCTGAAACGGATGTAAAATCAAGATGTACCAGTCTTGCTAAATACAGAGCAACTATGTATATTTAGATGTCATGGTGTAGGGAGGTACGCTCATCACGGAAATCTTGAACAGGTAAATACATTTTTTCATCTAGTGACTTATAATGCACAAGGCCTTTAGTCAAACTGACACCATCCACTGCAGGGGAGAGAAGTCAGTAGCAAATACTCCTCAGGAGTACGTAGCTTGTAACTAGCCTCAGGTACACACAAAGTGGTGCAGTGTCATGTGATGCTTCAGGTAGGATGCTATTTTTTGCTTAGAACAACACAATAAATCAGTGTTCATATGGTTCTTACAAATTCTTCATTATCAGGTTGATTATACAGTAGTCCTTAGGCAACACATAGGTCCTCATTACAACCCTGACGGTAAATCCCGCTTACCGCCGTGCAGAAGACCGCCAACATAGAACGGCGGCCGTGGAATTCTGCTACAGGTATTACGACCCACAGCCCGGAATCCGCCACAATACAGACACCCACACAAGTCCGCCACACCAAAGGTCGGTGATAAACTGGTGATAACAAAACTGACACCGTCATGCCAACAAGAATACACCCACACTATCATGACCCACGAATCAACGCAGCTGTCTTTCAACTGCGGTAATCCATTGGGGGTACACACCGCCACGCTCAAAATACACACACATATACAAAACACAACCACATTGGACAATTCAAAATACACACACCTGATACACATACACACACCGCACCGACACATCCAATCCAATATAAAGCACACACCCACATCACCCACAAACCCTTACTACCAGAAATTTAAAAGCAGGCCAGAGAGAGACACTACCTAAAACAACACCAGCATCCACAGACACAAAACACCATCACTTATACAACATCCACGCACCTCGAACAACACACACCAACACACCCCCTCACACATCACAACAGACACCACCTCACACATCACCCACACCACATCATAGCACCTCAACGACACCCCAGGTTTTCTGAGGAGGAGCTCAGGTTCATGGTGGAGGAAATCGTGCGGGTAGAGCCACAGCTATTCGGGTCACAGGTGCAGCAGACATCCATTGCAAGGAAGATGGAGCTATGGCGCAGAATTGTCGACAGTGTTAACGCAGTGGGACAGCATCCAAGAACTAGGGATGACATCAGAAAGAGGTGGAACGACCTACGGGGGAAGGTGCGTTCCGTAGACTCCAGACACCAGATTGCTGTACAGAGGACTGGTCTTGGACCCCCACCTTCTCTCCCACAACTAACAACATGGGAGGAGAAAGTCTTGGCAATACTGCATCCTGAGGGCCTCGCAGGAGTAGCAGGAGGACTGGACTCTGGTGAGGTAAATCTTTACTACCTTTCCCCCCCCACCCGACCTGCATGCCATCACATACTCCCATCCTTACCCTCACACCCATCACCCCAACAACCCACAGATACCCCATCCAACACAACCCACACATCCCAAAACCAAGCCCTGCATGTAACACCAATGCATGGACATCCATCACCCAAGAATGTTCACTACAGAGACTCACTCATGCCCCAAAATCCCCAATCACACAAGGACCAAGCCAATAATGCAAGCACTGGAGTAGAGGGTCAGCCACCCATTGCACACAATGGCACACACAGATACAATAATAATGCATTTACACCCCAACAGGACCCCTACCCAATGTCACTGGACAGGAGGTGCCAGACATATCCAGTCCCCCCCAGAGAAGAGGCCCACAGTGATGACAGCAGCTCTGCACGCCTGGATCAAGATGACCAGCCCAGCCCATCTGGGACCTCGGGACAGTCGGTTCCCCTGACACTGTCACAAGCCACCACAGAGCCTCTCCCCTCAGGAAACACCAGCACAGCCCATCCCTCTGTCCCCAGGACACGTCAATCAGCAGTGTGTCCACCACTACAGGGAACCCAGGCTAACCCACCACCACAACAACAACAGGGACCTGGGGACAGTGGCAGTGGGCACATGGTTCAGGGGACAGAGGCACAGGAACACAGGGGAATTGGGAGGGCTGCTGTGCGACAGGGGGAGGACAGGCCCAGGGAGCACGTTCTCCACGAGGCACTCTCCAACATCATGGGAGCTTACCATCATTCCCAGGAGACAATGGCAACGGTACTAGCCAAGTTTCAGGAGACCCAGCGGCTGCAGGAGGAATAGTATGTGGGCTTCAGGAAGGAACTCAGATCCATCAATTCCACCCTGGGCCCCATCATAGGGGTGCTGAAGGAAGTCCTCAATACCAGGAGGGACACTGTGGCACAACAAGGGGCCCCTGACACTAGCCTGGATGATGAACTGCCCACCACCTCCACCGGCGCTAGTGGACAGGAGGCACCGCCACAGGACCACCACACCAGCACCGCACCCTCTGCAGATGGAGAACCACCCCGCAAACGGTCCCTGAGATCCAGGACAAAGACAGAGAATGATGCCAAGACCCCCGCCAAGAAATGAGACCACCCTGATTGTCATCCTTTTGTCCCACCTTGTCACCCTGTCCATCCTCAAACTGCCCCAGCTCCACTTCCTATGCCCCTTTGGACAATGCACCTGTGAGACTAATAGACTGGACTCTGCCATGGACATTCCCCCACCATCACCCCTCACCATTTTACAACACCCTCCAATATTGAGCACTTAAATAAACACCCTTAAAGCACAAAACAATCTGGAGTCTGTCTGTGATTTCGAATTAGTGTACTAGCAATTACAGTGACAAAATGCTCTTTCAAATGTAATGTCAATATACCTATGTCACACAGCTCTAGTCCATGAGGAAACAAAGCAGATGTCACACAGTGGGACCCACATCTGTGAAATCGTAAGGGAAAGTGACAACTCAGTGACCATACACTGGGTGAAAAGGACAGACAGTAGAGAGGTAGTAGTGTTGAAGTACATGTAGCAGGCAGGTTTGTCTTCTTACCTGTGTCTCACTGGAAGTATTGCAGGATCGCAGAGATCCTGCTGTCGATGTCCTCTTCTTCTGCTTCCTCGTCTTCATTGTCCACAGCTGCCACAACACCTCCATCTGGACCATCCTCCTGCAGAAAAGGCACCTGTTGTCGCAAAGCCAAGTTGTGAAGCATACACCAGGCCACGATGATCTGGCACACCTTCTTTAGTGAGTAGAATAGGGAACCACCTGTCATATGTAGGCACCGGAACCTGGCCTTCAGGAGGCCTAAGCTCCGCTCTATAATCCTTCTAGTTCACCCATGGGCCTCATTGTAGCGTTCCTCTGCCCTTATCCTGGGATTCCTCACTGAGGTCAGTAGCCATGACAGGTTGGGGTAACCAGAGTCACCTGCAAATGTTGAGGGACAACTGTTAGACACACACTAACTCTTAGGGATAACACCAGACCCAGACAACTATTCCCACTGATTTGGTTCCAGGTGCTCACCTAATAGCGACACCCGGTGCCTCTGGAGTTGCCCCATCACATAAGGGATGCTGCTATTCCGCAGGATGTAAGCGTCATGCACTGAGCCAGGGAATTTGGCATTAACATGGGAGATGTATTGGTCTGCCAAACACACCATCTGCACATTCATCGAATGGTAACTCTTCCGGTTTCTGTACACCTGTTCACTCCTGCGGGGGGACCAAGGCCACACGTGTCCCATCAATGGCACCTATGATGTTGGGGATATGTCCCAGGGCATAGAAGTCACCTTTCACTGTAGGCAAATACTCCACCTGAGGGAAAACGATGTAGCTCCGCATGTGTTTCAGCAGGGCAGACAACACTCTGGACAACACGGTGGAAAACATAGGCTGGGACATCCCTGATGCTATGGCCACTGTAGTTTGAAAAGACCCACTTGCTAGGAAATGGAGTACTGACAGCATCTGCACTTGAGGGGGGATTCCTGTGGGATGGCGGATAGCTGACATAAGATCTGGCTCCAACTGGGCACACAGTTCCAGGATTGTGGCACGATCAAGCCTGTAGGTGATGATCACATGTCTTTCCTCCATTGTCGACAGATCCACCAGCGGTCTGTACACCGGAGGATGCCGCCATCTCCTCACATGCCCCAGCGGACGGTGCCTATGGAGGAGTACAGCAAGCACAGAGTCACCCAACTCTGAGGTACGTAAACACAGCTTACTCAGAAAACTATTCATAAACCGAAATTTGCCTGTATGAGTGTTGAGCCAAGGCCTAGGTATGTGTGACGCAGTTAAAAATAAAGCCATGTGGGCCCCTGAAATGGCGGCTGCCTGACCTGTATAGTGGGACAATGAGATATGAGATAACTGTGCTGATTCAGAGCACATTGTAGGTGTCTGGGTGGGGGAGGTGGGCTGTGGGTTCCCCTAGGCCAGGGCGAGTTTGCTAGTTAAGTCCCCTTTTTCAGGCAGACCCTGTAGCACCCCACCCCACCTGGGTACAGTGCCAACTACACTTAGTCAGGGTCCTGTGACATCCATGTGTGCATAAATCGGCCGTAGCCTTGTAAGCCATGTCCCAGAGATTGAATAGAGGACCCCAAGTGCACGGCTAGTGCAGGGGGCTTCTGTGTCTGTCGTGTCCGCCAACGGTAGCGGTAATGCATGCACTCAACATGTCTTTCTTCTGTCTTCTCCCCCCCCCTTTTTGTGGTCTCCCTGTACTTTTGTGCATTAGCATCATCAGGCGGAGGGGCAGTGGCACCAGAGCAGGAGGGAGCTGCATCCCACATGGCCCTGGCTGGCGAGACTACGGACTCCGAATTCACCAGTGGGACGGAGGGCGAGGGGAGCTCCGTGGCGGGGACAGGAGCTGACACCAGTGATACGGACTCCTCCTCTGATGGGAGCTCCGTTGCGGTGGCGGGCCCATCTGTGCCCCCGCATCTATAGGTACAGCCGCCACCCCCCCTCCAGCACCGCCCTCCCAGCAGCACCTCAGTCTTTGCCCCGTGCCCGCTCACCCAGGAGGGTGGACATCACCTTCGCCCCAGGCACCTCAGCCCCTGTCACCCCTGCTACCCTCAGTGAGGAGGCCATTGACCTCCTCAGGTCCCTCACTGTTGGGCAGTCTACCATTTTGAATGCCATCCAGGGTGTTGAGAGGCAGTTGCAACAAACCAATGCATTCCTGGAGGGCATTCATTCTGGTCAGGCAGCTTTTCAGACTCTGGCCTCGGCACTGATGGCAGCCATTGTCCATGTCTCTAGCCTCCCCCCTCCAACTTCCTCCACCCAGACCCACACCCCTGTACCTCAGCCAATCCCAAGCACACCATCAGACCAGCATGAACACACCTCAACACACAAAGGAAGCTCACGCAAACATGAGCACCACACATCCCACAGGCACTCACGCAAGCATCACACACATGCAGACATGCCAACATCAACTGCCTCCAATGTGTCCCCCTCCTCCTCATCTCCCTCATCCCTCCCAGTCTCATCTCCACTCACACCTGCATGCACTACATCTTCAGCCACTATGTCCATCACCAGCACACACACCACCACACCCTGCTCACAAGCAGTCACCACCCCCACTACCATTCACACGTCCCCTGTGTCCTCTCCCAGTGTGTCTGTGAGGCCCAAAGTACACAAACAAAGCCACACACCCACCCAACAGCCATCCACTTCACGACAGCCTCTAGCCCATGCACCTTCACCCAAAGTCAGCAAACGTACACCTCCTACGACCACCACCTCTTCCTCCACTCCCAAACCCCCTCCATCTACCCATCCCAGTGTTCCTAAGAAACTTTTCCTGTCCAACTTTGACCTCTTTCCCTCACCTCCCCCACCCCGTCAGTGTCCTAGGGTCCGACTCTCCAGGACCCAACCTAGCACCTCAGCCACAACATCGGCGGGACCAGTGGTGCCAGTAGTCACCGGATTAGGGAGTGAACCGGGCAGCAGGGCAGGCAGTGTGGCAAGGAGCCACAGCACAGAAAGTCCCCCCCCTGTCAAGCATCAAAAGTTGGCCATTGCCCGGCGGGAGAGGGGGAAGATACCAGCCACCAAAGCCGCTCCCAGGGCTACAGTTGGGATTGTGGAGTCACCTGCGACACCTTCCAAGGGGGAAGGGGCACAAGAAAACTGGCAAGTCTGGGAAGATCAGCACGGCGGAGAAGACTGTCATCAGCCCCGCTGCCCAGGAGCGACCACCAGCAGCCACACTGCCCCAGACAGGACCGCCAGCAGCAGCCCCGCTGCCCAGGAGGCGATCGCTAACAGCCACACTGCAACAGACAGGACAGCCAGCAGCAGCCCCGTTGCCCAGGAGGTATATGCCAGCAGCCCCACTGTCACAGACAGGACCGCCAGCAGCTGAACCGCTGCCAAGGACACCCCCGCCACAAGCACCGCTGCCAAGGACACAGCCGCCACAAGCACTGCAGGCCCATGAGCGCCAAAAGCTCTGACGCTACTGAGGCCACCACGAGCAGGATGAAGCACTCTGGGCACAAGGCCCCTTCCAGAACCAGTGGAGATTGACATCCACTATCTCAATCCTTGGCAGGATGAAACACTCTGGGCACAATGCCCCCTCCAGAACCAGTGGAGATTGACATCCACTTGAGAGACTGTGGCTTTGCACTCCCCAGGATAGAGCAGTGGGCAAGCCACCCACTGTAGAGACTTGAGAGACTGTGGCTTTGCTCTTCCCAGGATTGAACAGTGGGCAACCCACCCACTGTAGAGACTTGTGAGACTGTGGCTTTGCACACCCCAGGATTGCACAGTGGACAAACCACCCACTGTAGAGACTTGAGAGACTGTGGCTTTGCCCTCCCCAGGACTGAACAGTGGGCATGGGGCCCCCTCGTGGATTTGGCGTTGTGCACTCAACCGGCTGAGGTGCCCACCCTTTCCCTTCCCCCTGAGATGCCTGTTTTATTTCTATTTGATGCCCCTGCAGTGTTCTCTCCGTCTTGTTTGGGTATCTTGTGTGGGCCTCGCCCATGCATTTTGGGCCCAGTGGTCCACGGACTTTAATGGTGGAATACCTTGGACTTATATTATTGGTGTATATATTTGTTAATAGTGTATATATATTTTTTTAATACTGAATTTTAATATATTACAATCGTTCACCTCATTTCCTTTTGTCTTTGCATTTTTCCGGGGAGGGTTGGTGGTTGTAAATGTAATGTATCTACATGTACTTGTGTGTCTGTTGTCGTGTGTGAGGGTGGGAGTGTTGCGTGTTGCTCGTGTGTGTCACAGTTTTTTCCCTCCTGCCTCCCCTGTGTCGTAGGTGCAGTACTCACTGTTGTCTTCGCCGCCGGCGTTCGTGCTCTTGGTAGAGGAGCAGGAAGATAAAGGGTGGAAAAATCTGGAACTCTGTTTCCATGGCGTCCTGATTCCTCGTGGGGTGTGCAGAGGTGAGCATTTTCCCTTCGAAGTCCTGTTTCCACCGTGTTTTTGTTTGCAGTGAATCCACCCCGGAAAAGGTGGCGGATTGGTGGGTTGTAATACTGTGGGTGGTACATTGTCCTCCGCCAGTCTGTTGGCAGTGTCCGCCGCTGTGTTTCTTTGTACCGCCGTGGCGGTCGGAGTGTTAAAGTGGCTGTCTATGTTGGCGGTTTCCGCCACGGTCGTAATTCAATTTTTTTACTGCCGGCCTGTTGGCGGTCTTACTGCCGCTTTAACACCGACCGCCAGGGTTCTAATGACCACCATAGTTGTTTAGTAACTGGTGACATACATTTTAAGATGAATATTGGTACATAATCATTTGTGGATATATATCTCTGTATGAAATGCAATACTAGGGTAGCTCATTATTCTTTGTGCAGCTTTCCCTTCTATTTCCCCGGTTGAGTTACCATGTCAACTTCAGGGACCCTCTTTCTGCTTTTGGTAAATAATAACTTTGCCCAGAACTCTCTGCCAGGCAACACTAGACCAATAGTTTGATGGTTGATGACACTAGAAAACAACCTTCAGAAACTCCTCCTGAGTAGGTTGTGTTTTTGTGGCTTTTTGATAGATAGAATAACATTATGAATGAAATATGTTGGTGCTAAGTATTTACTTCCTTAAAGTTCAGACATTTGGTGGAGTAGCTGACAAGACCCCCATACTTACACAGGGGCAGGATGCAAGCACTAATTGCCCTCATCTTGATGCATCAGCAGCTTGTGAAACTAGGGTAGATAACTACCACACAATTTGGGCCAGGGAAGTTAGGAAAATGGTACAAGGGAGTTGATCCTTTCACATAGGTGATCCAGTCACTGCTCTGTAATTGTTTATCTGGGGAAGTCAGCATAAAATGGATTAACCATTCCTAGCAGTGCATGGTAGGTTGCTAACATGTGACTAAGAAGGATCAACCTTTGTACCAGAATGTTTGTAAATACATTTAGAATGCTTCTGGAGGTCTTCAAATGGACCTGCAAGAAAATACAAGAGTTGCAACCAAGAGAGCCAACCCCAACAAATGCAATGACTATTCACAAATATTTATCTATTACATTGATGATATGATGCAGATTGTCATTTTGTTGCAACACGTCATCTGTACTGTTCCTTAGGTGGTACCATCCTCAGTAACAAATGACTTTCTATATACTTTTTGAATCAATGTCCTTTAAAAGACACGTGATTAGCATGGTCAAGAAACTGTTCTTACCTGCTGAAGACTTTTTACTTTGATTAACCCTGATTTTCAGCTTGGATGTTAAATGCGAGGTGAATACAGATATGCCAGGGAGCTGGTTTTTGGCAGCGAGTGCGCCCCTGCTACGGGCTACACAGTGTGTCCTTTCCTGACGTGGGGCAGGTGCCATGACAGGCAGAGTCAGCAGTGCTAGCTCAAGCAGCTGTGACCTAGAAGAACAGGAGGTCTCAGGAGAACAGCAGGATTGAATCAGTGGCTGAGTGTTTTGTAGATTCAGTGGAGGTTTGGTGCCTGGAAAGCGGGAAATGTGAACTGCTGACTGTTTAGGAGAAACATATGGAACCAGATGATCTGCGTGTTTAGGGTAAGGACGCTTATGGGAATCTAGCAGTGATTTCAGGTGCACATAAAAACACTGGTAGCAGGAGTATGGCAGATCCTGTGGATTAGGCAATTGCCAATAGGTACAAGGTAAGGTCAAAGACTCTGTTGCTAGCAGAAACTGGCTCCCGGGCCCCAGAAGGCCAAAGGAAGAATATTAAACAGACTGCAGGGACTAGTTTACACCCTAAGAACTCTCCTAGGAAATGTCCAAATAAGACATTGTTAAGGAGTGTATGGACTTTGAAGGATAGAACAAGCGAGACAGGCATGAGGAGTGCTAAAGTTACTCCATACCTGAGGTCTTTCTTTAAAGTGAATTCCATGAGTCACAGGAAGATGCCAAGAGAGGGTGTGAAGGTTCCAGACCAGACTAAGGACATGGGGATTAGGCCCAAGAGGAGGCAGTGGTGGGTGCTAGCATAGAACAATTAATAATACATCTAAATGTTCCAGTTTCCAACTAGTTTGCCCCCTGGCTGTGGAGAGTATGACATCAAGTGATGGAAGCATGGGAGCAGTCTATATGATAGATTTGCCAGAGAGGGGGCCTCTCTTCTCCTGTTTTTGCAGAGTACGATAGTAGGTGTTGTCAAATACAGTGTTGCTATAAAATAAAAATACAATTTCCAAGTTGCATCCTTGGTTCTCAAACATTTCAAGGTCATTAGTTCCCAAACCTTTCAATAAGCAAAAAGAAATACATTTCTTCACCAACCTACAATCAAACCTGTTAAAAGCCCACTTAAGTAGTACTTGTTATAATCTGGTAGTGCACTATCTTATAGGTATTGGTTCGGGTCTCAGAACTGCTGCCTCATTACAAACGCAAGGCCCAGTTCACAAAGATAAACAAACTTTAGTCTGTTTAGTATGTTTTCTGTATTCACAAAGGCACTTATGAGTAGTAACTTTATGACAAGAGAATCTCTACACTCAAAGCAGAGTCTCTTCACCTGGGGCAAACTCCAAATTGGCCACTGGACAGTGGGCAGCCGGTCTGTTTCTTCAGCAGTTGGTGCATTTTCCACCTGTAGCAAACAGGGAGTCATTCATCGAACTAGTTTAAGACAGGCAAAGTCCTTCTTGTGGCAAGGCCCAAGTGTGCAGCTGGAGCAGTCCTCCAGAGTCCAGGTGCAGGTCAGGGGTCCAGCAGGGCAGTCCTTCTTCTTCTGCAGTTATTCCTTGTTGGAATCTGGTAGGGATCTAAGGTGTGGGTGAAGCTCTGCCAGTTTTCTCCTTGCTCCTGAGTGAAAAACAGGGGGATCCTGGTTCTCCAATCAGATGCAGGGTCCTTCCCCTTGGGATGACCACCTCCTGAAAAGTGTGGCAACAATCAATTCTCTGGAGCCACATTCCTCAAATATCCATCATGCCTGAATGTGATTTTTGGAGGTTACATATGGCTGATCCCACCCACTGGTGTGGTTAAATATCTTAAACACGCCCTTCTAGTGCCCACTCCTAATCTCATCAAGAGGGCACCTAATTGTCTGGGGTTGCAGGATGTGAAGGAGGTGCCTGGCTATTCCAAATGTCCTTCCCTGCTTTTGAAGATCAGTTTGGCAGCCCTCCACCCTTCCTGCTTCTCCATCTGCTGAGGGAAGTTTTCCTCCCTAGGCACATTCCTTTGTGTTCAGCCCAGGCTACTTCACACCTCAACAAGGCAGCCTGGCCAGGCTGCCAGAGGCTGGACAATCAGAGCAGAGCGCTACAGGTCTGAAGTTGGCACCTTTTTAGGTAGAGTTTAAAACTCCATACCTGAGCAAGTTAAATTAAATCCAATGATTGAACGTTGTGGGATTCATAATGACAATTCATTTGATACCAAACTTGACCCATCTGACACT
Source organism: Pleurodeles waltl (assembly GCF_031143425.1). Classification (NCBI taxonomy): domain Eukaryota; kingdom Metazoa; phylum Chordata; class Amphibia; order Caudata; family Salamandridae; genus Pleurodeles; species Pleurodeles waltl. The sequence continues at coordinate 494,562,561 of NC_090444.1, forward strand.
TAAGAGGACTTTATAAATGAAACTATAGACTCCCCATTCTAACCTATGGAGGCCATTCACTACAGTGAAGGAAAAACAAATGTGGCTGTTTTACCTCACCATGGCTTGTAAAACTATTTTTATAAGGTCCCTGCTTATAATTGCATGGCACCCAACCCTAGCGGGACACATAGGGCACACCTTAGGGGTGACTTATATGTAAAAATATGGTAGTTTAAGACTTTGGAAGTACTTTTAATTCCAAAGTCGAATTTGCATTTAACTTTACTTTAAAAGCAGCCAGCAAGGCAGGCCTGCCTTTAAAATGACCCTGGGCACCTCAGCAGTGCACCTATCGGTGCACTGCCTATGCTGAGGTCCCTAAAACTACATGCCCTACCATAAAGTAGGGACTTATAGGTAGGTTGGCATAGCCAATTGTAATTAGCCTAATTTGCATACTGATCTTATACAGAGCACAGAGCACAGGCCCTGGGACTGGTTATCAGTACCCAGGGCACCATCAGAGTCAGGAAAGCACAAGCAAAAAGTGAGAAATGGGGATAAGAAAGGGGACCTCGGCAATCAGCTCTGTTTTCTCACAGCAGCCTTGTGGCAGCAGTTGGCAGATGGATTCACTGCATTGGAAGGACAGCTTACTGTGCACAACATCAAGACAAAATGGCAGGATGACAGGTGACGAGTGAAGAAGTTGACTAGGATAGCGGTGGCAATAGCTCTTTCTGGTGGACAAACTAGAACCCATCTTAATCTTCTCTCAATTGAGAAGGGTGTCCTCAACCACTATTTACCCCATCCTGCTGCATAGGCTGCATGTGGCAGAAGGCAGTATTGTGGTACCAGGTAATATATCAAGCATAAAGATCCACTCAGTATCTAAATGTGTGTTTTCCTACTACCAATTGTGACTATGGAAGGCATTCCAGGTTTGTGCTATAACTCATAGTGATTTATATGCTCCTGTGTTACATTTTCTCAATCATGCTACAAGTCCCAGAATCCTATGTAAATTAACTTAAAAGTTCCATTTTCATCTGGAGTAAAAGTTGTAAAACCTCTACTTATGACCTGAGAAATTAGTTATAAATGTTTCTTCGAATTTACCTTGTTTGTGTTTCCATCATGCCTGCATTGTATATTGTACTTCATAGCTATGTTCCTGTATGTAAATAAGCATTGACTATTCTATTTCTGTGTAATCTGTCATATTTAATTTCAACATACGGCCAAAGTAAATCCTTCTGCTGGAGTGTACGTCCATGCACCTGCAGGAAGTTGACATCAAGGGCCAGGTCAGCTACAACTATCTGCATAAACTGATACATAAATATGCAAACAGGAAGTGTATTTCCTGTTGCACTGTAAATTTATACAATCCTTAGTTATGTTTTGTCATGTCCATTACTTCTTTTTCCACATGTGAGCTTAATAAGTTTATGTTAGTTTGACATGTTAAAATTTGAATTTCATTAGAAATGCACCAATGTTTTATAGGTCCTGTGACGTCCTGAAACCCCATCCCAGTCAACAATTACTTCTGCTCCCCATCACAACTGCTCAGGCACCACACAGTGGGTGGATTGTAGACACTTGTAAGTTCACTTGCAGATAACCTCACAAATAAATCTTAGGTGCATAGTGTAGGAGGCTGGCCTGGTTTGTAGCGGGTACTTTGGGTACTTACACCTAATACCAGGTCCAGTTATCCCTTATTAGTGAAATATAGTAGTGTTCTAGCAGTTTAGGCTGATGGAGGTAGCTATAACAGAACAGCTTAGGCTAAACTTGGCGACATGCAAAGCTCATGTGATACCACTTATAGTTACACAGTACTCAGTGTTACCAAAAATAAAGGTATTTATTTGGGTGACACAGTCCCAAAAATATCTTAGAGACAATACTCCTTCTGGAGGTAAGTATTATTCACAATATATACACTAGACACCAAAATTAGACAAGTAAATAGTCATAGAACAATGCAAACAATAGGAAATGCTATAGATTGCAATGGGAGAAAATAGGTCTAGGGGCAACACAAACCATATACTAAGAAAGTGGAATGTGAATCACAAATTCCCACCTAGACAAGTATAGTGTTTGCAGAATTGCTGGGGGAGTAAGAATACAGTAAAGGTAAGTACATTACCCCACCCCAGAGCCCAGAAAAGCAGGAGTAAAGTACTGCAAGTTTCCATAGGACACACTACATCTCATGATTGGAATTTTGCAGCAGCCAACCAAGTCTGCAAAGAACAACTGCTGGATTCCTGGACCTGAAGACCGGCAAAGGAAGGGGACCAACTCCAGAAGTTGAAAGAAGTTTCAGGAAGGACAAGAGCCCCTGCCAGCCCAGAAGAGGGTGCAAAAGAGCAAAAGAAGAGTCCTCGGTTAGTCAAAGACTGCAGAAATGCACGCTAGGAAGATGCCAGCATGTTCCTGCATGATGTAAAGGATGTCCCAAGACGTGAATATTGTTGCAGATGTGATTTCATGTTGGAAGTCGCCAACAAGCCTCGGCTATGACAAAAGTGTGTTTTGCATCAAAATGGGGCTGGATGGACCAAAGAGGGACCTGGGGGACTCAACTCTGTGTGAGGAGGAACAGGGAGCACTCAGCACTTTAGAGAGCCTTCAGTATGCCAGCCAGCACCCCCAGAGATCCCAGCACATGGCGACGAAGGAGGTGCAAAATGCAGTTGATGCAGCACAACAAAGGAAGGTCCCATGCCACGAACAACTCAGTGAGTTGTGCATTGCAGGATGGAGTGCTGGGGACCTGGGCCAGGCTGTGCACAAAGGAATTTTGCAAATAGTGCACAGAGGCCTCAGGAGGTGAAGAAGATGCAGTGCACAGGGGTACCGTCACTCTCAGGGAAGGCACGGTCTGACCTCCTCCAAATTGCATCAGCAGGACCTCAGGACAGTCTATGTCGATGATGTCTGCCCTCTGTGTCCTTAGGAGCACGATCGTTGCTGTGAGAAGAGTCCAAGGGTACCGGTCGTCGTCTTGGAAGGTGCCTGCTTGGAGCAGGGGAGTGAAAATGTTACTCCACAGGAGATTTCTTCTGTCCTTCAGGTGCAGGATGAAGACAGGGAGTCCTCAGAGCATGCACACCGTGGAAACTGTTGCAGTTGCTGACTTGGAGCTGAGGTTGCTGAAGAAATCTATCTCTGGTGGATACTTTGTTGCAGTTACAGCGTTTCTTGGAGCAGGCTGTGGTTGATCCTAGGTCAGAGGAAGCTGAAGTTGTTGCAGAGGATTCCTGAAGGAAACATGCAAGTAGAATCTGAAGAGAACCCGCAGGAGAAACCCTAAATAGCCCAGAGAGGGGGATTGGCTGCCTTATCAGCTAAGGGCCTATCAGGAGGGGTCTCTGATGTCACCTGCTGGCACTAGCCACTCAGAGTCCTCCAGAGTGGCTCCACACCTTGAAAAGCAAGATGGCTGAAGTCTGGGACACACTGGAGGAGATCTGGGCACCACCCCTGGGGTGGTGATGGACAGGGGAGTGGTCACTCCCCTTTCCTTTGTCCAGTTTCATGCCAGAGCAGGGGAGAAGGGTCCCTGAACCGGTGTAGACTGGTTTAAGCAAGGAGGGCACCATCTGTGCCCTTCAAAGCATTTCCAAAGGCTGGGGGAGGCTACCCATCCCCAGCCTGTAACACATATTTCCAAAGGGAGAGGGTGTAACACCCTGCTCTCAGAGGAAATGCTTTGTTCTGCCTTCCTGGGACTGGACTGCCCAGACCCCAGGAGGGCAGAACCCTGTCTGTGAGGTGGCAGCAGCTGTAGCTCCAGTGCAAGCCACAGAGAGCTGGTTTGGCAGTACTGGGGATCCATGGTGGAGCCCCCAGGATGCATGGAATTGGCTCCCCAATACCAGATTTGAAATTGGGGACAATTCCATGATCTTAGACATGTTACATGGCCATGTTCAGAGTTACCATTGTGAAGCTACATATAGGTATTGACCTATATGTAGTGCACGCGTGTAATGGTGTCCCCGCACTCACAAAGTCCGGGAACATAGCCCTGTACTATGTGGGGGCACCTTTGCTAGTGCAAGGGTGCCCTCACACTTAGTAACTTTGCACCTAACCTTCAGCAAGTGAAGGTTAGACATATAGGTGACTTATAAGTTACTTAAGTGCGGTGAAAATGGCTGTGAAATAATGTGTGTGTTATTTCACACAAGCTGCAATGGTAGGCCTGTACAAGGGTTTGTCTGAGCTCCCTATAGGTGGCAAAAGAAATGCTGCAGCCCATATGGATCTCCTGGAACCCCAATGCCCCAGGTACCTAGGTACCATATATTAGGGACTTATAAGGGGGTCCAGTGTGGCAATTGAAATTGGTAAATGAAGTCACTATCCTACCGTGACAAATTTAAAAGCAGAGAAAGCATAAGCACTGAGGTTCTGATTAGCAGATCCTCAGTGACACAGTTAAGCACTACATAGACACACACATTAGGCCATAAACTTGAACACTGGGGTCCTGACCAGCAGGATCCCCGTGCGACAGGTAAAAACATACTGACATACAGGTAAACATGGGGGTAACATGCCAAGGAAGATGGTACTTTCCTACATATAAGTTATACTTGGCTTGAGCTTTTTTAGTGTTAAAAATGTGATGCTAAAATGGTGCATAGTTAACTCCATATTTCTATTTTGATGCTAAACCTGTCTATGGTCAAAATATAGGGGTTAGTGTCATGTTGTGGATGCAGCAAACTACCTTGCACTAATTAGATGCAATGTAGGCATTCACATCTACAATATAACACTAACCACCTACCGCCTCATTTAAACTCTGTCGCACAAATGATGCGCATGGGGTAGGTGGACCAAAATAAAGATGTTAAGGCTGCTTAGCACCATCATTTAACGCCTGGGTCTGACCACGGGTTAGAGGACCTGTGGACCCATTCCCTTGGCTAAACACCATGGAATGGGCCCACAAATGCCCAAATTATTCCCCAGGAACACCCCACCCATACCAGAAGGACACCATAGGATGGGGGACCCCCTCCTGGGTAAGTAAAGGTAAGTTTATTACTTTTTTTTCTGTGCCATTGGGGGCCCATTACATAAGGCCCCCTACCTGGCACTGAGTACTATAGCCTTGCCCAGGGCTGACCATTGGGGTGGTGGGCATGACTCATGCCTTTATTAAGACAGGAGTCATGTTTGGGTAGTAGTGCATCAAAAAATGACGATAGGATGGTTATCGGCATATTAATTGCCGTGAACCAGCCTAACGACATTTCTGGCCCACCAGCGCCTTTTCCCATCCCACCATCCCCCTGACTAGTGCATTTTATTTAGACGCTAGCCTGTTCTTTGACCTACCATGCACCATTCCATAAATATGGTGCCTGGCTGGCACTATGGAATGGCGCTAGCAGGCGCTATGGATTTAGACGTAAAACAGTGTTAGGGCAGTTTTGTGGCAAAATCTATTTATATGGGACTAAGGGGGTCATTACAACATTGGCGGAAAAAGGCACTTACCGCCGTGCAGAAGACCGCCAATACACCGCCGCGGCCGCGGAATTCCGCCACAGCTATTATGACACACAGCTCGGAATCCGCCGAAATCCAGATACCCACACAACTCCGCCACACCAAAGGTCAGTGATAAACTGGCGATAACAAAACCTCCACCTCCACGCCAACAGAAACACGCCCATGCTATTACGACCCACGAATCCACGTGGCGGTCTTTCAACCGCGGTATTCCATTGGTGGTACACACCGCCACGCTCAAAATACACACACTTCTACAATACACCGCCACATTGGACATTTCGAAATACACACACCTGACCACCTTGGCCCCAGGCACCTCAGGCCCTGCCCCAGTCACCCCTGCTGCCCTCAGTGAGGAGGCCATTGACCTCCTCAGGTCACTCACTGTTGGGCAGTCTACCATTGTGAATGCCATCCAGGGTGTAGAAAGAGAGTTGCAACACGGTAATGCATTCATGGAGGGCATTCATTCTGGTCAGGCTGTCCTTCAGCAAACCCTGCAATCTCTGGCCTCAGCACTGATGGCAGCCATTGTCCCTGTGTCTAGCCTCCCCCCTCCAACCTCCTCCCCCCAGACCCAATCTCCTGTACCCCAGCCCATCCCAAGCACACCTACAGACCAGCATGCACACAAGTCAGCACACACAGGTAGCTCAAGCAAACATAGGCATCACACCACCCACAGGCACTCACGCAAGCCTCACCCACGTACAGACACAGCAACATCCATTGCCTCCACTGTGTCCCCCTCCTCCTCTTCTCCCTCCTCCCTCCCAGTCTCATCTACACACACACCTGCATGCACCACATCTACAGGCACCATGAATCGCACAAGGAGACCCAGCACCACAAGCCGCTCACCTGCACTCACCACCTCCACTCCCATTTACACGTCCCCTGTGTCCTCTCCCAGTGTGTCTGTGACACCACCTCCCAAAGTACACAAACGACGGCAATCACTCACCCAACATCCATCCACCTCACGACAGCCTCCAGTACCTGCACCTGCACCCAAAACACCTAAAGTGACACCTCCGACAACCACCTCCTCTTCCTCCACTCCCAGGCCCCCTCCAACTACCCATCCCAGTGTTCATCAGAAACTGTCCCTCTGTAAAGTTGACCTTTTTGCCCCCACCCCCCCTCCAATTCATCAGTCCCGTCATAGCGCCTCAGACAAAAAGCCTCCAATACCAGTGGTGCCTGTTCAAGGTTTGTGGAGTGCACGGGCCACCAGGGCAGGCAGTGTGACCCGGAGCCAAGGCACTGGCAGCCCACCCCCTGTAAAGGCTCTAAAATTGGAGAGTGGATGACAGGACCTTGTGAAGACTCCTGTTGGGAAAACAACTCACATGGGTTCCAATGGGATTGGAGAGTCAGCTGTGACTCCACCAAAGGTGGGGAATGGCCAGATGACGTCTGCCCAGCCTGTTGTGAGTGTCACGGCTGAGAAGTGCGCCATCATTTCCGGCGGACGAGACACAACCGCCAGCACCGTCGTCACTGGTCAGGAGACCACCGCAAGAGTCATTGCCCAGGAGGGCACAAGTATCGTCACTGGTCAGGAGACCACCGCCGGAGTCATTGCCCAGGAAGGCCCAAGTATCGTCACTGGTCCAGAGACCACCGCCGGAGTCAGTGCCCAGGAGGGGCCAAGTATCGTCACTGGTCAGGAGACCACCGCCAGAGTCATTGCCCAGGAGGGCACAAGTATCATCACTGGTCCAGAGACCACCGCCACCGCCGGAGTCAGTGCCCAGGAGGGCACAAGTATCGTCACTGGTCCAGAGACCACCGCCACCGCCGGAGTCAGTGCCCAGGAGGGCACAAGTATCGTCACTGGTCAGGAGACCACCGCCGAAGTCAGAGCCAAGGAGGGCCCAAGTATTGTCACTGGTCAGGAGACCACCGCCGGAGTCATTGCCCAGGAGGGACCAAGTTTCGTCACTGGTCAGGAGACCACCGCCATCGCCGGAGTCAGTGCCCAGGAGGGCACAAGTATTGTCACTGGTCCAGAGACCACCGCTACCGCCGGAGTCAGTGCTCAGGAGCGCCCCGCCTGCCACAGCCCCGCTGGGCAATGAAGGAACGTCATGCCACACACCAATGCCCAGTGTAGAGAACGTCATGCCACACACCAATGCCCAGTGTAGGGAACGTCATGCCACACACCAATGCCCAGTGTAGGGAACGTCATGCCACACACCAATGTCCGTACCAGAACCGCCATGTCAAATCACCGCTGAACAGGGCAAAGACCGCCATGGCAAAGCACCGCTGAACAGTCCTGAACCGCCATGGCAAAGCACTGCTGAACAGTCCTGAACCGCCATGGCAAAGCACCGCTGAACAGGGCAAAGACCGCCATGGCAAAGCACCGCTGAACAGTCCTGAACCGCCATGGCAAAGCACCTCTGAACAGGGCAAAGACCACCATGGCAAAGCACCACTGAACAGTCCTGAACCGCCATGGCAAAGCACCGCTGAACAGGGCAAAGACCGCCATGACAAAGCAACGCTGAACAGTACTGAACCGCCATGTCAAAGCACCGCTGAACAGGGCAAAGACCGCCATGGCAAAGCACTGCTGAACAGTCCTGAACCGCCATGGCAAAGCACTGCTGAACAGTCCTGAACCGCCATGGCAAAGCACCGCTGAACAGGGCAAAGGCCGCCATGGCAAAGCACCGCTGAACAGTCCTGAACCGCCATGGCAAAGCACCGCTGAACAGGGCAAAGACCGCCATGGCAAAGCACCGCTGAACAGTCCTGAACCGCCATAGCAAAGCACCACTGAACAGGGCAAAGACTGCCATGGCAAAGCACTGCTGAACAGTACTGAACCGCCATGTCAAAGCACCGCTGAACAGTCCTGAACTGCCATGGCAAAGCACCGCTGAACAGGGCAAAGACCTCCATGGCAAAGCACCACTGAACAGTCCTGAACCGCCATGGCAAAGCACCGCTGAACAGGGCAAAGACCGCCATGGCAAAACACCGCTGAACAGGGCAAGCACCGGGTAGGAATGAATAGACCGCCACATCAGGCATCCTTATCCCAAGTGCAGCTGGGACAGTGACAGGACAGGAACTTTCACGGGGAGACTCATCCAGTCTGGGCACCAGTCCCCCTCCAGAACCAGTGGAGACCTGCATCCACTCTGTCTGTCCTGCACAGGATGAAGCACTCTGGGCACCAGTTCCCCCCCAGTACCAGTGGAGACCTGCATCTACTTGAGAGACTGTGGTTTTGCATTCCCCAGGATGGCACGGTGGGCACCCCACCCACTGTAGAGACTTGAGAGACTGTGGCTTTGCACTCCCCAGGATGGCACGGTGGGCATCCCACCCACTGTAGAGACTTGAGAGACTATGGCTTTGCACTCCCCAGGATGGCACGGTGGGCACCCCACCCACTGTAGAGACTTGAAAGACTGTGGCTTTGCACTCCCCAGGATGGCACGGTGGGCACCCCACCCACTGTAGAGACTTGAGAGACTGTGGCTTTGCACTCCCCAGGATGGCATGGTGGGCACCCCACCCACTGTAGAGACTTGAAAGACTGTGGCTTTGCACTCCCCAGGATGGCACAGTGGGCAAGCCACCCACTGTAGAGACTTGAGAGACTGTGGCTTTGCGCTCCCCAGGATACATCAATGGGCATGGAGCCCTGTCGTGGATCTGGCTTTGCGTTCATCCGGCTGAGGTGCCTCCCCTTCCCTTCCCCCTGAGGTGCCTGTAGTATTTCTATCTGATGCCCCGGCAGTGTTCTCTCCGATTGTGGTCAGGTATCCTTTGTGGGCCTCGCCCATGCATTTTTGGACTGTTGGTGCACGGACATTGTTATGTCCATATCTGCACTACTTCTCGTAATGTATATAATTATGACTGATTTTCATCTATTTCTGTTATTTTTGTATGACATGTATATTGCCACATTACAATGTTTGACCGATTTTCGCTTTGTCTTTTCATTCTTCCGGGGGGATTGTGGGTTGTTACTGTGATTTTTGTGAATGCATTGGTGTGTATGTTGTATTATGCGAGGTTGGGGGTGGGGGTGGGTGTGTTTTGTGGGTGTCCCCCTAACTTTTGCCTCCTCTCTCCCCCATGTCGTAGGTGCAGTACTCACCGTTGTCTTCGGCGCCTACGTAGATGATGGTCGTAGAGGAGCAGAAACACAAGGGCAGGGAGTATTTGGCGTTCCGGGTCCATGGAGTCCTCGTGGGATGTGTTCAGGTGAGCGTTTTCCCATTGCAAAAGCTGGTTCCGCTGTGTTTTTATCCACGGTGAATCTGCCCCGGAAAAGGTGGCGGATTGGCGGGTTGTGATACTATCGGCGGTTCATTGTCTTCCGCCTGTCTGTTGGCGGTGACCGCCGCGCTGCTTGTCTGTACCGCCGTGGCGGTCAGAGTGTTAAAGTGGCTGTCTTTGTTGGCGGTTTCCGTCAGGGTCATAATTCCATTTTTTTGTCCGCCGGCCTGTTTGCGGTATTACCGCAGCTTTAACACCGTCCGCCAGGGTTGTAATGACCCCCTAAGTGTCAGATTTAATGGATGACATGCATGGCAGTAATCCATTGGTGGTCCCAACCACCACAGTCAAAAACATACCTCCAATAGAACACAGCACCACATTGGACAATACGAATACCCCACACCTGATAGACAAGCACACACCACACATCTGATCACAGCACCATATAACACTCCCCTACACACCCCACAATCATTTGCATCCAGAAATGTTGACGGAGAACGGGAAGACTGCACTAACTGAAGACACTGCATCTGGATATCAAAGGCACCAACACAAAGAAAATGCATCACAAAACACACAACAGCATCAGCAACACAACACGCACATGACCACTGCACAGAAACACCATAAACCACATGCACACCTTAGAACTCAACCACTCCCCAAAAACAGCACAACCAGCATCCCTACACATCACACACCCAACTACCCAAAACACAACCACCATGTCACCACAAAATCACCACGACTCACAGACGATGAGATCATTAGTGTAGAGTCACAACTGTATGGAGCACAGGTCCAGCATACATCCATAGCCCAGAAAACAGAGTCCTGACAGAGGATCGCTGATTGGGTAAACACAGTGGGGAACCATCCATGCACAAGGGGCGATATCAGGAAGAGGTGAAACGACCTACGGGGGAAGGTACAGTCCATGGCATCACAACACTAAATCACTGTAATGAAGACTGGTGGTGGGCCCCCACCTCCTCCCCTAGAGTTCACATCTTGGGAGGAGAAGGCCTTGGCCATCCTACAAAGAGAGGGCCTGATGGGAATACCAAGAGGACTGAACTCTGGTAAGTCAACTACACTCCCGGGACACTATGCACTCCTGCACAGCATGTATCCCCACCACTCTCTCACCCCCTTCCACCACCCTTACGTGCACCAATTTACCCTGAACCCAATACCCTTGCATGCCACACCTCCCACTAACACCATTCCAATACAGGCCCACCTAGTGCATGGATTTCTCACACTGCAGCAAGTACTACAACTACCACAATGCAACAATCCTAACTATTGTAGAATTGCTAATTCCACTCCACATTTGGACACCTGCATGTATAACCATGTCACCCCCCTTCACCATCAAGACATTTTTAATGCACATAAGTACATGGAAATGACAACAGTCAAGATCACCATCCACTATATAACAAAAGAATAGAAAAGCAACTTCCAACAGACCCAAAAACTTGCAGTTGTCAAGAAACTGTTTCATTAATGGTCAGCAATTGCAGGCAATGAACACAAACAATCATGTGTCCCACAACTACTCTACCATCATGTATTACACTTCCTCTCACTCCACAGGAATCCCTAGTACTGCCACACAGCAGAGGATGCCAGAGACTGAAAGCCAGCCCCTGGAAATAGGTCCGATAGAGGAAGAATAACCTGGATGTCTAAAAAGGGACGACTTACCTGGCCCATCAGGCATGACTGGTCAGTCCACCACCACCAGCCTCATCCTGCCCACAACTGAATCCCCCTTCCCTGTGGCACCTACAGTACAGCTGATTCCACCTTTCCAAACCTGTGTCCCAAGAACAGATCAATCATCAGTGTGCCCCAAAGTACAGGGACCGGAGTCAACACCACAAATCCAAGACAATGAAGGTCATGGTGTCTGTGGAAGCGGGCACACTGTGCCAGTGGCACAGGGCCAGTGGGAGGGCAACTCTGAGCCAAGAGATGAAGCAGCAACACAACACGATTGGCTAGGAGGCCATATCCAGAGTCCTAGAATCCTACCAGCAATCCTAGGACACGATGGGCCAGATACTCACCACCTTGCAGGAGAACCAGAGGCTGCAGAGGAAATACCATCAAGAAGCCATGCAGCAGTGGAAGGCACACAATGCCACCATGGTCTTCATTGTAGGGGTGCTCACTGAATTCACAAAAATCCACATGCATCTTCCACCCAACAGCAGGCCCCATCCAGTAGTCTTACAACACCTGTGCCCTCAACATCTGTCTCAGCTACTGAATGGAGGCCCATCAAGAGGACCCACAGGCCACTAGCACCTCTGCCCCTGCAGTTGAGGAGCTCCCCACAAAAGAGGTCGTCCAACCAGACAACCTGCAGGACCTGAGGCAAAGAACTAACACACTGCCAGGAAGTGATCCCTCTCCTGAACATTCTCCCTTGTGTGCCACCGATACACCGTTGACTGCCCAATGCCAAACCCCATTATCCCCAGACTGATGGATAAAGGGCCTGTGGAACCAACAGCTGGACCACCCACTGTGATGATTTCAGAAACCATGACCCCACTCCTCAGAACTGTGGTGTGAAACACATAATAAACACTAATGAGCACAAGTAATGGTGTATGTGTTGTCATTGTTTAAAGTGACATCATTGGTAACACACAGTAATCAAATACACATACCTGTACAACAAGTTTGTTAAAGTGGCAGATGTTGCAGGAATTTTCAGCAGGTGTGTCAGTGCATTAATATATGGTAGTAATATCCAATGGCAAGGGTGCCAACAGTCATGTCATGAAGCAGATTGTAACCACACGTGACCTGAATAGAAACCTAAATATGGGAAAGGTTAAATGAAGTAACCCTCATAGGCCATTATAGTACACATACAGCAGTATTTCACATACACATGCTGCAGCGGGTAGGGTACCAAATATCTACAGGCTAGGACTGTTAGTCATGCACATGCAAAGTAATGGAATCATTCTAAATAGGTGACATCCCCAATAGTACACCACCATGCATTGTCAATATCTGGCAGATGCCAGACAGTGGCTCAGAGTACAAAATGATAGGGCTGCTGAACAGGACAATTCAAAGATGTGTACATTCCATTGTCTTATCAATTCAGACTTAGGACCATATAACTTGAGTACATTAATAAGGATGAGATGTAATGGCACCAGCATTTATCACATGTAAATGGCAGCATTAAATTTATACTTACCTTCATGTTAAGTCAGCATCCCTTCATGTTTGAAAACAAAGATGGAAGGCAGTAGTCTCCCCCTACACCTTGATGCATACAGCACTGAAAGACAAATCACATATGGTTCAACTGTTCATTCAACTTTAGATACCTGAGAATCATTGAAGGTATTGGTGAATTAGGTCAGTCCTGTTGTCAGCTGCCTCCTCCTCGTCTGCCTCTTCATCAGTATTAGGGTCACCAGCCTCAGCCACAGCTCCTGCAGCAATGTCACCCTCCTCCAACAGTGGGATGTGCCTTCTGAAGGCCAGATTATGTAACATGCAGCATGCAACAGCGATCATGCAGACTTTCCCTCGTCGGTACTATGGGGCTCCATCGGACACATGAAGGCAACAAAATCTTGTTCGCAATAGGCCATAAGTCCTTGCTATCACACTCCTCATCTGTACCTGTGCTTCCCATCTGTAGTTGGATATCAAACTGGAGTCAAGAGCCTGGGCAGGTTGGGGTATCCGGAGTCACCTGTGTAGACATAGTAGCAGTACATTAGGGAACTGTGATAGGCATAGAGATGACTGTGCAGAGAGGTAGTTCAGATGTCTGACATGGACAGCAGTTCATGTACCAACCTGGGCCTTTCTCGCTGTAGATGTAACATCAATGCAGGGACACTGCTGCTCCTCAGGAAGTAGGAATCATGTACCAAACTAGAGAATTTCACAAACACATATGATATATACTGGTCTGCAAGGGGAAACATCACTTAGAACACGGCAAATGTAACAAGACTCATTTACCGCAATGCCGTCACCACGCTTACCGGAACAAAGACTCCTTTTTTTCTCTGCCTTAAACACACATGTGCTGAACAACTCACATGCGTAGGTAAGGCAGAGAAAAAGGGAGTCTGCATCAAGAGAGGACGCTGTCAGGTAAGTGAGGCTAGGGGCAGTTTTTAGGGTAGCCTTGTTTTTAGGGCAGGGGTGCGGGGTTGGGGTAATTTTGATTTTTGGGGCAGGAGTGGTTTTTTAGTGGTGGGGATGTGTTAGCAGGGTAATTTTGTTTTTAGGGGCGGGATGGGTTTCATAGGGGTAATTTTGTATTTAAGGCGAAATGGGGGGCAGGTGTTTAAGGGGTGGGCATGAGGGGCCAGGGTAACTTTGAATTTAGGGCAGGTGGGGGGGTTGTTGTTAGGGGCAGAGTATTTTTTTTTTGGGGGGGTGGGGTCCATTGTTTTTAGGGCAGGTAGGGGGTTGGGGTTGATGTGAGGGCTCAGGGTGGGTGTATTGGGGTAGTTTTTAGGGGCGGCCTGGGGGAGTCAGGTAGTTTTATTGTTGAGGTTGGTAGGGGGTCGGGTGGTTTTAATTTCTGGTTGAGGGTATCAGGGTAGTTGTGTTTTTAGGGTGGGTGGTGTGGTCGGGGTAGTTGTGTTTATAGGGTGGGTAGGGGGTGGCATGTGAAAACCATGCATGCCGTTGCACACGTCTTTACAACGAAAATCATCGTAAAGGTATGCGTGGTAAAGGTATTCATGGAAACAATGCTGTCCTTGTTCCAAGCACTTTGTTCAGGCATGCGTGGTTGGTGCATGCGTTGTTCCATCATACATCCGTCTGCAAGACACACCATTTGAACATAAATTGAATTATGTACTCTTCTGGTTTCTGTACTCCTGTCCATTGGCTATCAGAGATACCAAGGCAATGTTAGTACCATCAATGTCCCCATTACATGTGACACATGAGCAATGTTGTAAAAGGCAGCCTTAACAGTGTTCAGTTCTGGACGTTATGGGAACCTTAGGTACCTGTTCATATGTTTTAGTAGGGCATCCAGCACATTCTGTAACACTACACTGAACATCAGCTGTGACATACCTGCAGCCAGTCTCACAGTCACCTGAAATGAGCCACTAGACAAGAAATGCAGGAGAGACAACACCTGTACTGTTGGGGGATGGCATGGGGATTCCGTAAGGCTGGCAGGAGGTCTGGCTGTAACTGGGCAACCAGTTTCCTGGTGGTCAGATGGTTCAGTCAATAGGTCATCATAATGTGCCTATCTTCCATGGTTTCTAGGTCTACTAGCAACCGATAGACTAGTGCATCCCTCATCACTCCTATTTGGCGGTATCTAGGCAAGAGGACAAACAGTACTCAGTACATTTCTTAGTGTTGTGACCGATAAATATCATAGGACAATCAGAAAGGATTGATCCTGTATGTTGTCAGGCATGTTGCAGATAGAAACATTTATCCACGCACCATTCCTATCCAGAAATGATGGCAGTACCTCATATTGCCATAATTGTGACGGAGGGGCAAGTACAGGAATTGAAGTCATGAAAAAACCAAAAGCTTCCTATATGTTATATAGTACAGAGTGTTCTTACATGGATATGAAAATACACCTGAAGTATTGCCAGCTAACACCAACTTCATAGGTGAGTGTCAATGAATTGACACCTTACATTCAGCATATTGTGCAAATATTCAAGTAATGACACAGTGGGATCACATAAAATTCATAAAAAAATGTAAAATGGCACCCACCTGTCTTGCATGCAGAGGACAGATGGAAGTGACCTCATTCCACCTGTGGGAGTCATCATGGCGGAAAACGGTCAAAGCCGCCTTGCAACTCCTCATTTGTTAACATTGATGTCAAGGGGAACTGGGGGCCAATGATGATGACCACTGCGCCGTGACCACCATTTTGTATCGCCCAGCTCCCTTGACTCCTGACCCTCGAGCAAGCAAAACCTCCACTGCATGAGCTGCTCTGTTCTATATCTGGGAGCCACAATGGCACATCCTGAAGGGGATAGGGCCCCAGCCTTCACTCTTGATGAACTGGATAAACGTGTGGAAGGGGTACTACCCTTGTATGGACAGGTGTATGAGGCTCCAGATCAACAGGTCAGTACAACGTTTGATTACTTTAATCTCAGGTGGTGTTTGATGGCGAAAGTGTGTGCACAATCATGTATGTGGTGTACAGCGTACTGGGTATGTGCATGTATTGTGTATGCTTTATGTCGGCAAGTGCTGATGATGTTTTGTATCGCTACATGATGTGCTCCTTTTTTCTATGTCTCCCATGCAGGTCAGCACCCATCAGAAGAAAAGGAGAGCCATCGCCAAACATTTGCGGACCCTGGGGGTCCACAGCCGGCAGAGCACCCACTGCAGGAAGTGGTGGGAGAACCTGAGACGCTGGGCTGGGAAGACCGCAGAGGCCCTGTTGGGCATGGCCTCCCAAAATGAAGAAGGGGTGTCCGTCAGACCCTAACCCCCCTAATGGCCCGCATACTGGCGGTGCCCTACCCAGAGTAGGATGTGGGCTTGAGGGCAGCGCAGCAGCCACAAGGGAATAGGTGCAGACTGTTGGATGACATTTGTATGGTTTTCTACTGTGTCCTTTATTGGATGTAGGTATTAAAGAGGTCTAATCAAATTAATGGAATTAGAGGGATATACAATCATGGTTGTCTCTCCAGTTGTGTTGCAGTGATGTGTGTTAGCTTTGTAAAGCATGCAAGCATTGATGTGGTGGTGCTGTACCAAATTGTCAACTTAGATTAAGGCAAACTTCAATGTTGAGGCATTCTACAACCTTCATTCTCTATCCCTCAGTCTGCTTTACTCAGCCACAGTCATCTTGTTAGCTCTGTATTTGGGTTATGACAAGTGTGTGTAATGTACATTGAAAGAGGATTAATTGCAAAGTAATTGGACATCTGTACAAAATGTATTCCACACATATCTGTCATATCGTCTGTCTATACAGTACCGCTGAAGTTTATTTTTTTTTACTGTGTTATGATTGACATATAGGTAAGTATGTTCATTGAGTAAATTAATGCACACGTGAGTACGACAGATGACAGGCATGTGGGATTTTCAATATTGTCTCTTGGGTAAAGAGGTGAGGTAATAGGCTACATAGTTGGTTATGGCTACCTGAACTATGGTTATAGTAATTGTATTACAGCCAGTATTTGTCAAGGTCAGGATAAGTAGATATATTGTCGGTATGTGTACAAGATGGGTTGGTATTGGCCCTTTCCTCCCTTTCTTTCTATCCCAACCTCCTTCTTTCTCCACCACTGTCTAAAAGTGCCTTAGCATCATCTGGCAAAGGGGAAGGGGCACCGGTGAGTTGGGATGCAGCATCCCACAGGACCCAGATTCCTCCTCCAATGTGGCTCCCTGGTGGTGGCAGACCCATCTGGGACCAGCCCAGCACCATCCTTGTCTGCCACCCCCTTACCAGCACCGCCCTCCTTGTAGGTCCCCACCCAGTTGCCTGTGCCCGCTCACCCAGGAGGGTGGGCAGCTCCTTTACCACAGGCACCTCTGCTCCTCCCCATTCACCCCTGCTGCCCTTAATGAGGAGGCTATTGACCTCCTGAGGTCCATCTCTGTGGGGCACTCATCCATCATGAAACCCAATCCAGGGAATGGCATCCCAAATGCTGCAGAGCAATACCCACATTAACGGTGTCTTGGCTGGCCTACAGAGATCGTTTCAGGCTCTGGCCTCCTCTTTGATGGCAGCCAGTGTCCCTTTATCTTCCGTCCACCCCTCCAATTACCTGTTCCCAATCCAAGACCACGCTTCCTTCACCCATCTAAAGTACACCTCCAAACCAGCATTCACCCACTACAACAGACAAGGTGTGCAAAGACAGACAGAGACACTACACGCGACACCACATGCATGCACACACAATGCACATCAGCAAACACGCAACAGACAGTACCTACAGTGTATCCCCATCACCTCCTCTCTTATAGTCACATCACCACTCACACCAGCTATCGCTGCATCATCACAACCTGATCCTGCCACCAGTCCTGTCATACCCTCAGATACCACAAGAGCAGTCATGCAGACACAAACCCCACACACCACATCTCCACTCACCGCAACCACCTTCACTACCACAGGCAGCACATCTACCTCACTTGTAGCCACCACCCCAACATACACTCACACATCTTCCATTCCCTCTCCCTGTATCTCTTCTCCCTCCTCCCAAGAAATACAAACACCCTCACTTACCCACCCAACATATGCCTACCACACACAAGCACACATGGCTCACACCTGCATCCATGTTCATCACACCAACACGTCACACAACCATTTCCTCTACCTCTACCACTAAACCTCTTTCATATGACTGCCCCTGTGCCCCTGAGAAAGTCTTCCTTGCCTCCCTTGACCTGTTCCATACTCCAGTCCCAACCATATTGCCCCTAAACACTATGTCCCCTGCTCCTAGCCAGCTCTTCCACCTCCAAGTCCTCCCATGGCCCCCTACTAGTGTCTATGCCCCTCCCACTACAAAACACCCATCCACAGCCAAATCTAAGATCCCTACTCCTACCCCAAAGTCCAAACACCCTCCCCCACTGTTAGAAATGGGGTCTCTAGTTGGCAGAGGTATACAGACTTGTCCAAGTAGGGACCACAATCCTAGTCAGGGTAAGTCATAGACAATCCAAATTATCCTTTACCCACCCTGTGGTAGCTTTGCACTGAGCAGTCAGGCTTAACTTATAAGGCAATGTGTAAAGTGTTTGTGCAATACGTCATACAGTAACACAGTGAAAACACCACAAAAATACACCACACCGGTTCAGAAAAAAATATAAAATTTAAATGGTTAAAATAAGGTAAAAACTATAATGATTCAATAGGAACAACCACTTTTTCAGGTTTAAAAAGAATCTAAAATCATCAACAGTCGTCTCTTGATTACACAAAGTACCTGGTTTGCATAAAAAATAACATGCACAGAGACTGCAGAGGAGGAGATGTGTTAAAAAATAGGGTGTGCATCGGATTTTCTGACACAGCACATATAACGCGTTGTTTATTTTCACACTGCATGGGGCTTTGCACCATTTTTCGGCATGCAGTCTTGGTTCCTCTATGCATTGTGGGGATCTTTTTGGTGCCAAGGGATGAGGCGAGGAAATCCTGGGCGTCTGGGAAGAAATCACAAGAGTTGCGCAGATCTTGTATAACGATGTGTTGAATTTTCTGTCGCACAGCAGGCGCTGCGCCGATTTTTGACTCGGGGAATCAGCTGCATCGTTTCAGTTTGGCTGTACATAGATCCGGTAGCGTTGTGCATCGAATTTCTGGTCACAAGGCAGGCACTGTGTTGAATCTTCACACAGGATGTCGGGCGGTGTCGTTCCGGCTCGGTTGTGTTGCAATTTCTCGGTCGCAAAAAAGCTGTGTGTCGTTTCTGGCAAGCTGTGGGTCAATTGTCAGCGCACAAGGAGTTTCCTGAACAGATTAAGGCCTTCATTACAACCCTGGCAGTCAAAGACCGACAGGGTTGTTTTGGTGATCGTACCGTCAACAGGCTGGCGGTACAATTCACCATATTTTGCCCACAGTGGTAGCGCCGCAGTCACACCGCGGGGACCGGCTGTTTCCCGCCATTGTTGTCCCGGCGGTTATAATCCGCAAGCAGCGCTGCCCTCGGGATTATGACTCCCCTTCCTGCCAGCCTGTCCATGGCGGCAGAGACCACCATGGACAGGCTGGCGGGAAGGGGAGTTGCGGGGCCCCTGGGCAGTGCAGGGGCCCCAGTCATGGCTCCACCCTGCTTTTCACTGTCTGCACAGCAGACAGTGAAAAGCGCGATGGTTGCAGCTGCACCCATCGCATGGCCTCAACACCGCCGGTTCCATCAGGAGCCAGCTGCAATGTTACGGCCGACATCCCCGCCGGCCCAGCAGGGATGCTGTAATGCGGCCGGAGGGTTTGTGGCCGCACAGGCGGCCGCTCGGCGGTTCAACCTTGGCGGGCGGAAGGTTGTAATGAGGGCCTAAGTCTTTTTGGCCATGAGACTTCAGAAAACAGGAGGTAACCTCAATCCCAGCCCTTGGAGAGCACTTCTCAGCAAAGTCAGAGGGCAGTGGGGCAACAGCAGGGCAGCAGTCCTTCGCAGCAAAGCAGTCCAGATGAGTCCTTTGGGCAGCCAGGCATTTCCTCTTGAGGGGTTGCAGGTTCAGGTCCAGAAGTGTCTGAGTTGGTGGGATCAGAGGTCCAGTTTATATACCCAAAAATGCCTTTGAAGTGGGGGAGACTTCAAAGAGTGGTTTTGAAGTGCCCAAATTTCCCTTTCAGTATAGGTCTGTCTGTCAGGGTCCCAGTAGGGGGTTTAGCAGTCCATTGTGTGAGGGCAGGTAACTATCCTTTGAAATGTAAGCATCAGGCCCTCCACACTTCCAGCCCTGGAAGACCCATTCAGTATGCAGATGAGTGCAAGTGTGACTGGGTGTCCTGTGTTTGTGGTTGCATAAGGGAGCTGCCAACCAGCCCAGCCCAGATGTTGATTGGAGGCAGGCTGTAAGGTACAGATGGATTTTAACTGCTGAGAAATGCTCACTTTCTAAAAGTGGCAGTTCTAAAATAGTATTATATAATCCAACATCACCAATAAGAAGGATTTTCTATTACCATTCTGGCCATACTAAATATGACATATTTACCCCTTTCTAATCAAAATCAATCACTCAAACAGTATATGAGGGCAGTCCTAATGCTAGCCTGTGAAAGGAGCAGGCCTCACATGTCCTGCCTTGTACCTATATAGCAGCCAGCCCTATGGGTTACCTACGGCCTACCATAGGGGTGACTTATATGTAAAAAGAGGGGAGTTTAAGGATTAGCAAATACTTGTAAATGCCAAGTCAAAAATGGCAGCGGAACTGCACACACAGGCCTTGCAATGGCAGGCCTGAGACATGGTTTAGGGACTACATACATAGGAGGCATAACCAGTGCTGCAGGCTCACTAGTAGCATTCAATTTACAGCCCCTGGGCACCTGTAATGCACTTTACTAGGGACATGCAAGTAAATTAAATATACCAATTAGGTATGAGCCAATGTTACCATGTTTTTAGGGAGAGACCACATGCACTTTAGCACCTTTTGGCAGTCCTGAGTCCTAAAGCCAGCAAAAATAAGGTCAGAAAAAAAGAGGAGGAAGGCAAAGAAGTTTTGGGGTGACCCTGTAGAGGGGTCATTTCCAACACCCACCATCCAGACCGAAGCCTAAAGCCCCACCCCCTCCCAAACCCAAACGGAAGGGCTCCCCTTCCAAACCCAAGTCCCCCCACCGCTCAGGTGCCTGCCTGCCCCATTGATGCCCCTTTCATGTGGAGGTGTATTTGTAGTCAGGAGTCAAGTTGGGGCTATGAATGTGACCTATGTGCCTAGGGCACATTTGGACAGAGGACTGGCCAGTAGGTTCATTTTGTAAATAGTTATGTTTCATATTGATAACGTGGAATACATCTGCCCACAGAAATGGGGATATCAAGGTGAAGTACTTGTCCTGGTTTCCTTCTACATGGTGTTGTGATATCTGTGTGCTACAATGTACATTGTTTGTGTATGGGTTGTGTCTGTGTTGTTGTGTATGCTGGGTAGATGACTTGTGCCATGTGCTTTTTGTAATGTGTTTGTATGCTGGCTTGTGGCATTTTATGGTAGTGGTGTGTGAGTCGTGTGTATGATGCTGCATTTGTGAATTCCTTTGTATGTTGGTTGTACGTGGTGTCTCACCTGTGTAATTTTTTGGATGTGCGTTCTGTGATATTGATTGTGTGTTCTTGCTACGTATAGCTTTTGGTTTGTGTGGCTGTGTGGTATTTCTTGAGGTGCCTGTCTGTGACTGCATTTTTGTGTTTCTGAATTCTGTGATTGTGGGGTTTTGTGTATGGAAGTGTATGCCTGTGTTGGTAGTGTATGTTGTGCTGTGTTTATGGTACATGTCTGTTTGGTGTGGGGTGTGGATTTGGGATTTGCATTTGTGTATTTTGTGTGTGCGTGTGTGTAGATGTGTGTGCTGGTATGGTACATTTGCATGTGTGTGTGTGTGGCCTTCGCTGTCCATGCCGGGTGAGTGTGTTGTGTGTGAAATGCTGCCTTTTCCTCCAGTGTGTGCTAAGTGGGGGTACTTATGGTTGTTGTCTTTATTGTCATCACTGGTCCTGAAGGTGTATGGCGAGATACAATGCTGCCAAGACTTGCAGTTCATTTGCCTTGGCGGCCACGGACACATCTGCGTACCTGGAGGTGAGTGTCTCATTTTACACTTTTGGTTTCTGCCAGGCTTTTTCGTGGCGGTCGGACCAACTCATAAATCCTGGTGGTCTGCTGACTCGTAATATGGTAGGCGGTGAATTGGTTCCTGCTAGCCTGGAGATGGCTACCATGCCAGCGGGGCTCCGACCGCACTGGTGAAACTAGCGGAAAGTTGACTGTGTTGCATTGGGTTCATTGCTGTAGTTGTAATATGGCAGTTTGCACCACCAGCCTGGCGTCGGTCTCACCACCACCGCCAGAGTAGCGGTCCAGTTTGCACCAAACTTGTAATGAGGGCCAAAGTGTGTAAAGCATTCAAGTATCACAAAACAGTAATTAAATAAAACACAGGAAACCATTTAAAAATCCAAAATCGTTTAAAAAAAAGAAGAAATATTTTTAGCTTTAATTTGACACCAAAACAAATAATATAAGATAAGGGGAAGCAGAGACATACATTTTGAAAGAATTAATGTTTTCTAGTGCATAGAAATAAAAAGCGCCAATCTGGCCATCTGGTCGCACCTTGACTGAGACTAAGTCAAAGTTTCATGCTGACAGGGTTGGAGCTGTGTTTGGCTACAGCAGCTGGAGGCCTCGGTCAAACGTTTACCTTCGGACTTAGACATTTTCTTGAAGATTTTCTTCAACGGGACTAAGTCACAAATCCGAACTATACATCCCTCTTTGAATATGCATTGCAGGAGACCTCGGTGAAGATTTCTACGTTCAGACTTAGACGATATTCCGGGACGAAAATCTTTGTTCGGGCTAAAGCTGAATCTTGATCAGATGTCCCTGGAGCCCTCCTCGGATACACTGAGTGGGAAGTCCCAGTCAACTTTTTACCTTTGTTCTTAGTCACTCTTTTGGCGCTTTTCTCTCTGACATCAGACAACTCTCCACAGCTAGCCAATTTTGAGTCAATGTCATCGGACTGCCTTTCCAGGAGCCCCCGGTGAAAATCCTGGAAGTCCGGGGCTCCGGAACCTTTTACTGGGATGAACCTGCAAGCCAGACCCGGTCGCATTCAACGTAAGTCGGCTTGACTCATGACAGTGGATTGGTCCCTTTATGGGGCTTTATTCTAAGAGTTCACCAAGCTTCCCTAAATGTCTGGATCTTCTTCCAGAAGTTCTTTGAAGGTCCTTTAACAGTCCACAGCCCACACCAAGGTTTCAGAAGTACTGAGTTGTTCCTTGAGGGTTAGGATTCCAACTTCCAGAATGCACCTGGCTCAAACTCCAAAATGACCACTGGACAGAAGTCAACAGGTCACTTTCTTCAGGATTTAATGTAGGGGACTCTGGTTAGTTATTTTTTACCCATAACAAGCAGGGAGTCCCTTCTGGAACCAGTTGAAGCCAGGCAAAGTCCTTCTTGTGGTGAAGCCCAAGTGTGTAGCTGGTGCAGTCCTTCAGAGTACAGTGTCCAGGTGCAGGTCAAGGGTCCAGCAGGGCAGTCCTTCTTATTCTGATGTTCTTCTGTGTAGGGATCTGAGGTGTGGGTGCAGCTCTGCCACATGTATCCTTGCTCCTCGGTGGAAAGCAAGGGGTCCTGGTTGTCTATTCACAGGCAGGATCTTTCCCCCTGTGATGACCACTTCCTGGGAAGTGTGGCAAAAATCAATCCCAGCGAGCAACAATCTTCAAAAATCCATCATGGCTCAAAGTGAATTTTGGAGGTTAGATCTGGCTGAGCCCGCCCACTGGTGTGGCTAAAATTCCTAAACACACCCCTCTCCTAATCTAATCATGAGGGCACCTAATTGTCTCGGGTTGCAGGAAATGAGAGAGGTCCTGAGCTGTTTCAAATGTCCTTCCCTGCCTTTGAATTCCAGTTTGGCTGCTCTCCCCGTCCTGTTTCACCATCTGCTAAGGCATATCTCCTCCCCAGGTACATCAATTGTGTTCAGCCCAGGGCACTTCACACCTCATCAAGGCAGCCTGGCCAGGCTGCCAGAGGCTGCCCAATCAGAGAAGGGCACTGCAGAGCTGAAGTTGGCAACTTTCAGGTAGAGTTTTACAACTCTTTAACTGCACTAGTTATATTAAATCCAACAATGGCAAGTTGTGGGATTTCTTATAATAATTAATGTGATACCAAACTCGAGGTATCTGTCTCTTATGGGGACTTTGTTAATTAAAATAAAGTCTCCCCATCTTAGCCTATGCAGGCAGTTCACTACAGTGAGGGAAAAATGAAATTGGTTGTTTTACCTGACCAGGGCTTATAAAACAATTTTTATAAGGTCCCTGCTTATAGTTACATGTCACCTAACCCTAGGGGCACATGGGCATATCTTAGGGGTGACTAATATGTGACTGATATGTAAACATAAGGTAGTTTAAGACTTTAGAAGTACTTTTAATTCCAAAGTAGAATTTGCATATAACTTTAGTTTAAAAGCTGCCAGCAAGCCAGGCCTGCCTTTCAAATGGCACGCGGCACATGTCCTATCATATACTAGGGACTTATAGGTATGTTGATGCAGACAATTATAATTAGCCTAATTTACATATCCACTGTACACAGAGCACTGGCCCTGGGACTGGTAAGCAGTACTCAGGGCACAGCCAAGAGACAGTAATCACCTGTTCAAAAAGTTTGGGGGTGATCAGGGCAAACAGGAGGACTTTCCGAAACTACAAATATGATTTATAAGCTTAGAAACCTTCATAACTCATTGTGTAATTGGAATGTATGACTCAACGTTTCTATTCAATGAAAAATGTATGAACACTATTGTCTCGTCTAAGTAGGTTTTAGAAAGTCGATTTTACACACATGTAGTTTTAACACATAAGCACGTTTTCTCATATCTGTATGTGTTGGCTTCATTACAGCTGCTGTCAGGACCATGTCAGTCATCATGAGCACTAAATTAAACACTTATTTGGTATCAGGAGACATACTGGTAGCAGCAATTAGACCCACTACCATGCTCCATCAGGAAGTGTGCCCGATTTTGTAGATAACAATATTTTTGCATAGTGTTATATAGGGAAGAGAGTGCAAGACACCATGCCTGGCTGTAAGATGGCGGAAGAAATGTTGAAAATGTCCTAAAGCCTACCTTCATGGTCACCTCATGGAGAAGAACCTACACAGCCACCTGCACCCCTACCTGCACAGCTACCTGCACCCCAACCTGCAGTTCCCTGTACCCCAACCTGCACAGCCACCCGATCTGTACAGCCACCATCACCAAAACCCATACAGCCACCCCATCTGTTCAGCTGCCAGCATCCAAACCTGTATAGCCACCACATCTATACAGCCACCACCACCCAAATCTCTATAGCCGCCCCATGTGTACAACATCTACCACCCAAAGATGTACAGTCACCATGCCCCATCTGTACAGTCACTTCCACCTCAACCTGTACAGCCACCCCATGTGTAAAGCTGCCATCACCCTAACCTGTACAGCTACCCCTCATTTGTACAACCAGTGGCCCCCATCAGTGGAGCCAACTGATTTATCTGAAAAGGCAGCTGGTGCACACGCATATTGCCATCCACTGAGAATGCTTACTCACTCACAAAGATCCTCACACCCCTCAATTCTGAAGTCATAAGAAAAATCTGCCATGGCTGTTGTAAATATATTTTAACTTAACATATGTCTGTAAATAAACATATGTGCACCAATCACAACATCTACCCTGAGTTAACTTTGATGTTTTTTTAAATGATTACTCTGTTTGTAAGACATATATTTCTAAATAACTGTTTGTGATTACTGCATATCGACCGTAGGATCTTCTGTATTATAAGGCATCATGTTGAAAGCATACTCTAAACATCTACAATTTAGCAATTAACCACATAATATGCAACACACATTATGCCAAATAACTGACAAAGGTTTTGTGAAAATAATATTTCTGTAATTATATGAAAAAAATAAAATAACGCAATATCAACTTAAGTAAAAAATCTCAATGCATCTGGTTGTCAGCCCGTATGTCCTGGAGCCCTAAGAGGTCACAGTCTTGGCACCTTCAATAGCCGCCACAACTCCCAGGAGTACAGCCACAGGAACAGACACACATGGAGTCATTGTGGCTCACATTAGTAGTGTGAGATGTTGGGGGCAAATAACTCCTTCGCCTCTTGCTCTTCCTTGGCAGACACATGGAGAAGAAGTAATAGCAGTGGGTGCAGCTGGAGGCTGCAATGGATTGGTAGCCTCAGAAGTTAAGAAGGGACTGTTGGCAGGCCCTAGTGTTGTTGGGACCTGATCTGGGAATACCATTGCAGATGGTTCATCCTGTGGGCCAGGAGGAGCCTCCTCATCTTCCACTCAGATTCATTTTTCAGATGGTCTTGTCCATATCATGGTTGTTGCACTACCCCTTCTGGGTGATTGTTCTCCCTCCTCCTACTCACTGGTAGTGTTGAGAGGACGTGCCTGTCTGCAAAAAAGGGGTTAAACACATTTAAAGTACAAAGTAAAAAAAAATGAAGCAATTGCTGACACTGTTGTACCTTGATTTAAGCAAGCAATATTATGTTAGTGCAAAAAAATGTATTAGGTGTGATTTGGCATCTATGTGAAGAAACAATTCACATATTGTTTGATTTCACAAGCATGGTTAGAATTGTCTTCCGTATTTACAATGATGTGTGAATCAGGCCGTTTGCAATGGCAAAAGTGCTTTGCACATGTGGTCCGCTGTCCTTTTACAAGTAAATGTAAGGTGAGACCTGAATAAGGCAACTCTGTATTCCTCTAGCTAGGCTGGTTCCAAATCCCATAGAAGGGAAGTATAGGAAAGTATCCTCTTTCTTGGCATGGTTACCCCCTTTTTCTGCCTGATGTCAGGGTGCTTGACTTGTTCACTGGGATCTTGCTAACCAGGACCCCAGTGATTATGCTCTCTCTCCCAGAACTCTGTCTTTCATCTACAATTGGCACACTGGTGCCCCATTATAAGTCCCTAATATATGGTACCCAGGGCATTGGAGTTCCAGGGGATCCCTATGGGCTGCAGCATGTATTTTGCCACCCGTAAGGAGCCCATGCAAAGGCATCTATAGGACTTCCATTGCAGCATGCTGGAAAAGGTGCAAGCACCCTTTCACTGCCATTTTTCACTACACCAGGTCACTTATAAGTCACCCCTATGGTAGGCCTTCCAGCCCATAGGGCAGGGTGCAAAGTACTTGTGTTTGAGGGCACCCCTGCACTAGCAGAGGTGCCCCCATGAACTCCAGGCCCTTTTTCTCAGACTTTGTGAGTGCGGAGATGTCATTTTACGTGTGTACTGGACATAGGTCACTACCATGTCCATCTCCATAATAGTAACTCCAAACATAGGCATGTTTGGTATGAAAAATGTTGGAATCATACCCCTAGGCTTTTGCAAGCATTGGTTGTATGATTCCATGCACTCAGGGGACTCATTAGAGGACCCCCGGTATTGTCATTACAGCCTTCTGAGGGTTTCCAGGCAGCCCAAGCTGCTGCCACCTCACAGACAGGTTTCTGCCCTCCTGTTGCTTGAGAAGCTCAAGCCCAGGAAGGTACAACAAAGGATTTCTTTTGAGAGAGGGGTGTTATACCCACTCCCTTTGAAATTAGGTGTTACAGGCTTGGGAGGGGTAGCCTCCCCAAGTCATTGGAAATGCTTTGAAGGGCACATTTGGTGCCCTCCTTGTATAAACCAGTCTACACTGGTTCAGGGACCCCCAGTCCCTGCTCTGGTGCAAAACTATACAAACGAAAGGGGAATGACCACTCCCCTGTCCATCACCACCTCAGGGGTGGTGCTCAGAGCTCCTCTAGAGGGTCCCTGAATTTTGCCATTTTGGATTCAAGGTTGGCAGGGAACTCTGGGAGCATTTTAGTGGCCAGTGCCAGGAGGTGACGTAATAGCCCTCTCCTGATAGGTGGTCACCCAGCTAGGTGACCAATCCCTTTTCAGGGCTATTTAGGATCTCTCCTTTGGGTGGTTCCTCAGATTCTGATTGCAAGACTCCAGCAGGAATCCTCTGCACCCTCCACTTTGATTTCTGACTGAAGAAACTGCATTTGGACTCTTCAAGACCCCACAAGCTGCAATAAAGAAGCAAGATGCCTTCTGAAACATTGTATCTCCGGCTCCTTCCAGCAACTGCAACATTTCCTCAGACGTGCATCCTCTGAGGACAGCCCGTCTTCAGCCTGCATCAGAAGATGGAAGTAATCTCCCTTGGAGTGAAGGTGTCACTCCCCTGCTTCTGCAGGCACCAACTGTGATGACGACTGGCTGTGTGGATCCTCTCTCCTGCTGAGCTGTGTGGATCCTGCATCATGGGTTGAAGACTGAAGTGGTCCCAATGGTCCTCTCTTCCAACTGTCCAACTTTGGTTGAGGTAAGACCTTGCCTCCCCACGCTAGACAGTACCCCTGTGTCCTGCATCCTTTGCAGCTGCCAAGGCTTGTTGGTATCCTTCCTCCAAGACCTTCATGCATCTTGAAGCTCCAGCCCCCAGCACTCTATCCTGCATTACACAGCTGCCTGAATGGTTCTCCAGCAGTGTTGGAGCCTTTATTGTAGTGCTGCATGGATCTCTTCTGCAACTTTTGTGTCCCCGTCCTGTGGGACTCCTCTGTGAGCTGCCTGGTGTTCTGTGAGCTCTGTGTTGCTGAGGACCCCCTCTGAATCCTCCCCATGGGTAGAGGCCACCTGGTCCTTCCTGGTCCCCGGCAGCACCATTTTCCACTAACTGTGAGCTTCACGTCTACCAAGAATTGTTGGCAGACCACAATGGCACAACACCGACTGCAATCCTCCATCTGATGTGGGACATCACTTGCACCCTCCACAAACCCGGATTCATCTTCTTGGGTAAAGGGCCGACACTTCTTCCTTACTGGTAGTTCTCTTCTTGCACCTTCATCCTAATGGGTAGGAGCTCCTGCCCTTCCTGGACTCTTCTTGTCTTCTAGAACTTGGTCCCCTTTTTCCAAAGGTCTTCTTGTCCAGTAACCCACTGTTGGTGTCTTGCAGTCTCTTCTGGGTTTTGCAGTATTCTTCTTTACCTCTCTGTGTCTGTTCTGGGAAACTTACTGCGATTTAGTCCTGTTTTCCCAGTCGCTGGGCTGGGTTGTGGTACTTACCTTTGGGCTTTTCTAGTACTCCTAGCTCCCCTCTCCACACTACACTTGCCGAGGTGAGGGACCGACATTCACATTCCACTTTCTTAGTATATGATTTGTGCTCCCCCTAGGCCCATTTCTAACTATTGTGATTTTCACTAAGTGCACTGTTTTCTAATTGTTTTTATGCCTACATCTGTGGTGTATATAATTTGTGTACTACTTACCTCCTAAGGTAGTATAGTCTAAATGGTATTTTTGGCATTTGTGTCACCAAAGTAAAGTACCTTTATTTTTGTAACACTGAGGTGGTCATTACAACCCTGGTGGACGGTGTTAAAGCGGCGGTAAAACCACCAACAGGCCGGCGGTAAAGAAATTGGAATTATGGACCATGGCGGAAACCGCCAACAAAGACAGCCACTTTAACACTCAGACCGCCACGTCGGTACAGACAAACAGCGCAGTGGTCACTGCCAACAGACAGGCGGAGGACAATGTAGCGCCCACAGTATCACAACCTACCAATCCGCCACCTTTTCCGGGGCGGATTCACCGTGGATAAAAACACGGCAGAAAGACCCATTTCAAATGGAAAACGCTCACCTCTACACACTCCACGAGGAACGAGGAACACCATGGTGCCGAAACTCCATATTCTGCCAGCGACAGTCTTCCTGCTCCTATACGAGGATCATCAACGCCAGCGGCGAAGACCACGGTGAGTACTGCACCTACGACATAGGGGAGGGGGAAGGCAAAAACACAGGGACACACACAACCAACATCCCAACCCCCATCCTGACCCTCACCCACTACAACACACACACCAAAGCATATCTATACATTACAGTAACACCCCCCACCCCCCCTGGAAGAATGGAAAGACAAAAGGAAATGAGTTGAACCATTGTAATATATCAAAATACATTAAGAAAATATATATATATATACACATTAAACAAAATATACACCACGATTAGTAGTGCAGGTAATGCACCATTCATTGTCCATGGACCACTGGGCCCAAAAACCATGGGAGCGGCCCACACAAGATACCTGATCAAAACAGAGAGAACACTGCAGGGGCATCAGATAGAAATACAACAGGCACATCAGGGGGAAGGGAAGGGGGGCACCTCTGCCTGATAAGTGCACCACGCCAGATCCACGAGGGGGCTCCATGCCCATTGATGTATCCTGGGGCGTGCAAAGCCACAGTCTCTCAAGTCTCTACAGTGGGTGGTTTGCCCACTGTTCAATCCTGGGGAGTGCAAAGCCACAGTCTCTCAAGTCTCTGCAGTGGGTGGGTTGCCCACTGTACCATCCTGGGGAGTGCAAAGCCACAGTCTCTCAAGTCTCTACAGTGGGTGGTTTGCCCACTGTTCAATCCTGGGGAGTGCAAAGCCACAGTCTCTCAAGTCTCTACAGTGGGTGGTTTGCCCACTGTTCAATCCTGGGGAGTGCAAAGCCACCGTCTCTCAAGTCTCTGCAGTGGGTGGGTTGCCCACAGTACCATCCTGGGGAGTGCAAAGCCACAGTCTCTCAAGTGGATAACAGTCTCCACTGGTTCTGGAGGGGGACTGGTGCCCAGAGTGCAGCACAAACCCCGTGACGGTCCCAGTTGCGTCACGGCGCCTGACACAAATGGGCTAGCGGTGCATTCCATGGCGGTCTCTGCCCTGTTCAGCGGTCCCTGGCCTGTTCAGCGGTGCTTGCCTTGCCAGTGTCAGACCTGTTCAGCGGTGCATTCCATGGCGGTCTTTGCCATGTTCAGCGGTCCCTGGCCTGTTCAGCGGTGCTTGCCTTGCCAGTGTCAGACCTGTTCAGCGGTGCATTCCATGGCGGTCTTTGCCCTGTTCAGCGGTCCCTGGCCTGTTCAGCGGTGCTTGCCTTGCCAGTGTCAGACCTGTTCAGCGGTGCATTTCATGGCTGTCTTTGCCCTGTTCAGCGGTCCATGGCCTGTTCAGCGGCGCTTGCCAAGGCAGTCCTTCATTGCCCAGCAGGGCTGTGGCTGGCGGTCCTTCATGGGTCAGCTGGGCTGTGGCTTGCGGGGCCCTCCTGGCCAGCTGGGTTGTGGCTGGCGGTGGCCTCCTGGCCAGTGACTCTGGGGCTGGCGGTGGCCTCCTGGGCAGTGACTCTGAGGCTGGCGGTAGCCTCCCGGGCAGTGACTCTGGGGCTGGCGGTGGCCTCCTGGGCAGTGACGAAGGGGCTGGCCTCCTAGGCAGTGACTCTGGCGGTGGCCTCCTGGGAAGCGGGGATGATGGCGGTCCTCTCCGCCGTGCTGCTCCTCCCAGACTTTGGAGATTTCTTCTGCCCCTTCCCCACCTTGGGAGGAGTCACAGCTGAGTCGACACTCCCACCGGGACCCTTGTGAGCGGCTTTGCTGGCTGGAGTCTTCCCCCTCTCCCGCCGGGCACTGTCCAACTTCTGGTGCTTCACAGGGGGGGGACTGGCTGTGCTGTGGCTCCGTGCCACACTGGCTGTCCTGGTGGCCGGTGCACTCCACATACCTGTAACAACATTCACCACTGGTCCCGGAGATTTTTTGGCTGAGGTGCTAGTACGGGACCTATGAGTTGGACGGGGGTGGTGGGAAATAGGTTAAGGTGGGCCAGGAAAAGTTTTTGGGAGACACTGGGATGGGTAGGTGGAGGGGGTTTGGGAGTGGAGTAAGAGGTGGTGGTTGTAGGAGGTGTAAGTTTTGTGGATTTGGGTGCAGGTGCATGGGCTGGAGGCTGTTGTGAGGTGGATGGCTGTTGGGTGGGTGTGTGCCTGCGTTTATGTATTTTTGGAGGGGGCGTCACAGACACACTGGGAGAGGACACAGGGGATGTGTAAATGGGAGTGGGGGTGGTGAGTGTACATGTACGTCAATGGCCTTCTCACTGAGGGCAGCAGAGGTGACAGGGGCTGAGGTGCCTGGGGCGAAGGAGATGCCCACCCTCCTGGGTGAGCGGGCACGGGGTGAAGGCTGAGGGGCTGCTGGGAGGGTGGTGCTGGTAGGGGGGGTGGCTGCTGTACCTGTAGAAGTGGGGGGCACAGATGTTGCCGCCACCACAAGGGAGCTCCCATCGGAGGACGAGTCCGTGTCACTGGTTGCAGATCCTGTTACCCCCGTGATGCTCCCCTCGCCCTCCATCCCACTGGTGTATTCTGAGTCCGTGGTGTGGGCCTCCATGGCCATGTGGGATGCAGCTCCCTCGTGCTCCGGTGCCACTGTACCTCCGCCTGATGATGCTGATGCACACAAGAACAGGGAGACCACAAAAAGGGGGGGATGACAGAAGAAAGACAGGTTGAGTGCATGGCTTACCACTACCGTTGGGGGACAATACAGAAACAGCAACCCACTGCACTATGTCGCGCTGTTGGGCTCTACAGATGCAATTCCTGGGATATGGCCTACATGGCTATGGTCGACATCTGCACACATAGATGACACAGGGGCATGAATACCTATACTTGGCACTCTATAGAGGTGGGGTGCCACGTGGCCTGCATTACGGAGGGGCCTAGCCTACAGAACTCGCCCTGGCCTAGGGAAACCCACAGCCCTCCTCCCCCACCCAGACACCTTCACTGCGTGCAAAGTCTGCTGAATGATGTTGTACTCACCCCCTTGTGTCTGCTGTGATGCCCTCAAGCGCCCATCCAACTCAGGGTAGGCCACCGCCAGGATCCGGAACATCAGGGGGGTCATTGTTCGACGGGCACTCTTCCCATGTTGGGAGGCCATCCCCAGCTGAGGCTCCGCCGTCTTCTTGCTCCTGCGGCGAATGTCCTCCCATCTTTTCAAGCAGTGGGTGCTCCGTCTGTGGTGGACCCCCACTGTCCTTGGCGATGGCATGCCAAATATCCTTCTTCTGGTGGGCGCTGACCAACATGACATGTACAGGGGAAGAAGAGAAGTCATTAACAACTGCACCGTCTAAGTGAGTGGCCCACATCCCACCCTTGCCATGTGGCACATGCATTCACAGTCCTTCAAGCACGCAGACCTGTGCCCCCTTCATTCTTACAACCAGCCCTCTCCACACAGGCATAGCCCATACAACATGCTCCCTGTGTACTTACCTGTTGGTCTAGAGGACCGTAGAGTAGCGTCTACTGGGGGAGGACCCCCTCCACGAGCTTCTCCAACTGCTCTGCAGTGAAGGCAGGGGCCCTTTCCCCAGTCGCACAAGCCATTGTCTCTTCCAGACCGAGGTCACAGCAGCACTTGCAGTGTAGGTCCTCTCCTGTCGAAGATCAGGTATCGAGTGATTGAACAGATAGAAAATGGTGGTCACGTCCGTGGCGGTCACGTCCGCGTCGGTGCGTACCATCACCGCCGGCGTACATCGTCATTGGCTCCTGGGACCCATAGGGTCCAATGTTAACCATTGCAGCATTGCGCCGCAGTCTTCAACCGCCTACCGTGATGGTGTACAACGCCAGCGCAGTTACCTCACATCACATTGTCCCACTTTAGAGGTCAGGCAGCTGCCATTTCAGGGGCCCACATGCCCTAATTACCAACTGCGTCACACAGACCTAGGCCTTGTCGCACAACACAAATACAGGCCACATTTTGTGTATGAATGGTGTTCAGTGTAGACTGTGGGTACATACCTCTGAGTTGTTTGACTCTGTGGTCGCTGTTGTCATTCCTAGGCACCGTCTGCTGGGACATGTGAGGAGATGGCGGAATCTTCCGGTATACCGACCGCTGGTGGACCTGTCGACAATGGAGGAAAGACATTTGATCATCACCTACAGGTTTGACCGTGCCACAATCCAGGAACTGTGTGCCCAGTTGGAGCCTGACCTGATGTCAGCAATCCGCTATCCCACAGGGATCCCCCCTCAAGTGCAGGTGCTATCAGTGCTCCATTTCTTTGCAAGTGGGTCATTTCAAACAACAGTGGCCATGGCATCAGGGATGTCCCAGCCTATGTTTTCCAACGTGTTGTCCAGAGTGTTGTCTGCCCTTCTGAAGTACATGCGGAGCTATATCGTTTTCCCTCAGGTGGAGGACTTGCCTACAGTGAAAGGTGACTTCTATGCCCTTGGACATATCCCCAACATCATAGGTGCCATTGATGGGACCCATGTGGCTCTGGTCTCCCCCCCACCACAGGAGTGAACAGGTGTACAGGAACCGGAAGAGTTATCATTCCATGAATGTACAGATGGTATTTTTGGCAGACCAGTACATCTCCCATGTAAATGCTATGTTCCCTGGCTCTGTGCATGACGTCTACATCCTGCGGAATAGCAGCATCCCTTATGTGATGGGTGAACTCCAGAGGCACCGTGTGTGGCTATTAGGGGACTCTGGTTACCCCAACCTGTCATGGCTACTGACCTCAGAGAGGAATCCCAGGACCTGGGCAGAGGAACGCTGCAATGAGGCCCATGGGTAGACTAGGAGGGTGATCGAAAGCACCTTCTGCCTCCTGAAGGCCAGGTTCAGGTGCCTCCATATGACAGGTGGTTCCCTATTCTACTCACCAAAGAAGGTGTGCCAGATCATCGTGGCCTGCTGCATGGTTCACAACTTGGCTTTGCGACGACAGGTGCCTTTTCTGCAGGAGGATGGTCCAGATGACGGTGTTGTGGCAGCTGTGGAGCCTGTGGACAGTGATGAGGAGGAAGCAGAGGAAGAAGACATTGACAACAGGGACTCAGTAATCCAGCAATATTTCCAGTGACACACAGGTGAGAAAACATTCCTGCCAACTACAAATACTTTCACACTTCTACCTCTATCCTGTCTGTCGATTTCAACCTGTATATGGTCACTGACTTGTACATTTCTCTTACGGTTTCACAGGTGTGGTTTCCAATGTGTGTCATGTGCTTAGATTCCTCATGGACTTGAGATGTGTGACATAGGTATGTCGACATTACATTTGAAAACGCATTTTGTCACTGTCATTGCTAATACATATTTTCGAAATCACAGACTGACTCCAGATTGTTTTGTGGTTCAAGGGTGTTTATTGAAGTGCTCAATATTGGAGGGGGAATGTAAAATGGTGAGGGGTGATGGTGGAGGAATGTCCATGGCAGAGTCCAGTCTATTAGTCTCACAGGTGTATTGCCCTTATGGGCATAGGGAGTGGAGCTGGGGCAGTTCCAATATGGACAGGGTTACAAAGTGGGACAGTAGGAAGACAATCAGGGTGGTCTCATTTCTTGGCGGGGGTCTTGGCATTGTGCTCTGTCTTGTTCCTGGATCTCAGGGACCGTTTGCGGGGTGGTTCTCCGTCTGCAGGGGGTGGGGTACTGGTGTGGTGGTCCTGTGGCAGTGCCTCCTGTCCACTAGCGCCGGCGGAGGTGGTGGGCAGTTCATCGTCCATGCTAGTGTCAGGAGCCCCTTGGAGTGCCACAGTGTCCCTCCTGGTGTAAAGTATTTCCTTCAGCAGCCCTACGATGGTGCCCAGGGCGGAGCTGATGGTTCTGAGTCCCTCCCTGAACCCCAAATACTGTTCCTCCTGCATGCGCTGGGGCTCCTGAAACTTGGCCAGGACCATTGCCATCGTCTCCTGGGAGTGGTGGTATGCTCCCATGATGGAGGAGAGGGACTCGTGGAGAGTGGGTTCCCTTGGCCTGTCCGCCCCCTGTCACACAGCAGCCCTCTCAGTTCCCCTGTGTTCCTGTGCCTCCGTCCCCTGAACGGTGTGCCCACTGCCACTGCCCCCAGGTCCCTGTTGTTGTTGGGGTGGTGGGTTATCCTGGGTTCCCTGTAGTGGTGGACACACAGCTGATTGACGTGTCCTGGGCACGGAGGTATGGGCCCGCTGGGTGGGTGCTGTGCTAGTGTTACCAGAGGGTGGAAGGTCTGTGGTGGGCTGTGCCTGTGTGAGGGGAACCGACTGTCCCGTGGCCCACGATAGTCTGGGCTGGTCATCTGGATCCAGTTGGACAGAGCTGCTGTCATCACTGTGGGCCTCTTCTGTGGGTGGGGTGGAGCTGTCTGGACCCTCCTGTCTGGTGACGTTGGGTAGTGGTCCTGCAGGGGGGTAAAAGCATGATTATTGCATCTGTGTGTATCATGGTGTGCAATGGGTGGGTGACCGTGTACCCCAGTGCTAGCATTCCTGTGTGGGGGCTTGTGTGATGAAGGTTGAGGGGGGTGTTATGGGTATGTGCAGTGGGCATGCTTTAGTGATGGGTGTCCATGCTTTGTTTTGTCATGCAGGGCTGGGTGTTGGGATGGGTGGTTTGTGTTATTAGTACATTTGTGAGGAGCTGGAGTGGTAGGGGAGGGGGCGAGGGTGGGGGTCTGTGATAGCATGCAGGTAGGGTGGGGGATATGATAGTTAAGATTTGATTTACCAGAGTCCATTCCTCCACCGACTCCTGCGAGGCCCTCAGGATGCAGAATCGCCAAGACCTGCTCCTCCCATGTTGTTAGTTGTGGGTGAGGAGGTGGGGGTCCGCCGCCAGTCCGCTGTACCGCGATGTGGTGTCTTGAGACCACAGAACGCACCATCCCCCGTAGGTCGTTCCACCTCTTCCTGATGTCGTCCCGATTTCTTAGGTGCTGTCCCACGGCGTTGACACTGTCGACTATTCTTCGCCATAGCTCCATCTTCCTTGCAATTGAGGTGTGCTGCACCTGTGATCCAAATAGCTGTGGCTCTACCCGGACGATTTCCTCCACCATGACCCATGACCCTGAACTCCTCCTCCGAGAACCAAGGGTGTCTTTGCCGAGTCATGGGGTGGTGTACGTGATGTGTGGGGTGGTGTATGTGGTGATAAGTGTGGTGATATGTAGTGGTGTGTGGTGTTTTGTGCGTGGAAGTAGTGTGGGTGATGGTCTGGTGTGCCTGTGGATGCTTGGTAGTAGTTTGTAGTGTCTCTCTCTGGCCTTCTTTCTGTGTTTTTGTCGTAGGGGTTTGTGGGTGATGTGGGTGTGTGTTTTATATTCTATTGGGTGTGTGGGAGTGGTGTGTGTATGTGTATCAGGTGTGTGTATTTCGAATTGTCCAATGTGGTTGTGTTTTATAAATGTGTGTGTATTTTGAGCGCGGCGGTGTGTACCGCCAATGGAATACCGAGGCGTATTTCTGTTGGCGTGACGGTGGAGGTTTTTTTTTCACCAGTTTATCACTGACCTTTGGTGTGGCGGACTTGTGTGGGTGTCTGGATTTTGTCGGATTTCTAGATGTGGGTCGTAATAGCTGTGGCGGAATTCCGCGGCCGCAGCGGTGTGTTGGCGGTCTTCTGCACGGCAGTAAGCGGCTTTTACCGCCAATGTTGTAATGACCCCATGAATGTCATGTCTGTATGTACTAAGTGTGACTAGAGTGGTATTGATTGCATGAGCTTCTCATGTCTCCTAGATAAGCTTTCACTGCTCATCCATAGCTACCTTTAGAGAGCCTGGCTTCTAGACACTCCCTACACTACACTAATAAGGTATAACTGGACCTGGCATAAGGTTTTCGTATCATAGGTACCCACCACACACCAGACCAGCCTCCTACGGGAAGCTACTGTCAGAACTGGTTTTGAGTGACAATAGAGGCGAGGCCTGCTGATTTCCCTGGCCATACCTCTGTGTGGGCAGACATGCTCCACACAAGATAGGAAGGGTTACCCTATTGTAGATTGTGGTTGTAAGGTGCACTGTCTGATTGATTACAGATGGATAAAGGAGGAATTGTGAAAGAGGGGGTACGGTTGCCCCTGGGATCCTTTACCCAGTTGGTTAGGGAGGTGGCTACCGTCAACCTCACCCACCAACTGACACTAACTAAATATGTCATACAAGGTAATAACCTCAGAAAACTCCCTGGTCCTGTAGAAGAACAAACGGCAGAAGGGCTATAGGCTGGATTTTGGGGTTTAAGGCAGGTGAGGAGACTTGAAGGGTTGGACCTGCTCCTACTTGTGCCCAGGACAAAGAAGTGGATACCAAAGACAATTGACTTACCTCATGTGTGGATACAAGGAAACACCAAGCTGCAAGAGGCCTTTTTCCACAAGTGCCCAGCTCACCAGCAGCAAACAAACCTCGACTGAATGCTGCTGGTAGCTTAGGCTGGAGTGAGTTTGACTCCACAAGTGCTGCCCTTGAAGTCCTGGGAATCTTTTCTGTGTCCAACTGGACATCTAATAACTTTGAAAAGTTGGTATTTGGAAAATGTTTGGACCAAGCTCAATGACGTAAACCAATCTGCTCAAGGTGCGATTTCACTGGGCAGAAGAAACAGGTTTCTCCCACTTGGAGCTCCTCCAGTGCAACAAATCCATTTCAGTGGGACCTCTGTGAGAATGTATCTAGCCCTGTGGAAGACAATATCGGAATGAGCCTTCAGCCTTATTCTATTGCAAATTTCTGAGCTCTGTGCAAAAGCCTAAATCTGAATGTACAATCTTGACTGGGAAAAGGCAACAAAAAAGTACCCAGTTGACACAAGGGCTTTCCTGGGTACAAATTTTGAAACTTTCCACTCAAGGTTTTTTTAATTGAAACCAAGAGCTTTAGTGGGGCCACGTCCAATGGCTATCCTACTGCGAAAGGAATTCCTCTTTTAAAGCCTGTCCACCTTGTCCCACTGGAGGATTTCAACTTCCATTTAGAGAAGTAGGGCCTGATTTAGACAGCCTGTGGCACCACCATGGGTACAGATAAATTGCTAAATCCCGATGGAGGAGAGGCCACCCACCTAATTTATAAATGAATGCCAAGCAGGTGGTCATTATAAAGGCATTGGCAGGGACATCCATCGCAGCTTTTACTGTTTCCTACAGGGCTGCATCCTTCCCATGCAGCCTTGCAGCAACCAGTATTCTTTGTTTCTTTTCAGAAAGAAAATCCTGAAGCTGTATTATCTTTTTGAAAAGTAAAAAATAATGCTCCCCTTGCCAGAGGAAGCTTCTCTCATGGCGAGGGAAGCATTAGAATAATTTTACTGTTTCTTACCAGCAGGTTTTACCGGGCATTAAGGAACAGTAAAAATTAACTATGTCTACTCATCTAAATTGAGTGGGCAGATATATAGCCATTTCTCAGACGGCCTTTACTCCCCAGGGCCATCAGAGAAGTTTGGCGACACTGAAAACAGAGTAGTCTCTGCTGTGGCCAAACTAAGGTCCATCCTCAATTACATTTGTTGGGCGGACAACTATATTATTGTCAGAGAGGGACCTCTATCATTGTTGAGATGGAATACCATCTTTGCCAATATTTAAATTAGGCCCCAAGTTCCAAAGTAAAATCTCTGATCAGAATGCACCTGGTTGGTATATGAGACATGCATTATCTCACTGTCGGCCTGAAATTGCACCTAGGTTCCAATGCATTGAGACTATAGACCATTGGACCGCTAAGCTTTTTGGTGCTTTTTTCTTCAAATCGTCTAAAATGCATATCTCTAGTTTCTCTCATTGGATCGTTGTTATTTTGGTGGCATTGTGTTTAGTAAAGTTTTCTCTGTCTTTGTAACTTGTATTGGGATTTTTATTTTGTTGTGTTCTTGATATTTTAACTGTTTTTGTACAGCTAAATATTTTACACATTTTCTGTCAAGTGAAGCCTGTCTGCTCTGTGCCATAGTTACCAGGTGTTTAGCTCAGGTTTAAATTACTGAAAACTTTGAATAGAACTAACAGGTGTTTGACTTTATCACCTGTGGTGGACTTCCATCCACCACATTTAATAGTTCACTTTCTTAAACTGACATTGACTGTTACAATGTAGGTCCCACAAAAGCTGGTTTTCAACTGGCGTTTGTACAGATAATGAGTTTAATGGAAGATATAAGACTATATAATCATGCTTGTTCTTAATTTGCATGCCAGCGGTGAAATAGCTGGAGTTCATTATAAAAGTGACATGGGACCTCTCAGTCAACAAGGTGACCTTTGTGGAAGCAACTTTGCCCACATGTACAAAGAAATATGTTTGCTATTTCCTAATTTTAAATCTTTGTTATTCGTAGTTAGGAAATCGCAAACACTGAGGAACTAATGCATCTCAGTCAAATTTAGCAATTCCCAGTGGGTCCTAATTGGACCTACCTCATCAATATTCATGAGGTAGGTTGCAATTTGTGACCCACTAGAATTAGCCAAAAATCACATGGATGGTGGCCTGCTGGGGTCAGCAGACCTCCATGTCTGCTGGGGTCATCAGACCTCCATGTTTCTCTGGCCCAGCTGTGTATATAGCCAGGTTGGAGAAAGCTATGGGTGCGAGTGTCCATGTCTTGTTTTTAAGGATAGCATTTTTTTAAAATGTAGCCTGTTTTCCTTAAAGAAAAATGGGATGCCTTTCAAAAACAAAAATGAAAAGTTTTCTCTTTGTTTTCTAAGAGTAGGAAGTGGTCTGTGGATCTGTCTGCTCTTAAAAACAATTCTCACCCAGATTATTCACTAACTTGAAGTTGGTGGTAAATTGCAAACATCTTGTTACCGCATTTTGGTCACAAAACATTCATACATCCCACTGTGAGTTGCTACTAGGAAGACATGCCCGTAACACTCCCTTCTAAATAACTAACCGGACACCTGTTTTGCAATTTGGTAATTGATTACCAAATCTCAAAAGAGGGTTTGTACATCTCAAAATGGATTTTAGTGGTGTAAAAATGACCCGATCTGTTAATTGGGCAACTTGTGAGCGCTAAAAACATTTGCGGCCCTTTGTTTGAGCTGTACCCAAATCTGTGCATAGGTGCAGATTGACTATCCATGCTCTCAAATAACGAAGTCCCTGCTACATATGTTTTTAAATTAATGATTATAGATGATAAAACTGGAGTGATTTATCAACTTTTAAAATATAAATGATATTCTGGATTAACCAACTCTGCCAGGAACAAAGAGAACAAAAAGCAATGTAAGTTGCAAAAGTCAGGATTTGTGGTCATTTTTTTCAATATATATTATAATGATAGACTTGGCATCCTTAGTGTTGTTTCTCCTGACTTTTTGCATTCGGACCTCCCTTTTTCTAACTTCATTTTTTCTGGCTTTAGGATTGTGAGCACTGCTAACAAGTGATAAAATGCAGGT
Organism: Pleurodeles waltl; assembly: GCF_031143425.1. NCBI lineage: Eukaryota > Metazoa > Chordata > Amphibia > Caudata > Salamandridae > Pleurodeles > Pleurodeles waltl. The sequence continues at coordinate 494,603,803 of NC_090444.1, forward strand.
GCTCTGTACTCTAAAACATAGTGATATTGGCTTATCCACAATCAGCATATTTAATTTACTTGCAAGTCCCTAGTAAAGTGCACTATATGTACCCAGGTCTTATAAATCCAAGGCTACTAGTCAGCCACCCACCACAGTAGCCCTTTAAACATGTCTCAGGCCTGCCACTGCAGAGCCTGTGTGTGCAGTTTTTAAACTGCCATTTCAATCTGGCAAGTGCACCCACTTGCCAGGCAAAAATGTTCCTCTTTTATTGCCCCTTGTTAACCCCAAGGGCAGGGTGCAGAGTTTTTAAAAGGGTGGACATCTACTTTTTTAACATGTCCTGGTAGGGAAAAACTTGAAAGGTGTTCACTGCTGCAAGGTTTATATCTCCCTTATGTAAACATTGGAGTTACCATGAAGCAGCATTTAAGAGTAACTTCCAATTGGGAAAAGATAGAAATTTAGAATTGAGGCCCGTATTTATACTTTTTTTGCGCCGCATTTGCGTCGTTTTTTGACGCAAAAACAGCGCAAACGTGCAAAATACCATTGTATTTTGTAGGTTTGCGCCGTTTTGCGTCAAAAAGCGGCGCAAATGCGGCGCTAAAAAAAGTATAAATACGGGCCTGAGTGTCTCTGGACTCACAATTTAAAATCACAACTTATGTTGAAGTCGGATTTTAAATTGTAAGTCTGACAAAGCCACTTTAAGAAAGCTGCTGTTTTCTTACTTTAACCATTATGTGCTGCTGTCTCTGATTACATGTCTGGGGTGGGTGAAAGCTGGGCTTTGTCCATTCCCTCTAGACAGTCACACACAAAGGTAGCTGGGGTGTGACATTTGCATCCTGATGGTCCATACCAGGCTCCTGGGCCTTGCAGGTCTAGAAGGGAGGGAGGGGCTGAAACTTACATCTGAATAGGGTTGTGTATCTACCCACACAAAGAGCTGCATAACCCAATGCAGAGTGACTGGAGACAGGGAAGGATGGGTGGGGACCTTATGCGCTTCAAAGGCCTCTCTTTGAAGACTCTCCCACTTTAAAGGCTCAAATGGGTATAAGTACTGGACTCCAAAACCCACAAAATCAGTACACTTCTGGATCGGAGGGCATTCTCCCTGGAAGGACTGCTGTGCTGCCAGGAGAGACTGCCACTCAGCTCAACTGCATTGCTGTGTTGGCCTGTTGCCTGCTGCCTCTTGCCTGAGAGTGAGAAAGACTGGACTTAACTCTCTACAGTATGACGGTGGTGTCCTTACCGCGAGTTTTGCAGTCGGCTCTTCCAACCCCCAAACTCCTAATGTGGCCCTAATAAATGCTCCATTGAGTGTGAGAACAAGGTGTTGAATTAGGAATTCTACATTCCAATGCCATTTACAACTTGCAAATCATGATGCTTTTTATATCTATTTCAGTTTGAGAATACTTTCACACACAGAGAGCTAATAACCAGGTAAAGCTAAATAAGCTGAGATGGAATACAGGAAAAATACCAATTAGTCATAATTAGTCAGAATACATTTCAGCTTGTAGCAGGTACGGTCTGCTTTAACCAATTAGGCATTCTGTATGAAGAAAGCAGTGCTCAACTTAGCTGGTGGTTATAGGTGGGACCCACAGGCAATCATTAGTGGGGACTTGCGTTTATTTTTCTTCCACAGGCTGATTCAGAGAAAAACACAAAAACGGAAAGAAGTATGAGGAGAAAGATGGAAAAACAGTGACAAAAGGAGAAAGCAGGTATGAAAAACTTGCAAAAGGGAGGTAAAGAGGCAGGGAGTATCTGATGGTGAATTAAAGAGGCATGAGGTGCAATTCAAGTCTGTGCAGCAATCGTATTCGGCACCCTGACTTTCGGTAGAGCTGACTGTGGGCTTTTGAGCAAACACTTGTGTCCAAGCACTTAGGGCCTGATTTATACTTTTTTAGCGCTGCATTTGCCTCATTTTTTAATGCAAAAGCGGCGCAAACGTACAGAATGTAATTATATTTTGTAAATTAGCGCTGCTTTTGCGTCAAAAAGTACGCAAATGCGGCGCTAAAATGTTCAAATCAGGCCCTTACAAATTATGCACTGGAAGAGAGTGAAGGTAATTTTAAATGTTTAATTATTAAACATACACTTGGGGCTCTCAATCTTGAGACAGCAGAGCAAGAACTGAAGTACAAAGATGTAAAATCCATAAACATTGATGGGGCAAGCAGTAAAAGCGACTTGGTGTAATAGCAGTTTCCTACGGCATAACAGCGGATAAATGGGGGAATTGACAGTAATATTAGACCCGTTCTAAACAATAGGTCTTAAAAGAGTTTTTAGTTGACCAGTTTCAATAGATTCTACTTCGTTTCAGTGTCTAGCCAATGGGTATTTCAAACCCCCAAGACTGCTCGGGGATCATATAAAGTGACTCCAGTAGGCTTCATTGGGCATATTTATTTAGTCATAAAAGACCCCGCCTTTAATCTTCCACGCATATATGACTTAAACATAAAACCATTTACCTTCAAGCAGAAGCACTTAGAAACCGGTCAACAGGAATTGTAACCGTGGGAGCAGGGGTAGAAATGTGGGGTTCACTTGTGTAGATTTGTGCACGATGGCTTCAAAATTGACATGATGTACTGATTTGTAAAACAGGATTATCCGCCTACACGAATGATTCGGTTTTCATGTATTGCCAAAGTATTTCTTTACCATCCTTCAAATAAACACCAATGCAATAAATTGTATTACCCCAATACATGCAAATGTCAATAATTTATAAACCTTAGTTTTACTTGCATAAGCATTGTGTTTGCAGATATCCAAAGCCAGTGCATCTCTGTTAATTTAACAGTAAAATGTGCATGTTGTGTTTTTACAGGATCACACTGTGCTGCTAGAATATTAATTTAGAAACAGCAGATTAATTTATTTTCCTCTGAGCACGGTGAAGTGGAACACAATAAATTATGTTTCTCTTGCACATCACCATATCATTATTAAGAGTAAAAGCTTTGAAAATAAACTCAAACTGAGACACATACACATTAGTGGTATTACCTTTTCTTGTCTCTTTTTTCAGTACTTACAAATGAAACAGTTAGTTTAACTTACAACCCAGAGTGGCTTAATGTTTATCAGCAGTGTTTAAATAGTTTGTTGTTACTGAAGGGTTAAGCAGGTAGGATGAGTGTACCAATAAAAGCTGATAAGTAGCTGTGTCAGCCTTTCTAATTAGTTTCCATAGCAACAGACAGCGTGTGGTTTGTTGCCGAAGAGCTGAATGTTAATAATCAAATGTGTGTCACTTAAATGAATATACTAGCAGAGCGGTATTTCAGTGTCTTGGCATTGTATACATTAACTGAGGGAAACATTAATTCTACCTCTGGGCTCCTTGTCAGATAAACCGCAGAGATTAAGCCAACAATGAAAAGGTGATGCTGAAGCATCAAACATGTTCATTAAAGTGATATATATTAAAGAGCATCTAATGAAAGATTTAATTCTGCAACATCCAGTCTGCCTGCTTCAGTAGACAATCCCAGAAAAAAAGCAGAAACATCAAGGAATGATAAGAGTGCACAGAATGACAGTTCTAGCAAGCAATAATCTGCAGGAAAGAGCGGCTATTACTAGCACTTAATGATTGGTTCCTTAGCTAATGGGCCAAAGCAAAGCTGAGAGCATTTAAGACTTTAACAAACTGGCCGTGTATCGTGGCAATGGCTGATTTAGAATGGCTCCCTTGCTGTTATAAACGGCATTTAATGATTTATGAAGGTAACAGTGCCTTTTAAAGAAACGTACGAGCCTTAGGACTTCAAAAAAAATAAAATAATGGAAAGCAATTGCCAGTGACTTTTGAGAGAAAATAAGATCTGGTTACCAAAGGCTGAAAATGTTCAGCAGCATACTCTACTGCATGAATCGAACCCATTGTTGATGTTTACACTGTTAGTTTAGCTGTTCAGACGCACACAGACACAATCTGTGACAGAAAGCTACCCCTGCCAGACACACTGATGGACTGTCACCGGGAGGTGAGCCTGTGATAAATGGTTAGTATCAGCAGACAATCCTGAACCAAGAGGTCGAAATGCTTGTTTCTTCAAAATGAACTGCGGATTGAAACCGTAAGTCTGCACGTCCAAGAGATACATGCAGCTTCAGTCATGTTAAAGTAACCATGTCTAGTTCTCGGACATTTCAATGACAAAAATCATTATATATTTAAAGAACTATTCTTTGATTTTGTCCGTTGTAATAATTTCATTATCTGATGTTTTCTGATAGATGTAATGTAAGCAACGTATCAAAGTTCTAATATTGACACGCAGACATAGATGAGCCCTTGCAATCCAGCCCCATCTATTTTCTGCTTCCTCCTAGAGGAAAGTAACCTCTAGCGTTCTGGCCATCAAGTTAGTTGTTCTATTACTGATGTGAAGTTTGCATGGAGGCAGGAAAACCGTGTAACCGGATGATCAAAAATAAAAAGACTGATTTTGCTATTATTAAAATACAGTAAAATACCATGAAGTCAATAACAAAGAGAGCCATGTAGTCAAATGAATTGAGGGAGAAACCCCTATTACTGGTACCATTTATTTTAATAATATTATTTAAAAAATGGTGTTTGTTATGAAGTCTGTTTTTTTTAGGATATGGCTCTATATAGATGTACTCGTGAATCTTTTCTTGTCTATATCTACAAGTTCTTAGTGAGTTGTTGAAATTTGTATTGCATAAGTTGATAATGCAGTTGGGATGGTGACCTAAATAAGCCGCTCTGCCTGAGAGCTCATCGGCATAAAAGGCAAACCATTTTTAGTACATATGTTATGTGAGCATGAAGGTAGGTTATTGGGAATCTACATTTATAGGCCCTTGTTTATGAAAGATTGTGAAGGGACAGAAGGAAGTAAAATATTTGGGGAATCTTTCTAATAAAATCTTGAACGTTGGTCTGATCTGTGTTTCTGAAGGTTAGCAGTGTAGTAATTAAACATAACTAAAATATTTTTCTCTGGGAGGTTCAACCACGGATATTACTATAAAAAGTCCTGATCGTAACATCATTAAAGCCATTGTCAAGTAGATACTCTGGACTGTACACACGACTAAAGCATGTGGCTTGCAATGAATATTATATGCATTAGAATAGTATTGCAACTATATTTATAACAGATAAGCAAATTTCACCACATATTGTTTTTCTGAGTGGCTGTTGACCAGTGAAGTTTATCACCACACCTATATGTGATCACTGCCAAAGCATATTTGACATTAAAGTGGTCTACACTAAGAAGAATGATTCATTTCTAGGACATTCATCAGCATTTCCTAAAATAAATTAGTTATTTTGGAATCTATGGTTCGTCTTCAAATCAATAATTACATTAAGTTAATATTTAAAAAAACACTTATATGATTAATTTCTGGTCCCTACCATGAATACTCCTGAGAGAATAATGTGATTTTATCACATATTGTTATCCCCACAACCTGAAATTGTCCACATAGTAAAGTTCAGTATTGGCCCACATCTGTGCCTGTTTATAAGTGCATTTGTTTCATTTTATTCTTAATGGGTAAAATATATTTCCACGTGGAGCATGCCCTTCCAGAAATTCAAGTAAAATGTATGAATGTTCCCTTCCCACTTTGGAAACTGATTTACTTCAGCCCTTTACTACTATAGGTTTCTAACCATTTAATTGTATTAAACGGCATTCACAAACGCATAGTTAATGTGAGAAAGTGGATTAATAGTTGGGATAGATGGTAGTTTGTCAAAGTATTAATGACACTATTCTTGCTAGGCCCAGTAAATGTTTCAGTAATTTAAACATGAGCTCCAACCTTGGCAGATAGGGTGCAAAGTCAAAAAGCTAAACAATGAATGTATGTCGGAACAACACATGCTGGACAACGAGGTCGGAACAACGACCGCGTTGTTACCACTAATGCCTTTCCCACCAATGCCTTGACAATGATTTTTCGTTGTAAAGGCATTCCTGGTAAAGGAATTAGTGATAGGAATGCATGGTTCCCCCCCCACCCCTCCCCTAAAACCACACCAACCCCCCACCCTTGCCCCTAAAACTACCCCAACCCCCACCTCGTCCCTAAAATTACCGCGACCCCCACCCTGCCCCTAAAACAACCCCAACCCCCACCTCATCCCTGAAACCTAAAGTACCCCAACCCCCCCTTAAACCTAAAACCACCCGCCCCTAAAACCTAACCCCCCAGCCCCTCCACCCGCCCCTAAAGTTACCCGACCCCCAACCCACCCCTAAAACCTAAAACCACCCCAACCCCTACCTCTAAAACAACCCCTACCCCCACCCCATCCCTAAAACCTAAACTACCCCAACCCTCAACCCTAAAACCTAAAACCACCCCAACCCAACCCCACCCCTAAAATTACTGCAACCCCTCAACCCGCCGCTAAAACCTAAAACCACCCCAACCCCCACCCCTAAAACCTAAACCACCCCAATCCCCCACCCCACCCCTAAAAACCTAAACCACCCCGACCCCCACCCCCAAATACTAAAAGTACCCGACCCCCCACCCTGCCCCTAAAACAAAAAATACCCCTCCCCCAAACCTAAACCGCCTGAACCCCACCCCTAAAACTAAAAATACCCTGATGCCCCACCCTCGCCCCTAAAACTAAAAATGCTCCTCCCTCCCCCGCCCCTTAACCTAAACTGCCCCTATGCCCCCTCCCCTAAAGCTAAAACCCCGACCCCCCACGCCGCCCCTAAAAAATACCCCGACCCCCCACCCCGGCCCCTAAAACTAAAACTCCAACCCTCCACCCGCTCCTAAAACTAAAAATACCCCCACCCCACCCCTAAAACTAAAAATACCCGTTCCCTCCCTACCCGCCCCTAAACCTAAACCGCCCGACACCCCCTCCCCTAAAACTAAAACCCCAACCCCGCCCCTAAAACTAAAAATACCACAACCACCCACCACGCCCCTAAAACTAAAACCCCAACCCGCCCCTAAAACTAAAAATACCCTGACCTCCAGCCCCTAAAACAGCCCCACTTACCTGACTCGTCACGTCGTCCTCCTCAGCCGACTCCCTTGTTCTGTGCCTTAACCACGCATGTGCGTGGTTCAGCACATGTGTAGTTAAGGCACAAAACAACAAAGTCATGGTTAACGAAAGCGTTGTTCCGCTTTCGTTGTCCAAGACTTCGTTGTTATGGAGTCATCGTTCAGGGCGTTTCCCCTAAACAATAGAACATGATAAATACTCCTTTCTGAGTAACAAACTGGAGACTAAGTTAACAAACATAATTACACCAAAGAGGCTAAACACTGATAAGGAATCAGAGGCATGAATTATTAAAGGGTTAAACAAAAATAGCACCAAAAAAGAATTACACATCAGCCATAGTCATCTGGGTGTGCTTGACTCGTACCTAGGCACTGTTTAAGTCTGACAAAGATGGAGTGCAGGTTGTATACAGAGGCCAGGTTTATCAAAGTCAGACGTTTCACTTTCAGACTTTATCTCTGAAATGGAAGCTAAAATCGTCAGGGTGGCACAGCAGCAGGCTATGGTTGAGATGGGTTACACTAAACTGGAAAGCCATTGCTTAAAGTCCCAGTGAAGCCATTGATTTTTGATGGTAAAGACCGAGCAGAAGAAATTCAAAATTCGTGCTCAAGGAAGGTCGCTCACTGGCTTGAATACTTTTGACACCTGGTGAAGATGTCTGCCTTGAGTACTTAGCTACAGTTTTGGAGTTCAGATTTTTCCTGTGGGGCAAGGTTGAAATCAATAGCTCAACATGGCTCTATGAGGCCTGATGCCTTCTCCACAATGTCCAACTGAAACAAATGTGTTGCTATAGAAAATCTCTGAGCAACTAGAATCTCTGTCCCAGGGGCTACACACCTTCATCAGTGCAGATATGGAGGGTTGGTCCCAGTCCTCCAGAGGTCTTTGGAGGCAAAAAGTTTCCAAGTCCCAAGTATCAGGAGATGTTAGAAGGAACAGACTTTGACAAAGCCCAGGGTTCCAGGACCTCAAGAACATCACTTAGTGGTCAAGACTTACTCCAGCCGAAGCCACCAGCTGGGTTCAGGGCAGGTCTAGGCGGATCTGATCAACTAAGCAGTTGCAGTTAAGTCTTACTGTAGCTTGCTGTGTCCCTGTAGCTTGAACAGGAGGTGAGCCTTATGAATCTTGAGCCCATGTCTTTGCCCTAGGTACAAGAGCAGGCACGGTAGTTCTTCAGGGCTCTTTGCAGGTTTTATACAGCAGGTTCAATCCTTTTCTAATCATTCACATGCCCAGTAGTGTTCTGAAAACACTACAGAGGATGCCACATTTTTTGCCTGATTCCAGCCTCTGGGTATGGAAGATTCCTGGACCCTCCTTAATGAATAAGGTAAGAATTCAGAGAGTTGATCCTACCTACATTTGGAGCATTGCATGTGTGTCCTACTGCAAACAATCCCATAGTTCCCCTCTCAACTGAAAATTAAGATGGCATGATACAAATTTTGGGAAAACACATTATATGATTTTTGGGAAACGATCAGCTAAGCCAAGAATTATTTTAGTTAGGGGAGAGCCTATTGCAAGAGTGGCCTTTTTTACTTTTTTAGGGGTCATATTTAATCAGCAGAATAATTGGTCCCCTTGTCTTGCTAACCACTGTCTTCGATTTAATCAAGACTGTGGTTCGCTTTTTTACATTTGCTGCTGCTGTGGGCAGCAAACCCAATGAGCCCCTGTTGCAGATCCATAATCTGAAGTGCCGACCTGTGCTGTTGTCTGGTGCAGCAATTTGGGGGATTAGGGATTGTTCTGGTATTCAGTGGGAGAAGAACCGTATTTGCAAACAGTTGCTAGGCGAAGGTCCTTCTGCAGCCACCAATTGTGTGCATGATAAATTGGGTTTAGATTATGTTGAGGACCATGCCTTGATTGCCCTGCTGCTTCTGTGGGTGGCGGTATGGTGTGGTTGAATTATACTAAGAGTGCTGCAGAGTTTCTAGGGATGCCTGAATTATTTGTCACTGCATGTCAGCTCTGTAAAGGTGATGGTAAGAGGGCTAAGGATATATATTTTTCACACTCCACGGAGCGTAGAGTGAATTTGCTTAAGTGCAGGTCTGCCCCATTAGCATTTCCATCTTTGAATACCTATTTTGCTATGGAACCTTACCTCTCTTAGGTCAAATGGCCTTGGGAGAGATCGCTTCCTACGAGGTTTTGTTGGGGCTCTATCAGGTCACATCTTTGTTTTCTGCCTTGTCAGTTTGCCACATCCTCTATAGACGTCTGCCCATGTGATAACCACTCCCTGCAGACCTTGGAACACCTGGTCCTTTTTTGTGAATATTATATCACCGCCAGCCGGAGGTTTTTGTTGCCCATTCTCAAGGGCGTTTTTTTTTTTCAATACAGACCTGCAGTTCTTCATCTGCAACTATTGGGTGATGAGGCTGTGGCCTTCGGTGTGTGATGTTTTTTAAAAAAGTGCCTTGTTTTTTAACAGGATTATGAATTATTAAAATGTTTGTGGTTTTTATGTATTTATGCAATACTCATATTTATTTTCTGTGTGGATGGGACACTTTATGATGATGAAAATGATTTATTTATGGGAATGTTAAAATGTTTTCATTTGTTTATGCTCTTATGCTTTTATGATCATATTTTTATAATTAAAATAAAGATAATCAATCATAAAACCAAAATGGCATAACTTGGTGTGTGACCATGGAAATGATCAACCCCTCCTCTATGGTAACTCTAAACCAGTTCTTGTGGCAGCTTCTCTCTCACTGGGGCTGGTGCCTGCTTGACTTGAGAGGACAAATGGAATATCTACTAGCTGTAAGCTAATATTTGCCTTTCAAGTTCATGAGCACAGACCACTGGCCTTCCTTTCAGGGGAACAACAGCACCTCCCCACACCCAAGGACTTTATCCTCCCCTGAGAGTGGCTTCCAAACCGCTTTAAAGTGACTCTCCAAAAGCCAGGTGACAGTTGAAGCTTATACATATGGTCCTTAAGAGGCTTTAGACAGGGAAATGGTAGCTTTCTAAAAGTAAATGTTCCTGAATAATTATTGAGCATTTGATTTTACCATTCAATTGGATTTTGAATACTATCAAAAATCTTTTTAGTATGTGTCTGGCTATTTCCTAACTGAAATTAGCAGTATTACATATAATAATGTAACCCAGTATTTCCAATTGAACAGCTAGCTACTGGGAAAATAGCATTTGGGCTTTTCACTATAGGGACATGTTTAATATTAAACATTTACATGCCTAATCATTACACACCATGTACACTGCCTTATGAACAATGACACATATTGAGACATGGCTTGTAAATCTTTGCAACAAATGTTTTGACGTGTCCAAAATGGGTGATTTTGGCAGCTCGAAATTGTAGTTTGAAACAGCACCTGCCAGGCTACAAAAGGTAGACCTGCAGTAATGTTTGCACTGTTACTGTATTGGATGGCACACTGGTTACATTTTATTTAACTCCAGGCTCTGGATACACTTTGTCACCCAGGATAGCTACTTGATGATGTATGAATTAGTTTCCAGAGCTAAGACAAAGGTCTTGGGTGTGGAGAGGTCTATTGGTCCAATGACATAATAACCATCTGTGCAGTGCCTATGAACTTGATGATCTTCAAAGGGGCCTGACCTGTTACAGGCAGATATAGGTCACACCTGCACCTGCACTCTATTTTGTATTTCTAGCCACCCATGTTACCAATTTCAGTGGGAGAGGAGTTGCCTTCAGAACCAGTTTTGAGTTACCACAGGGGAAGAGTTGCTCATTTTCCAGGCCATTCCTTTAGGGAGGGCACAGGAGTGCTGCAGAAAGGACAAAATATTCTGCCAAGTTGGATTTAGGTAAAGAGGAGAACTGTATGATTATTTAGAGTAGGGCTGTTAGACTTTTCATCCTTGGCGTGGTCTCCCTTAACTTTTTGCCTCTTTTCCCCAGGTTGTTGATGTGTGCTGGACCCTGATTTTGGTGTTTTTGTTACTCTGGGCACTTTACCACTGCTAACCAGTGATAAAGTGCAAGTGTTCCTTTACAAAATGTGTATGTAATTGGCTTATCCACGATTGGCATATTTGATTTACTAATAAGTCCCTAGTAAGGTGCACTAGAGGTGCCAGGGCCTATAAATCAAATGCTACAAGTGGGCCTACAGCAGGGATTGTGCCACCCACATAAATAGCTCCGTAATCATGTCTCAGTCCTGCCACTGCAGTGCATGTGTGTGCAGTTTTTAACTGTAAATTCGACTTGGCAAGTGTACCCACTTGCCAGGCCTAAACCCTCCCTTTTCTTACATGTCAGACACCCCTAAGGTAGGCCCTAGGTAGCCCCAAGGGCAGGGTACAGTGTATGGTTAAGGTAGGACATATAGTAATGTGTTTTATGTGTCTTGACAGTGAAATACTGCTAATTTTGTTTTTCACTATTGCAAGGCCTGTCCCTCTCATAGGTTAACATGGGGGCTACCTTTAAATCTGATTAAAGTGTAGATTCCCTTTGGAAGTGGATACACATGTGGAGTTTGGGGTCTCTGAGATCACAATTTAAAAATACATCTTTAAGTAAAGTTGATTTTAAGAATGTGTGTTTGAAAATGCCACTTTTAGAAAGTGAGCATTTTCTTGCTTATACCATTTCTGTGACTCTGCCTGTATGTGGATTCCCTGTCTGGGTCAGTTTGACAGTTGGGCTGGTTGCCCCTCACACTAGACAGTGACACAAAGGGAGCTGGGGTGTAGTCGGCATATCCTGATGAGCCATCTGTGCTAGGAGGGAGGGGAGGAGTCGTCACTCACACCTGAAGGGGCTGTGCCTGCCCTCACACAATGCAGTCTCCAGCCCCCTGGTGAGTGTCTGGGGCCTGGGCTGGGCAAGGCATGATTTCACATTCAAAAGAGACTTTACTTTGAAGTAGGCCTACTTCAAAGGAGAAATTGGGTATAAGAAGGGCACCCAAAACCACAGACTTTAGAAACACTTCTGGAAACAAGAGGAACCTCTGCCTGGAGAAGAGCTGAAGAGCTGAGGACAAAGAGCTGCCCTGCCAGTGACTGTGCTTTGTGGAGCTATCCTGCGGCTGCTGCTTCTGCCAGAGTCAGAGGGCAAAGACTAGACTTTGTGTGCCTTCCATCTTGAGAAGAAATCTACAAGGGCTTGATTTAGAGCTTGCCTCCTGTTGTTTGAAGTCTCAGGGACAGCAAAGACTTCTCTCTGCTAGCACCTGGAGTCTCTGGAGAGACTCCTACTCTGCCCTGTGGTGCCCATTCAGTATCTGGGACCCTGAAAGGAGACGTGGCAGCCTAAGAGGAAGAAATCCACACATAGAGCGCCGTGCTGGGAAAAGATCAACACGACTCCGATCTGCGGCTGAAGAAATGACGCTTCGTCGGCTCCACGGCTGAAAATCGATGCTCACTGGATGACGCTCCGTCGGCTCCACGGCTGAAAATCGATGCTCACTGGAAACCGACCGAAGAATCGATGCACAGAGCAGGAGCAACGACGCGCAGCATTGCTAACAGAGGCTGGGAGATCGCAACCTGTGCTGCGTGGTTTTCGGATCATCGTGTGACTGGATTTCTGACATGAACCATCCTTGTGCATGCAAAAACAACGCAAGGCCTGCCTGGACCCGTGTGCAGACCAAATCGACGCATCAGTCTCCTGTGGAGAGAAGAACCGACGCACGCCAACTCGACATAAGGAGGAAACGACGCAAGGTCTTGCTCGTGAGTGAATTTGATGCATCGCAAGCCCTTTTTGGCGCACACCCGCCCGTGTGGAGTTATTTTTGACGCGCACCAAGTATATTTTCACGCTAGCATGTGTTTAAAACTACTTAAAGTCTCTTTTTGATTTTTTATTGATAACTTGACTTGTGTATTGTGGATTTTTGTTGTTTTGGTCTTGTTTTGTTTAGATAAATATTTCCTATTTTTCTAAACCTGTGTTGTGTCATTTTGTAGTGTTTTCATTAAGTTACTGTGTGTGTTTGGTACAAATACTTTACACCTAGCACTCTGAAGTGAAGCCTACTGCTCTGCCAAGCTACCAAGGGGGTAAGAAGGGGTTATCTGAGGGTGATTCCCTTTTACCCTGACTAGAGTGAGGGTCCTTGCTTGAACAGGGGGTAAACTGACTATTACCCAAAGACCCCATTTCTAACAAGGGCACATAAGATATGCTGAAAAGGTGGATAGGTTTACCCCTAGAAACCTTTTCCTTATTAGCTAGGGAGGAGCGAGGAGTCACCCACACCCATAAGCTGTTCCAGGAATTAATGTGGCAACCCTAAGAATCCTATTCAGCACACTACTGCATCTTTTGAAGACCAAAGAAGGACTGCAAATGCTGTTGTGACCTGTGAAAATAACCCTAAGGACAGGACCTGTCCCCATCCAGGACTGAGATGTGTACTTCAAGGTCAGTTGTCTCACCCACTGTTAAGCTGCAGGGACACAAAAGCGGTAAGAAACCCAATTTCCTGGATGAGCCTAGATGACCAGTTTGAACTGGACCTGTACTGGACCAAGGTGGTTGATTCTGTTGGAGTGAATCCTGAAACTCAAGTGCTAGGAGTGACCATGCCAAAAAGAGCACAATTCTATTCACTGCCTCTATGACATGAGACACACTGACAACATTTCAGTCCTCCACTTTTGCAAAACAAATATTTTACCCTGAAACTCCTATCAATAAGGATGGAGCAACTAGAGGGGAAAATGTCCTAAGGCAACTGGTCCAAAATGCCATAACAGCATGGTGGAACTGCTGGCATTAACACATTTAGTGAACAAGTGGAGGCTTATTCCAGTCCACTGGGAACAACAAAAAAGCAAATGGGACAAGTCTATCAAGACGATAGTGGATATCTACTAGAGGAAAGCGTTTACAGATATGGTGGATCCTGATGCCCTGAATGTCTCCTTCTATGTAAGGTCCGACGATTCACAGAAAATTATAAACATAAGTGTCCCCTTCAGAAAGTATCATCCGGAGATCCCTATGTGGCTAAAATTATGGCTGCAAGGCAAGAACCATTGACAAAGTATGTAAGGAGGAAGTGCAGGTAAGCTACATGATAGGAGGACATTGGCCACTTTGGCTTTTCTGTAACCAAAATATTTTACCCATCATGCTATGACAATAAGGCTCCCCTCCATGAGTGTATCTATGGGCCCTTCTAACTTTAGGTCAGGGTAAAATAGTCTGAATGAACGTTGCATGCCTTAAAGAATATATGAAATTCATCTACATTTATTTGCAGAAATTTGCAATGCTTTCTCTGCACATGTGACAAATGCAGTTTCACATTTCCTAAAAATACATGTGCCATGAAGGATTTCCCTGTGTGGTCTATGTTTTATGCCGTGAGGTGTGTCATCTGATATATGTATTTTATTTGAAATATTTCTGTTCATACATTATAGGCCCATTAAAAAATTTGAAGAGCAGGTGAACATAGCCAACCTGAGTTATAAAATTAGGGGACTCATTTACTAAGTTTTGGCACAGGGCAGCACTGCAATCCTTTTTGCTGCACTGCCCTGCATCAAAACAAAAGAGCAGGAATGCATCATATTCATTCCTGTTCTTGTCCCCTGTCTTGGTGCACAAATTGCTGTCTAGCGCCAACACATGCCTCCTTGCACAATGGTGCAAGGGTGCCTGCGTTGCAGGGATGATTGTTTAGGTGCAGGTAGGGACACCTTCCTGCACATAAACAATCATTATTGGCATTTTCCTATTTCTACACATTGAAAGAGGGAAAAAAGGGCCACTTTAATGACACCCCTGAGGTGGAATAGGAATCTTTCACATTCCCAGACTTGTAAATCTGGGAATGCATCAGATTTCTTCAGATGCCATGGGTGTTGCTTGGGAATACCCACAGCAATACTCATGGAACACGACTTTTATGCAGTGTTATGCATGAAAGGGGTCCATATTTATAATGCTATGGGAATCCATGCAAGGTGGCATTGTGTGGCCTTGTAAATATGGGCTAGTGTACGGCATCACTGGAGCGTAAAAAAATGACTCCCTGGTGGTGCAGTGTGCCGCTAAGGCCCTATGTATTTCATGTATGTGTGCTGGTTTGCAGTGAATGCAATTAGTCAGTGAAGGAAGGGCACTGGGGACCCCTGTCCTGACAAATCTCAAGGACCCAGTAAGGGGAATATGCAAGGCTAAAACATATTGACCTAGTGGATGCAGGGGTAATTACACCCACATTAAATATTTTCATTTTTTATAATTTCCTAGGCCCTTCCAAAATTAAAGGTAAGACCGTGGGTAGGGAGCTGAGATTCTTAACTCTCACATTGGATCCCATACTCAACTACCCATAAGAAGTATTCCCTGGCATGACAGGGAGCCCACTCACCAGTAGATGTTTCACTGTTGAGTGAGGTAGGCTGATGATGAAGCATGACACCCAGGGTGGTGTGTGAGGCCTTACCTTACAATTGTGTACGTATCCGTAGTCCTCACATAAAGGGAGACATACGGGACATCAGTGTTCACCATATATGTGTAACGTTTCCTCTGGTGGATACGCCTGTGGTCTTAATAGACTTGTCCTATTTGTTTTTTGTTGTTTCAGACTGTGTTTGGAAGGATGCAGATCAGGGCACACCATACTTCCTCTTGTTTCCGTCAATCTCGGATATTGCTATCTTATATTTTGTTTATTTCCAGTGTCTACATTTACATTATCCAATCTCATGCAAGCCCACCATGAGTCTCACAGTAATCATGCACCACATTGATGCTGCAAGAACAGTTTCCTTAATGCCAGCAGCAGCAGTTGTACCTTTAATGCCAGTCCATTTCTGTAGGAAATCCACCTTATTTTGCTTTGTCTCTTCAGGTTTATCTGGCTTTAGACCTCTGACCCTTTATAGTTGATAAAGGTGCCTGGGCCCCCACTTAACCGTGGATGAATTGGCATACTGAGTCATGGAATGTTTACCTTACCCATAGGTCTATGCTGTATGGTACACAATGCACCCAGGGCCTGGAAGATAAATGCATTTAGTGGACTGCAGCTCCTGTTTTTCCATCCAATATAGTGGCAGTGCAAACATAGCTTCAGGCCTACAACTGTAGCCTGGCTGTAACAGTGCAAAATATGCACTACAATGTATCAAAATTAACCCTTTTTGACAGGTAAAACACTCCTTTGTAAATATTAGTAAATCATCCCTACACAAGCCTTGTAGCCCACAAAAACCTCCTTTAAATATTAGTAAATCACCCCTACAAAACCCTTTTAGCCCACAAGTCTGGGACATGGTTTTTAAAAGTGGATCATATAGAAAATTATTATTACCATATCCCTACTGTGACAAAGCCCTAAAAGCTTTTCTCACTGAAGCAGGCCAAACTGTCTTATGTAGAAAACCAAAGTACATATTGAGGGCCTGATTTAGAACTCAGAGGACAGGTTTGTCTGTCACAAACATAACTGATATCCCATCTGTCGTATTACAATTGCATTATCTCATATGGCACTTGTAATATGGTCAATGGGATGTCTGTCACATTTGTGATGGAGTAGCCCGTTGGCTGAACTATAAATCAGACCCTACAATACTATTAATGTATCTCAGGAACTGGTCTAACTAGAAAAATATTTTTAAAACTATTTTTACTAGTTAATAAAAATCCAATTCAATGGTAAATTCGGATTATTAAGACATTAAGGAAAAGTAACATTTAGAAAGTTAACTTGTCCTTGCCTGAAGTTCCTGGAGGCTAATTTGCATTGGCAGCTTCTTCCAGCCAATGATTAGCCTGGTATAGAGGTGGGCATAACGTGCATAATTTTGTGCAGTGCAATTACACAAAATCACTGCAAAATTATGTAAATGTATACATAATTAAGCAAAATGCATCTTGCACTCGAAAAATTACCCAAACCATCTGTAAAACTTCAACTTGAATATGTAACTTCAAGTTGATTTCTGGATGTTCACATTGAAAACACTGCTGCTCCTGTTTGAAATCATACTTTATGTGAAAAATTACACAATGAAGTATAATCACATAATGCAAGTAATTTTGCATAGACTTTGTGACACAAAATTACCAAAATAGCATCAATTACTCCAGCAAAACTGAAATTTCACCCAGACCTGGTCTTGAATAAGTGAATGGAGTGTGGGCAGGTTGGAAGCACCACCCAGGATAAAACAGAAACAAAATAAAGAAAACACTAGTGCTCCACCCAACACTATCTTGCAGCATGGTGGAGAAGTGCACTGCCCCCGTGACTGGCAGAGCGCTTACTTCTAGAACAAAAGTGTCCCATGAAGAGATGGCTGTGGAGGTGCTGTTGGTCCCAGGGAACCCATCCCTCGGGGCCTATCACATTAATTATTGGGAACAAGGGCTGCATTGCCCACCTCCCAGGCTGATTCGGGCCCAGCCACATTATGAAATGGGATGGGAGGACACAGCCCCCTCACTGGGCCAGTATTGCCCTTGATTACCCTTTCCCCTGGGGCCTGGCTACTAAAATGTGAATGCCCTGGACCCCACCCAGGGTATCCACTACAGCATTGTTGGGTATCACAGGGACAGCCTCAGTGTGTCCACTGCCCGACTGTCTCCCCACTTCTAGTGAGTTCAAAAATTGCTCCTGCTTACAGGGAGGAGATAAAAATGCTCATTTATGCGTTCAGGAGCATTATTTTTTCACCTGTTTCCCAGCCTCCTTCAGTGAGAGCAGTTAAACAGATGAAATGTCCTTTCCCACCAGGTGGGAGCATTTTTGATGCTCCCACACACTCTGGGAGTCAACATTATAATTACTCCCACCAAGTAAGAGCAAACACAGGTTTCTCTGCCCACACTAGTGAAGTCACAGAAACCGCTATGTCCTGGGGTGAGCACCCCGGGACATAGCTGTAGTTGGCCCTGGGAGATGGGATTTCCCCAGGGCCATTAATCACTCCCTTTTGTTTGTACGGCCGAGCCACAGGGGTTTGGATCCCTGGGGACGAAAACAGCCCAGGGAGGGGGACCTAGGTTCCATAGGAAAAGCTTTTTTTGTTTTGCCAATAACATTTGTGCCATTTGACAAATCCTCACAACATTTTGAAACCTAGTTTGCCACTCACTTCAGGTGTTGTCTTGAAAGTTTCAGGGTGATCATTAAGCAGGGGCCAAGAAAAAGGGGAGTCCAAAAATGTGTTTTCCTCATGCAATTTCCCATAGGAATTGTGAACATGAGTACAACCCGAACTGCTAGACAGAATTACACCAAATTTGGCAGAAACCTAGTTCTTGGTCCAGAAAGTGTGTTTTCCATGATTTGGTCTAAATTCGTTCAGTAGTTTTGGAGATATTAAAGGAAAAATAAATATGGATAACTTGGGATGCAGATCTTCCCTGGCTCCAGCAGTCCCTGTGCTGATATTTGGTTGGCTGCCAACACTTCAACCAGGAAATGTTGGTAGAAAATTTGGGACTCAAACTCAGCTGAGTCCCATAATCAATTATTAAACAAATCTTTAAAACTTATACTGCCTTTTGTCATTTATATATGAGACCGTACTGTGTGTGAGAGAACCGGTTGTCACCTGAGTGACCACGACTTCCCTGAGAAGTATTAAGATGTCATGCGCTCGGCTGCCCAATTGTCTCCACCATTTGGGAGAGATGAGGCACTGCTAGTTAGCCTATCCTAATGAAACTACTGGATTTTGAGCAACAAGATCGTCCACGATGTGGGTGAATGAGTCTAGCCCATGGTAGATGACACTTGTCACTCCAAATCCGGGTTTTGCTCCAGCTAATTAGCAGTGCCTCATCTCTCCCAAATGGTAGAGACAATTGGGCAGCCGAGCGCATGACATCTTAATACTTCTCAGGGAAGTCGTGGTCACTCAGGTCACAACCAGTTCTCTTTCTTTGGGTGGTGATCTTCACTCCTGTTTCTTCTGCATCAGTTATATTTTTTCTGAGCCTGTTCCAGCTTTTTCATTGTCATTTTGTCTTTTTTCAGATTTACTTTTTACTTTTTGTTTTTGTTCCAGGAGTTCCTGCTTGAGGATTTTTCCCTTTTTGGGTTTTTTCCCTCTAGGACTCCTTCTGGAAGGGATGGACAGCCTTTGGCTTTCCCTCCGTCAGCAGCACCGTGGCAACCAGAAAGGGTCGCCCCTACGTGGGTCAAGGCAGAACCTATAGGAACCAAGACCTTGCTGCATTTCCAGTGAGCCACAGACATAGACAACGAGTAGTTCATGTCAGAAAAATGTAAGTCCAAACCCAGTAAGTGGGAGCAGAAAAGCTGCAGGCATTTAAACAGATGAAAGGATTGTTATTGTACGCAGGGAGCAGCATTTTTAGCTGCTCAATGCATGCGGAAGGAATTGCAGCAGGACCTTGGCCCCACCACATACACGTTAGTGCTATGCAGCTTCTTACCATCTTTTACCAGGATGATGGACAGCTGCCTACAAAGCCCCCAGAGCATGTTTCCCACCAATTTTAGAGATGCTTACTTGCAGCAGAGTAATCTGAGTATATCTCAACCAAACAAAGAAGCATTCACTGCATTTAATTAAGAGGAAATACCCTTGTTTGATGGAGATTCAACTCTTTGTATTCTTGTCAGGATTCATGTTGTCAATATAAAGATGCTCGAAGAACAATCACATTGCCAAAATTATGGGCACACAAGTTAACAGAAGACAATGCCTGGGGTCCTTTATGCAGCTGTAGTGTGGAATACGCACTATACATTTACTTAATGAGGTATAGTGTACTAATTAGCCAGTAGAAAGTACTCCAGTCGGGTAGATATTTTGCGCAAAACTGTTGCCTCTTCTTGGATAAATAAGCATGTTAGGATGCATTCTGGCACCGACCCTCATTTCATGGAAATTATACTTCAATACCGCAAAGGGTGCCTAGGAAGTGTTGGCCACTGTGGCCCGGCCCAAAAGACATTCACTGGCATGCATGGCTGAAGATTGTCTGTGGTGCTTGGTTAGGTGCATGCAGGGGGTTGACTACATGGCTTGGCCTATGACCGTGCGTGACATGGGGTTGGGTGCCTTTGGGGAATAGAAGCAGGGCTCCCTTCTGTAATCCCCTGCAGTCCATGGCCAAAGCCTGTGTATGGCATGGGGTTGGTGCCAATGGGTGGTTAGGCGTGGCCAGGCCTGAGGCCAACCCTCACCACAAACAGCGCTAGGCCTGCATGGTGTGGGGTTACATGAATGTGGGGGATTAGCCCCGTAGAGCAGGCCAGACCCCGCTGCCAACCACCCACTGCATTAAAAAAATAGAAATTCACTGAAAAAACAAAGGTTACAGGGAAGTTATAGTTAGGAATTAGCATTTAAAAAGCCTTCAAACTTGACAGAAAAAAAACAAAGGTTTCAAGAACTTTATAGTTAGGTTCTGAATTTACACGTACATAACCTTAGAAATGTGCCTGTTATAGTTAGTGTTATTTCAAGTAACTATAAGTCACACCCTCAATATGCACAGATGATTACCCCACATATTACATCATTGATATTATCACTGCAACATTTGTAAAAAAGTTATTGATGAGAAAACTGTGCATGTGGAGGGTCATGAGTTATAGTTAGATTGGGGTATAAGTTATTGTTACTTGAAATAACTCTAACAGCTGAATTTACATATATGATGTGTGTGTGTATATATGTGTATATAATAAAGTAGAATTAAAAATATCAAGCATTATCTGAAATTCTTAAATCTTCTTCTAATTCTTATACTTTGTACATACACTGTTCATATGATGTAATCATATCTGCCTAGTAATGTTTCCATTTGTGATGTACATGCAAGGTATTATTACTCAAGTATGTCATACTATGATGTAAGCATATTGCACATGCAACAGTGTTGATATATATATGTATGAAATGCATATTTAGAATTTTTAAAAGATACAACTTACTGCAACCACTTAGCAATGTAAATATTAACAAAACATGAATAGCATATTTTTTTTTAACTCAAAGCAAATAATTTAATTTAACCGCTTTGGTGCGGGCGTCGGCCACTGGCCGACGCCCACACACCCTCCCTGGTGCGGGTCACGACCAGTGGCCGACACCAGGAAGGGCATTAATAAATCCTCGGGTGCATCGCACCCGAGGATTTATTATTTTATTTTGTACTCCCCCTGCCCCCCACCCGCCCCGCAGCGCGCTGACGATTCAAAGGTGTTTTCCCCATCAAAGCAGGAAGCAGCCTTGCGGCCGCTTCCTGCTTTGATGGGGAAAACGGCCTTTTCCACGTTCGGGAAGGCCTCGTAAGAAAGGGGAGAGTCTCCCCTTTCTTACGAGGCCTTCCTGAAAGTGTTTCCTGGCCCCCGATCGCAGCACAGCACAGGGGCCAGAAACAGTTTCAGAAGGCCTCGAAAGAAAGGGGAGACACTCCCCTTTCTTACGAGGCCTTCCTGAAAGTGTTTCCTGGCCCCCGGTCGCAGCTGTGCTGCGATCGGGGGCCAGGAAACACTTTCAGGTTTCCTGGCCCCCCGATCACAGCACAGCTGCGATCGGGGGGGCCAGGAAACACTTTGAAAAGGCCTCGTAAGAAAGGGGAGACTCTCCCCTTTCTTACGAGGCCTTCTGAAACTGTTTCTGGCCCCCGATCGCAAGAGTTTCAGAAGGCCTCGTAAGAAAGGGGAGAGTCTCCCCTTTCTTACAAGGCCTTTTCAAACAGTTTCCTGGCCCCCGATCGCAGCACAGCTGCGATCGGGGGCCAGGAAACCCCACTAGACACCAGGGATTTCACTTTTGGGGGGCGGCCCCCCCCGCAAAACGGGCCGCCCCTCCCCCCGGCCTAATTTTTTTTTTTTTTAAAGGTAGGTGCCCCCTGGCGCGCCCCCCCAGGGTTTTTTTTTTTTTTCCCAAAAAAAAAACAAAAAAACAAAAATGAAATGACAGGGGGTCGCCCGTGGGCAGGGTGACCCCCTGTGGGGGCATTTTTTTTTTTAGATGTTGTAGGGTTTCCCTGGGGGCCATTTTGGCCCCCAAGGAAACCATACAACAACTAAAAAAAAATATATGTATATATATATCTATATATATCTATGTAGATAGATATATCTAGGTACGTGGATATATCTATAGATATATCTATGTAGATAGATAGATAGATATATATATATATATATATATATATAGAGGTAGATCTGTATCAAAGAGATTTATAAAGCGCGCTACTCACCTGTGAGGGTCTCAAGGCGCTGGGGGGGGGGACGGGGGCAGGGAAAGGGGCTGGGAGGTTCACTGTTCAAAAAGCCAGGTCTTGAGGCCCTTCCTGAAAAGAAGTAGGTTTTGGGTCTTGCGAAGGTGGGTTGTGAGTTTGTTCCAGGTTTTGGGTGCAAGGTAGGAGAAGGATCTGCCTCCAGTGGTGGTGTGTTTGATGCGGGGGACAGAGGCGAGAGAGAGGTCAGCTGAGTGGACGTTTCGTGTGGGGGTGTGGAAGGTGACTCTCGTTGAGGTAGGCAGGGCCTGTGTTGTGGAGTGATTTGTGTGCGAGGATGAGGATCTTGAAGGTGATCCTTTTGTCAATGGGGAGCCAGTGGAGGGATTTGAGGTGTGGAGAGATGTGTTCGTGTCGGCGGAGGTCGAGGATGAGTCGTGCTGCTGAGTTCTGGATGCGTGTAGTTTGCGCTTGAGTTTTAGAGTGGTGCCGGCGTAGAGGGCGTTTCCGTAATCAAGCCTGCTGCTGATGAGTGCGTGAGTGACAGTTTTTCTGGTCTCTGTGGGGATCCATTTGAATGTTTTTCAGTATACGGAGTTTGTTGAAGCATGAGGAGGTAAGAGCGTTGATTTGTTGGGTCATCGAGAGGGAGGAATCTAGGATGATGCTGAGGTTGCGTGCGTGGTTGGCGGGGGTGGGTGCAGGGCCTAGCGTGGTGGGTCACCATGGGGGGTCCCATGTGTTTTTGTGTGGGCCAAAGAGGATTATTTCGGTTTTGCTTGAGTTGAGTTTCAGGTGGTTGGCTGTCATATATATATCACTTTTGTCAATATGTGTGTGGTTTCCCTGGGGGGAAAAGGGTCCGACTTGTCTAGTGGCAGTTTTAGTGCCATAAAGAAGCGCAGAAGGTTTATATGCCTACTGCAAAGAGCACATCTGTATTTTATGTAAATAGCTGAGTACATTAGTAAAGTCTATGGAGAGATGAAGGGCACTTTTGCTGGGTGGTAATGAGGGAATCCGAGGAGGAGGGAGTGGGAGCACCAATAATGATTGTTGGACTGGGCGCAGGAGGTGCTAAAGACTGTGACGAATGGTATGTGACAAGGTGTTTTTTGAGTGTCTTGAAAGTACGTGCTGATTGAGGGAAGAAGCGCAGGTAAGGTGGCCTCTACTGTTGCACGTATCTCACACACACCATCGATTTTGTGACTGTCTATGTAGTCTAGTGTTTTAGAGCAACAGTTTAGCCAATAGCAGAGATGGCATCCTGATGGATGACTGCTGCCTGCACTCGGGTTATAGAGGACTGCTCTGACATAGGATCAGAGACTGAGACATCAGATACTGAGACAGCATCTGAGGGATAGGACAATGGCGCAGACTCTGGGAGTGATTTTTCAGTCAGAGGAGTCCCATTCGAAAACTCCTCTTCCAGTACATTATGAGGGAGGTGATGAGGACAGTCCTGCTGTCCCTTCGCAAGCTGTTTGTGCAACTGGGTAATAGTGGGTTAGGCCAACCCAGAGAGCAGGTGAATGTGGTGGCAAGCAGAGAGAGAGTGCTCTCTTGGGAGCTCCCCAATTTAGTTCAGCCCCAAATTCCACCACCCAAATCATATTGTGGAGACATCAAAATTGTCTATGGCAAAACAAACTGGTTTTGTAAGGCAGGCACCTGTGTTTTTGGTCCTGGATTCGGCGGCCATGTAGAGAAACACACTAAACCCAAACATTTCTGGAAACTAGACATTCGGGGGAGTCCACAGAGGTTTGACTTGTGTGGATTCCCCAAAGTTTTCTTACCCAGAATACCCTGCAAAGCTGAAATGTTAAAAAAAAAACTCTATTTTTCTCGCATTTCTGTCACACAAACTACAGGAATATGCTGGGATCCACAACATTCCTACCACCCAGTGACTCCTCACCTGTCCTGATAAAAACACTACCCCACTTGAGTGCCTACACCTAGTGCCTGTGTCAGGAATGGATCACCCCAGGGTCAACAGCTGCCTCACGTAAGGACCAACATTGACCGTTGTGTGATCTATTCCTGTCGCAGGCACCAGGCCTAACCACACAAGTGAGGTATCATATTTATCGGGAGACTTGGCGGAACGCTGGGTGGAAGGAAATTTGTGGCTCCTCTCAGATTCCAGAACTTTCTGTCACCGAAATGTGAGGAAAACGTGTTATTTTAGCCACATTTTGAGGTTTGCAAAGGATTCTGAGTAACAGAACCTGGTCCGAGCCCCACAAGTCACCTCATCTTGGATTCCCCTTGGTTTCTAGTTTTCAAAAATGTGCTGGTTTGCTAGGTTTCCCCAGGTGCCGGCTGAGCTAGAGGCCAAAATCCACAGGTAGGCACTGTTTTCTATGAAAAAATGTGATGGGTCCACGTTCTGTTTTGGGGCATTTCCTGTCGCAGGCGCTAGGCCTACCCACACAAGTGAGGTATCATTTTTATCGGGAGACTTGGGGGAACGCCGGGTGGAAGGAAATGTGTGGCTCCTCTCAGATTCCAGAACTTTCTGTCACCGAAATGTGAGGAAAACTTGTTTTTTTAGCCACTTTTTGAGGTTTGCAAAGGATTCTGGGTAACAGAACCTGGTCCGAGCCCCGCAAGTCACCCCTCCTTGGATTCCCCTAGGTCTCTAGTTTTCAGAAATGCACAGGTTTGGTAGGTTTCCCTAGGTGCCGGCTGAGCTAGAGGCCAAAATCTACAGGTAGGCACTTCTCAAAAAACACCTCTGTTTTCTCCCAAAATTTGGATGTGTCCACGTTGCGCTTTGGGGCGTTTCCTGTCGCAGGCGCTAGGCCTACCCACACAAGTGAGGTATCATTTTTATCGGGAGACTTGGGGGAACGCCGGGAGAAGGAAATTTGTGGCTCCTCTCATATTCCAGAACTTTCTGTCACCGAAATGTGAGGAAAACTTGTTTTTTTAGCCACTTTTTGAGGTTTGCAAAGGATTCTGGGTAACAGAACCTGGTCCGAGCCCCGCAAGTCACCCCTCCTTGGATTCCC
Source organism: Pleurodeles waltl (assembly GCF_031143425.1). Taxonomy (NCBI): domain Eukaryota; kingdom Metazoa; phylum Chordata; class Amphibia; order Caudata; family Salamandridae; genus Pleurodeles; species Pleurodeles waltl. The sequence continues at coordinate 494,629,079 of NC_090444.1, forward strand.
CTAGGTCTCTAGTTTTCAGAAATGCACAGGTTTGGTAGGTTTCCTTATGTGCCGGCTGAGCTAGAGGCCAAAATCTACAGGTAGGCACTTCTCAAAAAACACCTCTGTTTTCTTCCAAAAATTTGGATGTTTCCACGTTGCGCTTTGGGGCGTTTCCTGTCGCGGGCGCTAGGCCTACCCACACAAGTGAGGTATCATTTTTATCGGGAGACTTGGGGGAATGCCGGGTGGAAGGAAATTTGTGGCTCCTCTCAGATTCCAGAACTTTCTGTCACCGAAATGTGAGGAAAACTTGTTTTTTTAGCCACTTTTTGAGGTTTGCAAAGGATTCTGGGTAACAGAACCTGGTCCGAGCCCCGCAAGTCACCCCTCCTTGGATTCCCCTAGGTCTCTAGTTTTCAGAAATGCACAGGTTTGGTAGGTTTCCTTATGTGCCGGCTGAGCTAGAGGCCAAAATCTACAGGTAGGCACTTTGGAAAAAACAGCTGTGTTTTCTATAAAAAAAATAGGATGTGTCCATGTTGTGTTTTGGGGCATTTCCTGTCGCGGGCACTAGGCCTACCCACACAAGTGAGGTATCATTTTTATCGGGAGAATTGGGGGAACATAGAATAGCAAAACAAGTGTTATTGCCCCTTATCTTTCTCTACATTTTTTCCTTCCAAATATAAGAGAGTGTGTAAAAAAGACGTCTATTTGAGTAATGCCCTGCAATTCACATGCTAGTATGGGCACCTCGGAATTCAGCGATGTGCAAATAACCACTGCTCCTCAAAACCTCATCTTGATCCCATTTTGGAAATGCTAAGGTTTTCTTGCTACCTCTTTTTCACTCTTCATATTTCAGCAAATGAATTGCTGTATACCCAGTATAGAATGAAAACCAACTGCAGGGTGCATCTCATTTATTGGCTCTGGGTACCTAGGGTTCTTGATGAACCTACAAGCCCTTTATATCCCCGCAACCAGAAGAGTCCAGCAGACAAAACGGTATATTGCTTTCAGAAATCTGACATCGCAGGAAAAAGTTACAGAGTAAAACATAAAGAAAAATGGCTGTTGTTTTCAGCTCAATTTCAATATTTTTTTATTTCAGCTATTATTTTCTGTAGGAAAACCTTGTAGGATCTACACAAATGACCCCTTGCTGAATTCAGAATTTTGTCTAGTTTTCAGAAATGTTTAGCATTCCTGGATCCAACATTGGTTTCACACCCATTCCTGTCACTAACTGGAAGGAGGCTGAAAGCACCAAATATAGTAGAAATGGGGTATGTTCCAGTAAAATGCCAAATTTGTGTTGAAAAATTTGGTTTTCTGATTCAAGTCTGCCCGTTCCTGAAAGGTGGGAAGATAGTGATTTCAGCACCAGAAACCCTTTGTTGATGGCATTTTCAGGGAAAAAACCACAAGCCTTCTTCGGCAGCCCTTTTTTCCCATTTTTTGGGAAAAAACAAAATTTTCACTGTATTTTGGCTATTTTCTTGGTCTCCTCCAGGGGAAACCACCAACTCTGGGTACCATTAGAATCCCTAGGATGTTGGAAAAAAAGGACACAAATTTGGCGTGGTTAGCTTATGTGGACAAAAAGTTATGAAGCCCTAAGCGCGAACTACCCCAAATAGCCAAAAAAGTGCTCAGCACTGGGGGGGAAAAGGCCCAGCAGCTAAGGGGTTAAGGTGTCATGTCTCAACCATGTTAAAATTACACAGCATATGGATATCTGTGAAAAGTAAAATTTAGTTAATCACCAGAAAAATATGAGAAATAATTTCCTTAACTCTTGCTGTGGTGTCCCAACCAGTTGGGTATACTGGGACAGGAACTCATCAGTTAGAATCTCTAACTCACCTGTAGTGAAATTAGGTGGTTGTCACCAGAGGTTTCCTCCATGGTCAATTTAGGTGGAGCAGACAAACTCAAAGGAGGTCTTAACAGTACCAAAGCTAGAAGGCAGGTAAAAATCAGTTATGGAAGGCAAATGTCACTGCCAAGTATACATGTGTCAACTGACATACCTCAAACCTGTTAGATATTGCAAAGCAATCACCCAGCCTTAACCTATGTGTGGTGAAAAAGGTAATCTTCATGCCTGATGTCATTTAACCAGTTTACATAAATAAAAAAAGGCTGTCTAGGAGTATTTGTTCCTTCTTATGTTCCCTTTCGTTATAGTGGAGTATACATTACAAAATGTATAATGAAACCATTTTTTGCCTAAGGTAAACACACGTGTAGGGGAAGATTTAATTCACATGCATGTGTTGTAATGTATGTATATGCATTAATAACTTCATAATAATTAAACTAGTTAAGACATTTAGTTATATTATTTAATTTACATGGCTATTTATCTTTCTAAACATTGTATTTCAGAGACATCCTCCAAACTTCACATAACAACTCTGGCAGAGTGCGTAAATGGCAACCTACAATGTTACTGATCTTGTCACTATGCAAGAATGTAAAACCATCAGGAAAGGTTGCCTAAACCACCAAACTATCTTGTCACAACTCCTTCCTCTGAACCAAAATCCTGCAGCAAACACACCGCTGGTGAAAACTATGACAGTTTTCCATTTTGCTGCTTCTGGCTTCTTCCAACACACCATAGTATATGGCAGCGGCATGTCCCATACAACTTTTTAGTAGTGTACTACAATAATTCATAGCAGTGATGATGACCAACAGGAACAACTTCGTCCAATTTCTAGTAGTCCAGATGAACTGAACAATGTGAGAGCAGAATTTTACTTTTTGGGTGCCATTAGTGCAACCCACATTGCCTTGGTACCACCACACAACAGGGAGCAAGTAGACAGCAACAGGAGACACCTTTTTTTAATAGATGTGCAAGGGGTTGCCTACCTGATCTATACATCAGTAGTTGCACAGGTTTCCCTGGATCCACCCATAATTCTTTTGTGCTTTGAATATACATGTACAACTGCAAATGAGACAGTGTGAAAATGTGATGGCCTGGCTTGTTGGTAAATGCTCTATACCAATACATCTGATAATCGCTTTATATTGTTATATCAACCTTCCTAGCTAACTTGTTTAAGCCCTACATTATGTTTGTATTTTAGGGTTTGCAGAAGATTTGGCATATCGTAATGGACCTTGGCTGTTACCAAACTGAAAAATCCTACAGTGTGAGGGATAGTGTGCTGCAATTAACTCGTGGTCCTGTGGAGAGGGCTTTTGGGCTTCTGAAAGCTACATTCACGTGTCTTTATAAGTCTGGTGGAATCATCCTTTAGTCCCCTGAGAAAGTGTGCAAAGTAACAATGCTCCATTGTATGCTGCACAAATTTTCCCAGCGGTAGAATATTCCATCAGTCCCCGTTGATGACTACAATGAGGAAGCCCGGAGTGTTGTTGAAGATTTGGCAAACGAAGATGACAGTGGTGAGGAAGAAAGAAATCATTTATGTCAAGATGTAATCGACAACTTCTTTTTATGAGGGTAAATATTAGTTCACAGACATAAATTTAAATGTAACAATCTTGTTCTTCAGGTGACAGACTCCTACTGCTTGATTAGTAAGTTAAGTTGAAGCTGTTGTCCACATAAAATGGATTTCATTGGTGATGTCTGATACTGTGATTGCAACATGTCAGATTGGAAATCCTTGAATAAGATATTGTCAATGTGTTTTTATCAGGATGACAAGATTGGGTTTTTGAAATTGCTTAATTGTGCAAAAAAGGGTAGATGACTTTCAAAAAGCTCTCAATATGTCCATGAACCCATCCTGCACCACCCCAGACAAGGAGCACACGACAACTATTTTCTTCCATCATCTCAAGGTCATTGTACTCTCTCTACAACTTTGTAATGTCACCCATGAGCTCTTTGTTATGTCTGAGGAGCTCGATAACCTGGTCCATTTGTTCTTCATGCCTGGAGGTTGCTCTGATGATGGTTTATCTCATGGTTTACGTAAACCTATTGACATCAGTGGTCTCACTCCACTTTCCAAATGGTGGCATCACCCTTCTCATACTGCCGTGTGGCCTTGGCAGTTAGCACTATTTCTGGCTCACCTGCAGATGTTAGTTTTATAGTTATAGCTTCCAAAACAGGAACCGGGACTGGGGCATGCAATGCAGATATGGATTGTATGGCCACAGTTAGTAGTGAAATCTACTGGCTGTTGTGGAAGGAGAGACACAACACATGTGGTATAAGTATCGATACGCACAGTGAGGCTCACCCTAGCAGTCTGCCCAGACACATCTGATGGACTAAGCTGCTCCTCATCTGGATCAGGACCAGCAGGAGTTCTGTCCTTACTGATGGCTTCTGCAGGAGTTGATCCGGTGCTTGCATTTGGAGGAGTGGTTTCAGGACCTTCTGCTGTTGGAGCTGGTCCTACAATAAAATGACATGATGATTATTAGAACATCTGTGTGTAATATTATGTAATTATGTACATCTCTGCTTTTTTACACACTTAATGCATAGTTATCCGTTCTGATATTTGAAAACCACATTGGTATAGTTGCTAAATTTTAGTATATTAAGAAAAAAGAGAATTGCCCACCCCTTTGCTTATGGTATTTCTTACTTCAGGCTTACAATCATAAACCCTTCCTAAGTATGATGATGTTACATGATCAGTATTTGTTCCACATTACAGTTGCCAAACGTTATCTGCCTTGAGTGAGATCCTGCCTATAATTTGTTGAGGTCACTTACTCTGTCACGTAGGCTCTCATTATTCAAATGAGACTACTGGATTTGAGCAGTAGAATCTCCTGCGGAGTGGGAGATTGAGTTTTAATTTATTATAGGTGACACCTGTCACCCCAATCTGGGTTTTACTCCTGCTAACTAGCAGTGCCTCATCTCTACCCAAGAGCAGGCATGGTTGGGCAGCTGAGCGCAGGACAAACTTGATTCCTCAGGAAATCGTGGTTACTCAGATCTCATCAATTTCTCTCAGTTACATTAGTCTCACATATACAATGACAAGCAGAGGCAGTACATGTTTCAATAGGTTTTAATGAAGCAACTGCATCTTAGACAATAAAGCATGTACTGCAATAACCAGGACGATAAAGCTTGACAAGATTAGAATTGTGACAAGGAGAGTAAAGGATAGAAATAGCGCTACCATATTGTCACTAGAGTCAAGCAGACTAATTCCTAACTAGGCTATATTAGAGCACAGCATGTTAAGCTCTAGTTCTGCCCTTCAGGTTCCCCTTGGAAGACATCATCCCCCATACCTGAGCAAAGGCCTAAAGTCTGCATAAGCAGCTGTAGCAAAGCATTTGTAACTGTATGTGTTAAAACTACATCAGGTTCGTTGGACATTTATATGAAATGAGTTCTAATTTGAAAGGGAGGCATTCACATGTAAATACTTCAGATTGCTAAATACTTAATACTTAATAGGCCTCAGGGTACACATACATGTGGCAAAGGTTACACATTATGAGTGTGACACCACAATCACAAGTAACTCACTTCAAACAAGGTATGCTTTGAAGAGTGTGCACATGGATTATTTAAATATTATGACACTTGATTGGATACCTGCTGTATTCAGGATATGATATGATGAGGGTGACACATCACATGAAGCTATGGTATCTATTAAAAAGTGTTACGGGATTTGTAGTCATTGATCTCCAAGGTGGCAGCAGGTTTTTGTGAGCTCCAAATTTCAGTTTAACAATGCACCTACACACTAGAATAACAAGCGTGAGATATGTTTATAGGGCTACTGAAGTGAGTGGCACAATAATGTTGCAGGACCACTAGTAGCATTTAATTTGCAGGTAGTAGGAACATCCTGTACCAATGTATTAGGGCCTTGCAAGTAAATACATTTTCAAATTGTGTCTAAGCCAATTTCACCATGTTAAAAGGAGGGAGCACAAGCAATTTACTAGTGATTACAATTGGTAACATCCACAGTGTCCTAAAAGCCAACAAAAATCAGATTCAGTAACAGGATAATGAAGGGAAAACTTTGGAAATGAGCCAGGATAGACCGCCAAGTCCAACAGTGATGTAAATGATGTAATAAGTTACCAACTTACACATACATAGTTATAATAGGTGTTATTACCACTAATGATATGCAATAGGCCCATACAAGTCAATTAACAGGAAATTCATTAGTTTTTTTATATCCAGGGAAAAAGAAACTGTGCACATTATGGTTACTTGTTAGATCATTATTCAAAATGTACACATGATGTACATATTTATAGCTGTTTTGATCGCATTCTGAACAAGAAATTAGTTTAATAGGTGTAGCAACATTACAGTTTAGTAAGAAAGGCTGGGCTCCACAGACACTTAACCTTAGATTTGCTATACATCTCTAGAAAATGTATAGTTTTAAAACACATTGTTTAAAATTACAAGACAAAATTCAATCAAACATCCAGGAACAAATAGCAATTATTGGTTGCTGGCTAATGTAGTGTGCTCATACTTAACTGTCTTCACTCAACCTGAAATTCCTGCAAATCCTTTAGTATGTAGGATCCCAGACACATTTTCCTTCCAGGGCAAGAGGCAAGAGGTGCATAAGCATGGGAGAACCACCACCTGTCTGCTGTGCAGCTGTGTGAGCTTTGGAGACCAGAGATTTTACCCTCTCCAGCAGATCATTCCAGTGCTTCCTAATTTTCTTCTTTAAACACTTGCTGTTTGATTCAGCATTTAATCTTGAGATAATGGTGTCCCATATTTGCCTTTTCAGAGTAATAGCTGTAGTTTGAACAAGGGTTCTAATCAAATGGGGAACTACCCTAAAGTTCTCATCACCACACTTATAGGGTTTCTTCTTCAAGTCATTGTTTAAAAACAAAATGCAGATTGTTAGAAATGGGGTCTCTAATAGGCCTAGGTATACACCTTTGTCCAAGTAGGGACCATAATCCTAGTCAAGGTAAGTCACACACAATCCAAATTATCCTGTGCCCACCCTTTGGTAGCTTGTCACTGAGCAGTCAGGCTTAACTCATGAGGCAATGAGTAAAGTATTTGTGAAATGAATCATACAGTAACACAGTGAAAACACCACAACAATACACCACACAGGTTTAGACAAATAGATAATATTTATCTGAATATAATAAAGTCAAAACAATGAAAATCCAATGTACATAGGCAGAGTTATGCATTTTTAAATATTAAATCCAACTGAAGCCCCTACAAAACACAATAGGTCCAACTGGAGCTATCACACTTTCGTTGACGGAGTCGTTCCCAACAATCCGACACCACTGGTGCCAGTCACGGAACCACATGTATCCCCAGGTACAGTACCTTTTGGAAAGCTAAGAGCAAGAACGTCGCTGAGAGTCAGAGAGAGGTGTTGCTGGAGTCGGTGCCATGTCAGTCCCTTACAGCGTCCACGGAGATGACGCTTTGGTTCTGTGCTGTGAAGCAGGTAGAGGTGAGGCATCAGTTCCGTCCGGAAGCAGGGGGAGTTGAGGCATTGTTGTCTGGATGTGTCGATCCTTTGTGACCCGGCGGGGTCTCTGGTTTCCGTTTGTCAGTATGACCCGGCAGGGTCTCTGGTTCCCGTCCGTCAAGATGTGATGTGTTGACTTCGCAGTCTCGCAAGGACTGTGAGTGACATCAGAGAAGTCTTGGCAACGTCGGACAGCAGTCATTGCGTGCAGCAAAGTTCATGGAGCGGGAGCAGGCTGCAGCTTTGCTGAAGTTGTTCCAGCGTCGCTGAAGTTGGAATCTACCAAAAAGCTAGCCGGTGAAGTCTTTTTGGCCCTGAAGCTTTGGGAAACAGGAAGCAAGCTCAATCCAAGCTCTTGGAGAGCACTTTTGGGGGAAGGCAGAGTCTTTCTAACAAGGTCAGAGGCCCGCAGGGAACCAGGGCAACAACAGGGCAGCAGTCCTTTGCAACAAAGCAGTCCAGAGTGCCATTTGGGCAGTCAGGCAGGTCTTCTGACAGAGTTCAGGTCCAGGTCCAAAGTATCTGAGTTGGTGGGGTCAGAGACCCAGTTTATATACCCCAAATTGCCTTTGAAGTAGAAGAGACTTCAAAGAGTAGTTTTAAAGTGGACAAGTTCTCCTTTCAGTGCAGTCCTGTCTGCCAGGGTCCCTGTAGGTTTGGAGGTTCATTGTGTGAGGGAAGGCCACTGGTCTTTGAAATGTAAGTGTCAGGCCCTCTACCCTTCCAGCTCAGGAATACCCATTCAATATGCAGATGAGGTAGGTGTGGCTGAGTACCCTGTGTTTGTGGTTGTCTGGGTGAAATGCACAAGGGATCTGTCAACCAGCCCAGCCCAGACATTGATTGGAGACGGGCTGTAAGGCACAGATGGTTCTTAAGTCCAGAGAAATTTAACTTTCTAAAAGTGTCATTTCTAAACTAGTAATATAGAATCCACCTCACCAATAAGCAGGAATTTCTATTACCTTTCTGGCCATGCTGAATATGACCTGGTTACCCCTTTCACATCAAAATCTACTACTCAAAAATGATATGAGGGCAGGCCTAATGCTAGCCTATGAAAAGAGCAGGCCTCACGTTAGTGGAAAACAAATTTAGGAGTTTTCCATGACCAGGACATATAAAACACATATGTGCATGTCCTGCCTTTTACCTACATAGCACCCTGCTGTATGGGTTACCTAGGGCCTATCGTAGGGGTGACATATGTCCAAAAATGGGAGGTGATAGGCTTAGCAAGTACTTTTGAATACCAAGTGAAACTGCACACAAAGGCCTTGTAATTGCAGACTTGAGTCGCGGTTAAGGGGCTACTTATGTGGGTGACACATCAGTGCTGCAGACACACTAGTAGCATTTAATTACAGGACCTTGGCACTGGTAGTGCATTTTACTAGGGACCTAGAAGTAAATCAAATATGCCAATTGGGTATGAACCAATGTGACCATGTTAAAGGGAGAGAGCATATGCACTTTAGCACTGGCTAGCAGTGGTAAACTGTGCAGAGTCCTAAAGCCAGCAAAAACAGTGTCAGAAAAGTGAAGGGAGACTGGTAAAAAGTTGGGAGATGACCACCCTAAGGCTGTCAGGTCTAACACAGATAAAGGGGGTTATTCTAACTTTGGAGGAGGTGTTAATCCGTCCCAAAAGTGACGGAGAAGTGACGGATTTACCACCAGCCGTATTACGAGTCCATTATATCCTATGGAACTCGTAATACGGCTGGTGGTATATCCGTCACTTTACCGTCACTTTTGGGACGGATTAACACTCCTCCAAAGTTAGAATAACCCCCAAAGTATGTTAAAGAAGGAAATGTAGGGAAAAGGTAGCAAAAAATACAGGAAAAATAATGTGAACAAAAAAGATCCCTCTCTGCTGCTGCTTGCTTGTGAGAAAAGCAAAGGAATATCATGGTATTTTATGGGATGTATTGTATAGTGTGCTCTGCAGGTGCAATAACTTAAAACATCACTATCAAGTGTGTGACTAAAGCATCCACCTTTTAAATGCAAGGCTACAACAAGAAAAAATGTTCCATAATACATTTCGACTGGCAGAACACTGCTGTGAGCCCACACAGCTGACAGACATATATACATTTGGGAGGAGGAATCCTGCTATGCCATCACTGACAGAGCGTTATCTGATGGCAGAGGATTATTCGCCGTCTGTGTGGTAGACCTGTTAGTATGACAGATCTACCTCTGACACGAGAGACAGCTGCTTTTCCCTTCTATATGCAAATCATACTGGAGTTACTATGCCAGGCCAGCGGGCTGAATTAAACATCAACCATGGTGGATGGATGGGGTGAATGCCAAGATAAAAAATGTGCCCTAAGTCTTTTTTATAACGCTCATAATCCTCCAGTGGTGCAAGACTGGAGCTGAAGTTACAATGAAATAGGACACCTTGCCATGCAGACCTGCTGATGGCTCTAGAGTTCTTGGAAGTTAACCAGCTTAATAAGTTCAAATTTTTCAGTGTTCTTTGAGGAGTTCATTGGAGTCAATTCTAAGGCTGACAGGACTGCAAGGACATCAACTAGGGGCTAAGCTTCATTCCAGAAGAGGCCACAAGCAGGGTCCAGTGAAAGTCTGTTTGACACTAGACAGCTTGGTACTTCATTAAAATGTCTCCTTGCATCTTGTTGTGCCTCTGAAGCCAAGCAGGGGGTCTCCTAGCTGACTTTTGGAGTACACATCTTTGTCCTTGGTACTAGAGGAAACATATTCATTCCTTTAGGGTTCCTTTCAGGTCACTCCTCTTCACATCTTCCTCAGCTTTCAAAAGTATCCTAGAGAGTGTTCCCTGTCCTGGCACTTTTTTGTTTTACACTACCCAGTGGGTGTGGGTGACTCTTTAATACTCCCTAGACAATGTGGAAATGTTCCTAAGACAACTTTCACCACTTTCAAAGCACATCCTGTTTGCCTTAATGTGAACAACCCCACAGATCACCACACTCCTACAATACCTTCCTACCCTGTGCAGAGCTCTCTTGTCCACCAAGAGGTGTGGCCAGGTAAATGAGCAGTCCCCTCCCCTGTGTCCACTCCAAAACAATTCTGGGTCTAGCTTGTCTCCTGCTGGGTTTGGAGACAACCTATCTAGTGTATGCCTTAAGGACTAAGGCTTTCCTTCCTTTAGAACTCCCTTTACACTAAACTATGAATGGGCAGGCCTTCTCTCTGTCCCTTTTAAGTCAATGAGGTTTTGGTGTCTACCCCAACTGTCCATCCTGGGCTGATAGGTATCAGATGCCCCACACCCACCTCATCCTGTTCCCTAGCTTAGGCCATTGGTCAGCTCTGAGAGCATTCTTAACACATCATTAAGGCCAAACACTTGCTGGGTAACTCTTGAAGTTACTTTTTACAAAATAGTTATTAAAAACTAGCATCAACAATAAAAAGGGATTTTCTAAATTATAAAAAATGTATTGAATGACTTTATTAGCTCTTGCTATTAAAGGTTATATATTAAAGAAAATAATCTGCACTCATATGTTTGGTAGAATACAGCTACATACCAATGAAAATAGCTTTTACGGGCTATTCACTGGAGCAATTTGCAACTTTTGTCTTTTAAATAAAAGACACTATGGGGGTCATTATGACCCCAGCGGTGAGAGTAAATGTGGCGGTAGTACCTACCGCCGCATTATGAGAATGGTGGGTTGGCTGCAGCCAGCCCACCACTTCACCACTCATACCGACAAGGCGGTATCAGCTGCCGGGCCGGAGATGTCATTCTCCAGCCCAGCTCCGGCATAGTACCGCCGGCTGCATTATGAGCCTGCCTACCACCATGGTTTTCATGACATTAGCAAAGCAAAGAAAACCATGGCGGTAGGCCCTACCTGTGACAGGGAATTCCTTCCCTGTCACTGGTAGGCGGCTCCCCCACCCCCAATACACACCAGACACCCCTCTCCATCCAAACTCCCCCTTCCCCCTCTGATCCTCACACTAGCCCCCCCACCCTCAGACACACACACACCCGCAGACACGCAACATGCATACACCCAATCACACATACTTCCAGACATGCTCGCACACATACTTACACACAATCACACTGACACACAGACACGTACTCACTTCACCATTCTTACATGCTGTAACGAAAAAATATGTGTTTTGACCACTGACTTCGTGTTGCACCACTTTGCACCTTGCTTAGCTGTTCAGTGTTCACCAGTTACAGACTCCATTTTGTGTTCAGTTTAGCCTGCGCTTCATTCTGCCTATTGACTTTATCTTAGCATTCGACACTGCCATGTTAAAAGCTGCAAGTGATTTTCCACGTTGTACACTGTGCATGCTGTCTTGTTTTCATTCACCAAGGGCTTTGGCTGATAAGAATGTACGTCTTGGGATTGTGGCCACATCACAACATGTTATTTTCAAAGCTGGCCTAAAGTAAACAGCATTTTTTTAATAATAAACTTCTGCAGGGAGAGGGAAGTCTGGATATTTCCTGCCTTGTTTGTTTAAAGTATAAGAGTCAGAGACCAGATTGGCTGGGGACAGAGCAGGTTTCATGCACATTCAGGACGCTGAAGTGTGTCATCCTTCCTGTGAGGATAATTGATCTCTCTCTCCTCGATCGATTCTGGGATCTGGCGATCTGATGCTGACAGGAGGGAGATGAAGGAGTTGGCCCTTGCCTCATGGTGATGCATACTTTTTAATTCATTATTTGCTTTGCATTGTAATATAGATATGTATATTTGCTGTGTATATTGCAGTGGAGAATCATTCATGTATGTTTTCATTTTATTGCTGTGACCATTTATAAACTTGTGCTTTCAGCATGCCAATCTCCTTTTAGGAACCTTACGTAGTGAAATAATAAATGTCTTCTTTGGACTAAGAGCAGTGAGTATTTCAGCTCGGTCATTAGTGAAAAGCAAAACACATGCATTCACTCACACTCATACACCCACGCAAACAACACAATACACACAAACACATTCACAGACGTACTCACACACACACACTCACACACTCACACACTCATACACATACACACACAACACCCCCCACCAACCTCCCCTGTTGGACTTACCTTTGCCAAGGAAGTCTTTGGCAGGGAACAGAAGGGGGCGCTGCTACTGCCAGCAGTGCTCTGCCAGGCCATATCACAGGTCATGATACGGCTGGAGGCGTTCAACTGGCTTGGCAGTGCTGGTGGTAGCAGTGCCAGCTTACCACCATCCTCCAGTATGATCACTGCCGGAGTTCTTGTAGCGGAAGTCCGGCAGTGATCAAATGTTTCAGACCCCCAAGCCCTGGGACTACCACCTACTCGGGGCTATGCATGTTGGAGGGGGACCTCCAACCCCCAGGCTCAGCTCCTGCTATGTCCAGGGTTGGACACCACTGGGACATAGCTGTTTGCTGTGGCTTGTCTACAGCTTTCACAGCTGCAGCCAATTCACAGCAAACATATCTCTACTTTCTGACAGCAGGACCTGTCAAACCAGTCCTGCTGCCAGAAGGTGGTAGCTTTCATCTGTCTTTCCTGCACACATAACTCAGTGCAGGGAAGACAGATGAAAACATTGATCCAGCAAGCAGGGAGCTGCAATGAAAAGCAGCTACCTGCTTGCTGGAGAAATGCCAGCTCATGCAAGAGGCTGGAGCCAGCTGGGACTGCTTGGGACGCCTTAAGGTTCCCCTTGTGGTCCCAAATAGTCTGTAAAGGGTGAAAAATTGTACTAGTTGGCAGGGACCATGGGGGAGGCCTTGAGGTTCCACCTGCATGGTCCCAGATAGCTTGTAGTGGGCAAAAAAAGTAAACATTAAAAAAGTGTAGCATAAATTTAAAGGTCACATACCTTCATACTGAGAGTTGAATATTCAACTCTATGTGCATTCATAGTCATTTCCCTCCTTTAATTTCTTTTCAACTAAAAATATTTAAGGCTCATACTGAAAGGTTACCTTCCTCTTTTTAACTGACAAATACATTTTTCTCTTCAATTTGTATAGAAATATATAATTCTATATATGTCATCCATCAAAGCCTAAAAAACTATCTATCTCTCTGCCTCTCCCTCTCACTCTCTTTCTCTCTCTCTCTTTTAATCTCTTTCTCCCACTTATACATCCACTCAGACCATTACAAATCCACTCAGACCCACTCAGACACTCATGCACTCACTCACAGACCCTCTCAGACCCTCATGTACACAGTCACAGCTGCAGTCAGACCCTCAGGCACCCACTCACAGACCCACACTGACACTCACACACCTACTCACAGACCCACTCAGACACTCATGCACCCACTCAGAGACCCACTCAGACACTGACACATCCACTTACAGACCTACTCAGATACCAATGCACCCACTCAAAGACCCACTAAGACACTGACACACCCACTCGTAGACCCACTCAGATACTCATGCACCCACTCAGAGACCCACTCATAGACTCATGCACCCTTTCATGGACCCATTCAGACACAGATCCACCTACTCACAGACCCACTCACAGACACACACCCACTCACAGAGCCACTCAGACAGTCACATACCCACTCACAGACCCACTCAGACACTAACACACCCAGTAGGAAAGCCATTCACACACTGATGCACCCACTCACAGACCCACTCAGACACTCACACACCCACTAACAGACCCACTCAGACACTAAGGCACCCACTCAGAGAACCACTTAGACAGTGATACACCCACTCACATACCTACTCAGACACTCATGCACCTACTCACAGACCCATTCAGACCCTCATGCACCCACTCATAGACCCACACAGACCCACACCCACTCACAGACCTACTTAGCAACTCACAGTCCCAGTCACAAACACACTTAGCCGATGACGCACCCACTCACAGACCCACTCAGACACTCATGCACCGACTCACAGACCCACTCGGATACTAATGCACCTTCTCACAGAACCACTCAGATACTGACACACCCACTCACAGACCCACTCAGACACTGATGTACCTGCTCACAGACCCACTCACAGACTCACACCCCCAGTCACAGACCCACTCAGACACTCACATATCCACTCACATAACCACTCACTGATGTACCCACTCAGAGAGTCACTAAGACACTGACCCACCCTCTCACAGACCTACTCAGACACTCATGCACCTACTCACAGACCCACTCAGAGACTAATGTACCTTCTCACAGAACCACTCATATACTGACACACCCACTCACAGACCCACTCAGACACTGATGTACCTGCTCACAGACCCACTCACAGACTCACACACCCAGTCACAGACCAACTCAGACACTCACATATCCACTCACATACCCACTCACCTATGTGCCCACTCACAGAGTCACTAAGACACTGACACACCCTCTCACTGATCTACTCAGACACTCATGCACCCACTCACTGACCCACTCGGACCCTTAAGCACGCACTCACAGATCCACTCAGATACTGATGCACCCACTCAGAGACCCACACAGACAGTCATGCGCCCACTCACAGGCCGACTCAGACCCTCATGCACCCACTCACAGACCCACACAGACACATACCTACTCACAGACCGACTCAGCAACTCACACACTCACTCGCAGACCTACTCAGACACTCACATACCCACTCACAGTCACTCAAACTGCCACACACCCACTCAGAGACCCAGCCAGACTCTCACACACCCACTCACATACCCACACAGACACTAACACACACACTCACAGACCCATTTGGCGACTCATGCACCCATTCACAGACCCACTCAATGACTCCTGCACCCACTCAGAGACCCAGTCAGTCACTCACAAACCAGCTCACAGACCCACTTAGGCACTCAAGCACACACTCATAGATCCACTCAGGCTTACACACACACACTCACAGATCCACTCAGAGACTCATGCAGTCACTCACAGACCTACTCACAGACCACTCGGACACTTATGTACCTACTCAAAGAGCAACTCAGAGACTCATGCATTCACTCACACACCCAGTCAGAGAATCATGTGCCCACTCACAGACCCACTCAGAGAGTCACGCAGCCATTTACAAACCCTCACACACCCTTTGAAAGAGCTTCGGAGATAGCTATGCACCCACTGAGAGATCCACTCAAAATGTCATACATGTAGTCACAGTCACACTCAGAGACTCATACATGTGTGTATAGAGCTATTTAGGAAGTGATGTCCTTTGTGTGATGTAGAAAATTCCTTATATAATAGTTATGAATTTTGAATGGGATGTTGTCTATTGAATGCCTGCTTTTGTTTTGCGCAATTGAGACTATGTTTGACACCAGCTGACCCTTGACAGTGTTCATGCTGGCTCCTGTATCATGCAGAGCATCCAACCTTTCCCCATTAATGGTAACCCACTGCCAATACTTGGAAGTGTTGGAAGGCATGTGAGAGTTTGGCACCATGTCTGCATCCCCCAGGGATACTAGGGTTACCATTGTCTGTTCCCCAAAACTATTAGGATTACCTCCTCCCGAGCGCTACACTAGCCAACCCAGGTGTCTGCTGAATATTTATAGTCACCCTTAGAGTAATCATACTTGGAGCACTCTCCACATTGGGCAACCCACCTCCCGGTTTTGTGATCAAAGAACCCTTTCTTCTTACGATCAGACTGGAACTGGTTACCACTACTCCCTTGGGAATTATTTTTGTGGATTTTAGAGAACTCCTTATTTTTAAGTTTTATTCCACCCTCTTTTTTCTGTTGGGAACCTTGACCACCTTTGTGGGTGTCCCCCCAGATACCTTTCTGGACACTCTGGTGCTAGCCCAGAAGTCCACCCCCTCAGCAATCTTCCTAGGATCAGTCAGTTTACTGTCTACTAGGTGCTGGTGTAACCTTACTTCCTGGAGTAATCAGTGAAATCTCTCCAGGATTGGTTGGGGAGCTTTTGACTGTCCCTGAATCTTTGGCGATACATATCAGGGGTCAGTCCAACTTTGACAATCAAAATGGCTTTCATGGGAGTGTACCTGGTCTTGTCCCTAGCCTCAAGTGTTGGCATGTGTTTCTACAGGCACACCCCCAGTGCACTTCAGGAACCCCATATGCCCTCAATGCAACCTCATAAGCAGAGAACCACTTGTCAATGTAATCTCCCACAACATAACTAGGTATCAAATCCTTGGGTATACAAACCTTCTGGTACTGTACGTGTGGTGCCACCATCACTGCTTGAATCTGCCTTACTGGGCTTGAATTCCAGCTCCTTTAGACTCAGTTCATGAGCCATATTTAGCTTCTTTTTAACTAAGGCTCTTTCAGCCTCAGTCTGCCTTTAATCTCTCCTCTCATCTGCCCCTATTTTCAATCTTGCCAACGGCAGCTGGCATTCTTTCTCCTCTCTCCTTTCTTCTTGGGTCAGGCCATTACTTGGGACACTGCTTTCTGCCCTTGCAGGAGGCACAAATCCAGGGGCGTCATCCTCAACTGCTGTTGGCTGCTCCTTTGACGAGCCATTCTGATGCTCCCCCAACTCACCATGCTCTTGGGAGCGGGATTCCACCCAGACCCTCAACGCCTTTTGGTACTCTCCCTTCTTCACGGGCAGCTACCCAAATCTCTTTGAAAAAGCTCTTCACCTTGGTAACTGTGTATTCCTCCAGCTTAGCCAGGTCAAACTCCCCAGCTCCACTTGTGGACCCAGCCAGAGACTTAGGCCCTCATTACAACCCTGACGATCGGTGATAAAGCGGTGGTAAAACCACCAACAGGCCGGTGTTAAAAAAAGATTGAATTATGACCACAGCGGAAAGCGCCCACACAGACAGCCACTTTAACACACTGACCGCCAAAGCGGTAGCAGCAAGCACCACTGCGGTAACCTCCAGTAGCCAGGCGGAAGACAATGTACCGCTCACTGTATTACAGGCCTATCCGCCATGTTTTCTGAGGCGGTGCCAACAACATCAAAAGCACAGTGGAAACAGAACACAGAAGGTAAAGGACTAACCTCGAGAGACTTAAGGGAGAACCACGACGCCATGGAGCCCGATTTGCACATATTTCCCATGATTGTATACCTCCTCATTCACTACCAACATCAACGCTGGCGAAGACGACCACCGTGAGTACTGCTGTTTAGCACACAAGGGAGGGGGAGGAAAAAGAAAATGACAACACACGCAACACCCCCACCCCTACCCCCAACACCATACACACAAACAGATGCAGTAACAATACTAGAAATTTGTGATTCAAAATCAACACAGTATATACATATATATAAATGGATGGACACTGCCCAGTCCTCAATGTCCGTGGGCCACAGGGCCACATCACATAGGCCAAGGCCCCACTTGACTTCTGCAACAACACGGAGAGAACACTGCAGGGGCATCAGGGGCATCAGGTCGAAAATATACAGGCACCCAGAGGGATGGGGAATGGGGGGCACCTCAGCCAGAAGATGGTACAACACCACCGGTCCTGGAGAGGGCTACATGCCCATCACTCTGCCCTAGGGAATGCAAGGCCACAGTCTCTCAAGTGGGTGGTTTGCCCACTGCTTGGTCCTGGGGACTGTAAAGCCACAGTCTCTCTAGTGGATGACTTCTCCACTGGTTAGGGAGGCGGCCTTGTGCCAAGTGTGTTTCATCCTGGGAAGGATGGGGTGAGTGGATGGCTTTTTCCACTGGTTCTGGAGGGGGCCTTGTGCTCAGTGTGCTTCATCCTGAAAAGGATGGGGTGAGTGGATAGCTTCTTCCACTGGTTCTGTACGGGGCCGTGTGCCCTGAGTGCTTCATCGTGGCAAGGAGGGGGTGAGTGGATGACTTCTTCCACTGGTTCTGGAGGGGCCCTTGTGCCCAGTGTGCTTCATCCTGGCAAGAAGGGGGTGAGTGGATGGCTTCTTCCACTGGTTCTGGAGGGGGCCTTGTGCCCTGTGATGTAGATCTTGGGGAGTGCAAGGTCACAGTCTCTCACCTGGGTGTCAGACCCAAAGGATTTGCAGGGCCCAGGATGCACTACAGCCCATGGAGGTAGGACTACACACTGCCCGCCGGTGGTGACGGCTTCTCAATGGTAGCAGTGGCGGTGCTGGTGGCGGGGCTGGAAGTGGTGGGGGGGGGAGGCTCCAGCCCTTCTCCTGCAGCCTTGGACAGCTTCCCACTGGGGCTGCTGGCAGTGGTGCTGGTGGCGGTGCAGGCAGTGGTGGGGGGAGGCTCCAGCCCTTCCCCTGCAGCCTCGGAGAGCTACCCACTGGTGCTGCAGCTGCTGGCAGTGGTGCTGGTAGGGGTGCTGGTGGCAGTGCTAACAGTGGTGGGGGAAGGCTCCAGCCCTTCCCCTGCAGCCTCAGACGGCTGCCCACTGGGGCTGCTGCTGCTGGCAGTGGTGCTGGTGGTGGTGCAGGCAGTGGTGGGTGGAGGCTCCAGCCCTTCCCCTGCTGCCTAGAACGGCTGCCCACTGGGGCTGCTGTGGCTGACAGTGATGCTGGTGGCAGTGCTGGTGTTGGGGATGCCAGTGGTGGGGGGAGGCTCCAGCCCCTCCCCTGCAGCCTCAGACGGCTGAACCGCTATGGTTGGTGGTGGGGGCTCAGAATCAGCCCCAGCACCAAGTCTACTGTCCTTTCTGCCTGCAGGTGCAGGCCCTTTGCCCTTCGCCTTGGCAGCTGGTGGTGCCTCCTTGCCCTTCCCCTGGGCAGCTGGTGGTGCCTCTTTGCCCTTCCACTTGGCAGCTGGTGGTGCCTCCATGCCCTGCCCCTTGGCAGCAGGTGGTGACTCCTTGCCCTTCCCCTTGGCAGCTGGTGGTGCCTCCTTGTTCTTCCCCTTGGCAGCTGGTGCAGGCACACTGTCAGTTCTGATGGTTGGTTCCCTGGAGCCTCTCCCACCTGCAGTATCTGCCGACACTAATGTAGCTGTGGACTGGGTGGCTGAGGTCCTGGGTTCTGACCACCCTGGCCTGACGTAAAGGAAGGTGGGGAGGGGTAGGCAAGAAGTCAACGACAGAGAGAAAAAGCTTCTTAGGGACACTGGGGTAGGAAGAGGGTAAAGGTTTTAGAATGGAGGAAGAGGAAGTGGTTGTTGGTGATGTCTGTCTGCTGTGTTTGGGTGCAGGTGCATGAGCTGGATGCTGTTGTGAGGTGGATGGCTGTTGGGTGTCTGAGTGCTTGCGTTTGGGTACCTTAAGAGGGGGGACATGGGATGTAGGGGTGGTGACTGCCGTTGAGGGGTGTGTAGTGATAGGTGTGATGGGGGAAGTGGATGAGGACGTAGTGCATGCAGGTGTGAGTGGAGAAGCTACTGGGAGGGTGGTGGATGATGAGGAGGAAGGGGGCACAGTGGAGGCAGTGGATGTTGGTATGTCTGCATCTGGATGGTATGTGTGTGAGTGCATGTGGGATGATGTGTGGTGCTTGTGTTTGCCTGAGCCACTCCTGTGTGCTGTCTTGGGTGTATGCTGGTCTGAATGTGTGCTTGGGATAGGTTGGGGTTGAGGGGAATGGGACTGGGCAGAGGAAGTTGTAGGTGGAGGCTTGAGACAGGGACAATGGCTGTCATCAGAGAGGAGGCCAGAGCCTGGATATCTGTGCCCCACTCTGCCACGTGGTGTGTTGACTGCAGCCAACTACAGGTGATTCCTCTGTATACATCACTGTACAGTTGTATTGCAGTGTTTAAACCTTCTTAAACGTACACATTAAAATCATTTGACATACTCCATACTTGTATTTTTTCAAAGGGTCTTTATGTAAGTGTTAAGAGGTAGAAGGGGATGTGCAATGGGCTGGTTTGATGATGGAGGAAAGTCCAGGATAGAGTCCAGTCTATTTGTATCACAGATGCATTGTCCAAGGGGGCATAGGAAGGGGAGCAATGGCAGTTCAAGGTAGACAGGGTGACAGAGTGGGACACAAGGGTGACAATTAGGAGAGTCTTATTTCCTGGAGGAGGTCTTGACAATGTTCTCTGGCTTCTGCCTGGATCGCAGGGAGCGTTTGTGGGGTGGTTCTCCTGCTGCAGGGGGAGGGGTGCTGGTGGCCTGTTGTTCCTGTGGCGGGGCCTCCTGTCCACTAGCGGCAGCGGAGGTGGAGGGCTGTTCATCGGTATGGCTAGTGTCAGGGGCTCGGTGGTGTGCCACTGACTCCCTCATGGTGTTGGTCATGTCTGTCAGCACCCCTGCAATGGTGACCAGGGTGGTGTGGATGTCGTTCAGGTCCTCCCTGATACACAGGTTTTGCCCCTCCTGCAGCTGCTGGGGGTCCTGCAACTTATACAGTATTTGGCCCATCATCTCCTGTGAATGGTGGTATACTCCCAGGATGTTGGTGAGCCCCTCGTGGAGAGTCAGTTCCCTTGGCCTGTCCTCCCCCTGTCGCACAGCAGTCCTCCCAGCTTCCCTGTTGTCCTGTGCCTCTGTCCCCTGAACCGTGTGCCCACTGCCACTGACCCCAGGTCCCTGATTGTCCTGTGTTTGTGGGTTTGCCTGGGGTCCCTGTAGTGGTGGACACACTGCTGATTGACGTGTCCTGGGGACAGAGGTATGGGCCCGCTGGGTGGGTGCTGTGCTGGTGTTTCCTGAGGGGGGAGGCTCTGTGGTGGTATTGGACTGTGCCTGGGTAACCGACTGTCCGGAGACCCCTGATGGGCCAGGTTGGTCATCCTGATCCAGGAAAGCAGATCTGCTGTCATCACTGTGGGCCTCTTCTGGGGGTGGACTGGATATTGCTGCCACCTCCTCTCCGATGACGTTGGGTGGGAGAACTGTGGGGATGTAAATGCAGTGTTATTGTTTCTGCGTGTGACATCTTGTGCATGGGTGTGTTGCCCTGTATGGTTGTTATTGCCCTGTCAGCTTTGCCTTGTGTGAGTAGTGATTGTGCGGGCCAGGTGATTCTCTCTAATGTGCATGCCTTAGTGATGGGTGTCCATGCAGGCCTGTGATGGGGGTCCATGCATTGGTGTTGCATGCAGGACTTGGTATTCGGATGGGTGGGTTGTGATGGTGAGGTATATGTGTGGTGGTAGAGTGATGGGGTGAGGGTAAGGGTGGGGGTATGTGATGGCATGCAGGTAGGGGGGTGAAAGTAGTAAAGAGTTGACTTACCAGAGTCCAGTCCTCCTGCTACTCCTGCCAGGCCCTCAGGATGCAGTATTGCCAAGACTTGCTCCTCCCATGTTGTTAGTTGTGGGGGAGGAGGTGGGGGTCCACTGCCAGTCCTCTGTACTGCTATCTGGTGTCTTGCAACCACGGAATGTACCTTCCCTGGTAGGTTGTTCCACCTCTTCCTGATGTCATCCCTTGTTCTGGGGTGCTGTCCCATGGCTTTGACCCTGTCACGATTCTCCGCCATAGCTCCATCTTCCTGGCAATGGATGTCTGCTGCACCTGTGATCCAAATAGCTGTGGCTCTACCCGGATGATTTCCTCCACCATGACCCTTAGCTCCTCCTCTGAGAACCTGGGGTGTCTTTGTGGTGTCGTAGGTGTAGTGTGTGTGGAGTGATGTGTTGGGGTATGTCCTGTGAGGTGTGTGTATGGGTGATGGTGTTCTGTGGTTCTGGTTCTGTAGGTGCTCTTGGTGTCTCTCTCTCTCTCTTGTCATTTTTTTTTTGTCGTAAAGGGCTGTGGGTAATGTGTGTGTTTTATAGTGGTGTGGGTGTGAGGTGTGTGTATGTATGCAGTTTTAATTGTCCAATGAAGTGTTGTTTTTTTATGTGTGTGTGTAATTTGAGCGCGGCGGTATGTGCCGCCAATGGTTTACTGCGGTTGAATGTCCGCAGTAGTGATTCGTGGGTCATAATGCTGTTGGCGTAGTTCTGTTGGCGTAACAGTATGGGTTTTGGTACCGCCAGTTTATCACTGACCTTTGGGCTGGCGGGCTTGTGTGTGTGTCTGTATAGTGACAGATTGCTATGTGTGGGTCATAATATAAATAGCGGTAAACCGCCGCGGTGGCAGTATGTTTTCGGCAGTCGGCATGGCGGTAAGTGGGACTTACCGCCAATGTCAAAATGAGGGCCATAATGTATAGGATAGATTAAAAACGCAAAGTACGGAAAACTTCAGAAAACAATTTAAATTATCTTTAACTCTTTAACTGTGGGTAGGTAGTGTACACGTAGCAATTGTCTGGCACTGCCCTAACACAAGTCCTAGCCTCACTGCTGAACACTAATGTTGGAAATTGGGTTTAAAGTTCTGTGAGAAAGTTGCCTCTTTCTAGCATGGTTAACTCAATTTTTGGCCTGTTTGTCAGTGTGTTTGACTTTGTAAATGGGATCCTGCTAACCAGGACCCCAGTGCTTATGGTTTTTGGCCTATTTTTCAGTATGTTTGACTGTTTGTCAGTAGGTGTAACTGTGTCACGGGGGATCCTGCTAACCAGTACCACGGTGCTTATGCTCTCTCTTCTTTAAATGTTGTCACTCCATACTGGTAACACAGTATTTCATTCCAAATTGGCATACGGGTGCCCCCTTATAAGTCCCTAGTAAATGGTACTTAGGTACCCAGGGCATTATGGTTCCAGGGGATCCCTATGGGCTGCAGCATTACTTTTGCCACTCATAGGGAGCCCATGCAAAGACTTTGGCAGGACTGCCATTGCAGCCTGCATGAAATGGTGCATGCACCCTTTCACAACTACTTTCACTGGACCAGGTCACTTATAAGTCACCTATATGTCAGGCCTTCAAACCCTGAAGGCTGGGTGCAAAGTACCTGTGTGTGAGGGCACCCCTGTACTAGCAGATGTACTCCCACGTTGTCCAGGACCATTTTCCTGGACTTCGTGAGTACGGGGATGCCATTTTACTCGTTCACTGGACATAAGTCAATACCTATGTCCAGCTTCACAATGGTAACTCTGAATATGACCATATAAGGTGTCTAACACCTGGGAATTGTACCCCAATACTGATTCTAGTATTGGTTTTACAAGTCCATGCATTCTGGAGGCTCCACAGTGGACTCCTAGTACTGCCATACCAACCTTCTGAGATTTTCCAGGCACCCCTTGCTGCTGCCACCTCACAGACAGGTTTCTGCCCTACTACTGCTCAAGCAGCTTGAGCTCAGGAAGGCAGAACAAAGCATTTCCTTTGGGAGAAGGGTGTTTCACTCTCTCTCATTGGAAATAGATGTTACAGGAATGGGAGGGGTAGCCTCCCAGAGCCTCTGGAAATGCTTTGAAGGGCACAAATGGTGCCCTCTTTGCATAATCCAGTCTACACCAGTTCAGGGACCCCCAGCTCTGGCACAAAACTGGACAAAGGAAGGGGAGTGACCACTCCCTGTCCATCACCACCCCAGGGGTGGTGCCCAGAGCTCCTCCAGAGTTTCCTCGGGCATTAGCCATCTTGGATTCCAACGTGCGGGGACCCTCTAGAGACCTCTGAGTGGCCAGTGCCAGCAGGAGAAGTCAGAGACCTCTCCTGATAGGTGCATACCTGGGTTGGTAGCCAATCCCCCTCTCAGGGCTATTTAGGGTTTCTCCTCTGGGTGTTTCCTCAGATTCTGTTTGCAAGATTCCTCCAGGACTCCTTTGCATTCTCTGCTTCAGCTCTGGTGCGAAACTGGACAAAGGAAAGGGAAGTGACCAAACGCCTGTCCATCGACGCCCCAGGGGTGGAGCCCAGAGCTCCTCCAGAGTGTCCCAGTGTTTTGCCATCTTGGAGTCTGGGATCATCTCAGTGGCCAGTGCCAGCAGGTGACGCCAGAGCCCTCCCCTGATAGGTGCTTATCTGTGTAGCTGATCAATCCCCATTTCAGGGATTTTAGGGTCTCTCCTCCGGGTGTTTCCTCAGATTCAGATTGCAAGACTCCAGCAGGAATCCTCTGCATCCTTTACTTCATCTTTGACCAATGAAACTGCATCTGGACCCATCAGAAACTCTACAAACTGCAACGAAGAAGCAAAGACGAATTCTGCAACATTGTATCTTCAGCTCCTGCCAGCAACTGCAACTGTTTCCAGGTCAAGCATCCTCCGAGGACTGCCTGTCTTCAGCCTGCACCAGAAGAAGTGAAGGAATCTCCCTTGAAGTGAAGGAGTCACTTCCCTGCTTCAGCAGGCACCCCTCTGCAGCAATGACAGGTGGCATAGGTTCCCTCTCCTGACAACGAGCATGCATCCAGCAACACGAGTGATGGACTGAAGTGACCCCAACTGTCCCAAGTTCCAGCTTTCCAATTTTGGTGGAGGTATGAGCTTGCCTCCCCACGCAAGACAGTACCGCCGTTCACCACGTAATTTGCAGTTGCCAAGGCTTGTGTGCAACCTTCCATACAGTTCTTCATGCACAGAATTAGGACCCCAGCACTCCATCCTGTAACACACAGCTTCCTGAGTGGTTCTCCAGCAGTGTGGGATCCCTGTGTGTTGTGCTGCGTGTGCATCTATTTGTATCTTCTTTGTCCCTGTGGTGTGGGACCCCTGTGCATGCTGCCTGGTCTTCTGATGGCTCTCTAAGTTGCTGGGAGCCCCCTCTGCCTCCCCATCCTGGGTAGAGGCCACCAGGTCCCTCCTGGTCCCGGGCAGTGCCATTTTCTGGTAACCACAAGCTTTGTGTGTGCCAAGGCTTGTTGGTGGAATCCAGTGATACAAACCAGATCCTAGTGTGGGACATCATCTGCACCAACCAGGAACCTGCATCCATCTTCCTGGGTGCAGTACTGACTGTTCTTCTTCACCGGTGGTTCTTCTTTTACACCTTCATCCGGTTTAGCAGGGGCTCCTGTTCTCTCTGGACTCTTCAGTGCTTCTTGGACTTCATCCCCTCCTTCCACAGGTCTTCAGGTCCAGGAATCCATCGTTGGTGTCTTGCAGTCTCTTATGGTTCTTGCATTATCTTCTAACATATGTTCTTGTGTGCTCTAGGACACTTACTGTGATTTACACCTGCTTTCCTGGGCTCTGGGGTGAGTTCTATCACTTACTTTTGGTGTTTTCTTACACTACCAGTGCCCCTCAACCTATTGTGATTTTCACTATTTGACTGTTTTCTACCTGTTTTTACAGCTATGTCTGCATTCTAGTGTATTTACTGTGTATATTACTTACCTCCTAAGGGAGTAGAGTCTCCAAGGTATTTTTGGCATTTGTGTCACCAAAATAAAGTACCTTTATTTTTGTAACACTAAGGCCCATATTTATACTTTTTTAGCGCCGCATTTGGGCTGCTTTTTGATGCAAAAACGGCACAAACTTACAAAATACAATTGTATTTTGCAGGTTTGCGCCGTTTTTGCGTCAAAAAACGAAGCAAATGTGGCGCTAAAAAAGTATAAATCTGGCCTTAAGTATTTTCTTTTGTGTGTGTAAGTATTGTGTGACTACAGTGGTATTGCATGAGCTTTGCATGTCTCCCAGATAAGCCTTGGCTGCTCAGCTACAGCTACCCCTAGACAACCTGACTTCTAGACACTAACTACATTTCACTAATAAGGGATAAGTAGGTATGGTATAAGGTGTAAGTACCTTTGGTGCCCACTACAAACCAGGCAAACGTCCTCAAGTTGGCACAGGTATACACCCTTGTCCAAGTAGGGACCACAATCCTAGTTAGGGTAAGTCATTACACAAGCTAAATTATCCTGTGTTCATCCTCTGTGTAGGAGGCTGGCCTGGTTTGTAGTGGGTACCTTGGGTACTTACACCCTATACCAGGTCCAGTTATCACTTATTAGTGAAATGTAGTATTTCTCTAGCAACTTAGGCTGATAGAGGTAGCTGTAGCAGAGCAGCTTAGGCTGAACTAGGAGACATGCAAATCTCCTGCAATACCACTATAGTTACACAGAACTTATACACAATAAAAGACAATACTCACTGTTACCAAAAATAAAGGTACTTTATTTCAGTGAGACAGGACCAAAAATATGTTGGAGGCAACTGGTCATAGGATAGTGCAAACAATAGAAAATACCATAGAATGCAATAGGAAGAAATAGGCATAGGGACAACACAAACCAAAGAAAGTGGAATGCGAATCACAAATTCCCCCTTAGACAAGTGTAGTGTGTAGAGGGTCGCTGGGGTGTAAGAAAACAACAAAGGTGAGTAAAATACCCCACCCCAGAGCCCAGGAAAGTAGCAGTACTGGAAGTTTCCTCATGACACATTACAAGTTGTGATTAGAGTTATTGCATGAACCAAGAAAGACTGCAAGCAACAAATGGTGGATTCATGGACCTGAAGACCTGTAAAGAGAGGAGACCAAGTCCAGAAGTCGAAGAAGATTCCAGGAAGGACTGGAGCCCCTGCCAACCTAGAAGAAGGTACAACATAGGATTCTCCGGTTGGAAGAAGTCTGCAGAAGAGCACCAAAGAAGAGAGCTGTGGGTTCCTGCATGATGTAAAGGATGTCCGACGTGGAGATGTTGGATGCAGGAGAGTTGCAGTGCTGGATTCATCCAACAAGCCTTGCTTCAAGCAATGTCGCGGATTGCCTCAAAATGGCACTGCCTGGACCCAGGAGGGACCTGGGTGCCTCAACTCAGACTGAGGAGGCAGAGGAAACCACAGATGACCAGTCAGCACCCACGGAGGGCCCAGTACACGGGGACAAAGAAGGTGCAAATTGTGGTTGCTGCAGCACTCCAAAAGAAGGTCCCACGCCGCTGGAGAACAGCTCACCGACTTGAGCATTGCAGGATAGATGCTGGAAACCTGGGCCAGGCTGTGCATGATGGATTCTTGCAAATAGTGCACAGAGGCCTCAGGAGGTGAAGATGACGTGGTTCACAGGGGTACTGTCGCAAACAGGGAAGGCAAGCTCTTACCTCCTCCAAATTTGGACAGCTGGACCTTAAAACAGTCTGCGTCGAAGAGATCCACTGCCTGTAAACTGTAAACTTCACACTTGTATAGCACACTACTCACCCATTAGGGTCTCAAGGCACTGTACGCATACCGCTGTGAACCCCTCCTGGCTTTTCCCTGTGAGGCACCCACTCCTGAACAGCCCCAGGAGGAAGCCAGGCATCCAAGTGCTGTGAGGGCCATTGTGGAGATTAAGCAAGCTATTGCCCAGAGGTACCCATTAATTAGATTAGGCACTGAGGCGAGAATTATCTGGTCCCAGGGAATTGAGCCAAGAGCTGCCAAGGTGGGACTTGAACCCTGGTCCCGGGCAGATCTCTGCAACAGGGTCTGCCGCTCTAACCATTGTGCCACACTTCTCCACTCCTGTGCTCCAAGGATCATGCTCATCACCATGAGAGGAGTCCAAGAGAACCGGTCGTCGTCTTAGAAGGTGCCTGCTGGAGCAGGGAAGTGACTCTGTCACTCCAAGGGAGATTTCCTGGTCCTTCTGGTGCAGGGAGAAGACAGGGAGTCCCCAGAGCGTGCACACCATCGAAACTGTTGCAGTTGCTGGCTGCAGCAGAAGTTGCAGAGTCGAAGTAGCCCTTCTGGATACTTTGTTGCAGTTAGAGCAGTTCCTGGAGCAGGCTGTGGTTGATCCGATGTCAGAGGATGAAGCAGGAGTTGCAGAGGATACCTGATGGAAACTTGCAAGCTGAATCTGAAGAGGAACCCACAGGGGAGACCCTAAATAGCCCTAAGAGGGGGCGGCAAGGGTAGGTCACTCCCCCTGCCGCTGCAGCTCCTCCAGCTCCTCCAGGTTCCTGAGACCGCCCAGCTACCTCGCAGTAAGTACCCCCCACCTCCCAGCCCCTCGCCCTGCCCCGCGCTACTCACCCTCTCTCCTGCTCCTGCCTCTTTTCTTCCTCTCTGTTTCTTCCTCCTCGCTCCTCTTCTGTAATCTTCTTCTGTACTCTTCTTTTCCCCGTCTTCTCTCTTCATCTGTGTGCTTCTCAGCCTCTCCTGTCGCCTCTCTTCTCCTTCATCTTCTTCTGTGGTCTTCTGCCTTCTGTTCTTCGTCTTCTGTATCTTCTTCTGTGATCTTCGGTCTTCTGCTTCCTCGTCCTCTGTCTTCTGTCCTCTGCTCTTTTGTTTCTGTCTTCTGTTTCTTCTGTTCTTCTGTCTTCTGTTCTTCTGTTCCTCTGTCTTCTGTTCTTCTGTTTTCTTCGTCCTCCGTCTTCTGTTCTTCCCGCGCCTGCCCTCCTGCTCCTGTCTCACCTCTCTCCCTCACTCTCCTCCCCCTCTCTATCACCCCTATCTACCCCGTTCGCTATCTGCCTCCCTCACTCCTCCTATCTACCAATCTACCTATCTCTCAATCTCACTATCTATCTCCCTCACTCACCACCTCCTCCTATCTACCTATTTCTCTATCTCTCCACCTATTTTTCTACCTCTCCCCCCCTCCCGTCACCCCCTCTGTTACCTATCTTCCTATCCTCTCACTCTACCTCTCACCCTCACTCACCTCTACAACCCCCCTCCCCTATCTTCCCAACCCTACTCCTATCTCTGTCCCTAATCTCATAAACTTCCTAACACTCACCCCCCTCCACCCTTAAACCCCCCTCACCCAGCTCTTCTCACTCTACCTGTCCCCCCCTCCCTCCCGCTTTCCTGCCGCGACCTTCTGCACACCCCCGCCCCCCAGCTCCCATTCGCCCCCAGCTGACCCCTCCCCCCCTCCCTCTTATGGCGGCCGCTGCATCAGCGTCACCACCTCCACCGAAGACACCCCTCTCGCCGTTGAACATCTGCATTTTCAGATTCGCACCGACCCCAGGACCACCCTCAGAGGATCCCTCGTCTACCGTCCCCCCGGACCGCGCGCCCCTTTCAGCGACTCCATCGCCGACTTCATCTCCCCGCACGCCCTCGCCTCGCCGGACTACATCCTCCTAGGCGACCTCAACTTCCATCTGGAGCAAAACAACGACCCCAACACCACCGCCCTGCTCGACAACCTCGCCAACCTCGGCCTCAAGCAACTGTTGAACACCGCCACCCACATCGCCGGACACACGCTTGACCCTATCTTCTCCGCCAGCAAACATGTCTCCTTCAGCCACACCTCCACTCTAAACTGGACCGCCCACAGCTGTGTCCATTTCACATTCCGACGCGAGACCCGCCACCTCCGCACTCAACCCATCCCTCGTCGACAGTGGAACAAAATCCCCGAAGAGCAACTTTTCTCCGCACTCGCCGTCAACCAACCTACCCTCACCACTGACCCCAACGACGCAGCCCTCAGCCTCTCGAACTGGATCTCCAACTGCGCAGACAACCTTGCTCCCCTCAGACGCACGCATCAACAGGCCATCACCAAAAAACCTCTCTGGTTTCTGACACCCTCAAAGAATCGAAGAAAACATGTTGCGCCCTCGAGAAGGCCTGGCGCAAGGACCACACTGCCGACAACATGACTGCCCTCAAAAACGCAACCCGCGAACACCACCACCTGATCCGCACAGCCAAAAGGAACTTTTTCACCGACAGACTGGACAAAAACAGCCACAACAGCAGAGAACTTTTCAGCATCGTCAAAGAGTTCTCCAAACCCAACGCCGTCACACCCTCACAAGACTTGTGCAACTCCCTCGCCACCTTCTTCCATCGCAAGATCAGCGACCTCCACGACAGCTTCGGACACCAGACCCTACCAAGCATCACCGAACCCACACCCCCGGCCATCACCCTCAACGCCTGGACCCACATCAACACTGAAGAAACCAAAACCACCATGAACTCTATCCACTCCGGCGCCCCATCGGACCCCTGCCCTCACTTCATCTTCAATAAAGCCAACGACATCATCGCCCCGCACCTCCAGGCCGTCATCAACTCTTCATTTTCTTCTGCTACCTTCCCCGAAAGCTGGAAACACGCCGAAGTCAACGCCCTACTAAAGAAACCTACGGCTGACCCTAGCGACCTGAAAAACTTCCGCCCCATCTCGCTCCTCCCCTTCCCTGCCAAGGTAATAGAGAAGACCGTCAACAAACAGCTTACCACCTTCCTGGAAGACAACAACCTGCTCGACCCTTCACAAACTGGATTCCGAACCAACCACAGCACTGAAACTGCCCTCTTCTCAGTCACAGACAACATCAGAACCCTGATGGACAACGGTGAAACAGTCGCCCTCATCCTCCTCGACCTCTCGGCTGCCTTCGACACCGTCTGTCACCGCACCCTAATAACCCGCCTCCGCTCCACCAGGATCCAAGGCCAGGCCCTGGACTGGATTGCCTCCTTCCTCTCAAACTGCTCTCAAAGAGTTTACCTCCCACCGTTCCGCTCAGACCCCACCGAGATCATCTGCGGCGTACCTCAAGACTCATCGCTCAGCCCGACACTCTTCAATGTCTACATGAGCCCCCTCGCCGACATCGTACGCAAGCACGACATCATCATCACCTCCTACGCCGACGACACCCGACTTATACTCTCCCTCACTAAGGACCCCGCCAGCGCCAAGACCAACCTACAAGAGGGCAGGAAGGACGTCGCAGATTGGATGAGGCTCAGCCGCCTAAAGCTGAACTCTGACAAAACGGAAGTCCTCATCGTTGGCAACAGCCCGTCCGCTTGGGACGACTCCTGGTGGCCCACGGCCCTTGGCACCGCACCGACCCCCTCAGACCACGCCCGCAACCTCTGCTTCATCTTGGACCCTCTTCTCACCATGACCAAACAAGTCAACGCCGTGTCCTCCACCTGCTTCCACACCCTCTGCATGCTCCGCAAGATCTTCTGCTGTATCCCCGCCGACACTAGAAAAACCGTGACCCACGCCCTCGTCACGAGCCGCCTGGACTACGGCAACACCCTCTATGCTGGGACCACCGCTAAACTCCAAAAACGCCTGCAACGTATTCAAAACGCCTCGGCCCGCCTCATCCTCGACGTACCCCGCAACAGCCACATCTCCGCACACCTGAGACACCTGCATTGGCTCCCAGTCAGCAAAAGGATCACCTTCCGACTTCTCACCCACGCACACAAAGCCCTCCACAACAAGGGACCGGAATACCTCAACCGTCGCCTCAGCTTCTACACCCCCACCCGTCTCCTCCGTTCCTCTGGTCTTGCGCTCGCTGCCGTCCCTCGCATCCGCCTCTCCACGGCGGGTGGGAGGTCCTTCTCCTTCCTGGCAGCCAAGACCTGGAACAACCTCCCCACCAGCCTCAGGACCACCCAGGACCACTCCGCATTCCGGAGACTCCTCAAAACCTGGCTTTTCGAGCAGCAGTGCCCCCCCCTTCCCCCTAGCGCCTTGAGACCCGCACGGGTGAGTAGCGCGCTTTATAAATGTTAATGATTTGATTTGATTTGAGAGGGTGATTGGCTACCGAACCAGGTATGCACCTATCAGGAGGGGTCTCTGATGTCATCTGCTGGCACTGGCCACTCAGAGAGCTCCAGAGTGTCCCCACACCTTGGAAAACAAGATGGCTAACGCCAGGGACACACTGGAGGAGCTTCCTTTGTCCATTTCCATGCCAGAGCAGGGACTGGGAGACCCTGAACCGGTGTAGACTGGCTAATGCAAGGAGGGAACCATCTGTGCCCTTCAAAGCATTTCCAGAGGCTCTGGGAGGCTACCTCTCCCAAGCCTGTAAGACCTATTTCCAAAGGGAGAGGGTTTAACACCCTCCTCTCAAAGGAAATGCTTTGTTCTGCCTTCCTTGGAATGAGCTGCTCAGACCCCAGGAGAGCATAACTCTGTCTGTGAGGTGGCAGCAGCTGTAGCTGCAGTGCAAGCCTCAGAGAGCTGGTTTAGCAGTACTGGGGGTCCATGGTGGAGCCCCCAGGATCCATGGGATTGCACCCCAATACCAGATTTGGAATAGGGGGACAATTACACAATTACATGATCTTAGGCACCTTACATGGCCATATTCAGAGTTACTATTGTGAAGCTACATATAGGTATTGGCCTAGATGTAGTGCACATGTGCAATGGTATCCCTGCACTCACAAAGTCCAGAGAATTGGTCCTGGACAGTGCGGAGGCACCTTTGCTAGTGCAAGGGTGCTCTCACACTTAGGGGCATATTTATACTCTGTTTGCGCCGAATGTGCGTCAAAAATTTGGAGGCACAATCGGCGCAAACCCTGCCCCATATTTATACTTTGACGGCCGACCCCGCGGGCGTCAAAATTCCACCATGTGCGTCATTTTTTGGAAGGGGGAACCAGCCTTGCGTTAATTATATGCAAGGTAGGCGTTCCCTTCCAAAAAATGACTTTAAGGCCTGTGCCACTTATTTATACTCTGCCGTCATTTTGACGCACAGGAGGGGGTGGGCCTTAAAAAACGGCGCACAGCCTGATGTGCGCCGTTTTTTAATGCCTGGGTCAGGGCAGGCGTTAAGGGACCTGTGGGCTCGGAAGGAGCCCAGAGGTGCCCTCCCCGGCCCCCAGGGACACCCCCTGCCACCCTTGCCCACCCCAGGAGGACTCCCAAGGATGGAAGGACCCATCCCAGGGAAGTAAAGGTAAGTTCGGGTAAGTATTTTTTTCTGATTTTTTTTGTGGCATAGGGGGGCCTGATTTGGGCCCCCCTACATACCACTATGCCCAATGACCATGCCCAGGGGACAGAAGTCCCCTGGGCATGGCCACTGCATGTCAATGGAGGTTGGGCATAAAAAAAAATTGTGCAAATCCGGTTTGAGGCCTGAATTTTGCCTCAGACCTGACCTGCACCATTTTTTGACGCACAACCCCCATTTTCCCATATGCCGGCACTGCCTGGTGTGAGTCATTTCTTTTGACACACACCAGTCCACTTTGCAGGCTAACGTCATTCCATTAATAAGGCGCCCGCATGGTGCATTGGAATGGCGTTAGCCGACGGTAAAAAAAATTACGCACAGCTGCGTTGGCGCAGTTGTGCGTCAAAAAGTATAAATATGGGCCTCAGTAACTTTGCACCTAGCCTTCAACAAATGAAGATTAAACATATAGGTGACTTATAAGTTACCTAAATGCAGTGAAAATGGATGTGAAATGGTGTGTGCACTATTTTACGCAGGCTGCAGTGGCAGTCCTGTGAAAGGGTTTGTCTGAGCTCCTTATGGGTGGCAAAAGAAATGCTGCAGCACATAAGGATCTCCTGGAACCTCAATGCACTGGGTACCTAGGTACATATACTAGGGACTTTTAAGGGGGATTCAGTGTGCCAATTGGAATTGGTAAATGAAGTCACTAAACTATAGTGACTAATTTGGAAGCAGAGAGAACATAAGCACTGAAGTTCTGGTTAGCAGAACTTCAGTGACACAGTTAAGCACTACTGACAACACACACATTAGGCCACAAACTATGACCACTGGGGTCCTGGCTAGCAGGATCCCAGTGAGACTGGCAAAACACACTGACAAATAGGGTTTTCACTATGAGCACTGGGGTCCTAGCTAGCAGGATCCAAGTGACACAGTAAAAACACACTGACACACACTCACAAACAGGCCAAAAGTGGGGGTAACCATGCTCGAAAGAGGCTACTTTCTCTCACTCTGGTAGCTTGGTACAGAGCAGGTAGGCTTTATTCAGAAGGAAATGTGTAAAGTATTTGTGTAATCACTCATTCAGAGACACAGTGAAAACCTCCACAAAAAGTACTCCACAACAGTTTAGAAAAATATATAATATTTATTTATCTGAATAAAATAAGACCAGAACAATAAGTCAAATATGCACATGTGAAGCTATCACTTTTTAAAGGTTTAAATGAGTCTCAATCCTTACGAATCAGTGTTTGTCTCCTTTTAACACATAGTACCTGGGATTCCTCAAAAATAACAGCAGACGGGGGCCTCAGAGGAGGAGATGTGTTGAAAAATAAGGCACTGATTTGAATTGTCCCACACGGCACGGACGATGCATCATTTCTTTCCATGCTGCAAGGTGATGCATCCATTTCTAGGAGCGCAGCCTTGGTTCCTCACTTCAATTGGGGGATATTTTGAAACCCAGAGATGATGCGCTGGTAAGAAGGAGCAGGCCTTGCATGGATCTGGTAGGCAATCTGGCAAATGTTCAGCCTTAAGGCAGGAGCTGCACTGATTTCTACAGGCGCTGCATTGATTTTCTGACACACAGGATTTTCTACTCTTTGGTGAAGTCTTTGTGGCCCTGAGACTTCAGAACAGGAGGCAAGCTAAATCCAAGCCCATGGAGAGCACTTCTGGGAAAGGCAGTCCTTTTTGTGGGATCAGGCCACTGGCCTTTGAAGTATAAGTGATAACCCCTACACCCTCTCTGCCCAGGGAGACCCATTCAGTATGCATATGAATGCAGATGGGACTGAGGGGGTCATTCCGACCCCGGCGGGCGGCGGAAGCCACCCGCCTGGCGGGAACCGCCAGAAGACCGTACCGCGGTCAAATGACCGCGGCGGTCATTCTGACTTTCCCGCTGGGTCGGCGGGTGACCGCCAGAAGGCCGCCCGCCGGCCCAGCGGGAAAGCCCCTTCAACAATGAAGCCGGCTCCGAATGGAGCCGGCGGAGTTGAAGGGGTGCGACGGGTGCAGTGGCACCCGTCGCGATTTTCAGTGTCTGCTAGGCAGACACTGAAAATCATTATGGGGCCCTGTTATGGGGCCCCTGCACTGCCCATGCCTGTGGCATGGGCAGTGCAGGGGCCCCCAGAGGATCCACGACACCAAAAACCGCCAGGACCAGGATGACGGGAAGGGGGTCGGAATCACCATGGCGGTGCTGCGAGCAGCGCCGCCATGGAGGATTCTTTGGGGCAGGGGAAAACCGGCGGGAAACCGCCGGTTGCCCTTTTCTGACCGCGGCTTTACCGCTGCGGTCAGAATTGCCCATGAAGCACCGCCAGCCTGTTGGCGGTGCTTCCGCAGCACTCTGCCCTGGCGGTTTTCAACCGCCAGGGTCAGAATGACCGCCTGAGTGTTTATGGCTGTCTCGGTAGAAAGCACATGGGGAGATGTCAACTAGCACATCCGAGACGTGGATTGGAGACAGGTTGTATGGCACAGAAGGAAGGAAGTGCAGAGAAGAGCCCACCTTCTAAAAGTGGCATTTCTAAAATATAATATTAAACCCAACTTTACCAGTAAGAAGGATTTTCTATTACCATTCTGGCCATACTAAACATGACAGGGCTACTCCTGTCAGATCAGAATATATCACTTAAAAGTGTAAAATTACAGTTCTAATGGTTGCCTATGTGCCTCACACTAGCAGAAAACAAACTTGTGAGTTTTCACTACCAGGATATGTAAAACACATATGTACGTCCAGCCTTTTACTGACATAGCACCCTGCCTTATGGGTTGTCTAGGGCCTACCTTATGGGTGACTTATAAGTAGAAAAAGGGGAGTTTTAAGACTTGGTAAGTAGTTTTAAATGGCAACTAGAAGTGACAGTGCAACTGCACATACAGGACTTGCAATGGCAGGCCTGAGACATGGTTAAAGGGCACTTATGTGGATGGCACAATCAATGCTGCAGGCCCACTAGTAACATTTAATTTATTGGCCCTGTGTACCTCTAGTGCACTTTATTAGGGACTTACTGGTAAATAAAATATGCAAATTGGTTAGGAGCCAATGTTACTGTGTTCAAGGGAGAAAGCACATGCACTTTAGCACTGAATAGTTTGTTTTAGCAGCGGAAAATAATGGGTTATTCATTGCAGAGACACAAGCTACAATTACCCCCTGGTATTCAAGTTGCATGAGAATTTCTATCACTGGAGCTTTTGTTTCATGTTTAATGGGATACTGAGGTTGAGGCTGTGATGTGGACCTTATAGGTATTACATAGTAAGGGGAATCTTTATCCTAACCTATGTGGTTACACTTCAGTGCGAGCATAGGCTTCCTTTACAAAGTCTGGAACTAGGACTGAGGAAGAAGGCAAATTGGCATCTTCCCCTTGTGGGAGCTTGCGGCCAAATTCAGATGGCCAATCCTTTTCTGCCAATAATATATCATAATTTAGAGGGTTTAAAAAAAAAAATAACTTTAATATTATGTTCTTTGTCCCACTCAATCTGGATACTTAGGGCCAAATTTAAAGAAAAGTGGCACAGAGTGGTGCTGCACCACAATTGGCAGCACCATGGCCCTCATTCTGACCCTGGCGGTTTGTAACCGCCAGGGCAGAGGGCAGAGGAAGCACCGCCAACAGGCTGGCGGTGCTTCCGGGGCAATTCTGACCGCGGCGGTAAAGCCGCGGTCAGAAAAGGGGAACCAGTGGTTTCCCGACGGTTTTCCTCTGCCCCAGGGAATCCTCCATGGCCATGGGATTCCGACCCCCTTCCCGCCAGCCTGTTCCTGGCAGTTTACACCGCCAGGAAGAGGCTGGCGGGAACGGGTGTCGTGGGGCCCCTGGGGGCCCCTGCAGTGCCCATGCCACTGGCATGGGCACTGCAGATGCCCCTAACAGGGCCCCATTAAGATTTTCAGTGTCTGCTTGGCAGACACTGAAAATCGCGACGGGTGCAACTGCACCCTTCGCACCCCAGCAAATCCGCCGGCTCCATTCGGAGCCGGCTTCATCTTTGCTGGGGCTTTCCCGCTGGGCCGGCGGGCGATCTTTTGAAGATCGCCCGCCGGCCCAGCGGGAAAGTCAGAATGCTCCCCCTGGTCATTTGACCGCGGGGCGGTGTTTGGGCGGTTTCCGCCCGGCGGGCGCCGCCCACCGCCCGCCGGTGTCGGAATGACCCCCCATGTCATTTTAGAAATGCAGAGATGCGCTGTATTTAAGGGAATAGGGCACACCCCTGCATTTTCCCCTGTGTTGGTGCTAAATTTAGCTGTGTTGTGGGGTGTGATTGTTTATGTGTGGGAAGGTGTCCCTTCCTGCACATAAACAGACACTAATGGCCCTTTGGCACTTCTGTGTGTGCAGCACACAAAGAAGTGCCTAAGCGTAATTTTCAAATGATTGTTTTTGTGCAGGAAGGGACCCCTTCCCACACATAAATGATAATTTCTGGCATTTTGCTTTTTCTATGCATGCGGCAGAATGCAGCACGCATAGAAAAAGCAAAAAACGAGGTGGAATAAAAGTATTCCTCCTTGTTATACCCTGCTAACGCCACCCCTTTGGTTGGCGATAGATTTTGGTGCTGCCTCAGGTTTCCAAAATGTCATAAATCTGAGGCAGCGTCAAAATGCAATGGGTGTTGCTGTGGCACGCCCACAACAACACCCATTGCATGCCCCTTCAACGCAGAGTGCTGCGTGGGAAAGGCTGTATTTACAAGGTGACGTTAAGCCACAAAACGTGGCTTAACACCACCTTGTAAATTCGGCGCTGTGCTTAGCCCCACAGGAGCATCACAAAAAGTGACACTCCTGTGGCGCTAGGGTCCTATATATACAGACCTTAGTTTGTAAACCCTAAGGGGTGGAGAGGCATGTCTGGCCATTGTCCCTACTTCAAAAAAGTTGTTAGTTGCTGTCACATCCAAAAGATCTATAAGATTCTGGAAACAAATCATGAGTTCTGCTGTGCTGTCTAACACCACACTTCCCAAACCCTGTTCTTTAACAGTGTTCTCAATATGAGTGGCATCTTGGACTGCGATTTCAACCACCTTTTTCTTTTTAAATTGGGGCTTTTGTTGAGAAGCCTTGTCCTCCTTTATAGAGTATGTTTCAGAGGAACCTTCTGAGTACCTTTTTGTCTTTACGTAATCACTTTGGTGCTCTGACATCCCACTCTCTCACTCCGTTTATTCAGTGTGTCCTGGAACGAACGAGATGGGTGTACGTTGGTATATTGATATCCATCAGGAGTTTTTATAGTTTTTCTATTTCTTAAATTATATCTTCTTTCTGAGGTCGCCAGTTACAGAGATTCTCCTTCTTGGCTTCTTTTGTCTTTATTCTGTTTTTGTTTATCCAAGCATTTATTAGAAACCTCTTGTGCTTATTTAGTTCCTTCCTTGGTGGTGGTACTTTTAATTTGTTGTTTTGTTCATCTGGCCCCCAGACTATTCCGACCTATACTACTATAGGTCTCAAACATAATCTTTGGCAGCTCACACTCCTGTTCTTGTTGAGAAATCTCTAAGAGCCGTTGGCAGATCACCAAAGCTGCTGCTTCCCCTTTTATGTTACTTACAATGATTGAAGAAACAATGTCAAAGTTGTTCATTAGTTTCACCCCAAAGTCTAGGGCCATGGCTCCCCAGTGTTCATTTTGAATTGGTTTTTACACTTCAGGTAAATGCTCAAGTGTCAGTGTACCATGTACGCTGGTATAGATTGCAGGTAAGACTGAGTTCCAAGTGGCACAATCCTTTATTGAGGGAACCATCCCAAATGGCAAGCACATTGTGAGAATACTATGCTCACCTTGCGGTCTCATATTTGAAAACACTGCTTCCAGCTGGTTTGTTTGTATGCAGCCCATATAGAAATCTTTTCCCGCTTAGTGGGTTCTTAAACCCATAATGGCGTGGACTGTTTGTGGATTTATTCCTGTAACAGCCAATTGGTTAATAGCCAGAGCAGCCCTCACTGGGGCAGTGTAGGTGGGTGGCCTGGTTTGTAGTGGGTACCTAAGGTACTTACACCTTATACCAGGTCCAGTTATCCCTTATTAGCGAAATGTAGGCAGTGTTCTAACAGCTTAGGCTGTCTGGAGTTAGCTGAAGCAGAGCAGCTTAGGCTGAACTAGGAGACATGCAAAGCTCCTGTAGGAAGGTAGCCTCTTTCTAGCCTTTTTACCGCCATTTTTGGCCTGTTTGGGAGTATATGTCAGGGTGTTTTTACTGTCTCACTGGGATCCTGCTAGGCAGGGCCCCAGTGCTCATATGGTTGTGGCCTATATGTGTTCCCTGTGTGGTGCCTAACTGTATCTCTGAGGCTCTGCTAACCAGAACCTCAGTGTTTATGCTCTCTCTGCTTTTAAAATTGTCACTGCAGGCCAGTGACTAATTTTACCAATTCTGATTGGCACACTGGAACACTCTTATAATTCCCTAGTACATGGTACCTAGGTACCCAGGGTATTAGGGTTCCAGGAGATCCCTGTGGGCTGCAGCATTTCTTATGCCACCCATAGGGAGCTCAGTCAATTCTTACACAGGACTGCTACTGCAGCCTGAGTGAAATAACGTCCATGTTATTTCACAGCCATTTTTCACTGCACTTAAGTAACTTATAAGTCACCTATAAGTCTAAACTTCACTTAGTGAAGGTTAGGTACAAAGTTACTTAGTGTGAGGGCACCCTGGCACTAGCCAAGGTGCCCCCACATTGCTCAGGGCAATTTCCCCGGACTTTGTGAGTGCGGGGACACCATTACACGCGTGCTCTACTCATACGTCAATACCTACATGTGGCGTCACAATGGTAACTCCGAACATGGCCATGTAACATGTCTAGGATCATGGAATTGTACCCCCAATACCATTCTAGTATTGGGGGGACAATTCCATGCATCCCCGGGTCCCCAGCATTGAGCCCGGGTACTGCCAAACTAACTTTCTGGGGTTTTCTCTGCAGCTACCGCTGCTGCCAACCCACAGACAGGTTTCTGCCCCCCTGGGGCCTGGGCAGCCTGGTCCCAGGAAGGCAGAAGAAAGGATTTCCTCTGAGAGAGGGTGTTACAACCTCTCCCTTTGGAAATAGGTGTGAAAGGCCTGGGAAGAGTAGCCTCTCCTGGCCTCTGCAAATGCTTTGAAGGGCACAGATGGTGCCCTCCTTGCATAAGGCAGTCTACACCAGTTCAGGGATCCACCCAGCCCTGCTCTGGCGTGAAACTGGACAAGGGAAGGGGGAGTGACCACTCCCCTGACCAGCACCTCCCAGGAGAGGTGCCCAGAGCTCCTCCAGTGTGTCCCAGACCTCTGCCATATTGGATGCAGAGGTGTGAGGGCACACTGGACAGCTCTGAGTGGCCAGTGCCAGCAGGTGATGTCAGAGACCCCTCCTGATAGGTGCTTACCTTTCTCTGGAGCCAATCCTCCTCTGTAGGCTATTTAGGGTCTCTCCTGTGGGTATCTCACCAGATAATGAATGCAAGAGCTCACCAGAGTTCCTCTGCACTTTCCTCTTTGACTTCTGCCAAGGATCGACCACTGATTGCTCCAGGACGCCTACAAAACCGCAACAAAGTAGCAAGAAGAGTACCAGTAACATTGTAGCGCCTCATCCTGACGGCTTTCTCAACTGTTTCCTGTGGTGCATGCTCTGAGGGCTGTCTGCCTTCACCCTGCACTGGAAGCCAAGAAGAAATCTCCTGTGGGTCGACGGAATCTTCCTCCTGCCAACGCAGGCACCAAACTTCTGCATCACCGGTCCTCTGGGTCCCTCTCGTCCTGACGAGCGTTGTCCCTGGAACACAGGAGCTGGGTCCAAGTGTCTTCGACAGTCCAGTGGCCCTTCTGTCCAAATTTGGTGGACGTAAGTCCTTGCTTCCCCAGACAGTAATCCTGTGTACTGTGTGAACTGCAGCTGCTCAGGCTTCTGTGCACTCTAGCAGGACTTCCTTTGTGCACAGCCTAGCCCAGGTCCCAAGCACTCTGTCCTGCATTGCCCAACTCGCTGATTTGGACTCCAACTTCGTGGGACTCCCTTTTGTTGTGCTGAGTCGACCGCCATCCTCAGAACTTCTGAGCACCTGTTTAGGTGCTTCTATGGGTGCTGCCTGCTTCTGCGTGGGCTCTCTGTGTTGATGAGCACCCCCTCTGTCTTCTCCTCCAAGGGACGACGTCCTGGTCCTTCCTGGCCCCTGGCAGCACCCAAAATCCTCAACCCCGACTCTTTCAGCTAGTAAGGCTTTTTTGCGGTATTTCTGTGTGGAAACAACTCTGCATCCTCCAGCACACCTTGTGACATCTTCTGACCAAAGGAGAAGTTCTTGGCACCTTCTGTTGTTACAGAATCTTTGGCTTCTTTGACCCAGAGGCAGCCCTTTTGCACCTTCATCCGGGGTTTAGTGGGCTCTTGCCCCCCCTGGACACTTGCGTGATTCTTGGACTTGGTCCCCTTCCTTTACAGGTCCTCAGGACCAGGAATCCCTCTTCAGTGCTTTGCAGTCAGTCGTTGTCCTTGCAGAATCCCATAACTCGACTTTACTGTCTTTTTGGGAGTAGTAGGGAAACTTTACTCCTACTTTTCAGGGTCTTGAGGTGGGGTATCTTGGACACCCATAGTGTTTTCTTACACCCCCAGCGACCCTCTACACACTACATTAGGCCTGGGGTCCATTCGTGGTTCGCATTCCACTTTTGGAGTATATGGTTTGTGTTGCCCCTAGGCCTATTTTTCCCTATTGCATTCTATTGTGTTCTACACTGTTTGCACTACTTTTCTAACTGTTTACTTACCTGATTTGGTTTGTTTGTGTATATTTTGTGTATATTACTTACCTCCTAAGGTAGTATATCCTTTGAGATACATTTGGCATATTGTCACTAAAATAAAGCACCCTTTATTTTTAGTAACTCTGAGGATTGTGTTTTCTTATGATATAGTGCTAAGTGATATAAGTGGTATAGTAGGAGCTTTGCATGTCTCCTAGTTCAGCCTAAGCTGCTCTGCTATAGCTACCATCTAACAGCCTAAGCTGCTAGAACATGTCTAATCTACTAATAAGGGATAACTGGACCTGGCACAAGGTGTAAGTACCACAAGGTACCCAGTATAAGCCAGGCCAGCCTCCTACATTGGTAGTGCTACGGTGGGATAGGTACTTGTAACTGCTTTACCACTTTGTCATTTGTGCTTTTCATAAGAAAAACATATACCAAATACTTCAAGATATACACATTGAACTAAACAGTTTAACTTTCCTTCTCTAAAACTTTCTACAAAGTTTTTGAAAGGTTTCTGAAAACTTTTAAAAGTTTTCAAAAGTTTGAAAACGTTTTTTTTTTCTGTTCTTTCAAAAGTTTCAAAAACTTTTTTCTCTCTCTGTCCTAAACCTTTTCTGTCATGTCTGCAGTAGAGCTTACTCCCACAGTTGTCAAGGCAACCTATGGGAATCTAAACTTTAAAAGTTTGAGGGGTCTCTGCATTAAAAGAGGTTTAGCAATTGGAAAGAATCCTACCAAAGATCATCTCCTCAGCCTTCTCCTAGAAAGTGACCAGAACCAGTCTGGCCCATCGCAGGATCAGGAGGTAGAGGAGGGGGGTACCCAGTCAGACTCAGAGGAGTCCCCTGAGGTTTCTGGGGAGGGTTCTTCCAAGGACCTGCCAGCTAACAGGCCACCCAGTGACACTGGTAGTGGGAGGGGGTCACACACTAGTAGAGCACCTTTCACTCCTGAAGGCCAGG
Organism: Pleurodeles waltl; assembly: GCF_031143425.1. NCBI lineage: Eukaryota > Metazoa > Chordata > Amphibia > Caudata > Salamandridae > Pleurodeles > Pleurodeles waltl. Next base: position 494,671,640 of record NC_090444.1, read on the forward strand.
TTACTAGGGTCCATCAAGTTAGGGACAGGTCCAACTTTGCCAATTCCCACATTTCTCCTGTGTCTCACAATTCCTAAGCCTCCCACCCTGAGGATAACTTAATGGAAAGAGAACTCAGAAAGCTGAGGTTGGAAGAGGCAAGGCTAAAGCTTAAACAGCAGCAGCTGGCCTTAGACCGGTAATAATGGATTCCTGGATCTGAAGACAAGTGGAAAGAGGAGACTAAGGGCCATATTTATACTTTTTGACGCAAAACTGCGAGCCCACAGGTCCCTTAACGCCCGCCCTGACCCTGGCGTTAAAAAGAGGCGCAAATGCGGGGTTTTTTGCCCCGCCCACTCCCGGGCGTCATTTTTGCCCGGGAGTATAAATACCACGCACATGCCTGGGAGTCATTTTTTAAGACGGGAACGCCTACCTTGCATCTCATTAACGCAAGGAAGGTGTTCACGCCAAAAAATGACGCTAACTCCATGAACTTTGGCGTTAGACGCGTCTAACGCCAAAGTATAAATATGGAGTTAGTTTTGCGTCGAATTTGCGTAAAAAAAAACGACACATATTTGGCGCAAACGGAGTATAAATATGCCCCTAAGGGTCTCATTACAACCCTGGCAGTCAAAGACCGCCAGGGTTGTATTGGCGATTGTACCGCCAACTAGCTGGCGGTACAATTTGCCGCATTATGACCACAGCAGTAGCGCCGCCGTCGCACCGCCGGGCCCGGCGGTTTCCCACCATCGTTGTCCCGGGAGTTATAATCCGCTAATGACAGCAGACAGTGAAAAGCGCGATGGGTGAAGCTGCACCCCTCACACGGCCACAACACCGCCGGCTCCATTAGGAGCCGGCTCCAATGTTACGGCCGACTTCCCCGCCGGCCAAGCGGGGATATTGTAATGCGGCCGGTGGAATTGTGCCGCATAGGCGGCCGCTCGGCGGTCCAACCTTGGTGGGTGGACTCCGCCGCCTGCCAAGGTTGTAATGAGGACCTAAGTACAGAAGTGGAAGAAGATTCCAGGAAGAACAGGAGCCCCTGCTAACCTAGATGAAGGCGCAAAAGTGGATTCTCCGGTCAGAAGAAAAGTACAGAAGAGCACCAAAGAAGATGGCTGTGGGTTCCTGCTTAGTGCAGGTGATGTCCTACGTTGAGTTGTTGGATGCAGGCTGTTTGCGTTGCTGGATTCCGCCAACAAGCCTTGGTTCAAGCAAGTATGTGATTTGTTTGAAAAAGGATCTACCTGGACCCCGGAGAGACCTAGAGGTCTCAACTCAGATTAAGGAGACACAGGGGGCTCTCAGCACTTCACAGAGCCCTCAGAAGACCAGGCAGCACCCAGAACATAGGGGCAAAGAATATGCACAGTGCAGTCATCGCAGCACTATACTGGAAGGTCCCACATCTCCTGAGAACAACTCTGGGAGCTGTGCATCGCAGGATGGAGTGCTGGGGTCCTGAGCTACGCTGTGCATGAAGGATTCTTGGAAGAAGTGCACAGAAGCCCAAGGAGCTGCAAAAGACACAGTTCACAGGGGTAATGTTGCAGCATGGGGAGGCAAGCTTTTACCTCCACCAAATTTGGACAGCTGGACCTTTGAACAGTCTGGGTCACTTGGGTCTATCACCTGTGTTCCAAGGAGCACACTCGTCCTCAGGAGAGGAGTCCCAGAGTACTGGTTGTTGTTGCAGAAGGGTTCCTGCAGAAGCAAGGGAAGTGACTCCGTCATGCCACTGGAGATTCCTTTGGTTCTTCTGGTAAAGGGTGAAGACAGGCATCCTCAGAGTGGGAATACCTTGGAAACTGTTGCAAAAGCTGGCTGGAGCTGAAGATGCAGGTCACAAGAGTCAGCTTGGATACTTTGTTGCAGTTACAGCGGTTCCTGGAGCAGTCTGCAGTTGATCCAATGGTCAGAAGCTGAAGCAGAGGATGCAGAGGAGTCCTGAAGGAATCTTGCAAACCAAGTCTGAGGAAGCACCCAGAGGAGAAATCCTAAATAGAACTGAGAGGAGGATTGGCTACCTACCCAGGTATGCACCTATCAGGGGGGGTTTGTGACGTTTCCTGCTGGCACTAGCCACTCAGAGGTCTCTAGAGGGTCCTCACATGTTGGAATCCAAGATGGCTAACGCCAGGGACAATCTGGAGGAGCTCTGGGGACCACCCCTGGGGAGGTGATGGACAGGGAGTGGTCAATCCCCTTCCTTTATCCAGTTTTGTGCCAGAGCAGGGACTGGGGGTCCCTGAACTGGTGTAGACTGGATTATGCAAGGAGGGCACCATTTGTGCCCTTCAAAGCATTTCCAGAGGCTCTGGGAGGCCACCCCTCCCAAGCTGGTAACACCTATTTCCAAAGGGAGAGGGTTTAACACCCTCCTCCCAAAGGAAATGCATTGTTCTGCCTTCCTGGGATTGAGCTGCTCAGTCCCCAGGAGTGCAGAAACCTGCCTGTGAGGTGTCAGTAGCTGGGCCCGCAGTGGAAACCTCAGAGAGCTGATTTGGCAGTACTTGGGGTCCATGGTGGAGCCCCCAAGGCGCATGAGATTGGCCCCCCCAATATCAGATTGATCTGGATTGGGGGGAGAATTCCATGATCTTAGACACCTCACATGGTCATATTCATAGTTACCATTGTGAAGCTACATATATGTATTCACATATATGTAGTGCACACTTATAATGTTGTCCCCGCACTCACGAAGTCCGGGGAATTGGCCCTGGACAAAGTTCAGACACCTTTACTAGTGCAAGGGTGCCCTTACACACAGTAACTTTGCACCTAGCCTTCAGTAAATGAAGGTCAGACTTTTAGGTGACTTATAAGTTACCTTAGTGCAATGAAAATGGCTGTGAAATAGTGTGTGCACTATTTGACTCAGGTTGCAGTGGCAGTCCTGATGAAAGGCTTGTATAAGCTCCTTAGGTGTGTCGAAAAGAAATGCTGCAGCCCATAAGGATGTCCTCGAACCCCAATGCCCTGGGTACCTAGTTATCACATACTAGGGACTTATAAGGAGGGCCCAGCTTGCCAATCAGAATTGGAATTTGGAGTCACTAAAGTGTAGTGACAAATTTGGTAAGTAGAGAGAGCATAAGCAATGGAGTTCTGGTTAGCAGAACTTCAGTGACACAGTAAAGCATACTGACAACATACATAGGCCACAAACTATGAGCACTGGGGTCCTGGCTAGCAGGATCCCAGTGAGACAGGGAAAACACACTGACAAACAGGCAGAAATTGGGGGTAACATACCAAGAAAGATCGCACTTTCCTACAGGCAGTGCTTAAGATCTGCATCACTAATTGTGTTAATCATCTATATATTGCTTCTAGCTAATTATATAGTGTGAGTACGTCAGCTATTTGCATATCCTGCACATTGGTATGTGGTATGCATGTGGCAAATGTTGATCACGTTGGTTCATCATTACTTAAAGGGCCAAATCTAACAGGTTGTTTTGCATGTGGGAGGGCACCGTTGAACCAATTATGGTGTTCTTGATAATCTAGAGGTCTTTCTAAGTATTGGTATGCTCCGTAATGACGTGGGACATTTGCAATTGTGTATGTGTGAAATGTATTTGATTCTGCATTTACTTCAGGAAAGGTGACCCAAGAATAAAATATTTCTGTTCTGCATGCATTGTGCGCTTTTACAGCAAAAGTAACATCCTCGCCCTCATTTGTTCAGCCATTAGCTAAAAGAAACTGTGTGACTGGTTGTCTGCAGTTTTCTCGGATCTTTACTGGTTGTGCCATGTTAAACAGTAGATATCAGAGGCGGGAACATCAATGGGGGAAATCCTTTGATGGTTCAAGCTTGAACAACCTACAGTCTACAAAGGTATTCCCTGCTTAGCTGAGGAGGATTTTCCCTAAGACCTTGGACGTCTCCGTATAGTGGTACTTTGAGTATCTTTAGCATGTGTGAGACAGAGATAGTCAGGAGACCTGTATAATCAGTGTATAAGCCATTATTGGCGGTGCCATGTTGTGTGACTCTTGTGATTCCACAAGAATGCTGGACATTGGGTGGCAGCACTACCGCTTGTGGTTGACTCAGTCTCTCCCACATCAGTTTAGCAACTGTTGGCCCAACCCTACAGGCTTGCTAGTAGTACTGCATCCAGACACAAAGGGTAAAGGTGATTTGTGGCAGTCTAGCACACAGCACTCTAGTGACTTCTCAGGGGAGTCTCAGTGAAAAAATCATAGGCCCTCATTATGAACTTGGCGGTAATCACCACTTACGGCCGTGCCAACGGTGAACAGAAGACCGTCAGTGGCAGTGGACTGCACATTGCCGAATAATGATGTCAAAAAGACAAACCTCCAAAAATCCTGCAAGCTCCACCCACTGCCAGGGCCAGCGACAGCAGAAAGACAGTACACACCACCCTGCCACTGCCATGCAAACAAATTATCCCCCCCACCAAATAATGATGCACAAATCAGCTTGGCAGACAGTGAATGCCGAACGACCATTGGTGGTACGGACTGCCACGGCCAGCAATGGCACTAACAATCAAAAAATGCACACATTGGCAAGTTTGAAACCCACACACCTGACACACATTCACAACACTATAAAACACTAACATATACACCCCACAATCCTTTGCAACACTAATAGCACGATAGGTATTGACAACACAACACGCATACACTGAACTTAACATCACACAAGTCACACACACAACCACACAACAGCACCCTCACCAATACACCTACAACACACCACCCACAACACATACCATGGCACCCCCTAAGCACCCCCGCTTCACTGGCAGGGAGTTAAGAACCATGGTAGACAAAATACTCAGGGTCGAACCACAACTATTCGGGGCACAGGTGCAGCAGACACCCGTGGCCAGGAAGATGGAGCTATGGCAGAGGATAGTCAACAAGGTCAACGCAGTGGGAAACCATCCACACACAAGGGACGACATCCAGAAGAGATGGAATGACCTTTGTGGGAAGACTGGTGGTGGTCTCCCTCTCCCCGAATACACCAATTGGGAGGAGAAGGTCCTGGCTATCTTGCACCCCGAGGGCCTCACCTGACTCACTGGAGGACTGGACTTGGGTAAGTCAATGACAATATCTTATTCACCACACCTGTAATGCATGTTTCACCCCATCCCCACACTACCACCAGGACCCCATCCACTACCCAATCCACAACACCCACATCCAAGTTCCCTGCATGTCCAGAATCCCACAAACAAATCTCCATCCAGCCCCCTGTGCACAGTCACCAACCCCTGCATGGAATCACAGTGGCACTACAGCACCTACAATGCACCTCCACCCCCCCACAAAAAATGCAACAAAATGTACACGAAGGGACCTTGCATGCCACTACAGGGGAATATAAGCATAAAGTAGTGCAGACCAGTGCAGCGATTGCCGAAAAAGTACAGGACACCCACATGTCTATTCTCTCACACTCTCATACACAGGCACCACAAACCCATGCCACCTAGATTGAGACATCAAGGCGTGCCAGCCCTCCTCCTGAAGATAGAGGGATGTCTGGACACAGAGGAAATCCCTGGCCCATCACACAGTCCTGGACTGTCACCCTCCAGAAGCCCCACCCAGGATACCACTGACACCCCTACCACTAAGCCACCATCAGCAGCTCTGGCCAAATGACGCACACTGGTGTCTCCTGACCACGGACTGGCTACCCACATGTACAGAGGGCAGAGTCTCCACCCACCAACAGGCAGGATGATAAAGGGCCAACTGCAAGTGGGACTGTCAGACCTGTGCAGGGGACACAGGGGCTAGGGCCAGTGGGAGGGCATCAGTGGCCCGGGAGGTGACCAAAGGATGGATGCAGCAGTCCAGAAGGTGATATCTGATGTCCTGGGAGCATACCGCCATACCCAGGACAGGATGGGCCAGATCCTGGCCACCTTGGAGCAGAATCAGAGACTGCAGATAGCACACCACCAGGAGGCCATGGAGCAATGGAAACTGTTCAATGCCACCATGGCCTCCATTACAGGGATGCTACAACACCAGTACCAAAGCCGGCCTGAGTCCTCCACTCACCTGCAAGCCCCTAGCACTAGCCAGGACACTGCCCTGCCATTTACATCTGCAGCATCCACTGGACTGTTGGCACTGCCAGAAGACACACAGGAAACCAGCACCACTACCCCTACAGCTCAGCTGCACCTTCGCAAACGTGCCTTCAGGCCCAGATATGCCACTGAAACACCAGCCAAGACCAAGCCCAGTGCCAGGAAGTGACTCTGCCCTGAACTGTCTCCCTTGTGTGCCACTGAGCTACCTTGTTGACTGCCATAACACCATCTTCCAATGGCCACATGGACTATACCCCAGTACAGCCAACAGCTGAGCATATGTACCTGAGTATGTTTTTCACCATGTGCCCACTCCATTTCACTGTCCCAACACTTATGTATATAATGACATTGAATAAATACATCTATGCACTTTAATCATATGTCCCTCATCAATATGAGATATCAATTGTGATTGTGTATGCATTAGCCAGTTACTATCATAATCACACTTTTATTGCAGGAGGGGATCCAACGCACCGTAGTGTCTGAAGTATGTCCCTGGCACATGCCACTTCAGTCATCATTTAGCATTATCACTGACAAAAGACACCACAGTACTTATTACATGAGACAGACGGTAACTATGCAGTGAAAACAGCAGCATCATTGAACAGTACCTTTGAGTCACTTGAAGTATAGCCAAATTAGCTGGGTCTTGAAGTCGAAATCATCCCCCTCTTCTTCCTCACCATCCCCTCTCTAAGGTTACAGGGCTGGTTGAACAGCAGCCTCCTCTTCCAGAAGTGGGATAGAATTCCTCACAGCCAAGTTGTGCAGCAAGCAGCAGGCCACCACTATCTTACACGCCTTGACAGTGACATAGCACAGGCATCCCCCAGAGAGATGGAGACAATTAAATCTTGCCTTCACGAGTCCTATAGTGTGCTCTATCACCCTCCTAGTACGTCCATGGGCCTCATAATAATTCCTCTCTGCATCTGTCCTGGGATTCCTCACAGGTGTCAGGAGCCATTGCAAGTTAGGGTAGCCAGAATCACCTGCAAAGGTGGGCAAAAGAGGACTTGAACAAACTGCCTTTACTTGCAAACAGCCTGCCTGTCAGCTATGTCACTAATCCAGTGTCATACACACTCACCAATGAGCCAACCTCTGTTCCCTTGTAGTTGTTCCATCATGTGTGGCACACTGCTGTTTCTCAGGACAATAGAATAATGGACTGATCCATGGACTGATCCTGGGGACCTGGCATTCACATGTGATATGTACTGATCAGCAGTACACACCAATTGTACATTCACGGAGTGATAGTTCTTACAATTCCTATACAACTGTTCATTCACTCTTGGGGGTATGAGAGCTATGTGGGTTCCATCAATAGCACCTACCACATGGGGGGATATTAGTGAAGGCATAGAATCCAGATTTGATGGCGGGAAGTTTCTGGGGAAACTGGACATAAGTTTGCAAGTGGTGAACGAAGGCATCCAGGGATTTGGACAGGATGAGGCTGAAGATTGGCTGTGAGACTCCTACAGCCATGCCCACCATCACTTGAAATCAGCCTGTGGCTAAAACATGGAGCACAGATAGCACTTGCACAGTTGTAGGGATAGCATGCTGATTCCAATTGGCCAGCTTCAGAACAAGATCCATTAATGCACAGAGGTAATTGATTGCAGCTCTATCAAGTCGGTAGGTGATAATGATGTGACGTTCCTCCACAGTGTCAAGATCTACCAGGGGTTTGTAAACAGATGGGTCCCTCCCTCGCCACATGGGTCTGTACCTATGGGAAGGAAAGAACACATTCTGAGTGCTAACATACACTTGCATAACATGATGTCCCTGTACTTTTCAAAATGCATCACATAGGTAATGCACACAAAAGAAAAGAATGAGGTACACCATCAGGCAAATGTGTGTTGAGGTTTCTTCATCATAACGGTATCACAGTGTGGACACACTTTCAACCATGGGTACATGTGAGGATCATAGAATCATGTCAGCAAGCTACGAAGGGGAAAGAGAATGGGGCCACGGATGAGGCCCCCGCCAGGCTGTGGAGACGTGGTGGAAGCAAAATTGTAGCCTCCTGCCATCCAGGTATGATAGAGTGGAAGTGACTTCATTCCGCTGGCATTAGTTGTCATGGTGGAAGGCGGTGTTCACCCCTGTGCACCTGATCATTGGATTACATGCTGTCAATGGGGAACCTGGGCCAATCATGATCATCGGAGGTGGTGACGGAGCACACCGCTGCTGTACCCACGTCATGTTGTCAGACTCTTGAGACTTGACTCCAGAATCACGTGAAGGGTAGTACTCCACTGCGTGTGCTGCTGTGTCCTGACTCTGGTCCCTGAGACTGCGCATGTCACAGGGAAACGGACCCCTGCTTTCACTGTGAAGGAGCTTCTGAAGCTGGTGGACGGCGTCCTACCCCTGTATGCAAAATTGTATGGGCAACCAGAGGAGCAGGTGAGTGGCTATCTGTCATTCGTAGATGTGTGTGATTGTGGCGGATGCTTGTATACATGTGTATTCAATGTGTGACTGCCCAGCCGTAGTTTGTCTGCCATGTTCTGCCTGTAATTTGTTAAAATGCATGTCAACAATGGCCATTCAATATGGAAAGGCATGGCATTTGTATACGGGGCACCCATAATGACGTCTGTTTCTTTACTCTATGGGTTTCATGCAGGTCAGCACCCATCAAAAGAAAGGCCTGCGGCAAGCCATCGCCAAGGAAGAGAGGACCCTGGGGGTTTAGAACTGGCGGAGCACCCACTGCAGGAAGCGGTAGGAGGGCCTGAGGCACTGGGCCAGGAAGACTGGAGAGGCCCAGCTGGAGAAGGCCTCCCAAAGAGGAAGGGTTGCCCGTCAGACCCTGACCTGCCTAATGGTCCACATTCTGGCAGTGGCCTATCCGGATTTTGATGGGCACTTGAAGGCAGCACAGCAGCCACAAGGGGGTGAGTACCAACACAGTTGAGATACCACTTTGATGGTTGAATTTAGGTGCTATGTGAAGTATGCATTGTAGTTCCAGGCACCTAGACAGATGTGTCCCTGCAGTCCTGCCCCCCTCCAAGTCCTTGGGATGATGTAAGAGCTAGTTGTGGCAGGCTCTATAGGCCTATGAGGGGTCCCCTTTCTGTCATCTGGTATTCATTGTGGCCTTATGGACTTGTAAGTGCATTGGCTTGGCATGGTCTCTCATGGGTGAACTTCACATAGTGTATCAGGGTCGTGCTTCTTGAGGTTTATTTGGTGTTTTCTGGGTTCATGCCCTCTAGTCAGTTATAACATTTATAACATATGTTGTTTCCGCTGAGGGTACGTGCCTGACCTGGGTGGGAGTGTGTGTGACCCAAAATGTATATATATTCAGGATTTGACATAGTCCTTTCTTGTTTTGTTTCCCCACCCCTGTGCTCTTGTGTCCTTTGTGAACATCAGCATCATCTGGTGAGGGAGCTGGGGGACCGGTGAGTGGGGATGCAGCAGCCCATGGTTCCAAGGAGGCAGAGTCGACCGACACCAAGGGGACCAGTGGGTTGGTTGGCAAGGGGAGTACCACGGGGGAGACAAACTACCACTGGAGGTAGTGACTCTGATACCTCCTCCGATGGGAGCTCCCAGGTGGTGGCTGACCCTACTGGGCCCAAACATTCTTCGTCATCCTCCACCACCCCCCATGCCATCACCGCCCTCCCAGTTGCTCCCCACCGAGTTGCCTCTGCCCACTCACCCAGGAGGGTGGGCGCCTCCTTTGCCCCAGGCACCACAGACCGTGTGTCTCCTCCTACAGGCAAGCACATGGCTCCACCACGACTGCGAATGACCATGCAGTGCAGCCGACAAGCCTGGGACCCTGCCCCAGTCCTCCCTGCTGCCCTCATGGAGGAGGCTATTGACCTCCTGAGAACCATCTCTGTAGGGCAGACAACCATCATGAATGCCATCCAGAGGCTAGTATTGCAGATGCAGCAATGCAATTCATACCTGGAAGGCATTCACGTTGCCATATCTGGCCTACAGAGATCTTTCCAGGCCACCTCCTTGACGGCAGCCAGTGTCCCTGGTCTTTCTGTCCCCCCTCCCACTACTTCTACCCCTTCCAGCACCCCACTCCCTTCACCCATCCCAACCACACATACAGACAGCCATGCACACAGATCAACACTCAAGAAGCACACAGACAAACACAAGCACCACACTTGCCACCACAGGCAGGCACACACCCAACATACCAAAACACACATAACAACATCCACTTCCCCTAGTGTGTCAACCTCCCCCGCCACCCTGTCTGTCACCTCAACATGCACACCCACATGCACTGCACTCTCAGTCACTGCTGCTGCCCCCATTCATGCGGTCACCAGAACATCTGACATCCAGACATGCACCCCTGACAGCACACCTGCACTCACCACTACTACATTAACAGACACTTGTAGCACCTTCACCAGACCTGCAGACACCCAGAAACATCCACTTCCCCTAATGTGTCAACCTCCCCGCCACCCTGTCTGTCACCTCACCATGCACACCCACATGCACTGCACTCTCAGTCACAGCTGCTGCCCCCATTCATGCAGTCACCAGAACATCTGACATCCAGACATGCACCCCTGACAGCACACCTGCACTCACCACTAATACAATAACAGACACTTGTAGCACACTCACCAGACCTGCAGACACCCAGACAACATCCATCTACACTGGCAGCCTGTCTTCTCCCACTGTGTCCACCTCCCATTCTCCCAAAACACTCAAACATTCTCACACATCAGCATACTATACAGGCACCTGCATCCACATCCGGCACACCTACACCTGGTGTGAGCACTCCCACAACCTCCTCTACCAGAACTGCATCCAAATTCCCTCCAACTGAACCTAAGAAGCTTTTCCTATCCTGTGTTGACCTGTTTGAACCCACTGGCCCACCCTCTCTTGTCCCTGAATGTGCCCATGTCCTTGCCCAGTCAAATCCTACCTCGTCTAAGTCTGCCCCAGTCCGCCCTTCCTATTCCTGTGCCCCTTCCCCATGGAGGAAGAGGTCCTGTGTTGCCTCAGGTCCCTCTGCCACCCCGATCCAGGTCCACTCCCCTCCTTCCAAGGGCAAACCCAAATCCCCTCCACCTCCTAAACCTAAGCCCAAGATCTACCCTTTCAGACCTAAGTCCCCACCCCGCCACCCCCTGCCCCTGTTCCCTGAGATGCCTGGCTGCCCCATTGATGCCCCTTTCCAGTGGAACACCCTCTACACACATGGGAGACAAGTTCAGGCCAAATGGCCCTTCAGGGACTTAAGGATGGACTGGCCAATGGCCTTATTTGGACATTAGTTCTGTCATGTAAAATACATTTTAAGTGCCCAGCAGTGCTGTTGGCACAATATTGTGATGTTGTTCAGCTTTTCACTGTAGGGGTGTGGTGTGCACATGTGTGTACATTGGTACAGGTCTTTGTTGGCTTGTGGATCCCCTCTAACTACTCTTGGCCCACATGGTGTTTATATCAGTAAACATCTTTGTTCTACAAAGTAGGCCTGATTTGAACATGTGTCCAAGAATTAGATTGTTTACGTAGTCTTGAGATACCAATAGCAAACATTATCTTGTGCCGCTCTCATTCTGTACTTGAAAACTTTGATGCAAGGAACACAATGAGAAATGTCATACATAACAATGATAGTAACACTTTCCCTAAATGAAGATTGATTATGAAAATAAAAATCACAGCTGCAAGCAGCCTATTTAAAAATGACTCAAATTATTAAAAGGAAACAGAGAATGCTATCTAGGTAAAGGGTACAGGCCACAGGCCTTAACTAATCTCAAATATATGTGCCAGAAGAAGTCTAAAATAGACCCACGACACACCCTTGTCTCAGCAGAAATAACTCACCTCTGAGGTATGCACTAGGTAGCCATCAAGCTTGGTGCTTTGGCCTTAAGTAATCACAAAATGTCCTTTTAAGTTTTAGAAACTGACTCATGCACTTGCAGACCTCTAAGCCAAACACTACATAGAGTATGCCAATCATAGAGGAACAGATATACATGTTTCGAAAGCATAGATACTCTGCCTCACCCAGTCACAGAGTGACAAAGAGACTTCTACATTCACTCATATACTCAGAAAGTACTTGTTTACGCAGCAGTATCAAATACAATTGGAGACAAAGACACATACCACTGTATTCTCTAACACAGGCACTGATCTATTCATTCAGCTACTTACATATACAATTAGAGAGCCATAGAGGTACAAGGAAAGTCAGTCACATACCCGCACATTTACTAAAACATCTCATGGCACCATTATTGGTGGACTCCTACATTCACTTAGACCTATAGGCAAGTAGTGACACAATCTTGTTATGTATGCATACAAAGACTGCTTTAGTCCTGGGTGAGGCCTACTAATGCAGAGCCCACATGTGTACTCTCACTCTCCACTCAAGTTAGACTGCCCTTTGTCAAGTCTTAAATCTGCATTTTAGTAGATATAACTCACCTCTGAGGTATGCTGTAGATATGCCTTTGAGGTTGGTTCTTTGTACTTAAGTCACTGAAAGATGTCCTTTTTTGTTTTAGAAAATACTCATGTACTTGCAGACTCCTGAGGAAAGCGTTAAAACAGTATACCACTCATAAAGGAACAAACAGACATTTTTCCAAAACATAGATCCTCTGTCTCACCCAGTCACTGAGCGACACAGAGACTTCTACACTCACTCACATGCTTAGATAGTACTTGTGTGTGCAGCAGTATCAAATGCAATTGGAGACACAGCCACATACCCCTGTATTCTCCAACACAGGAATTCCTCCAGCTAATTACACGCCTGTTTAGAAAGCCATTACAGGTACTAAAACAGAGAGTCATATACTGGCACCTTTAGTAAAATATCTTATTGCACTATTATAGTTGGACTTTACAGTTACTGAGAGATATAAGCAAGTAGCAACATAATCTTGTTATGTATGCAGACAAATACTGCTTAATCACTGCCCACTCAAGTTGGTCTCTAAAAACTCTTTGTCAAGTCTTAAACTCCATATTGTAGTAGAAGTAACTCACCTCTGAGATATGCAGTAGGTATGCCGTCAAGCATGGTGCTTTGTCCTTAAGTGATTGAGAAATATTCACCAAGAGCCATAGAGATACTAAAACAGACAGTAACATGCCCGCATATTTAATAAAGCATCCCTTGGCACTACTTTGGGAGACTCCTATATTCACCCAGATATATGGGCAAGTAGTGACACAATATTGTCATCAATGCAGACAAGTACTGCTTTAATCATGGGTGAGGCATACTAGTGCAGAGCCTGTGTTTGTACTCTCACGGGCCACTCAAGTTGGTCTCTAAATGCCCTTTGTCAAGTCTTAAACCTATGTTTTAGTAGAAATAGCTCACCTCTGAGGTATGCTGTAGGTATGTTATCAAGGTTGATGCATTGTCCTTAAGTGATTGAGTGACGTCCTTTTCTCAGTTTTAGAAACTTACTCAGCAATCTCAAACTCCAGGGCAAGCAAGATATAGAGTATACCACTCCAAAAGGAACTATCATACATGTTTCCAGAGCCTAGATCCTCTGACCCACCAGAGTGAAACAGAGACTTCTACATTCACTCACATACTGAGAAAGTACTTGTGTATGCAGCAGTATCAAATACAATCAGAGACACAGCCAGATACTCCTCTGTTCCCTAACACAGGCACTGAGGCATTTGTTCAGCCACTTACACACCTATTTAGAAAGCCATAGAGGTACTAAAACAAAGAGTCACATACTGGCACATCTACTGAAGCATCATATGGCAGTTCTCTAGGTAGGCTCCTACATTTAGTGAGAAATGTAGGCAAGTAGTGACATAATCTTGTTATGTATGCAGACAAAAAACACTTTAATCATGGGTGATGCCTACTACTGCAAAGCCTGTGTGCACTCTCACTGCCAACTCAAGTTGGTCTCTAAAAGCCCTTTGCCAAGTCTTAAACCCATGTTTTAATAGAAATAGCTCACCTCTGAGATATGCTGTAGGTATGTCACCACGCATTGTGATTTGTCCTTCAGTGATTGAGAGCTGTCCATTTCAATTTTAGAAATTTACTTGTGCACTTGCAGACCCCTAAGCCAAGAACTACATAGAGTATACCACTCATAAAGGAATTAACATACATTTCCATAGCATAGATCCTGTCTTACCCAGTCAGAGAGCAACATAGAGACTTCGACATTCACTTAGACACTCAGAAGGTACTTGTGTATGCAGCAGTCTCAAATGTAGTTCAAGAAATACCACCATACCCCTCTTTTCCCTAACACAGGCACTGAGGTATTTGTTCAGCCACTTACATCCACATTTAGAGAGACATAGAGGTATTAAAACTGACAGTCACATATCAGCAGATTTACAAAGACATTTCATGGCACAACTATAGGTGGACTCCTACATTCACTCAGATATATAGGCAAATAGTGACACAAGCTCATCATCCATGCAGAGAGTCATTTAAACATGGATCAGGCCTACTAGTGCAGATGCTGTGCACTCTCACTGCCCACTCCTGTTGGCTTCTAAAAGCCCTTTATCAAGTCTTAAACCCATGTTTTAGTACTAATAACTCACCTCTGAGATAAGGTACAGGTATGCCATCAAGTACGGTGGTTTGTGCTTAAACGACTGAGAGATTTTCCTTTTCAGTTTTGGAAACTTACTCATGCAGTTTCAGATCCCCAAGCCAAGCACTACATAGAGTGTACTACTCATAAAGGATCTAACATACAGGTTTTCAAAGTATAGACCCTCTGTCTCAGCCAGTCACAGCGCAACACTGAGTCTGCTACTTACACTCACATTTTCAAAAACTACATATGTATGCAAGAGTATCAAAATGCAATTGCAGACACACACACACAAACCTATATTCCCTAACTCAGGCACTAAGCTATTACTTCAGTCACTTACATAGACATTTAGAGAGTTATAGAAGTAGTGCAACAGACAGTTATACACTGGCAGCATTTACTTAATCAGCTGGACTCATAGACTCATGTAGATAGGTAGCCACGTTTTGACACACCCTATTCATCCAATGACACAGAGAAAGACATAGAAACATAAACCTAACAATTAATAGAATTGTACCTATATTATGATAAGACAACTGTTTAAGTTAATAGTTAAATTCAAATATGTAATCTGATAGTACATAAAGAAAAAAAAAATCAACTTTTTTGTTTCTTTCCAGACATCAATTTGTACTTAACTATGCACTACTCAATGCCATCAAAAAGTCAGAGAAGAAAGACGTAGAGACAACAATACCATCTCCTCATAATTGAGAAATAAAAGGTCAAAATGGAGAAAATAGTAGTGAAAGAGAAAAAAGCTGCTGGTAACAGAACAACGACATTTGGAAAGACCGAAAAATGAACTACATACAAATCACATTTTGAGATCAACTAAGAAAGAAGTAAACATACGTGATATGACAAGTAAAGAATCCTACAATGAAACCCAAAGTTTAACCAGAAGGCATCAGCAGTTTAAGGAAATCAGAGTTAGAATGTTCCATAGCAGAGTAATTCAGAATCTAGTAGAACTGTGGAGTAGTATAAAAGGAGGAAAGAAACTCACACAAGAAGAAAGTGTTGAGGGTGTAGTCGATAAGGCCTTTGCTCTCAAAAGGAAGCTATTTATTTTTATTCTAAATAGAATTAAAACAATAGATAAGTATGAGTATGAAGAGAAAATGCCAAAAGAAAATACGTTTTCAGTGGTGAATTGAGACATACTTCTAGTACAGAGCCTTTCTTTAATGAAGAAAGCTAATTGCAAGAGAAGACATTAGTGCATGCAGTTGATGAATATGGACAATGTAATGGGTACCCCCTGGTAGCTTGGCACGAACAGTCAGGCCTATCCCAGAGGCAATGTATATAGCGATTGCACAACACACAGGTGACACACTTTCCCCACAACAAAGGAAACACAGCACCAAGTTATATAAAAATAAACTGTATTGTACACAACCTCATTAGACCAAACACGTCAGTAATACCCTGCTACCCAAACTGTTGTCAGAACATTACACAGTAGTAATACTCTGCAAAAGCCAGCAGTAGTCACATACAACACATAGGTTAATGGTTATCCTGCAACATAAGCAGTAGTCATGTAAACATTGCCAAAATAAGGCACATCATAATATACATCTCATCATAAATGCCCATGAAAGGAACATCAGAAAACACATCACAAGTCATGAAAACATATCTCCAAAAATGCATGTGATAATAAACATGTTACCATCAGTGCACATGTCCTCATAAACATATAATACCCTAAAATGCCAGGACATTGTCATAAATGCACCATCAAGACTGCACATATCATGGAAGTACAATCATGTCACCAGTGGTACCAAGACCTTGTTGTGAATGCACCCTCACCAACGCACATAACTCAGGACAGCGACTCATGCCCTCCTGATCACCTGCAATCACGAATAAGGAGGTAACCACCCATAGTTCCTCCTGTGCACAAGTCACTGCACCACCAAACTTCTAAGCCAGGGTGAGCTCAGTTCTCTCGGGAGCTCTCCCTTTCTCAGACTACTCCAAGAAGGAAAAAAGGGATGGGGCACAGGCGGCTGGGCCAGTGTGGGACCTCCATCGATTTTCCCCTCCTACTCAAGGCAGCCATCGCATCCTGCTTCAGACAACCCCTACCTTGGGGGCAGTTCTTCTCCCCCCCGTAGTCCAGGTCCTCCTTGAAGTGGTGCTGTGAGGAGAGAGAGGGGTGGCTCCAGCCAGCCCTGTCTCCCACCATAGTTGGAGACCGTGTGTCTCCTCCTACAGGCAAGCAACAGGGATCTTCCTGGGCACCCTGAGGTCTCTTTCAAACTAGGCGCCACGTCCGGGATGGCAGGAGCACTCTACCCACACTCTTACCAGAGGCTCCTCCTGGCCTCTCCTATAGTAGTCCTCTAGGACCGAGGCAGTGACTCTTCAGCCAGAAGTACTCCTTGAAGGGCTCCCATGCCCCAGGGGCAAGGCCTAAAGCGCACCTTAGCCGCACTACTGGCTTTGTTCCTTATGATCCACCTGTGTCACAGCCGGGATTTCATACTTCGCTAGATAATTTAAAGCAGCACTCTGCACATGCTGTAAGTAAAGGGAAAAGGCCCAGCTGTCAGCAATTTTCCCCTGCTATGCTCCAGCCTAGGAGCCATCAAAGGTAGCACTATCAGAGCAACCACAACTGCACACTTCCCTCATGGGAAGCAGAGACTGCAGCGCTCAGACAGTGCTGTCAATCAGGGAACAGGGGCCTCAGCACCAAGCCCCTGGCGACAATGAGAGGGAGCACAGGGCCGCAGGACCCAACAAGCAGGCCAGCACAATGGGTTTCAGTCAGTGGCAGTTCCTCCTAATGACCCAGCAGGTCACAGGTCAGCACAACAGCAGCAGTTCAAGACAGTTTCTGGTGATTCCCTCCAGCAGTATCCTGTGTCCAGTTAATAGTCCAAAAGTGTATCTCTTAACATAGAGGAAACCCCTGTACTTATACTCAGTTTTGCACAACATTTCACAAAGAGGGGTAAAAGTGGTTCCAACCAGTTCCAACTGTTTCTAGGAGTTTTCCCTTTCTCCTCCAGCCCAGGCTCTAGACATCAGTTGGGTTTTAGTGAGCCCTTTGTGTAGGCCATGGCACAGCCTTTACAAATGCAGGTGTGCCCCACCACTCCTTCTCTCAACCCAGGAAGACCATTCGATATGCAGATGCACCTCTGAGACACCTCCACTCTCCCTGTGTACACGCTGCCTGAAAGGTATGCACAAAGCCCAGCTGTCACTCTGCCCCAAATGTGGAGTGGAGTCAATCTGCAAAGCATCAGAGTCATACGCACAGAGAAATGCTCACTTTCTAGAAGTGGCATTTCTAGAATAGTAATAAAAAACCAGCAGCATTTCTCACTACCATTACAACCATACCAAACATGCCAATGCAATCCTATGAGAAAGACAGCACTCAAAGCTGCGAGAAACCAATTAGGCTGTTTGTCACTGCCAGGACAGACCATACAACCAGGCACATGTCCTGCCTTCTACATACATACCACCCTGCCAATAGGGCTAGATAGGGCCTTTGTTAGGGGTGAATTACATGTAGTAAAAGGGGAGGTCCAGGCCTGGAAAGTAAATTTAGATGCCAGATCCCTGTGGCAGTAAACTGTGAATGCAGGCCCTGCTCTAGCAGGACTGAGACAGGTTTGTAATGCTACATCTGTGGGTGAAGCAAGCAGTGCTGCAGGCCCACTAGTAGAATTTTATTTACAGGCCCTGGGTTTAGAGATGCCACTGTACAAGGGATTTACAGGTGAATTAAGTGTGCCTATTAAGTGTAAACCAACCAAACCAACTTTAGAAGGGCTGCACATTGTGGTTCTAAAAATTCTGGACCCATGTAATTTACTTTGCCACAGCAGTACGATTTTAGTATCAAAAGACCGATAATGACTAGTACACTAAGCATGAGCATTTTCGCTCAATTCCAGCAGCGTTTTCACCTCGAAATCGCCATTTTCGTCCTGCACTCGTGGCTCCCATTTTATACACGGCAGCCATTTTTAAAAGTTGCCCTCACATAGGCTTATAATACAGTCAGATTTGATTCCAAGGACACGTACACCTTGATTGACTTTTCTCTGACCTGGGCAAGCTGGAACCATTGCCTCAGGCCAAAACTGTTTGGTCAGTCCCTCTCCCAGTGGCCGAATCAGATAGCATCAAGGCACACCAGGCCATAAAACCCTTATTATCGCTCACACATCCTGCCTAATCTTGCTCACACCTGCACCTGCTCTTTTCTTCTTCTTACTTTACGAGGGGGAGGTGCCCGTTTTTATTGGGGGTCCACACTTATCTGATGTAAAATACTAGGCCTTGCCGGGTAATTTATTATGGGTTGGATGACATGAAATATGAGGTTTCATCATGACACTGTTTTTTCCTTTGTAGTGAAAACATGTGAATGACCAACCAAAATGTCAAGAATGTTTGCCTGAAGCTTAAAAAACTGTATATAAGGAAACCTGACTTTGCATTGAAACACAGTCTCCTGAGAACATACAAATCGTGCTGTTGTACTTCTAGGACACTTGTCAATTGGTTGCAGCCAATAAATTTGATCTTTGACTTCACCTAGAAGACTCTGAGTTTCTGTAGTCTGAATCAGGAAAGTACCCGAGGTCTTTGGGTGTACCCTGGCACCGCTGGGTTACCGGATCAGTACCGGTTCTGAAAAACCCAGTACCTCAGTTGGCGCCCAAACGTGGGGCGATACCAGCGGTACCGGTCCAAGCCTGAGGTCCGTGGGGAGCTTCGTGTGAAAATTCTGGAGGAAGGCCGCCACTTCATCGACCCCTGCATGTCGACGTGGTCCGAAAGTCTTTGTTGCGAGGTTCCCCGCTTCCCGACGGCTATGAAGGACTGCTGCCCTGGCTATCGCCCTGATTTGGACCCTTGATTTTTGGTAGAGCGAAACGATAAGACGAGTCTTCTGGTGACGTCATTGATATTTTCAGTTAAGTATAAGTGGAGCGTCTCCCAGTCCTTAGTTGGACACTTGGTTTGGTCCTTAGTTGGACACTTGGTTTGGTCCTTAATTGGACATTTGGTTTGGTATCCCTTTGGGATCACTTTGATTTGGAACTTGCAAGTACCAAAGCCGAAGGACTTGTGTATTCACGAGACTATCGTAAACGATAATCCTTTGAAGTTTAAGCTAGACTAGTGAGCGAAGATGCCTGGTCTTA
The DNA here is from genome assembly GCF_031143425.1 of Pleurodeles waltl. NCBI lineage: Eukaryota > Metazoa > Chordata > Amphibia > Caudata > Salamandridae > Pleurodeles > Pleurodeles waltl. The sequence goes on from NC_090444.1 coordinate 494,691,554, forward strand.
GCAGACTTGGAAATTTGTTTTGTCTTGGTTGTAAAAGGGACTCCCGGTTGGAGGACTCATGTCCGGTTCCTCCGATTGGAACTCCAACCTATGAACTATATGTGAAGCACGGAGTGGGCCCCATCACGTTTAATAAAGTATGGGTCCGCTATTCTTGGAAATAATTGAGAAAAGTTTTTTTTTGTTTTTTTTCTTCTTGTAAATATGACTTACAACTAGGATCTGCAAACGGTTCTGTAAGTAAATTGCGACGGCGCTATTTATGAAAAATGGCTAAAGCGCGCTGTATTATGTGTACTGAGTGTTTTCTGTTTATATCTGAAATGAGCTCAATGTGTGTTTGTGGGTCTTCTTGATGTTTACAGTTTGTTAAGTAAAATGTTGGTAAATTAATATTAAGTAGAAACTTAGAAAAAATCCAGAAATGAACCATGTGATGTGCTCACATAGCTATATGTTGCTCTTTAATTTATAGAATGAGCAATTGTGCACATATACAAAACTGCCGTTAAATGCTTAATAAATTAGAAAACACATTCAATAGATATAAATAGGGCCCCCCCCCCAAAAAAACGAAATTATCTATTTTCAATTCAGCCAGCACTTTCCCAGTTAAACATGGGTGGAATTTTGCATAACCTTCCTTTTAAATGAAAGTGGCGCAAAAATGTGACGCATTTCAAGTTAGGCTTATGCGCTTAGGCTTGTGAGTTAATGTATCCCAAATAATAAACAAGGGATGCAGCTTGCTTTTATATGTGGAATTATCACAAAAAAAAGAATAATTGGGTTTAAAAAAAAAAAAAAAAAAAAAAAAAAATTATTAATTATGGAAAAATTATTAAAAAAATAAGTGCCTTTCAAAATCGTTTTTTAATATTTATAAAGCTTAATACGTATACTATGACCTCCTAACATTAAAATTTAATTTAAGTTATGTTGCACCGCTAAAATGACATTTGTATGTGCAATTTTCCCTTGGCGCAGGAGCAAACAAGCTCATTTCTATAAAGTATAAGTTAATATTTTCAATGGCTGACTCATGGATTGTGTAATAGACATTCTGGTAATGCATATTATGCAAGAAAATTGTAGGATATTGATTTTTTAATGCCTAAAATATCAAAGTCGATTTTGGGCAAAAGCACTGTTTAAACTGCATTTTCTTTCATTCAGAGTACTTTTTAAAGTGTCTCAGGCTTCAGTAAATGCATACATTTAGGTTTGATATATATTTGCAGGTTGTGCCTTCTTATGATTCAATGAGTCAATGTGCCAGTACAAAGGCTTGTTTTAATATCAAGGTTGAAGGTTCTAACTTCAGCTGGGCCTACTGAGACGTTCATTCATTCGAGGTTGATGAAATATGTACCATTGCATGGGATTGCAACAAGCATTTATTCTAACAACTGGTATGTGTGTTATTAAGGTTTGTGAATTATTCACAGTAAATGTAGTTTAATAATCTGGAAATAGAGATAATTTTTTTAGCGCCTAAAAAGGAAAAAATTTTTTTTTTTAAATAGAGTGAATTATTGCAGGTTAGAAGGAAAATAGAAAGGCCTACTGTCTTTGACAGATTCAGAGTGGCAGAAGCTAGGAGAGCTACAGAGGCTGGCTCAAGTCATGCTGCTGAGATGCTATCTTTAGTTTTCCCATAAACAATGGAGGAGGCTGTCATGTTGACACTTGTGACCTTTTAAATTAGGGCCTTGTCTCTGTGAAATGCAGAATGACCCTACGGGCCTCTAAAAGTGGGATTTCTGGTTTCTCCAGAAGAACATCAATACAATTAAAGAACTTAATTCCAAAGGGAAAATATTTAAAAAAAGGGGTTTCTTCGAATGTCCCAACATCATGTTAAATGCTCTGCAGAACTGATACATTTGTGTCTCCGCTCTAAAAAAATAAAATTATGCCTGCTAGTTGCTTTTATTTGACAAAAAACGAAGTGTTGCATTGAGTCTTAGACAGAAAATAAGATACAGCACCTTTTCTCAAATTTTGAAGGCTACATGCCTTAATGAGAACGATTTGCTAATTAAGACTTATTTTTCACAGTGGAAATTGTAGGTGCCAAATTAATATGGAGTGTCAGTGTAACAATTTTTACTTTTAGAAAGGTAAAACTAAGGTGGCTTGATGTTGCGAAGTAACTGACAAGAGGGTAACAGTTAAGTAATGGAAATTTATTTTCATGTATTTGGTCCTATCATGAATTGTTCTTGCTGGTCCTGTATGATAGAAGAGAAACAGTAAAGTTATATTTGACAGCAGATTTCCATTGCCTGGTGATCGACTGTCAAAAGGAGGGTAAGGATTTTAAACCTGACAAATTAAACAGGCCCAAATATTGGGTTTTGGGCCGCAGGTTTACAGTGCATAAAGTACATGACATGGTGTTGTGTGTCACCGCTTATTCACACATGCTATTGTTTTGTCTATGCTTTTTGTGCTTGATACACAGCAAGTATGTCTGATGGCTTGACGTTTTGTGCGTTTTTATTATTTTTTATTTGTTTTTTTTGCATGTTTGTTGCTGCTTTTGATACTATTACAAGCTCCCCTATGTTGTGAGGGGATGGTCATGACGATGCCCATCGCTACGCAACAGTTGGTTGAACTTGTTCTGGTTACTAAATTCCACAGATAATGATATTTCATGCTGTGAACATAAAAGACAACACTTCACCAGTGAATGTCTATTTGGCTATAATGGTATTGAAGGAAAATAAAAAGAGATATACAGGATCAAAGTGTGTCACCTGCAGTTAGTCACGTTACTGCCCCTTCCCTTAAAGGAACAGGCAGCCCTACATTTATGTATCCTTGATTGGACCTAAGGATGAAATTATAGATCTGTGACTCAAGGTGGCCTAATTTCTATATTACATTAGTTAATGATGTTCTGTTTCCTAAGTAGCATATGGCTTTCGTTCCTTAAAAGAAAACCAGGTTTTCATTTTTTCCTGAAGAAGGAACTGAAACATTAGCTAGGAGTACCGTATATGTTGTAGTCGCCAACGGTAGAGTTAAAATTTGTGTAACTTTGGCCTTTGTGTATCACCCGTACTCTCGGTGTTGTGTCACATGCCTGACTATCACCCAAATATTTTTTTTTGTTTCTCCTATAGATTTTTTCTTTGGTTACTTCCCCTGACCAATGTCGCACCATGCTTAGTTATTGAGATTTTAGCTATGTCCTAGTCCCATTTCTCTTTTTCGAATTCCTTTCACCAGTCAGCCCTTTTATTATTATTGATGTATTGTTCAGGTTCACATTTCCAGACTGCAATGATGTACCAGGGACCCCCATGTTATGTATAATTCCCTTTGGTATGACCAGACTGGTTTTCAAGAATTTGCCTGCTTCAATGTTTTCCAGCCTGACTGTCAGGGTAGCGATAGACTGGTTAACTGACTCAATATTATAGTAAGACAAGTTTTCCATCTCAATAGGAGATATCATATGTTTACCTTTTTGAACATGACGAATTTTCAATGTCTATTTTAATTTGGTTTTCGGTTCCCTTCTGTTCCTGCTACTTTAATTTTTTGTGGGATCAGATGTGTCCTAATCATGCAAATATCAGGACCCTCTGGTTCTTGTCTTTTTGTTTGCACATTTGACTATTAGCCTGTGTATTGCATAGTGCACCTGATGCACAGTTTTTAAAGGAAGGTTTCAACATGTCCCTGATAATCGGTATCATGTGATTTCTCTATTGAGATGTTCTAAGGTAAGGAGGAACACCTAGACTTAATCATTGAGGCAAATATGTGTTTACCCCATTAGACAATGCCACTGTGTGAGGAAATCCATTCAGATAGAATTCTCATGTAGCTATAGATGGCAGAGAATAATGGAGAGAACTGAATTAAAGATGCTACAGACCCTGTTTTGCCCTTCTGCCTTTGTCTTTGTATTTTATGCCCATGGTGTATGGCTACTCCTTTGAAGATTGCAGACCACCTGCTTGCAGTCCCCTTGTTAAAAACCATGAACTGTTTTTTTTACTAAATTGAAGGAAACTAACAACTGTGGCACATTTCCTACGTCACTAGATTCTGCGGGTATCAAGTCATAATAACCTGCAGGACATTGATTTAAGCCTAATTCCCATCAGTGACAGCTACAGATGAAAGACGGACGTCTTGGCCCTACAGTCTCAGCACCCAGAAAGTAGCAAAGCTGGACAGCGATCGCCAGCGCATGGTATCGTACTTGCTCCATCAGACGGCGTTGGACATCACAAAACCAAAGTTTCAGTGTAAAAGAGCTAAAGAGAAGGATTCCTGTTGTTGATGGCAGAGCTGTTTTGAGGTTTCATTTCTCTACCTGTCATGTGCTGGTAACCTCTGACAGTGTGCAATCCCTTGAGCCCCTTGGCCTGAGTTTTGGCCACACCCCCCCCTTTTCTTTGCTCCAACGGAAGAAGGGCAGTGCACCGGAGATTTCAAGTTTGGAAAAAGGCACTATATTTTGGTGCCCATGAAAGAGCAGCTTGAGCGTCCTCTGACACTAAATAATGAGTGTTGGAGTCTGAAAGTGCTGCTGAGCTTGAGCTATTTCCCAATTAATGGTGCTTGGGTCTGCACGAGATGATTTGTGCCCTTGATCAATGAAGAGCACATTGTTTGTAGTGTCTGCCACAGAGGAGAGACACTGGTGCATTGCTTTAAGACATTGAGACTTTCGAGTGAGCTGTGGGTGTTTGCACTGTGGAGGGCACTCCAACTAAGCAGTACTTTTCTCACGAAGAGGACTGAATTGAGAGGCCCATGCGAAAGAAAACAACAAAAGAAAATTTGATGGACAATAGAAGCCTGCCAGAGAGGCTTTTTGAACGGACTCTGGGCATAGTTGGTTTCACAAGAGGTTTCCGTGTGATTGTATAGACTAGGTGTTAGGAGACTGATTGTTTTGCTGGCATTGTTTTAAAGTACTATTCTGTTTAGTAAAAGCAGAATAAAGTCCATTTTCTGTGGAAAGAGTACCCCCTTTTCACCTTAGAGCATTGATGAGAGTCACCACTGTTCCACCTGAACATACAAAAATTACTGAAATGCAGAGGAGCCCTAAAAATGTTACTAGATAATTTTAGGATTTGCTTTTTGGTTAGGGTTGTGAAAAATTATTATTTCATTTGTAAATAGTGGTCACTACTTTCTCCCGTTGTCTATATGTTCTTAATAACGTGTTTTCTAGTGTCTTTTAAACATGACGTTGTCATTTATGGGTAGGATTGTTTTTCTCTACTCAATTGACTTCTGCACCCACTTCCCAACCTATGTCTTTTCCTACTATTGTTTCTTTGCACTCTTTTCACCCTTTTCCTGAACATGAGCAGGTTAGAAGATCAGAATTCGTAAGCAATTCTTTTGTACAGCTTCTGCATCAACACTAGTTAGTAGTTAACATCACTAATTGTTGGGTGTGTGATCTTATGCCACCTACTGCAGATAGAGGTATTCCTTATTTTGTCCTGCCATATGTGGCCTTTTTGTGCTACTTCATGTTCAAGGAGACCTGTCCAGAGAGAGTTACCAAGTACTAGAATTTTGCTCCAGCAACATCTCCATGGCCTTATAAACATAGACCTGGACTCAGATTAGCATGAGAATAGGTTTATTGCCTATGTAAGGGCAAAAGGAGGGTTTGTGGTTCTAAAAATTCTGGACCCATGTAATTTACTTTGCCACAGCAGTACGATTTTAGTATCAAAAGACCGATAATGACTAGTACACTAAGCATGAGCATTTTCGCTCAATTCCAGCAGCGTTTTCACCTCGAAATCGCCATTTTCGTCCTGCACTCGTGGCTCCCATTTTATACACGGCAGCCATTTTTAAAAGTTGCCCTCACATAGGCTTATAATACAGTCAGATTTGATTCCAAGGACACGTACACCTTGATTGACTTTTCTCTGACCTGGGCAAGCTGGAACCATTGCCTCAGGCCAAACCTGTTTGGTCAGTCCCTCTCCCAGTGGCCGAATCAGATAGCATCAAGGCACACCAGGCCATAAAACCCTTATTATCGCTCACACACCCTGCCTAATCTTGCTCACACCTGCACCTGCTCTTTTCTTCTTCTTACTTTACGAGGGGGAGGTGCCCGTTTTTATTGGGGGTCCACACTTATCTGATGTAAAATACTAGGCCTTGCCGGGTAATTTATTATGGGTTGGTTGACATGAAATATGAGGTTTCATCATGACACTGTTTTTTCCTTTGTAGTGAAAACATGTGAATGACCAACCAAAATGTCAAGAATGTTTGCCTGAAGCTTAAAAAACTGTATATAAGGAAACCTGACTTTGCATTGAAACACAGTCTCCTGAGAACATACAAATCGTGCTGTTGTACTTCTAGGACACTTGTCAATTGGTTGCAGCCAATAAATTCGATCTTTGACTTCACCTAGAAGACTCTGAGTTTCTGTAGTCTGAATCAGGAAAGTACCCGAGGTCTTTGGGTGTACCCTGGCACCGCTGGGTTACCGGATCAGTACCGGTTCTGAAAAACCCAGTACCTCAACATGCACTTTAGCTCTGATCAGCAGTGATAAAGTGCTCAGAGTCATAGAAACAACAAGAGGTCAGAAAAAATAGGAGGAAGGAGGCAAAAATGTGTGGGGATATTGTAGTGTAGTGATAATTGTAGTGTTCGACAGCAATCAATTGACATATTGAGAAATGTCCTATCGACCTTTAAATGCAAAAGTTTTAAACTGAAATTTTCCATTTTGCAAGTATTAGATCCATGCAAAATAAGGAAATATGTCAATATTCAGGGACATTCACTAGTATGTTTATCAAGAAAGTGTGCCAAAACACCTTTCATCATTTTAGAATGTTAGAAGTACACCACTTACAAATGTAAACTTTAGTTAAGAGGCTTTACCATATGAAGAATCCTGTGCTATATTTAGAAGAAATGAATAAAGTTATTTTTCAAGGTATGGTGGCAGAGGTAGAAAAGGTTTGTCATGATGCATAGTTTTGTTTCTTTGCACCAGAAGAGGAAGAGGACTGTAGGGAAAATGAAGACTTGGTTTCTGCAGGTGTAGCGGAATAGCAGTCAGGCATTACTATTGATAACTTTCATGAAAACATTAGAAAGTGTAACACAGTTTCTTCAGAGAAAGCAGACTGTATTTGCTTACATTGTCAATGCAATCGCTACAAAAGTCAAGGTTGTTATGTTATTGTTTCTTCAAAAACTGAAAAAGACAATAGAGATAACTGGCAAGAATTTGCAGCTTACTTATTTGTAGAGGGACGTTTTGATAGTGCCCCATTCCAAATTATATGTGAGTCTTGTAATAAGTTAGAGGACAATAAAATGCCAGGGATAGCAGTTCATAACAAGTTAGAACTAGTTTTAATTCCACAGGAATGTTTCAAGATTTGAATGTTTATGAATGTATATATCCATTTCAAGGTATAGTCCGTATGGAACCAAATGCAGGAAAGTTACCTCCAACTGAGATGCAGAAAGATCCTTAAGGGAGAGTTGTGTACTTGCCATTAGATTTAAAGCAAAATATTACAACTGTAGGGGTGCAGAGAGGCTTGGAACAAGGACGTGTAATTCTAGTAAATGGGGTCCTAACAAGAGCAAAAAGATATGGCAAGAGTGAATACATGTTAGTAAAGTAAAAAGCAACATGATGGCGGTCATTTCGAACATGGCGGTTCGGCCCGCCATGCCGGCAGTGGCGGCTAAAGCTGGCAGCCGGCATGGCGGGCCGAACCACCATATAAAGAACAGGGTGACGGCCACCAGTGGCAGCCGTCACCCACCGCCATGCTCCCGCCGCCAGGCAGCCTGGCGGCGGGAGGAAACACCATCAGCCAGGGTAGCTGCGCTACCCTGCGAATAATGTTTCAAATGCCGCCAGCCTTTTCCTGGTGGTATATCCCGCTAGGAAAAGGCTGTCGGAGGGGGTGCCCCTGCACTGGCCATGCACTTTGCATGGGCAGTGCAGGGGCCCCCGTGCAGGCACCTGTCGCGCATGTCACTGCCCGATTTACGTACAGTGACATGCGCGACAGGTGCTGCTGTACCCACTGCACAACAACATTGGCGGTGGCTCCTCATGGAGGCAACCTCAATGTTGCGGGCATGTTCCCCGCCAGGCCGGCGGGCGGGGACACTGGCCCTCATTACAACCCTGGCGGTCGGTGTTAAAGCAGCGGTAATACCACCAAAAGGCCAGCAGAAAAAAAATTGAATCACGACCATGGCCGAAACCGCCAACATAGGCAGCCACTTTAAGACTCCGACCTCCACGGCGGTAGAAACAAACAGAACAGCGGTCACCGCCAACAGACAGGCGGAGAACAAAGTACTGCCCACTGTATTCCAAGACGCCTATCCGCCACCTTTTCCAGGGCGGAACCAACGCTATCAAAAGCACAGCGGAAACAGTACACAGAAGGGAAACCACTCACCTCTCGACATCCAACGAGGAACCAGGACGCCATGGAGCCCGAGTTACACGTCCAGCCCATGCTGGTCTTCCTCCTTCTGTATCAGAAGCAGGACAGATGCTGTTGACGACCACGGTGAGTACTGCACCTACAACACGGGGAGAGAAAAGAGAGCGACACACACACACAACATGCAACACCCCCACCACCACCCTTATCCACAACACCATCCACACAAACACATGCAAAAACATTAAATTTACACTCTGTGACCCCCTGGAAGAATGCAAGGACAAAAGGAATTGAGTCAAATCAGTGATATATTAGAAATAGGCAGATATTCTTAACGAATAGAAAAACAGTATTTACAAAAATATACAATATCTACATAAGGCCTTACATTGTCCCTTCCAAATGTCCGTGGGCCACTGGGCCAAAAATCATGGGCAAAGCCCACACTTGACTCCTCCCTCAATAAGGACAGAACACTGCAGGGGCATCAGGTTGAAAACACACAGGCACCTCAGGGGGACGCCGAAGGGGGGGCACCTCAGCTGGAAGATGGTAACATGCCACTGCTCCTGGAGGGGGCTCCCTGCCCACAGCAATGTCCTGGGGAGTGCAAAGCCACAGTCTCTCAAGTGGGTGGTTTACCCACTGCTTGGTCCTGGAGAGTGCAAAGCCACAGTCTCTCAAGTGGGTGGTTTGCCCACTGCTTTGTCCTGGGGAGTGCAAAGCCACAGTCTCTCAAGTGGGTGGTTTGCCCACTGTTTGATAATGGGGAGTGCTAAGCCACAGTCTCTCTAGTGGATGGCTTCTCCAATGGTTCTGGAGGGGGTTTTGTGCCCAGTGTACTTCATCCTGCCAAGGATACGGTGAGTGGATGCCTTTCTCTATTGGTTCTGGAGGGGGCCTTGTGCCCAGTGAGCTTCATCCTGCCAAGGATAGGGTTAGTGGATGCATATCTCCACTGGTTCTGGAGGGGGCCTTATGTCCAGTGTGCTTCATCCTGCCAAGGATAGGGTTAGTGGATGCAGATCTCCAATGGTTCTGGAGGGGGCCTTGTGCCCAGTGTGCTTCATCCTGCCAAGGCCAGGGTTAGTGGATGCAGATCTCTACTGGTTCTGGAGGGGGCCTTGTGTCCAGTGATGCAGCACTTGGAGTGTGGCAGTTCACATTCCCTCACCTGGGTGTCTGAGGCACAAGATTTGCAGGGACCAGGTTGCATGATAGTCCATGGAGGCAGGGCTAGACTCCATCCTGCGGCGTCTAAGGCTGAGAACTGGTGGTAGTGCCGGTGATGGTGGGGGTGCTGCCAGTGGTGGTGGGAGGCTCCAGCCCATCTCCTGCAGCCTCAGACGGATGCCCACTAGGGCTGCTGCTTCTGGTAGTGGTCCTACTGTTAGCAGTGCATGTGGCAGTGCTTGCGGCGGTGCTTGCTGCGGTGCTGCTGGCGGTGCTGCCCGCGGTTGTGCTGGTGGGCACCAGGCCTCCACCTGCAGCCTCCGACGGCTGAAGTGCCTTGCCTTGGGTTTTCTGCCCCTTCCTCACCTTGGCAGATGCTGTTGTGACCTTGGCTCTGGCAGCTGGAGTTTTGGAGGAGGCCTTGCTGGGTGGGTCGTGCTCCTTGCCCAAGCTGCATGCTGTCCCATTCTTCACCTTGGCAGGTGGCGGAATGGTTTTGTTTGCAGGGGTTGGTGGCACACTGGCTGGGCTGACGGTTGCCCCCTTTTAGCCTTTGTGAGTTGCAGGTGCCACAGCGGATGCCCACTTGGTGGCTGAGGTGCTGGCCTGGGTTCTGGACACCCTGGCCCGAGGGGAAGGGCTGGGGGGAGGGGTAGGGAAGAGGACAATGTTTGCCAGGAAAAGCTTTTAGACACACTGGGACGGGAAGAGGGAGAGGGTTTGCGAGTGGAGGAAGAGGGAGTGGTTGTAGGAGGTGTCTGTCTGCTGAGTTTGGGTGAAGATGCCTGGGCTGGATGCTGTTGTGAGGTGGATGGCTGTTGGTTGTGTGGGTGCTTGCGTTTGTGTACTTTGGGAGGAGGGGTCACAGACTCACTGGGAGAGGACACAGGGGACGTGTGCATGGATGGGGGGGTGGTGACTGCCAATGAGGGGTGAGTAAGGATGGGCGTGCTGGTGATGGAGGTAGTGGATGAGGATGTAATGCATGCAGGTGTGAGTGGAGATGATACTGGGAGGGAGGTAGACGAGGAGGAGGAGGGGGACACAGTGGAGGCATTGGATGTTGGTGTGTCTGCATGGTGATGGTGCTTGTGTGAGTGTCTTTGGGATGATGCGTGGTGCTTGTGTTTGCCGGAGCCACTTCTGTGTGTTGATTTGGGTGAATGCTGGTCTGAAGGTGTGCTTGGGATAGGCTGGGGTTGAGGGGATTGGGGCTGGGTAGAGGAAGTTGGAGGGGGAGGCTAGAGACAGGTACAAGGGCTACCATCAGTGCTGAGGCCAGAGCCTGAAATGCTCTCTGCACTCCAGAGTGAATGCCCTACAGGTATGCAATTGTTTCCTGCAAATGCCTCTCAACACCCTGGATGGCATTCAGAATGGTTGACTGCCCAACAGTGAGGGATCTCAGGAGGTCAATAGCCTCCTCACTGAGGGCAGCAGGGATGACTGGGGCAGGGCCTGAGGTGCCTGAGGCGAAGGAGATGCCAACACCCCTGGGTGAGCGGGTACAGGAAACACAATGAGGAGAGAGGTGCTTGTAGGGGGTGGCAGCTGTACCTGTTGATGCGATGGGCACAGAGGTGTCCACCAGGGAGCTTCCATAGGAAGAGGAGTCGCTGTCTGTGGCCTCCCCTCCTATCCCCTTTGTGGTGCTCCCCTCGCCCTCCGTCTCACTGGTGCCCTCACCCTCGGTGGATTCGGCCTCCAGGCCCATGTGGGATGCAACTCCCTCCGTCGACGGTGCCTCTGCTCCTGCGCCACATGAAGCTAATGCACACAAGGACAGGGTGACAAAATAAAAAGGGGGAAAGAGACAAAGGATACACTTGGTCAATGCCAGCAACACCACTACAGTTGGGTACACAACACACAGGGACCAGCCCTATGCACTAGGCCATACACTACCAGTTACTAAGATAGTCACCAGCCCATGGGGTACAATGCCTAACATCATTAGCTACACACTTGAAACCCACAGGACCCTGCCCAGTAGTAAATACCCACTAACACTATTGGGGGAGGAGTGCTTCATAGCCTGCCCAACAGGGGACCTACCCGCCATCTTCGCCCTGGCCTAGGGGCACCCATAGCCCACATCCCCCACCCATGTACCTCTTAACGCATACAAAGTCAGGATTAAAATGAGGAGATCCCTATGTGACCCTGTTAGCATGTATGTAAGCACCCGTTCACCATTTACTGACCATTGGTCTCTAGTAATTACTTAACAACCTCCTTTGTCCTAGAGAGTGACACATTTGACTCAATACATATTTATTTTTGTTGACTGTTATATGAGGAGGGATCTCCTCATTTTAATCACTTTTTTTTCCTGAATATGGGTGCAGTTAAGGACTATACTGTGTGCTTTACACATTTCTCTATTTGACACGATCGCTTTCTGAGTCCTACCTCTCTTTCCATGTAAGATGACCGCTGACCTCCTTTCCCAACTGTCTCACAGTCCTCTTTCTATTACTATGATTCCAGGCGCTCGCGATCGGGAAGACACTGCTGCTTCCGCATTTCGCAACGTCTACAAAAGCTCTGACAGCACCTGTATTGCTGTCGTACGGGAGCTCTGACCGGAGGGTAGGTCCGTGGCACTGGACCAGCGACACAATTGTAAGTAGGCACCTTTCCTGTTTTAATTGTGAACGGGTTTTGCATATAACGACGGACCCGTAGACCTACTTCCACTGCCATATTAGCTTATTGCGATCTTCCTCAGCGTGACTAAGATTTCAGGACCCGTAGTGGGCAGGATTTGTGTGCTTTGGGTACAATTATATCTGCACCATTTACCGGAACGTATTGTGTTCGTTCTGGGCTGAAGCGTGGGTTTTTCAACTTAACTTAATTTAATATTAAATGACTCTACATTCTGATGGTCAATTTCCTTTCCGTCTACTTTGAAGAATATATGCTGTTCATAAATATTGCACTTGTTTTATGATTATTATGAACAGTGTCAGCTCGAGTCCTTGGTATGCGCTTCCCAAGGAGCCTCCTCTCGTACTGGGGATGGTAAGCCTAACTACTTATTTTTACAATCACCTTTTGCACATTTGTCTCACAAGTGCACTTTTTTCTTCACAATGTGGATATTTTTTCTGTATACACTTGTTTTGTTTTCCAGGGCGACCTTCCTTTGACTTAGCCAGTTTTACTTAAAGTAAGTGACTGTTTCTTATGCCTAAATTAGGGAACTACTTTTGTTTTGTAATTTGCAGAAGCTTAATTTTTCTTTGGTCCTGATGAAGCGTCAATGGATCCGGCTGGGCGACTAGATGCGAAACATGTTGACCCTGGCTTAGAGGTACCACAGTAGTTGTAGTCCTCTCTCATTGTTTTTTTAGAGTAACTGAGCATTACAACTCAATCCGTTACTCCCATCTTTGTTTTTAATCTTGGTCTTCATCTTACACGTACTGATTAAAATTATTGATGTGTATCGTGAGATGAATAACCAATTTTAATGTTTTCTGTTCTCTCCAATTTCGTGCTGGTGCCTAGATTCAGGTATCAGTCTTTGTATAGTTTGAACCCACCAGTCACTATTAGAGCAGTACGGCTTAGAGCCCCCATCTGGGGAGCCCGTCAGGTGTTGCAGCGCCAGCCTGGCGAGGAGCATTCCCGATGATGATGCCAGTCATCCACTGTGATTCATGAGGGCTCTTGCTCCTGAGTCACTAGGTCCCCTAGAACGGTTTTGTTATTTTGGAACAGTGTACCTTTGATTATTGTGATTACATTATCATAACCTACAGACTTGATCATGCCACAATCATAGAACTGTTTGCCCAATTGGAGCCAGATCTGATGTTAGCTATCTGCCAGCCACAGGTATCCTCCCTCTAGTACAGGTCCTGTCAGTGCTCCATTTCCTGGCTAGTGGTTCCTTCCAACAACAGTGGCCATGGCATCAGGGATGTCCCAGCTAATGTTCTCCAACATGTTGACCAGAGTGTCGTCAGCCCTGCTGAAACACGTGCGCAGCTACATCGTGTTCCCCCAGGTAGAGGATTTGGCCACAGTGAAAGCTGACTTTTATGCCCTGGGACATATCCCCAACATTATTGATGATATTGATGGTACGTATGTGGCATTTTTCGCCGCCCCCCCGGAGAAATGAACAAGTTTTCAGGAATAGAAAAAGCTATCACTCTATGAATGTACAAATGGTGTGTTTTGCGGACCAGTACATCTCCCATGTGAATGCCAAATATCCTGGTTCTGTGCATGACGCCTTTATCTTGAGGAATAGCAGCATCCCATATGTGATGGCTCAACTCCAGAGGCTCCGGGTGTGGCTAATAGATGAGCCCAAGGTCCCCACACATTATGAGTAGGTGTCTGGGTATGGGGTTGTCCCTAAGGGTTAGGGTCTAACAGTTGTCCCTCTGTATTTTCAGGTGACTCTAGTTACCCCAACCTCACATGGCTAGTGACCCCAGTGAGGAATGCCAGGACAAGGGCAGAGGAATATTACAATGAGGCACATGGGCATACAAGGAGGATTATTGAAAGGACCTTCGGCCTCCTGAAGGCCAGGTTCCGGTGCCTCCATTTGACAAGTGTCTCCCTGTACTACTCACCCAAGAAGGTATGCCAGATCATCGTTGCATGTTGCATGTTACTCAACCTGGCCTTGAGACGCCAGGTGTCTTTTCTGCAGGAGGATGTGCCTGGAGATGGTCTTGTGGCAGCGGTGGAGCCTGCGGACAGTGAGGAAGAGGAGGCAGAGGAAGAAGATGATGACAACAGAAGGAATATAATTCAGCAGTACTTCCAGTGACACAGGTAAGACACTGTAAGTTCACTTTACATTTCAGTTTTCTGTTGGACATTGTACATGGCAGCCTCTCACCCCATGTCTATGGTCACTGACTGTACCCTTTGGCATCTCTATTTTCAGATCTCTGTGCCCCACTCTGGCTCCTGCTATGTGTCCTGCTGCCCACCAAAGGTCATTCCAAAGTATATTTCAATGTACATTTGAGTTGTAATGCTTTGATAATGTTGTACAAATACATATGTGAATCATTTGACAGACTCCAGATTAGTATTTGTTTCAGGGGTGTTTATTTGAGTGCTCATAAGTAGAGGGGGATGTGCAATGGGTTGGGCTGATGTTGGAGGAAAGTCCATGGTAGAATCCAGTCTCTTGGTATCACAGCTGCATTGTCCTATAGGGAATAGGAAGGGGAGTAATGGCAGTTCAAGGTGGACAGGGTGACAGAGTGGGACAGAAGGGTGACAATCAGTAGAGTCCTCTTTCCTGGCAGGGGTCTTGGCAGTGTTCTCTGGCTTCTGCCTGGATCGCAGGGACTGTTTGCAGGGTGGTTCTCCTTCTGCAGGGGGTGGGGTGCTGGTGGCCTGTTGTTTCTGTGGCAAGGCCTCCTGTCCACTAGCGCCAATGGAGGTGGAAACCTGTTCATCGATTTGGCTAGTGTTAGGGGCCTGTTGGTGTGCCTCTGCCTCCCTCATGGTCTTGCCCATGTCAGCCAACATCCCTGCAATGGTGACCAGTATGGTGTAGATGTTTTTTGGGTCATCCCTGATCCCCAGGTACTGTCCCTCCTGCAGCAGCTGGGTCTCCTGCAACTTGGCCAGTATCTGGCCCATCGTCTCATGGTAATGGTGGCATGCTCCCAGGATGTTGGAGAGTACTTCGTGGAGAGTGGGTTCCATGGGCCTGTCCTCCCCCTGTCGCACAGCAGTCCTCCCAGTTTCCCTGTTGTCCTGTGCCTCTGTCCCCTGAACCATGTGCCCACTTCCACTGACCCCAGGTCCCTGATCGTCCTGTGTTTCTGGGGTTGCCTGGGGTCCCTGTACTGGGGGACACACTGCTGATTGATGTGTTCTGGGGACAGTGGCATGGGCCCGCTGGATTGGTGCTGTGCTGGTGATTCCTGAGGGGGGAGGCTCTGTGGTGGGTTGGGACTGTGGCAGGGGAACCAACTGTCCAGAGGTCCTGGATGGGCCAGGTTGGTCATCATGATCCAGGTGTGCAGAGCTGCTGTCTTCACTGTGGGCCTCTTCATGGGGGGACTGGATGTGGCGGCACCTCCTCTCTGGTGACGTTGAGTATGGGTCCTGTGGGGATGCAAATGCGGTGTTAGTGTATCTGTATGATTGTGATTTCCCTGTCAGCTTGGCCTTGTGTGAGTGGTGATTTTGTGGGCTGGGTGTGTCTCTCTACTGGTCATGCTGTGGTGATGGGAGTCCATGCAGGTCTATGTTGGGAGGCCATGCATTGGTGTTACATGCAGGGCTTGGTATTGGGATGGGTGGGTTATGATGGTGGGGTATGTGTGAGGTGGTGGAGTGATGGGGTGAGGGTAGGGGTAGGAGTTTGTGAACAAATGCAGGTAGGGTGGGGGGGATAAAGTAGTAAACATTAAACTTATCAGAGTCCAGTCCTCCTACTACTCCTGTGAGGCCCTCAGGATGCATTGTTGCCTACCATGTTGTTAGTTGTGGGGGAGGAGGTGGGGGTCCACCGCCAGCCCTCTGTACTGCTAACTGGTGTCTTGCAACCACAGAACGCACCTTCCCCCGTAGGTCGTTCCACCTCTTCCTGATGTCATCCCTTGTTCTGGGGTGCTGTACCACAGCTTTGACCCTGTCCACTATTCACTGCCATAGCTCCATTTTCCTTGCAATGGACGTCTGCTGCACCTGTGATCCGAATACCTGTGGCTCTACCAGGATGATTTCCTCCACCATGACTCTTATCTCCTCCTCTGAAAACTTGGGGTGTCTTTGGGGTGCCATGGATGTGGTGTGAGTGATATTTGTGAGGATGTGCGGGGTGATGTGTGGGTTGATGTGTTGGGGTGCATGCTGTGATATGCGTGGATGGTGTATGGGTGATGGTGTTCTGTGGCTCAGATTGAGTGGGTGCTCCTGGCTTGTGTCCCTTTGTGTTGGCAATCTTGTTTTTCATTGAAAGGGTTGTGGGTATTGTGGATGTGTGTTTTATAGTGGTGTAAGTGTGTGGGTGTGGTGTGTGTATATGTGTCAGGTGTGTGTAGTTTGAATTGTCCAATGTGGTGGTGTTTTGTAAATGTGTGTGTATTTTGAGCACAGCGGTGTGTACCGCCAATGGTTTACTGCGTTTGAAAGACCGCTGCAGTGATTCGTGGATCGTGATACTATGGGTGTATTCCTGTTAGCGTAACGGTGTGGGTTTTGCTATCGCCAGTTTATCACTTACCTTTGGTGTGCAGCCTTGTGTGAGTGTCTGTATAGTGGTGGTTTTCTCAGTGTGGGTCATAACACCTGCAGCGGAATACCGCCGCGGTCACGGTATGTTGGCGGCAGTCAGCACGGCGGTAGGCGGCATTTACCTCCAGGGTTGTAATGAGGGCCTGCATCTGTTTTCCATGTTTATTATTTGTTTTAACACTTATATGGTGAAATGACACCTGTTGGTTTTAGGCTGTGACAAAGACCCTAAGGTTGAAATGAGTTGCCAGCGAGTTTACTTGAGAACACAATCCTGAAGTGTGACTTTTCTTTCATCCTGGACTGGGGTGCAGAATTTCTTTGTGCACACAGGCCCTCACCTCTGTGATTTACACCGGCCCTGAGTTGTGGATGTGACCGGCTTCTGTGAGGGATATATATATATATATACACACACATTGGAGCGTAAAAGTGTAACAAACAAAACAGACTGAACTACTAAATGCATTTAAATGATCGTGAAAACATGGTGGCCATCTTTGATGATTGAATAAATTTAAAATCAAATGAATCTAGCAGATAAAAAGAGATCCTCTAACTCATACAATACACATTCAAAGACAGTCTTCAAGAAAGAGCGCTAAACATGACCAGTGCACTATATGATGATTCAATTAATAATTTGCAATTCATCTAAACTATCTGAACACATTATAAACCACATTGGTCACTAATGCTACTTTATTACTCTACTCAATCATTGAGGAATGCAAGGGAATCTCTGAATAAATCTATAAAAGTATCACACTTACCTAACTATATTAGAGAACAAATAGTACCACAAGTTCAATCAAAGAATTGCCTGTTCAATAATATACATAGAAAGTACAAGTGCAAAACAATTCTATCTATCTATTGGACCCAGAGACAAATGAGCCCCTCCTTTGCATATTTGTGATTCCATGGACCATCACTATTCAATTACTGTTCATGGATATATTGCCTTGAATGGACTAATACTAAACTCAAATATTATCAAATTAATCAAATATCAGCCTATATGTGTACACAGGTCCTCATCCAAATTCCACCCTTGATGCACTATTGTCCTCAGTTGTACAATGTAACAGGATTCTAATTCCAAGGCTGGAGTAGAGTCACTGTGTCTATGAGACTGTGGCCACTTTCTGTACCCCAGCAGATCCTGTCATGTAGGCAATATGAGGCAATAGTGTAAAATCCTACCCAGAATGCCTCTTTCCTTTGATTAGATTAGGAATGGGTACAGAGGTAAGCTGTTAAGCTGGTCCATATATGCACTTAGCATCATTGTCAATGTCTGTATTTGACTCATGACAGGTCCTTACTCCTGCAGCCCAGTTGTCACCTTCTCACAGGTCATATTTGTCCTGTATAGGCTTATTGTATAAATGACCGTCACACAGTGTAGACATTGTGTTGATTCCTGGGAGGTAATGATATGTGACTCAGTAGTTTAGTCACACAGGAGAAATTGTACAACACATGACTTTTTGTTTGTTTGTTGGATGCCATCTCTGTAGGATAGACACAAATGTCCAAAGGAGTGATCAGTAATACAGGTACATACCACAGAACCCCACTCCTTGAAGTGCCATGAGTCTGCATTTGTTAGCCACGTGTCCACACATGGACAGGGAAGACACTTTCTGTACTCACCATGCCAGTCCCTTCATTGTTACCCATGTGTAATGTTGGAGTTTGTACTCTGGCAGTTGCCTGTAGGGATAGTATGCAGAGAACCATTCTTAAAGAGTATGGATGTGTTGGTCTATTCATGCCAAAGGAGTTTACCCTTCAGAATCCACAGAGGTGTGATGTGTCTCATAGAGGCTCATATCTCAGTCAAAATGCTAGAACATGGCCTACATGATGTCAGTAAGCTTGCTTAGTCATTGTAGGACCTGAGCAGGGTAGTGGGTTAGTCTGCAGATGGAGAAATGTATGTCTGTAGTCATGTCCCTCTACTTATTGGCTTGTATGTGTCACACCTGAGGAGTATTGACAAATAGGAAAGTTTTAGATTGATGTTACTCACTCATCCATTTGTGATGAGTCGTGATCATGATATCTTGATTGGTCTTTTGTATCCATGCAGGTCAAAGCCCATCAAAAAAAGGGATTGTAGAGAGCCATCACCAAGAAGATGCAGACCCTGGCGGTACATAGCTGGTGGAGCACCCACTGAAGAAAAAGATGGGAGGACCTGAGGTGCAGGACCCAGAAGATCTCAGAGGTCCTGTTGCGGATGTCCTCCCAACGTGGCTGGGGTGCCCGTTGGACCATGACCCCCCCTAATGGTCTGCATTCTAGTGATGGCCTATCTGGAGACTGATGGGCACTTGAGGGCAGCACAACAGCGACAAGGGGGTGTGTATAGGGCATATTCCTGCCTGTCCTATTTCCAAGTGAATGAGTCAGATAATGACTGCTCCCCCTGACAATTAGTGATAAGCCATGTGTCACCCAGTAGATGAGTGATAGTTTGTGTAGACATGTCATGTGTTGTATACTGATGCACCTTGCCTCTTGTCCCAGGGACCTGGAACACGACTGGGTGGATTCCACAGACCACTTGCTCTGTAGGGACAACATATGGCTAGGTGCATTGATCAATCAAGTATTGTTTGTTGTTGTAGTGTGCGTAATTTCTATGCAACAGTCCACTGCTCCTAAATGTTCCAGGCTAAAGGCAAGTAAGTGACAGATCACTGTCCTCTGCCATGTGTCTGAGTGAATGTGTATATAGGCATCTGCCACCCAGAAGCTAGTTGTCTTCAGCATATGATTAGTGCTGGTGCCTCTCTGCAGTCTGTAATGTGAAGATGTCCAACATACATATGATAGGGCTTACATTGTTCTTTGGATGCAGATATGGGTCAGTACTTTCCCTTGGTAAGTGGGCAGTGCCCATTTACATGATTTATGTGCCATCATTATTGCCAGCATTCCTTGTGCCTACATCTCAGCAGGTGTCCTGTTCTCTTTTGGAAAACATTTGTATACTGCAGTTTCATGCACTGTCTACCTATGTTGAAGGGATGATGTATGTATTGCCTCACATATATGTGCATGGCAAACTGTTTGTGGAATAGTACATTTACAATGGAGGTACATTTCAGGTTGTGCCACATACGGGAGTGTGTCACCATTGTTTATTGCTTCACACATACCCTCACTCATCCTAGCATGTCATTTGGCATGACTAACTGCAGTAGCAATGAGGGTCATGACAGGTAGGCCTAGATTTTAGAGCTGCAATGTGAATATCTACGCCCTTGTTTTGGCATCATGTGGAGAAAAGCTCTACACATGTGGAATGGATAAAGTTTTTGCTCTGACTGTTGCCCAGCATCATTAAGTGTTTTGCAGTAATGTTGGAATCACATTTGTCCATTCATCCACAGACATCTGGGCTTGTAGGACCAAAATAGAGATGTTGTAGCTTCCCATTGGGAAAAATGTTGAGGGCCTTTAACAAGTATTTGCAAATCTGAGGGCCTATCCACCATACACAGGACTACCGGCTTCTACTTATGGATGAGTATGTCATCGCAAGGGGTGCCAGACATTAGTGTTGATTACCCTGGGGCTTGCTGAATCATTAGGTAGACTTTGCTGTTAGTGCCTACTTGACATGATAGTAATATATGCTAATCAGAGCTGTTATTCAAGTGTGATCATATACATGTGATTACCCTATTTTTCTTTGTATTTGCAGCATCTGCACCAACAGGCAAAGAAGACGGGGTACAGTTGAGTGAGGAGGCATCTGGCCATAGGACCTCGGATCAAGACACAGTGAACACAGAGGGACTCAGTGGGAGTGCCACAGGGGAGACCGGGGCATCATCATCCTTGGATTCTTCAACTAGTGGACACTCCCTAGTGGTGGTAGACCTAATGGGGAATCCTCAGTACCATCCTTGTCCGCCACCCCCCATTCTTATACCGCCCTGTTGATCCCCACCCAGTTGGCAATGCCCGCTTACCCAAGAGGGTGGGCATCTCCTCACACAGGCACCTTCGCCACAGACCATGTTACCCCTGTTACCCTCACTGAGGAGGCTATCCACCTTGGTGAGAAGTATCTCTGTGGGTCAGTCAGCCATTGTGATTGCTATCCAGGGATTGGCAACTCGGCTACAACAGACCAATGCATTCCTGCAAGGCATTCGTGGTGAACTTTTCAGGCTCTGGCGTCCTCATTGACGGCAACTAGTCACCCTCCACCTTCAATCCCCATTCTACCTCCCTCTTCCCAATCCAAAATCCACCCTTCCCCTACCTACTAAAATCACAGAGACAGTTCCGGACACATCAACACACAAAAGGAGCACACACAGTCACAAGCACCACAAAACACACCGGCATGTAGGCAAACAAGAGTCACCACTTCCCTAGACACCCCCACAACCTCCAGCATTACATCCACAACATCCAGCTTACCAACAGGCACCACTTCAACAGTCAGTGACACACCCACCGCACCCATCATACCCGCAGACACCACCTCAGAAGACCCCCCAGACACCCACTCCTAGCACGATATCCATAGACACCACAACTAAAGGCATACAGACATCCATCACATCCAGCATAGCCACAGTCACCACCCCAACAGATACACACATATCCACCTCTCCATCCCCCAGCACCTCCACCTCCCTTTCCCCAAGACACATAAACGATCTCATTCACCCAACCAACAGACACAAACACAACCAAAACCAAACACAAGCCTACTTCCAAAAAGCATGCACCCACAACATCCACACCAACATAGCTGACAACCACTCCCTCGACCTCCTAATCGTGACCCCATCTGATGACCGACCGTGTCCCTAAGAATGTTTTTTGTTTTATCTTGAACTTTCCCCTGTCCCTGCTTCCCTCCCAAACCCAAGAGGCTCCCACCAAGCTCCCATCCCCTCCCTTCCACCTCTGAGGCCTGTTCCCTCCGCAAGCATCCATGTCTCTCACCCCCTCAAAAAGAAGCCCACTCCTCCGGAAAAGCAGACCATCACTCCCAAGACCAAACCCCGTCCCAAATCTGCCCCCAAGGATGATCCTTACGGTGCCTACCTGTCCCCTTTATGTCCCTTCCTTTGGAGGTTCCATGGTAGTAAGGAGACAAGTGAGAGCACCATGAGGTATCTGTGCAGCAGACAATTGACTAGCAAATGGCCTTGGACTTTGAAGGTTTACCACTAATAAACCCAAACATTTGGATTTTTGGGATGCCCTGCAATTCCTTTACTACAATAATGTTGTTCCTGATTAATTTGTGGTGTGTGCGTACAATTGAGTGTGTTTCAGCCTGCTCGCTGATCCATTTGCTATTGTTTATAGTATCTGACTTTGTGGGCACTGCTGGTGTTCCCCAAGTCTAGGGTATATGTTGACTGTATGGATATATGGGTGTAATGCAGTGGTGGTGTCATGGCATTGTGTACTGTTCTTGTTTTGTCCAATGTGAGGATATATGGTGTTAGACTTGTCCCCTTTACATGGATTATGTATTCATCTGTTGTGTGCCAGCTTAAGCTTTGTCTGTGCAGACATGGAGTGTGTTCAGTTGTGCTACCTCTGTTTACATTAGACTGTGCATGTGTGCATCATTGTCAGATTCTTCCTCCAGTGGACACTCCCTAGTGGTGGCAGACCTATCAGTCATCCTTGTAGGTAGTTCCTGTATAGGTATGTCCCATGCAGTTGGAGTTTTATGTGCTTTGTTGACTTGCACTTCCATATTGTACAGATAGGCAAGTCATGTGGGTCTAGTATTGTTTGTCCCTGAGATAAATGCAGGGCGATTTCCTGTGCAAATGTTTGTTAAGGGTCATGTGCAAAGTGATATGTGCCCTAGTGAAGTGTTTCCAGATGCTCTCATCTGAATTGTGCAGGTATTGTTTGCATAGTGATCTTTGTATATTTGTCTCTCTGTCTATTGTGCATGCCATTTTCCTTCCATTGTGCTGTAATATGGGTGTTGCTGTGTCCATTGCAGGGCTGTTGATGGGAGTGGTATTTGTGTTCCAAGACACATCCATACATATGTGTGTTGTATGTGACAACAGACCATGGCCTGTGAGGAATATGTGTGTGTGAGCTGTATTTGTATATGTGATATTGGTGTGTTGTTGGTGTTGTGTGTAGCCTTCACTATCCATGTGCCTGAGATAAATGGATGTATGTTTTTATGTAGTGTTGCAGTGCAGTGTGAGTGACCTGCCCAAAGGGGGCGTATTGCGTCTGTGAATGTGTCCATCTTTATGTATGATTCTGGTTGTGTGCACAATGAAATGTGTACTTGATGCCCACAGTGTGACCCCCAAATGATATGGATGACAACGCAATGGTCTGTTGTTAAGTGTAATGAAACAGGTAGGTGTGTGTACTTATGGTTGGTTGCATCTTCGGCGGCGTTGATTTTGTGCTCCATCAATGACTGTGAGAAGGTAGCCTCTTTCAAGCATTGTTACCCCCACTTTTGGTCTGTTTGTGAGTGTATGTCAGTGTGTTTTGCCTACCTCACTGGGATCCTGCTAGCCAGGAACCCAGTGCTCATAGTTTGTGGCCTATGTGTGTGTTGTCTGTGGTGCTTACTGTCTCACTGAGGCTCTGCTAATCATAACCTCAGTGTTTATGCTCTCTCTTTGGCTTTAAATTTGTCACTATAGGCTAGTGACCAAATTTACCAATTCTAATTGGCACACTGGAACACCCTTATAATTCCCTAGTATATTGTACCTAGGTACCCAGGGTATTGGGGTTCCAGGAGATCCATATGGGCTACAGCATTTCTTTTGCCACCCATAGGGAGCTCAGACAAACCCTTACACAGGACTGCCATTACAGCCTGCGTGAAATAACGCACACCTTATTTCACAGCCATTTTCACTGCACTTAAGTAACTTATAAGTCACCTATATATCTAATCTTCACTTGCTGAAGGTTAGGTGCAAACTTACTAAGTGTGAGGGCACCCTTGCACTAGCAAAGGTGCCCCCACATAGTTCAGGGCCATTTCCCCGGACTTTGTGAGTGCGGGGACACCATTAGACGTGTGTACTACATATAGGTCAATACCTATATGTAGCTTCACAATGGTAATTCCAAATATGGCCATGTAACATGACTAAGCTCATGGAATTGTCCCCCCATTCCAAATATGGTATTGGGGAGCCAATTCCATGCATCCTGGGGGCTCCACTATGCACCCCCAGTACTGCCACACCAGCTATCGGGTTTTCTCTGCAGCTACAGTTGCTGCCACCCCACAGACAGGGTTCTGCCCTCCTGGGGTCTGGGCAGCCCAGTCCCAGAAAGGCAGAACAAAGCATTTCCTCTGAGAGCAGGGTGTTAAACCCTCTCTCTTTGGAACTAGGGGCCAGATGTAGAAAGCTGTTTGCATGGTGCAAACTGCGAAAATCGCAGTTTGCGCCATGCAAAAAGCCTTTTGCGATGCACATTCACAATTTGCGAGTCGGTACCGACTCGCAAATTGTGAATGCGACTCCCAAATAGGAAGGGGTGTTCCCTTCCTATTTGCGACTCGCATCGCTATGCTAAATTGCTTTGTGACCGCGAATGCGGTCGCAAAGCAATTCGCAGTTACCACCAGTGTCATACTGGTGGTAACCCATTCGCAAAAGGGAAGGGGTCCCCATGGGACCCCTTCCCCTTTGTGAATGTTGCCAAAAAGGGGTTTTCAGAGCAGGCAGTGTTCCAATGGACCACTGCCTACTCTGAAAAACCGAAACCAAAAGGTTTTGTTATTTTTTTATTTTGCGACTCGTTTTCTTTTAAGGAAAACGGGCTGCAAAATATAAAAAAAACTGCTTTATTTAAAAAGCAGTCACAGGCATGGAGGTCTGCTGACTTCAGCAGGCCACCATCCCTGTGAGTGCAGGGACTCGCAATGGGGTCGCAAAATGCAACCCACCTCATTAATATTAATGAGGTGGGTCTTTGCGGCCCCATAGCGAGTCACAGACGGTGTCTGAGTCACCGTTCTGCATCCGATATTGCGACTCGGAAATTGCGAGTCGCACTGACTCGCAATTTCCGAATCACAATATCGGAAATTCGTACATCTGGCCCTAGGCGTTAGAGGCTGGGGAGGGGTAGCTTCTCCCAGCCTCTGGAAATGCTTTGAAGGGCACAGATGGTGCCCTTCATGCATAAGCCAGTAAACACTGGTTTAGGACGTGAAACTGGACAAAGGAAAGGTGAGTGACCACTCCCCTGTCCATCACCACCCCAGGGGTGGTGCCCAGAGCTCCTCCAGTGTGTCTCAGACCTCTGACATCTTGTTTTCAGAGGTGTGGGGGCACTCTAGAGGCCTCTGAGTGGCCAGTGCCAGCAGGTGATGTCAGAGACCCCTCCTGATAGGTGCATATCTGACTAGGTGGCCAATCCTTCTCTGAGGGCTAGTTAGGGTCTCTCCTGTGGGCTTTTCCTCAGATTACGACTTGCAAGAATTCATCAGGGTTTCTCTGCACTTCTCTCTTTGACTTCTGCCAAGGATCGACCGCTCACTGCTCCAGGACCCCTGCAAAACTGCAACAAAGTAGCCAGAAGACTACGAGTGACATCGTAGTGCCTAATCCTGCTGGCTTTCTCGACTGTTTCTTGGTGGTGCATGCTCTGGGGGCTGCCTGCCTTCATCCTGCACTGGAAGCCACAAAGAAATCTCCCGCGGGTCAACGGAATCTTCCCCCTGCTCCAGCAGGCACCAAACTTCAGCTTCACCGGTACTCCGGGTCCCCTCTCATCTTGACGAGCATGGCCCCTGGAACACAGGTGATGGACCCAAGTGACCAAGACTGTCCAGTGGTCCAACTGTCTGAATTTGGAGAAGATAAATCCTTGCCTCCCCTCCCCAGACAGTAATCCTGTGCACCGCGTGATCTTTAGCTACAAGGGCCTCTGTGCACATTTCCAAGAAATCCTGCATGCACAGCTGAGCCTAGGTCACCAGCACTCCATCCTTTTGAAGCTCAGCTCCCTGAGTTGATCTCTGGTGTCATGGGACCTCTCTTTACAGTGTTGAGATGACAGCTGTGTTCAGTGTTCTTGAACCCATGTTCAAGGACTTCTATGGGTGCTTCCTTCCTGTCCAAGGGCTCTCTATGTTCCTGAGGGCCCTCTCTGTCTCCTCTCCCAAGTGGCGACATCCTGGTCCTTCTTGAGCCCGGGCAGCACCCTTTTTCTCCAACCGTGACTCTTGCAGGTAGCAAGGCTTGTTTGTGTTTTTTTTTGCCAAGGAAACAACTCTGCAGCCTCCAGCACACCATGGGACACCTTCTGCATGAAGAAGAACTTCCTACCTCCTTTTGTTGTTGCAAAACCTGCAGCTTCTTGGAACCGGAGGCAGCCATTTTGCACCTTCATCCGGGGTTTAGTAGGCTCCTTCCCCCCTGGACACTTTAGCGACTCTTGGACTTGGGCCCCTTCCTTTGCATGTCTTCAGGTCCAGAAATCTGTCTTCAGTGCTTTGCAGTCTGTTGTGGTCCTTGCAAAATCCTTTATCACAACTTTAGTGTGTTTCTGGGGAAATAGTAGTACTTTACTCCTACGTTCCAGGGTCTTGGGGTGGGGTCTCCTTTACACCCTTTACACCCTTAGTGTTTTCTCACACTCCCAGTGACCCTTTACACACTACACTTGCCTAGGGGTGCGTTTGTGGTTCTCATTCCACTTTCTTAGTATTTGGTTTGTGTTGCCCCTAGGCCTATTGCATCCTATTGTGTTTTACAGTGTTTGCACTACTTTCTGACTGTTTTACTTACCTGATTTGGTTAGTTGTGTGTATTTTGTGTATGTTACTTACCTCCTAGGGGAGTATATCCTCTGAGATATCATTGGCACATTGTCACTAAAATAAAGTACCTTTATTTTTAGTAACTATGAGTATTGTCTTTCTTATGATAGAGTACCTATATGATATAAGTGATATTGCATGAGCTTTGCATGTCTCCTAGTTCAGCCTTGGCTGCTCTGCTATAGCTACCTCTATCAGCCTAAGCTGCTAGAACACTACTACACTCTACTAACAAGGGATAACTGGACCTGGCATAAGGTGTAAGTACCATTGGTACCCACTACAAGCCAGGCCAGCCTCCTACAATGACCAACAACAGTTGCAGGATGTGCGTGATGGGCTCTACGGCGGCACCGCACATGTGAAGCTGCCTGCAGGAGAGTACTCCCTTTATAGTCCCCATTTCTGCCTGCTGAGATGTGGTTGTTGGACCGCCACAGTCATAGTGGCGGTGTGCAACCTCATAATGTGTCAGGCGGCAACACAGGCTCCGCTTGCCTGTTTGTGCTGCCTCTTGATCGTGTCGGTCTGTGCTTCTAGGTGGTGCCAGTGAGACCACGGTGGTCTTTGCTCCATAGTAACCTGGCAGTCTGACCGTCAAACCGTTGGAGGTCAGACTGCCACCATTGCAGTCGACAGACCTTCAAAATCTTAACGAGGTCCTAAGTTCTTATGTTCTGGTATTTGTTTATGTTATGTATTATTTTGATGTAATGTTGGTATATTATTGGTTACTACTATGTGTATGAGATTTTAGTTTTGGCGTTTTCTTTTGTAACTTTTTAAATATGTTACATGCATTGACGATGTATCTAGACCACAATTCATGTACATATTTAATTAAAGACTAGGGTTTTTTTTTAATTGTTATTTTGTAATTTTTTATTGCTTCTTAATCTTTTTTTAACAGTTTCTCAGCTTGCTCTTGTTTATTCTTATCTTTTTGTAAACTATCACAAAGACTATGGGGCTTGTTCTGAGTTTGGTGTTCAGACAAGCCAGCCTTCAAACTTGCGATGATGAGGTAGCTGTCAACCTGGCTGCCTCACCCCTACCTTGATACAGTGCTCCCACAGGGCTGACAGGCGGGAACATTGTATTACGACATTCCTGCTGGTCAGCCCGGTGGCAACAATGCTACAGTCTTGTTCTCGACTACCTCAAGGGAGACCTGAGGCCAATACCATAGCACACAGAACCCTTGGAATATACACTATCTACAATTCCTACTAACCCAGTATGAATGTATCTGGTCAACATAAACTTCAGAGTATAAGGACTCAGTCCACATATACCATCAGGAAATGTGGACACAGTTCCTAACTAGCCCATAGTGCCCTCCTGATGAATCCCTAAACACAGCAGGATACCAGATGGATTTTACAACTTCGTACATGACTCCTCAGATTCCCAAGGAAATCATGGAAACAGATCTACCCTTTCATTGACAGGCAGCGTACCCAAGATGAGACACAAGAAAGATGTGAAAGTGTTGTTTAGAGCATTTATTGCAACAATCTTATTCTTCCATAAAAAAACAATACCTGTGATTTTTAGGTTAACGTGACAAAGCATGGTACACAGCATTACAAAGAACATGAAAAAAATAAACAGTTCATTCATGCTTTTGTGATTGTGTGGGCACACGCCTATCTCTAACTACCTATAACGCTTTGAGGATAGTGGTAGTAGCCTCTGCCAGAGCCATTGGGACAACCCAACCCCCATACCTGGTTAAGATGTACTGGGAACCCAGAAAGCTGGTCTGGTGTAGTGCAGGTGAT
This sequence comes from Pleurodeles waltl, assembly GCF_031143425.1. NCBI lineage: Eukaryota > Metazoa > Chordata > Amphibia > Caudata > Salamandridae > Pleurodeles > Pleurodeles waltl. The sequence goes on from NC_090444.1 coordinate 494,720,023, forward strand.
CAGTTCTGTGGTATGTAGAGGTTGGATTCAGGATCAGCCAAGCTGCATCTCAGACACTGCATGCCACGTTCCAGGATAATCCCAGCAGAAGTGCTCCTTTGCTTGAATATGGTGCAGAGACAGTTTATATAACACAAGCACCTTGCATGCTTCACTGTGTCAGAAGTTAAGGCTTGACACTTTGATATGTCTGTAAATGCGGAGTTGTCTCCAGGGACAATCAAAATACTCTTGGCATCACTTCTGTGTGCTTAGCCTTGGATGTAGTGTCAGACATGGCATTAATGCGCACTAGAACAAGCAGCATGTTCAATGATTTTCGGCACATTATCATATAAATGAAAAGCCATCTAAAAGGTTGCTGAGAAGAAGTGCTAAGTAAAAATATGCATTTTGAAATGGAGGCTCTATACTGGCCGTAACAAGCTTCATCACAAGACTGCTGGAAAATAAATACTATGAAGAATGTGTTTAGTTGGTTGATGTACTTACGGTTCATGATTAGAACCACTTCCTGAGTTTGCAGTGCGACAGAACAAAAGGATTAAAAAGAACAGGGAGGAGCGTCATTGCCCTCCCCCCAGCAGCAGCAGCTGCAAAACTTTTACAATAAAAACATGATAAACTATGGGTATATTTATAATGCCCTAGTGTCACCTTGCACCACATTAACGTCATTGTTTTTGATGTTAATGTGGCTCAACGAGGCCGAAATCCCCACGCTGTATTTACATAGTGGCGCAATGCATGCATTGCCCCACCCTCCAACCCTTTGCGCTACAATATGCCCGCACCAGGCATAATGTATGCAAAGGGGGCATTCCCCTTTTAGGGGAGCCACAAAAACGGCGTAAGGAAATCTATGAGATTTCCTTGCGCCATTTTTTACTGCACTTTTAATGCCTGCTCAAGAGCATGCGTTAAAAGGGGGCTTCCATTCTTTAGAAGGAGCCATATGTACTCTGCAGAAGTAGGCCCAATATGTTGGCACTGCTCCTGCAGTGTAGATCAATAGCGCCATGTGAAATGACGTTATTGCCCCCTATCCTGCGCCATGGTGTGCCATATGGTGCACATATGGTGGCAGTATGGGGTGCTAAGCGGCGTAGGGAAAGTGCCGCTGCACTTGGCGCAGTGCCACGTTCCATAAATCTGCCCCTATGTTTATTACCTTTTTACTACAAAAGGGACGGGCCACGGGCGTGACAGGTACAGAGGCGGAGAACACAGCCGGCCAAACATATTCAGTGTGCATGTATGGAAGCCACCTCAGGCCGGCCAAACATACATGCGCACTAGGCTCTCTCCAACCGGCAACGCAGTGACAGGTTTGGAGAGAGCAGGCAGAGGCTCCCACACTGCCTCGGAGTGCCCTGGCTGGGCACTCTGTCCAATCGTACCACTGTTTTCATGCTGCTGGCAGTATGAAAGCAGCTGTAGGATTGGACGTAGGGGTGGCTGAGAGCCTGTGCCTGCACCTGCAGCTGAGGAGCAGCGCAGTGGTGGCGCTGCAAAAAAGGTAAGAGTACTTTTATTATTATTGGTCTCTGCCCCTGCTGCCCCTCCAGTGTGCCACACCACCCCACCTCTTCTATCCTCCCACGAGCCATGACTAAAAGAGAACCGGGAAGTGGGATGTATTCCTTATTATCGCATTTTCCTAAAGCAATAAAAAGAGATTTGGATTGGGTAGCAAAAACGAGAAGACGCTGATTGGAAATGAGCTCTCAAAAACTGCAGCGAAATAAGTATATTTTCAGGGAAAAGATGTAATGCTGAAATCCGAAGGCCCCATGATGAATTCATAATTGCAATGAATAAATCATTTCATTCATAATGCATTAGGCATAATATGACCTAAATGGAAGCGCAGCCTGCAGAGAAACATTTTGAGAGTCCTGTGCAGTTCAGAAAAATCAGAGTACACAATACCATTGCATTCACATTTTGTGGATATTTGAGCATGTAACAATACAAACAAACTCTCGGATTATGTTTAGAATTCTGAATGAATTTTGGATGGTTTCCAAAATGAATGATGCAGATTTAGACGAACAAATTAAATAAAAGGTGTTAATAAACGCACAACTAGCTCGATCGTGGAGGAAATTAGATGGTTAAACGTGTAAAGGGACAGATAATGAACAGAGGAAATGACAGGGTAGAGGATGACATAACCATATAAACTGTAGGACGAGGGCGAGCAATTACACGGACAGAACAGTCTGTTCTCGGAAAGCAGCTTTAGCTTACAGCTAAGAAATGATCATTTGTGGAATAAATCTCTGGACAGAAGGAGAGACAGGGGAGCATTTCGAGCCATCAACTTGCTATCAAATATATACCGCTATTTCCGATTACAAACAAGATGTACTCTTAGATATAGATACAACTTGGTGTTTGTTTTAAGACTTTGAAGTTGACACTTTGAACTATTCAAATGCTCTGCACGTGTTCACCAGGCGAGGGAATTCGAATTTTTTAGGGGGTTTTCTGACAACGCGCCAAAAGAAGATCTGTACATCCTATTGTCAGTAATGGTGGATGGCCTTAATCATTTTCATCACATTTTTACTTAGCCAATGACCAGTAATTTAAAAAGTGTTTTGTCATTTTAAGATTCAGTGTGCACAAAGGTAATAACATGACACTTGTTACATTTACAAAATGAGAGGATATGTAGCATTCATACACGTAATATTTTAAAAGTTATTAGGTCGATTGATAAAAATGCGCTCATTTACGCATCATAAGTTTAAACCTCAAATCTGTATAAATATGTATATATATACATGTATAACGTTTAACAAAAACGCGTAATAGTATGGGCGTGAATTTATAATTAAAAAAAGCAGGTTTTCAGGCATCTTATCTTTGGTATATACTGAATAAGTGGATTCATTGCATTTAGAAATCCCTTCATGTAGGCATGAAGGAAATATGCAAAAGCCCTTTTTTTTCTTTTTTTTTGCCCTTAAGATAAAGATAGTTCTTTAGCCATAGGAGCATGAACCATGAGGGTGTGCTCTGTCTTATTCCACCCTGGAATGACACTGAGGGATAGATTTACAAGAAATGGCGTATTAGCTTTGATGCGCCACTTTTCTTACTACCCCCTGCAACTCCCCTAATGACACCCTGTCCGCGCCGTATTTGCAATACGGTACACAATGGCACGTTAGGACACTAGTGTCATAATTTAGGACGCTATTGTGGTACTTTGCAGGATTAGTGGCATAAATTGTAGTGCTGATCCTGCAAAGTATAGGAAGCCCATTAAAAGTAATGGGCGCTTCATTTTAACGCCTGCCTAAGGCAGGCTTTAAAAAGGAGGCTAAAATTAGTGCAGTGAAATGTAAATTACACTGAGCTATTTTTAATGGCCTCCCTGTGTGGGAACGCCTCCCCCCTTGCATACATTATGCCTGACACAGCCATAATGTGGCACAAAGGGTTACAAAGTGACGCAATGCATGCATTGCACCACTTTGTAAATATGGCAAAAAGAGAATGGCCTCCTTAACACCACATTAGAGTCAGAAACAATGATGTTAGAGTTGCGTCAGGAGGTACTAGGGTCTTGTAAATCTGGCCCTTGCGGTTCATCTGCCTCATTTAAAAGTGGTGAATGCTCAATTTCTGACATCTGAACTTCAGCTGTTTTTGCCATCACAAACCTATGACAAGGCAGTCCATCTCTCACTGTGCTCCTGGATCCATTCATCATAAAGGCCCACTCAAATAAGGGTTTCTTACTCCTATTTTTCCTGACTGGGACAACCTTGCAAAGCATAGATATTGTGCACAGGAAGAAGTAATCAACAACGGCCAAAGGTTAGGAGAAAGCTCCCTGTGCATCAGGCTCATCATTTTTTTATTTAGAAATAAACCCCCTTTTTGAGGGCTGCCACCAAGACATGGGACCCAATTGACATTCACATTTGAGTAAAACCGTTCTAGTTCATCGGCAGGGGTACTTTTCTTCAAATGATCTCCTCTGGCACAGCTGGGTGCACTAAATACGATGGTCAGTCCTGTACCAATACAACAAGATGAGGTTTATGCTGCACTGGACAGCTGGTAGGCCATCCACTAAGCTCTAGAGCTCTAGATGAGCTCCATAGCCCTGTCATTTGGTCTAATACCTTCTCAAGCTCTTAGCGAACTCCTTAGTCCTGCTCTTTTGTCTGGTAACTTTTCAGAGTTGATGAGATTTGCAAATACTGATAATTGTGTTCGTTTTCTGAGTGTTCAGTAACTTTTGCAATGTCAACTCTTGTTTCCTAGAAATTCTCCCAGCCCTAGACAAAGGACTACTCCATTCACAGCCCACAATTGTGAGAGCTCGATCATTTTAATAAGTTTGATCTGTGGGTATATAGGTCTGTTGAGCCTGACTCTGAATTAGTGACAGAAAATTTCCAAACTCACCACTTCCAATGGACAAAACTAATAAATAACTGACTTTTTTATTAGCAGGTGGATTATTGGTAAGGGCAGGTAAGAACCTATACTGAGAAATATGCCACAAACCCCCACTACGTCCAGTCAGGGTCGCGATAAATGAATCCCAGCTCTACCCTGGGTAGCTGGAAAAGAGCAATTAGGCTAAATTTAGCAGACAAGTCTGTAAAGTATTCAACAATCACAAAACAGTCTATAAGTAAAACACAAAACACATACAAAATCCAACACCAATTCATAAAAATAGATTGCATTTTTATCTTTAGAATAAAATGACACTAAAAGAACAAAAATCCAATAAAGGGAACCGGTGATATGAAGTTTTATAGAATAAATGTTTTCTAGCACTTAGAAAACAAAAGCGCCACCTGGGACATATGGTTGCACTCAGCCGGGGGCAAAGTCAAAATGTGAGGCTGACTGCGACTGAGCTGTGCTCGGCTACAGTGAGTGGGAGGCCGCGGTTAAAGGTTTATCTTTGGACTGTAGCCCAGATTTAAGAGGGCCTACTGCCTACTTGCTCCACATTAGTGTATTTTTTCATGACACTACTGCAGCCCAACGAGGTCAAAATTTGGCACGCCATTTTAACAAAGTGGTGCAATGCATGAATTGCTCCACTTTGTAACCCCTTTGCGCTACATTTTGCCTGCTCCAGGCTTAATATAATCAAGGGGGTGTTCCATCATTAGGTTGACTGCAAAAATGGCACAGTGGAATGTAAGCTTTTTCTTAATAAGCCTCTGCTTTCTCGCATGGTGGCCACAGTCGGGCAGGGTGTGATCTTAGAACTATCAACAACGGTCACAGGCTCAAACAAAAAACTCCTGCCCAAATGAGATGAGCCCCCATCCGATGTGTCTCTTAAAAAGGAGAGCAGCTCTACAGTTATGTAAGACAGGACTGCAATGGGCTCTGCAGTTGTTGCCTGAGCCTGTGCACCAGCACGTTTGGGCTGTAGGGTTGTTAAAGAAGGCAAAGGTCAAGGTCCATGCACTATCTTGGCAATACATCAGGACCCGCTGACATCATGCTTCTGGGAGTTACTCATGACCCCTAGGTTAACATGTGCATCTAATTGCAGTAAGGCTTTCCCCTCTTAGGTGTGTGCAGCTGCAGTCTAAACAACTAAACTCCCCCAGGCAAGTAAGAAGAGCTGAGAAATTCTTGAGGCCTACATAGGAAACAAGCAGGGCAACAGGGCTAATCACAAATCTGACTCATTGAACAGAGGCACAGGGGTTCACTATAAGTCTTTCCAGCACAGTTCTCCCCTGGGCTTTTGCAGCGCAGGTCTCACTCATTAAACTATTTCACTCCCTCTGATCATCTCCTTTTATGCCAGGCAGTGCTTCTGCAGAAACACGTTCTCAGGAGCAAGGGTAGGTTCCTCTTCATGGGGCAGATTTTCAGTACTTCTATGAATGCACTATCTCTTAGATGATCGGCACAATAGTGGTGTCTAATTTGTGGATCAAGGATGGTGTCGACTTCAAGAACTTTGAGGTAATGTGTCCCAGGAAACACGTTTTAAAGAGGCATTTTCAAATACAGTCAGTAAGAAAGGACTGACCCAAAAGGGAGTTTGAGATAAGAAAATGAGGATGAACTCATGGCCATAGGACCATAAAGGTTTAATAAATAATAAAGTGCAATAAAGAAAAATGAAAAATGCAAATGCATCAGCAGTCTTATTGAAACAATTAAAGTAGTTACAAATCATTTGCCACAAAAGTTACAGGAATATTGCAATCATAAGCAGCATCTGAAATAAATTAAGTGCCTGATTTAAGCTTGACAAGTGGGTTACTTCATCACAAATGTGACAGATATCCAGTCAGCCATATTGCAAGTGTGTTATATCCTATGGCACCAGTAATATGGCAGACAGGATATCCATCACATTTTTCATGGAGTAACCCGCCTGCTGAACTCTAAGGGGCAGATTTATGGAAAGTGGTGCTGCACCGAGTATTTAAAATACGGTGCACCATGGCACAGGGTAGGGGGCAATAGCATCTTTCTATGTGACACTATTGATATACTCTGCAGGAGTAGCACCAAATTGTTGGAGCGACTCCTGCAGAGTACATAGGGGCCCATTTTAAATAATGGAAGCCCCTTTTAATGCCTGATCTGAGCCAGCATTAAAAGTGCCCAAAAAATGGCGCAAGGTAATCTCATAGAACACCCCCTTGCATACATTATGACTGGTGCTAGCATAATGTGGTGCAAAGGTTTACAAAGGGTTTACAAACATTGCACCTCTTTGTAAATTTGGCGTGTGGGAAAGGCCACCTTAACGTCACATTTTCAGTGAAATAAATGTTGCAAATATGGCACAAGGTACCTCTATGGGCTCATAAATATGCCCCTAAATCTGGCCTGAAATCTCAAATGTGCAACAAATCAATAGGGATTCTTGGAGCATGCCTAGTTGAGACACAAAGGTTTCTGGCTCACCCCCATGTTTGAGGGATTATACCATCAATTTCACCAACGAAAATGCTAGAAACAGCAATTAAGCATGGAGGGAGCAAAACTATCTATTTATTGACAATTCACATTACTGAATTTTAAAATGTCATGTACACCTATCATGTTAACACTATTTCCTATTTGAATATAATAAATTCATTCTGACCTAAATACATCAAAGACAGCTGAACAAAGATGATACAATAAACAAAGGAAAGACTCATGTTTGTACAGTCTTCAACAAGCAAGCAGAAAGAGCCTTGTAAAGTAACAAAAGGCTTCCTCCAGAGAGTTCTTTGATAACGTCATATAAAATAAACAGTGCACATCTTGCTGCATGCAGCATCAATGATAAATATAAAACATGATAAGGAGTTAAGGCCTAGTTTAGTGTAACCCATGAAAAAGACATTAAATCACATTGCAATGATTTTGTTTCAATTACAATAGCTCCATGGTAATCCCCACTCTGATTATTACATCATCACTAGGTCCCCAAAAACTATTCATATTGCGCTATGTATCTTTTGCATCTTGAATCTTCGATGTTGTCACATACTCATGATGATGTATTCTAATAATATGCTGTTTTTTGTGCTACTTACTGATTTATCCCCATATATTAACTTCACATTTTGTATTTCATTGTGTTTTGTGATCATTCATTTTGTGAAGGAGAAACATATCAGACCAGGGAAACTATGCATAACAGTAAACCAACTAGAATTATTAATGTCATTATCAATTAATTTTCACCAGAAATAAGCTATATTAATTGAGGAAAAATAACAAAAAAAGGTACTAAAAAATACAAAGGTTCCAAAGGCACAAAATCAGAAGTCAAGCTTTTTTATGTTCAGTTCAATAATTAATTTAATAGGATTCAGGAAACGATCTTATCTTGTCTGGAGACCCAAAGTAGGCAACAAAAATCAACTTTTATAAGGTTCAAAATGTCAATTCAAAAATCATCTGGGCAATAAAGTTATCTACACCCTCTGGCACTGACAAATTGTACATTTTATTTGCTCACATAACTTTCAGAACTGCTGGGAATCTTTTCTGGACTGTTGCACCAATTTTCCCCAAGTCCTCCATATGCTTGCCCAGTTTCCACTGCCTGGCAGACGTAATCTTAAATGTGAGCCCCAGGGCCTGAATGGATTTCATCTTTAGGGCAGAACTCAGCATTCTTTCCTTTGCTGAGTATGACAGAAAATGTACTCATATTTTTCAGGATCACTTGTGTCCTGATTTTAATTTGAACAGATCTCTATGAACCCTCTAGATTTCTGCCCCTACGTCCATAGAAAACATGTGGTGAGTGAAGGCCTTTGTTTAAAGATCTATTACAAAAAGTTCTACATTAGCCACCTCCATGCCTTTAGTCACATCCAAGATTCTGATATTACTTCTTCTTGAGTTGTTCTCTATCCCCTCAAGTTTGTCTGTCAGCTCGTTTTCTTTTTGTTTCTACCGGGCTACCTCTTGTGTGTTTTCACTAACATTTAAGATGAGTTCCTGAACTCTGTTCTCTAGTAGTACTGCGCACTGAGCTATGCCAACATTTTCTCCTCCAAGCTTGAGGAAGTCACCTGAATCTCCCTTTGATTTGCTTCTGAGGCTGAGAAGATGTCTTGCAATAACTGACCAAACACGTCCTGCACTGCCTCCCAACCATTAAAGTTACTACTATCAACCATCTGATTCTGGGATGCTAGATCCCCCCTGTCTGCCAAATAGATCATATCTACTGCATCCCCATCCTCTTGATTCAATGTTCTCCATTGCCAACGGGGTAGATTGATTTCAACCGGTATGCCTGAATGTATCAGGGTTGCTGCTGTGCTAATGTTCATAGTTTTCCCCTCTTGGACCCTATCCCCCATGCTCTTGTTGTGACCGAAATTCTTCCCTTTGGATTCCCTTGTGATTCATAGAATCCAGCTTTACTTTAAAAAAGGACCTCAGGGACGGTGTGAATGTGTAACTCCTAGTACCTGGGTTACTTCTTCTCTCCCTCAAGACAGGCACACTCTTTGATGATATCCTGCTTGAGAAACTCTTGAGAGGTCATGCAATACTCCCTACAGTCTGTTTAATGCTCTTCCCCCTGCCCCCGACACCTCAGAGTCGGTTTCCACTAAAAAAGAGGATGTGGACCTTAACGTACAGTGGTTACTGACCATTTCACCCATAGTCTCTGACACACTCCTGCTGCCAATGTTCTTATGTTTTTTATCAGAGCAACTAAACCTCAAAAAGGAGTCTCAGTCATCAAACCGCCTGGTTCCATTTACTCATCGCGGCTAACTTTACTCCACTTTCCCCTTTTTTTTGGTCACTAAATCTCTGCTGAGCCTGCCAGATACCCGGGCTCTGGTCTGCAGTAATCATGAATTCTCACAGTCCCCCTGACCATGACTTCTTCTGCTGGGTCTACTGATACTACCAAGTTGAAATAGGAAGCACTGCGCAACTTGAAGTGTGTTGAGGGTGCCAACTGCAACAAACCAGTCCAGCTCTCTCTGCCATGTCAACATTAGCCTTTGAAGAACGTAGGAGACCCAAATCTCAGCCTCACCCCAAGTCTGGGATCTAAACAGCTACTGCAACTGGGTGGGGAAACGGTTACACAGCTACGCTTCTATTACGATGCCATCCATGCAAGGAAAGAGCTCCCTACCTGCTATCCTAGGTGGCTGCCATGTTTTGAAGTGTGCACCCCAAGTCTCTCTGGTCTTGATTTTACCTCATGCCTCTTTCATCAGGCCAAAAAGCGGAGCAAATAAAGGACTTGGGGCCAGATTTAGTAAAGGTTTTTCACGTCGCAAACAGCAAATTTCGCTGTTTGTGAAGTGCAAAATCCACATTGCAATGCCCAATTCCCATTTTGCGAGTCGGTAACCTGGTTACCGACTCACAAAACTGAATTGCGAGTCGCAAATAGGAAGGGGTGTTCCCCTATGGACCACTGCCTGCTCTGAAAAAATGAAACTGAAACGTTTTATTTTTTCATTTTGTAATGCATCTCGTTTTCCTTTAAGGAAAACAGGCTGCATTACAAAAAAAAAAAAAACACTGCTTTATTTAAAAGCAGTCACAGACATGGTGGTCTGCTGTCTCCAGCAGGCCACCATTCCTGTGAGTGCTGCGAGTCGCAAGGGGGTCGCAAATTGCGACCCACCTCATTAATATTAATGAGGTGGGCCTTTGCGACCCCCTTGCGAGTCGCAGGGACACCATCCTGCATCCTGAATTGCGACTCGCAAATTGCGAGTCGCTCTGACTCACAATTTGCGAGTTGCAATTCAGGACATTGGTACATCTGGCCCAATGTCGCTCTGACTCGCAATTTGCGAGTTGCAATTCAGGACATTGGTACATCTGGCCCAATGTAACTAGGGCGTAAACACAATGCAAAAATGAGGTTGCTGGAGGTATGGGCTTAAATAGGCATAGAAAATTCCAAGAGTTAGGTATGGGAGGGTTCCCATGGAGGGGTGCACACGAGGTGGGAAGCATAGGGAGAAAAAGAAAAAAATTATATATAAATATATGTATATATATATATATATATATATAGATATATATATATATATATATATACATATACATATATCAGCCAAAGGTAATCCTGTGTTCCTTCCAGGGCTCGCCTGTCGAGGTTGGTGCTCAGTTAATGGGCACATGACCCATTTTAAATTTCTCCAAAAACACAATATATAAAAATCAAAGTCTGGCACTCCTTACAAAAATATGATGGTCTTCATTTATTAAAAAAATTCCATGAAGCAGAAACATAGGGCAACGCGTTTCAACCTTCGCGGTCTTCTTCCTTGGCCCTTCTTACAATACATGTCTAACAAAATATATATATATGTCCTTAATTAATATAGATAGTGCAACGATAACTGGGGGGACTTTGTGTAAAACAATTCTTGAAGATCACAGGGGACCAGAAACTCAGCAAGGTGATTAGGTCTTCTCAATTTTATGCTGGAATGTGAATGGGTTGCGAATGAGGAAAAGGCAGCGTTTAATTTCGCAATATTTAAAAGACAATACATTTCAAATTATTACGTTGAAGGAGACTAGTTTGTTAAGAATAGAGGGCAAAGCCCTTTTTCTGAAACAATGGTGGGTTGAGAACATGGTGGCCACTGACCAACAACACTGCCCGAAAGGTATAGCTATTCTAGTTCAGGTAATATCAGGAGTGGGAATAGTGGGAAACAGAACAGATGAGGGCAGACATTGGATAGCGGCTGAAATCAAGGTAAACAAAGTATTTTTACCTTAGCCAGCAACTATGGTCCTAATGAGACCGTTGATGTCTCCCTGTTGTCTGCTCTTTTTCTTCATGGTGGAATTTCAAGCACCTACCATTTTGAAGGGAGACTAATATTTTGCTGGATAACCTCCTAGCTAGATCCTCTGTTTGTAACCAAACTAGCTCACTAAGGATGAGGGCCTACCTTCTTTATGTAATAGTAAGTTCATACTTATGTGACGTGTGGTGTAAAGAAAAGGGAACCTGTAGGGATTGCACTTTTCACAGCAAGAAAACTGGCAACTATTCAAGGAACAAACTATTTCTTCATGGACAGCAGAGAGAATTATAGAGATTGAACAACTATCAATCCACTTATCAGACATATCATTAAAGAATGAAAGCCTCATTACGAGTTTGGCGGTCGGACAAGCCGCCCTCCAAACTTTCAGATAGCAGACCGCTGTCCAGCCGGCAGTCTCACCCCGTGTCATAGTACGATGGTCCCACTGGGCTGACTTTGGAGTGAACAACGTATTACGACGTTCCTGCTCTTTAGCCCAGCAGGAACAGTGCTACGGTATTGATCTTAAAGGAGTCAAGGCCAATACCCTAGCACAACATCCCCCTCAGAGTACACACTGTCTGCAAAGCATACAGTGCACATTCTGAGGGTTCTGAGGGTTCTGGACATTGGGGTCCCTGCACTGCCCACAACATGGTTGTGAGCAGTAGAGGGCCCCCGTTAGGCCCCACTGCACTTCCTTTCCACCACCCTTTTTATGGCAATTGAACTGCTATGAAAAGATTGGTGGAAAGGGGACTTGTGAGCAGCATGGTGACGTCCAGCGTCCAGTGGCAGACCATGAGTCCGACTGCCCTCAACCCTTCACAAACCATTTTCCGTCATGGTTGTAATTTGACGGTCGGACCTCCTGGAGTGCGGTGGGCCTACTGAAAATGCAAGGCTGACGGTTTCAAGACTGCCAGCCTCGTAATGAGGCCCGAGATGCCAGTTTGTAAATGGAGTATAAGGTGGACGATCAATGGGAGACTATTGTCAGAAATTATGTAGGATGCAGTGAAGGGAACAGATGATTTCTTTGGTTGGAACATGACATCTGCCCCAATTCATGTAGTGTGTAACACATATAAAGCTTGGCCAAGGGGCACTGTTAGACCTGGTAACATTGGCATGGTCTCCCCTGTCTTTTTTGCCTCTGCTTCCCATGTTTTGACTGTGTGCTGGACTCTGTTTTTGCTGTTTTGGTACTCTGGGCACTTTACTACTGCTGACCAGTGCTAAAGTACAAGTGCTCCTGTGTACATTGATTGTGTAATTGGCTTTTCCATGATTGGCATATTCGATTAACTGGTAAGTCCCTAGTATTGTGCACTAGATGTGCCAAGGGCCTCTTTATCAAATGCTATTAGTGAGCCTGCAGCACTGATTGTGCCACCAACATGGTTCAGGCCTGCCACTGCAGTGTCTGTGTGTGCACTTTTTAATTGATAATTAGACATGGCAAGTGTACCTACTTGCCTGGCCCAAATCCTCCCTTTTTATGCATGTAAGGCATCCCTAAAGTAGGTCTTAGGTAGCCCCATGGGCATGTGCAGTATGTGCATGAACCGATGGGTTTTACATGTCCTAACAGTGAAATACTACCAAATTTGTTTTTCAGTGTTGCAAAGCATGTCTCCTCATAGGTTAACATGGGGGTTACCTTTAAATATCCATAGAGTACAGTTTCCCTTTGAGATCAAATAGAGATGCGGAGTTTGGTGTCTCTGAAATCACAATTTAAAAATACATCTTTTGGTAAAGTTGGTTTTTAAATTGTCAGTTTGAAAATGCCACTTTTAGAAAGTGGGCATTTTCTTGCTTAAACAATTCTGTGACTGCCTGTTTGTGTATTCCCTGTCTGGGTCAGACTGACAGTTGGACTGTTTGTGAATCCCCTCTAGACAGTGAAATAAAGGGAGCTGGGGTGTAGTCTGCATATCCTGATGAGCCATCAGGGCTAGAGTGGAAGAAGGAGTGGTCACTTACACCTGAATTGGCGATGCCTGCCCTCACACAATTCAGTCTCCAACCCCATGGTGTATGACTGGTGCCAGGCCTGGGCAAGGCAGGATCTTGTGAACAACAGAGAATTTCCTTTGAAGTTTGCCTCCTTCAAATGCAGAAAGGGGTATAAGTAGTGGACCCAAAATCCCATATATTTAGATTTGCTTCTGGAACCAAGAGGAACCTCTTCCAAGGAGAAGAGCTGAAGAGCTCAGTAGAAGTGCTGCCCCTGCCTGTGAGCGTGCCGTGTTGGGCTATCCTGCAGTTGCTGCTCCTGCCTGAGGAAGGGGACTAAGAATGGACTTTGTGGTATATTCCTGCTTGTGAAGAATCTCCAAGGGCTTGGATTGAGCTTGTCTCCTGTTTTGAAATCTCAGGACCATCAAATACTTCCTCTGCCATTACCTGGCCTCTCTGCTAATAGTCCTGCCCTGCCATGTTTGGCCCTATCCAGTCCATGGGCACTTGAAAGGTGAACCTGGTAGTACAGGGACTGAAATCCACACACAGGGAGCTGTGCATGGAAATGTTCGATGCACCACCTGCAAAGCAGCTAAAAAGAGACATGCCTCCGCCTTGCACGCCTTGTGGCTGATTTTAACTCATCACCTGCATCGCAGCTGAAGAAACAATGCAACACCCACTTGCAGCTGTTGAAAATGATACAACCCCCACACAGCACAGTTTTTCATCATTGTGCAACTAGGGTTTCTCACGCATCGTTGCTGGGTGCCAAAGTCACCGTGAACCTGTGGGAATCCGAGGTGTCTTGTCTGAAAATCACTGACATCGCTCTCTTGCGGGAGAGATAGACGACACTTCGTCTATGCGACCGGAGAAAAAAATGATAATCTCACTGCACCAGTTAAAAGAGGAAGTGGAGCTAGACAAGGCCGTCCCCTGTCACCCATTCATTTTGGTTTGTACATTGAGCCTCTGCATCAAAGCTTGAGACTAAACATGGAAATAAAACCAGTTATGATAGGTGCATTTGCCTCAACATACTACTATATGGAATGATTTAATGTGGTACACCTCAGATGCTGTGTCTGCTATTCCACAGTCAATTTTAGAGATCAAGGGCCTGATTACAACTTTGGAGGAGGGTGTTAATCCGTCCCAAATGTGACAGATATCCTGCCCACCGTATCACGAGTTCCATAGGATATAATCGACTCGTAATACGGAGGGTGGTATATCCGTCACATTTGGGACGCATTAACACCCTCCTCCAAAGTTGTAATCAGGCCCTAAGTGTTTTGGGGAGTTTTCTGGCTACAAGATAAATAGGACAGAAACAGAGATAATGGTATGAAATCAGAGTTGTGAGGGTATACAAAGTACTAGAGAGATAGGATATCTGAGAATAATTATAACGCAGGACCTGGAGTAAGCTCGGATAGTGAATATGGAAAAGTCTATAAGGAATCAGATAAGATCATAAAGAGATGGCAGAACCTCCCTTCTAGCCTGCATGGTCAACTAAATCTAGTTCAAGTGCCCATCCTACCCAAATTTACTTACTTGTTTGACAACATTCCCCTAAACTATGACAAGAAGATCCAAATGAAAACACAGGGGAAAATTACATTGTTTAAATGGGTGACTAGGATTAGGATCTCTTGGAAAAAGTTGACAAGGAAGGAAGGTGGGGAAAGGAGGTTTAGGGCTCCAAGACTTTCAACTGTGCTACTGGGCTTTTCATTTGAAGAATAACAGGATGCTCCTATTTCGTCCAGGCAAGTTGTTGGTGGGTCATATGTCCAGTGCTTTTTTGATCTGCCTACCTGAGGAAGGCTTTTCATATAGGTTTGGGGCACCTAAATTCTTCAAGAAGGCATGCCTCTAAAGTGTGGTATGGGGTTAGGTCACTCCTGGGGAACCCGCAGTACAGCAAGTTGTCACCAGTATGAGACTCACCAGGGACCCCTGAACGGTTGTTGGAAAATTTAGCAAGGCCCCTGAGGTAATACAGCAATATCAACTGGGGACAGATGGTTGAATGAGGAAGGGCCTATCCTGGGACACTTGGATGAAGTTGACAAATGGGATACTTTCCAGGTGTAGTCTTTGATGATTTTTTTGTTAAATAGTTATGGCAGTTGTGAAATTTATTTTATGTATTTTACTTTAAAATAGTTGGATATTATGCATATTGATTTATTTTTTTGTATTATTCATTGGTTTAATTTAAAAATGTAAAAGAAATATGTAGGAGGATGTTGGGTTTATTGGAGAAAAGTATGGGGACATTGCTAAAGAATGTTTGTATGAATATGTTTTCATTTAAATGTATTTATTTATATAATAATAATAATAATAATAATAATAATAATAATAATAATAATCATCATAACAAGAACAGTAAGAACAACAACAACAACAACAACAACAACAACAATAATAATAATAATATGTATAATTGTTATTACTATTATTATTAATATTATTATTATTTCAGAAGTTTGTTCCATAAAACATGCATACATTAAAAAATACAAACTATTGAATAATATTAGAATATTCAATAGTTCCTTTTGATGACAGCAGAACATGACTCTGCTGTATGCGCAAGGGAAGGTAGAGCGAGCTGTCCTTTCCAATAAAGTTGATCTCAAATACTATATAATAGCAACTCATTCAAAATATAACTCAAAAAAGTAAATGGTCCAACCACATTTGGAAAAAAGCTTTACAATACCACAGCACTCTACAAGTGTAATCCACACGCCACTTTCTAAGCAGTCAGGCTACCAGCTTTGCTGCTGAGGCCTTAGGGTAGAGCATCCTGGCCCATCACCCCACCAGAGAGCGAAACGAGCGGTTGCTATTCTTGGGTCAGCCCCACTTCCCCTCGAGAGCCGTCACTGATTCACAACACAAACTGACAGTCATATCTGTGCCAAGATCTGCTGCTCAAAAGCACAATTAAACATCCGCTCGGGGACCCGAGGCTTTACATCAGCCATAAGCAACTGTCTTAAAATATCCAGAATACCGGGAAATAAGCAAAACCTGAAACCTTTACCTCTAGTATGCACCGGCTAGATAGCCGTAAACTGGCACCATCCTGAAAATAACTTGTAGGGATCAGGATCTGAATGAATTAGAGCTGATCGCGACGGCTGAGGGTGCAGGAGAGGCACATCAAGGAACGCAGCATCGACAGGGTACTCAAGGTGTCAGAGGAGGAATGGAAAGCAGGCCACGCCAAGTGTAAAATAACAGCTCCAGGCGACGGCCTGACTTTATCTTTACTGTCATAGGCTTTAAGGCAAGAAACAGTGCATTCTGTGTGCTGTGGTCTTTGTTCTGTTTCGATTGAACCAGCTAGACATTTAAGAGACACTATTTAGTGGAAGCCCAGCCTTTATTAGCACAACAATAAGCAGCAGGGGCCGTCACATAGTGCAAGCCTCAGTGCCTCTCCCGGTGGCAGGCTTCACAGAGGTTGCCTGCTGCTCCAGTTCTCCCTGGAGCCCAGGAAGGTGTGGTAAAACAATTGAGACTGAGCCCACAGGAGCTTTACCAAGGCACAAGTGCACCCTGTGTCCTGTGGACACCGGTCGTTTTCAGCGCCACATGCTGGGATTCAGCTGCCTTCCTGCCTGAGCCATTAAACCCAGGCCCCAGTCCAAGAAGTGCTAGAAAAAAAAATGAGGTGGCGAGGATGAGCACCTTCTATCACTCAACCAGTGATACCTGCCAGTGACCATAGGGTGAGGGTATCCCTCAGACATACCTAGTAAGAACGGCACTCTACCTTGGGAAAAAAAGAGACTCACACCCCTTTTATCTGGTTGACGCAGAATCTTCTACAGTCGATCGGAGAGTTAAAGAGACTTTCTTGCCTCATCCCACAAGACGAGCTGAGTCAATTGATTTAACGCCCATCCCACCTCTGCTGCTACCTTGCTCGTGCCCACCGCCCACGTCTTTGTGTCTCTTGAGCCTCTGTGTGCCTGCATCGCGATCCTGGGCTCTGAGTTCCTGTATCCCGGCGGAAGTCACAGGTGGTCTGGAAATCACGTAAGTTGTGGAGTAGCAGGTGCTGGAGTTGAAATTGTGGAATTGTGCTGGAACTGTGTTGAAACAAAGCAGTAGAGATTGGCCTTCGAGTTCCTTGTCATGGAGTAAGTCCATTGATGGATAAGTAACATGGTGTGTGGAGGCGGCAGCAATAGAAATTTTAAATTTAGAGGTGGAGGCAAGTTTCTTTTATTCATACAGCCCAATCGTCTCCTGGGAAAACAGAAATATATAATGCCCTCGAGTAAAACACGGGCATGTGGGGTGTGTGGCTGAAAGAAGGGATTGAAAGACATCACTGGTAAAAAGGGAAAGCCTGATGAGTGTCAACCCTTATGAGATATTGGTATTAGCCTTGAAGGATGAAATATATCTCCTATTTTGCAACATGAGGATGTCCTGATAGGCATCAGGGAAGAAACTGGAGCATCTTTGGGTTTATCAATAAAAGAATTTGTGAGGAAGCATTTTAAAAGCAAAGGCCAATGTATCCCAGTATACTGAATGAAAAAACCCCTCAAAAGTTGATCAGAGAAAGGATGAATAGATTGTAGTAAATGACTCTATTATTTTATATTCTTTACAGAATTGGGATCTTTTCTCAGGGGAAGAAGGGAAAGGGATGGGTAGGAATATAGGGTGGTGCTCTTACCGGGGTCTAGGTTATCTTAATTTCACTGCTTCTCCCCATTGAAGTGAATAGTGACATGATGAATGATAGTTCCCGGTTTTATACTACAATCGAGAAGGAGGGGTTAGAACGGGAAGGTAGGGATGCCCTCGGAATGGTTACTTCCTCTCCTGTCGCTAGGCAGTCAGCATTAGATATAGATACTACTGCAACTCCAGCAGCATCTCTATTAGAGGTAATTTTCTTAATGGTGAAAACTTTATAGGCCATTTTAGAAGTATTGACGGTGAATATTGGAATGGGTAATTCACATAAGAAACAACTACAGGGGATTATAAAAGAGCTGAAACAAATGAACAGCTGTATGTCGGCACTTGTGCGGCCAGTGCCAGAGAAAAGGGTACCAAGAGGTGGGCACACCCACAGAAAGTAGAGAAGGAAGGCCTGTAAATACATCAAATTTACCATCGGAATATATCTAACAACAGAGTATTTTGGTGATAAAAAAGGGGTTTAGGTTGGGGAACAAGTGGTATATAACCTATTTTAAAATATTACGAAGTAAACAGAGGAACATTAAAGGGAAAAGACACATGAAAGGAGGTGGGAGGATAGATCAGCATAGCATCTTAGGAGTAGCCCCACAACAGAGGCATAAAGTGGGTACCTCCAAGAGGGGGGGTGTGACTCAAAGGGAACCTAGGATAGCAGACACAGAAGGCATGCAGTTAGTTAAGGAGAATAGGTACCCTTAAGTGGTCGTAATAGAGGAAAGTAAGGAAGCTTCTGGTATCAAAAGAAAGGTAATTAGTGTAAAAAACAGGGAGGAAGTAAGTATAGAACAAGGGAGAGGGTGGTCCCTCAATATCATCCAGGGGTTAAGGAAACATGAGGGAGATAGACAGACATAATGGAAGTGAGAGTCTGTGGGTATATGTGGAACCTTGGGGAAGGGAGATTGGGAGGAAGCAGAGGGAAGAAGCTTAAGCCCTTGAATCACTTGCGTCTTTTAGAAGCTACGGGTGAATGTCCCAGTTTATGTGGGATTGGGTCAGAGGATATAAGGCAAATGGGGTTCATGACAAATCTTGTAGGGAGTGAGGTGACAAAAGTCCTTTTTTATTCAGGATGGTTAGACAATTGGTATTGAGGGTGGAGAAGGAATTAGAGAAGGAGGGTATCAGATTGGTATGGTTGAGGGACTTAGAGAACATAGACAGAAGCCATAGAGCCCTCAATTGTCACTCAGGGCTGCTCCTAGATCAAGTACAATATAGTTTAGTAGGTACTCAAAATCCAAGAATTTGTGGATAGAATCAAGGGCAGGCTAAGTGTGACTATAGTAGCCGAACATAAAGGCCCAATGTTATGGAACCGTTTTGAGACCCTTTCAAACTCCCCTGAAGATTACAGTAGGGGAGAGTTGAGTGATTTGGACCAAGGATTAGATGCATCACATAACCTTTTGGTTCTTTCCTGGAATTTAGGAGCATATAAGAAGCATTTAAAGCAAGATACATTTAAAGAAATGTTAGAAAAGTATGACATTGTGTGTTTCCAGGAAACTTGGCTGTGCGAGGATCCTGAACCAGTAGATATCTTTCTAAGACCCTTTAAGGTTGCTACACGTCAAGGCCCAGGACGACCTTTGGGTAGCCTAATCACTTTGACCACAACTAGAATAGCTAACTGATTTATAAAGATAAAAACAAAAAGTCATTGACTATTAGCTGGTCGGTTCGACCTCTATAGTGATATTGGAGGGTCGATACAGCTCATTGCAATTAATGTATATATCCAGCTAGGGATGAAAGCAGATTATGATACCCAACTGGGTCTGTTAGAGGAAGCTATGGAGACAATATGTATGAACAAAGTAGAGCAGCGGGTATTGAGATTTTAATCATAAACTATATCCAACATTTTGTGGCAAATCGTGTAGTGAATCCTAGTTTGTTTTTAATGGGATAACAGGAGTTAGCTTAGCCTCTGGCTTGCAGACTCGTGCCCCCGTCACCTAGTGACTTTTAACCTACTTAGCTTGCTCTGTCTTAGCCCATTTAATTATTTAATTATTCTAAGATGGCTGCCTTGTTTATAGTTAGGCCACTTGTTATGAGTTACATTAACAGTGTCACAGCGCTAAGGCGTCAAGCTCAACCAACAGTAGGTGTTCAAACTTAGGGATTTTCCCTCTCTATACTTTTGAGGGATTGTTTATATTAATTGCTGTCCCAAGCATGTCTGTTATCTATTATTTGGGAACACACCTACGTCAGGGGTCCTTGTAGCTCTGTATAAATACATTGCACTTTAGACAGATAATCAGAGGGATTCCGACCAGAGGGCATCACCACCTTCACTGATATGGATGCTGCAGTCGCCTTGATGCTGACCCAGTCTTCGTGTCCCTGCAGAGTCTGAGATAGAGACCTCATTCCAAGGTAACGAGGGTTGGGGGCTCCTCTCATGGAAATAGCATTGGCAAATTAGGTTTAGCAAACCCAGCTCTCCTTTAGGTAGGAGGTTAGGCCTATCACATTAGGGTATTAGGGCATATTACATCTTTTATGTCTTTCCTATACATTGCAAGATGGTGGGGGTCTTTGTAATAATGACTCTCGTCTTCACAATTCTGTTTCTTGCATTATTCATTATCTTAATCATTGCAGTACATGCAACTTATCGCAAATTGCAGTTATGTTAAATAAAAACTATTGAAACTTTAAAGCATCTTTGTCATTGCCTGTGTTTGTATGAGACATGATATATCTGTGAGAAAGGGGTAATCTCCGTTTAACCACACCACTCCCTGAGATGTCTTATTCTCAAGTCCATGCGTAAAGGCTGCCACAAATCACCTTTTACTATTGTGTTTCTGGTGAGGTGATGCTAGTGAGCCCGTAAGGATGGGACAACAGTTGCGACTTGTTGTAGGAAAGACGTAGTCGCCTACAAGCAAAAGTACTGTCATCCTTTAACCAGCAGTCTTGCCCAGAGCAAGGGTCCAAACTACGACATGGCACAACCAACGATGGTGTTTAGGCACTAATTTACAGATAACCCAACTATCACTGTCTCACAGACAACAGGTACCCTAAGTACCATTATATGGAGACGTCCGTGGTCTTTGGGAAAATCCTCCTCAGCCGAAAAGGTAACACCTGATTAAGCTGTAGGTTGTTCGAGCTCAAACTCATAAAAGGACTTTACTCCCCATTTTTGGTGTTCCATTTTTCTAAACAAATATGGCTAACGCCATTGACATTCCTGAAAATGCTAGGCAAGTACTAACACTACATTTATTAATGCATGGCCTTACAGATGAGGGTGGGGATGTTACTCTTATAGTAGAAGCTAATGAAGCATACCAAACAGAAACATTTTACTGTTGGGTCACCTTTCCTGAGGTTGACTAAAGAACACATACGTTCCACACATATGAAATTGCAAACGTATCTCAACGGTACCGAGCATACCAGTATCATGAAATATCGCTCACACACCAAGAGCATCCAAACTGGTTCGAAGGCGCCCTACCACATGTACTACAAAGATTGAGGTTAGGACCATTAAGTAATGACGGACCAACATGGCCTATGTTTGCCACATACACACCTCACCCAGGTATACAAAATATGCAAATAGCAGATCTGCGAGATTTATATAATGAATTAGTGACATTATATGGACAATTAGTTCAGTTCATAATGCGAACATTGAACACAACACCAGCACATCTAGCACCGCCAGCACCTAGTGGTTATCAATTGGCTACTGGGATTAATCCACAAACAGTGCATACTATTATGGGTAAAGTACCCGCGGAACGGGAAAAAATACCATTCTGGATTGCCCAGAAAATTAATCATCTGGAAGCTGTGTTTCCCCATATGGGACCACAGGAAAACCATAGACTGCTCACTATGTGCTTGCCTTTTGGAATGGTTCCCTTGGTGGATGACTGCACCAGCCCTGGATTTGGGGATGAAATTAATGCGTAACTTTGATGCAGTTTCCTCAATAATACTCAGTAATATTAAAGGGGAAGTGGTAGCACTGGCAATACGCCAGTGTCTCCGGGAAACTCCACACCAGGAACAAGAGAGACAGCTACCGAAAATAATTTCCGACACCTATACCAGTATAGGACGGGATAGTTTGGGAGCCAAGCCAAAGAAATTGGAGTTGCAAGGTACCGTCCATAAGGAGGGTACAAAGCAGGCACAAGAGGGCTCTAAGAAGTGCTGGGATAAACAAAAAGATTTCAAATAAAGAAGAAATAGGAGAGTGGATTCTCCACACCCGGAGAACTCCAAAAGGAGATATAGGGGGTCATTCCAACCCTGGCGGTCATCGACCGCCAGGGTGGATGACCACGGAAGCACCGCCAACAGGCTGGCGGTGCTTCATTTGGGATTCCGACCGCAGCTGTAAAGCCGCGGTCGCCCAGCCGGGTCCGGCGGTTTCCCGCCGGATTTCACCCGGCTGGGAGAATCCTCCATGGCGGCGCTGCAAGCAACGCCGCCATGGGGATTCCGACCCCCTTCCCGCCATCCTGTTCCTGGCGGTTTTGACCGCCAGGAACAGGATGGCGGGAACGGGTGTCGTGGGGCCCCTGGGGGCCCCTGCACTGCCCATGCCACTGGCATGGGCAGTGCAGGGGCCCCCTAAGAGGGCCCCAGCATGATTTTCACTGTCTGCATAGCAGACAGTGAAAATTGCAACAGGTGCAACTGCACCCGTCGCACCCCTGCAACACCGCCGGCTCCATTCGGAGCCGGCTTCTATGTTGCAGGGCCTGTCCCGCTGGGCCGGCGGGTGCTCCTTTGGCGGGCACCCGCCAGCCCAGCGGGAAAGCCAGAATGGCCTCTGCGGTCTTTTGACCGCGGAGCGGGCAAATGGCGGTGACCGCATGGCGGGCGGCGGTAAGAATGACCGCCATAATCTCAGAAATAGGAAGAACATTAAAACTCCAGACAGATATACTGAATCACGTCCCTCTCGTTCCTTTCAGGACACACCGGATAGACGTATCGAGAGAGGGGGCTGTCAAGATCGACGTCCTGAATACGTGAAAGAAAAGAAAGACTCGCCACAGTCTACCATTAAAAAAGAAGAAAAGACTCCTCAGCAAAAGCCATAGTTTAAAAAGAAGAAGGTGGCAGCACTGACAGCTTAAAATGCCAGTATACTTGAGAACACTGTTGAGGAACAAGACGTGGGCAGTGACTCTGTTAGACAGCGCACAGAGGTCACCATATGTCGCCAGAATCTGAAAGATCAACAGTGGATGGCCGCGTTCTCCCTCCTGATCGGGTTTATGATTTAAAGTATCAGATAGAGGGAGACGTGGAACGCAATATTAGTGTGATATTTTGGGATGAACTTACTAGTGATATCCTATTGGCCGAAAGAGACTGGCCACCTGAACACATCTGCAAGCTCCCACATGGGGAAGATGTCATTTTGCCTTCTTTCTCCGATCTTGTTCCGAAGCAGACAAAGAAGGCTATGCTTCCGAATGGGCTTCAGCGCAGGCACCTGCGTTATATCGCAATCATGTAGGCTGGGACAAGGAGTCTCCTTGTCATGTTATTCCAGTTAGATCTACACCGCAACCCCAGCCACAATATCCTGTTAAACATGAAGCAAAATCTCCGGTGAGGGAGATCCTCTCCCACCTTGAGTACCAGGGAGTGATTGAGCCCTGTACATCTGCAATGAATAATCTATTATTCCCAGTTGCAAAGCCGGACCATTCATATAGAATAGTCATTGATTATAGACACTTAAATAGTCAAACACGCACATATGCTATACAAAATTCACACAGCACGGCACTAATAAACAATATAGTGCGTAAGAAATATAAAACAACATTAGACATATCTAATGGATTCTTCAGCCAGAATTTAGCACATGAAAGTCGGGACCTGAGTGCATTCTCATTTGGCTCCCAGAAACGCTTTTGTCGTTTACCTCAAGGCTATAAAATAGCCCTGGGCTATTTTCAGCCCGTGCAACATCAATAGTACATGATATTGATTCCGAGGCATTATCCTACGTGGATGATATATATCTCACAGACGACGTCCTTGACATTCATCTTACAAGGGCCGATCGGATCATTCTGGGATTTGCAGACCTCGGTTACAAATTAAATTTTAAGAAAAGCAAAATAGCCTTTCACAGGGTATTATTCCTGGGATATGAGCTATCAAATGAGGGAAAGAGCCTGGCCCGCACTTTCTAGAAAAATGTGCTCAACTGCACCCTCCTAACACACTTAAGAAACTACAGTCATTACTAGGTTTCTTTAATTTTGGCAGGACATACATTCCAGATTATGCACAACGCATCAAGCCACTTTATGACTTAGTTCAGCCCAATTTTTCTAGCAGACACTGGACAATTGAACACACATGCATCCTTAGGGAAATGCAACAGGACATGCTAGAAGCTAAACATTTGAACACACGTGACAATAAAACAAATTTGGTCATCAGAATAATTGCTGGTGCCATTGGATTTACTTATGTCACCTTCAATGAAGAGGACACGGTACCCATAGCGTATAAATCACATTTATCCTCCAATGCTGAACAGCTTTTTGCACCTACAGAAAAGATTCTGACGGCAGTTCAGATGCCCGTCATAAAAGAGAGGCCACTTGCCCAGGGGAAACATATTATTGTTGTCTCCCCGGTGCCGGCCTTAGAGGCTGTCACCAAAGCAAGCATTCCTAACGCTAAAGCATTACGTCCACGTTGGATTCAA
Organism: Pleurodeles waltl; assembly: GCF_031143425.1. Classification (NCBI taxonomy): domain Eukaryota; kingdom Metazoa; phylum Chordata; class Amphibia; order Caudata; family Salamandridae; genus Pleurodeles; species Pleurodeles waltl. The sequence continues at coordinate 494,744,749 of NC_090444.1, forward strand.
TGGGCAACATCTCTGACTGCCACTGATGTCGATTATATATTTGATCCAAAACTTCAGACACAAGAGTTTCTCCAGTATGAACAAGAGTACCCCGCTCCTCTAAATATCTTGCAACTAGACAGATACCATACTGACATATACACTGATGGTTCAGCACAACCAGCTGTAGGTACTAAACATCAATACTCGCCAGCTTGCGCAGCCGTGAGCGGAGTGATGGAAGATGGAGTCTTCCACCCTCACAATACCTACACGCAGATCTTAGGGGACTCCAAAGCTCTTATTCTAGCGCTTGAACATGCTGAGCCAGGACGCCGGACTTTAATAGTCTGTGACTCTTATTACTGCGTCCAGTCATACAATGACTATCTCAATCATTGGAAACGGAACAGGTTTAGAGATTCTAAGGGGAACACCATTAAACACAAAATATTATGGGGGAGGGTGGCTGATCTTTAGGATAAGCTGCTGTGTGTCCATGTAGTCCATACATTGGGCCACCAGCGTGTAGGAGTACACGTTACTGGTAATACCTTGGCTGATGAAGCGGCCAAAGCAGCAGTAGCTACGGCTTCTCTGGCTGCAGTGACTTGTTCACAGATGAGATTGGATAATGAAATATTGACTGCCATTAAAGCCTCGGCAGCAGGCAAGCCCCTTCCGAAAGGATACCCTACAAACTATACTTACCATATCAGTGCGCAGAATGTTGCTTACACAACAATTCCTGGGGTTGGAGATCGAGTGATCCCCAATGAAGACCAGAGATTAGATTTAATTAAAGCAGCGCATGAGGGTGTTGCTTCTGCACATGCTGGTATATCGGCCATGATAACACTCCTGCAGAAACGCTTCTGGTTGCTTGGTCTGTGCAGACGAACAAAGCAGTATGTCCTTTGCTATGACATTTGCCACCAGATAAAGGGAACTAATATCAACTGTCCACCGCAGACATCCCTCTTAGTGTCCAACAGGCCACTACAGTGTGTGTACCTGGACCATTGTGATCCCTTACAGCCTGATGGTGCACAAAAATACATCTTAGTCGCTGTAGATTCTTGTTCTAGATTCCTGTGAGTATGGCCACAGCGGTCGGCTGACGCCCGGACTGTTATAAACGACTTGCTGATCTTTATCGGTACATATGTGGTTGCAATATTCCATTTGGACCAGGGCCCTGCATTTGCCTCCAAGGCATTCAGGGACATCATTGGGACGATGGGTGTTGAACTCCATTACTCCTCAACATACCATCCCAAGGGAAATTCGGTCGTGGAGAGGCAGAATCGTGATCTAAAGCAGTCATTAACAGCTCGAGTATAAGGTTCAGGCCGCAGTTGGTTACATCACCTATATGGGGTCCAGAGAGCACTGAATAATCTGCCAAGACGGTCCTTGGGGGGACGCACTCCATATGATGTTCTCTTTGGGATACCTATGTATGTCCCAGATCTTGATGCCCCTGGTATGGTGGCAGCAAAAACACCATTTGAAATAAATGAACGTCTCACTGTTTTACAGGAGCTTCAACAATTTTGTGATGATAAATCATCTGTAAGTGCTGCCACCTTAGGAATAAGGCATTTAGCGAAAACTTCGACTGGTTGGATTCCTAAAGTTGGGGATCTGGTTTGTGAGAAGATCGCAGTGAAGAAGGAGTTCGGTCCATCATGCAGAGCACCTGTACCGGTCTTGGGAATACAAGGCACAAGGACTGTCATCTTACCACCACTATCTGGTTCTAAGACGAACAGATTCATCTCCATTGATGACCTCAAATTACACCATGTGGCCGATCCTTCACATTAGACCAAGAGGTCCCTTGGGTGGATCCCCATCACCTCTCACTACCCAACAGGACATACGTCTACATAGTAGGATGAACAACACTACTACAGACTATGCAACAATGTCAAATGCTGTTCCAGACACCTCCTTGATCATGGGGAGGGCAGAAAATGAACTCTTGCTAGTTCCTGTCACTACTTTAGTGACCACCCAGGTTCAAGATCTAGCTGTTTTTTACACAAACACATCACAGACTAACAACACTGTCTACCAAGAGCCCCCAGGTGAAGTGGACCAAAGTACAGATGGTGCACTGGCTCCCGTGTTTGCAGAGACTGCCTCTGGCTATTTTATTGACATCAATGATTTTTCTTCAGATTCATCCACTACTGTGATTGACAATGTTTCAAAAAGAAGTCAGATGTATCAATGGATTAAAAAACCTATTTGAAATACCCATGGAACTATTTATGGTTCTGTTTGACAATTTTTGCATTATTTTTATGGATTGGCTTTGTGACTGTTTTCTTTTTGCTTATAAATGGTCACTATATTCCTGATCGCTCCTCTGTAGAGCCTGTTGATGAAGTTTTAACTCCATATCATTCTTCACATAAGGTCCGAAGAGATTTGTCCTCTGTAAATGTTACAGCAATACAGATTTTTCTTTTTTAAAAAAATTATTTATTAAAGAATATAGGGTGGTACAGAGTATATAGGAACATATCTTCAGAGCATCACGTTATACCAAAACAATTTACAGTAGGTATATAGGTATGTGCAATCTAATAAGTATTCTGAATAATAGGTTCTGGGGTTATGGGTGGATAATTGGGGGATTGAAAGAGAGGGTGGAAAACGGGAGGGAAAATTAGTCATGGGGAAGGGAAGGGGAGCGACAGATAGGGTGGTCAAAAGGGGGAAGAGGGAGGTTGGGAGGGGCAGAAAATCTTGGGGTCAGAATGTCAAGGCTGTTGAGTGAATAGTCTGATTATTCCCTGTCTGGTATGGGTTGTCGTGTAGGGTTGTGTAGTATGGTGTGTGTGCCTAGGTAGTTGTAATATGAGGTATAGATTCCAATGCTTGGGAAAGGATAATGCTGGGGAGGGAGCGGTCAGGGGACTATCTGTGGAGATGTAGGTTGAAATTTTTTAGCGGGCGAGTCCTTCCTGTATGCATTAGATGGTCGACACTGGTCGGGTAGGAGTGGAGGAAGGAAGTCATTGAGTACGTGTTTGAACGGTCCGGGGTCTAGGATGTTTACCAAGACGGGTGGCCTAGGGGATGAAGGGAAAGGGGGAGAAAAGAAAGGCAAAGGGAGACGGGGGTTCTGGGATAACGACTGCCGTCCACCGACCGTCCACCAGCTGCCTCATGGTCTTGCCAGGAAGTGAATAGTGCCGCTTGATCCTGCAAGTTGTAGAATACTCACTGGTGGGTGGCGGTTTGAAACATGGCTGTCATCCATTCTGTTGGTGTTGGGACAATGCTGGACCTCCAGTGTCGGAGTATGCAGATTTTGGCTGTGGCAATTGCCGTATGGAGTAACCATTTGTGGGGTCGTGATAGGGAGGGGTACGGGCGCATATCATGTAGAAGAATGAGTGATGGCGGTGTCGGGTTTGGTATCTGTATGGAGTCTGCCAGAGTATGGTGCACAGCTTCCCATAAGGGTTGTATCATCGGGCAATGGCATAGAATGTGAAGTAGGTCACAATGGAGGTCTGCACATCGCCAACACTTCGTCTGTGGCATCAAGCCTGCCCTGAAGAGTTTTATGGGGGTCCAATACCATTCTTGGAGGACTTTAAATAGACAGAATTTCAGGCGGGCTTTGCGGACACCCCTGTCAAGGGCTTCTATTATGTCCGACCATTCCTCTTCAGTATAGGTGACCTCGAGTCGATCCTGCCACTTTAAGCGCAGTCGTTCGAGAAGGGGCTGCGAGTAAAGATGGTTTGTTAGCTCTGTGTATAGGCCGGCCATAACGCCTCTCTGTCGACCCCACTTCTGTAGGTAAGTGACAATGGGTGAGGCTTTGAGTGTCCACAGGTTGGTTCCTAGGGCTCTGCGCATGCAATGCTTAAGCTGTATGTATCGCCACTCTTGGTTATTGTGGATGCCGAACTCTTCCTGTAGGGAAGCGAAGGTTCGGAAGCGATCGCCATCTATGATTTGGGATATATTGTGGATACCAGCGTTGTTCCATTAGGGCCACCTAAGGATGTTTCCTCCTATTTTTATGCTTTTGTTTCCTGCTATAGGGGCCTGGATGTGCAAGAAAGGATGTATGCCCAGTAGGCGGTGAGCTCTGCGCCATGCTGTTTTTGTGGCCATGAGGATTGGGTTAGACAAGTGGGGGAAGTCAGTGTATATCCCTCCTATCTCTACATGCTGATCCCGTAGGAGTTTCTCCGTGGCTACCCATTGTGGAGGATCCGGGGTTTCTGGGAATGTGTAGGCTAGCTGTGATAGTTGTAGGGCTAGTGAGTATTGTTCTACTGAGGGTAGGCCTAAGCCTCCATAGGGTTGTCGTGCCAATATTGTTGCAGGTTTCAGCCTTGAACAGGTGGGGCCCCAGACAAAGGTCCTTATTGAGGCATCGATCATTCGGAGTGAGGAGAGAGGCACCTGTAGAGGGAGCATGCCTAATATGTATGTGAAGCGCGGGAGGGTAACCATCCTAACCGCCTGTGTCCAGCCCCACATGGATAGGCCCAGTAGTGACCATTTGGCGAAGTCCTGTTTCATCCGGGATACAAGAGGGTTGAGGTTGTCCCTGACCATGTGTTCCAGGCCTCGGTTGATATACGTTCCTAGATATTTAAGGCCAGTAGGGGTCCATTTGAATGGGAAGCCATGGATTGCAGCTCTTGTTGTTACGTGGGATAGGGGCAGCGATTCGCTCTTGTCCCAGTTTACCTGGTATCCGGATAAAGGCACGAAGTCCTCTATGATAGATAATAGTGATGGCAAGGATCTTTCTAGGTCGGACAATGTTAGTAGGATGTCATCTGCGTAAAGATAGATTTTGGAGGAACCCCCTGTTAGAGGGATACCTTTTATCTGTTGGGTGTACCGAATAGTAGCTGACAGAGGTTCCATTCCTAGCAGGAATAGGAGCGGTGACAGGGGGCAACCCTGTCGGGTGCCTCTTCCAATGGGGAATGGGTCTGATGGAAAGCCCCTGCAATTAACTTATGCCGTGGGATGGTCATACAGTTATCGGACTTTGGAGATAAATTGTTCTCTGAGGCCAAAATGTTTCATGGTGGTAAACAGATAGGGCCATTCGATACGGTCAAATGCTTTCTTCGCATCGAGAGATAGAGCCAGGGCTTCCTCTGGTAGATGTAATGATTCCAGTAGGCTATGACAGAGGGTGCGCATGTGATTTCTGGAGGTACGACCCGGCGCAAATCCCACTTGAGTAATATGAATCAAGGATGGTATCAATTTACGTAGACGTGCTGCTAGAACGCTGGCTAGGAGTTTTACATCTCCGTTCAGGAGGGAGATGGGGCGATAGCTGCCACAGAGTAGGGGGTCTCTCCCTGGCTTAGGCAGGACGACAATCGTAGCCCTGTTGGACAGAGCGTCAAAGAGCCTTCCTGACATGCTTCCGTAAGTGCCTCGTGCACTGCAGTGATTGCCTCTTCCCCGGCCCATCTATAAAATTCTGCAGGGAATCCGTCCTCTCCCAGAGATTTATGGTAAGGGAGGTTTGCAATAACTTGCGTTATTTCTTCCCTGCTTATATCGCCCTCTAGAAGAGCTCGGCCTGCCTCCGAAAGACAGGGTATATTGGCCGCGGTAAGAAATACCTCTATCTATACATGGTCGGCCGCTATTTCAGGAGTATAAAGATGCTGGTAATATATAGCAAATTCTTTCACAATATCTTGTGGGCGGGTCAATACCGCTCCGGAAGAGGACGTTATGGCCGGGATAGCAGAGGTAGCTTCTCTCTGTCGAAGCTGTGCCGCTAGAAGGCGTCCTGCCTTCTCACCTTGCTCATAGTGACGACCACGTAGTCTTTGCAACACGTATTCCGCCTGTGATGTATAGAGCTCATTGTGTGCCATTCGGGCCTGTTCGAGAGAGCGGCGCAGCATGGAGGACGGCTGGGCGGTATATTGTTTGGTGAGGTTCTGGATCTTGTTTTCTAAGGTGCGTTGGCAGGTATCTCAGTCTCTATTGGCTAGTGCTGCATCACGCATCATATTCCCTCTCAGAGTCGCCTTTGCCGCTGCCCATAGGACCCATTTGGAAGCCACAGTACCCGTGTTTTCGGCCATATATGTGAATATATGAGCCTTAAGTTGTTCTTTCCCTTGGGGGGAGCGGTATCTATGTATAGCAAAGCGCCATGGTTTGCGACCGGGGGAGGCTAAACCTGCTTGGATCAGGAGTAGTGTCGGGGAATGGTCTGAGAGTCCGTTATCTAGGATACTGGCATTTTCAATTTGGGGGATTATGGTGTGTGATACAAAGAATTAGTCCAGGCATGATTGGGTACCGTGGACAGATGATAGAAAAGTATATTCCTTATCTTTTGGGTGTGTTAGTCTCCAACAGTCAACAAAACCTGCATCTGTGGTTAGGTCTGTCAGTAATGCCCTGTCGTGATTATTACCTGCATCAATGGGGCCTGTCCTGTCCAATATGGCATCTCGGGCGAGGTTCCATTCTCCCCAGATAACGTAACGGGCGGTTCCGATTTCATCAGAAGACGATTTAATTGTAGGAAAAAGGGGCGCTTTGTGCCGGTTGGTGCATAAACGGGGCCCACACATAGGAAAGTATTTCCTAGTTTTAATTTAGCGAATATATATCTTCCCTCCGCATCGTTCCATGTTTAAATGATTGTAATCGGGTAGGACTTGTGCATTAGTATCGCTACTCCGCATTTGCGAGGCGTGCCACTCCCGGTCTCCTGGTCTGTTGGGCACCAGCTAAAGGTGACCTTTCCTACCCAGTCCCGTCTGAGTTTACTGGACTCCAGGTTATCAAGGTGTGTCTCTTGGATCAGGGTTATGTCCGCTCATTTAGATTGGAGATAGGACAATATATTTTTCCGTTTAATATAGCTCGTCATGCCGTGTACGTTCCAGGAGAGAATTCGTAGTGGATGTGTCGCGTGGGAGGCATTCCCTGACATGCTAAGCGGTAGGGTGAGGTCTCAGCGGTCCTGAGGGCGGTAATAGTAGAGGGGGGGCTACTTCAGCTGTTGGGTTGGAGGCTATGCTTGTTATAATGTGATGACTTGGAGGGGGGAGGGACAGCTGGTGGGGACCGGGTGTTCCCACTGAAGAAGAAGGGGGGAGCGGGGACGGAGAAGGTTAGAAGAGAGAAAGAAAATGGGGAGGGTATAGAAGAGGAGGGGGGGCGAGAAGTAGTATAGAGAAGAGAAGAAGAAGGGAGGGAAAGGGAAAGGCTAGGGGTCCGACGTCCCCTAAGGATAGATCTGCAAACGGCGGGTCCGGTTCCTATCGGAACTCCCGTTGCCGTCGGGACGATCTCTGCCGGGGAGGCGAGGGGGAGACAGAGGGCAGCCGATATTGGTTTACGACAAAAGGTTGCGCGAGTTCCGAGGGGAGGAGAGAGCCACAAGTGCGTAGTAAAGGGAACTTAAGGGAGGACATTGACCATGATAATAATGATGATCAGGGTTTGTTATCCTGGATGGGAATGGGGGGAAGGGTGGCGACATATGGGCAGTGGGAAGGACTTTGTCTACAGAGTATCCTTGTTTTACTGGAGGTTTAGCATCATATTAGTATAATGGTGATAAGGGGGAGGCTCGTGATTGTATATGGGAGGAGGTTTATCTGGTGGCGAATGATAGCTAGTGCGGTGTCTTGCGCCGCACGTGCTCACAGTTGGGATGGGATGGTGGACAGTCGCCATGTTTGGTTAGTGCTGTCATATAGAGTCCTGAGGTATAGGGGTGGTTTGGTAGGGAGGGAAGGGGTAGGGGTTAATGTTTGTGTGGGGGGGTATTTTATGGGGATGGAGGGGGAGGGCAGGGGAGGTGAAAGGAGAGGGAGGGAGGGAAGGTTGATGAGGGGGGTAATGTAGTACTGGGTCGGGCGAAGGTTTGGAAAAGTACTGGCATATAACATCTTAAATACTTCCATTCTTATATAATGTCACTGTAACACGTAACACAATATCACTGTAACCTGTTAATTCTTATAACATAATATAACATAATTCCTTGCCATACTATCGCATTATCATCTGTTAGACTGTGTGTCATAAGACATATCGTAGAATAAATAATGGTAGTTAATGATTCCTGGTCTATGTGTAAACAGTGTAAATTTCTTACTACGCTGTATATACCTTGCATTGTTTTATTACGTCATAATACTATAAAGTAAAGTACGTTCAGGGGCTGCCAGTTTGTTAGCTAGACATGTAGTACAATCGTGGTCGGGCGAAGCTCTGTCCCGCGTGGAAGCTGCAGATGTCAACGGTAACTAGTCTGGATATGAGTACGTGTTCTCAGTATAAGCTCTTGATAATTTATATTATAATACCGCGGTTTACAGAAGTACATTATAGAGGGCACGCTTGTGTTAGTCGTATGTTGGAAGAAATGTCAACAATTATGAGGGGAGCGCAATTGTTAGGTCCGGGTAATTGTCCGTGGGGTCGGTTACAGTCGTATATGATAAGACAATGTTGCACCGGAAGGAGACTTTAAGGTGCGCTTACCTATGTTGTCTTTTATTCTATGCTTCCGGCCTTGAATAATATAATTGTGATGTAAAACAGGATGTCTCTATGGCATGATATCCCCTATGGCAGGGTTTCGTACCATGCTGCCATACTGTCGTATATTAGGTTTTGTATCTCGCAGTATAGTTTAGTTTAGTTTTGGCCTCTAGATGATTGGTGGGGGTTAACAAGTTCTGGTGTAAATGTTAGCAGCATGGATTTCGTGTTAGGTCAGGTTCAGCTTGTGTTGTATTATTGCTGCAGGATGTTCTGCAGCGCGGTAAGAGGATGCCAGTTTGTTTATTAGGTGTTTGGTAACGCCATTTCAGAGCTAGGCCCTGACTCTTATGTAGCCTGTGGGAGTCGGTGAAGTCCAGTCTGGGCACTAATGTGTGTACCCTGTCTTATGCTAGGAGCAGTTTGCGTCGCATTGTGACATTATAAAGCCTTATATTACTTTGTGGAGGGTATAGGTATATTAACTGTCTATTATTAATAATGGCATCAACAGCTATAAGGAAGACACAGATGCAAGATCCGAATATGTACTCATACATCCATGGGGTTGTCAGCGGTCGCGCTTCAGTGTTCTTGCAATTGTCTCACACATGCACTGTATCAAGTCACCATCTCAGGGGGATACAGTTGTTGGTTTTAGAGGGGAGCGGGATTTGTCTCTTTCCGATAGCTGGGTGTGGACTGCCATGGCGTGTAGGACCTGACCCCTGTCATCGTGCGATCTAGCTAGTCTCTCCATGTCCCTGCCCCTTCCACAGGTGTCAGCGTCCTATGGGGCCGTACTTGCTTTCTCCATTCCTGGGGGTGAAGTTCCGTTACCTTCGTCATCCCCTGAGGTATCTTGCGGATGGCTTGTGCTGGTAGATTCCATAGACTGGTGTTGAAAAGAGTCAAGAAAAAGTCTCAATTCTTTGGGATTGTAAAAATCCTTGGATACTCCGTTTTTGGTGACCCACATTCTTGCGGGGTCAAAAAGGTCATATTTCATCACCAGTTGGCGAAGTCGGGTCTTAGAGCTAGAAAGGCCTTTCTGCGTTCGTTGGTATCTTGTCGGTTGTTATTCGGATGTCATACTGGCCTATCCGGAAAGGTCTGTGGCTACTCCCTTTTTGTCGGGTCTGATTGTGACGTAGTAGGCATGTGATAATTGGTCGAGACCTTGAGGATTTGTCGGAACGTTTCGGGCCTACTCTGTGCGCTCGTTGGAATTCCACCGGCGGGTCGAAGTCCAGTGAGGTCAATTTAGGAAGGGTAGAGCCTAGAAAGGCCTGTATATCTGTGCCTTCTTCATTTTCCGGGATCCCGAGTAGGCAAATGTTGTCTCTTCGACTTCTGTCCTCTATATCCGTTAGTTTACTCCTGAGGTAGAGGAGGTCCTGGGACGCGGCTACCTGCGTTTCTAATGATCCCAAGCGATGTTCCAGTCCTGTCAACCTGGATTGGAAGCCTGCAATGTCTGATCGCATGGATTTGGTCTCAAGGGTCAGTGAGGTTATAGAAGCGTCCATACCCTCTATACGACGGCTGACGGCATTGATCTCCTGTAGTATCCGTTCCACAGTTGTGGACTGCTCCTTGTCAGACATCGCAATGGGCTCGGTTGGGAGTGATGATGCATGAGGACCTGTTGTTATAGAAGTTGGGCGTTTATGGTGGAGCGCCTCCGAAAATAGTAGTTGCCGCGCCGGCTTGCTAGCGGGTTTATGGTTTGGCTTGCTACCGGGTGTCGCCTTGCCAGTCTGCAGGGACTACCCACTTGGATCCCAGGCCTTCTACAGGATCCGATGGGGGTAGAGGTTTACGAAATGGCCGATCCTCATCTCTGTTCCTTCTCCTTTTGTGTTTTCCTTCTGTTTTCTTTCATCCTTTTTCCTTTTCCCCCCTTTATCTGTACCGACCCAGTGACTGCTGCGAAATGTGGCGATCTACTGTTGTCGTCAGGCAGGAAGGTTATGGCGATGAGGGTGCCAAAATGATGAAACAGGTGTGTGGCCCGTCGTAGTCCGGAGCATTGATGAAACCGTGTCCACTACTTGCTGCCGTTGGTAGACGTCACTGCAGGGCACTCCTCCAGTTAAGGTGAGTCGCGGGGGGTATTGAAGGAGGGGCAGGCAAGTCCTTCTTCATGTTATTTTGCCACCAATCCGTCATGGCTGGTGATAGGTGTTCCTGGACACCTTTCCTGTTGACGCTGGGGCCCAACTGATACCTGTCGGCGACGACGAGGGTGCTTGTCCCTGCTCCAGTGTCTGGGTGACCTGGGAGGGGGTAGGGGGGAGTTGGTAGTGGAGCTTGCCTCTTTGTTCTTGCTTGATTCTCCTTCCTTTTTTATTCTCTTCTCTTTTTTCCTTTATTATTTATTTGATTGTTTTTTATTGTTTTGTTTTTATTTCCCCTTCCTCGTCTTCTTCCCTCTTGTCCTATGGGGAGGGGGATGCGGAGTGTCTGTCTCTTTCCGGATGCTGGCTGCCCTTTATTCCTCCCTCATTCTTCTTTCATTCTCCTTTCATTCTCATTCTCCCCCCCCTTTCTCCTCCTGTTCTTTTCCTTTTATTCCCTCAGAGGGAGGAGGGGGGAAGCGCGATGGTCAGGTGGAGGGGTGCTGGCAGGGTGGCACAGCGTCTCGCGCTGATGCTAGGGCGCAGAGAGCCATACCTGTGGAGCTGGTTATTGTAGTGTCGGCGAAGCAGCTCCGACTCGGATTCCGAGGGCGCGGCTCCACCCGCTCGGCAGGGCCTCTGTCATTGAGGCGCGCTGCAGGTCCTCTGGTGCTCCAGCGAGTCCCTTCACCGGGGGCTGGAGGGCCCGGACGCTGGGAGGGCCTCCAAGGCCCTCTGCTTCAGTTTTCTTTGTTGTCGGCAAGCGCGCCGCGGGGCTGGAACAACATGACTCCGCCCCTCGGGTAGGCCTCCACTACTGAGGCGCGCTGCAGGTCTTCAGGTTCGCGATGGCGGGCCTTTTCAGCGCAGATCAGGAGCTCGTTGATAACAGAAGGGGTCCAACGCCAAGTAGGGTATTGTTCCGGCGGGCGCTAGGCCCCTGCCACCTCCCCAGGATCGCCGCGGCACAGAGCTCGCAACTTAGGTGGCCATCATTCTTTGTGGCCCAGCCACCCCCCCTCTCCGTGGCCCGGCCACGCCCGCAGCAATACCGATTTCTGATGGGATTGTGTGGGACAAAGTTCCATTCGATATATACGGGCCTACAAAATTATTCAAATACCATATGTGTTCAAAATTTCAATGACTGATGTAATTACACCTGATGTGGTCTCTGATGATTGGGATGTCCAAACAGTTGATTCCATGCTAACTGAAATGAAGGACTATTCCGCTTTTGAAAGTGATGATGTATATAAACATACAATGAATTATGGGGAAATGTTCTGCTATTACAATTGGGGACATTACTACCTACACCGTGCGACTAGATACAGGCCAGTATTAAACTACACACAGTGGGAACACTGTTCTACACCACCGGTGGGGAGTCCAAAGTACTATAGTGATAAATTTACATACATTTCTGGGCATGACACAAGAAAAGCAGAGTCGTATTATTTTAAAATACCTCCGGGACAAATTAGGAAAAGTTTGCTAACTAGTACAAAAATGATTTATTCAGATCCCTTTGTTTCTCGGCTCGCAGTTGAAGGTTACGAATACTGGAAGAGCACTATTGATTTGAAAAGTGTATGGGGAACACAAGATTGGCAGATACAGGGTAGGGAGGCTTTATTTCGAGCATGCCTGATTCCTGTGCAAATTATTTTCTTAAATGACACTATTAAGCAGACATCCTGTCTGGGGTTAGCAAAAATTAAAGCCCAGTATCACCACTCCGGCAAGGTTTAAAGATTGGCAATACTTCCTCCTTAATATCACCGAGGACAAGCTAGATGCAATGGTCAAGGATGGTACTTACAATTCTTCACTTTCCAGTCCCGGCGGGTAGTTAATATGGCCCACTGACACTAATGAGTGTCAAGCACGTTTTTTGAACTCTTCAGGGTTTTTTTCAATTAACAGGCCAGACCCTCGCTTTATATCGGGTCAACAAACAGGTATAGTTACGACATACAGTGTGGGTAAGCTGTGCCAGCAATGGGTACAGACCAACACGCTAGCCGCAGTTAAGAAACACCTGAACACTCTTTCTGAAGATGTAGACTTGCAGGATTTTCTGCTGGGTCCTAGGAAACAGCGCTAGAAAAGGTTTTAAAATGCTATGTACAATGATATTTGGAAACTTTCCCAGATTGAGGCTGCTGCGCGTTTAAGGCAATTGGATGAAGAAAATTTAGAAAAGGCATTAGCTATTGTCGACAACGGCATGAATACACTGTCCAACAGGATTTATTCACTATCAAATATAGTTTTGTCTGCTATGGATATCACTCAGACAGACTTGTCCCGGTTATATCATGGGCAAACACAGCTACGTTCCGTTGGGTTGGACATTACAGACACTGAAAAGTGGCTGCATTCCATGGAAGTATATTAATGGGAGTGAATTCTTCACTGCTTGAAATTTTTCTAAGGAACAGCAGATAATGGCTAAAATGGAGGCTAGTTTCACCATGCTTCGTGTACAAAAGTTAGATAAGTTGCCCTTCATGGTAGCAGAGAGTCCTTCGACTATCTGGCTCTTACATGGCATAATTAATTTACCGATTTCGACCTTTCGTTTCTCGAGCTGCCTGAAACATCTTGCAGAGGGAAGGTACGAGCAACTAGGAGATAGCTATATTAAGGAAGAGTGGGAGTTGCCCTTTGACTATAAATGTGTGAACGGCAAAACAGAGGTCTTTCGTAGCTGGAGCGAATGTGAGACTGCTGTTAGACATTCTTTGATATGCATGTAGGTGTCTCTTCAAGGTCTTTGCAATGCGAGGGTCGCAAATTTGGCCTGTTTCCTGATGGCTACTCCTGTCCCTTTGATTCGCCCAGTATTTTATGTACTTTCCAATGGAAGTTATGTGGTACTGAACGATCAAAGCTGTTGCGGCATGCGTCCAGGAATTGCCTATGCAATCTTGGTCTCGAAGGTCATTTTGTGTTGTGGACATGTTTTGTTCCCCACAACATGAGAGATAAAAGTATCTGAAATGTGGCCCCACATAGATAATATTAATGTGAACTATGACAAGCTGAGCACGCTAAAGGCACTATTGTTTCAAAAACAGGTCGCCTTGACATTCGCAAAAGAGACGTATGCTCTCCAGATTGCGAGAGCATCAGCCGAGATACAATCACTATTAAATACCAACTTCCCCAAGCATTTTGGAGAACTGGTATCCAGAATATTCAATGCTTCGAGCACCAATGGGATTGTTCATTTCTTTAAGGCTGTCAGGTCTGGTTTCGTGACCATCTTCCAGACTGTCTTCGGAGTCATCCCGTCAGCCATCCATTCGCTCTTTTCAAGTGTGTTTGGTGGCTTTCCAATTATTTTGGCTTTGATTGGCGGACTACTACTGCTATTTCTTCTGATTCGCAGTGGTTGTTTCTTTCCAGCTACACAGAGCAATGGAGCTGCTCCCACCAACTCCACTGTGCTGTGAGCGCATTGTTCAGTTCTTTGGTTCACCCTTGCTGGTGGAATTGGAGCATGACTGGTCATTGTCATTTCGGCCCCTTCTCTGGTGCGTACAACCACTCTTTTACTGCATATTGTGTCTCTTTGAACATCTGCCTATGGTCTGTCTTGCTGTTGCACCAACATCTCCTGTGGACCATGAACTGCTGATGTCCCCGATGAGGGTTCATACACGCTCATGCTCCTTGAGACTGAGGTTGCTCCGCAAGGCCTTTCGTTTTGAGATCTACCATGAACGAGGACACTGCAACGGATAACGTTACACCAGAAAATACTGCTCACTACTGCTCTGTGGATCCGTTTGTCGGCCCAGCACTCGATTTGACATCAGATGATGTTGACTCATTTTGTAGGTCCTTGGTTAGTGACTTCGATGACACTCTTCAAGATCATACGTACAGCAAATAGTTGATGAATTGACTTGCCATTCCTGATTCAAAATTATGCCTTTAAATTAACATTGCTTTGGCACGCTGCGTTTGTCATGGTTGACATTAACATCCCTGTGTGTATTTTAGCGGTATTGTTTTTCTTACCTTTTTAACACATTTGAAAGATTTTTTAGCTGGTTGTTATGCTTTTCGCTTTTAGTTCAGAGCAATTTTAGTGTTTGGGTTCCTGTACCTTCATCATACCTGTTACGGCAATGGGGAGGGTGTAGTGAATCCTAGTTCGTTTTAATGGGATAACAGGAGTTAGCTTAGCCTCTGGCTTGCAGACTTGTGCCCCTGTCACCTAGTGACTTTTAACCTACTTAGCTTGCTCTGTCTTAGTCCATTTAATTATTTAATTCTTCTAAGATGGCTGCCTTGTTTATAGTTAGGCCACTTGTTATGAGTTACATTATCAGTGTCACCGCGCTAAGGCGTCAAGATCAAGCAACAAAGACAAACAAACAGTAGGTGTTCACACTTACGGATTTTCCCTCTCTATACTTTCAAGGGATTGTTTAGATTAATTGCCGTCCCAAGCATGTCCGTTATTTATTGTTTGGGAACACACTACGTCAGGGGTCCTTGTAGATCTGTATAAATACATCACACTTTAGACAGATAATCAGAGGGATTCCGACCAGAGGGCATCGCCACCATCGCTGATATCGATGCTGCAGTCGTCTTGACGCTGACCCAGTCTTTGTGTCCCTGCAGAGCCTGAGATAGAGACCTCATTCCAAGGTAACAAGGGTTGGGGGCTCCTCTCATGGACATGGCATTGGCAGATTAGGTTTAGCAAACCCAGCTCTCCTTTAGGTAGGAGGTTAGGCCTATCACATTAGGGTATTAGGGCATATTACATCTCGTATGTCTTTCCTATGCATTGGAAGAAGGTGGGGGTCTTTGTAATAATGATTCTTGTCTTCACAATTCTGTTTCTTGCATTATTCATTATCCTAATCAATGCAGCCCATGCAACTTATCGCAAATTGCAGTTATGTTAAATAAAAACTATTGAAACTTTACTGCATCTTTGTTGTTGCTTGTGTTTGTATGAGACATGATATATCTGTGAGAAAGGGGTAATCTCCGTTTAACCACGACACTCGCTGAGATGTCTTATTCTTGAGTCCATGCGTAAAGGCTGCCACAAATCACCTTTTACTATTGTGTTTCTGGTGAGGTGCTGCTAGTGAGCTCGTAAGGTTGGGACAACAGTTGCGACTTGTAGGAAAGGCATAGTCGCCTACAAGCAAAAGTACTGTCATCCTTTAACCAGCAGTCTTGCCCAGAGCAAGGGTCCAAACTACAACAATCGTATAAAGAGTTGTTGGCCGCTGCACATGTGCCACTAGTTATTTTCCCTAGATTAGTGGTTAATGCACGTGATAGGGCCCTAGAATTTTAGGCTTTCTAGGATTGTTTTGTGTCAATGGACGTTTGAATGCAGACCGCCCTGCAAAGCAGACCTTCCAAGTAGGAAACCAGGCTTTCCCAATCGATTATGCCTTCGTAAATATTTGGCATTTTAAAGAGGTGCTGGAATTTGAAGTCTTGCACCTAGAGGGTAGTGATCACTGGCCCCTAAAGTTAACATTTTAGACAGGGAATAAAGATTTAAGAGAAAGAGTGGTTGCATTGCAGGTAGAGTTTCTTTGTCAGATAACCACCCGTATCACTGAGAATAGCTTAAAAGCTCTGATTGACCTGATGATAAATCATAGGGGTCTCAGCTTGGCTGAAGCTCCGAATGGTGTGTTTATGGGAAATAAAAGAGTAATTGAACAAGTGGTTGATTGTCTGAACATATAATGAAAATAATGCATGAGATTAAAGATCAGGGACAAGCTAGAAGGGATTATGAAAGTACCTGGTTTAATCACAACTGAAGGATCCAGAAGTTGAAGGTGCTGAAGTTGGAAAGGGAATTTAGGAAAAGGCGCAATAAGGGAACTGAACAGAAGCTCTGTATTGCAAAACAAGATTAAAATAATATCTTGAGAAAAAGGAAAAGCGAGTACATGAATAAGAATTGGAAAGTTACCTTAGATGTGATGGGAACCCACAATACTAGGAGGTTTTGGCAGTTGGCGATGGAGGGGAAGGCCCCTGGAAATATGAGGTGTCTAGTTGGAGAAGGTGATTGGAATAAGCATTTGGACAATCTATACGGGGAAAGGATGTTGGGTTAGATCTGGGGAATAAAGTTGAGGTAGGTGGTGATACAAGGTCATATTTTTCCCTTCAATAGATAAAATAAATAATTGTGCCTCTTAAGTTAACTAAAGCAGCTGGCCCAGATAACCTTCCAGCGGTAATAATAAAAAATAATGTTGATTCGTGGTCAAGACTCTTTTATGTTACCTTCCATAAAATGTTTGATTCCGGCTGCATCCCTGTGAGTAGGAAAGGCGCAATAATTAGGCCAAATTATAAGAAGGATGATGCAACACAACAGAAAATGTATCGCCTAATTAACCTGTTGGATGTGGGGGAAAAAGTATTTGCTAAACTATTGCTCAGTCTAATGAAGTCATAAGCGTAGTTAAATAATTTGATTCCAGTAGAGTAAGGTGGCTTCAAGGAACAATAGACCATTGTTTTAATCTTTGGGCACTGGCAAAAAAGTCAATAGAGGTACGAGATCATCTATTTTGTCACTTTAGGGATTTTTGAGCTGCTTTTGATTTGGTAGATCAGAGTTTGTTGTAGGATATGTTGATGTGGCTCAGGATCAACTCATAGCTACTTTTTCTCCTCCAGGGAATACATATGCAAAATAGGATTGGGCCCAAGTGATTTTAGATACCTGCAGGTCTTTATCAAGCAAGATCCCAATAAGGAATGGGTTGCAACAAGGCTGTGTCTTGGTCCCCCTATTGTTGGCCATATTTCTGTCTGATTTGCCAAACTTATTCAATGAAGCTAGGGGTTTATGCCCAAAAATGAATGGGACCCATATCTCTTGATTATTAGACGCTGGTGACCTAGAGATAGTTGACATGACGGAGTTGGGACTGCGAAGAAAATTAGATGTCTTTCATAACTACTGTCAAAGTAAAAATATTTCAGTTAACCTGGATAAGATGTAAATAATGGTGTTGGGAAAAAGGAAGGGGGCATTTTCCTGGTACTTGGGAGGAGAAAAAGTAGAATTGGTTGACAAATATAAATAGCTGGGTATGTGATTTGACTCTCCATTAAGATGGCGAAAACATATTTAGTCACTAAAATCCTCTGCATTAATATTGGTTTGGGGACTAAAGCAGTTTAGTCGAAAGTATGGTGGTCTGTCTCTTCCACCCGTACTCTCTGCCTTTAATGCCATGATGCAACCGCAATTTCAATATG
This sequence comes from Pleurodeles waltl, assembly GCF_031143425.1. Classification (NCBI taxonomy): domain Eukaryota; kingdom Metazoa; phylum Chordata; class Amphibia; order Caudata; family Salamandridae; genus Pleurodeles; species Pleurodeles waltl. Next base: position 494,762,664 of record NC_090444.1, read on the forward strand.
GGGTGGAAGTATTAACTCACGCTGGGAAGTCTAATTGGGATGCAGAGGAGTAGAAATGTGTGAAACCACTGCTTACGCGTCCCCCCTCTAGTGTGATCCAGGCTATAAGGGCTGAATGCCCGATTGTAATTGTAATTGTAATAGTATTTATATAGCGCTTACTACCCCTGACGAGGCGTCGAAGTGCTTTTCGGCGAGTAGCACGCTACTCCAGAACCCAACAAGAATTAGTGAAGGATTAGTATAGGGAAATACGAGTACAGTTTTAGAATTATTATGAGTTAATTTGAGCAGCGGGTATGACAGTTTGTTAGTTAGATTGACTGGAGTAATGGAGGGGTGGAGGAGGAAAGAATCCAGAAGTGTTAATTGGGAGTACTTGGTAATAGGATTTATGCTTGGGATGAGTAAAGAGAGGATGGAGGAGGGAAGAGTCTGTGGAAGGGGTTAGGGAGATCATAGCAGCAGGGTGAGATAAATGAGGGAGAATGTAGTAGGGTTGTTTGTGAGATCATGGTAGTAAAGTGAGGTTTGGTGAGTTAGATGTGGAAGCGGAGGGAAGAGCTTCGGCAGAGTTATTTAGGAGATTAAAGTAGTAGAATGAATTTGGGATGAGTCAGAGTGGGAATGGAGGATAGATTGATAGAGACATGACATATGGTGATCGGTAAATAAGTGTGATATAAGATGAGAGCAGGGATTCATAAGTATCTAGTATAACAACTTATCTAGGAGTTATGCAATGACCTATGAACATGTTAAGCATAAAATAACACACATATATATATATCTATACATATATATATATATACACACACACACATATACACATAAATACACACACGTATGCACACATATATGTACACACATATACATATTTAAACCATGAGTAAATATACTTAGTTAAACAGGTTTAAAGAGTGTGTATGTAGTTTATTGTTATGACAAAGTAGCAATACATATGTTCTAAAGAGCTATATATAACTAGAATATACACATAATCAGAAAAATATTTATCAACATAGGTATGTGAAGTCCATAGTTGTGAGAACATGGTGGTTATGAATGAAAGAGCCAACTCTTGAGTAGTTTTCTGAAGACAAGAAAGTTATCTGTGGCTCCTAATAGGTGGGGGTAATGAATTCCATAGTTTGGCTGCTTGAACAGAGAAGGATGTACCACCTATAGTCTTTTTCTTGTATGGTGGTGATCTAAGGCGTGGTGCCAATCCTGAGCGGAGGTTTCTTTGTTGAATGTATTTGGTTATTTTGTTTCTGATGAAAAGCGGTCCTGTTCCATGTATAGCTTTGTGGGTGATACAAAGTAGCTTGAAAGTGCATCTTCTGGCAACGGGAAACCAGTGTAGTGCTCTCAAGGCAGAGGAGAAGTGGGCTTGTGGCTTTACATGTAATAGTAGCCTGGCTGCGGAGTTCTGAATGACGGTGTGGAGTTACTTGGGAATGCAAGCAGCATTACATTTTTGGTTGAGTCTGTCTGAAGAGGGTAGCTCCAAAATTGCGTGTCTATGTAAAAGGGAAATAACGATAAGTGATTTGAATTGGGCCTGCCAAGTGAGAGGTCAGCTAGAGAAGATCTGTGTTACTTTAGGTTTAGCTACCAATTAGTAGCCCAAAGAACAAATCCCCAAGCAGGAGCTGGCGCAATGGTAAATAAATGTGCCATAGAAGAGGATTTCTGTTATTTGGAGGGTAAAATACCTACCCAGTTCATGGTGCATGGGTGGAGATATGAGGATATGTTTCCCTATTTGGAGGCTTTGCCTGAACCCAAGTAAAGGAATGCGATGTAAAAATTCAGGGTTGGGCTAAATTCATGCTGTATGGATTTGAAAACAAGAGTCATAATGAGGGATGACCTGGGCCTATGTACATAGAGCCTTAAAGTAAAATGAAGTGCTCAACATATTTTATTGGATTGCTTGTGGTTTTTAGATGAACAGAAAAAGTTTTTAAAGCCACTTTTTAGGGAGTATAATCTTATTAACCGGGATCAAGCTCTCAACCTGCTGGAAGATATGAGATTTTTTAACAAGACATGTGCTTAGGATGATTTTTAAATGAAATACGGGGTCTAGTTGGAGAAGGTGATTGGAATAAGCATTTGGGCAATCTATACGGGGAAAGGATGTTGGGCTAGATCTGGGGAATAAAGTTGAGGTACGTGGTGATACAAGGTCATATTTTTCCCTTCAATAGATAAACGAAATAATTGTGCCTCTTAAGTTAACTAAAGCAGCTGGCCCAGATAACCTTCCAGCGTCAATAATAAAAATTAATGTTGATTCGTGGTCAAGGCTCTTTTATGTTACCTTCCATAAAATGTTTGATTCCGGCTGCATCCCTGAGAGTAGGAAAGGCGCAAAAATTAGGCCAAATTATAAGAAGGGTGATGCAACACAACAGAAAATGTATCGCCTAATTAGCCTGTTGGATGTGGGGGAAAAAGTATTTGCTAAACTATTGCTCAGTCTAATGAAGTCATAAGCGTAGTTAAATAATTTGATTCCAGTAGAGCAAGGTGGCTTCAAGGAACAATAGACCATTGTTTTAATCTTTGGGCACTGGCAAAAAAGTCAATAGAGGTACGAGATCATCTATTTTGTCACTTTAGGGATTTTTGAGCTGCTTTTGATTTTGTAGATCAGAGTTTGTTGTGGGATATGTTGATGTGGCTCAGGATCAACTCATAGCTACTTTTTCTCCTCCAGGGAATACATATGCAAAATAGGATTGGGCCCAAGTGATTTTAGATACCTGCGGGTCTTTATCAAGCAAGATCCCAATAAGGAATGGGTTGCAACAAGGCTGTGTCTTGGCCCCCCTATTGTTGGCCATATTTCTGTCTGATTTGCCGAACTTTTTCAATGAAGTTAGGGGTTTATGCCCAAAAATGAATGGGACCCATATCTCTTGATTATTAGATGCTGGTGACCTAGAGATAGTTGACATGACGGAGTTGGGACTGCGAAGAAAATTAGATGTCTTTCATAACTACTGTCAAAGTAAAAATATTTCAGTTAACCTGGTAAGATGAAAATAATGGTGTTGGGAAAAAGGAAGGGGGCCTTTTCCTGGTACTTGGGAGGTGAAAAAGTAGAATTGGTTGACAAATATAAATAGCTGGGTATGTGATTTGACTCTCCATTAAGATGGCGAAAACATATTTAGTCACTAAAATCCTCTGCATTAACATTGGTTTGGGGACTAAAGCAGTTTAGTCGAAAGTATGGTGGTCTGTCTCTTCCACCTGTACTCTCTGCCTTTAATGCCATGGTGCAACTGCAATTTCAATATGAGGTGGAAGTATTAACTCACGCTGGGAAGTCTAATTGGGATGCAGAGGAGTAGAAATGTGTGAAACCACTGCTTACACGTCCCCCCTCTAGTATGATCCAGGCTATAAGGGCTGAATGGCCGATTGTAATTGTAATTGTAATAGTATTTATATAGCGCTTACTACCCTTGACGAGGCATCGGAGCCTTAATGGGGCTCTCTGAATCCTTGCAAAGGGTGAGATAGCTGGTACGCAATATTTAACTAATCAAATGTAGTTTTACAAAGATCACATTTTTTAAATTATTGATTATATGGTAAGGAATATGCAAGTGTTATCTAATATGTACTTAGGAATAGGAAGGCCTGAACCCCTAAGAAATACAATTAGTTGCATCTTTGGGTGTTGCAAGGATTGAGGTTACTGTATAATGCTGTTCTGTAGGTTTTATTAAAATTATGAGATGATGACACTCCTATTTTTATATTTTGAGTATATTTTGTTTTAAGTAATAATTTACTTGTGATTTTAATTGACTTGCACTATGTTTTAGTGCCACGGCCGAATAAAGCTTGTTTTTAAACCAGAACAGCACTCTAGATCATCATTCATGTAAATGCAATAGCTGGGTATATAGCCGCTCAAGTATAATAAGGTGCTAAACCTTCACATTTGTGTGTATTTAAGGTTGAGTTAATGACCAAAAAAAAAGATAAGAACCAATCACATTTGTAATAAGCCTCTGCTATCAGATCATCCAATGCATTTCTGTGAAAGGAATTTCAAATATAAACTGACCATTACATTAAACTGCATCATAAAACCGTCATGATAATGCAGCATACTAAATATGGGTCAATAGAAAAAAAGGCCAACTTGCTATAATATACAGATAAAGTGATCTTCTGAATTAGCAGCAATCTTCAAAAGATACATCAGGGGCTACTTATGAGCTTTTGAAATACCTAATCTGCTTAAGCCATGCAGCATCGCTACTTACTACTACTTAACTTTCATCAGGCTATAATATTCTTAGAGCCACCTCATGCTGCCTAATCCCCAATAATCTGCACAGCAGTAATATAAACTTTTTCTGGGATGCATTTAGGCTTTCACAAAGAGGAGGAAATTATGGCCCTCATTACAAGGCTGGAGGTCTGAGGAACGCCAGCCTCATAGTGATGATCAGGATCACCGCTGTCATGGCAGTCCAACGGCCACATTAAGAACCTAGTGATTAGACCACTAGGATACCACCAGCATCATTGGCATCCATGATTCCAGTGGCCTGGCAATGGCGAGGCTCACAAATAGCCAGTGTGGTGCTGCATGCAGTGCCACCCTGCTGATTACAACCTCGTTCTCCACCAGCTTTTTCACTGTGGCTTTACCACAATGAAAAGGCTGGTGGAGAACAGGTACAAGGGGCCACAGGGGGGCCCCTTCTCTGCCCATGCACTTGGCAAACAGTGAGCACTGCAAAGGTGCTGGTGTATCCTGCGGCTGCAGCATTGCCTCAGGCTTGATTATGAGCTGGAGACAATGCTGCCGCCTGTTTCCCGCTAGACTGGTGGGCAGCAGCTCTTAATGGGTTTGACAGGGAGGTAGCCAATGTGGCGGCAACCTCCCCATCGGAAGTTTGGCAGACGGTGCAAACCATCTGCTGAACTCCTAATGAGGCCCTATGTGTATTTTTGGGGACAAGCCTCCAAGATCGACAAAGGCTGGACAAACCCCAATTACATTCCCAGGTGGCGGTATAACAAAAATAGGTAATGAGCAGGCTTGGGCTTAGAGTTTGCGGAGTTCAAGAATATGAGTATTGCGGAGTTCCCGAATTCAGAATTTTGTGAGGAGCGGAGTTCATTCATGAGGGAAAGATTGGATTTTGGCACTCTTTTGCGAGTGCCACAATACTCCTGGGCTGCTAGCGCACATGTGTGAGACTTTGCATTCGATCGCAATGTTTCCGGCCGCAGGTGCGAGACTACACATTCACTTGCACTGCTTCTGGCCACAACAGCAGCTAAAACAGCCCCGTTTGCGAGCGTGAATGCACCTGGAGTAGATTTCCAACATCGAAATATACCTAAAAAGTGTTTTTTGAGTGGATTATTTTCTCCAATTGAACCTTCAAGTTGTTTTTTAGATTGAGAAGCCTTTTTTCCAAATAGCAAGGAAGTGCCCCAGACACTCCAACTTCTCGTTCCTGTTCAGCAGGCTTCTCCTCATACTTTGTCCATCTCCTGGTCACTTTTCACTTAGATTTCAAGGTGGAAGGATCACTCTTTTTGTCTCCTGGATTTGGCTTTGAATTTAAGGACTTTGTTTTAGTGAAATCACACTAGTAAGTTAAAAAACTATTGAATACGGGTGATGTTTGTTTGCTTGGGCATGCACCAGTATTTCTTTGTACTTTCATTTGATTTTCCAATTTTTATAGTTGTGGGTGGCCTGGAGATTAAGTATATTCCTAGTTATTCATTTTGCATTTCATTGATTTTCTATCTTATGTAAAGTAAAATTGTTGTCCAGCTCAGTACCTTTTCTAGATGTTTAGAACATTTGCAATATTATTTCACTATGCAGTTATCCAAAGGTCCATGTAGCCAGTAGGGCCAGTACTAGTAGTCAGTGCATGAAATAAATGTTCCAGTGATATATGTTTTAAAGCTTTATTTAGGGCAGCAATGGCATTCGATTAAATTAAAAATGTTGGGTATTTTTGGCATTTAAGTTTTTTTGCAAAAAGTGTATATGTGGTGTGGTGATATTTAATGGCATAGGAGGATGTGTGTACTGTTGTGAATTTTTATAACTGAGTTATTTTTCGTTGCAATGCTGAATTGATGTTAGTGTTTACTTCACTCTTACCACCATGGCTCCTTTTGGCCAGTGCGTTTATGTGTTTGTCATCAACTACTGTTCGTCTTTCTTCACCAAGCCGTGTGGCTAGGGGCCATATTGTATAATCTATGTCCATAGGCTTCATGTGTTCTTTGCTCTCTATGCCTCATTTTTCACAGTTGTTGTTTGACGATGTGACTGGTAGCCATTTTGTGCATCCAGCCAGTGTGTCTTTGCCATAGGCGTGCATTTGTTCTTCTTTGTTCTCCTTGCTCTTTGTTGTTGTTATTTGACCATGTGGCTGGCAGCCATAGTATGCATTTAGCCAGTGTTCCTTTGCCATAGGCTTGCATGTGCTCTTTCTTTGTCATGCTTCCTTGTTCCTTGTTCTTGTTGTTTGACCATGTGTCTGACAGCCCATTTTATCCATCCAGCCAGTGTCCCTTTGCCATAGGCTTGCATGTGTTCTTTGTTTGCCAAGTCTCTTTGCTCCTAATTGTTGTTTGACCATGTAACTGGCAGCCATTTTGTACATGCAGCCAGTGTTTCTTTGCCATAGGCTTGCATGTGTTCTTTCTTTGTTCACCATGCCTCCTTGCTCCTTGTTGTTCTTTTTGGATGACCATGTGACTGGCAGCCATTTTGTCCATCCAGCCAGTGTCCCTTTGCCATAGGCTTGCATGTGTTCTTTGTTTGCCAAGTCTCTTTGCTCCTAATTGTTGTTTGACCATGTAACTGGCAGCCATTTTGTCCATCCAGCTAGTGTGTCTTTGCCTTAGGCTTGCATGTGTTGCTTGTTTGCCAAGCCTCCTTGCTCCTTACTGTTGGTTGACCATGCAACTGGCAGCCATGTTGTACATGCAGCCAGTGTCCCTTTACCATAGGCTTGCATGTGTTCTTTTATTGCCATGCCTCCTTGCTCCTTGTTGTTTGATTATGTGAGTGGCAGCCATTTTATATATCCAGCCAGTGTGTCTTTGCCATGGACTTGCATGCAAACATTGTTAATTATTGATCATTTGTTTATTTTATTTTTGAATTTTTCTTTTCTATTTTCATTTTTTATTTTTATTTTTTATTACATTGTTTTTTATTCAATTATTTCATTTTGAAAAATGATTTACATTTTACTTTTCATTTTTTTTTATTTTGTCATTTTAATAATTTTATCTTATTGTTTTTTATTTCAATTCTTTTTTTGTTTTTTAATTGCTTTACATTTTGTAATTTAAAATTTATTTAATTCTGTGTTTTGCCTTGATTCATCCATTCACATCCATTCCTCCATCCATCTACCAAAGAAGCACAGCCGCACCACAGCTTTGGTTTCTTTAGGTGTATAATAATTTCATTTCCTCCTTCCAACCTGGCTGCAGAGCACTGCAGACAAAGCAGCATAATTAATTTCTTTAATGACTATTCCATTTCCCCTAGACCACCTTTCCCCAATAGGTTTTTTAAATAATAATTCCATTTACCATGCACTTCACTCTGACTACCCCAGGTGTCCCTTTTAAAAAAGATGAAGATATAGCAAAGAGCTATATCTGCTATGCCTGGGTAGAGCTCGTGGATTTCCACATAGTGGGACTCCACTAAGTGACCAAAAAACTCTGCTGCGCTACCCCTGGCACAGGCATAATGTAGGGCAAAAGGTCACAAAGTGGAACAATGCATGCATTGCGCCACTTTGTAAATTTGGTGTGCCAATTTTGGCCTTGTTCAGCCACATTAGCATAAAATAAATGACGCTAATGTGGTGCAAGGAAGCGCTAGTGTCTCTTAAATCTGCCTCTTAGAGCTGAACATGGCCCCATAGAAAGTTGCTCTCAATAAAGCAACCAGTGAGAAGAAACAGCTATCCACTAGTGGTGTGCCAACCACAACCTTTTTTGGGAGATGTGTGCCTGCCATACCGGCCTCTGGGGAGAAGCACCCCCTCATCAAAAGCACCATCCCAACCTGACTGTGACGCCGAGAAGCAGTGATGTTGAATTGGATTTTTCCATTTCACAAAGTAGTACCCAATCATTTTAGGAAACAGAGCAAAGTGGACAGCAGCTGCAGCTTGCAATAGTAGATTCTCCTGAAGTTGGAGCAGAACAGGAGGTCAAGCTTCATGCCAAGCAAGAACTTTTTTGGAATCAATGGCTCCCAGATCTACAGCAAGGAAAAGGAAAGCTACTACTCCGCCATCTTCTCCAAGCACCAATTCTGATGACGATGATAAGGACATGGAGTGGACCTCATCAGAGCCAGAGAGATAGCAGGAGAGACAAGGGAAAAGAAAAGTTGCAGAAACATGGAAGGAGATGATGATAATAAAGCAGTAATTGTGGAAGCTGGCACAGAGGAGTCCGACACTTTGGAGACTGGAGAGACTAGCACTACTACTGACGGCCACAGGCAGACCACTCACTGAGAGTTTACTCAACTTTTTTGCTGCTGGTAACTCTGCCGGAAAATAATGGTGGAAGTATCGTGATATCTGAGCCGCCACTTCAGCTAGATCTCCACTGATGACCTGCTGGAGACCCATCGAGATTTGCTGGGACCTGCGTGGGACCAGCACGACCTGTCGATGACCTGTGTATAGGCTGTCCCGGGTGTGCAGGGCACTGGACTTTGGGGGCAGGGTGGGAGCAGCCAAAGAAGGCTAAGAAGGTGTGAAGGCAGGGGGCCAGCAAATTCAATTGGAGAGCCTGCCTTGGCCCCCCAGCCCCATGTCAGCAGGAGTGTCAATCTCACAGACTTCACAGACGGTTGCTTCCCCCGGTTGATCAGAAGGAGGTGGGTATCAGGTGAGCTGGGTGTACCGGGTGTGCTAGTCTCTGGGTACACCAGGGCATGTTTGACTGAGATGTCATCTGACATAGCCACTCCTATCATCACTGTCATCATTGCTTCAAATAAGTTGCCTTAACGTACCTGCACAACCTGCTTAAGCCCCCTGCCCTCGTCATATGTTTCCCAAGGCCCACTGACAAAATTGTAAGCCCAGTGAATTCTTGTGCACTTGTGTACCAGTGTTGAGAGGCCCCTCATGATTTAGCCAGTGTGTGACTTGTGAAAGTGGTGCACAAAAGGGAAAAAAAGGGAAAGACAATTATATTACCCTCAGCATTCCAGAAGTAGCCAAAACTTGTAATGAGGTCAGGTACCATAAGGAAGGAATCTGTTGCAGCCCGGAGGGACAAGAATACCAGCGGGAGAGGCCAGGGTAGTGGCCCAGCACCTACTGCCACAATATTTGAGGGGATGACACATACCCATCACCCTATTGCGGCAACACCCCCCCAGTTTGTACAGCACTTCGAGGTATCACTCCACTAGGATGTGACTGCCACACTGCCACAATGCAGTATATTGAATCAACACAAACCCTTGCTGTTGGATTATTTTAAAAGTAAACTCTTCATCATGGCAAAGGAGGGTTGCACGACAGACTGCCACTCCCCTCTGACCTTGGATACAGAGTCCTGTTTATTCACGGGATCAAGGTGCGGCCATCTTTCAGACGCTATGGATTGGGACGTCCTGCCAGTTGGCTCACCTGGATCATCGGGCAGAGCTTATCTTGTCCTCTTTATACAAGGGATCAAGTTGCAGCACCGGTGACCAGCCCTCTGGCCGCCCAATGGACCCGAAGCCCAACTGGCAATATTCTTCAAATGCTTTTCTTTGAAACCCCTTAGTGGGGTTGGCAGTGACAGTCCTGGTGTGGACCGTACAAGAAAAGAGGTCAATGATCAATCACTCCTGGACCTATCCTGTCTTCATTCAGAAGTTCAGAAAATGCGTCCGGGCGGCGGTCTCCGAGGGTAGGTCCCACTTCAGGACCAGTAACAGAACTTTGTCTACTTGAGTCCCCAGAGACGCTCTACCCATGGAACCTGTTCTCGAATAGGGGGTGGGTACCTGTATTACCAGTCATCTTAAGTAAGTGGCCGGTGTTACTGTATCTTTATCAACGATACTTACTTCAAAGAGGTTTGCTATTTAGTATTGTAGGTCCTGATGAAGCGTCAATGGATCCGGTTGGACCAATAGACGCGAAACATGTCGACCATATTATAGAGGTTCTTTTCAATATTCAGAATACTCTACCTTTTTCATATACATTTTGAAAGGCTTTTGGAGCATAATCCTCCTCTATACTTTCATAACTATGTTTTTAATCTTGGTCTTCATTCTTGTAGATTAGACTGATTAAATGATGGAGTTTAACGGATGAATAACCAATTTTAGACCTCTTTTTCTGTTGTTGATGGTGACTTACAGCACCTTTATTCTGCATAGTTGAACTCTTTTAGTCACTGTCTCAAAAGTTGGCTGAGAGCCCCCACATCGAAGTGCCCACTAGGCATTGCAGCGCCAGCCTAGTGAGGAGCTATTTCCGATGATGATGCCAGTCATCCAATGGATGCTTGAGGGTTCTCGCTCCTGAGACTACGGGTTTCCCCTGTCTATATATATTTCATTTGGAACAGTGTACCTATATTTAGTTACTATTGTTGGGAGACTGTACACTGGACCATCAATACTCCCGGTCCCTTTTCTTTTCTTTTGTTGTTAGCAAGTCTGTTGGTGTTCCCAGATTATTGACAGTTTGCAATTTCTTCATACATTTCTGGCTACAGTATTGATGAAAGTCAAAAGGGTTTCTGAGGGGACGGTACCCTCGGCCAACTCCTTGAGTTTAAGGCCCATTGTAGAAGCAACAGGATAACCAAAAGTAAAACTCTTGATGATTACTTTGGTGTGGCAACAATTTAATCAAATAATAACCTGAGCCTGTCAGATGGATATAGGGCTCCCAAACGATCAATCAGGAGGCCCGGTTCAATCAATGACTGGCTTGGCAGGTGTGAAACCAGGGGGCCAAACCCTCCCATTTGATCTCAAACCCATGCCCATTAGGCAAGAGGGGAAAAGTATCAAGCCCTGATATAGGTCCAGGGGTCTACCCTGCCTTGAGCAAAAGTGAAAAGAAAAAGCTTTGTAAGCAACTAAACAAAAGGAGGAGCACCCAGCCTGTTGTTTTTTCAGCTAAAGGGCATCAATCACCTCAACAAGACCCATCTGGGTCACCTATGAGCGTTGCGATTTCCCCACCTAGGGTCACTGTGGCTATGTCAGTTGGCCCCATTGAGGCAAGTGACCCAGCTCAAGCTATACAGGCAATTGTCTATGGTGAAAAGGATGGATCTGCCCCCCAAGATCCAAAGGGGTAGAACAGGGAAGGTTTAGCAGCACCCCGGGCCATCAATGATGCTCTGTGCCCGGAGGATGCCGACTCTGTTGGTTTGTCAATGACTGCTCTATCGGGGCCTTTCCTACAGAGCCCGGGTCGCCGCCCGACAGCCGTATCAACATACAGCCAAAATCACATAGTTGAGGCACGGGGATGGGGCAAGAGTCTATAATGATTTCCTTTGGTTTGGGTGCCCACCCTCACTTAAAATTCCCCTCCTGTTCTCCAAGAGTTACATCTGACCACACATTTACAAAATTGCTCCAGAATAACAATCAAAGGGTTCTCATGATATCTTAAACAGAGGAAATATCTTAAAACTTTTTTAAAGCCATTCCAGAACTGAATGCTATTAGTTTCAGGGATATTAAATCAACTGAATTTCTCTCACAGAGGGGGATGCGGTCGGGGGAAACTACCCTGATGACATTGGCCACAGCTGACTTGGCACACGTACTTTGTGATAAAAAGGATGACTTTGATTCCTCAGGCATTATGATCACCCTGTACAGTTCTCCTGGCTATCCTGTGCTTCTGTCAGCTGCCTCCAGCTTTAAATCAACAATAGGGTGGAAGCCATTTTCAATCTTAAAGGGAGCCCAGAGCAGCTCCAGCACCCCCAACATTGTAGGAATGTCTGGTATGAGTAACAGATTGTGTGCCAACTGGGGCTGGTTGCCATCTGTTTTGTCACAAAGGCCAGTTGCATGAACAACACAATGGGGCCCTACAGGGGAATGGTGCAAGGGGCTGTCCTTGTGCTCCTCGAACATCAATGGGTTGGCACGTAAACTTGAATCCATGGACCTAATATAATTCCTCAATGATCACAACATTATTGCCTCGCAGGAAACGTGGGCGGAGAATGAGAACCCACTGTTGGGGTTCCAGGAGTTCTGGAAATCCGCTCAACGAGAAACGAAAAGTGGTCAAGCCAAGGGGGGTCTATTTATTTTGCTGTCAGACTTATAAGGTACATCATGTCACTGGGATGGGAGGAGAATTGGGTCAGGGGATTAAGATTAATAAAGGGAACTGACAGCAATCACTAATCATGATTAATGTTTATATAGCACCTGGAACAAGGGAGAAAAGAGGGAAGCTGACCCGACTAATCCAGTTGTGGGGTGATTTAGTAGCTGATTGTCCACATGCAGATTTTTTGGTCATTGTGGACATTAACACAAACTTATTTCAGGACATGTCGGGAGCCCCGGAAGGGCCCCATTTTGGGGTAATTATCATCTCTTGGATCAGATAAGACCTAGGGACTGTCCATACAGTGCCCTGGGAGAAACTGTTACTACACTCTTGAACAGCATGGGGTTGTAAGCCCTAAATGGCCGCTTCCAGCAAGATGCAATCAGAGGGGATTTCTTACTCATATCTAGATTACACTTTCTGTAATATGAAATTTCTTTCCTCCATAGAAAGTTTTAGAATCTGTTCTTGTTGTGAGAGCGATCACCGCCCCCAGATAGTAACTATGAGATCAAGCTTTGACCGTCATGTTAAGGTGCGGTCGGTGGGAGGCGGTGTGTGTCATGAGGCCCTGAAGCACATTCAATGGAGCTCCTCCTTAGGAGCAATCATAAAGGGGGAGTGTGCCAACCTTTTTGGGCCAATTAAGGCTGACCAACAATCTCTTGCTGAGTAGTGGGACAAGTTCATTCTTCTTTTATTTTATAAATATCAGCAACCCGTGCGCAACCCTGTTCCCCGTACCTCCACTAGGATCCTTGGGGGGATGCTTGATTTACAGTAAGCCAGGGACAGGGCTGCCAGTGAATTCAGGAAGCACCCTGATTCTGAGGTGATGAATATTAAACTTAGAGAGGCTTGGAAAGTGTATAAGAAGGCAGGTTATTTTTAGAAAAACAGAGGCACTCAAATGTGTTCTGGGAAAAACTCCTTAGCGCAAGTAAGGATTCAAACCCACTGAACTTTTGGAGCCTTGTAAATGATCTAACAAGGAATCAGTGGAGATCTGGCTCTGCCAATATTGCGGAGAATGATTGGGTTATTTTCTTGACAAACCCTTTTGCTGGGCAGAGGTTGCAATGGGTCGGTTGCACCTCAGATCAAACACCATTCGCAGGTGGGTGGCCATGCGGCACCTGCCCTGAAAGTCTGTTTTTTTTCTCCAATTCATCTTTGCTGCATTATTGACAGGGCAAGACTGGATAGTGACCCTGAGCCCAATGGGATTCCTCAGGCTGTGTTTAAACAGGATGCCTTTTTTTGGGCGGACCATTTTGCAAGCTTGTTTGTTCAATTTATTTTTTCTTCGATGATTCCTGATTTGTGGCGTGGTGCCATTATCGATCCAATTTACAAAAGTGGCTCAAGGTTAGATCCAGCCAACTTTAGGTTAATTCCTCTCCTCGATAATGAGGCCAAGTACTTCACTAGCCATCATTTAGAGGATCTTCGATCCTGAGCTAACCGAAACAGCATAATTCCTGTCTCCCAAACATGTTTTTTTGCCACTTCTGGTACATCCACAAATCTTTTAGCATTGGCCATTTTGATAGCTAAGTCACGAATGTCAGCCTCGGTGATGCATTGTTGCTTTGTCTATTTTAGGGCAGTATTTGATCTGGTGCCCAGGTACTCTCTTTGGGAAAAATGACAACGCTGGGGTATTCCTCCCTTGGTCTTCGGGGGCCATTATTGAACTACATACCGCCACTTGGATTTGCATTAAACTAGGAAACAGTTGTTTTGTCTCTAGAAAAATTCCAACATTTTGCGGGGTAAAACAGGGTTGTGCCCTTGCTCCCCTGCTGTTTAGTTTGTATATTTCCAACCTGTCATCTGCACTCGGTTCTGTCAATTCACTTTCCCCCAATATCGGGGGCTTGCGACTAAGCCATCTGCTGTATGTAGTCAACCTGGCAATGCTTAGCTACACAACTGGCCTCGCATACAGCTGAGAACGATTTCTAGGTAAATTTGCTTAAAACAAAAGTGGTCTCATTTTGCAGGTGAAGGCAGTCGAGCATCAGTTGGTTTTATCAGACTAATAAGCTGACCTCTGACGCATCATATAAATATCTGGGAGTACATCTTGATGCCAAAGGCAGCTTTGTTGTCCAAAGGAAGGAGATAGAAACTAAAGCGCTTGCCCTGCAGTTTGCCTTCGCAAAGTTATCTAGAACATTGAGGGGGGCTAGTTTGCTCCCCCTTTAGATGGTTATGAGCGTGAAGAACTTCCCCTCACTGTCCTATGGTCGAGAAGCAATGATGGATATTGGCACCGGACTACTAAATCGGCTGTTCATTAAGATCTATAAGAGGGTCCTCCACCTACCGCAAACTGCATCTCCTGCCCAGGTGAGGCTGGAATTTGGGCTTTTGGACAAACAAGCTGTGGTTGCCGGGGTGTTTTTGAAATTCTTTCATAAATTGCGCAGGGCAAAGGCCAGCAGCTTACAGTCAGTATTATGGCGGGAACTAAGTGCACATGAGTAAAGTGTCATATCACTGCATTTTGGACAGCTAGAAATGTATTGACTTCAAGGAGAAACCATGATGATGGGGCAGACTATGAGGCCTAGTACTCATTCAACTCTATGGACTGGAGAGAGGTGCATTGTTGGGAAATGCTGCTGAGTAGTCGTTTGATGCTTTGCTGGCTCAAACTATAAACTCCTCTCTGAGACTTCTTGGTATACTGATGACTCCTAAGGAAGCTTACCTTGCTTCCTTTTGTCCTTCTCCTTTACTCTATGATACAGTTACTGTTTTTTTCAATATGCAGGCCTTCTCCTCGTCCTCTTCTGCATGAACAAAATCTGATGCAAGCTCAAGACTCCAGATTACCTACCAGTCAGGTTCAACAATGCACCCAAGAATGACGGACATTCCAAGAAGATTGGTGATGCACGGTCTAATTTGGAAATACAGTATTATTTTTCTTTAACAATCAAAATTATTTAGAACTGGGTGGGTTAAATAATTTCGGTCCTCCATAATTTGCATTTTTCAAGCTTAGAACACATAACATTTACAGAGATACTATCTGGGGTCTCTCTGGGGCAGAAGGATGGGTGTGATGCACTGCTCAGTGCCCGAATGAATATTGTCATGGTTTCAATTGTGTAGTGTTTGTCTTTGTCACACCCTTTCCCAAATTACCTTTCCTATCCATTCATCAAGCCCACTAACTCCTTTCCCCCTGGCTGTGTGATTTATTCGAGTGTGACTTAATTTTACACCATAAATAGATCACAGACTTTTTGGGGTGGAAGTGGTGAAAGTGACACTAACTCACAGCATGACCTTCTATTATCTGAGCAATATTCCACACCGGTCCCAACACCATCATCCATAAGGTCTGTTGCGTTGTGTTGTCCAACCACTCTTGACTCTGAGCCAACTGTTCCTGAATCCACAATTTAATTTCCCACGTTTAGTTTTTAAATACTAGCTCCCCACCATTGCTCAGAAGAAGTTGATATTGATAGATAATATTATCTTATCTGATCTTCTTAGTTGTCTTTCAAATAGTGTCATTGTGGTAGTCGGGTTTCAGTTATGATATAATATGACTATTTAACTCTCTGTTTTTTTCAATCTAGTTGACAGTGATAGATAACCCTTAGATTAATCCTGCAGTTGGAGTTTGCCTAGGTGGGAGTAGCACCTTTATTCTTCCTTCTCATTGCGCTAGCCTGCTACTACTGCTACCTACCACCCCATAAGATGCCACCTTGTGAAAAAGCCTGTGGTAAGAAGACTCCCTCACTTCATCTATTCCAGTAAGAAATGAATTATGGTTAGCAAATCACTCCTACTGAAGAAGATGTCTATGTGTATATAACGTTTGTAGGCAAACTAGGCGATGGCAAGCATCCACTAGTGGTCAATATAGTTCCAGAGGGCAATGGTACAAGGGTATAAGTAAATGATATACACATTTTTTAGGAGATTTAGAAAACATGCTACAATAAAATACAGCAGTGCAAATGAAAACACCAAACTAAACATTTAAGGCATAAGTCAAGTAAAATAAATTATCCCCATTTTATCTTTAAGAAATGAAAAAAACACCCTTTTCGTCCAGAACAGGGCCACACCTCTCCTCAAACAAATAGCCTGTCAGTGAAAACAACAGCTAAGGTCCAAGGTGGAGGCCTGTCCCAACTCCCTCTCTACCCTCTCCACCCACAACAACTTCCTCCCACCAAAACAAAAAAATTAAAAAAAAGGGCTTAGAAGAGAGCATTGTCCATACAGGTCTGGAGCTGGTCCAGAGTATGATCTATGCTCCCTAACCCGATTTCACTGTGGGCGAGCTCTTACAGGACATAAACCTGGAATAGTCTGTCTGAGCAGGAGGAGATGGCAGCAGTGACAGTCAGAGACCATGACCGCTGGAGGCGGCACCTGCAATGTAGTGGCTGAGAGGCTGGAGGCAGGTGCTGGTGTGCTGCTGAGCTGGGTCCTGGGTCCGAGGCAACTATTTCAGCCTCTTTCTTCCCCAGAGCCGCCAGGTACCGGTATTCAGCCTGGATTTTCTCTAGCCTCTGCCACCACATACGGGCCACTATCTCCTGCCTGGTTTTTGATCATCCAGCAGGAGTAGCTATAGCAAGAAAAACTAAATCAAAAAGACAAATTGTAAACAATGCTCTGAACAAACACTTCTTCAAAAGTAGGAAGTGAGTGGCACAATAGCACTACATTGCTGGTACCCTAGGGACATTGTAATCTGATGTGATTATGGTTAGGAGAGTCATAGGGTCAATTTTATTTGTTGACCCACAAATGCCTCACATAAAAAGCACTGACTGTCTGATAAAAAAGAATTAAGGCAGAATAACACCAGATTAAAAACAAACTGATATTTTTTTCTTTTAAAGGCTTTCCTAGTAACTAAACAAATACTTTTAGTGGAATAATAAAAATCAATTGCCTCTCATTTATGAGTAAGGCATTATGCACTATGAAGTGCAAGTTTTTGTGCCAAATAAATAGAGGCATGCTAGCCTGCACGTCAAGTACTTTGCTACTGTCTACAGCTAGGGCATCTGTAGTTGACAATTATCTATCTTTACTTGCAGTGGCCCTGCTCTTCCCCAAATACCTTTCACTTAGTTTCTACCTTGACTCCAAAGAGGAAGATGAATAAATAAGATATGTCACACATGTCATATATAAAATGCAGATATATTATTTATCCTATCTGCCGTAAGTAGACGGTGGGTAAAATGATGCACTGCACTTCAGGGAAATGAACCTGCTACACAGATTGTATTTGACAGAGTATCCCTTTCGCCAAACTTGAAATCAAATCACTAGGCAATAAGGAAAGGAAACTTGACAGGATGGTTGCCGGCTGTCATCATGGAGGGGATGTGGCAAGCGAAGATTAAAAAACAGTGCTGACACCTCCTCTTCACTAAAGATGGGCCGAGGTGGCACCTGCTGTCCACAAGGTAGGTGGCTCCTGCTGAATGTCTGGAGGGCTGGCACTGCCACTCCCCTGTTCGCTGGCCCTGCCTTGCTCTGGGGCATAAAGAGAGTGAAAACCAAGATGGCTACTTGTGGTGCAGTTCACGTACAATTTTGTATGTGAGAACATACTTTGTGTTGTGTTTGATATAGAAAGCAACACAAATGAGTGTTGTGGAGAACTTTGCCTACTCTCGAACTCCACATAGCACGGAGAGTTTTTTTTCTACTGCATGGAGTTCTGCTTAGCGCAACTCCAACCACTCTGTCCAGGCCTAGTAATGACCCAAATTTGAACTTTAGGTGCTGTTACTTTGGTAAGTGTAACAGGGTTACCGGCACCCATGAGGCTCACATGAAATTGGGGCCAATGGAGAAGTGCCCCGGGGGCACTGTAGAGAGAATTGCGTTCATACAGCATGATGGAGATAAAAAACAGGAAGAGGAAGCACAGCAGAGGGAAGGAAGACGGAGAGGACGCGGACGGGCAAGCAGAAGAGAGCACACACCGGAGTCGAAACGAGGAGGCCCTCGATTGCAAGGAGTTGGCGGGGAAACAACAGACAGCGCAAACAAATGGAGAAGAGATCCTGGAGAACAGCGACCCGACAGAAGTAAAGACTGGCAGTGGCAGCAGACTCCAAACCTGGAACCCAGAAACCTGCCAGACCAGATCAGGTACGTGCCCATATATGGGGATCAATCACTTCTTTGTTACAGAAGGCACAAATAGAGAGGGCAGGGCGAGAGAAACTCGGAAAAGGGGAGGTGGTGAGAAAATACAGCATAAACCTTAGCGAGAAGCAAGGGGATTACTTATAACCAGCTGCTCGCAATTCCAACAACACACGCTGAAGTATACCTACTATTGATTTGTTTGTTTCTTTATAATCACACAAATTCACTGAAAAAAACAAAAAGGGTATAAAAAATTATCACAGAGAGTTCACAACTATTTACTCATCCTCACTTACCCCAACCCTAATACGTATGAATGGAGAACCATACCACAAGACTTACCTCATATTCCTATATCCTTTGTTCTCTCCTCATGCTCCAGAGCAATGACCACGGGACCCTGAGCTGTGAGAAATAAGGAAAAGTGCCATATTGTATACAAAACCTAGAGTCATTTATTATTCCCAGACGTTAGGAGAGGACGGAAGTAGTAAGGGGTTCTCCAGCTTAGCCAACCACAGTAAGGTACCCAATATTTCATCAAAGGAGGACTCATAAACTGGACCTTATTTATTGTCTAAGAATTTATTGATGAAGCTGCCTGATTTGCAATGCTTAAGCTCCTCACTCGAAAAATATTCACTAGATCTGTTCTTTATCAGATTCTTGGGTATGTCTACAGCTTCATCAGAGTTATCCCATAATGTGTGGATGTCTAAAGTGTGTAGTTGGTTCTTGATGCAACTCAACCAATCCTTAAGTGGCCCCTAGAGCTTAATAATTACCTAAGAAGATTCTTGTTCCGCTGTAGACCAAACACAGTACCAAAACAGTAGAGGTGTTAATGGGGCAGTGAAAGAAATTTTGTAGAGGCCCATATCTAACAAGAGGGGAAGCCAAGGCGTACTTTGTGGTAAATTGATCAGTGCTTTAAGAAACTTGTATAACATAAAGTGGGACATCAGCTATGATGAGCCACTTTTCTTGCATGCTCCGCGCCTCCCCTAACATCCCCATGGTAGCACTGTATTTACAATATGGCTCATCATGGGGTACATTAGCACAATAGCATCAATATTTTTGAGACCATACCTGGCTCGCACTTGGTTAACTGTGTGAAGACTTATAATTACATCTAGGATATAAGTCAGAGCTTCCATACCGTCAAGCACCTCCCAGGTGATGTGGCAGGGGACTAGGTCAAATGCTAATTTCAAATCTACAAAGGCCACATTCAAATGGCCCTTACTAAAAGTTACCATTTTCTGTAAATCATACTGAGATGCAGTAATTGGTCAAGTGCACTAGTTTCACCTGAAGCTAGGAGTGGATTGGTTCTCATTGGCCCAATCTATCATCTTTCCAAGAACCTATTTGCATAATAGCTTCTGGAACACATAAATAAGACAGATGGGTCTCTAGTTTACTGAATACATTTTTGTAACTTTTAGGTGTTCATTTTGTATTTATTACTGTTAACATGTAGAAAAATATATTTTTAAATACATATGTAAAGTTATATTTTGTTTTTGATAATTTTTGAATTTTAATAATTATTGATATTTTGTTTTACATTTGGTATATGTTTTTTATATTTATGTTTGTTAAATCTACTAAATGTGGGCATTAGTTATTTAATTTGATGTTTATGGTATGTTATATTTTGTATATTTTGTGTTTATGAGAACTAAACGTGAAAAAGATAAATTATAAATTATTTTCTGAAAAAAATAACTATTTTGAAAAAAACAATTGTGCAATGATTACATATGTTAGAGAAAATACTGTATATGTTCTTGTGTTTTTTTTTTTTGTACAAATTATTAATAATTTTTTTATTAGTGGGATGTTGGGTTTATAGATGAGTGAGAGGAGAATTTTGAACTATTTGTTATTTTATTTGTTTTTTAGTGTTTTACATTTTTAAGCATTTCATTTTTTTATTCAAGTTATATTGTTTAATTATTCAAAAATGTTACATTAATTTTCAAATTTTGATTTATGCATTTATGCATTTAACTTATATTTCACGTTTGTGTATATGTGCATTTATTGTACGAACCTATATTTTGAATTATAAAAATATAGAAATGTTATTAGTTAAAGTTTGTAGGTACATTTTTCTCTCATTTTTATGATTTTTATATTGCTATAAAATGTGTTGTAGATAATTAAAATTTTGTAGTTCAGAAATATTTGACTTATTATTTTTATATATTACCAGTGTGGCAGTCCGAGCGCCATATTAGGACCATGGTGGTTGAGCCGCGGTGGGACGCCAGCTCCACCAGGATTGGTGGTTGCGGCGGTCCTAATCCACCAGGGCAGTGCTTCAAGCAGTGCTGCACTGGGGATTATGACCTCATTGTCCACCAGCCTTTTCATGGCGGTACCACCGCCATGAAAAGGCTGGCAGAGAAAGGGTACAGGGGGCCACCCTGGCCCGGACCATCGCAATGTTTGCTGTCTGCTTAACAGAGAGTGAACTTTGCGAGGGTGCTGGTGCACCCTGCATCCTACAGCATTGCTACCGGCTCAATCATGAGCCAGAGACAATGCTGTAGTCTGTTTCCCTTTAGGCCAGGTTTCTGCCTGCTGACCTAGCGGAAAGCTATCAGTGAGCACGGCGGTAAGGTTGCCAAAATGGTGGCAACCTCCTCATTGGAAGTTCGGTGGATGGCCTAAACCGTCCACCGAACTCCTTAATAAGGCCTTTAGTTTGTTTGTTTTTAAATGGTATTCATTTTGTATTTATATTGTATATGATATATTTTTGGAGGTGTATTTATATAAACTGTAACCGTTTATTGTACAATTTTTATTTTGTTTTTATTAATATTTATTATTTTTAAAAAGATTATTGTCTTGTAGGAACTTTAAATGTTACCCCTGTAGTGTGCCACGCCTTCCTCACAATGGTTTAAATTGAAGTGGGAATAATAAATGTAACAGCTTTATTGTCCAGCACCTGCCTCAAATTTAGATTGATGCAGCATTAGGAAATCCAACTTGTTTAGTGTCCAATACTTCATCACAATGGTGTAGATTAGAGGATGAATATTATATTTAACCCCCTTGGTGTCCCACACATTCCACAAAATGGTTTATGTAAGAATAGGAATAGAAAAGTAGAACTCCCTAAGTATCTTACGCCTGCCCCTAAAAGTGTTTGAGTTGGAGATAAAACAAAAATATTACCCTTTCAGTGTAAAACACCTTTTTTCAGAAATGTTGGTACTTTCTACTTTTTTACACATATCAAGGTTTAAACACATGTTTTATTAATGTTTTTTATGAATTTTATTGAATGTATTTTTTTATTTTTATTTTGAATGCTCATATTTTGTTTCAAAAGATTTGCATTGATGTCACAGTGGTACAACATTTGTATGTTTTTCTTTTTTGCTGTAGTACAACATGTACTGTGTTTTATTACATAGTGTTAACACCTGTGTATTTATAAACATTTTTAGAAAAATTATACATAATATTTCATAGATATATTATTTATATTTAGTACTTTGCTTGTTTACATTTTTATAATGTGTTATTTGTAGACATTATTTAGTACTATTTATTGTACAGTTACATATTCATGACTTGATTTATTTTTACAAATGTTAATTTTTGTTTTTATTTTCATTTAGTGTTCATAGTTTTTTATCACTTACTATATTTTGTTCTCTACTAGTGACATTTTGAGGTAGATTTTGTTCATGTTGGTTGGGTTTCCCTTATGCATTTAAGAAACGGGGTGAGACTTTTTTTAGGTTTTCATTCAGAATTTTAAGAGCAGGGGGATGTGGAAAGATCTAGGTAATGTGGGTCAGAGTATTAGTTTTATTTGGTAAGTTTGTTTAGTAGTAGCTTGTGTTGTTTTGTTGTGTAGTTGTAGCAGGCCTAACTATAGTTTGATAGAAGGATATTAGTGTGTATATAGTTATGTGTTGCATTTTATTTGGAAAGATGTAATGTTATATTTGTAATGTATGTTGGATGTATGTTTTGTCAGAGTGTGTATGTTACTTTTTTTACAGGGCACAAAGCTATGGTGGAACATTTGAAGAACATTTGAAATGATTTTAATTTTAATATAAAGCAACATTATTATTTTTTTTAATTTCCTGGAGTAGGGTTTACTTTAAATGTTTGATTTTTTATTATTTCTGATGACTCTGGATTACGTTAGAGGATTAGGATATTCAATTTGTGCATTTATGTTGGTGCTTTTTATTTTTAATTGTTGACTGTTTGGTAGATTTGATGTTTATGAGGTGGAGGTGAATCAAGAAATTTAGCTACCCATCTATATCTATGTTATTTTTTTTTTATTGTACTATTTCAATGTATATATGTAGTTTGCTTTCACTACAAAGGAAAATATTTATTTTGAATCTGTGTGTTTGAATTCTGAAGCAGGTTTGTAGATTTTTCATATTGGATTTTTTTTCTCCTAGGCAATTTTTTATTAAATATTTTAATTATTTACTTTTAGTATTCAGTCTTTTTTTCTATTGTATTAATATATTTTTGTATTAGGTTGTTTTCATAAAAATAATAATTCAAATATTCAATTAAAAAAGTTTATGTTACAGTGGTGTTAGGTTTTGTTCTATTTCAGTTGTTGGCATAATGTTATTGGTGGTTTATAATGATTTAGCTATTATTTCTAGGTAGTGAACTCCTTTGTTATTTAAAAATAGTTTGACTTTAAAATGTCACATTTTATTAATTTCCCTGGCTTGTTTAATTATATGTACTATCCTCAATTGTTGATTGTTGTGTTCTTTTTGTAGGGCTTCTTTGCATTTGTACTATGCTAGTTGGGTTCTCTCTAGTATGACTTGGCAGGCATTGTGGGGATGATTAGGAGTTTGGGCGACGAAAACACCTGTCCACCAAATTCCCAACAGGGTGGTCGCTGCAGTGCTGGCAACCTCCCCACCAACCCCATTACGACTTTCCCACTGGGCTGGCCAGCAGAAGCCAAGGTATCTACCGGTCAACCTGGTGGGAAAGGTACAGCATCATCGTCGCTGGCTCATAATAGAAGCAGCAGCAATGCTGCCACAAGCAGATGGCACCAGCACCCTTGAAATGTGCTGGTCAGGGGGACCCCTGCACGGCCATGCCCTTTGCGTGGGCAGTGCAGGGCCCCCCGGTAGCCACCTGTACTTGTTCTCCACCAGCCTTTTCATGGAGGTTGTGATCAGCAGGGCGGTGCTAAGTTCAGAGCTGCCCTGGCTGATTACAACCGGTGCCGCCCTCAGCCCATCGGGATCTGAGATCCTGGCGGGGTGGACAGTAGGTTACCGGGTACACCCACCTTACTTTTGATCATACCGCTACTAGAACAGGTATTGAAACAATGGTTTTCCTAGGAAGCTGGTATTTTAAATTTTTTACTGACTTCCAACTCCTAATCACACATCATCATAGTCATTAAATAATAAATTCTCCCACATTATCTGTCAGTGGCAGCATGCTTTGTTCCGCAACGGAGCGAGATGGACCCTATGATGAAGGATGCCACAAGTGGGTAACGCTGGTGGATGAGGGTTTCCCATAGGAAACTAAACAGTTTCCATGTCTCTTTTGGAGAGTTAACCTTGTATGTTAGGGCAAAACTCCTGTTAGCTTCACATGTATTGCTCACACACAAGAAGGACAGACCAGACTTACCAACCAACCAGGCCCTCTCTGGCTGTAGTTGTGACATCAGTTGGTGTATGGTATTGTTCTGCATTATGAAGGAATCATGGGCTGTTCCAGGATAATGGACACACACACATGAAATGTAGAGATCTGCCAAACAAACAACTTGAACATAGATGGAAAGGAAGTGTTTTCTGTTACAATGGACTTGTTCAGTGGCCTTCTGAGGCAACAAGCCAACATGTGTGTCATCAATGTCCCCCCACATGTGGGAGGAGGGCAAAACCATAAAAGTTAACCTTCAAATTGTCTACATCTCCACGTCGGGGAACCTGATTTAGCTGTCAATGTGTTTCAACATTACTGAGAGGAAATCATTCAACACCAGACTGAACATAGATTGGGATATACCAGCAAAGTAGGGTCATTGTATGTTGGAAGATCCCTGTGGCCAGGATGTGCAATACTGCCATGAGTTCAACAATGGGTGGTATTCATGATGGATTTGTGTTTTCAGGCACTAGATCTGCCTCCAACTGATGGCATAAGTCCACTATTGTTTGCCTATTCAGGTGATATAACTGCATTATATTACATTCCTGAGTGGTCTGAAGGTTTGGCAACAGGCAGTAGAAAGGAGCTTGTTACATTCTCCCAAGGTACTTATGTGTGACAAGACATGTTTATAACATTAGTCACTGTGTCCACAGCAACGTACATGATGCATGGCAACAATATCATGACAAAGCATTTCTGACTGGATAGACATGACACACAGTACACATCTCAGCTGGCTCAAGGGTCACATGGATCCCCATTGTTGTCAACACGTGTCCACAACATAGATTAGAGTAAAACCTAAATATCTGGTACAGAATTGCCCCTCGAAATGTGACTTTATTTTCCGACCGCCAAAAATATTGTTGGCGGTGGCAGACGTTTCATCGCTATCATATGCCAACTGTGCCCTGCAACACACTACACAGGAAGTTGTGAAGTAGGATGCACATAATAAGAGATAATAAGGATGTTTGTGGTGATACAACACACATATCATAGGTGTTACAAAGCCATATACAGTATTTCAGAGTGCCAAAATGGCTGAGGCCTGACCTACTCCACTGGATGTGAGGAACCTCCTGCTACCACTGGTGGGAAGTCATCTGTGAGGTAAGTGGTTTCAACTGTGGTGTACACATTGTTGCATGTGGCAATCAGGCCCAATAGTGTGTTGCCTGTAATGACCACGTATGTGGCGGACGAGACCGCCATGTTGAGCAAATTCACTGACTTGAAGACTGACATTGTTGCCAGAAACACCTCCACTACTTGAGCTGCTGTGTGTTTTACCTTGGAGCATTCATGCCACTTCCAGCAGGTGATAGGGGACTTGCCTTCTCTCTAGAGAAGCTGGAGAGGCTTTTGAATGAAGTCCTCCCCCGGTATGGACAGCTCTATGGCTCACCAGAGGAGGAGGTCAGTGCACAATTTACTCTGTTGAAAACCATCCTTTCCCTCCCCACAGGTCACAATGTGCCCCTATGTGCCAGCTGGACTCATTGTGTGCCTGTTGTTGCAGTCTGTGTGGCTTCAATGGGATGTACATGGTGCAGGTATTGGTGACCAGTACTATATGTTGTGTTCATTAACATTGTGTTGGGTGATGTTTTTTGGGGTCCTAGATCCTCCTTGTGTTGAATGCACATAACTAGGTGAGAAACATTCACTGCCATCTGAAGACATTACTTTCTTTATGATGGTTGTAAATGTTAGACAACATGTATGTGCATGACAGCATGAGCTGGGTATGCATCTTGTCTGCTTCATTTGAGGATCTTGTAAGCACTGTATAGTGCCACAGAACTTTCAACCTACATCTGGCCTTGCAAAACCATTGTCTGGAAGGCGTATCATGACTCACTCTGCCCTTCAGTTTGCCACAAACCACAAACCACATTGATGATGACCACATTATGTACTGTCATGCATGGAAGTGATGGAAATGTGAGTGTCATGTAGGTTCTGTATGCTAAGCCTGCAGAGACCAGGGCCTGTCACATTTATCTCTGAGTATTGGACATAGTCTAAGCTGTGGGAGAGACACTGTGGTTTTTCAACTGTGGCACTGTGCCCACTCCCTGTATACCAGCAGATCATGTCATGCAGACTATATGATGCTCTAGTGCCAACACTTGCCCTCAATGCCTCATTAGATTAGGAATGGGCACAGAGGTACATCCCAGAAGTAGTCCATATGTGCACTTTGCATCAGTGTCTTTGACTCATGACAGGCTCCTTACTCCACTAACTCTGTTGTCGCCTTCACATAAGTCATAATTGTCCTGAACAGGCTTATTGCACAAATGACAGACCCAGAGTGCAGACAGTGCTTAGATTCCTGGGAGGCCATGATATTGACTCAGTAGCATGGTCACATAGCAGAACTTGAACAATTCATACCTTTGTATATTGGATGCTATCTCCGTAGTTTAGACACATATGTCCAAAGGAGTATTCTGTGGTACAGGTATATACCACATAACCCCCCCTCCCTGAAGTGACATGAGTCTACATTTGGTAGGCTCCATGTCCATATATGCACAGGGAAGACACTTACAGTACCCACCAAGCCTGCACCTTCATTGTCACTTAAGTTTAAGGGTGACATCTGTATTATATAACTTGCTGTAGGGACTGTATGAAGTGAGTCACTCTCACAGATTGTGAGTGTGTTAGTCCAGCCAATCCCAAGGTATTTACCCTATAGAAGACACATATGTATGTATTGTTTCATTGTGGCTCACATCACAGTACATGTTGCTGGAACATGGGCTACCTGATGTGAGTAGGTTTGCTTAGTCATTGTAGACCATGAGCAGGGTAGAGAATTAGTCTGCAGATGGATAAAAAAAAATCTGTAGTCATGTCCCTGTACTTATTGGCTTGTGTGCTTTACACTTGAGGTGTGTTGACAAAATGACTTTTTTTGGTTGGTGTTTCTGCCATGTGTGTGACAACCATTTGGGCAAAAAACTTGTGATTGTAATTGCTTGATTCATCTCTTGCATCCATACAGGTAAGCGCCCATCAGAAGAAGGAGCTATGGAGAGCCATAACCCTGAAGGTGCGGACTGTGGGTGTCCATATCCAGCGGATTGCCCACTGTCAGAAGAGGTGGGAGGACCTGAGATGCTGGGTCCAGAAGATTGCTGTGGTCACGTTTGGGCTGTTCTCCCAACGAGTGGGAGCACATGACAGAGCCTGACCTCTCTAATGGCATGCATTCTGGTGGTGGCCTACCCCAAGCTTGATGGGTGTTTGAGGGGAGCACAGCAGCCACAAGGGGGTGAGTCCAGGACATATTCCTGTCTGTCACATTGCCAAGTTGATCTGTTTGGTTCTGCCATCTACCCCTGAAGACTAGTGATGGGCAATGTGTTACACACAAGATGAGTAACTGTTTTGTGTTGGTATGGAAGTTGGAGCATGCTGATGTGCTTGCCTATAATCTCAGGGACCGATGACATAACTGTGTACACTTAACAAACAATTTCCTCTCCAACACATGGCTGAGTGCAGTGATCAATCATGTCATGTTTGTTGTTGTGGGTGTAATTTGCACACAATAGTCCACTGCTCTTCAGTGTGACAACCCAAACAACATAAAATAATAGGTCACCGTCCCCAGCCATGTGTCTGCTCAAGTAAGTAAACTGCCATCTGCCCCCCCCCCCAAGAGGCCACTTGTCTTCAGTGTGTGAGAAATGCTAGTACCACACTGCAATCTGTAATGCGAAGTTGGCCATCGTAAATGTGACAGAGCATACATTGTTATTTGCGTCAGCTATAGATCAATATTTTTCCTTGGTAAGTGGGGAATGCCCATTGACATGATTTATGTGCCATCACTGTTGCCAACATTCATTGTGCCTACATGTTGGCATGTGTCTCTTTCTCTTTTGACAAAATGTGTACATTGCTGTTTCATGAATGGTCTACCTGTGTTCATGGGATGATTTATGTATTCCCTCACAAATATGTGCATGCCAACATGTGTTTGGAATAGAACATTTGCAATGGGGCTACATTTCATGCGATGCCACAGACAGGAACGTGTCACCGTTGAATGTTGCCGGACATATATACTCACCCATCATTGCATGTCATTTGGCTGGTACAACTTCAGTAGCAATGAGGGACATGATGGGCAGGTATGGAGTTTTCACATACAAAGTGCATTCCAATTCTATTACTGTGGCATCATGTGGAAACGTGCACTCCACATGTGTAATGGATAAGGTTTGTTACCTGATTGTTGGCATGCTTCATGGAGTGACTTGCAGTTATGTTGGAATCATGTATGGTTAAGTAAAACCATTCATCCACAGACATCTGGGTTTATAGTATCAAATGGAGACAGTGATGTAGCTTCCCATTGGCAAACCATGCAGAGGGTCTTCTACAAGTAAATTTCTGAGCCTCTTCAACATACAAAGGACTAACAACATCTACTGATTCAATCAGTGTATGTCATTGTAAGGGGTGATAGACATTAGTGGTGATTTTCCTGGGGCTTGCTGATTCATTGTATTATAGATTTTAGAGACATGTCTCCCTGACATTTTGCACATTTTGTCTACAGTGAATATTTACATGCCAAATGTGCAGCGTATCTGTGCAACATTAGTACTACCTTCATGACTCCATTAGGACAAATTTCACATGGTGAAGTGTGCACTGTTGATATGTTTCCAGTGTGACATGAGTATTTTCATGTCACCTTCTCCAGGCTACTGTACTGTTATCAGAAACATGACAGGTCTTAGGAGCATTATTTCTTAATGTTGTGTTATTGTATATGTGACAAATGCCTGACTGTGTGTGGGATAAGTGGGAATGAAGTTGGCATTGGCTTACTATTGTATGACAACAGGTAACTGAGGTATGTTCTATGAGGAAGAACATAGAAGGTGATGTGGTCTCCTACTTGTTCAATTGTTACTGTGATTGCATAATTTCAACCACGCAATTGTAGTTGTCTGAGATCCTGATTTTCCTGTGGGCAACTGTTGACAGTTCAGATGGTATGCATGCATGTGGTATGGTACATAGAGGAGGTCCTTTGATGTAGTTTGTTGCTGGGGTTTACTTGACATCATGGAAATATTTGCTAATCACAGCTGTTGTTCAAGTGTGATTAGGATCAGCCCAGGCAAGCGAAGGAGACAGGGAACAACCAAGTGGGGTAGCATCTGGCCACAGTACCTCATGTCCCTGATACACCTCCTGCCCTGAGTGAGGAGGCTATTGACCTCCTGAGGAACATCTCTGTAGGCAGACTGCCATTGTGAATGCCATCCAGGGGCTGGCCAGCCAACTTCAGCAGACCAATGATTTCCTGGTAGGCATTCATAGTGCCATGTCTGGCCTACAGATATCTTTTCGTGCTCTGGCCTCCTTATCAATGACAGCCTGATGGTCTGATCCATATCAAGGGGGCAATTCTAACACAATACATGCTGGCATTGGCTACCCCAAGATGAAAAAATTACCCTATCAAACAAAGCACAGTGCAGTGACACTCCACTTGGATTACTAACCACATATCATACAGTGAGCATCTACCATTTTCCTGGGTGACACCAACACTGCCCACAAAGTCAGATTTTTACAACAACAGCAAATGGTCAGCAATCAAGGTAAAACACACACAACTGTAGACATACAACACCAATTACTCAGGAACACAAAAAGGTAGAAAAGTAATGGCAGGATAAATGAGTACCCAAAAAAGAACAACTTGGGTGAATTAGCAGTAAATTCTGAAGAGCAAAGGCCATTTGCCAGTCCAAATTGAAGTTCACGCACATATTTGTGCACAAGCTTGACCCCAATCACTGCCAGGGAACCTCCACAGAAAAGGGTATCAAGTGGTGGGCAAGCAGGCATTACAGGAATCATGCTTGGGTGTGGTGAGGTTGGATGTGGGATGGGTGGGTTTGGGATTGGGAGGGGTTGGCTGATTTTTGAAGAGTGGGGGAGGGGTATGGGTGCTTGCAGGGTGGCAGGAGTGACAGGATAGGACTTGGATGTGGAGGGGATGGGCTGGGATGTGGATGGGGTGTCTCGGTTTAGGAGGAGGTAGAAGTCACAGGTGAAACGGCAAGGTTAAAAAGGAAACTTTCCTTGGAAAAATGGGCAGAGACCTCAGAAGGAATTGGGGATTTGGAGGTTGATGCAATGGTGGCCATGCCTATGGGTGTTGATGTATTTGCTGTGTGTGTGTATGATGTATGCTTGGGTTTGGGTGGTGTCTGTTGCATTTGTGAGTGTGGTCATTTGTGTGTTTTGGTGGGCTGTGAGGCGGAGGTGTTGGGCGATGTGGAAGTGGTGGATGTGTATGTGGGTGTTGGAGTGGTATCTGTGGTATGGAGGTATGGGTTTGGTGGATTTGGTGGATACGTCTATGGGCATTGTGGTGATGTCTGGGATATGGTGTCTGAGGTGTGTGGGTCTGTGGGTTATGAGATGTTGTCTGGGTGTATGGTAGGTGTGGTGGATGTGTCACTGGGTGTTGTGGTGGTTTCTGTGGGCATGCTGGTAGTGGTGTGTGGGTTGGTTTGGGTGGAGAAGGTGTCAGTGGAAATGACGGCTGTTTTGGTATCTGTGGGTGACTGTTGAGTGCTAGAGTGTCAGTGGGTTGAAATATTGAACCTTTCCAGGCTTCTGGGACCACAGAGTAGTGTAGACAGTCATTAAATAGAGTGGTCAGGGGTTCATCCCAATAAGCTAAATTGTCTCTGAATGTGCTTCCTGGAAGACCATTAGGGCCGGGAGCCCCATCTCGCCTCATGTTACTAAGCATCATTTGCACAGTTTTAATAGAGACTGTTACTGCCGTATCAGCTAGCCCATCTACTTCACGCTGCCACCCAGCAATTTCTTGGGATTCTGCATACTTTGGATCCACATAAAGATTTCCCACGTGACTTTCCTAATCACTGGCAGAGATCACATTAACAGTGGTTTCGGATGCATATAGCATAGAGTTGATATAGTCCCAAAATTCCCTGCCTTTATTAGGCGGCAGCAGTGCAACCAATCGTTTCCAACATTCTTCGGTCTCTTTTATCTTCAATGACCATATTGCTCTTTTGTGATCTTTCTGTGCCTGCATCCTGAGGGCTTCCATTGCAGGCGTTTTGTTCATCTGCCTGCCTACACCTCCTTTTGATCTGTATGCATTCCTTGGTTTCTGGCAGTTTGCCCGCACTTTGTCTTTTGCATCCAGTGTGGCCAACCTGCACTCTGCAACAAAGCTGGGCATGTGGATTCCTAAGCATGTATCCCCATTGGTCAGTTATCTGACCCGCCCCAGATTGAAGATTTATAGGGCTGTTAGCCTGCATCCATGCCTCATATTTTACTTTGCAGGCTGCGCTCCATTAACTTGGTTTTGTTAATGGGCATAAGCCAGATGTAAGTTGATGGCCGCTAGCTTTATAGGGCTCGTGTCTCACTGGGCCAAGATTAACTTCTATTACCACTGGATTATGGTCACTTTCAGTTCTATTGATCACCTTGTGGCTTGAGCATGTGCATATCAATGCTTGGCTTAAGAAGATGTAATCTGTCATGGAGATATTTCTGAATGTAGAATGGGTGTGCCCACTGCTGTACTGCTACAGTTTGTTGTTCTCAGATCATATTCTTTAAAAAAAAGTTTCTAAAGCTAATCTTGTGGGGTCTCAAAAAGGTCCTGTTTCCTGACCAAGTTGACGAATGTTGAAATCTCCTGCCATCACATATTCATATTCTGGATGTTCAAAAACTCCTTCAGCAACGTCAAAATTGATTTGACCATCATCTGTTTCTTTCCTTGGAAGAGATTATTGTATATGTTTAACTGTTACCGGGATAATTCAAAAAAATAAAAAAGGCTAAGCCATAAATGTTTTTCACCTGCATGTTACTTGTTGATTTCTCCCACGTTACTAGTTTGACAGCCAGGTCTAACTTAAAGTATCTTGCAAGGCCTCCAATATGTCTTCCAAATAAGTTTTTGTTTGTGTGCAGGCAGCTGAATTGTTGTGAAACCATTATAGTTAATGGCTCTACTGACCATGTTTCTTGGAAGCACATAATATGTACACGCAATATTTACAAAGCTCTCAGTGCTGAAGCTGGCTATAAGGGAGGCCAAGCCAGCCACATTCCAACTGATTATTTTGGTTGTTTTCTAATGTGGTTTTAAGGGGGGGCTTTTGTGATTAAATATATGTTTTCCCTTTTGTAGTCAGAGCTGTGGAGAGCCATTCCAATCCTTCCACTCTCACATTACCATGACCATCTTTTATGCAGTCAGATTGAAACTCTCCTGTGTACCAGTGTGTCTTGTGATCCTTGTGTTTATGTGTGTTTATGTGTGTTGCTTGTGACTGTTGAGGTGGGTGCATGCGGATGTGTCTGTGTGCTTGGGACATGTAGGGAAATAGAGAATTTGGATTGGGAAGAGGGAGGTGGTGGTTGGGGAGGACTGTGGGGCGGATAGCTGCTGTCAATGAGGAGCCCAGACCCTGAAAACATCACTGTAGGCCAGGCATTTCAATATGAATGCCTTCCAGGTACATTTTCATCCGATGCAGTTGGGTGTCCAAATCCTGGATGGCATTCATAATGATAGTCCGCTCCATGGACATGCTCCTTAAGAGGTAAATAGCCCCCTCACTTTGGACAGCAGGGGTAACAGGGCCTGGGGAGATGTGCCTAGAGTGAAGGAGATGCCCACCCTCTTGGGTGAATGGGTGCGGCCAACTGGGTGGCGAGCAACAGGGAAAGTGGTGACGGAACTGGTGCTGGCAGAAAAGGATGGTAAAGGAGAAGGCCCTGATTGGTCCGCCACCACTAGGTGAGTGACCACTGGAGGTTGAATAAGAAGATGATGAGGTTGATCCTGTGACCTCCATGGCGATCCCCTCACCCTTTGGGACACTGAGTCCATCTGTGTTGGTGGTGTCATGACTGGAAGTACTGTGGCCAGGTGCTTCCCATCTTGGTTCTGCCCTGCCTCTTTCGCTTGCCTGGGATGATGCTGAAAGTGGAAAGAGAAAAAGGGTCCCTACATGTTCAGGATCACACTGGAACAACAACTGTGATTCGCAAATATTACCATGACGTCAAGTAGGACCCAGCAACAAACTCCACTAAAGTGGCTCCTACAGTTGCCACGCCATATGCATGCATGCCACATGAACTGACAACAGCTGCCCACAGGAAATTCTGAATCACAGAGAACTCCAAATGCATTGGTGAAGTTGTTCAATCACAGTGTCCATTGAGTAAGTAGGAGACCTTATCACCTTCAATGGTTTGACTCATGTAGCATTCCTCAGTTACCTGCTGGCATACAATATTAGGGCAATGCCAAGTTCATTTACACAGATCACATACAAGGTCATGCATAATGCTAATCATCACATACCCAATAGCACATGATGAAGAAATAATGGTCCAAAATCCTGCCATGTTGCTGACAGATGTACAGTAGCATGAAGAAGGTGACATGGAAATACCAATGTCACACTGGAAACAAATCAACAATGCTCACCTCACGATGTGTAAATTGTCCTAATGGAGTCACAAGGTTGTACTAACACATCTATCAGGGAAATCTACACTGGTGACTAAGGCCCTCATTATAACCCTGGCAGTCGGTGTTAAAGCGGCGGTAACACCGGCAACAGGCCGGCGGAAAAAAATGGGTTTACGACCGTGGCGGAAACCGGCAACATAGACAGCCACTTTAACACTCCGACCGCCACGGCGGTACAAACAAACAGCGTGGCGGACACCGCCAACAGACAGGCGGGAGACAATGTACCGCCCACCCTATCACAACACGCCTATCCGCCACCATTTCCGGGGCGGAACTAACGCGAATAACAGTACACAGAAGGGAAAACACTCACCTCTCCATACCCCAAGAGGAATCAGGACGCCATGGAGCCCGAAGTGTGACGACCACGGTGAGTACTGCACCTACAATACAGGAGAGGAAGGAGGGAAAAGAGAGTGACACACACACACAACATGCAACACCCCCACCCTCACTCACAACACCATACACACAAACACATGCTGCAACATTACATATACACACCCCCAACCCCCTGGAAGAATGCAAGGACAGAAGGAAATGATTTGAACGAATGTAATCATGTGAAATATCATTATCAAAATGCAAAATCCAGTATTTACAATTATGTACACCAAATACACAAGTCCGGATATTGCACCAATCACTGTCCATGGACCACTGGGCCCAAAATGCATAGGCGAAGCCCACACTAGATACCTGATTTCAAACAGAGAGAACACTGGAGGGGCATCACATAAAAAATATACAGGCACCTCAGGAGGATGGGGAGGGGGAATGGAGGGGGGCACCTCAGCCTGGTGAATGCACAACACCACTGCTCCACGAGGGGGCTTCATGGCCACAGTTTGGTCCTGGGGAGTGCAAAGCCACAGTTTCTCAAGTCTTTCCAGTGGGTGGTTTGCCTACTGCTTTATCCTGGGGAGTGCAAAGCCACAGTCTCTCAAGCCTTTCCAGTGGGTGGGTTGCCCACTGCTGCATCCTGGGGAGTGCAAAGCCACAGTCTCTCAAGTCTTTCCAGTGGGTGGGTTGCCCACTGCTGCATCCTGGGGAGTGCAAAGCCACAGTCTCTCTAGTGGATGTCAATTTCCACTGGTTCTGGAGGGGGCATGGTGCCCAGAGTGCTTCATCCTGCCAAGGACTGAGTTAGTGGATGTATCTCTCCCCTGGTTCTAGAGGGGGCATAGTGCCCAGAGTGCTTCATCCTGCCAAGGACTGAGGTAGTGGATGTATCTCTCCACTGGTTCTGGAGGTGGCATGGTGCCCAGGGTGCTTCATCCTGCCAAGGACTGAGGTAGTGGATGTATCTCTCCCCTGGTTCTAGAGGGGGCATAGTGCCCAGAGTGCTTCATCCTGCCAAGGACTGAGGTAGTGGATGTATCTCTCCACTGGTTCTGGAGGTGGCATGGTGCCCAGGGTGCTTCATCCTGCCAAGGACTGAGGTAGTGGATGTATCTCTCCTCTGGTTCTGGAGGGGGCTTGGTGCCCAGAGTGCTCCACGTGCAGTGTGGTCGGAACAATACACTCGCCTGGGTGTGTGTGCCACGACATTGCGGAGGTACAGGTAGCATGATACGCCATGGAGACATACCCCACGCTGCTGTGGCTTCGCATTCCATATGCAGGTGACAACTGTGATGACAGTGATGATTCATGGAAGCTGCCCAGGGTCCTGGAACTCACCACCAGCCTCGGACGACTGACCACTGGGGATGGTAGCTATGTCAGCGGTGGTGCCACTGTCTGAGGATGTCACAGGGCTGCTGGCTGTGCTTGCGGCAGTGTCAGTCGCGGCGGTGCTTATGGCGAGGTCTGTAGCGGCAGTGCTGGCTGTGGGGTCTGTCGCGGCGGTGCTGGTGACAGGGTCTGTTGCTTGCAGGTGGCAGTGCAGGTGGCGGTGCAGGTGGTGGTGTTCTCCGCCACAGAGGTTGGCATTGACGTGGACATAAGGTGTGACACTGGTCCCTCAGTCGGTGCCACCATGCCCTCTCCTGACCTGCCCTTCAGTTTTTGGTCCTTCCCCACCTTTTATGGTGTAGCAGCTGTCTTGCCACTATCCCCTTTTGTTTTCCCTGACCCCTTGGTGGCAGGTGTTTTCGGCTTTTCCCTCCTTGATGTGAGCACCTTTTTCACCTTGGCAGGTGGCGGAATGTCCTTGCCCTCGCTCCGTGGCACACCGGCAGCCCTGATGGTTGGCGCACTCCATGACCCCACAGTTGCTGGCACCACTGTGCCTGGGGATGTGATGGCTGAGGTGCTGGGCTGGGACCTGGAAAGCCTGGCCCTAGGAGAAGGACGGGAGGAAGGTGTAGGAAGAGGTCAATGATAGCCAGGAAAGTTTTTTTTAGACACACTGGGATGGGTGGGTGGAGGGGTTTTGGGAGTGGAGGTAGAGGTAGTGGGTGTAGGAGGGGTACGTCTGCTGAATTTGGGTGAAGGTGCATGGGCTGGAGGCTGTTGTGAGGTGGATGGCTGTTGGGTGGGTGTGTGCCTGCGTTTGTGTACTTTGGGAGGAGGGCTCACAGACACACTGGGAGAGGACACTGGGGATGTGTGAATGTTAGTGGCCGTGGTGAGTTCACGTGAGCAGTGTGTGGTGATGGCCATGCTGGTGATGGAGGAAGTGACTGAGGATGTAGTGCATGCAGGTGTGAGTGGAGACGAGACTGGGAGGGAGGAGGGAGACGTGGAGGAGGGGGACACAGTGGAGGTATTGGATGTTGGTATGTGTGCATGTGTATGATGTTTGTGTGAGTGCCTGTGAGATGTGTGGTGCTTATGTTTGCCTGAGCCACTCTTGTGTGTTGATGTGTGTGCATGCTGGTCTGATGGTGTGCTTCGGATAGGCTGAGGTACAGGGGACTGGGTCTGGGTGGAGGATGTTGGAGAGGGAGGCTGGACACAGGGACAATGGCTGCCATCAGTGCTGAGGCCAGAGCCTGTAATGCTCTCTGTTGGACTGCCTGGCCAGAGTGAATGCCCTCAAAGTATGCATTTGTTTGTTGCAAATGCCTATCAACACCATGGATGGCATTCAGAATGGTAGACTGCCCAACAGGAGGGATCTCAGGAGGTCAATAGCCTCCTCACTGAGGGCAGCAGGGCTGACTGGGGCAGGGCCTGAGGTGCCTGGGGCAAAGTAGATGCCCACCCTCCTGGGTGAGCGGGCACGGGACACACGCTGAGGGGCTGCTGAGAGGGCGGTGCTGGTGGGAGGGTGGCGGCTGTACCTGTCGATGCGGTGGGCACAGAGGTGCCCGCCACCGCAAGGGATCTCCCATCATAGGAGGAGTCGCTGGTCTCTGCTCCTGTCCCCGCCGTGGAGCTTCCCTCGCCCTCTGTCCCACTGGTGGCTTCAGACTCCGTTGTTTTGCCCTCCAGGGCCAAGTGGAATGCAGCTCCCTCCTGCTTCAGTGCCAATGCTCCTCCGCCTGATGATGCTATTGCACAAAAGAACAGGGAGACCACAAAAAAGTGGGGGGCGAAAGAAGAAAGACATGTTCAGTGCATGCAAGACCACTGTGTGGCGGACACAACACACATGGGCAGCCCTGTCCACTACGCCATGCACTGACAGTTCCTAGAAATTTCAGCTGACCATGGGGTACAAGGCCTAAGACCAATTGCTGAACACCTGGAAGTCACAGGAGCCTGACTAGGTATAGATGGCTCTTACCACTGGTGGGGTTGGGGTGCCACATGGCCTGCCTCACAAGGGACCTTGCCTACCAAGTTCGCCCTGGCCTAGGGGAACCCACTGCCCACCTCCCCCACCCAGACACCTCATAATGTGTGCAGAGTCAGCTGAATGAGAGTGTGCTCACCCTCTTGTGGCTGCTGTGATGCCCTCAAGCGCCCATCCAATTCCAGACAGGCCACCGCCAGGATCAGGCACATCAGGGGGAACATGGTGCGACGGGCACCCCTCCCACATTAGGAGGCCATCCCTAGATGGCCTCCGCCGTCTTCTTGCTCCAGTAGCGCAGGTCCTCCCATCTTTTATGGCAGTGGGTGCTCCATCTTTGGTAGACCCCCAGGGTCTGAATGTCCTTGGCTATGGCACGCCAAATACCCTTCTTCTGGTGGGCGCTGACCTACAGGAATGGTACAGGAGGAAAGGAAATGACTTACCCGTCCCGACCGTCATACTCATTGCCCACCAGTTCCCACCCATACTCTGCCGCACATACACTCACCATCCGCACATGTAGGCCTCGGTCCCCACCATGAATCTTCGATTCACACCACTCAAAACAGGCATTGCCCATGCAGCATGCTCACAGTGTACTCACCTGTTTGTCTGGAGGACCGTACAGTTGAGTGTACTGGGCGAGGTTCCCATCCACTAGTTTCTCCAACTCCACCGAAGTGAAGGCAGGGGCCCTTTCCCCAGACACTGTAGCCATCTTCGCTTCCAGACACAGGTCACAGCAGCACTTGCAGTGTAGGTCTTCTACTGTTGAAGGTCAGGTAACAAATGAGGGAACAGACAGAAAATGCTGGTCACGTCCGCGCCAGTGCGTACCGTCACCGCCGGCGTACATCGTCATTGGCTCCTGGGACCAATACAGCCCAATGATACCCAATGCAGAATTGCGCTGCGGTCTTCGACCACCCCCAGCGACGGTGTACAACACCAACGCAGTTACCTTATATCCCCTAGTCCCACCTTACAGGTCAGGCAGCCGCCATTTCAGGAGGCCACATGGGATGAATGTTAACTGCGTCACACCTATCTGGGCCGGGAATATAGACAGATACCGGCACATTGCGGATCAATAACGTTTCTGCAAGTAACAAATTGTGATACCTCAGTGTTGGATGGCTCTCTGCTCGCTGTTCTCCTCCATAGGGCACATCTTCTGGGGCAGGTGATGAGATGGCGGCACCCTCTGGTGTACAGACCCCTGGTGGACCTGTCGACAATGGAAGAGAGACACATCCTAGTCACATACAGACTTGAACGTGCAACAATCCATCCCACAGGAATCCCCCCTCTAGTGCAGGTCCTGTCTGTACTCTATTTCCTCGCTAGCTGCCCCTCTACCATAACCGCCACCTGCACTGCCACCTGCACCACCACCTGCACCATCCCCGACACGTCTACAGCCTCAGTGACAGTCCCCAGCCTCTTCCCCAGTGGGCAGTCGTCCGGGCTGCAGGAGATGTCCTGCTTTGTCCCTCAGCAAGTGCCAGCACTGCCGCCACAGACACCGCCGCAAGCACCGCCACCTGCCCTGTGGCATCCTCGGACACTGGCACCACCGCTGACATAGCTACCATCCCCAGTGGTCAGTCGTCTGAGGCTAGGGGGATAGTTCTTGGACCCTGGGCAGCTTCCATGAGGCATGACTTCCATCACTGTTTGCACCTGCAGGTGGAAGGCGCAGCCACAGCAGTGTGGGGTATGTCGCTGCCTCCATGGTATATCATGCTACCTGAACCGCGCAAATCTTGTGCAACGCACACCCAGGTGAGAGAATTGTACCGGCCACACTGCACGTGGAGCACTCTGAGCACCATGCCCCCTCCAAAACCAGTGGAGTATCACATCCACTATCTCAGTCCTTGACAGGATGAAGCACTCTGAGCACCATGCCCCCTCCAGAACCAGTGGAGTATCACATCCACTACCTCAGTCCTTGGCAGGATGAAGCACTCTGGGCACCAGGCCCCCTCCAGAACCGGTGGAGAATGACATCCACTACCTCAGTCCTTGGCAGGATGAAGCACTCTGGGCACCAGGCCCCCTCCACAACCAGTGGTGACTGTTATCCACTTGAGAGACGGTGGCTTTGCACTTCCCAGGTTCCTGGTTCCTTGTTTGGTATCGAGAGGTGAGTGGTTTCCCTTCTGTGTACTGTTTCTGCCATGTTTTTGATAGCGTTGGTTTCGCCCCGGAAAAGGTGGCGGATAGGCGTCTTGAAATACGGTGGGCGGTACTTTGTCTTCCGCCTGTCTGTTGGCGTTTCCCGCCACGGTGTTTGTTTCTACCACCGTGGCAGTCGTAGTGTTAAAGTGGCGGTCTATGTTGGCGGTTTCCACCACGGTCGTAATCCCATTTTTTATCCGCCAGCCTGTTTGCGGTATTACCGCCGCTTTAACACAGCCCCCCAGGGTTGGAATGAGGGCCTATGTGTTTATCTTGGGGTCCAGTATGGGGAAACACTGCTACCCAAGTATTAACTTTTTTACTAACCAACACTGAGGCCCATATTTATACTTTTTGACGCAAAACTGCGCTAACGCAGTTTTGCGTCAAAAAAATTAGCGCCGGCTAACGCCATTCTGAAGCGCCATGTGGGCGCCGTATTTATCGAATGACGTTAGCCGGCGTTAGCCGCCGTCGCCGTCTGGTGTGCGTTAAAAAAAATGACGTACACCAGGCAGCGCCGGCGTAGGGGGATATGGGGCTTGGGCGTCAAGAAATGGGGCAAGTCAGGTTGAGGCAATTTTTTCATCTCAACCCGATTTGCGCCATTTTTTTTCACTCCCAACCCCCATTGAAATGACTCCTGTCTTAGCAAAGACAGGAGTCATGCCCCCTTGCCCAATGGCCATGCCCAGGGGACTTCTGTCCCCTGGGCATGGTCATTGGGCATAGTGGCATGTAGGGGGGCACAAATCAGGCCCCCCTATGCCACAAAAAAATATTTAAAAAAACACTTACCTGAACTTAACTTAATGTCCCTGGGATGGGTCGCTCCAGCCTTGGGTGTCCTCCTGTGGTGGGCAAGGGTGACAGGGGAGGTCCCTGGGGGCATGGGAGGGCACCTCTGGGCTCCTTCAGATCCCACAGGTCCCTTAACGCCTGCCTTTTGCAGGTGCTAAAAAACGGCGCAAAAGCAGCCGTACATAATTTTTTTTGACCCGCCCACTCCCGGGTGTGAATTTTGCCCGGGAGTATAAATCCGACGCACATGCCTCTTGCATTTAATTAACGCAAAGTAGGTGTCCACGCTAAAAAATGACGCAAACTCCATGGACTTTGGCGCTAGACGCGTCTAACGCCAAAGTGTAAATATGGAGTTAGTTTTGCGTCGGAATTGCGTAAAAAAAAACGACGCAATTCCGGCTCAAATGGAGTATAAATATGCCCCTGAATCTCTTTGTGTTTGGTGGGAGCGTTACACATAATTGAATGCACAGTAGCAGGATTATTGTCTGCCTTGACCACATGTGGTTGCACTGGAGCAGCCCTTGCTGAGGCGGTGTTCAAAGTCTGTATTACAAATTGTATTATTCATCTGTATATTTCTACTAAATTAGTGTATAAGTGGCGTACATCTGCTACAACCATTGTACTTATATTAGGGTGTGGTGTAAAGGTAGCCAATTCTGGCCATGTACGTCATTTCTTAAAGGACCTATTCTAAAATTCTGTGAAATGTGTGGTAGGACACCATCAAGCTAATTTTGATGTTCTTGATAAGATAGTGGTATTTCTGAACATACATTAGGTCTATATTGTGCGGGTGTATTAGCTGGATTGTAATGTTGAAATGTATGTGTGTTCCCGTCTCCTGCTGGAAAGGTGACACAATGATAAAACATTTTCTGTTTTCTGTATGCTTTGTGAGCCTCAACATCAAATGTAACCTCTCCTCCCTCTTCTGTGAGGGCATTATTTCTTAAGTGTGTTGTGAGGGGGAGTTTCATGTTTGCTACAATTAAGACCCTGCTTTGGTCAGCCATTTTTTAAAAATAGAATTGAATTGTTCAGATAGAAACACCAATTGGGGAGTTCCTTTTGAAGGGTGAAGCTTGAACAATGAACAGCGTCCAATGGGTACCACCCAGCTAGCTGAGGAGGGTATTCTCTAATACAATAGATGTCTCTGTATAGGGTAATTAGGGTGCCTCATGCACGTAAATAGAGAAGATACCTGGGAGATCCGTAAAGACAGTGCCTAGCTGATGTTGGTGGCGCCATGTCATAGGACTCCCATTGTTGTACAAGTACTGCTGGACTTTGGGCTAGAGCACCACCGAGCGTGGGGGACTGAGTCTAATCCTACACTGTGTGACAGCTGTCAGCCTTACCCATCAGGCTAGCTAGCAGCACCTCAGCAGTACTAGAGGTAAAAGTGATTTGTGGTAACCTATCGTTTTACACCCTAAGACTCCACAGGGAAGTTGTGGTAAAACAGATCATACCCTTTTCTCTCAGTTAAACAAGTTTCATCGATGCAAAGACAATCAGACGCAGGATTTTGGCTCAATAGTTTTTATTAAAGCAACTGTGTTCTATATAAAAAGGCATGAATTGCTATTATGAAGATAATAAAACCCAACACTATTACAGAAGTGACCAGGAAAGTGAAATATGGAAAGAGCTCCACCATATTGTCACAATAGGGTATTTAATATCCCTATTGTGAGAAAGTAGCCTCTTTCCAGCATGGTTACCCCCATTTTTGGCCTATTTGTCAGTGTGTTTTTACTGTCTCACTGGGATCCTGCTAGCCAAGACCCAGTGTTCATAGTTTGAAACCTATTTGTCAGTGTGTTTTTACTGTCTCACTGGGATCCTGCGCTCATAGTTTGTGGCCTATATGTGTTGTCAGTATGCTTGACTGTCACTGGAGTTCTGGTAACCAGATCTCCAGTGCTCATGCTCTCTCTGTGTATCAAAATTGTCACTATAGTTTAGTGACTCAATATTCCAATTCTGATTGGCACACTGGACACCCCTTATACGTCTCTAGTATATAGTACCTTGGTACCAGGGCATTGGGGTTTCAGGAGATTCTTATGGGCTGAAGCATTTCTTTTGTCACCCATAAGGAGCTCATACAAACCTTTCAT
Organism: Pleurodeles waltl; assembly: GCF_031143425.1. NCBI lineage: Eukaryota > Metazoa > Chordata > Amphibia > Caudata > Salamandridae > Pleurodeles > Pleurodeles waltl. Next base: position 494,805,315 of record NC_090444.1, read on the forward strand.
TAGGACTGCCACTGCAGCCTGAGTGAAATCATGCACACACAATTACATTGCCATTTTTCACTGCACTAGGTGACTTATAAGACACCTATATGTCTAACCCTCATTTACTGAAGGCTAGGTGGAAAGTTACTTTGTGTGAGGGCACCCTTACACTAGCAAAGGTGCTCCCACATTGTTCAGGGCCAATTCTCCTGACTTCGTGAGTGTGGGGACACCATTATAAGGGGGCACTACATATATGTCAATACATATATGGGGCTTCAGAATGTTAACTCCAAATATGGCCATGTGAGGTGTTTAAGATCATCAAATTGAGCCCCCAATCCAAAGCTAGTATAGGAGGGACAATCCCATGCACCTTGGGGACTCCACCATGGACCCCCAGTACTGCCAACCCAGCTCTGTGAGGTTTCCACTGCAGCCCCATCTGCTGCCACCTCACAGACAGGTTTCTGCCCTTCTGGGGATTGAGTAGCTCCGTCGCAGGAAGGCAGAACAATGCATTTCCTTTAGAAGAGGGGTGTTACTCCCTCTCCCATTTCAAATAGGTGTTACAGGCATGGGAGGGGTATCCTCCCAGAGCCTTTGGAAATGCTTTGAAGGGCACAGACGGTGCCCTCCATGCATAATCCAGTCTATGCCAGTTCAGAGACCCCCAGTCCCTGCTCTGGCATGAAACTGGACAAAGGAAAAGGGAGTGACCACTCCCCTGTCTATCACCACCCCAGGGATGGTGCCCAGAGCTCCTCCAGGGTGTCCCTGGCATTAGCCATCTTGGATTCCAAGGTGTGGCGACCCCCTGGAGACCTCTGAGTGGCCAGTGCCAGCAGGTGACGTCAGAAACCCCTCCTGATAAGTGCATACTTGGGTAGGTAGCCAATCCCCCTCTCAGGGCTATTTATGGTCTCTCCTCTGGGTTTTCCTCAGATTAGGTTTGCAAGATTACTCCAGAACTCCTCTGCATCCTCTGCTTCAGCTTCTGACCATCGGATCAACCGCAGACTGCTGAAGGAACCGATGTAACTGCAACAAAGTATCCAGGAAGACTCCTGAGACCTGCAAATTCAGTTCCAGCCAGCAATTGCAACAGTTTCCAAGGTGTGCACGCTTTGAGGACTGCCTGTCTTCACCCTGCACCAGAAGAGCCAAAGGAATCTTTCTTGGAGTGACGGAGTCACTTCTCTGCTTCAGCAGGCACCTCTCTGCGACGACAACTGGTACTCTGGGACTCCTCTTCTGTCAACGAGCCTGATCCCTGGAACACAGGTGGTGGAACAAAGTGAGCTAGACTGTCCAAAGGTCCAGCTGTCCCAATTTGGTGGAGGTAAGAGCTTGACTCCCCGTGCAGTGACAGTACCTCTGTGTACCGCATCTTCTGTGGCTCCTTGGGCTTCTGTGCACTTCTTCCAAATGTTCTTCATGCACAGCATTGCCCAGGTCCCCAGCACCCCATCCTGTGAAGCACAGCTCCCTGAGTTGTTCTCCGGCGGCGTGGGATACTGCAGTGTAGTGCTGCAATGACCTCACTTTGTAGCTCCTTTGTCCCCATGTTTTGGGACTCCCTTGGGCGCTGCCTGGTCTTCTGAGGGTTCTCTGAAGTGCTGAGAGCTTCCTCTGCCTCCTCAGTCTGAGTCGAGACCTCTAGGTCTCTCCTGGGTCCAGCCAGCTCCTCTTTGACGCAAACCGCGTACTGGAGTGAACCAAGGCTTCCTGGCTGAATCCAGCGAAGCAAGCAGCCTACATCCAACAACTCGATGGCGCAAAGCAGGAACCCAGAGCTATCTTCTTTGGTGAATTTCTGTACTTTTTTTCTGACCGAAGAATCCACTTTTGCACCTTCTTCCAAGTGAGCAGGGGCTCCTGTTCTTCCTGGACTCTTCTTTGACTTCTGGACTTGGTCTCCTCTCTCCACATGTCTTCAGGTCCAGGAGTCCATTGGTTGCTTGCAGTCTTGCTTGATTCTTGCATCTTCATCATGACTTCTAGTGTGTTCTGAGGAAACGTGCTGTACTTTACTCCTGCTTTCCTGGACTCTGGGGTGTGTTACCTTACTTATCTTTGGTGTTTTCCTACACTCCCAGCACCTCTCTACGCACTACACTTATCTAGGGGGGAATTCGACATTCGCATGCCACTATTTTAATATATGGTTTGTGTTGGCCCTAGGCCCATTGCAATCTATTGTATTTTCTACTGTTTGCACTATTCTAAGACTGTTTACTTATCTGATTTTGGTTACTAGTGTATAGATTGTGTATAATACTTACCTCCAGAAGGAGTATTGCCTCCAAGATATTTTTTGCCTTGTGTCATTAAAATAAAGTACCTTTATTTTTGGTAACACTGAGTATTTTCTTTTATTGTGTATAAGTACTGTGTAACTATTGTGGTATTGCAGGAGCTTTGCATGTCTCCTAGTTCAGACCAAGCTGATCTGCTACTGCTACCTCTAGACAGCCTAAGCTGCTAGAGCTAGAACACTGCCTACATTTTACTAATAAGGGATAACTGGACCTGGTATAAGATGTAAGTACCTTAGGTACCCACTACAAAAAAAGGCCAGCCTCTTACACTCTGCCTCCTTGGTCCCGTGGGCTGCAGCTCCCTCGCTCGTCAGTGCCCCTCCTCCTTTGCCAGATGATGCTAATGCACACATGGAAAGGATGACAACAGGAGAGAGGGGAGGAGATGTACTGGTCAGCAAGGCACACCATCTGGACATTGAGTTCAGATTTCTGTAAACCTGTTCATTGGCCCTGGGGGGAGGACTAAGGCAATATGGATCCCGTCACTGGCCACAATTACTTGTGTTATATGTCCCATTGCATAGAATCCAGCCTTCACAGTGGGTAACTCATCTACTTGGGGGAATGCGATGTAGCTGCACATGTGTTTGAGCATGGCAGACAAAACCCTTGCAAGCACAATAGAGAACATTGGTTGTGACATTCCTGCAGCCAAGCCCACTTCCACCTGCAAGGAGCCAGTTGCCAGGAAATGGGCACTGAGAGTACCTGCACAAGAAGGGGGATTACTGTTGTGCAATGGTTAGCAGGTAGGAGATCAGGCTCCAGTTGTGCACACAGCTCTGTGATTGTGGCCCTGTCCAGACGATAGGTGAGTATGATGTGTCTGTCCTCCAGTGTACCCAAGTCCACAAGGGATCTGTACACAGGTGCTTGCCTCCTCCTCCTCCTATTCATCTGCAGTGGTTGGTACCTAAGGAACCCAAAGGAAAGAAGGAAGTGGCCTCAGGAACCATAAATACACTACAGCAGTGTACACAGAGCATGCTTGTAAGTTGGACACTGGAATTGTATAGGTGTGTACATTTGACTACAATGACACACTTTTGAATCTGTGTATGTGTACTAGCATTAGAAAATGGCAACTGCCTGTATGCAGGAACAGGTGAAAGTGACCTCATTCCGCCGGTGTAGGAGGCTGACCTGGTTTTTAGTGGGTACCTTGGGTACTTACACCTTATACCAGGTCCAGTTATCCCTTATTAGTGAAGTAGTAGTGTTCTAACAGCTTAGACTGATAGAGGTAGGTATAGCAGAGCAGGTTAGGCTGAACTAGGAGACATCCAAAGCTCATGCAATACCACTTATAGTTACACAGTACTTATACACAGGTAAAGACAATACTCAGTGTTACCAAAAATAAAGGTATTTATTTGGGTGACACAGTACCAACAATGCAAACAATAGGAAATGAAATAGAATGCAATGGGAGAACATATGTCTAGGGGCAACACAAACCATACAATAGGAAAGTGGAATGTGAATCACGAATTCCCCCCTAGACAAGTGTAGTGTGTGCAGAATCGCTGGGAGACTAAGAATACAGCAAAGGTAAGTAAATTACCCCACCCAAGAGCCCAGAAAAGCAGGAGTAAAGTACTGCAAGTTTCCTTAGGTCACACTACACCTCGTGATTGGGATTTTGCAGCAAACAACCAGGTCTGCAAACAACTTCTGGATTCCTGGACCTGAAGACCTGCAAAAGAAGGGAACCAAGTCCAGAAGTCGAAAGAAGTTCCAGGAAGGGCAGGAGCCCCTGCCAACCCAGAAGAGGGTGCAAAAGAAGAATCCCCGGTTAGTTGAAGACTGAGGAATGCACCCTAGGAAGATGCCAGCGTGTTCCTGCATGATGCAAAGGTTGTGCCACAACGTGAAGATTGTTGCAGACATGATTTCGTGTTGGAAGTTGCCAACAAGCCTTGGTTATGACAAAAGTGGGTTTTGCTTCAAAATGGCACTGGATGGACCCAGGAGGGACCTGGGGGCATCAACTCTGCGTGAGAAGGAAGGGCGCTCTCAGCACTTTAGAGAGTCCTCAAGATGCCAGCCAGCACCCCCGGGAGTCCCAGGACGAGGGGACAAAGGAGGTGCAGCACAACAAAGGAAGGTCCCATGCTACCAGAGAACAACTCAGCTAGTTGAGTGTCACAGGATAGGGTTCTGAGAACCTGGGCCAGGCTGTGCATGAAGGAATTTTGCAAATAGTGCATGGAGGCACCAGGAGGTGAAGAAGACGCAATACACAGGGGTACCGTCGCTCTCTGGGAAGGCAAGGTCTTACCTCCTCCAAGTTGTGTCAGCAGGACCTCAGGACAGTCTATGTCGATGATGTCCACCATCTGTGTCCTTAGGAGCACGCCCGTCACTGTGGGAGGAGTCCAAGGGTACTGGTCGTCATCTTGGAAGGTGCCTTCTGGAGCAGGGGGTTACTCCGTCACCCCACGGGAGATTTCTTCAGTCCTTCTGGTGCAGAATGAAGACAGGGAATCCCCAGAGCATGCACACCATGGAAACTGTTGCAGTTGCTGACTTGGAGATGAGGTTGCAGTCCCTTGTGGATACTTTGTTGCAGTTACAACGGTTCCTGGAGCAGGTTGCGGTTGATCTGAGGTCAGAGGATGATGAAGGAGTTTCAGAGGGTTCCTGAAGGAAACTTGCAAGCAGAATCTGAAGAGAACCCACAGGAGAGACCGTAAATAGCCCTTAGAGGGGGATTGAGTACTTTGTCAGGTATGGATCTTACAGGACGGGTCTCTGACGTCACCTGCTGGCACTAGCCACTCAGAGCCCTCCAGAGTGCCATCACACCTTGCAAAGCAAGATGGCTGAAGTATGGGACACACAGGAGGAGCTCTGGGCACCAACCCTGGGGTGGTGATGGACAGGGGAGATGTCACTCCCCTTTCCTTTCCCAGTTTCGCACCAGAGCAGGGAACCTCTTCTAGCATGGTTACCCCCATTTTTGGCCTGTCCGTGAGTGTTTGTCAGTCTATGTTTACTGTCTCACTGGGATCCTGTTAGCCAGGACCCCAGTGCTCATAGCTTGTGGCCTATGTGTGTTGTCAGTATGCTAAACTGTGTCACTGAAGTTCTGCTAACCAGAACCTGAGTGCTGTGCTCTCTCTACTTACCAAATCTGTCACTATAGTTTAGTGACTCCATATTCCAATTCTAATTAGCACACTGGACCCCCCCTTATAAGTCCCTAGTATATGGTACCTATGTACCCATGGCATTGGGGTTTCAGGAGACCTTTATGGGCTGCAGCATTTATTTTGCCACCCATAAGGAGCTCAGACAAACCTTTCTTCAGGACTGCCACTGCAGTCTGAGTGAAATAGTGCACACACTATTTCACAGCCATTTTCACTGCACTTAAGTAACTTATAGGTCACCTATATGTCTAACCTTCATTTACTGAAGGCTAAGTGCAAAGTTACTCTGTGTGAGGGCACCCTTGCACTAGCAGAGGGTGCCCCCATGTTGTCCATGGCCATTTCCCCATGAGTGCGGGAATACCATCACATAAGTGTACTACATATATGTCAATATATACATGTAGCTTCAAAAAAGTAACTCCAAATAAGGCCATGTGAAGTGTCTAAGATCATGGAATTGTCTCCCCATTCCAGATTTGGTATTGGGGGGCCTATCCCACGCACCCTGGGGGCTCCACCATGGACCCCCAGTACTGCCAAACCAGCTCTCTGAGGATTCCACTGCAGCCCCAGCTGCTGCCACCTCTCAGACAGGTTTCTGCCCAACTGGGGACTGAGCAGCTCAATTACAGGAAGGCAGAAAAATGCATTTCCTTTGGGAGGAGGGTGTTACACCCTCTCACTTTGGAAATAGGTGTTACAGGCTTGGGAGGGGTAGCCTGTCAGAGAATCCGGAAATTCTTTGAGGGCACTGATGGTGCCCTCCTTGCAGAACCAGTCTACACAGGTTCAGGGACCCCCAGTCCCTGCTCTGGCACTAAACTGGATAAAGGAAGGGGAGTGACCACTCCCTGTCCATCACCACCCCAAGGGTGGTACCCAGGTATCTCTTGAGACCTCTGAGTGGCCAGTGCCAGCAGGTGATGTCAGAGGCCCCTCCTGATATGTCCATACCTGGGTAGGTAGCCAATCCCTCTCTCGGGGCTATTTAGGGTCTCTCCTCTGGGTGCTTCCTCAGATTTAGCTTGCAAGACTCCTCCAGGAATCCTCTGCATCCTCTGCTTCAGCTTCTGACGGTCGGATCAACTGCAGACTGCTCCAGAAACCGCTGTAACTGCAACAAAGCTTTCAGGGCGACTCCAGTGACCTGCAATTTCAGCTTCATCCAGCATTTGCAACAGTTTCCAAGGTGTGCATGCTCTTAGGACTGCCTGTCTTCACCCTCCACTAGAAGAACCGAAGGAATCTACCTTGGAGTGACGGAGTCATTTCCCTGCTTCTGCAGGCACCCTTCTGCGACAACCACCGGAACTCTTGGACTCCTCTTCTGATGACGAGCGTGCTTCCTGGAACACAGGTAATGGACTGAAGTGACTGAGACTGTCCTAAGGTCTTCTCCAGCTCCTTGGGATTCTGTGCACTTCTTCCAAGAATCCTTCATGCACAGTGTAGCCCAGGTCCTCAGCACTCCATACTGTGACGCACAGCTCCCTGAGTTGTTCTCCGGCGGAGTGGGACCTTCCAGTGTAGTGCTGCGATGAACCCACTTTGCATCTTCTTTGTCCCCATGTTCTTGGACTCCCATGGGTTGCCTGGTCTTCTGAGGGCTCTCTGAAGTGCTGAGAGCTCCCTCTGTCTCCTCAGTCCAAGTTGAGTCCCCCGGGTCCCTCCTGGGTCCAGGCAGCTCCTTTTTGACGCAAACCGCATATTTGCTTGAACTAAGGCTTGCTGGCGGAATCCAGCTATGCAAACAGCCTGCGTCCAACAACTCGATGTGGACATCCCTTGCGCAAAGCAGGAACCCACAGCTATCTTCTTTGGTGCATTTCTGTGCTTTTCTTCTAACCAGAGAATCTACTTTTGTACCCTCTTCCAGGTTTGCAGGGGCTGCTGTTCTTCCTGGACCCTTCTTCAACTTCTAGACTTGGTCTCCTCTCTCCACAGGTCTTCAGGTCCAGGAATCCATCAGTTGTTGCTGCGAGTCTTGCTTGGTTCTTGCATATTTCTTCATCACAACTTGTAGTGTGTTCTGAGGAAACATGTTGTACATTGCTCCTCCTTTCCTTGGCTCTGGGGTTGGGTACTTTACTTACCTTTTGTGTTTTCCTACACTCCCATTGCCCCTCTACACACTACACTCCCTGGGGGGAATTAAACATTCGCATTTCACTATTTCAGTATATGGTTTGTGTTGCGCCAAGGCCCATTGCAATCTATTGTATTTTCTACTGTTTGCACTATTCTATGATTACTATGGTATCATGGTTACTTACCTGATTTTGGTTACTAGTGTATATATTGTGTATAATATTTACCTTCAGAAGGAATATTGCCTCTAAGATATTTTTGGCCTTGTGTCACTAAAATAAAGTACCTTTATTTTTGGTAACACTGAGTATTGTCTTTTATTGTGTATAAGTACTGTATAACTATAGTGGTATTGCAGGAGTTTTGCATGTCTCCTAGTTCAGCCTAAACTGCTCTGCTACAGCTACCTCTATCAGCCTAAGCTGCTAAAACACTGCCTACATTTCACTAATAAGGATCACTGGACCTGGTATAAGCTGTAAGTACCTTAGGTGCCCATTACAAACCTGGCCAGCCTCCTGCACCTATCTACACTACGCTGTATTTGCGCCACTTTTTGACACAAAAGCGGCGCAAAATTACAAAATACAATTGTATTTTGTAAGTTTGCGCCACTTTTGTGTCCAAAAGCGGCGCAAATATGGCGCTAAAAAGTATAAATATAGGCCTAAGTTTCTACATGTGGGCAAATAGAACTGGTAGCTCTAATCTGCCCATCTAGTCCCAGGAAGGAAGCCAATCCCCATGCCCGTGATCTGAGATAAAGAAGAGGTCTATTAGTCTGCTGGGAGTCCTCCCACACAGAAGAAGAGTTAGCGCGGAGTTTCAATAGAAACTGCAATGGCATGCAGCATGAGATGGCAGGCTGGCTGGAATGTTCCCTCTAAGACGGGGGGCAGCATGTTGTTTTAAAGTAATACATCTTGTTGTTCTGAGATCTACCCTGATATGACAACGTGTATTTTCCTGTGTAGGGGAAACATTGTGGCCCATATTTATACTTTTTGACGCTAAACTGCGCTAACGCAGTTTAGCGTCAAAAAGTTTAGCGCCGGCTAACGCCATTCTGAAGCGCCATGCAGGCGCCGTATTTATTAAATGGCGTTAGCCAGCGCTAGCAGACCGGCGCTGCCTGGTGTGCGTGAAAAAAAATCACGTACACCAGGCAGCGCCGGCGTTGGGGAAAATGGCGTTAGGGCGTCTTAAAATGGGGCAAGTCAGGTTGAGGCAAAAAAATCGCCTCAACCCGATTTGCGCCATTTTTTACGACGCCCAGACGCCATTTAAATGACTCCTGTCTTAGTAAAGACAGGAGTCATGCCCCCTTGCCCAATGGACATGCCCAGGGGACTTATGTCCCCTGGGCATGGTCATTGGGCATTGTGGCATGTAGGGGGGCACAAATCAGGCCACAAAAAAATATTAAAAAAAAAAAAAATTATACTTACCTGAACTTACCTGAATGTCCCTGGGGTGGGTCCCTCCATCCTTGGGTGTCCTCCTGGGGTGGGCAAGGGTGGCAGGGGGGGTCCTTGGGGGCAGGGGAGGGCACCTATGGGCTCATTTTGAGCCCACAGGTCCCTTAACGCCTGCCCTGACCCAGGCGTTAAAAAGAGGCGCAAATGCGGGTTTTTTAGCCCCGCCCACTCCCGGGCGTGATTTTTGCCCGGGAGTATAAATACGACGCATTTGCGTCGCAGTAATTTTTTCAGACGGGAACGCCTACCTTGCATCTCATTAACGCAAGGAAGGCGTTCACGCAAAAAAATGACGCTCATTCCTCATACTTTGGCGCTAGGCGCGTCTAACGCCAAAGTATAAATATGGCGTTAGTTTTGCGCCGAATTTGCGTCGAAAAAAACGACGCAAATTCGGCGCTGTATTCTCTACACCAGCCATACCCAGTCAACTATCGTATGTAGCCCTGGAGTGAGCACAGGATGAAAATGTCATGCAAAGAAATGAAAAACAAATTCTGCATGGATCGGCAACTGATAAAAGTAATAAAACAGGGCCACTAAAATCAGGCCTTGCTAAAACAATAAGAGGAATTAAATGACAAGTGACTAGGGCCCATATTTATACTTTTTGACGCTAAACTGCGCTAACGCAGTTTAGCGTCAAAAAATTTAGCGCCGTCTAACGCCATTCTGAAGCGCCATGTGGGCGCCGTATTTATGGAATGGCATTAGCCGGCGCAAGCAGACCGGCGCTGCCTGGTTTGCGTGGAAAAAAAACACGTACACCAGACAGCGCCGGCGTAGGGGGAAAATGGCGTATGGGCGTCTTAAAATGGGGCAAGTCAGGTTACGTCGAAAAAATCATCGTAACCCGACTTGCGCCATTTTTTTTCGACGCCCATCCCCCATCAACATGACTCCTATCATTGTAAAGATAGGAGTCATGCCCCCTTGCCCAATGGCCATGCCCAGGGGACTTATGTCCCCTGGGCATGGTCATTGGGCATAGTGGCATGTAGGGGGGCACAAATAAGGCCCCCCTATGCCACCAAAAAAAATGTAAAAAAATAAAAAATTATACTTACCTGAACTTACCTGAATGTCCCTGGGGTGGGTCCCTCCATCCTTGGGTGTCCTCCTGGGGTGGGCAAGGGTGGCAGGGGGGGTCCCTGGGGGCATGGGAGGGCACCTGTGGGCTCATTTTGAGCCCACTTGTCCCTTAACGCCATGCCTGACCCAGGCGTTAAAAAGCGGCGCAAATGCGCCGTTTTTGGCCACGCCCACTCCCGGGCGTCATTTTTGCCCGGGAGTATAAATACCACGTAAAGGCCTGGGAGTCATTTTTTAAGACGGGAACGCCTCCCTTGCATATCATAAATGCAAGGAAGGGGTTCACGCTAAAAAATGACGCCCACTCCGGGCACTTTGGCGCCCGAAGCGTCTAACGCCATAGTATAAATATGGCGTTAGTTTGCGTTAGTTTAGCGTCGAATTTGCGTCGAAAAAAACGACGCAAATTCGGCGCAACCAGAGTATAAATACGGCCCTAGGTGAGAAGACCCAAGCTAAAACAAAATGTGCCTACTTAAATGCTAAAATATCCTCACAACAAAAGATCCATAAACACCTCCATAAGAAGGAGGGACATTCCACTTCCAAGGGGAGGGGGTACCAAGGGAACCATTTTGATCCAGCAATGCAGGGAAGTTATTTGACTCTTCAAAGGTGGGAAGTGGTTTGACTGCATGCAGTCAAGACACAAAAGAGGAGATGCTATCTTCTCCAAGAAGTTCCCCACTGGTGGGCAGTCCAAATGAATTGCTAGTGTAGGTGTGGGGTTGGAAGCTGTCCTAAAGATGGGGACAGGATACATTGAGGTAATCATAGTGTCCATGGGTGGGGTGGAAGTTGAAACCCTGGCAGCCTTACCTCCAAGAATGGAGAAGTACAGGAAGAGGCCTAAAATCCACAGGAAAGAGGTTGAGGCTCTGAGAGGTACAGGTATTAGTGTGACTATGGTCTTGGGCAAACTGGTTTCTCCAGAGCAGATCCTACCTGATTTATTTCACCCTGTGACTTATGCAGACAGCAGAGCCAAGCTCTATCCCATGGAAAGCTTGGAATGGTTAGGTGTGACAAGCCCTATGACGGTAGTTGTATCTCCTACTCTCACTGTAGAGTGTCCACTAAGAAATGGCCTTGAAGCATCTGGATGGTTAGAGGTGGAATGAATGGTCCATGTGCAAATGCTAAACTTCCCTGAGTGGGTATGTGCTATGATCAGGTCACCAACTGCACAACAGGGAAGTGCTGGACACCTGGACCCTGGAACAATGGGCCAAGACTCAGAAATAAGAGAAAGAGCAAGTAGTCTGGTGAGTCAAACCAACCATTTTTATTGGCCCAACATGTCTGGTAAAGTAAAAGAGTTCTGTAGAGCCTATGTCAACTGTCAGGACAATGGCAAGACAGGGAGTAGCCAAAAGGCTCCCTTAATACCACTGCCAATAATTTGGACTCCCTTTGAGAATGGGAATAGATATTAATAGTCCCCCAGACCCACCAACTGCCTCAGGCAACAGTTATATCTTGGTGGTAGTGGACAGGGCCACAAGATATCCAGACATGATACCCCTTAGGACAGTCACTCATCCCACAGTTGCTAGGGCCCTACTTGGTGTATTCAGCAGAGTGGGTTTCCCAAAAGAGGTGGTCTCAGATAGAGGAACAAAGTTCATGGCTGCCTATTTGAAGGCGATGTGGGATGCATTTGGTGTTACTTATAAGTTCACCACCCTGTATCATTCCTAGATCAATGATCTGGTGGAGAGATTTAATAAGAGCCTGAAGGACATGATCTGTTTATCTGACAAGCTCTGGATGATTTTAGATGTTCTCCACCCATGCCTGCTGTTTGCATTCAGGGAGGCACCACAAAAGGTGGGTTAGGGTCAGCACTTTACGTTACTGTTTGGACACCCTGAAAAGGGCCATTGTGTTTGCTGAGAGAGTTGGCGGAGAAGCCTCTTAGAGAGCCCAAGCAGAATGAAATGGACTGTGTGCTAGGCCTGTGGTCTCACATGGCAGAGTATGTGAGAAAGGTAAGTAGCAACCTGGAGGCCGGCCAAGATCTCATGAAGTTCTGGCATGGCCAGAAGGTTACTATGCCTGAGCACCATTCAGGTAAGTTGGTGTGGGTGTTGGAGCCTGTAGCTTCCAGGGCCCTCCAGGAGAAATGGACTGGGCCCAAACCCGGTTTGGATAAAAAGGACGAGGTAATCTAATTGGTGGACCTTGGCACCCCCAAGAATCCCACCAGATTGTGCATGTCAACAGACTAAAACCCCATCAAGACAGGGCAGACATGACCTTGTTAATGGTCACAGAGGAGGAAAGTGAAATTCTGCCAGATCTCCTTTCTACAAATGTGTAAGATGGGTCAGTGAAGGGAGTGGTACCTTGTCGCAAGCTGACAGACGAGCAGCAAATAAAACTGTAAACATGTGTTCGATCAGTTTGATGGGCTGTTCTCCCTGCCCCTGGACTAACTACTTGTTGTGCCCATGATATTGACACTGGTGACAGCTTATCTGTCAAACAGAAGTTGTAGAGGCTGTCTGACCAAGTCAGATCCAATATTCAGGCTGAAATAGCCAAGATGCTGGGGATAGGTGTAACTGAGCCCTCTAACTCTCCCTGGACCAGTCCAGTGATACTGGTACCCAGGCCTAATCCCTAAGAGAGAAGAAGGAGTTAATATTCTGTGATGACTACAGAGGTTTGAATGCAGTTACCAAGACTAATGCTCACCCTATACCTAAAGCTGATGAGCTCATTGATAGGTTGGGGGCTTCAATGAACCTGAGTACATTTGATTTGACCCCAGAATAATGGCAGATTTTCCTAAGTCCAGGAGCATAGGAAAGGTCAGCACTTTCAACACCATAGGGCCACTTTCAATTCAAGGTGATGCCCTTTGGTTTGAAGAATTCCTCTGCCACCGTCCAAAGTTTGGTGAACAGAGTCCTTTCTGGGCTGGAAACCTTTAGTGCAGCTTATCGTGATGATATAGCTGTATTTAGTTTTACCTGGGAGGATCACCTGGTCACCTGAGGGAAGTGCTTCAGGCCCGGCAACAGGCAGGTTTTACTTTCAAGACAACCAAATATCATATAAGGCAATGCTCAGTGGTGTACCTTTGCCACCTTGTTGGAGGAGGCCATAAACAGCCTCTCCAGCGCAAAATCCAATCCATCCTGAGACTCCTAAAACCCGGACACAGGTCGGGCCCTTTCTTGGCTTGACTGGATATTACAGAAGATTTATAAAGAATTATGGAACCATTTTGCCCCTCCAACAGAAGACTAAAAGGTGATTTGGACCCCAAAGTGTCAGAAGGCCCTTGACACTCTGAAGGAGGTTATGTGTTCAGCACCGGTGTTACTGGCCCCTGACTACAATAAGAAGTTTATCGTACAAATAGATGCTTTGAAACAAGGGTTTGAGTCAATGTTGGCACAAGTAAATGATGAGGGACAGGATCAGCCAGGTGCCTTAATTTGTAGGCAACTACTCCTCAGAGAACAAAGATGGAGTACCATGGAAATGAAATCCTTTGCTGTGGTCTAGTCCACGAAGAATTTGAGACCATACCTGTTTGGTTCTCACTTTTGTGTTCAAACTAACCACAGACCTATCAGATGGCTCATGCAGTTGAGGGGAGACAACCTAAAACAGTTGAGGTGGTCCATTTTCTTACAGAGGATGGACTTTTGAGTGTAACACAGACCTGGAAGTGCCCATGCCAATGAAGATGGACTACCAGAGTATAGGTTAGGTACCTATCACATTTTGCTAGAGATCAGTGTCAGAAAGTCATCCATTTGCCCATAATCATCCCCATTTCTTTGACTGATGCTGGTGGTTACTGACTCTGACTATGCCCTGGGCTCTGCTAAGTGTTCTGTTTAAAAGATGTATGGTAATTAGGCATACTATTAATTGCCTCTGACAACCTACCTTTAAATCCATAGTATATGGTAGGGCATGTATGTTTAGGGACCCCAGTGAACTGTAGGCACTTATGGGTGCACTGCTGTTTTATATGATCTCATTTTAAAGGCAGCCCTGCCTTGCTGGCTGCTTATAAAATACAATGAAGCCCAATTTTGTCTTTGGAATTAAAAGTACTTACTTCTACACTAAAGTCGCCCATACATTTTACTCTAGATGCCTCAAGGGTAGCATGTAGTGTAATCATAAGCAGGAAGATTATAAAAGTTGTTTTATAAGCCAAGGTGAGGGAAAACTGCCAATTGTGTTTTTCACCATTGTAGTACATTAGCTCCATACAACCCCATTGTTGCAGCAACTGAAGGTAAGTGACTGTTTTACCTGTTACCATCTTTTTTTTAAATTGTTTTTGTTACTTTTCATAACAAGAAAACCAACATTTAGCCACAATCTGCAACATTTATTATAGTAATGGCATGGGCAACATTACATTCGTATATGATGCAAAATACAACTTAGGTGCTGAGTTATGTAAGGGAAAGGAGCCAAAATCAGGAATAAAGCAAGTTATTGGACAGACCAGCTTCTGCACGAGTCAGTAAATATGAGCAAAGAGTGACCCAAATGTCCTTGGAACGGGACGTTGGAGGCAATAATGAGGCATACATTTAACTCGTTGTATCACAAAAGATATAATCATTCAGCCAGTTGTTGATGGTGGGTTTTCTACTGCTGCCCCACAGTATTGCAATGCGCTGTGTACAGAGAAAAAATGCCATAGCTGTAAATCATCTATGCTGTGAGGCAAGAGGCTTAACATACCACAGGAGGATCATGACAGAGTTAGCATCAACAGCATGTTTCTGCATAGCAGATATATGTGTGAAGATATTCCACCAAAAATCCTGCATGATGGTGCAGTTCCAAGTGAGACAAGCAAAGTAAGTATGGTCGGCTGTGCACTTGAGGCATTTGTGAGAGTGCCATCGGTCTAGCTTGTTGAGTGTCTGTGGAGTGGTGTACCCGTAGTGCAAGAACTTTTAATGTAAGAGTTAGGACTACTATTTATGGACACCAGTTTGGTCTTCAGGCAACAAAATTGTCACATCTTATCAGATATGTGGCAGTTTAGATTCCATTCCCAAGCCATTCGTGCCTCAAAGCGATGAAGGAGGCGCAACTCATGGCTGGCACGGTATAGGTGGGATACGAGTATAGCGCTGTCTGCCGACAATATCAATATAGTGAGGGGGTAAAAATTGTGTGGCTCCTCAGAATAGATAGATAACTTTTACCTCAATGCACTGTGTAAACAGAGGCAGACAAGCTCGTGGTCCAATCAAGGAGGTTTCAAAGATGGAGCATAGGTCTAGTTTGCCTTTTGTAAAGAGATCACTAAGAGTGTGGATTTGGTGTGTAGAGAATAGCTTTGTACCAATATTTCCTGTGTCATTGGTAGCCTAGGTTTATCTTTAAGGGGAATATCACACGAGTAAAGACTGTCATATCCTAGGTATCTCAGAAGCCTAGACCATGCCCAGCAAGTCATGGAGATGGTGTAGATGTCTCAAGATTTTTGAGGTAGGCCATTCAGGAGAATAGAAGACAATGGAAGAAGGTCCGCCTGATGCCTTCCAGGCTTCAGGTAGGGGAGTGTAGCTTCAGGATAATACCAGATAGGAAAAGTGGCATTGAGCCACCAAATAGTAAAGATGATGTTCCGGCTCTCCAACCCTCCCCTAGAGTAGAGAGGAGCATTTAATTCTAGGGTGGCGGCCAGCCCATAAAAGACATGTTAAAAAGCTACGTACTGTACAGAAAGAGACATTCAGTAGTATTGGAATGCAGAGGAACATATAGAGTAAGTGGGGTAGTACAATCATTCTTATAATTGCAATGGGACCTCTTTAGAGAGTGGGAGACAAATCCTTCTGTCAAATTGGGAGGAAAGAGTGTCAATGGCTGGGGTGTAGTTATGACAAATCACCTTTTTGTGCAAGGAGGAAGATGCTCAAATATAGGGAATCTGGTCATTATTTGGGGGGGGGAATCAAGGGAACTGGGGATAGTAGCGTTAGAAAGTGGGACAAGTTCTGACTTGTGCCAGTGAATTAAAAGACCGGAGAGGGAGCCTTATTGGATGCTCTCCCAAATGAGCGGGGCAAGATGCAAGGCAGGGTATCTCACAAAAAGCAATATATTATCTGCATAAACAGTAGCCAGGGGCCTGCCTGGAAATGAAGCACCCTATGCATATGGTGTTCTTGAAAATGCTGAATTAAAGGGTCTAGGGAGATAATTAAAAGAAGAAGAGAAAGGGTACATCCTTGCAGAGTGCCTCTAGATATCGCAAACATTTCACTTAGATGGCCATTGACCTACAAGCGGGAAACAGGGTTAACGTAAAGGAGTAGAATCAACTCTCAGAAGCCCAGATGAAAGCCCATTTTGTCAAGCGTAGCTGGTAGGAACAGCACTTTGAGAGAATCAAATGCCTTCTTGGCGTCCATGAGGGCAACAGCTGCCTGGTTAGAGGGAGTTAGTTGAGTTATTATTGAAAATATTGTGCCCAGTTTGACGGTGGGAGTACAATGTGGCACAAAGCTGGTCTGAGGGGGGAAATTATATGTGACAGTAGTAGAGCCAGTCGCATTGCAATGACTCGCAAGAATTTTATTGTCAGAATTGAGGAGTGACAAAGGCCTGTATGAGGTACAGAGGTGGGGGGGTTGCCAAGTTTAAGAAGGATGGTCACTGCACCTCTTGCATGGAGGGAGAAACAATACCATCTTTAAGGGCCTCTGCATATACCTTAGAGAGGTGAAGAACTAGACTTGCTTTGAAGGCCTGCCCCATAAAGCCATCAAGTTCTGGTACCTTGGAGCTACCCATCATGTAGATGGCTTGAGAAATAGCTTATCACATGATAGGGACCACAAGGAATTCCTGTTGTCCGGCTGAAAGTCAATCCATGGCATTCTTAGATAGGTAGGATGTGATCTTTTCAATGCTGTCTCTGTGTCACATGGAGAATAATGTGGGATAGTAGTCAAGGAAAGAGTGGGCAATGTCATAGTCACCAGTAATCATAGTGCATTCATCAAGTTGGAGATTTGTTCTATAGGTGGCCTGAGAGTATTTGGGCAGCCAGGCCTATCACCTTTGCCATATCATCGAGCACGGGCATATTTAGTGAGAAATTTCACTTCACAATCCACCAGTTCACGAAATTCTTGCAGTAGGAGTGATCGTTTCTGCAGCAGTTTGGTCTGAACTGCCTTCATGCTAATGGACACTAAAACAAATGTCACATGAATCCCTAATATGCAATGTATCTGTACATGTGTGTATGATCATTGTTTATAAACTACCATATCAAATATATTAAAAAATACATATTATTGTAACTACATTAATCCAACATAATGTAGGAATTGCACTGCACAGTGCAACAAATGGGTTTACACAAAATATACATTGATTGTCACCTCTAAACTTAAAATGTCACAGATATCTTAATGTAACATTTCCCCTCGTCTAGTGCATTTTTTGGTAAATAATTTGATTTCATTTAAATCAAAAGTGTTCTTTATGTGTAATACATATGTGTGTATTATTAACACTCATTAATCTTTAATAAACACGACTGCATTCAAACGTTACAAAAATATAAATATGTTAAATTTTGATGTGGGTGTCCTCTATCATGATGAATGCTTGCTCCAATATTAACATGTCCTTAACAAATGCTCATCACTAAGGTATGCACTGTACAAATATATCAAAAATTAAACCTGTGTTTGACATTGTCATAAATTATATTAAGTCCATTTAACTCATCTATGCAGTAATAACATTGTCATTAATCACATACTAGTAATCTAAAAATAATGTCAGGATAAAATATTTGAAAATAAATGAGAAATTATTAAACAAATGAGATACTCCTCTCCGTATCAGAAAATAAACAAAAAATGATAAGAATAATCCATTAAATTGTTGGTGCACAATTTGGGCTTCTCGCCCAGAATTTGCCTCCTAATGTCACTGCCAAGGACAACTTCCTCTGTAAGAGGCATCTAGTGGGCAGTGCAGGCACCACAATGATTTTTTTTTAAGAAGGGTGGGTTTCAGTTTATTCAGGGTCAGGGACAGATAATCAGTAAAGGTGGGTGGAGGAGAATGGGTCAGAGAGGATGGGGTTGTGCTTGGTGGGAGTTGGTGTTTTTGCTGTTCAGTAATTGGTGAGGTTGTGGATCATGTGTTTGTATGTGTTGCAGATGTATGTGTGTCTGGTGTATGTTTAGATGTATGTCGGTTTGCAGCATGTATGTCTGGTGGTTGTTGTTTTGTGTTTAGCTGTGTGTGTCTGTGACCATGTGCATTTGGTTGAGCGCGATGTAGAGGTGGACATGTGGTTGTGGTACCTTTGGGTGTACTGGTGGTTATAGTGGTTTTAGTGTTGGTGCATGTGTCTCTGGTAGTGGGTATTGTGGGTGTGGTGGTTGTGGGAGTGTGTGTGGTGGTACTGTTTATGGGTGTGATTGTGGTACTTGTGGGTGTGGTGATTACGGTTGTGGGTATGGTGGTTGTGGTTGCGGTGTGGTGGTGTTTGTTGTGGTATCTGTGGATGTAGTGTCAGTAGTGTATGTGCTGGATGTGTGTATGTTTGTGTTTCTTGGTGTATTTGTGTTTATTTGTGGGTGTGCTGCTTTTGTCTGGAAGGAAATAAGTGTGTTCTGGATGCGATGGGAGGTGGGTTTTGGGGTGAGGAATGGGCAGGAGTAGGGGAACAAGGTTGGGCCAGTTGAGGGCTGCGGTCAGTGCAGAGGCTATCTTCGTAAGTGATCTCTGCATGCCATACATTGAACAATTAATGGGTTCTAGGAATGCAACCATCTGTTGCATTTGGCAACTAAGCTCATGGATGTCATTCACAATTGCTGTCTGGCTTACAGAGATGTTGCGTAAGAGCTCAATATCCTCTTCGCTGAATGCAGCTGAGGGGACAAGGGCAGAGGGAAGGTGCCTGTGGCAATAGCGACCCTAGCCCACTTAGGGGGTGGGTTTGGACAGCTGGAGGGGAGCTAGAGGGAGGGTGGAGATGGGAACCTGGGTGGCAATCAATCAATCAATCATTTGTTAAGCGTGCTACTCACCCGGTAGGGTCTCAAGGTGCTGGGGTGGTACTACTGCTCGAAAAGCCAGGTCAGAAGGTCCTGGGTCAGATGTAGGTTGATGGGGAGGGAGTTCCAGGTCTTGGCTTCGAGGTGGGAGAAACATCTGCCTCCGGTTGAGGTACAGTAGATTCGGGGGACGGTAGCAAGGGTGAGGTTGGCGGAGCAGAGCTGGCATGTCGGGACGTGGAAGTTGAGACGCTTGTTGAGGTAGGCAGGGCCGGCATCGTGGAGAGCCTTGTGAACGAGGATTATGAGTTTGAAGATGATCCTTTTGTTGACGGGGATCCAATGGAGGTCTCTGAGGTGGGCTGAGATGTCTTCGTGACAAGGGAGATTAAGGATGAGTGGTGCAGAGGCGTTCTGAATGCGCTGAAGTTTTCTCCGGAGCTTGGCCCTTGTTCTCTCGTGGAGTGCATTGCAGTAGTCCAGTCTATTGCTAACGAGGGCGTGGGTGACTGTTCTTCTGGTTTCAATGGGGATCCATCTGAAGGTCTTGCGAAGAATGCAGAGGGTGTTGAAACATGAGGATGAGATGGCGTTGATTTGCTGGGTCATAGTGAGCGATGAGTCCAGTATGAAGCCAAGGTTGCGTGCGTGGGTGGTGGGAGTTGGAGCGGCTCCTAGAGTGGCAGGCCACCAGGAGTCGTCCCATGCTGATTTGTTGGAGCCGAAGTTGACGATCTTGGTCTTATCCAAGTTCAATTTGCGGTGGCTTACCTCCATCCAGTTGGTGATGCCGTGAAGTTTGTTGTGGAGGTTGGTCTTGGCGGTGGCGGGGTCCTTTGTGAGTGAGAGGATCAGTTGTGTGTCATCCGCACTGAAGACAATGTTAAGGCCGTGGGATCGGACGATGTTGACGAGCGGCGCATGTAGACGTTGAAAAGGGTGGGGTTGAGAAAGGATCTTTGTGGTACTCCGCAGATGGTCTTGGTGGCTTTTGGATGGATGTGATCCAGTCCAGGGTCTTGTGGTGGATTCCAGCATTGTGGAGGTGTGTGCGAATTGTGTTGTGACAGGCGGTGTCGAAGGCTGCCGAGAGGTCAAGGAGGATGAGGGCCACGGTTTCACCTTTGTCAAGCATAATCCCGATGTCGTTGGTAGCAGCGATGAGAGCGGTCTTGGTGCTGTGGTTCTTGTAGAAGACAGAGTTGGAGATGTCGAGCAGGCTGTTGTCCTCCAGGATGTGTGATAGTTTGCTGTTGACTATATTCTTGATGACCTTCACTGGGAAGGGGATTAGGGAGATGGGTTCTTGAGGTCTTCGGGGTCGGCCTTGGGTTTTTTGAGCAGGACGGTGACTTCAGCGTATTTCCAGCCCTCCGGGAGAGTGGCGGTCTCGAAGGAGCTGTTGATGATGGTACAGAGCTGGGGGGGCGATTATTTGGCTGGTTTTATTGAATACATGGTGAGGGCAGGGGTCGGCGGGTGATCCGGAGTCGATGGTGCTCATGGTCTTGGTGGTTTCCTCATCGTTGGTGTGGGTCCAGGTACTCAGGAGATTGGTGTGGTTGGGTGCGTTGGGTTTGGCGTTAAGCGGTGGCCGTGGGGATCAGGGAGGCGAAGCTACCGTGGATGTCTGTGATCTTGCGGTGAAAAAAGTTGGCGGGGAGTCGCAGAGGTCTTGCGAGGGGGGGGTCTGCAGAGCAGGACTTGGGGTTGGTGAGTTCTTTGATGATGCTGAAGAGCTGCTTGCTGTTGTGTGCGTTGTTGTCAATTAGTTCTTTGTAGAATGATCTTTTGGTGGTCCAGATGAGCTGGTGATGCTTTCAGATGGCAGTCTTGAGGGCGGCGTGGTTGCTCTCTGTTTGTTCTTGGCGCCAGATCTTCTCGGTTTTCCGGCACTCCCGCTTGGAGGTCTGAAGGTCGGCGGTGAACCAGGGTGCTTTCTTGCTGGTGAGGGTGTTGGCGCAGTCGTCTAGCCATTGTTTGAGGTTGAGTGCGATGGTATTGGGGTCGCTGGTGTTGGGTGGCGGGGCATGGGCGAGGGTGGAGATCAGTTGGTCCTTTGAGATCTTGTTCCATCTGCGGTGAGGGGTCAGTTGAAGGTGGTGCTGAGCTGTCGGTTTCCGGAAGGAGAAGTGGACACAGCGGTGGTCGGTCCAGTGGAGTTCAGTAATATGGGTGAAGGTGACGTGGCTGCGGGAGAAGATGGGGTCAAGTGTGTGGCCGGCTGAGTGGGTGAATATTGTGACAAGTTGCTTGAGAACGAGGTTGGCGAGATTGTCGAGCAGGGCTGAAGAGTTTCTGTCGTCAGTGTTCTCCAGATGAAAATTCAGGTCGCCGAGGAGCATGTAGTCCGTGGAGGCGAGGACGTGGGAGCTGATTGTGTCGGCGATGGCATTGCAGAATTGTGGTCGGGGACCTTGGGATCTGTAGACAAGGGTTCCTCTCAGGGTGGAGTTGGCGTTGATGTAAATCTGGAAGTGCAGGTGTTCGGCAGCATCGAAGGTGTCATCGGTGTTGATTGAGATCCTGATGGTGCTCCTGTGGACTATGGCGATTCCTCCTCCTGGTTTGTTGGAGCGGTATCTTCGGGTGATTTTGTAGCCTTCAGGGATGGCTATGGCGATGTCGGGTTCCGAGGAGGGGTTCATCCAGGTTTCAGTGAGGAAGGCAATTTCTGGGGAGGTTGAGGTGAAGCCATGATGCCGATGGAACAGGTCCTGTCAGGCCTGACAAAGCTAGGATTTGGTCTTTTGTGAAGGCCTCCGAAGAAGATGTAGAGCTGATATCCTTTGTGCCATTCCCTCACCCTCCATGTCACTGTATCCATCAGTGTCTGATGTTTAAACACCCAACACACAGTGGCCAGCTGCTTTCCCACCTTCATGGCCAATGTCTCTTTCACCTGCTGCTGCAGATACTGAAAAGACACATACAATACTTTTATTGTATCTTTGCAAATCAAAATAATGACAAGGTAATCTAACAAAACATTTCCTAGTTACAATGTTTCCCCTGCTTAAGGGCTATAAAACGTAGGTATACTTTATCATTACCCCATGCATGTAGGGAACCTATTACAGACCCATTTGCTCACAGTTTCGGAAATTACAGTCATCAGTCTCTTATCACTTTAGATCATTTCTCTTAAAGACTTCGGCCTTCATTAAAACCCTGGCGGTAAATCCCGCTTACCGCCGTGCAGAAGATCGCCAACATACCGCTGCTGCAGCGGAATTCCGCTACAGGTATTACGACCCACAGCCCAGAATCCACCACAATACAGACACCCACACAAATCCGCCACACCAAAGGTCAGTGATAAACTGGCGATAACAAAATCGACACCGTCACGCCAACAGGAATACGCCCACACTATCACGACCCACGAATCCACGTGGCGGTCTTTCAACTGCGGTAATCCATTGGCGGTACACACCACCGCGCTCAAAATACACACACATATACAAAACACAACCACATTGGACAATTCGAAATACACACACCTGATACACATACACCAAACCCACACGCCCAATCCAATATAAAGCACACACCCACATCACCCACAAACCCTTACTACCAGAAATTTTAAACCATGCCAGATAGATACACTACCTAAAACAACACCAGTATCCACAGACACACATCACCATCACTTACACAAAATCCACGCACCTCAAACAACACACACCAACACACACCTTCATACATCACAACAGACACCACCTCACACATCACCCACACCACATCATGGCACCTCAATGACACCTCAGGTTCTCTGAGGAGGAGCTTGGGGAAATGGTGGAGGAAATCGTCCAGTAGAGCCACAGCAATTCGGATCACAGGTGCAGCAGACATCCATTGCAAGGAAGATGGAGCTATGATGAAGAATTGTCGACAGGGTCAACGCAGTGGGACAGCATCCAAGAACTAGGGATGACATCAGAAAGAGGTGGAACGACCTACAGGGGAAGGTGTGTTCTGTGGTCTCCAGACATCAGATTGCTGTACAGAGGGCTGGCGGTGGACCCCCACAACTAACAACATGGGAGGAGCAAGTCTTTGCAATACTGCATCCTGAGGGCCTCTCAGGAGTAGCAGGAGGACTGGAATCTGGTAAGGCAAATCTTTACTACCTTATCCCCCACCCCACCTGCATGCCAGCACATACTCCCACCCTCACCCTCACACCCATCACCCCAACAACCCACAGATACCCCCCTAACACAACCCACACATTCCACAACCAAGCATGTGACACCAATACATGGACACCCATCACCCAAGCATGTCCACTACAGAGCCTCACTCATGCCCCAAAATCACCTATAACCAATCACACAAGGACCAAGCCAATAATGCAAGCACTGGAGTAGTGGGTCAACCACCCATTACACACAATGGCACACACAGATACAATAATTATGCACTTACACCCCAACAGGACCCCTACCCAACGTGACTGGACAGGAGGTGCCAGACATATCCAGTCCCCCCACAGAAGAGGCCCACAGTGATGACAGAAGCTCTGCACAACTGGATCAAGATGACCAGCCCGGCCCATCTGGGACCTTGGGACAGTCGGTTCCCCTGACAATGTCACAAGCCACCACAGAGCCTCCCCCCTCAGGAAACACCAGCACAGCACCCACCCAGCGGGCCCATCCCTCTGTCCCCAGGAGACATCAATCAGCAGTGTGTCCACCACTACAGGGAACCCAGGCAAACCCACCACCCCAAGAAAATCAGGGACTGTGGGGTAGTGGCAGTGGCCACCCGGTTCAGGGGACAGAGGCACAGGCCAACAGGGACACTGGGTGGACTGCTGTGCACCAGGGGAGGACAGGCCCAGGGAACCCACTCTGCACGAGACACTCTCCAACATCATGGGAGCTTACCATCATTCCCAGGAGACGATGGCAATGGTACTGGCCAAGTTTCAGGAGACCCAGCGGCTGAAGGAGGAACACTACCTGGGGATAAGGGAGGACTTGAAGTCCATTAACACCACCCTGGTCACCATTGCAGGTGTGCTGGCAGACCTGGCCAACACCAGGAGGGACACAGTGGCACAACAAGGGGCCCCTGACACTAGCCTGGGCGATGAACAGCCCTCCACCTCCGCCGGCGCTAGTAGACAGGAGGCACCGCCACAGGAACAGCAGGCCACCAGCACCCCACCCCCTGCAGATGGAGAACCACCCCACAAACGGTCCCTGAGATCCAGGAACAAGACAGAAAACATTGCTAAGACTCCCGCCAGGAAATGAGACCACCCTGAATGTCACCCTTCTGTCCCACTATGTCACCCTGTCCATCCTTAAACTGCCATTGCTCCACTTCCTATGCCCTTTTGGACAATGCACCTGTGAAACAAATAGACTGGACTCTGCCATGGACATTCCTCCACCATCCCCCCAGCCCATTTTACAACCCCCTCCACTTATTAGCACAGGAATAAACACACTTCAATCACAAAACAATCTGGAGTCAGTCTGTGCTTTCACAAATGGGTAATTGTAATAACTATGGAATAAAGCAATGTCAATTTATTTGTTCACATGGAAAGTCAAAGTGATAAGTCAGGGTCCATACAGTAAATGAAAATGACACACATGCTAGTTCCAACAATAGAATGAGATGTGGGAAGCAGTGGCATCTTCTTACCTGTGTCTCACTGGAAGTATTGCATGATGATGTTGTTTCGGTTGTCGATATCCTCTTCTGTCGATATCCACCATCTGGCCCACCCTCCTGCAGAAAAGGCACCTGGCGTCGCAAAGCCAGGTTGTGGAGCATACAGCAGGCCACGATAATCTGGCACACCTTCTTTGGTGAGTAGTAGAGGGAGCCACCTGTCAGATGGAGGCACCGGAATCTGGCCTTCAGGAGGCCGAAGGTGCGTTCAATCACCCTCCTAGTTTGCCTATGTGCCTCATTGTAGCGTTCCTCTGTCCTTGTCCTGGGAGTCCACACTGGGGTCAGTAGCCATGATAGGTTGGGGTAACCAGAGTCACCTGAAAATGTTGAGGGACAACATTCCTCTAGGTCAGCGCCCACCAGAAGAAGGCTATTTGGCGTGCCATCGCCAAGGACGTCTGGACCCTGGGGGTCTACCACAGGCGGAGCACCTATTGCCGTAAAAGATGGGAGGACCTGCGCCACTGCAGCAAGAAGACCGCGGAGGCCCAGCTGGAGATGGCCTCCCAATGTGGGAGGGGGGCCTGCCACACCATGACCCCCCTGATGTTTTGGATCCTGGCAGTGGCCTATCCGGAGTTGGATGGGAGCTTGAGGGAATCACAGCAGCCACAAGGCAGTACACTCTCATTCAGCTGACTCTGCGGGCATTACGAGGTGTCTGGGTGGGGAGGTGGGCAGTGGGTTCCCCTAGGCCTGGGCGAACTTGGTAGGCAAGGTCCCTTGTGAGGCAGGCTATGTGGCACCCCAACCCCACCAGTGGTAAGAGCAATCTACACCTAGTCAGGCTCCTGTGACTTCCAGGTGTTCAGCAATTGGTCTTAGGCCTCGTACCCCCTGGTCAGCTGAAATTTCTAGGAACTGTTAGTGCATGGTGTAGTGCAGAGGGCTGCTCCATGTGTTTTGTGTCCACCAACGGTAGTGGTGTTGCATGCACTGAACATGTCTTTCTTATGTCTTTCCCCCCCTTTTTGTGGTCTCCCTGTTCTTCTGTGCAATAGCATCATCAGGCGGAAGAGCATTGGAACCGGAGCAGGAGGGAGCCTCAACCCACTTGGCCCTGGAGGGCAAAACAACGTCTGAAGCCACCAGTGGAATGGAGGGTGAGGGGAGCTCCACGGCAGGGACAGAAGCAGACAGCAGTGACAACGACTCCTCCGATGATGTGAGCTCCTTTGCGGTGGCGGGCACCTCTGTGCCCACCGCATCAACAGGTACAGTCGGCACCCCCCCACCAGCACCGCCCTCCCAGCTGCCCCTCAGCATGTGTCCCATGCCCGCTCACCCAGGAGGGTGGGCATCTCCTTCGCACCCGCACCTCAGGCCCTGCCCCAGTCAGCCCTGCTGCCCTCAGTGAGGAGGCTATTGACCTCCTGAGATCCCTCACTGTTGGGTAGTCTACCATTGTGAATGCCATCCAGGGTGTAGAGAGGCATTTGCAACAAACAAATGCATACCTGGAGGGCATTCATTCTGGCCAGGCAGCCCAAAAGAGAGCATTTCAGGCTCTGGCCTCAGCACTGATGGCAGCTATTGTCCCTGTGTCCAGCCTCCCCCCTCCAACTTCCTCCACCCAGACCCAATCCCCTGTACCTCAGCCTATCCCAAGCACACCATCAGACCAGCATGCACACTCATCAACACACAAGAATGGCTCAGGCAAACATAGGCATCACACATTCCACAGGCACTCACACAAGCACCATCCCCATGCAGACACAGGAACATCCACTGCCTCCACTGTATCCCCCTCTTCCACGTCTTCCTCCTCCCTCCCTGTCTTGTCTCCACTCACACCTGCATGCACTACATCCTCAGCCACTGCCTCCATCACAAGCACCCCCATCACCACACACCGCTCACGTGGACTCACCACCCCCACTACCATGCACACATCCCCAGAGTCCTCTCCCAGTGTGTCCGTGAGCCCTCCTCCCAAAGTACACAAACGCAGGCACACACCCACTTAACAGCCATCCACCTCACAACAGCCTCCGGCCCATGCACCTTCACCCAAATTCGGCAGACGTACACCTCCTACAACCACTGCCTCTACCTCCACTCCCAAACCCCCTCCATCTTCCCGTCCCAGTGTGTCTAAGAAACTCTTCCTAGCTAACATTGACCTCTTCCCTACACCTCCCCCCCGTCCTTCCCCTAGGGCCAGGCTTTACAGGTCCCAGCCCAGCACCTCAGCCACCAAATTCCCAGGCACAGTGGTGCCAGTAACTAGTGGGTCATGGAGTACGCCACCCATCAGGGCTGCCAGTGTGCCATGTAGTGAGGGCAAGGACATTCCGCCACCTGCCAAGGTGAGAAAGGTGCCCACATCCTGGAGGGAGAAGCCGAAAGTACCAGTCACCAAGGGCTCAGCAAAAACCAAAGGGGATAGTGGCAAGACAACTGCGGGCACCATCAAAGCTGGGCATTGGCCAAAAGCTGAAGAGCAGGTCAGAAGAGGGCATGGTAGCACCGACTGAGGGACCAGTGTCACACTTTCTGTCCACAACCACGCCAACCTGTACGCCGGTGAAGACCGCTAGCTGCCCCGCCACTACAACCGCCACCACAACCGCCACCTGCACCATCACCTCCCCCGGCACATCTACAGCCTCAGCGACAGTCCCCAGCCTCTTCCCCAGTGGGCAGCTGACTGAGGCTGCAGAAAACGTCCTGCTGTGTCCCTCTGCAGGTGCTGACCCATGCACTGCTGCCAGCACCGCCACAAGCACTGCTGCGACAGACAATGCCACAAGCACCTCCACCTGCACTGCCCCTGGAACGTCTACAGCCTCAGTGACAGTCCCCAGCCTCTTCCCCAGTGGGCAGCCATCCGAGGCTGCAGGAAACGTCCTGCTGTGTTCCTCTGCAGGTGCTGACCCATGCACCACCTCCAGCACCGCCGCAAGCACCGCCGCAACAGACACTGCTGCAAGCACCGCCACCCTCCCCGTGGTGTCCTCGGACAGAGGCACCACCGCTGACATGGCTACCATCCCCAGTGGTCAGTCATCTGAGGCTGGAGGAGAGTTCCTGGACCCAGGGCAGCTTCCATGAGTCATTTCTTCCATCTCTGTTTACACCTGCAGGTGGAAGTGCAGCTGCAGCAGTGTGGGGTATGTCACTGCCTCCATGGCGTATCATGCTACCTGAACCTCGCAAATCTCGTGGCACGCACACCCAGGTGAGGGAATTGTACCGCCCACACTGCACTTGGAGCACTCTGGGCACCATGCCCCCTCCAAAACCAGTGCAGAATCACATCCACTACCTCTGCCCTTGGCAGGATGAAGCACTCTGGGCACCAGACCCCCTCCAGACCCAGTGGAGAATCACATCCACTACCTCAGTCCTTGGCAGGATGAAGCACTCTGGGCACCAGGCCCCCTCCAGAACCAGTGGAGACTGTTATCCACTTGAGAGACTGTGGCATTGCACTCCCCAGGATAAAGCAGTGGGCAAACCACCCCCTGGACAGACCTGAGAGACTGTGGCTTTGCACTTCCCAGGATAAAGCAGTGGGTAAACCACCCACTGGAGAGACTTGAGAAACTGTGGCTGTGCACTCCCCAGGATAAAGCAGTGGGCAAACCACCCACTGGAGAGACTTGAGAGACTGTGGCTTTGCACTCACCAGGATACATCAATGGGCACGGAGACCCCTCGTCCAGCAGTGGCGTCGTGCGTCCATCAGGCTGAGGTGCCCCACTCCCACTCCCCTTGAGGTGCCTGTATATTTTCGATCTGATGCCCCAGCAGTGTTCTCTCCATTTCAAGTCAGGTATCATGTGTGGGCTTCGCCCATGCATTTTGGGCCCAGTGGTCCACGGACAATGATTAGTACAATGTCCGGAATTGTGTAGTTGGTGTACATATTTGTATATACTGAATTTTGAGTTTTGAATAATGGATTTTTCTTGATTACAATGGTTACAATCATTTCCTTTTGTCCTTGCGTTCTTCCAGGGGGTGGGGGATGTATATGTAATGTTGCTGCATGTATTTGTGTGTCTGTTGCTGTGTGTGGTGGTGAGGGTGGGGGTGTTCCATGTGTGTGTCACTCTGTTTCCTCCCCCCTCCCCTGTGTTGTAGGTGCAGTACTTACCATGGTCACCCCCATCGCCATTTACACTCCTGGTAGAAGAGGAGGTAAACCAACATGGGCAGTACTTGTATTTCGGGCTCCATGGCGACCTGGTTCCTCGTTGGGTGTTGAGAGGTGAGTGTTTTCCCTTCTGTGTACTGTTTCCCCCGTGCTTTTAATAGCATTGGTTCCGCCCCGGAAAAGATGGTGGATAGGCGTCTTGAAATACAGTGGGCGGTACTTTGTCTCCCGCCTGTCTGTTGGCGGTGACCGCTGCAGTGTTTATTTCTACCACCGTGGCGGTCGGAGTCTTAAAGTGGCTGTCTATGTTGGCGCTTTCCGCCGCGGTCGTAATCCCATTTTTTTTCAGCCAGCCTGTTTGCGGTATTACCGCCGCTTTAACACCGACCACCAGGGTTGTAATGAGGGCCTTCATGTTCCTCATGGAATTGGTTAACACCTCTGATGGTACAGTTTGATTGATTGAATAGTGAACACGTCACAAAAATAAATAACTAGCAAAAGAAAGTTTGTACCATGCACATTGTCCATCAGCAAAAGTCCTTTCCAATAACATCCAGTTAGGTCACCACAAGCATGCGGACCGTTAGGAGGGTCAGTGTGCTGCTTTGCATGAGGGGAATGGCCGAGCTGGACCTCTGATGACTTGCGGGTCCAGTATTGTAGGTCCTCCCACATTTTCAGGCAATACATGCTTGCTGCTTATAGACCCCCAGGATCCGCACCCTCTTGGCGATGGCCTTCCATATTGCCTTCTAATGGGCTTTGATCTGTGTGGATAAGGAAAAAGAATGAAAAATATGCTTTGAGAGGTTTTGTTTGTCCGTGTTGCTGTGACACATATTGTGTAATATCTCTCTGAAGCCTATCCAAAAAGTTAGTGAAGGTTATTTGCCAACATGTATTTCTTAGGAAATAAGGATTTGTAGTGACCTGCTGAGTACCTTCATTAATTTTCATGTCTTCATTTTACAAATCCAGGCCACAAACATCTTCTAGGATATGGTCTAAAACATTTCCTGTACTGAGAGCTACCTCTTGTTGGTACAAATCATTGTGAGTTACTGAAGGCCAAACAACTTGTTTATTATTGGTGCACACTCCCACACACAGCTTAATTGGCTTAATGCCTAATGTTTTTAGAGCCAGATACTAAGGTTTGAACCACATACAATGACTAAGTGCATGTATGGAAGGGCTGACATGTGTGTGTGTGAGCACCCATTTTTGGTAATGCATGAACAGGTATGTGTAGGAATGTGACATATTTGAATGTGTGATTGAGAGTCTGTGTCATATATACTTGCAGCACAGGATACACCTTTCCGCATATGTTGCATCATTACATTAATGATATATACAGATGCTAATTTTTCAGAAAATGGAATACATTTAGGGGCATATTTATATTCTGTCTGCGCCGAATGTGCATCAAACATTTTGACGTGCGTTCAGCGCAAACCTTGCCCCATATTTATACAATGACGCTCGACACCGCGAACGTCAAAATCCCTCCGTGTGCATCATTTTCTGGATGCAGGAAACCGCTTTGTGTTAATGACATGCAAGGTAGGCGTTCCCATCCAAAACATGACCTTAAGGCCTGTGCGCCTTATTTATACTCCTGTGCCGTTTTTTTAACACCTGGTTGAGGGCAGGCATTAAGGGACATGTGGGCCCACTTCCATGGTCTCTGACCATGGAAGCAGTCCAGAGGTGCCCTTCCCTGTCCCCAGGGACACCCCCTGCCACCCTCGCCCACCCCTGGAGGACACCCCTGGATGGGGGGACCCATCCCAGGTAAGTACAGGTAAGTTGGAGTAGGTATAGTTTTTTAATTTTTTTAAAGTGGCATGGGGGGCCTAACTTGGGCCCCCCTACATGCCGCTGTGCCCAATGGCCATGCCCAGGGGACAGAAGTCCCCTGGGCATGGCCATTGGGCAAGTGGGCATGACTCCTGTCTTTGCTAAGACAGGAGTCAGTTCAATGGGGGTTGTGCGTCAAAAAATGGCGCAAGTCCGGTTTGTGCCATGATTTTTTACTCAAACCTGACTTGCACCATTTTTTTACCACAAACCCCCATTTTTCTCTACGCTGGCGCTGCCTGGTTTGAATCACTTTTTTTACTCTGACCAGCCCGCAGTGCAGGCTCATGTCAATCCCTAAATAAGGCACCTGCCTGGCCCGTAGGAATGGGGTTAGCCGGCAGTAAAATTTTCTAAGCAAACCAGCGCTGGCACTGGTTTGCGTCAAAAAGTATAAATATGGGCCTTAAGGTGAAAAATATTTTTTTTTTCTTGCAATTTACATTTTTATCATTTCAAAATGTGGATGTATTTTTCACTTATTCTTATGGATAGTTTAGGAAATTCCAGTGAAAACATGTTTGTTGATGACATTTCTGACACATTCACTATTGTGTTCTTTTACTAGTTTATCTGTGACTGTTCTAAGTAAATGTGTCCTTGTTATTTGCAATTTGTAATGAGTCTATTTTGTCATGAATATTAGTAATATTTTCCTGTAATCTGTTTTAGTTCGTTTCACTATGCCAGCTTCATCAGGGCATTACAAAGTTATGATATTTACTGTTATATGCTGCTGTTGCAAGGTGCAAGGGAACATGGGTTGAACCTGTGAAAAATATACACTCTTTGGATGTACATAGCTTGTACACAGACAATTTGCACAGTGATTGAATGGAAGTTTATGAGATTGCATTAGACTTGTTTTCTGTTGACTGTAGTCACCAAGGAAATATGTGCTGCTTAACTTTGTCTGACCACATATGTAAGTCGGCCCATAGCATACTAATGTCCCTTCACATTTGCAAAATCCTCATTTTGTGTTAAGTGTATGAAGCTGTTGATGTGTCTCATCATTGTAGAAAGGAGTTTTTCAGCACACATTTGAAGTTGGTTGTGTCATGCCACCAGTCACTGTCACTATGTATTGGAAGGATCCTGTAGTTAACAAAAGTATGTCCTGCCATGATTTTGACTATTGGTGTTATTGATGTATGATTCCCATTGTCTGGCTCCGACTGATGACGTGAATCAATAATATTATGCCTACTCAATCTGTTTTATATGATTATATTCCAGTCTTCCATGGTATCGAGGACTTGAACTGTAAAAAAAAAAAAATGGCACAGATGATTTTGTTTATGCATAGGTTGTAATTTTCTTCTTAAATCTGACAAACTATTCTTACGTACTTATATATTAAATTAATACATTAAGATTTGTGGTGTTTGTTATATGTTACTTTTTTTAACACAGGAAAAACCTTACCTCAATATAACATTTTTTCAGGCTACAAAATGAATTGACTATTACATCTTGAAAAGTAATGATGGAAGGAAGAAATAAAAAAAATGGGAACCACAAGAAATACAATACCAGTCCTTGATCTTGTGTTCTTAGAATGTATTTTACCAAAAACAATAGCTGATACACGATGAAAACAAAATAACAAAAAGAAAAACCAAACAGAGTCAAGTCATGGTGGATTAAGCTATTATTTTAGAAGGAACATTGTTTGAAGGACAATGTACAAAGTACAACTGGCACCTAAGATGTAAATGTGTCTAGAATCTAGGCCAGAGAATAAATGGCAATCACACACTGGACGAGATTAGGTTCTTTGTCTCTTACTGGTGGTTTCTCCTGGTGGTCTGGATGACCATTCGCTCCTGGGGCTGGGGGGGGATACCACAGTTGCAAGGACCGAGGTGGTTGCAGTTGTTTTTGTTTGTGGCAGGGCCTCCCTTTCTGTGGCTTAGGGAGATCTATTGGGCTTAAATGTTGTAGGCCCTGCACAAATGGTGGTAAATGTAGCAGTGCACCCTAGTCAGTGAGCTCACATTAGAGTTTAGAATCTCCATCTCTACATTGTGCTCCCTTTGTAACTGCATAATGCCCTGGATCTCAGTAAGCACCTGGCCCATCATGCTTCGGGGAAGATATAGGGATCCCAAGAATTTCTCAATGGTGGTCTGGGTGACAGTGAATTTGGTGGTCTCACTTTGCTGACCCAGAGATTCCCTCCCATATCTCCTACCCCCAATACTGTAAGTCCTTGAGCCAGTTTTACCCATCCGACTGGATTCTGGCTTAACTGGAGGTGGTGGTGTTGCTGTTGGCTCAACAGCAGCCAGGACTGGGGGCACAAAAACGGGGTAATGTTTGGGCACAGAAAGTTGAGTGTCCATTGGCTGATATGTTGTAACATTTAGGGTGGGAGCCATAGATGTGGGCTGAGTGGGACTCACTGGAGGTGTCCGGACCAGGTTGTTTCACATCGGTCATTATTACCTTTGCTAAGTAAAGCTCCTATCATTACTACTTATATTCTGGATACAACATTACATGATATAAAATCTTTAAGTCAACATACTTTGAGTTGTAAAATCAATTACATCACTTCACTGAAATGACAATAAAGTGACAACATACAAAATTACATGTAATAATCCACTTTTTATAATCATTGCAGAAAATGTGGTTTGAGAAATACCTAACATTTTGACGTTAGTGACATTGGGGCATATTTACTAGGAGCTTGCGCTGCCGCTGTGTCATTTTTTTTTATGCAACGGAGGCTCATTCAATGCTTCATATATTCCTAGTGGCACAATAGGCACAATGTGGCAGTTTTAATCGGCCTGCATTTTTTTCCATGCGCATGAACCGGCTGCATCACGTAACTTTAAACATATGCACAGTAGGACTTACCCTGCAAAATCCACCGAGAGCCGACACATTGACACTTACGAGTCAATGGGAAACTGACGCATCATTGGCAAGCAGCGCACATAGCCAAAAATGTGTCACAATTCCTATGCCTCAGCAACCCAGGCGTAAGAAATTATGCCTTGGCACTGGGATATAAACAGAAAATAACCAAAGCACTTTGGTAAGCTTATCTGTGTGATGAAGGTGCATTTACTGCATCTAGGAGCACTGAGAAGCATCACCAGCACATCCACCTCCACATAGGCAGTACGCGAGAGGGGAGCGCATATACTGCCAGAGAACTAACCACATTGGCCTCAGGGAGGATGAAATCCTCACCTGCTCAGGCTCAGGAGGGACTCCATCATTCAGCTCCTGAACCAGATTCCACCAAGGCTATAGGCTACATCAGAGAAGTCCTCCAACATCACTCTGCAGGCTAAGCTGGTAGTAGTCTGCCACATGCTGGCATCTGGCTCATTCCAGACCACCACAGCCAGAGTGGCAGGAATATCACAACCATACTTTTTGCATAACGACCATCCATCCCAGAGCCATCATCAGCTTGACAAAATATCATGTTCTCCAAGACCCAGCAGTAACAACTGGACAACAAACAAGGCTTCTATGCCATTGCAGGCTTCCCTCATGTCTAGTGGGAAATGAATTGTACACATATGTAACTGGTGCCTCCTGCTGCTACATCCCACCTCTACCACAATAGGAAGCACACATATTCCACCAAAGTATGGGGAATAATGGACTGTCTGAGGATATTCATCAATGTGCTGACAATGTACCCCAGGAGTGTTCATGATGCCTACTTCGTCAGGCACCTAATCATCAAATAGAGCTTCTAGAATGCCCAATATGGGAATGGCTTGCTGGCTGGCAAGTACATGACAGACCCCAAAAAATAAAATAATGCATGATAATGTACTCATCTCTTTGTGTGGTGAATGAATGGTGACCTTCATCCTTGCAGCATATGCCATGGCACATGTCACACAAGTTAAGACCTGCAAAGACACTGTGTGTGCGTTTCAATGATGTGAAGAACCAAAGCAAAGCAATTGTTTGAAAAATGCTGTGCCACAACACTAGGTGCAAGGAAGG
This sequence comes from Pleurodeles waltl, assembly GCF_031143425.1. Classification (NCBI taxonomy): domain Eukaryota; kingdom Metazoa; phylum Chordata; class Amphibia; order Caudata; family Salamandridae; genus Pleurodeles; species Pleurodeles waltl. Next base: position 494,840,124 of record NC_090444.1, read on the forward strand.
GCTTTGATGTCTGTTGTCTGTGGATTCTTATGTAACTCCCATAGTCCTGAAGCATGTCATGTCTCCAATACCTAAACTGTGAAATTCCTCACACCAGTTGTCCTACCCAGGTCATATGTACCATGAAAATTAATCTTCAGTGATTCAAACCACTCTTGCCACCTATATGTAGTGTATTCCATTTCACACAGACATACACTCTCAGGCCGACAAGAGTATAGGCTGTGCCAGAAGGAATCCCCTCATACACAAAGACCATCTCACCAGGAATGCAACCACACATTCATCATGTTACAAATGTTCCTGTCTTGCAGCTACGCAGCCTATTTAGGGTCAGTGCAGTTTGAAAACTCAGGACTGTGTTGTATACTGAAAACATTTCATACACTGCCTCTAATTAATGAGGCAGTGCAGTGCTGATAACCTACTAGTTGCACTGCACAGTGTAAGATTCATATTTTCTGTGCTATTGTGCCCTGTCAAAAATTGAGACAGACTGCGATGGAGCCCTGCTTGGCTACATTCAGCAGGAGGCCTCAGTCAACTTTTTACCTTCGTACTTGGAAGAACTTGTGAAGATCTCTCACTGACTGGGGCGCAGTCACAGGTTGAGGCTGACCTTGCTAGAGCCCTCTTTGGATACGGGTCATGGGAGGCCTCATTTTGACATAAATGATTTTAAGAGTTCTACATTTTGACTTAAATGATTTTTCTGGATGGAAATCTTCATCTAAGACCAAGTTGAATTTGAAGCCAACCTTGCTGGAAACTGGAGGAATCTGGCCTGGTGTGTGGTCGGTACCTAAGTTACGTAGACATTATAGCAGGTCCAGGAATCCCCTATTAGTGTAGTGTAGGCAGTGTCTAGAAGCCAGGCCAGTGTAGACTGGTTTATGCATTGAGGGCACTAAATGTGCCCTTAAAAGCATACTAGTGGCTTGGGAAGGCCACCCATCCCAACTCCAGTAACACCTATTTCCAAAGGGAGGGGGTGTAACACACCTCTCCCAAAGGAAATCCTTTGTTCTGCCTTCTGGGCTTGTGCTGCTCAAGGAACAGGAGGGCAGAAACCTGTCTGTGAGGTGGCAGCAGCTTGTGCTGCCTGGAAAACCTCAGAAGGCTGTAGGAGCAATGCTGGGAGTCCTCTAAGGAGCCCCCACAGTGCATGGAATCATACAACCAATGCTTACAAAAACATTGGGGTATGATTCCAACATGTTTGATATCAAACTTGCCTAGGTTCAGAGTTACCATTATGTAGCTGGGCATAGGTAGGGACCTATGTCCAGTACATGTGTTAAATGCCATCCCTGGACTCACAAAATCCAGGAAACTGGGTCTGGAGTTTGTGGGGGCACCTCTGCTAGTGCAGGGGTACCCTTACACACAGGTACCTGCACCCTGCCTTCTGGGCTGAGAGGGCCTACCATAGGGGTGACTTATAGTGACCTGGTGCAGTGGCCTATAGTGAAAATGGGTGAATGCACCCGGGTTACGCAGACTACAATGGGACTTTTCATGGGCTCCCAATGGGTGGCAGAATAACTGCTGCAGCCCATAGGGGTCCCCTGGAACCCCAATGCCCTGGGTAGCTTGTACCATATACTAGGGGCTTACATGGGGAGACCAGTATGCCAATTGTGGGGAGAAAAAGGTGCCACCAACCAAGTTTAAAGGAGAGAGCATAATCACTGGGGTCCTGGTTAGAAGGATCTCAGTAAACATAGTCAAACACACTGACAAACAGGCCAAAAAGTGGGGATAACCAAGCTAGAAAGAGGCTACTTTCCCACAGAGTCCTCCTCGGAAACAGTACGTGGGAAACCTCAGTCAACATTTTACCTTTAGACGTAGAAACTTTTTTGGAGCTTTTGTTCCCCAGTGTCGGGCAACCCTCCACAGCAAGCCGATTTCAATGTGATAGCGTCGGAATGCCTTTCCAAGAGCCCCCGGTGGAATCCTGGAAGTCTGGGTCTTCTGAGCTTTTCAGCGGGATGAGCCTGCAGGTCAAGCCAGTTCGCTGTATAATGTTGGCCGGCTTGTCTCACGATGTCGGGTCGGTATACTTATGGAGCTTTTTTCCAAAGTTGTTCCAAACTCCTCCAAACTTCTGAATCTTCTTCCAGAAGTTCTTTAAAGGTTCCTTAGGTGTCCACAACAAACCACCAGGGGTCCAGAAGCTCTGAGTTGCTCCTTGGGGGTTAGCACTCCAACTCCTAGAATGCACCTGGTTCAAATCCAAAAATGACCACTGGTCACTGGCCAGCTGGTCAATTTCTTCAGGGCTTAATGCAGGGGACTCTGGTCAGCTTTTTCCTACCTGTAGAAGAGTCCTTTCCTAAAGTAGTAGAAGCCAGGCAAAGTACTTCTCTTTGTGAAGCCCAAGTGTGCAGCTCATGAAGTCCTTCTCAGTGCAGTGTCCAGGTGCAGGCCAGGTGTCCAGCAGGACAATCCTTCTTCTTCTTGTCTTGTTCCAGTAGGGATCTGAGGTGTGATGCAGCTCTGCCAATTTTATCCTTGCTCCTGCAGTGGAAAGCAGCAGGGTGCTCATGTCCAATCGGGTGCAGGCCACCACCCTCTTGAGTGTCCACTTCCTGGAAAGTATGGCTAAAATTAATCCCACGGAACAACATTCCTCCAAACTCCAAGATGGTAAAAAATCAATCTTAGAGTTTATATTTGTTTCCCTTAACACACCCCTTCCTTAATCTTGTTGGGGTCACCTGATTGCCTGGGGCTACAGGAAATGGGAGAGGTACAGTTGTTGTCCCAAATGTCCTTCCTACCTTTGAAGTCCAATTTGACTGCTCTCCCCCTATCCTATTCTAACATCTGCTGAGACAAATCTCCTCCTCCCACCAGATGCTTCCGTTGTATCAGCCCAGGCCACTTCACTCCTCATCAAGGCAGCCTGGCTCCGGCTTCCAGAGGCTGATCAATCAGAGAAGGGCACAGCAGGGCTAAAGATGAGAACCCTAAACAAGAGTTTTAAAAATCTTTCCAAGTTCAAGTTATATTAAATTCACCTATGGCAAGTTGTTGGATGTATTATAACTTTAGGTTTGATACTAAACATGCTATGTTTAGCTCCTCCCTATGGAAAATAAGACTTTATTATTTTAAAATAAAGTCTCTCCATGTTAGCCTATGGAGCCTACTCACTACAATGGGAAAATTAATGTGGCTATTTTCCCTCCCCAGGGCTTATAAAACATCTTTTATAAAGTCCCTGCTTATAGCTACACTTCACCCAACCCTAGGGACTCTTAGGGCATACCGCAGGGATTACTTGTATGTAAAATTAAGGTAGCAAAGGCCTTTGGAAGTACTTTTAATTGCAAACTCAAATTTGGGGTTAACTTTAACTAAAAAGCAGCGAGCAAGGCAGGTCTGCTTTTAAAATGACACTGGGCATTACATCAGTCGGTGTACTACCTATGCTGATTCCCCTAAACGTACATGCCCTACCATATATTAGGGACTTATAAGTAGGTTGGTACAGCCAATTAAAAGTAACCTAATTTGCATACACCATTGTGTTCAGAGCACAGACTTTGAGACTGTTTAGCAGTGCCCAGAACACCATCAGAGTCAGAAAACCACCAGTTTGAGTAAAACATGGGGTCAAAATGTTCAGGAACTTCTGCTGTCAGTCTAGTTTTCCCACACCTGTAGGATAGCTCAGCTGAACAGTGGCCATTCAAGGATTTTGACCAGGTGCATTCTGGGAGTTAAATTCCTAACCCCCAAGGAGCAACTCAGAGCTTCTGGAACTTTGGGGTACGTTGTGAACACTTAAAGGACCATAGAAGTACTTCTAGAAGAAGGTCAAGAAGTTTGGTGAAGTGTGGAACAACTTCCGAAAGAAAGCTCCTTAAGTGGACCGACCCAACGGCAAGAGTCAAGCCGGCCAACATCAACTGCGACCCAGCCTGACTTACAGGTTCATCCCACCGAAAAAGCTCCAGAGCCCCAGACTTCAAGGATTTGACTGGAGGCTCGCATCGACAATCCGATGACATCGAGGCAAAATCGACTTGTTGTGGAGGGTCGTCTGAAGATGGAGGGTTAAAGCTCCAAATAAGTTTCTAAGTAAGACTATGTGAAAATCTTATCAAGGCTCCTCACACAGTGCATCCAAAGAGGGTTCCAGGGTGGTCAGCTTCAATTTCAAGTTTGTCTCGGACGAAGATTACCCGAAAAAGTCCAAAAGTAGAATTCTTCTCCGAGATCTCCTGCAGCACTCCAGGGAGGTTGGATCCGACTTTGTCCAAGTGAGAAAAATCTTCATGAGAACAATCTTCATAAAAAAGTCTTAGGGGCAGATTTATGGAAAGTGGCACTGCACCAAGTGCAGCACCACTTTCCCTGCGCCCCTTAGCACCACCCCACTGCCACCATGTGTGCCCCATATTTAAAATATGGCACGTCGTGGCACAGAGTAGGGGGCAATAGCATCATCTTAAATGACGCTATTGATGTACTGTGCAAAAGTAGTGCCAAAATGTTGGCGCTACTCATGCAGAGTACATAGGGCCCCATTCTAAAGAATGGAAGGCCCCTTTTAACACCTGCTCTTGAGCAGGCGTTAAAAGTGCCGTAAAAAATGGAGTAAGGAAATCTTATAGTTTTCCTTACGCCATTTTTCTGGCTCCCCTAATAGGGGAACGCCCCCTTTGCATAATTAGTGCAAAGGGTTATATGGTGGCACAATGCATGCATTGCACCACCCTGTAAATACGGCAGGGATTTTGGCCTTGTCGGGCCACATTAACATCACATTGACGCTAATGTGGCGCAAGGTGGCGCTAGGGGCCTATAAATATGCCCTTAAATCTGAAGGTAACACTTTGACTGAGGCCTCCCACTCACAGTAAACAGGGCTATCTGGCACTCCATGGGAAGCCGTAATGCTTCCCTGGCGATGGCATTGCTTCAGCAAGCACTGAGCTGCTTTTACAGCAGATCCGTGCTTGCTGAAGCATTTCATCTCTGTCTCCTGCCTGCATGCAAGGGACAGAGATGAAAGCTTTTCATTTTGACAGCAGCAACTGCCTTAAATATCCTGCTGTCAAAACCTGAAGTGTTTTCTGTGGCTTAGCCGCAGCTGAAGAGCTGCACGCAAGCCATAGCAAACAGCAATATCCTGGGAATAGATACCCCAGGACATAGGAAAAGCTGGCCCTGGGAAGTGGTGGTCCCCAAGGCCAGAGGCTCCTCGAGGGGGGCCACGTGGCCCCAGTCCAATCGATGCATAGCCCCAGGGAGGTGGTGGTCCCTGGGATGTGGGGGTCCTAAACTGACCCTCTTTCTTTTATGAAATATTTGACCAGAGGAGGTGGTGGTCCCCAGGGTCCTGGGGGGGTGGTGGTCCCTGGTGCAGCAGGGGGCTACGTGTCTACCCACTCATAAATCAGTATAGCGCCGGGAGGTGGTGGTCCGAGGGTCTGTGGGGGAGGCTGTAAGGTCTCCTCCGGCATAAAAAGCATTTTGTTGTGGGGGTGGTGGTCCCCAGAGGATGGGGTCACAGCCCCCACTCACATTTGCTGAATTACCCCTGGGAGGTGGTGGTCCCCCAGGCTTATTAACCCCAAATGCCCCAGGACCTGGCCCACCCAGAGGCAAATAAAAAAAAAGTGCAGGAGAATGTGTTTATTTTTTTTTATCTCAGAAAAATCAACAGATCCATCAGCAGATTTTTTTTTTTTTTTGTAATGCTTTTGAGCCCTGGCAGTGTCCCTGAGGGACTCCAGCAGAGGCGCTAAGCGCTTAGGGTGTCTCTACCCAGGCCCTTTTCTTTGTTTGTCTTTTTTTCTGGGACTCAGGTGAAGCTGGGTCCCAAGATGGCTGCAAACACTTCCTTGTTGAAGTGTTGGCAGCCAATCAGATATTAGCACTAGGATAGTTGGCTCTGCCGAGGATCCCCGTCCCTTAATATATTGATATTTTTTGTCCTTAAATGACTCCAAACCTACTGAACGGACTGGCACCACAGAAAGTGTGTTCTGATGAACAGAATCTAGCTCCATGACAAATTTGGTGTAATTCTGTTCAGTGGTTCCGGCTGTAGGCGTTTCTAAAGGTCCTATGGAAAAATGAATGGAGAAAATGTATTTTGGGACTCTACCTTTTTCTCAGCCCCTGCTTGACGGATCGCCCCAAAACTTTATAGACAGAAGCTGAACATAGTAAAGTTGTATATATATATGTATATATATATATATATACTTTTACTTGACAGATCTATATATATATATATATATATATATATATATATATTGCAGGGTGCTCCTTCCTACAGCTGCTCTCCACCTAAAATTGGGAACTTCCCAGAGTTCTCCTTTGTTTTTTGCATAATTTATGCATCACTCTAACCCTGAAAGGGCCTTGTTTTGACTTATACTGGGTGCTCCCTTGTGTCTGGACAAAGCTAAACCCCTCTGAAGCGCTCTAATGAGAGCGAAACAAGTGTCAGGGGTTGCTTTACTCATTCCAGGTTGGCTTGGACGGTATTTGACCAGTCCAAAGCTGTAATACTGTACCTGAAGTGGTAAATGGCTTTTGTCATTTTACAGCTCGGCGAGGATGACACTGTGTTAATCCTATGCCTAAAGATTTTGCTGTCCAAATAGCAAAATACGTTGTCACTATCTAGCTCGGCGTGGATAGCACTGTGCTGATCATATGCTTAAAAACTTTGCTAGATAAACAGACATTTGAGGTGAGCAAATCTAGAGTGTCGCCGGTGTTGCAGGGTGCTCCTTCCTAGAGCTGCTCTCCACCTACAATTGGGAACTTCCCAGGGTTCTCCTTTGTTGCATCTTGAAAAGTAATGATGGAAGGAAGAAATACAAAATTGGGAACCACAAGAAATACAATACCTGTCCTTGATCTTGTGTTTTTAGAATGTATTTTACCAAAAACAATAGCTGATACACGATGAAAACAAAATAACAAAAAGAAAAACCAAACAGAGTCAAGTCATGGTGGATTAAGCTATTATTTTAGAAGGAACATTGTTTGAAGGCCAATGTACAAAGTACAACTGGCACCTAAGATGTAAATGTGTCTAGAATCTAGGCCAGAGAATAAATGGCAATCACACACTGGACGAGATTAGGTTCTTTGTCTCTTACTGGTGGTTTCTCCTGGTGGTCTGGATGACCATTCGCTCCTGGGGCTGGGGGGGGATACCACAGTTGCAAGGACCGAGGTGGTTGCAGTTGTTTTTGTTTGTGGCAGGGCCTCCCTTTCTGTGGCTTAGGGAGATCTATTGGGCTTAAATGTTGTAGGCCCTGCACAAATGGTGGTAAATGTAGCAGTGCACCCTAGTCAGTGAGCATAAATTAGAGTTTAGAATCTTCATCTCTACATTGTGCTCCCTTTGTAACTGCATAATGCCCTGGATCTCAGTAAGCACCTGGCCCATCATGCTTCGGGGAAGATATAGGGATCCCAAGAATTTCTCAATGGTGGTCTGGGTGACAGTGAATTTGGTGGTCTCACTTTGCTGACCCAGAGATTCCCTCCCATATCTCCTACCCCCAATACTGTAAGTCCTTGAGCCAGTTTTACCCATCCGACTGGATTCTGGCTTAACTGGAGGTGGTGGTGTTGCTGTTGGCTCAACAGCAGCCAGGACTGGGGGCACAAAAACGGGGTAATGTTTGGGCACAGAAAGTTGAGTGTCCATTGGCTGATATGTTGTAACATTTAGGGTGGGAGCCATAGATGTGGGCTGAGTGGGACTCACTGGAGGTGTCCGGACCAGGTTGTTTCACATCAGTCATTATTAACTTTGCTAAGTAAAGCTCCTATCATTACTACATATATTCTGGATACAACATTACATGATATAAAATCTTTAAGTCAACATACTTTGAGTTGTAAAATCAATTACATCACTTCACTGAAATGACAATAAAGTGACAACATACAAAATTACATGTAATAATCCACTTTTTATAATCATTGTAGAAAATGTGGTTTGAGAAATACCTAACATTTTGACGTTAGTGACATTGGGGCATATTTACTAGGAGCTTGCGCTGCCGCTGTGTCATTTTTTTTTATGCAACGGATGCTCATTCAATGCTTCATATATTCCTAGTGGCACAATAGGCACAATGTGCCAGTTTTAATCGGCCTGCATTTTTTTCCATGCGCATGAACCGGCTGCATCACGTAACTTTAAACATATGCACAGTAGGACTTACCCTGCAAAATCCACCGAGAGCCGACACATTGACACTTACGAGTCAATGGGAAACTGACGCATCATTGGCAAGCAGTGCACATAGCCAAAAATGTGTCACAATTCCTATGCCTCAGCAACCCAGGCGTAAGAAATTATGCCTTGGCACTGAGATATAAACAGAACATAACCAAAGCACTTTGGTAAGCTTATCTGTGCGATGAAGGTGCATTTACTGCAACTAGGAGCACTGAGAATCATCACCAGCACATCCACCTCCACATAGGCAGTACGCGAGAGGGGAGCGCATATACTGCCAGAGAACTAACCACATTGGCCTCAGGGAGGATGAAATCCTCACCTGCTCAGGCTCAGGAGGGACTCCATCATTCAGCTCCTGAACCAGATTCTACCAAGGCTATAGGCTACATCAGAGAAGTCCTCCAACATCGCTCTGCAGGCTAAGCTGGTAGTAGTCTGCCACATGCTGGCATCTGGCTCATTCCAGACCACCACAGCCAGAGTGGCAGGAATAACACAACCATACTTTTTGCATAACGACCATCCGTCCCAGAGCCATCATCAGCTTGACAAAATATCATGTTCTCCAAGACCCAGCAGTAACAACTGGACAACAAACAAGGCTTCTATGCCATTGCAGGCTTCCCTCATGTCTAGTGGGAAATGAATTGTACACATATGTAACTGGTGCCTCCTGCTGCTACATCCCACCTCTACCACAATAGGAAGCACACATATTCCACCAAAGTATGGGGAATAATGGACTGTCTGAGGATATTCATCAATGTGCTGGCAATGTACCCCAGGAGTGTTCATGATGCCTACTTCGTCAGGCACCTAATAATCAAATAGAGCTTCTAGAATGCCCAATATGGGAATGGCTTGCTGGCTGGCAAGTACATGACAGACCCCAAAAAATTAAATAATGCATGATAATGTACTCATCTCTTTGTGTGGTGAATGAATGGTGACCTTCATCCTTGCAGCATATGCCATGGCACATGTCACACAAGTTAAGACCTGCAAAGACACTGTGTGTGCGTTTCAATGATGTGAAGAACCAAAGCAAAGCAATTGTTTGAAAAATGCTGTGCCACAACACTAGGTGCAAGGAAGGGCTTTGATGTCTGTTGTCTGTGGATTCTTATGTAACTCCCATAGTCCTGAAGCATGTCATGTCTCCAATACCTAAACTGTGAAATTCCTCACACCAGTTGTCCTACCCAGGTCATATGTACCATGAAAATTAATCTTCAGTGATTCAAACCACTCTTGCCACCTATATGTAGTGTTCTCCATTTCATACAGACATACACTCTCAGGCCGACAAGAGTATAGGCTGTGCCAGAAGGAATCCCCTCATACAAAAAGACCATCTCACCAGGAATGCAACCACACATTCATCATGTTACAAATGTTCCTGTCTTGCAGCTACGCAGCCTATTTAGGGTCAGTGCAGTTTGAAAACTCAGGACTGTGTTGTATACTGAAAACATTTCATACACTGCCTCTAATTAATGAGGCAGTGCAGTGCTGATAACCTACTAGTTGCACTGCACAGTGTAAGATTCACATTTTCTGTGCTATTGTGCCCTGTCAAAAATTGAGACAGACTGCGATGGAGCCCTGCTTGGCTACATTCAGCAGGAGGCCTCAGTCAACTTTTTACCTTCGTACTTAGAAGAACTTGTGAAGATCTCTCACTGACTGGGGCGCAGTCACAGGTTGAGGCTGACCTTGCTAGAGCCCTCTTTGGATACGGGTCATGGGAGGCCTCATTTTGACATAAATGATTTTAAGAGTTCTACATTTTGACTTAAATGATTTTTCTGGATGGAAATCTTCATCTAAGACCAAGTTGAATTTGAAGCCAACCTTGCTGGAAACTGGAGGAATCTGGCCTGGTGTGTGGTCGGTACCTAAGTTACGTAGACATTATAGCAGGTCCAGGAATCCCCTATTAGTGTAGTGTAGGCAGTGTCTAGAAGCCAGGCCAGTGTAGACTGGTTCATGCATTGAGGGCACTAAATGTGCCCTTAAAAGCATACTAGTGGCTTGGGAAGGCCACCCATCCCAACTCCAGTAACACCTATTTCCAAAGGGAGGGGGTGTAACACACCTCTCCCAAAGGAAATCCTTTGTTCTGCCTTCTGGGCTTTTGCTGCTCAAGGAACAGGAGGGCAGAAACCTGTCTGTGAGGTGGCAGCAGCTTGTGCTGCCTGGAAAACCTCAGAAGGCTGTAGGAGCAATGCTGGGAGTCCTCTAAGGAGCCCCCACAGTGCATGGAATCATACAACCAATGCTTACAAAAACATTGGGGTATGATTCCAACATGTTTGATATCAAACTTGCCTAGGTTCAGAGTTACCATTATGTAGCTGGGCATAGGTAGGGACCTATGTCCAGTACATGTGTTAAATGCCATCCCTGGACTCACAAAATCCAGGAAACTGGGTCTGGAGTTTGTGGGGGCACCTCTGCTAGTGCAGGGGTACCCTTACACACAGGTACCTGCACCCTGCCTTCTGGGCTGAGAGGGCCTACCATAGGGGTGACTTATAGTGACCTGGTGCAGTGGCCTATAGTGAAAATGGGTGAATGCACCCGGGTTACGCAGACTACAATGGGACTTTTCATGGGCTCCCAATGGGTGACAGAATAACTGCTGCAGCCCATAGGGGTCCCCTGGAACCCCAATGCCCTGGGTACCTTGTACCATATACTAGGGGCTTACATGGGGAGACCAGTATGCCAATTGTGGGGAGAAAAAGGTGCCACCAACCAAGTTTAAAGGAGAGAGCATAATCACTGGGGTCCTGGTTAGAAGGATCTCAGTAAACATAGTCAAACACACTGACAAACAGGCCAAATAGTGGGGGTAACCAAGCTAGAAAGAGGCTACTTTCCCACAGAGTCCTCCTCGGAAACAGTACGTGGGAAACCTCAGTCAACATTTTACCTTTAGACGTAGAAACTTTTTTGGAGCTTTTGTTCCCCAGTGTCGGGCAACCCTCCACAGCAAGCCGATTTCAATGTGATAGCGTCGGAATGCCTTTCCAAGAGCCCCCGGTGGAATCCTGGAAGTCTGGGTCTTCTGAGCTTTTCAGCGGGATGAGCCTGCAGGTCAAGCCAGTTCGCTTTATAATGTTGGCCGGCTTGTCTCACGATGTCGGGTCGGTATACTTATGGAGCTTTTTTCCAAAGTTGTTCCAAACTCCTCCAAACTTCTGAATCTTCTTCCAGAAGTTCTTTAAAGGTTCCTTAGGTGTCCACAACAAACCACCAGGGGTCCAGAAGCTCTGAGTTGCTCCTTGGGGGTTAGTACTCCAACTCCTAGAATGCACCTGGTTCAAATCCAAAAATTACCACTGGTCACTGGCCAGCTGGTCAATTTCTTCAGGGCTTAATGCAGGGGACTCTGGTCAGCTTTTTCCTACCTGTAGAAGAGTCCTTTCCTAAAGTAGTAGAAGCCAGGCAAAGTACTTCTCTTTGTGAAGCCCAAGTGTGCAGCTCATGAAGTCCTTCTCAGTGCAGTGTCCAGGTGCAGGCCAGGTGTCCAGCAGGACAATCCTTCTTCTTCTTGTCTTGTTCCAGTAGGGATCTGAGGTGTGATGCAGCTCTGCCAATTTTATCCTTGCTCCTGCAGTGGAAAGCAGCAGGGTGCTCATGTCCAATCGGGTGCAGGCCACCACCCTCTTGAATGTCCACTTCCTGGAAAGTATGGCTAAAATTAATCCCAGGGAACAACATTCCTCCAAACTCCAAGATGGTAAAAAATCAATCTTAGAGTTTATATTTGTTTCCCTTAACACACCCCTTCCTTAATCTTGTCGGGGTCACCTGATTGCCTGGGGCTACAGGAAATGGGAGAGGTACAGTTGTTGTCCCAAATGTCCTTCCTACCTTTGAAGTCCAATTTGACTGCTCTCCCCCTATCCTATTCTAACATCTGCTGAGACAAATCTCCTCCTCCCACCAGATGCTTCCGTTGTTTCAGCCCAGGCCACTTCACTCCTCATCAAGGCAGCCTGGCTCCGGCTTCCAGAGGCCGATCAATCAGAGAAGGGCACAGCAGGGCTAAAGATGATAACCCTAAACAAGAGTTTTAAAAATCTTTCCAAGTTCAAGTTATATTAAATTCACCTATGGCAAGTTGTTGGATGTATTATAACTTTAGGTTTGATACTAAACATGCTATGTTTAGCTCCTCCCTATGGAAAATAAGACTTTATTATTTTAAAATAAAGTCTCTCCATGTTAGCCTATGGAGCCTACTCACTACAATGGGAAAATTAATGTGGCTATTTTCCCTCCCCAGGGCTTATAAAACATCTTTTATAAAGTCCCTGCTTATAGCTACACTTCACCCAACCCTAGGGACTCTTAGGGCATACCGCAGGGATTACTTGTATGTAAAATTAAGGTAGCAAAGGCCTTTGGAAGTACTTTTAATTGCAAACTCAAATTTGGGGTTAACTTTAACTAAAAAGCAGCGAGCAAGGCAGGTCTGCTTTTAAAATGACACTGGGCATTACATCAGTCGGTGTACTACCTATGCTGATTCCCCTAAACGTACATGCCCTACCATATATTAGGGACTTATAAGTAGGTTGGTACAGCCAATTAAAAGTAACCTAATTTGCATACACCATTGTGTTCAGAGCACAGACTTTGAGACTGTTTAGCAGTGCCCAGAACACCATCAGAGTCAGAAAACCACCAGTTTGAGTAAAACATGGGGTCAAAATGTTCAGGAACTTCTGCTGTCAGTCTAGTTTTCCCACACCTGTAGGATAGCTCAGCTGAACAGTGGCCATTCAAGGATTTTGACCAGGTGCATTCTGGGAGTTAAAGTCCTAACCCCCAAGGAGCAACTCAGAGCTTCTGGAACTTTGGGGTACGTTGTGGACACTTAAAGGACCATAGAAGTACTTCTAGAAGAAGGTCAAGAAGTTTGGTGAAGTGTGGAACAACTTCCGAAAGAAAGCTCCTTAAGTGGACCGACCCAACGGCAAGAGTCAAGCCGGCCAACATCAACTGCGACCGAGCCTGACTTACAGGTTCATCCCACCGAAAAAGCTCCAGAGCCCCAGACTTCAAGGATTTGACTGGAGGCTCGCATCGACAATCCGACAACATCGAGGCAAAATCGACTTGTTGTGGAGGGTCGTCTGAAGATGGAGGGTTAAAGCTCCAAATAAGTTTCTAAGTAAGACTATGTGAAAATCTTATCAAGGCTCCTCACACAGTGCATCCAAAGAGGGTTCCAGGGTGGTCAGCTTCAATTTCAAGTTTGTCTCGGACGAAGATTACCCGAAAAAGTCCAAAAGTAGAATTCTTCTCTGAGATCTCCTGCAGCACTCCAGGGAGGTTGGATCCGACTTTGTCCAAGTGAGAAAAATCTTCATGAGAACAATCTTCATAAAAAAGTCTTAGGGGCAGATTTATGGAAAGTGGCACTGCACCAAGTGCAGCACCACTTTCCCTGCGCTCCTTAGCACCACCCCACTGCCACCATGTGTGCCCCATATTTAAAATATGCCACGTCGTGGCACAGAGTAGGGGGCAAGAGCATCATCTTAAATGACACTATTGATGTACTGTGCAAAAGTAGTGCCAAAATGTTGGCGCTACTCATGCAGAGTACATAGGGCCCCATTCTAAAGAATGGAAGGCCCCTTTTAACACCTGCTCTTGAGCAGGCGTTAAAAGTGCCGTAAAAAATGGAGTAAGGAAATCTTATAGTTTTCCTTACGCCATTTTTCTGGCTCCCCTAATAGGGGAACGCCCCCTTTGCATAATTAGTGCAAAGGGTTATATGGTGGCACAATGCATGCATTGCACCACCCTGTAAATACGGCAGGGATTTTGGCCTTGTCGGGCCACATTAACATCACATTGACGCTAATGTGGCGCAAGGTGGCGCTAGGGGCCTATAAATATGCCCTTAAATCTGAAGGTAACACTTTGACTGAGGCCTCCCACTCACAGTAAACAGGGCTATCTGGCACTCCATGGGAAGCCGTAATGCTTCCCTGGCGATGGCATTGCTTCAGCAAGCACGGAGCTGCTTTTACAGCAGCTCCGTGCTTGCTGAAGCATTTCATCTCTGTCTCCTGCCTGCATGCAAGGGACAGAGATGAAAGCTTTTCATTTTGACAGCAGCAACTGCCTTAAATATCCTGCTGTCAAAACCTGAAGTGTTTTCTGTGGCTTAGCCGCAGCTGAAAAGCTGCACGGAAGCCACAGCAAACAGCTATATCCTGGGAATAGATACCCCAGGACATAGGAAAAGCAGGCCCTGGGAAGTGGTGGTCCCCAAGGCCAGAGGCTCCTCGAGGGGGGCCACGTGGCCCCAGTCCAATCTATGCATAGCCCCAGGGAGGTGGTGGTCCCTGGGATGTGGGGGTCCTAAACTGACCCTCTTTCTTTTATGAAATATTTGACCAGAGGAGGTGGTGGTCCCCAGGGTCCTGGGGGGGTGGTGGTCCCTGGTGCAGCAGGGGGCTACGTGTTTACCCACTCATAAATCAGTATAGCGCCGGGAGGTGGTGGTCCGAGGGTCTGTGGGGGAGGCTGTAAGGTCTCCTCCGGCATAAAAAGCATTTTGTTGTGGGGATGGTGGTCCCCAGAGGATGGGGTCACAGCCCCCACTCACATTTGCTGAATTACCCCTGGGAGGTGGTGGTCCCCCAGGCTTATTAACCCCAAATGCCCCAGGACCTGGCCCACCCAGAGGCAAATAAAAAAAAAGTGCAGGAGAATGTGTTTATTTTTTTTTATCTCAGAAAAATCAACAGATCCATCAGCAGATTTTTAATTTTTTTTGTAATGCTTTTGAGCCCTGGCAGTGTCCCTGAGGGACTCCAGCAGAGGCGCTAAGCGCTTAGGGTGTCTCTACCCAGGCCCTTTTCTTTGTTTGTCTTTTTTTCTGGGACTCAGGTGAAGCTGGGTCCCAAGATGGCTGCAAACACTTCCTTGTTGAAGTGTTGGCAGCCAATCAGATATTAGCACTAGGATAGTTGGCTCTGCCGAGGATCCCCGTCCCTTAATATATTGATATTTTTTGTCCTTAAATGACTCCAAACCTACTGAACGGACTGGCACCACAGAAAGTGTGTTCTGATGAACAGAATCTAGCTCCATGACAAATTTGGTGTAATTCTGTTCAGTGGTTCCGGCTGTAGGCGTTTCTAAAGGTCCTATGGAAAAATGAATGGAGAAAATGTATTTTGGGACTCTACCTTTTTCTCAGCCCCTGCTTGACGGATCACCCCAAAACTTTATAGACAGAAGCTGAACTTAGTAAAGTTGTATATATATATGAATATATATATATATACTTTTACTTGACAGATCTATATATATATATATATATATATATATATTGCAGGGTGCTCCTTCCTACAGCTGCTCTCCACCTAAAATTGGGAACTTCCCAGAGTTCTCCTTTGTTTTTTGCATAATTTATGCATCACTCTAACCCTGAAAGGGCCTTGTTTTGACTTATACTGGGTGCTCCCTTGTGTCTGGACAAAGCTAAACCCCTCTGAAGAGCTCTAATGAGAGCAAAACAAGTGTCAGGGGTTGCTTTACTCATTCCAGGTTGGCTTGGACGGTATTTGACCAGTCCAAAGCTGTAATACTGTACCTGAAATGGTAAATGGCTTTTGTCATTTTACAGCTCGGCGAGGATGACACTGTGTTAATCCTATGCCTAAAGATTTTGCTGTCCAAATAGCAAAAGACGTTGTCACTATCTAGCTCGGCGTGGATAGCACTGTGCTGATCATATGCTTAAAAACTTTGCTAGATAAACAGACATTTGAGGTGAGCAAATCTAGAGTGTCGCCGGTGTTGCAGGGTGCTCCTTCCTAGAGCTGCTCTCCACCTAAAATTGGGAACTTCCCAGGGTTCTCCTTTGTTTTTTGCATCATTTATGTGTGACTCTAACCCTGAAAGGGCCTTGTTTTGATATATATATATATATATATATATATATATATATATATATATATATATATATATATATATATACATATATATATATGCTCATATATAGATACATACACACATATACATTGCACTTCAAAATCACCATCATGCGACTCTCCATACATAAGTTGATAATGCAAAATGCCTTTACCTTCCAGGATTAAAACTGGACAACTGATTTGGGATCCATGCTTTTTCCTTCTTTTCTTGTTTAAAAATTAAATGATTTTTCACACTCTAATGGCTGTTTATTGGCAGAATCTTCCGGAAATCAGCTCCGTCAACCTCAGATCTCCTCATTCAGTGAGTCTTTCAATGTGGTCGCTATTTAATTGATGTTTTTCCACATATGTTCATTGGAACATTTTCTATTCTACTTTTTACTCCCTGTTGGAAATTGGCCTGTTAGTTGTGTGGCCATCACAAGTAACAGCTCCACAATTGTCCTCAGTGGGAACCAAACAAACCATTGCAGCACTTGACTCTTAGAAGGTAGCAGGGTGCAGAAGTTCAACACCTACTCAAGGGAGGAGGTGTGGGCTATTAACCACCAATCATTGGCATGCACTAATAACACTCAATAAATGATTGTCCAGTCAGTACTTTTTCTTTAAAAAAAGGAGAAGTACATTTATTCCACGCACTACTAAATAATACAAAGACATGGGCATGGGGAGATAGACAGGTTCACTGAGACTGGTGGGAGGAGCACAAAGACACTCTCCCCTGAATCCTGTGCTTCAGGGGGCCTGGGATGGGGTCCCAGTCCTCTTTGTGAATAAAAACAGTCTGGGGGATAGGGTCCCCATCATGAAAGTGTCCGGGAAGGGGCCCCACACACATTCCCTCGCTACCCCAGTTAAACTTCCTCAATACTGCACCAACCCTTAGGTCCTGGCCCACCCCAGGGGTAAAAAATGAAACAGCGGCAGAGCCCCACATGCTTCATCGCTATGCAAAAGGTCAAAGATCACTAAACTTCAAAATG
Organism: Pleurodeles waltl; assembly: GCF_031143425.1. Taxonomy (NCBI): domain Eukaryota; kingdom Metazoa; phylum Chordata; class Amphibia; order Caudata; family Salamandridae; genus Pleurodeles; species Pleurodeles waltl. Next base: position 494,857,322 of record NC_090444.1, read on the forward strand.
CCATCTCTCGGGCCCCATTGGACCGATTATGACAATCGTGGGCCCATTTTACTCCTGGTGGTGAGCTATATCTACCAGAGGCAGTGCAACAACCATTGTTATGTCCCAAACAGTGCATTCCTCAGAAAGCTGGTTTTCCTGGTCCCATGCACCAGTTCTCCTTTGGTCCTTTGTTGGTGGGTTCAGAAAAGTCCGGGCCTTTCATCCAACTGATCCTCAGGGGATCTAAGGGGGGCAGCCTCACTGGTCCTTAAGGAACCACTGGTCCTTGGGTCAACTGGGTAAAGTCCTTGTCCTGAGTGGGGGTCAGGGGTGTCCTCCTTCCAGTTCTGCATGGCAGTCCCAGGATTGAGCAGCAAACTAGGTAGAACATCTGCAGGCAAGAGAGAGTCTTACCCTTTTGCAAGATTTTAGAAAGGTAGAGGAAGGTTCCAAAAGGCAGGCACCCCCAGCCAATCCTTGGAAGCCTCTCATTTCCCAACCCTTCAGCACAAAATGTTGGGAAAATCCAAAATGGCATCATCCAGGAGCCACTAGTCACATCAGCTCCTGGGAGTCTCAGCTTTACCCCTCGCTGACATTACTGCGAGGGACTTGTCCACTAGAACTTCAAAGCAGTCCCCCTGGTAGGTTTGATCCAGTTGTTTGGGCACTTTTCTTTGTTCAGTGGGTTGACAGACCCATTCCTAGTACAGTGTGACAGCTGGGTTATTGATACAGATCATTCAGACGCACCCCTTTCCTCCCTGTGAGAAGAAGTATTGCTAAATTCTCCTTTTTTATGGAAGCAGCCTTTTCTTCCTGCTTCTGGAGACAATGTAATTATTGGGCACAGTCGAGTGACACAAGGCCAGGGATCCTATCCTGAGCTGAGCCAGGAAAAAATGGAAAATCTGAATGACCAGGCAAAATATACAGTTATCATTTTGAAAGTTATAAATGTGGCCTTCTCACACAGGTAACACACCAATTCAAGACATCAATGATCTCTGTAGGCCAAGGGGAAGTGAAACAACATTCTAAGGCAGTTCCCTCCCTTTGTGTATAATGGAGTGTCAATATAGTTACAATAGTAAAATACACTGACTTTCCCTAATAATGTACATTACCCTCATGAGGCCTACTCCAGGTGAATAACTAACCCTGTAGAGTCCCTATTGCACCAGGCTACCTGAGCGAAAATACAGTTTTGTCTCCCACACAGAGCCCACACACTTGCGCACATGCATGTGCACAAGTGTTCATGTGTAAGCAGTCAAGTGCCCCTTAAGCTTGCTGCATTGCAAAAGCCTTAACTTAAAAGGCAGCCCCTGCAGTAAACACGTATAGTCCATTTACCAAGTGATTACCATGGTTGTGACACTGGTAGTAAGCTTACCCTCTACTGGGTCATCAGAAATGCAAATAATCCAGGGGTAATGTGGGGGCAGAACCTATTACCACATTCACCTTCTTTTTAGAGAATTGTTTGCCATTCACTTCCCTTATCCAAGTAGGTATTGTTTTTCCCATACTTGGCATATTGGTTTCACTTCAGTTTACCAATTCAGTTTCCTCCCCTCTTTCTCCATCCTTTTATCATTTCCCATCTTTTCTTTTCAGACTCAATTCTGAGTTACTGAGAAAAAGACATTGTATGCAAATATATCTGATTTTGTATTATCAAACACATTTCTGATATTTAATACATTTTTCAATGCAATTACACTGCTCTGACTGTTTTCTTCATAATGATGATGACTGGTAAGTCACTACATGGTCAAAACAGCATTAACACTTATGATTCTTAAAAATGAATTTTAGGTTTCTTTTGATCATCAGAGTTTGCCTCTACAGTGGGCATTTATAGCCTCTGCATTTTACTTCTGAGTCTATTACCTTTTTTAATTCTTATGCACTTTTAGGTTATTCTTGGTCATCAACATCACTTTGTGTGTTCACTTGTTGACGTACGAAAACTGTTTTAATTTATGGATCATTATATTGTAAAATTTAATACAATCATTCATAATTATGCACTTCTGTGTACTTGCCTTCTTTTATTCATTGACTTGTCATATAAATGGTGTATACTGGCAGTTACTGAAATTATTTTAAACCATACCATATTGAAACAATGTTGATTCAAAATACCATTACCCCAGGTTCCAACATTTGTGTGAGCACGCTGATGTGCTTCCTTGTGAATGAAAGACAAGAGGGGAATGCCTCAGTGGGTCGGACACTGCAGCACCAGTACCAGCAGCAGCCGTGACTGCATTCGTAGTCGCAGGGCCAGAGCATAGAGAGTGACTGAGACTAGTCCCCCATGAAAAACTCCAGTAGGTAGGCCTCGAGGCTTGTGGTCAACTTGTGGTTGAACCCTACATGCCGTAGGGGGTAGCGGAGCCGCAGCTGAGATGTTGCCTCAAGCCAAGGCAGTAAGAAAACTGTGGTGGAGATCTCAGGATCTCATGAGAGATATGGCATCTGTGGGGTTAAGGCCTACAAGGGGAGCAGTGGTTTGGAATGCCAGGTGTGCTCTCAGCCCCCACACAGCACACCAGTCTCCAGGCTCAATTGCACCAAATGTTCACAGTGGCCAAGCAGCAACACATGTGACCACAATCTAGGCAGCCCAGTGCATTATCTTTGCAACACTGGGAAAACTGGGTTGATTGCAGTAGCCCCCTCACTTTTTGCCACTATGTTTCACTCAAATTGGTGTTTTTCTGACTCTGATGGTGCCCTGGGCACTGCTAAACAGTCCCATGGCCTGTGGTCTTATTAAACTGGTATATGCAAATTATGTTAATTATAATTGGCTGTACCAACTCACCTGTAAGTCCCTAGTATACCGTAGGGCTTGTATGTTTAGGACCCCAGCATAGCTAGTGCGCCCCTAAGTGTACTGCTGTGGTGCCCATGTCATTTTGTAAGCAGGCTTGTTTTGCCGGCTGCTTTTAAGTTAAAGTTAACCGCAAATTCGACTGTGGAATTAACAGTACTTCCAAAGTCCTGAGCTACTTTATGTTTACATATGTCAACCCTAAGGCATGCCCTAAGTGTCCCCAGGTTTGAGTACAGTGTTACTATGAGCAGGGACTTTGTCCAAGATGTTTTTTAAGCCCTGGTGAGGGACGAATAGCCAAATTTGTGTTTCCCCATTGTAGTGAATAGGCTTCATAAACTAACATGGAGAGACTTTATTTTAAAATAATAAAGTCTTATCTTTCATAGGACAGAGTACCAAATACTGCCAAGACATCTCTTTCCTCACCTCATCTGGATAAATCTTTTTTTGAATTATCTGGCAACAAAAATGCCTTTTTAGTAACAGTGCAGGTCCACCAGGCATCCAGAGCTGTGGAATAGGGGGGACTGACACCCCACACGCCCCCCCAGAAGCAGACCTGCTCTCCAAGCATGGTTGGGGTGGGATGATCCATACATGAAGATACTACTTACTCGGTTTGAACTAACAAAGCAACATTGCCACATCCAAGAAGAATTTGGCTATAGCATAGACAGGATTACAGAACATTCTCGTAGTAACAACAAATCTTCAAAGCAAAACAGTTGCTCACAACAGGATGCATTACTGGCAACAATTAACTTGGCAGCCGCAGTACACGCACTTATGTGGCAATCCCACAATATGAAATTACAAATGGACACTACGCAGACCATTGCCTCAGCAATAACAGAGGTCACAGTAAAAATAAGCAAGTTAGAAGCAGGGTGCGCAACCAAAGGTGATTCTTGCCAATGTCTCCCAATTGTTGACAAACTTAGCTTATTGCCAGTGGTGTTCTCCTAGTTAGTTACTGATCTAAAGATCATACAGCCTCTATTAATCAATCAGACATCACATCAGCCATTTAAACAACTAAAGGGCAGAGTCAACCAACAAAGCATCTTGGACACCACCTAAAAAAAAAGGAGCAGAAAAGCCAAGGAGGACATTGTCACTAAGCTTAGTGGCAGTAGGAACAGGAGCACAATACATATCCTACAGCCAACCAAATCCCCCTGACATGCAGGCCATGAGCCCCTCCACAGAGGACCAAAGCAAAGATAAGCTAGTATCACAAAGAGCCAAGAAGCATTTGAAAAAGCAAATTAAACTTTCTAAGAAACAGCACAGGCTCTCAGCTAGACCATATAGACACCAGGAATATTACCAGAAGTCTATGAAGAAAGGAAGGAGCCCTGTGAGTTGAAGGCCCAAATGGCTGAAACCAGAAATGCTGCCTAAAAGTTATTCACAATCTTCCAAAAGAAACGCTTAGGCAATAATGCAAATAAACCAGAAATGTTCCATAAAGCCCAACCGCCACATCCGTCAGAGGCCACCTATTGAGCCTAGATTGGAACCATAACACCTCAGACCACATAAAGGCTAAGAGGCAGATATCATCAAATCTCCCTACAAGGGGGACTATCGCCCTGATGACCAACTAGACCAATTCGCCCAAGGTAGTCCAGTTACAGCTGCAAACAAAGGTCCAGATCAGCCCAGCAATACCACCACCAGCAAACCAAAGAGTAATGTCACCATATTCACAACAGAGTACATGTAAAGTGAAAGCATGGACATTCTAAACTGGGCTAACATCCTGCAAATTCAGAGACACTTTTCAAGCCTAGCACATTATACTTCTGAAGACCTGCTATGTGTGCTGTTCAAGTCACTAAGTGGCCATTGAACTAAGTAATCTAAAGAACCTTCTCTGGTCCCTTGGAAAGAGAAAGAACATACCAAACAATTCTGGTGGAGAAGCTTCAGTTTGCTGACTGGGGAATTTTGGTTCAAGTCCCTCCAAATAGTAAGGCATCCACATATACTGGTGGGAACCAGTAGCACCCAGCCAGCTCACCGGCAAGGGAAGTGTATACTTAGAGGAACAATGAATAGATTGCACAACAACATTCCATCCACTTTGAAAATTCAATATACTTTTGAGCCAAATAAGTCAACTGTAGCTTGCAGAATCATAGTAGATATATCAGACCAGGACCCAATAAACTAATGGAGTCGGCTAGCTTTCAACCTAGCAGGGCGGAACTCGACTCACTGCTAGCACTTTCCCTAAGCAGAATAAGGTAGATTCCCAGGACCCTGCCTTAAAATATCCCATCTCTGTTTTCTCATGGAATGTTGCAGGGTCAAAGACCACTTTTACCACCAAAGAAGCATTAGCATTTCTCCAGAGTGGGGACCTCCTATGTTTGCGAGAAACCTTCCCCTGCACCATTGTTAATCCCAGGCTTTAAGGAGATTCAACAGCCTGCTGAGAAGCTCATTCTCTTTGTCAGCTCCTCTGGAGTCCTTTCTATATACATAAGTCTGGTAAATATAACAGCCCAAAAAAATATATTTTCCCTTTGACCTGGCTCTGGCCGGTCTTCCCCTAGGCATAAAGATAAACAGGAACAACACATTTAGACTGTTGATACATGCTGCTGTTTACAAACTGATGCAAAGGAGAACAACAGATAAATGCCAACGCAATTGTGGAATGGAGTGACCTCTCAAAACTCTCCAAACTCACCTTAATAAGGCTGTGAAAAATAGCAAAAGAACTCTCAGAAATGCCAAACGGCAATTCACATGAAACAGGAGCTTGGAACAGCTTAATGACCCAGCTTTAGTCAGAAACAAAACAATGGGCTAATATGGTGCCACAAACTACAACAGGAAGTGCAATGGCTCCATGTTTTCAAACTACTGAGACATTCTAATCAGACAGAGTTTTGGCAGTATACTAATATCCTAGGGGGTCATTCGTCAGACAACCGTAATGGTGTATCAGCTGTATCCTGGGAGAATCATGTCAAGATATCGTACTGTAACCTTTTGACCAGTGCAAACAACTCCTTTTGGATTGTGCCACAGGAAAGTCTGGCATGGAATCAAATATCACCCAATCCCAATGAACTGCTACCAAGCAAGCCCAATCTATCTGCAACCCTTGTGGATCATAACCGGGTTGTTAAAATTATGAAGAGAACAAGACACAACACAGCTCTAGGACCGAACAGACTTTCACACTCCCTATTTCAGTTGGACTATGACTTTTAGGCTTCATTGCTCTCCCCACAGTATCAGCACTGCCTTATAACTGTCCCTGTCCCAGACTACTGGCGCAGATCTAACCTACACCCCTGAGCAAAGGTGAGTTTTGTATAGACGGAACAATAATTTACTGCTGCTTAGCTAGTAGCTGAGTAGACCCTCATAAGTGATCTCGGAAGACTTCTGACCCACCATGATGAGGTCCCATTTGAGGTGTTCAGTCTAAGTCCAACAATATATTTGGACTCATCCCCTACATCCTCTTCATCATCCATTTTCTGTTTCTCCTCCTCTTTATCTTGGCTAGTGTGAGTCCCCAATATTGCTTCCCAGATTAAATGGATTTTCTTCTTTGATTGGATGAATCAGTATCATTGTCAAGCTCAGACCAAGAAGAACATGAAACAGTTAAATACCAAAAAAATAATGTATTATCACAATACTTTCATAGACTACTTTACATTACAATTTGAGTGGTAATGGGTAAGTTATGATAAGGTAAGCCAAGAGAAGGTAAGGTACAATAAAGTACGACAAGGTAAGGAAAAATTAGACACATAGGCCCTCATTACAACCCTGGCGGTAAATCCCCCGTACAGCCGTGCTGACGGCCGCCAACATACCGTGGCCGCAGCGGAAATCCGCTACAGGTATTACGACCCACATCTCGTAATCCGCCACAGTACAGACACCCACACAAGTTCTCCACACCAAAGGTCAGTGATAAAATGGTGTAGGAGGCTTGACTGGCTTGTAGTGAGTACCAAGGGGTACTTACACCTTGCACCATGCCCAGGTATCCCTTATTAGTGTATAGGGGTGTCTAGCAGCTTAGGCTGATAGAAAAGGTAGCTTAGCAGAGCAGCTTAGGCTGAACTAGGAGACGAGTGAAGCTCCTACAGTACCACTAGTGTCAGATGCACAATATCATAAGAAAACACAATACACAGATATACTAAAAATAAAGGTACTTTATTTTTATGACAATATGCCAAAAGTATCTCAGTGGGTACCCTCAGTATGAGGATAGCAAATATACACAAGATATATGTACACAATACCAAAATATGCAGTAATAGCAATAGAAATCAGTGCAAACAATGTATAGTCAAAATAGAATGCAATGGGGGCACATAGGGATAGGGGCAACACAAACCATATACTCTAGAAGTAGAATGCAAACCACAAATGGACCCCAAACCTATGTGACCTTGTAGAGGGTCGCTGGGACTGTAAGAAAACAGTGAGGGTTAGAAAAATAGCCCACCCCAAGACCCTGAAAAGTGGGTGCCAAGTGCACCTAAGTTCCCCAAAGAGCACAGAAGTTGTGATAGGGGAATTCTGCCAGAAACAACAACACCAGCAATGCAACAACGATGGATTTCCTGAAGAGAGTACCTGTGGAACAAGAGTCACGATCAAGTCGGGAGTGGGCAGATGCCCAGGAAATGCCAGCTGTGGGTGCAAAGAAGCTTCCACCGGATAGTTGAAGCTGAGGATTCTGCAGGAACGACAAGGGCTAGAAACTTCCCCTTTGGAGGATGGATGTTCCACATCGTGAAGAGTCGTGCAGAAGTATTTTCGTGCAGAAAGACCGCAAACAAGCCTTGCTAGCTGCAAGGGTCATGGTTAGGGTTTTTGGATGTTGCTGTGGCCCAGGAGGGACCAGGATGTCGCCAATTGCGTGAGGAGACAGAGGGGGCGCCCAGCAAGAGAAGGAGCCCACTCAGAAGCAAGCGGGCACCAGCAGAAGTGCAGGAACAGGCACTACGAAGTGGAGTGAACCGGAGCTCACCCGAAGTTGCACAAAAGGGTCCCACGAAGCCGGAGGACAACTCAGGAGGTCGTGCAATGCAGGTTAGAGTGCTGGGGACCCAGGCTTGTCTGTGCACAAAGGAAATCCTCGCTGAGTGCACAGGAGCCGGAGTAGCTGCAAACCACACGGTTCCCAGCAATGCAGTCTAGCGTGGGGAGGCAAGGACTTACCTCCACCAAACTTGGACTGAAGAGTCACTGGACTGTGGGAGTCACTTGGACAGAGTTGCTGAGTTCAAGGGACCTCGCTCGTCGTGCTGAGAGGAGACCCAGAGGACCGGTGATGCAGTTCTTTGGTGCCTGCGGTTGCAGGGGGAAGATTCCGTCGACCCACGGGAGATTTCTTCGGAGCTTCTAGTGCAGAGAGGAGGCAGACCACCCGCACAGCATGCACCACCAGGAAAACAGTCAAGAAGGCGGCAGGATCAGCGTTATAAGGTCGCAGTAGTCGTCTTTGCTACTTTGTTGCAGTTTTGCAGGCTTCCAGCGCGGTCAGCAGTCGATTCCTTGGCAGAAGGTGAAGAGAGAGATGCAGAGGAACTCTGATGAGCTCTTGCATTCGTTATCTAAGGAATTCCCCAAAGCAGAGACCCTAAATAGCCAGAAAAGGATGTTTGGCTACCTAGGAGGTAGGATAGGCTAGCAACACCTGAAGGATCCTATCAGAAGGAGTCTCTGACGTCACCTGCTGGCCCTGGCCACTCAGAGCAGTCCAGTGTGCCAGCAGCACCTCTGTTTCCAAGATGGCAGAGGTCTGGAGCACACTGGAGGAGCTCTGGGCACCTCCCAGGGGAGGTTCAGATCAGGGGAGTGGTCACTCCCCTTTCCTTTGTCCAGTTTCGCGCCAGAGCAGGGCTGAGGGATCCCTGAACCGGTGTAGACTGGCTTATGTAGAGATGGGCACCATCTGTGCCCATCAAAGCATTTCCAGAGGCTGGGGGAGGCTACTCCTCCCCAGCCCTGACACCTTATTCCAAAGGGAGAGGGTGTAACACCCTCTCTCTGAGGAAGTCCTTTGTTCTGCCTTCCTGGGCCAAGCCTGGCTGGACCCCAGGAGGGCAGAAACCTGTCTGAGGGGTTGGCAGCAGCTGCAGTGAAACCCCGGGAAAGGCAGTTTGGCAGTACCCGGGTCTGTGCTAGAGACCCGGGGAATCATGGGATTGTCTCCCCAATACCAGGATGGCATTGGTGGGGCAATTCCATGATCTTAGACATGTTACATGGCCATATTCGGAGTTACCATTGTGAAGCTATACATAGGTAGTGACCTATGTATAGTACACGCGTGTAATGGTGTCCCCGCACTCACAAAGTCCGGGAAATTGGCCCTGAACAATGTGGGGGCACCTTGGCTAGTGCCAGGGTGCCCACACACTAAGTAACTTAGCACCCAACCTTTACCAGGTAAAGGTTAGACATATAGGTGACTTATAAGTTACTTAAGTGCAGTGTAAAATGGCTGTGAAATAACGTGGACGTTATTTCACTCAGGCTGCAGTGGCAGGCCTGTGTAAGAATTGTCAGAGCTCCCTATGGGTGGCAAAAGAAATGCTGCAGCCCATAGGGATCTCCTGGAACCCCAATACCCTGGGTAACTCAGTACCATATACTAGGGAATTATAAGGGTGTTCCAGTATGGCAATGTAAATTGGTAAAAGTGGTCACTAGCCTGTTAGTGACAATTTGGAAAGAAATGAGAGAGCATAACCACTGCGGTTCTGGTTAGCAGAGCCTCAGTGAGACAGTTAGTCATAACACAGGTAACACATACAGGGCACACTTATGAGCACTGGGGCCCTGGCTGGCAGGGTCCCAGTGACACATACAACTAAAACAACATATATACAGTGAAATATGGGGGTAACATGCCAGGCAAGATGGTACTTTCCTACAACTGGCGATAGCAAAACTCACACCGTCACTCCAACAGGAATACGCCCACACTATCACGACCCCCGAATCATCAACGCAGTGGTCATTCAACCGCGGTAATCCATTGGCGGCACACACTGCTGCGCTCAAAATACACACACACTTACAAAACACAACCGCATTGGACAATTCAAAATACACACAACTGCTACACATACACACACCACACCCACACACCCACACGACTATTAAACACACACCCAAATTACCCATAACCCCTTACAACAATTTTTTGGGAAGAAGCAGGGATAGAGACAATAGCAAACACAACACCAGCATCTACAGACACACAACACCATCACTCTTACAACATCCACGCACCTCAAAGAACACACACCAACACAACACATTACACAGCACAACAAACATCACCTCACACAATACCCACACCACATTATGGCACCTGAAAGACACCCCAGGTTTTCTGAGGAGGAGCTCAGGGTCATGGTGGAGGAAATCATGCGGATAGAGCCACAGCTATTCGGATCACAGGTGAAGCAGACGTCCATTGGAAGGAAGCTGAAGCTATAGCGGAGAATTTTCGACAGGGTCAACGTGGTGGGGTAGCATCCAAGAACACGGGATGACATCAGGAAGAGGTGGGGCGACCTACAGGGGAAGGTGCGTTCCATGGTATCCAGACACTAGGTAGCCATACAGAGAACTGGCGGTGGACCCCCAACTCATCCCTCACAACTAACAACATGGGAGGAGCAAGTCTTGGCAATAATGCATCCTAAGGGCCTCGCAAGAGTAGCAGGAGGATTGGACTCTGGTAAGTGAAATCTTTACAACTATATCCCCCCCACCCTACCTGCATGCCATCACAAACTCCTACCCCTACCCTCACACCCATCACCCCAACACCTCACAGATACCCCACTATCACAACCCACACATCCCTATACCAAGTCCTGCATGTAACACCAATGCATGGACACCCATTACAGACCTGCATGGACACCCATCACCAAAGCATGTCCAGTAGAGAGACCCACCCAGGCCACAAAATCACCACTCACACAAGGGCCCAGGCAATAATGCTAGTACAGGAGTAGAGGGAAACTCACACATTGCACAAAATGGCACACACAGATACAATAACCATGCATTTACACCCCAACAGGATCCCTACCCAACGTCACCGGACAGGAGGTGCCAGCCATATCCAGTCCCCCCAGAGAAGAGGCCCACAGTGATGACAGCAGCTCTGCATGCCTGGATCAAGATGACCAGCCCAGCACATCAGGGTCCTCTGGACAGGTGGTTCCCCTGCCACAGTCCCAACTCACCACAGAACCTCCCCCCTCAGGAAACACCACCACAGCACCAACCCAGCGGGCCCATGCCACTGTCCCCAGGACACATCAATCAACAGTGTGCCCACCACTACTGGGACACCAGGCAAACCCTATATGAATTTTTGATTATTACAGTTGGTACAATCATTTCATTTGATCCTTGCGTTCTTCCAGGGGTTTACGGGGTGTACACGCAGTGTTGCTGCATGTGTTAGAGTGTATGGTGTTGTGGGTGAGGGTGGGGGTGTTGCATGTTGCATGTGTGTGTCACTCTCTTTTTCCTTCCCCCCTCCCCTGTGTACTAGGTGCAGTACTCACCGTGGTCATCGCTGCCGTCTTTGATCTTCCTGGTAGATGAGGAGGTAGACCAGCATCGGCAGGACCTGCAGCTCGGGCTTCATGGTGTCCTGATTTTTCGTTGTGTGTCAAGAGGTGAGTGGTTTCCGTTCCAAAGACTGTTTCCGCTGTGCTTTTTAATGGTGTTGGTACCGCCCCGGAAAAGCTGGCGGTTTGGTGCCTTGTAATAGTGTGGGTGGTGCATTGTCTTCCGCCTGTCTGTTGGCGGTTACCGCCGCGGTGTTTGTTGCTACCGCCGTGGCGGTCGGAGTGTTAAAGTGGCTGTCTGTGTTGGCCATTTCCGCCATGGTCGTGATTCCATTTTTTTACCGCTGGCCTGTTGGCGATATTACCGCCGCTTTATCACCGACCGCCAGGGTTGTAATGAGGGCCATAGTGAAGATCAAATAGGTTCTCGACATACCTACTCACTGGATGGTAGGAGGCCTAATTACTACTGCCAGGATTTCCCCTAAACATAGAAAGCAGGTCCTCATGTATGACTGTATCTGACAGGGAAAAGTGTAATTTATGGGGGAGTAAGTCATCTAAAGTCAGATATAATCATGGTATGCTTTAATGTGAAAAATGAGACAGACAAGTTCCTCTACTGGCGGTTTACATAAGACCTAGGATAAATATTCTTGATCCAACATTACAATTCCTAGTCAAATGATGAAGAACTTTGACAATGTATATCGTAAGCATCAATTAAATTAGTTATAGGCATTGGAGTCAATAGGGATATGCAACACTAAAGATACAACTATCCTGTCACTTACAAACAGACAGAATAACTCCTACCACTGCTTTGCTGCAGTGGTAGGAGCAGAAATAGTGGTAGTGGCCGGTGACGGATGGAACACAACACAGGGCCTGGTAAGTGCATAATAATATTACAATGATAATTATGGATTCTGGTATCTTTGGATTGTTTGAACTGGGGGTGCAAGAGTATGTTGTGTCTTGCCTTTGATTACTTGACTCGTATCCTTATAACTCCACAACATTATGTATAATCTTAGGTTGCGAATTGAAACTCTTAGTTAAGTCGCTGGTTACTTTACAATGGGATATATGGCACTTTTTTGCATGTTAATTGACTGCTGACACTGGAAATCATAATGAGAAAAAGAAAATATTTATTTACGTTATAATAGAGAACAGTTATTTGTCAAAATGAAAGACTAATTAAAAATGTTAGAAGACAATGAACAAAGTTAGAAAAATCTCCCAGAATGTGATAGTGTCATTAGCAGCATAATGATAAACATGTGTGTGTTGCTGGGTTGCGTTTAGAGGCAGGTACTGTGTATTGCCCTTCCTCTTTAGCAAGTATTTCTCCCCAGGCTTTAGCCACCAAATTACTTGGAATACTGATTGTATGAGATAAAGAGCGGGTGAAAGCAAATAAATGTAATTGATAAATTATTTATATAGTGTGTTTGTTTTTAAGGCCATATTTGAGGGGTTGGTATGTGTAGCTAGGTAGATTTGGGGGAAGGACAAAGTTTATTGAGTGGTTATAGAATACATATTAGAAACAGAGAGGGGAGTTTCATTTCTTACCTGGCTTAACATTAACACTGTCTGCAACAGGCAGCCCCTATAGGAGGCTATAGGAGTGATTTCAAGTTTGTCTCCAGGAAGAGTGCTAGCAAACTGAGGGGCATATTTATACTCTATTTGTGCTGTATTCACGTCATTTTGTTAATGCAAATTCAGCACAAATGTAACCAACGCCTAGACTCATCTAGGATGAAAATATAGGGGGTCATTACAACATTGGCGGTAAAAGCCGCTTACCGCCATGCAGAAGCCCACCAACACACCGCCGTGGCAGCGGAATTCCGCCACGGTCATTACGACACACAGCTCGGAATCCACCAAAATTTAGACACCCACACAAGTCCGCCACACCAAAGGTCAGTGATAAACTGGCAAAAACAAAACCTCCACCGTCACGCCAACAGGGATCCGCCCATACTATCACGACCCACGAATCCATGCGGCGGTCTTTCAACCGCGGTATTACATTGGTGGTAAACACCGCCACGCTCAAAATACACACACATTTACAAAACACTACCACATTGGACAAATCGAAGTACACACACCTGCGACACATACACACACCACTCCCACACACCAAATACAATATAAAACACACACCCACATCACCCACAAACCCCTACGACCAAAATCCCAAAAGAAGGCCAGAGAGAGACACCACAATCTACAGTATAAACAAGCATCCACAGGCATACAACACCATCACCCACATAACATCCAAACACCTCACACAACACACCACTAAATATCACCCCACACATCACAACGCACACCACCCCACCCCACACATCACCCACACCACCCCATGGCACGGCAGAGACACCCCAGGTTCTTTGAGGAGGAGCTCAGGGTCATGGTGGAGGAAATCATCCGGGTAGAGCCACAGCTATTCGGATCACAGTTGCAGCACACCTCCATAGCTAGGAAGATGGAGCTATGGCGAAGAATAGTGAACAGGGTCAACACAGTGGGACAGCACCCAAGAAATAGGGATGACATCAGGAAGAGGTGGAACGACCTACGGGGGAAGGTGCGTTCCGTGGTCTCAAGACACCACCTTGCGGTTCAGAAGACTGGCGGCGGACCCCCACCTCCTCCCTCACAACTAACAACATGGGAGGAGCAAGTCTTGGCTATTCTGCATCCTGAGGGCCTCGCAGGAGTAGCTGGAGGAATGGACTGTGGTAAGTCAAATTGTTAATACTATATCTCCCACCCTACCTGCATGCTATCACATACCCCCACCCTCGCCCTCACTCCCATCACTCCAACTCCTCACAAATGTCCCAATATAACAAACCACACATCCCGACACCAAGCCCTGCATGCAACAACAAAGCATGGACACCCATCACCAAAGCTTGGCCATTGCACATACCCATACACCCCCCTAAACCATCATCACACAAGATCCCACACAGGAATGCAGGCACTGGGGTACACGGTCACCCACCCATTGCACACCTTGGCACACACAGATGCAATAATCATGCTTTTACACCCCTGCAGGACCCCTACCCAACGTCACCGCACAGGAGGGTCCAGACATGTCCACACCACCAACAGAAGAGGCCCACAGTGATGATAGCAGCTCTGTCCAACTGGATCTAGACGACCAGCCCGGCCCATCTGGGACCTCGGGACAGTCGGTTCTCCTCACACAGTCACAGGCCACCACAGAGCTTGCCCACTCTGGAAACACCAGCACAGCACCTACCTAGTGGGCCCATACCTCTGTCCCAAAGACACGTCAAGCAGCAGTGTGTCCACCACTGCAGGGAACCCAGGTTAAACCACCACCCCACCAACAGGGACCTGGGGGCAGTGGACACCATTCAGGGGACAGATGCACAGGGAAACAGGGGAACTGGGAGAGCTGCTGTGCGACAGGGGGAGTACAGGCCCAGGGAACCCACTCTCCACGAGGCCCTCTCCAACATCATGGGAGCCTACCATCATTCCCAGGAGACGATGGCAACGGTACTGGCCAAGTTTCAGGAGACCCAACTGCTGCAGGAGGAACAGTATTTGGGCTTCAGGGAGGAACTCAGATCCATCAATTCCACCCTGGGCACCATCGTAGGGGTGCTGAAGGAAGTCCTCAATACCAGGAGGGACACTGTGGCACAACAAGGGGCCCCTGACACTAGCCTGGACGATGAACTGCCCACCACCTCTGTCGGCACTAGTGGACAGGAGGTACCGCCACAGGACCACCACACCAGCACCCCACCCCCTGCAGAGGGAGAACCACACCGCAAACGGTCCCTGAGATCCAGGACAAAGACAGAGAACGATGCCAAGACCCCCCCCCAAGAAATGAGACCACCCTGTATGTCATCCTTTTGTCCCACCTTGTCACCCTGTCCGTCCTCAAACTGCCCCAGCTCCACTTCCTATGCCCCTTTGGACAATGCACCTGTGAGACTAATAGACTGGACTCTGCCATGGACATTCCCCCACCATCACCCCTCACCATTTCAGGCAGACCCTGTGGCACCCCACCCACCTGGGTACAGTGCCAAGCACACCTAGTCAGGCTCCTGTGACAACCCCCTCCAATATTGAGCACTTAAATAAACACCCTTAAATCACAAAACAATCAGGAGTCTGTCTGTGATTTCGAATTGGTGTATTAGCAATTACAGTGACAAAATGCTCTTTCAATTGTAATGTCAACATACCTATGTCATACAGCTCTAGTCCATGAGGAAACAAAGCAGATGTCACACTGTGGGACCCACATCTGTGAAATCATAAGGGAAAGTGACAACTCAGTGACCATACACTGGGTGAAAATGACAGACAGTAGAGAGGTAGTAGTGTTAAAGTACATGTAGTAGACAGGTTTGTCTTCTTACCTGTGTCTCACTGGAAGTATTGCAGGATCACAGAGTTCCTGTTTTCGATGACCTCTTCTCCTGCTTCCTTGTCTTCACTGTCTACAGGCTCCACAGCTGCCACAACACCTCCATCTGGACCATCCTCCTGCAGGAGCCAAAGCCAAGTTGTGAAGCACACAGCAGGCCATGATAATCTGGCACACCTTCTTTGGTGAGTAGAATAGGGAACCACCTGTCATATGTCGGCACCGGAACCTGGCCTTCAGGAGGCCGAAGATCCGCTCTATAATCCTCCTAGTTCGCCCATAGGCCTCATTGTAGCGTTCCGTTGCCCTTGTCCTGGGATTCCTCACTGGGGTCAGTAGCCATGAAAGGTTGGGGTAACCAGAGTCACCTGCAAATGGTGAGGGACAACTGTTAGACACACACAAACTCTTAGGGATATCCCCAGACCCAGGCAACTATTCCCACTGATTTGGTTCCAGGTGCTCACCTAGTAGCGACACACAGTGCCTCTGGAGTTGCCCCATCACATAAGGGATGCTGCTATTCCGCAGGATGTAAGCGTCATGCACTGAGCCAGGGAATTTGGCATTAATATGGGAGATGTACTGGTCTGCAAAACACACCATCTGCACATTCATCGAATGGTAACTCTTCAGGTTTCTGTACACCTGTTCACTCCTGCGGGAGGACCAAGGCCACATGTGTCCCATCAATGGCACCTATGATGTTGGGGATATGTCCCAGGGCATAGAAGTCACCTTTCACTGTTGGCAAATCCTCCACCTGAGGGAAAACGATGTAGCTCTGCATGTGTTTCAGCAGGGCAGACAACACTCTGGACAACACGTTGGAAAACATAGACAGGGACATGCCTGATGCTATGGCCACTGTAGTTTGAAAAGACCCACTTGTAAGGAAATGGAGTACTGACAGCACCTGCACTTGAGGGGGGATTCCTGTGGGATGGCGGATAGCTGACATCAGGTCTGGCTCCAACTGGGCACACCGTTCCAGGATTGTGGCACGATCAAGCCTGTAGGTGATGATTACATGTCTTTCCTCCATTGTCAACAGGTCCACCAGTGGTCTGTACACAAGAGCATGCTGACATGTCCCAGCGGACGGTGCCTATGGAGGACAACAACCAGCACAGAGTCAACTAACTCAGAGGTGCGTAAACACAGCTTACTCAGAAAACTATTCATAACCTGAAATTTGCCTGTATGACTTTTGAGCCAAGGCCTAGGTATGTGTGATGCAGTTAAAAGTAAAGCCATGTGGGCCCCTGAAAAGGCAGCTGCCTGACCTGTAAAGTGGGACAATGGGATGTGAGGTAACTGCGCTGGCGTTGTACACCGTCGCGGTAGGCGGTCGAATACCGCGGCACAATTCTGCAGTGCTTAAAATTGGACCCTATTGGTCCCAGGAGCCAATGACGATGTACGCCGGTGGTGACGGTACGCACCGCCGTGGATGTGACCGCCATTTTCTATCTGTTCAATCACTTGATACCTGATCTTTGACAGGAGAGGACCTACACTGCAAGTGCTGCTGTGACCTCAGTCTGGAAGAGACAATGGCTTGTGCGTCTGGGGAAAGGGCCCTTGTCTTCACCACAGAGAAGTTGGAAAACTCGTGGATGGGGTCCTCCCCCAGTACACGCTACTCTACGGTCCTCCAGACAAACAGGTAAGTACACTGGGAGCATGCTGTATGGGCAATTCCTGTGTGGAGTGGTGTGGATGAAAGATGGGAGGGAGAATGACGCGTGCATGAAACGACGGTGAGTGCATGTGCCACATGGCAAGGGTAGGGATGCGGGCCAATGACTGTGATGGGACAGTTGGTAATAACTTCTCTTTTTACCCTGTACAATTCCTGTAGGTCAGCGCCCCCCAGAAAAAGGATAGTTGGCATGCCATCGCCAAGGACGTCCGGACCCTGGGGATCTACCACAGATGGAGCACCCACTGCCGGAAAAGATGGGAGGACATTCGCCGCTGGAGCAAGAAGACGGCGGAGGCCCAGCTGGGGATGGCCTCCCAACGTGGGAGGGGTGCCTGTCGCACCATGACCCCCCTGATGTTCAGGATCTTGGCGTCGCGTATCCGAAGTTGGAAGGGCGCTTGAGGGCATCACAGCAGCAACAAGGGGGTGAGTACACTCTCATTCTGCTGATTCAGCGCACAGTGGAGGTGTCTGGGTGGGGGAGGTGGGCTGTGGGTTTCCCTAGGCCAGGGCGTGTTTGCTTGTTAAGTCCCCTTTTTCAGGCAGACCCTGTGGCACCCCACCCACCTGGGTACAGTGCCAAGCACACCTAGTCAGGCTCCTGTGACATCCATGTGGGTAGATATCGGCCATAGTCTTGTAGGCCATGTCCCAGGGATTGTGGTCTACCTGTACTTGTGTGCATTAGCATCATCAGGCAGAGGAGCAGTGGCATCGGAGCAGGAGGGAGCTGCATCCCACATGGCCCTGGAGAGCGACACTACGGAGTCTGATTTCACCAGTGGGACGGAGAGTGAGGGGAGCTCCACGGCGGGGACAGGAGCTGACACCAGTGACACAGACTCGTCCTCTGATGGGAGCTCCCTTGTGGTGGCGGGCCCATCTGTGCCCCCCGCATCTACAGGTACAGCCGCCACCCCCCCCCAGCACCGCCCTCGCAAGCAGCCCCTCAGCCTTTGCTCGTGCCCGCTCACCCAGGAGGGTGGGCATCACCTTCGCCCCAGGCACCTCAGCCCCTGCCCCAGTCACCCTTGCTGCCCTCAGTGAAGAGGCCATTGACCTCCTCAGGTCCCTGACTGTTGGGCAGTCTACCATTTTGAATGCCATCCAGGGTGTAGAGAGGCAGTTGCAACAAACCAATGCATTCCTGGAGGGCATTCATTCTGGTCAGGCAGCCCTTCAGCGAGCTTTTCAGACTCTGGCCTCAGCACTGATGGTAGCCATTGTCCCAGTCTCTAGCCTCCCCCCTCCAACTTCCTCCACCCAGACCCACACCCCTGTAACTCAGCCTATCCCAAGCACACCATCAGACCAGCATGCACACACCTCAACACACAAAGGAAGCTCAGGCAAACATAAGCACCACATATCCCACAGGCACTCACGCAAGCATCACACACATGCAGACATACCAACATCCACTGCCTCCACTGTGTCCCCCTCCTCCTCGTCCTCCTCCTCCTCCTCCCTCCCAGTCTTGTCTCCACTCACCTGCATGCACTACGCCTTCAGCCACTACGTCCATCACCAGCACACCCACCACCACACCCCGCTCACGTGCAGTCACCACCCCCACCACCATTCTCACATCCCCTGTATCTTCTTCCGATGTGTCTGTGAGGCCACCTTCCAAGGTACACAAACGCAGCCACACACCCACCCAATAGCCATCCATCTCACGACAGCCTCCAGTGCATGCACCTTCACCCAAAGTCAGCAAACGGACACCTCCTACAACCACAACCTCTTCCTCCACTCCCATACCCCCTCCATCTACCCTTCCCAGTGTTCCTAAGAAACCTTTCCTGGCCACACTTGACCTCTTTCCCTCACCTCCCCCACCCCGTCAGTCTCCTAGGGCCCGACTCTCCAGGTCGCAACCTAGCACCTCAGCCAAAACAGCATCGGCTGGACCAGTGGTGCCAGTAGTCACCGGATTATGGAGTGCACCAGGCAGCATGGCAACCAGTGTGGCAAGCAGCCACACCACGGACAGTCCCCCACCTGTCAAGCATGAAAAGTTGGCCAGTGCTCGGCGGGAGAGGGGGAAGACACCAACCACCAAAGCCGCTCCCAGGGGTACAGGTGGGAGTGTGGAGTCATCTGCGACACCTTCCAAGGTGGGGAAGGAGCACAAGAAAACCGGCAAGTCTGGGAAGATCAGCACGGCGGAGAAGACCGCCATCAGCCCCACTGCCCAGGAGGAGACCGCCAGTAGCCCGATGCCCCAGACAGGACCTCCAGCAGACCCACTGCCCCCGACAGGACAGCCAGCAGCAGCCCCGCTGCCCAGGAGGCAACCGCCAGCAGCCCCGTTGCCCCAGACAGATCCACCAGCAGCAGCCCCGCTGCCCAGGAGGCGACCGCCAGCAGCCCGCTGCCCCAGACAGGACCTCCAGCAGCAGCCGCGCTGCCCCAGACAGGACCGCCAGCAGCAGCCCCTCTGCCCAGGAGGCGATCGCCAGCAGCCCTGCTGCCCCAGACAGGACCGCCAGCAGCAGCCCCACTGCCCAGGAGGTGACCGCCAGCAGCCCCGCTGCCCCAGACAGGACCGCCAGCAGCCACAGTGCCACAGACAGAACCGCCATCAGCTGAACTGCTGCCCAAGACAGGACCGCCATCAGCCACACTGCCACAGACAGGACCACCAGCAGCTGAACCACTGCCAAAGACAGGACCGCCAGCAGCCACACTGCCACAGACAGGACCGCCAGCAGCTGAACCGCTGACAAAGACACCACTGCCACAAGCACCGCTGCCAAAAACACTGCCGCCACAAGCACCGCTGCCAAGGACACCGCCGCAACAAGCACCGCAGGCCCATGAGCATCAAAAGCTCTGACGCTACTGAGGCCGCCACGAGAAGGATGAAGCACTCTGGGCACAAGGCCCCCTCCAGAACCAGTGGAGATTTACATCCACTACCTCTGTCCTTGGCAGGATGAAGCACTCTGGGCACAAGGCCCCCTCCAGAACCAGTGGAGAAAGACATCCACTACCTCTTTCTTTGGCAGGATGAAGCACTCTGGGCACAAGGCCCCCTCCAGAACCAGTGGAGAAAGACATCCACTACCTCTGTCCTTGGCAGGATGAAGCACTCTGGGCACAAGGCCCCCTCCAGAACCAATGGAGAGTTACATCCACTACCTCAGTCCTTGGCAGGATGAGGCACTGTGGGCACAAGGCCCTCTCCAGAACCAGTGGAGAGTTACATCCACTACCTCATTCCTTGGCAGGATGAAGCACTCTGGGCACAAGGCCCCCTCCAGAACCAGTGGAGAAAGACTTCCACTACCTCTGTCCTTGGCAGGATGAAGCACTCTGGGTACAAGGACCCCTCCAGAACAATTGGAGAAAGACATCCATTACCTCAGTCCTTGGCAGAATGAAGCACTCTGGACACATGCCCCCCTCCAGAACCAGTGGAGAGTTACATCCACTACCTCTGTCCTTGGCAGGAGGAAGCACTCTGGGCACAAGGCCCCCTCCAGAACCAGTGGAGAAAGACATCCACTACCTCTTTCCTTGGCAGGATGAAGCACTCTGGGCACAAGGCCCCCTCCAGAACCAGTGGAGATTTACATCCACTACCTCTGTCCTTGGCAGGATGAAGCACTCTGGGCACAAGGCCCCCTCCAGAACCAGTGGAGAAAGACATCCACTACCTCTTTCCTTGGCAGGATGAAGCACTCTGGGCACAAGGCCCCCTCCAGAACCAGTGGAGAAATACATCCACTACCTCTGTCCTTGGCAGGATGAAGCACTCTGGGCACAAGGCCCCCTCCAGAACCAATGGAGAGTTACATCCACTACCTCAGTCCTTGGCAGGATGAGGCACTGTGGGCACAAGGCCCTCTCCAGAACCAGTGGAGAGTTACATCCACTACCTCAGTCCTTGGCAGGATGAAGCACTCTGGGCACAAGGCCCCCTCCAGAACCAGTGGAGAAAGACATCCACTACCTCTGTCCTTGGCAGGATGAAGCACTCTGGGCACCAGGACCCCTCCAGAACAATTGGAGAAAGACATCCATTACCTCAGTCCTTGGCAGAATGAAGCACTCTGGACACATGCCCCCCTCCAGAACCAGTGGAGAGTTACATCCACTACCTCTGTCCTTGGCAGGATGAAGCACTCTGGGCACAAGGCCCTCTCCAGAACCAATGGAGATTTACATCCACTACCTCTGTCCTTGGCAGGATGAAGCACTCTTCGCACAAGACCCCCTCCAGAACCAGTGGAGATTGACATCCACTTGAAAGACTGGCTTTGCACTCCCCAGGATTGAACAGTGGGCAACGGACCCACTCTAGAGACTTGAGAGACTGTGGCTTTGCACTCCCCAGGATTGAACAGTGGGCAACCCACCTACTGTAGAGACTTGAGAGACTGTGGCTTTGCACTCCCCAGGACTGAACAGTGGGAAACCCACCCACTGTAGAGACGTGAGAGACTGTGGCTTTGCACTCCCCAGGATTGAACAGTGGGCATGGGGCCCCCTCGTGGATTTGGCGGTGTGCACTCAACCGGCTGAGGTGCCCACCCTTTCCCTTCCCCCTGAGGTGCCTGTTTTCTATCTGATGGCCCTGCAGTGTTCTCTCCGTCTTGTTCAAGTATCTTGTGTGGGACTCACCCATGCATTTTGGACCCAGTGGTCCACGGACTGAAATGGTGGAATACCTTGGACTTATATTATTGGTGTATATATTTGTTAATAGTGTATGTATATTTTTTTAATACTGAATTTTAATATATTGCAAACGTTCACCTCATTTTCTTTTGTCTTTGCAGTCTTCTGGGGGAGTTGGGGGGGGTGTAACTGTAATGTATCATGCTGTATTAGTGTGTGTGTTGTCGTGGGTGAGGGTGGGGGTGGGGGTGTTGCATGTTGTGTGTCACTGTTTTTTCCCTCCCCCCTCCCCTGTGTCATAGGTGCAGTACTCACCGTGGTCTTCGCTGCCGGCGTTCGTGCTCCTGGTAGAGGAACAAGAAGATAAAGGCTGGTAAAATGTGGAGCTCTGGTTCCATGGCGTCCTGGTTCCTCGTGGGGTGTGTAGAGGTGAGCGTTTTCCCTTCAAAGTCCTATTTCCGCCGTGTTTATGTTCACGGTGAATCCGCCCCGGAAAAGATGGCAGATTGGTAGGTTGTAATCCTGTGGGCAGTATATTGTCCTCCGCCTGTCTGTTGGTGGTGACTGCCGCTGTGTTTGTTTGTACCGCCGTGGCGGTCGGAGTGTTAAAGTGGCTGTCTATGTTGGCAGTTTCTGCCACGGTCGTAATTCCATTTTTTTTTACCGCCGGCCTGTTGGCGGTCTAGCCGCCACTTTAACACGACCGCCAGAGTTGTAATGACCACCATAGTAGTTAATGTCATTTTTTGGATGGTTGAAACCACCTTGCATTAACAAGATGCAAGGTAGGCATTCCCATCCAAAAAACTGACTCTGAGCCCCTAGTGCCATAGTTATATTTTGACGCTAGTCCCATCTAGCATCAAAATATAGTAGTTAATGTCATTTTTTTGGATGCGTGAAACCACCTTGCATTAACAAGATGCAAGGTAGGCATTCCCATCCAAAAAACTGACTCTAAGCCCCTAGCGCCATAGTTATCCCTCATGCAAAAATGATGCACGGGTGGGAGGAGGACCCAAAAAAGGACGTTAACCCCGTTTTGTGTCAAATTTTAACACCTGGGTCTGACCAGGCATTATAATGAGGCACATACACCACTATATAAGGAAAATTCACAGAAGGAACATTTGCTACCTCCAGGACAACATGGAAGTTGTACTGCTCCAGCTGGGCACACGCCGCAGACGTTAGCCATGACAGCTGCTCCCTCCACCTCCACAACAGCAACCCCAAGTACCACAACAGCACCCACAAAGGCAAAGCCGGAAGCAGGAGAGGATATTTCAGCAGTGGACAACCCTCCTTGGCCTCAGGGAGCAAGACATCATCAGGGCTTACCGTCTCAACCGGGAGTCCATTCTAGCCTGCTGAACCACATTGCACCAGACATTACAGCAAGGCTGCAAACTCCCTACAACATACCACCCATCACAAAGATCCTCACTGTCCTGCATATGCTGGCTTCTGGATAATTTCAGACAACAGGGGCACTAGTGTCTGGTGTCTTCCAGCCATCAATATCTGTTTACCTGCCTAAGGTCCTAGATACCATAATCTGCCTCACATCCCACCACATTTGCTTCCCAAACACCCAGCAACTGCAGTAGGAGACCAAGCAAGGATTCTATCTGATTGCTGGGTTTCCGCATGTGCTAGGTGCAATGGACTGCACCCATGTACGACTGGTGCCACCTGCAGCTACAGAAAACTTGTACAGGAACCACAAGCAAATACATTCGATAAATGTACAGGGCATTATGGACCACCGTGGTCTCTTCATCAACATCTCAGCCAGTACCCTGGCAGCATCCATGATGCTTTCATATTCCGGCACTCCACCATCAACGAACGGTTCCAGGAATGGACAATATGGCAATGGCCTATTTGTCAGTAAGTCAACCAACCAATCAATACACACACAACACACCAACCCTGTAGGACAAACAACAAAGACGCATGGGCATGGGACCATAGATGTACTGGCAACAACACATATGCAACATGATGCAGTACACCACAGTGATTGGACATCACAAGCGCAGACACCCACATGTAAGAAACACAGCCACAAACTAACAGCCACACCACTTGAAGGACAGGAAGAGCTATGTTCTCTTTGCATGCAGAATAAGACCGCAAACCACTACAAGTGTCCACTGGTTGACTACTAAGTATACTTCACGCACATTAAACCAAACCAACAATAGCTATGCCATGTCAATGGCCTATGGAATGAGCATGTAAAGAAAGTCACACCTAGGCACATCCCCACCTCATTCATGGTGTACAAGACCCAGGCACAATCCACATCAAATGCCACCCAAGTGGGGCCAACCACAACTACATCCCATCTACACATGCCTGCCATGCCTGTAGGCTGCACATACATCTGTCAAATGCATTGTATTGCACACATAGGAAGACTAATTTACATTATAGACAATGGGGCAGAATCATAAGAAATGGTGCAGCAACTACTCAACTGACACCTCATGTTCACCACTTAGCACCCCATAACACCATTGTGCCTTTACTATAGACTAACAATAGTACACCATGGGGCAGATTCACTGCTAAAGACCACCAGCTTTGTAATGAGGGCCAAGATGGTTGACACAACCATCATCTGCCACTAAGGTCCACTAAGTGTTGTACTGCATACGTAATGTCACATGACTACATCGAAGGAATAGGCTGGCTTTGTAGGGCACCTATGCTGGCCACACATCTGACACCATTGTGCTGTAAAGAGGTGGTAGCCTCCATCTAATGTGAGGACCCTGCTACTAAAATTGACTACACAAAACATGTTACATACCTGATGATCACAAATGTTGGAATCTAGATGGGCACATACAGGTCCTTGAGTCAGTACCCAAGAATGCCATGTACACCAATGCAGTCAAGATGAACCATATAACAGGACCTGGAACATACACAACACCACAAACACCTCTGAGTCACCACTCAAACTGCAACCAACTACCAGCATGGTATATTCAGGGTCCCTCTTCACTAAATTTCTCCCTTTTATCTTTACAGCTGACCAAGGTTATGGCATACAGCTGTGGGTCATGACACCATTTGCAAATCCAGATACCAATGAGCAGCATGCCTACAATGAAGCACACTGGAAAACTCGCAATGTGGTGGAGAGGAGCTTTGGCCTTCTCAAATCCCGGTTCAGGTGCCTGGACACGACAGGAGGAAGCCTCCTGTATGCTCCCCTGCTGGTATGCAAGATCATACTGGTATGTGCTATCCTGCACAACATGTGTGCCAGAAACAAAATCCCCTGGGAAGGACAACTAGATGTGCACAATGAGGAAGAGGAGGATGAAGGGAATGAGGACCTTGAGGGAGACCAATCAAACACAGCGGCAGGAGCCAGACAATTGCTGACAACTTATATACATAATCAACCAAACAAGTACTCTGTTAATACACCAAATGAATTGTGTTCAACAACATAATCCTTGGTCTACTCATTGTCCAATACATATACCTTTGGAAAGTGAATCTAACCTCAGGGATTGTGTCAGAAACAACAATTATGGCGCACACATCTTTGGTGATGTAGGGGCTTCTACAGACTTCATCTCACATATCAATGATGCCCAAATCCCTGGTATGTGACTTCTGAAGGCCAAGATCCATACCACTACATATATTGTTACATCATGTGAGCAATGTGCAATTTTATGGGACATTCACCACCACAACACCATCCCTAACAGGAAGCATTCAAGGGGGCCACACTTAGGGGGTCATTCCGACCTCGGCGATAAAAGTCGCTTACCGCCGGCCAGAAGGCCGCCATAACACCGCCGCGCCCGCGGGAAACCGCCACGGTCATTCTGACCCGCAACTGGCAAACCGCCAAAAACCCGACATCCACAAAAGTCCGCCACACCAAAGGTCAGCGGGAAACTGGCGATGACCAAACCTCCACCGTCACGCCAACAGAAATACGCCCATGCCATTCCGACCCGCAAATCCCCGCAGCGGTCTTTCAACCGCGGTATTCCATTGGCGGTACACACCGCCGCGCTCAAAAGACACACACCTTTACAAAACACTACCACATTGGATAATTCAAAATACACACACCTGAGACACATACACACACCACTCCCACACACCCAATTAACTATAAAACACACACCCACATCACCCACAAACCCCTACGACCACAATTGCGAGTGAAGGACAGAGAGAGAGAGAGAACAGCATAGAGTACACCATCACACAGAGGCAAATCACAACATCACCCACACAATTTCCACGCACAAAACACCATACACCACCACACTCACCACACTCTACAACACATACACCACCCCTCACCTCATCCACACCACCCCATGGCACCCCAAAGACACCCCAGGTTCTCTGACGCAGAACTCAGGGTCATGGTGGAGGAAATAGTTCGTGTAGAGCCCCAGCTCTTCGGTGCACAGGTGCAGCACACAACCAGTGCCAGGAAGATGGAGCTATGGAGCAGAATAGTGGACAGGGTCAACGCTGTGGGACAGCATCCACGCAATCGGGACGACATCAGGAAGCAGTGGAACGACCTACGGGGGAAGGTGCGTTCCATGGTATCAAGGCACAACATCGCGGTACAGCGGACTGGCGGCGGACCCCCACCTACTCCCCCAGAATTCACAGCGTGGGAGGAGGAAGTCTTGCATATCCTGCATCCTGAGGGCCTCGCAGGAGTAGGCGGAGGAATGGGCTCTGGTAAGTCAAATCTCCACTACTTCATTCCCCCCACCCCACCTGCATGCCAAATCATACCCCCACCCCCATCACACCAACTCCTTGCAAATGGCGCACCATCACATCCCACCCATCCCAAAACCTAGCCCTGCGTGCGTCCCCAAAGCATGGACACCCATCCCCAAAGCATGCCCACTGCACACACCCATCACCCCCACAAGCCACCGTCACAAAAGCCCCCACAAGGGAATGCCAGCACTGGGGGACACGGCCACCCACCCATTACACGAAATGCCACACACAGAAGCAATAACCATACTCTTATACCCCTGCAGGACCCGAACGCCACCACACCGCCCAGGAGGGTCCAGAGATGTCCATCCCACCCCCAGAAGAGGCCCCCAGTGATGACAGCAGCTCTGTCTCCCTGGACCCTGATGACCAGCCCGGCCCATCGGGGACCTCAGGACAGTCGGTTCCCCACAGACAGCCACAGGCTACACCAGACCTAATCCCCTCTGGGAACACCAGCACAGCTCCCACCCAGCGGGCCCATGCCTCTGTCTCCAGGACACGTCAATCAGCGGTGTGTCCACCACTACAGGGCACCCAGGTTGACCCACCACCCCAACAACAACAGGGACCTGGGGGCAGTGGTAGTGGGCACACCGTCCAGGGGACAGAGGCCCAGGGAAACAGGGGAACTGGAAGGGCTGCTGTGCGACAGGGGGGGGGACAGGCCCAGGGAACCGACTCTCCAAGAGGCCCTCTCCTCCATCATGGGAGCATACCACCACTCCCAGGAGACGATGGCTACGGTACTGGCCAGGTTACAGGAGATCCAGGTCATGCAGGAGGGCCAGTACATGGGGTTCAGAGAGGAACTGAGGAAGATTAGTTCTGCAATGGGGACCATCGTCGTGGCCCTAACCCAGATAGTCACCACATTGCGGGACCATGTGGCACCACAAAGGGCCCCTGTCACTAGCCTGGACCAGGCTAGCCTGGAGCCTACCACCTCCGCCGGCGCTAGTGGACAGGAGGCCCCCACACAACGACGGGCCACTAGAACCCCACCTCCTGCAGAAGAAGAACCACCCCGCAAGCGCAACCTGAGATCTCACAAGAAGACAGAGTAGAATTGCAAGACCCCCGCCAGCAAACGATACCCCCTGATGTCATCCCACTGTCCCACATTGTCACCCTGTCCAAACTTGAACTGCCCCTGCTCCATCCTTCCACAGGCATATGGACAATGCACCTGTGCGACTGAGAACTGGACTCTGCCATGGACATTACTCCACCATCACCCATCCCGGTTTGACAATCATGTTCCTTAAATTTAGCACTTGAATTAAATCACTTCTTGCACTAAAAAAATCTGGAGTCTGCTTGTATTTTGAACAAATGTATTAGACATAACAGTGCCAAAATGTTCAGTTACATTGTGATGACAACATATCACTGTCACACAGCTGTAGTCCATGGGCAAACAAAGCAGAGGTCACGCAGTGGGGCCCACAGCTCTGAAAACGGAAGGGAAAGTCACAACTCAGTTAACAGGAACTGGGGGGAACTCAGACAGTAGAGAGGCAGGAGACTTTAAGTAAATGTAAAATGGTGTGGTTGATTCGTACCTGTGTGCTACTGAAAATACTGTTGAATCACTGTGTCCCTGTTGTCTGTGTCGTCCCCGTCGTCTTCCTCCTCTTCACTCTCCACAGGCTCCACAGCTGCTACAACACCACCATCTGGACCATCCTCCTGCAGGAAAGGCACCTGGCGTCGCAAAGCCAGGTTGTGAAGCATACAGCAGGCCACGATGATATGGCACACCTTCTTTGGTGAGTACATTAGGGATCCACCTGTCATATGCAGACACCTAAACCTGGCCTTCAGGAGGCCTAAGGTTCTTTCTATAACCCTCCTAGTTCGCCCATGGGCCTCATTGTAGCGTTCCTCTGCCCTGGTCCGGGGATTCCTCACTGGGGTAAGTAGCCACGACAGGTTGGGGTAACCAGAGACACCTATTAGCCACACACAGTGTCTCTGTAGCTGTTCCATCACATAAGGGATGCTGCTATTTCGCATGATGTACGCGTCATGCACTGACCCAGGGAACTTGGCATTTACATGGGAGATGTACTGGTCAGCCAAACAGACCACCTGGACATTCATCGAATGATAACTTTTTCTGTTCCGGTACACCTGCTCACTTCCACTGGGGGGAACCAAAGCCACATGGGTCCCATCAATGGCACCAATGATGTTGGGGATATGTCCAAGGGCATAGAAATCACCCTTCACTGTAGCCAAATCGCCCACCTCAGGGAAAACAATGTAGCTCCGCATGTATTTCATCAGGGCAGACAACACTCTGGACAACACCTTAGAAAACATAGGCTGAGACATCCCTGATGATATGGCCACTGTTGTTTGGAATGAGCCACTTGCCAAAAAATGGAGTACTGACAGAACCTGCACCAGAGGGGGAATCCCTGTGGGTTGGCAAATGGGGGACATCATGTCTGGCTCCAGCTGGGCACACAGTTCCTGTATAGTGGCTCGGTCAAGTCTGTATGTAAGTATGACATGTCGTTCTTCCATTGTCGACAGGTCCACCAGCGGTCTGTACACGGGAGGATTCCTCCATCTCCTCGCAAGTCCCAGCGGACGGTGCCTAGGAAGGACAACATGGAGCACAGAGTCAAGCACCCACAGGTACGTAACCACAGCTTGCACAAAACACGATTCGCTATGCATTGAATGGCTTGTATGAGTGGCAATGCAAGGCCTAGGCCTGTGTGACGCAGTAGAAATTAAGCCATGTGGGCCCTTGAAATGGCGGCTGCCTGACCTGTGAAGTGTGACAATGGGATGTGAGGTCAATGCGCTGGCGTGGCACACCGTGGCGGTAGGCGGTCGAAGACCGCGGCGCAAAGCAGCATTGGTTAACATTGAACCCTATGGGTCTCAGGAGCCAATGACGATGGGCGCCGGCGGGAGCGGTACGCACCGCCGCGGTACGCACCGCCGTGGGCGTAACCGCCATTTTCTAACTGCTTAATCACTCGAGACCTGATCATCCACAGGAGAGGACCTATACTGCAAGTGCTGCTGTGACCTCGGTCTGGGAGATACAATGGCTGCTGCGACTGGGGAAAGGGCCCCTGCATTCACATCTGAGGAATTGGAGAAACTTGTGGATGGGGTCCTCCCCCAGTATGCGCTACTCTACGGTCCTCCAGACCAACAGGTAAGTACACAGGGAGCACGTAGTATGGGCTATGCCTGTGTTAAGTGGGGTGGGTGTAAGATGGTGGGGAGGGGTGCGAATGGGGAGTGCAACGCACGACAGATGAGAGCATGTGCCACATGGCAAGGTTGGGGAGGGGGGCCACTCACATCGACCATGCAGGAAAGTGATGATATTTCTTGTTCCATCCTGTCCATGTCACATAGGTCAGCGCCCATCAGAAGATCGACATTTGGCGTGCCATTGCCAAGGACGTCCGGGCCCTGGGGGTCCACAACAGACGGGGCACCCACTGCTGCAAGAGGTGGGAGGACATCCGCAGCGGGAGCAAAAAGACCGCCGAGGCTCTGCTGGGGATGGCCTCCCAACCTAGGAGGGGTGCCACACGGCAATTGACCCCCCTGATGTCCCGGATCCTGGCGGTGGCCTACCCCGATTTGGATGGGCGCGTGAGGACATCACAGCAGACACAAGGGGGTGAGTATCAGCACATTCTGCTATATTAGCGCACAGTGGAGGTGTCTGGGTGGGGGAGGAGGGTTGTGGCTATCTCTAGGCCAGGGCGGTTTCTGTAGGCTAGGCCCCTCCGTTAGGCATGGACCTGTGCCCCCGCCCCCCACCTCTGTAGGGTGCTAAGTACAGATATCCATGGTTGGGCCTCACCTATGTGTGCATTTGTCATCCATTGACTTGTAGGCCAAGTCACAATAATTGAGTAGTGTACCCCGAGTGCGCGGTGTAGTGCAGGGGGCTTCTGTGTCTGTCCTCTCCGCCAACGGTGCCGCCAATGCATGCACTCAACATGTCTTTCTTTCTTCTCCCCCCCCTTTTTTTGGTTTTCCTGTTAATGTGTGCATTAGCATCATCAGGCGGAGGAGAAGTGGCATCGGCGCACGAGGGAGCTGCATCTCACATGGCCCCGGAGGGCCATGCAACCGACTCCGAGTACACCAGTGAGACGGAGGGCGACGGGGGCTCCACAAGGGGGACCCGTGGAGACGTCAGCGACACCGACACATCCTCGGAAGGGAGCTCCCTTGTGGTGGCGGCACCACCCGTGCCCATCGTAACAACAGGTACAGCCGCCACCCAGCGCACCAGCCCCGCCCTCCCAGCAGCCCCTCAGCGTTCGCCCCGTGCCCGCTCGGCCAGGAAGCCGGGCATCTCCTTCGCCCCTGGCACCTCAGGTCCTGCCCCAGTTACCCCTGCTGCCCTCAGTGCGGAGATCATTGACCTTCTCCAGACGCTCATTGTTGGGCAGTCTACCCTTTTGAATGCCATCCAGGGGGTAGAAATGGAGGTGCATCGGAGTAATGCATACCTGGAGGGCATTCATTCGGGTCAGGCTGCCCATCAGCGATCGTTCAACGCTCTGGCCTCAGCACTGACGGCAGCAATTGTCCCTGTGTCTAGCCTCCCCCTCCAACTTCCTCAACCCAGTCCCACTCCCCTGTTCCTCTGCCTATCCCAGACACACCTACAGACCAGCCTGCACACACCTCAACATCCAAGGGCAGCTCATCCAGACATAAGCACCACAGATCACACAAGCATTCACCCAAGCAACATCCACATGCAGACATGCCAACAGCCACTGCCTCCTCTGTGTCCCCCTCCTCCTCGTCTCCCTCCTCCCTCCTTGTGACGTCTCCACTCAGACCTGCATGGACACCACCATCAGCCAGTACGTCCATCACCACCACACCCACAAGAACAGTCCGCACATGTGCAGTCACCACCCCCACTGCCATTTACACGTTCCCTGTGTCCTCTCCCACTGTGTCTGTCACCCCCTCTTCAAAACCACACAAACGCAGTCAGTCACCCACCCAACAGCCATCCACCTCACGACAGCCTCCAGCACAAGCACCTGCACCCAAAGACAGCACACTTGACTCTCCTACAACCACATCCTCTCCCTTCACTCCCATACCCACTGCACCTACCCTTCCCATTGCGCCTAAAAAGTTGTTCCTCTCCAAAATTAACCTCTTTGCATCACCTGACCCACCCCCTCCATCTCGTAAGAGTCCAAACAGCACCTCAGCCACCACAAGCCCTGCACCTACTAGGACCATCATTCAGGACTATTGGAGTCCACCAGCTCCTACGGCAGGAACATCGGCCAGCAGCAAGGGGACAGCCAGCCCACCCCCTGGGAAAAAAAACAAAAAAGGGAAGGGCCGGCGCGACAGGCCTGAGACGGCTGCCCCCAAGGACAACACCCTTGCACCGTCACCTGGCCCATCCACAAAGGGAGGCAAGGGCCCCAGAGATTCCGCCAAGGGGGGCAAGGGCAGCAGGGCGGACAAGTCCGGCAGCAGGCGAGCTGCCCAGGAGGGCCCCACCAGCGCCATTTGGGGTGTGACGGAGGACATCCAGGGGCCCAGGAGTCCTGCACAGGAGGGCCCCGCAAGCGATAGGTCGGATGGCGACTGAGCGGGAATGATTGCCCAGATCTGGTTCCCTAGGAACACAAGACAAGCACCGCTGAACAGGGACCTGCCGTGAGAAGCACCGCTGAACAGGGCCCCGCCGTGAGAAGCACCGCTGAACAGGGCCGAGCCAAGAGAAGCACCGCTGAACAGGGCCCCGCCGTCTCTGCACCGCTCCGCTGGGCCCTTCCTGTCAAGCACTGCTCCGCTGGGCCCTTCATCTCAAGCACCGCTCCGCTGGGCCCTTCCTGTCAAGCACCGCTCCGCTGGGCCCTTCATCTCAAGCACCGCTCTGCTGGGCCCCGCCGTCTCTGCACCGCTCTGCTGGGCTCCGCCGTCTCTGCACCGCTCCGCTGGGCCCTTCATCTCAAGCACCGCTCCGCTGGGCCCTTCCTGTCAAGCACCGCTCCGCTGGGCCCTTCATCTCAAGCACCGCTCCGCTGGGCCCCGCCGTCTCTGCACCGCTCCGCTGGGCCCTTCCTGTCAAGCACCGCTCCGCCCTTCCTGTCAAGCACTGCTCCGCTGGGCCCTTCATCTCAAGCACCGCTCCGCTGGGCCCCGCCGTCTCTGCACCGCTCCGCTGGGCCCTTCATCTCAAGCACCGCTCCGCTGGGCCCTTCCTGTCAAGCACCGCTCCGCTGGGCCCTTCCTGTCAAGCACCGCTCCGCTGGGCCCTTCATCTCAAGCACCGCTCCGCTGGGCCCTTCATCTCAAGCACCGCTCCGCTGGGCCCTTCCTGTCAAGCACCGCTCCGCTGGACCCTTCATCTCAAGCACCGCTCGCCCATTGGCAGGGCCGGATCTGTGTCGGGCAGGGCTTCACAAAGCACTCTGGGCACCATGCCTCCTCCATAACCAGTGGAGTCTGTAATCCACCAGATGGACTGTGGCTTTGCACTCCCCAGGATGGTACAGTGGGCAAGCCACCCACTGTAGAGACTTGAGAGACTGTGGCTTTGCACTCCCCAGGATGGTACAGTGGGCATGGAGGCCCCTCGTGGATCTGGCGTCGTGGACTCATGTGGCTGAGGTGCCCCCTCTTCCCTTCCCCATTAGGTGCCTGTGGTTTTATTATCTGATGCCCCAGCAGTGTTCTCTCCAATGGAATCGGGTCTCGTGTGTGGGCTTTGCCCATGTGTTAATGCACATTGGCCCACGAACAATGGCATGTACCCAATATGTGCCGGACTTTTGGACTATGTATACATTGTTCATGTTGTGATTTATTTATTTTAAATATCTCATATTTCACTTCAGTTCAAATATGCTTTAATATACTTCTATTTTAATGATCATTTTATTGTGTCTTTGAATTATTTCAGGGGGTTTGGGGGGTGTAAATCTGAGTTGTTGCTCTGCTTTGGTGTGTGGGGATTTGGGGGGGGTGGGTGTGTTGCGTATGTGTGTGCCCATTACTTTTTCTCCTCCCCCCTCCCCTGTGTCGTAGGTGCAGTACTCACCGTTGTCTCCTGCGGCGGCATTCGTGCTCCTGGTAGAGGAGCAGGAAGACAATCGCTGGTAGGATGTCTAATTCGGGTTCCATGCTGTCCAGATTGCTCGTGGAGTGTATAAAGGTGAGCGTTTTCCCATTCGTGGTCTGTTTCCGCTGTGTTTTTATCGGCGGGGCTCCCGCCCCGGAAAAGGTGGCGGATTGGTGGGTCGTGATAGGGTGGGCGGTACATTGTCTGCCGCCTGTCTGTTGGCGGTGACCGCCGCGCTGTTTGTTTGCCCCGCCGTGGCGGTCGGAGTGTTAAAGTGGCGGGCTGTGTTGGCGGTTCCCGCCAGGGTCAGAATTCCATTTTTTTTACCGCCTGCCTGTTGTCGGGTTGGCCGCCGCTTTAACACCGACCGCCAGGGTCGGAATGACCGCCTTAATGTAGGACCTGTCAGGAAATGGAGGTTAAATAATGTCAGAACTGAACACTGTCACAACTCTGTGTGAGAGTAGCTTGGCCTGTACCATACATGTGTGTTAAGGGGGGACATCATAGGTAACGTTGCTTGTTCAGTAATTGGTCATGGTAAATAGTCAATATTGGAAGCTAATCCTGTATATCTTGTCCATGGGAAAATGTACTGGGACTAAAATAGCCCACATCCCTGACACATGGAATACTGTAAATCATGTACGGCACATACACCGGGGCCTAGGGAACGGCTTGGCAGTGACATACAGCATCTAGGGGTATTGAATCCATATGAAAACACATGACAGGTTGTATGGCCTATGATTTTCAATGCGAGAATGCATCTGCCAAATGATAGTCTGGCTGGAATGTAGGTAGAGTATGTGACACACCCAGCAACATAGTATGCATACCTGTCACACAAATAGGCTTGATTCACACATGCCCACTGCTAATAATGAGAAATACATGTAGGCTAATGTATGGGTATCCATCCTAGGTAGCAACAGGTATGCCATTATCCACAATGATTAACCTGTATCTGAATGTCTACACAGTGTGCCCCGTATAACAACATTACCAAGCACATAGCAATGCAAACTACTCATTGTCACTCACATGACAGATCAATTGCATGGTAACAAATGTAACTAAATTGCTCATACATGTAATGGCCTCCAATATTACAAATCATGTGTGGCATGTAGGAGCATGTGCAGCATTCTCCTATGCAGTCAGGGACCCACATCACACTGAGTGGGAGTAGACACAGCTGTATTATTAGCATCTGGCAAAGCATAAATATAGCACTAAGGAAATTATACACATCAACATCAGTCAATCATGGCATAATGGGAGAATTGCATTGCCAAGTTTAACAGTTGATGTAGTTGTACAGCTCTGAGATACCCACAAATTCTTGCTGATACAACATGCCATGTCACATGGAGACTACTCAAGTTCTGTGGCATGTGCAATATTTTGTGTGTCTGGCACTCATTACATCCCACTAATATCGCCAATGGGAGATTGACTACTGAGTTGATAGTTGTAGGAGAAGGGAACATTTCCACATTACACAAGTCACATGTAGTATCCTGTCCAAATATCACCTGACAATGTTGCTGGAGAAGATGTGCAAAAGGTGCTAGCAGACAAAAGAGTAGGAGCAATGGAGGACACAAATATACCTCACCAGTCATGGCAGATAAAAGGGATAATGACCAGACAAACCCCAAAACAGACACTGTAAGACAGCAATGTCTACATGTCAAACTGTAACTGATGCACAAAGAGGGTGGGCATGTTATTACATGAACCAGACATGTTTTCCACCACCATACCATGGTAATTTCCCTTCGCATGGTACCAGAACAGGAGACAGTCACATACAATTCCATCTGAACCATTTCATTTGTCCAACCTTTACATCACAACAGTCAAGCAACCTCTAAGCAGGCACAGCATGAACACAACTTTGGAGTCCTAAACATCCACACATGTCCTACATGTGTAAACACACGGCCTCTGTACCTGAGAGGGGAAGGCTGACATCTCAAACTGCATTGGAATTAATCACAACCGGGACTGCATGTCCACATTTGTGCATGCCTCCATCTACTAGGGAGTGTGCACAGGCTAGAAATTAGCTATCAGAAATGGTAGAGATACCAGCTCAATAAACCCATGCACCACTGCTCTGACAGTATCAACATATGATAATGTCAGATGCTTGATGTACGTGCACAAGGGGCAGAGTGAAGTGGACCACCATTAACCTGCATCTTCACATGAAAACATAGGTTTGTGTTGTCACACAAACTCACATAAATATTTAGATGGGTAGGCCTGCCATCCATGCTACACTGCAACACAGTGGTGCAGCATTATATGTGACAGTCATGACTGACATGATGTTGACAGATTAGAAGACACATATGTAGGCAGGCACACATATCCCAAAGATCTCTGCACACTTGTACCACCATAATGGGCCAGTCATGGTAATGTGAATGGATTCAGTACAAAAGCTAACCTAGCAGCAGGATAATGGCTTAGGTGTCACAAAATCTGTGAGAGTATGAATGTACCCATCAATTGTGTACTGACATACAGTACATATGTGCCAGTGATGTGACTACACAGGCAATAATTAAAAGTACAACTTCTGTCTATGCAAAAAGATGTCAATGTGAGCTTGCACATCCCCTTGACACAGCAATGTTGTGACGTATGACACAAATGATACAACACATGTCCATACAGACACATGGCATATAGCATTCTTTACCAACACACGTGTCCATCATATCTGCAGCAACTAAGATGCATAGGAAAATACATGGCACATGTGCAGCTGTCCTATAACTAGTTAATTTTTGAGAAGTAACCAGTGAGTAGACACACATGCACACTCAACTTTACACGAGATACGTGATGTCAATGATGTCCCAGTCCACTGCATATTCTGAGTACAAAATGTAATGGTTGACACATGCCTTAGCATGTGTATGACACAGGGCCTAAATAAAAAGATGTTTGAAGGTATGTAGATATGTATTCCCCACAGACATAACTATGTACTCCACCTGCTACTCACTTGTCATACACATATGTTAACACATAGCACACATGTGCCGACATACTTGTAGACACAGTATAGGACACGTGCACATATGCACAAAGTATGAGTGAGTGCCTACAGCTGAGTCATAAAAACACATATTGGTTGCACATACCAATGGCAGCGCAATAACTTTCATGCATAGACTTGCACATGTAGCCAAAAAACATATACCACATAGTAGAACAGGTCATGTAACATGTGAAATGACTCAGGGTACTTTCAAGGACTACAATGGAAAAAATGATGCTAGTTCGATATGGCTCAAAAAATATGATGCAAATGCATCAACACCACACCGCAACGTTGCGAAACTGATGCCTGGGCCCTGAAAGGCAATTCATCGTTACCACTACTTTCAGTGCACCATGAAGAAAAATCGGCATATGACACTCATGAGTCAAAAAAAATACACACATGTCGCTAAAAATTTGACACACACGCCCAGGAAGTGAAGTACAAGGATATCATGCCTGCAAGCATGGTACAGAAAGTGTAGTTTCACTTTCACTTTACAGTCTGTTCTCCTGTGACTGTGTGTGGTTGTCTTTTGGAGGTGCTGGTAGATTTGTGGTGTGTTTGGAGGTCTTGTTGTGTCCCTTTTGCTGTGTCCTGTGTTTTTGGTGTATAAATTGTCTATTTACTTTTTATTTGTATTATTGGTATACTGTTTGTTGTCATTGTTTTCTGGACCTATGATAAGAAATCATAGGGGGACGGATGGTGACATCATGGGGCATGTGTAGGAGGACCAAGCACCACCGGAGCTTCTATATTTGAAAGCCTCTGGGGACACTATGCCCTGCACCGTGTATACACAATGGGCTTAGTACACATTTTGCACACATCGAAAGTGCAAAGTCCCTTTGTAGATTTTGTTTGTGTAGGAAGGTGTCCCTCCATGCACAATCTCCCCTCCAACGCAGTCAGCTAAGCACTATGGGTCAAGTACTGGAAGCAAGATTAGTGCCGGCATAGGTGATAACACAATGATTTGCCCTCTCATATTCCTTACAGCACATCCCTGCATTCTGAATTTGTAGGAGTGCTGCACTGCCAATTGTCTGTCAGCATGGTGCTCCGGCACATTCCCATTATGTATGTTGTGGGGTTGTGCAATTAGATTGGTTTGCATGTAGT
Organism: Pleurodeles waltl; assembly: GCF_031143425.1. NCBI lineage: Eukaryota > Metazoa > Chordata > Amphibia > Caudata > Salamandridae > Pleurodeles > Pleurodeles waltl. The sequence goes on from NC_090444.1 coordinate 494,895,627, forward strand.
TCTAAAGGCAACTTTTGCTGGCATGGAATTGTGTATAAAAGGATTAGTAATGGCTTATCACATATTTATGGATGTCTGCCATCATAGGTCACAGGCCAACTGTATATGTTCATAGCATGCCTGTTGCTAACAACCTTGTCACAGCACCATGATCCGCAATGTGTGGCACACATAGATCCTACTTGATGACAAGATGGCACAGATGCTGGGTTCCAACTGAATTACTTTCTAAGTGGATTGTGTGGGAGAGATACACACACCACAGGTGCCACCGTACCCTCCAGAGATGATGAGGTAAGGGAAAAGAAAGTAGCCATAATGTCCTGAATTGCAGTAATCACTGTACACTCAAGATGTTTCAGGTCAAAGTCTATTAATCTCCTAACACCAGATGTCAGCAGTGTTCCCAATATGGTGCAGCCACCATGTAAATTGTGACTGATGAAGGTCACGTCATAGATGCATAGGAAGGCAATGCTGTGTGTGTAGCTGGTGCTGTGAGGATATTTGACATGCATCTCCTGATGATGTGAGACGCTCCCAGATATAGTTGCAGCTCACAAAGCTGTGGCACAATTTCTGTTGCCCTTAGGGCATGCATACAGCCACCATGTGCATGCAATTGAACACACATAGGACTATATGGCACAACGTAGGTGGCTCCAGTGCTGTAATGTCTTGACAACAGTGATTGTGCAGGTCAGGGTTTGCCCAACTTTTCTCATATCAAGGTAGCATCAGTGGTACATATGGCCGCAGCATGGGAAATGCAGCTGGATCCCAGTTATGTAGGCTCAGGCCAGGTTTTACACCTGGACACATGATGTAGATGTACAACAACATAGAATATCAGCTTTGTATTTGGCAGCCCCCTAACAATTGGCCCACTTCTACACTCCATGATGAGTGCTCAGGCTTTGGGGCATCACCAGGAGTGTTGAGCTGATGGATTGCATGCCCAATCCCCTGTTCAGCTCAGGGAGACGGAAAATCCAAACTTGTTGAGACATGTGATGCTCAAAGAGTAGATGAGAGTGATGTTGATCAGTCCATTGTTAGTTTTTATCAGCTGTACCCCCTCTTGATTTACAATAGATTGATGTCTTCCGACTGACAAGCACAAGATACTGGTGATGTATGGTTGGATATAGAAGCAGATGATGTGCAATACAATTTTTGTATGTGTGTAATCTGTACACACTCCACCCAATACTGATACTGATGGTTGCTTCTTCTCATTTTGCAGCAGCCAAAATGACCAATGAGGAAAGGCGTCAATTCAACAGGGGGTCAGAAAGCTACCGCCACATCCTGGAGGTGCACGCAGGTTACTGCCGCATGGCACACCGTTTCCATTCAGAGAAATCATCTGGGGAATGGCCTGCACACAGGGGACCCACTCTCCCACCCAAAACAAAGATTGGAACAGGAACATCTACAATGCAGGGGCTCCCAGCTACACTCACCCTATCCATATCTGAGGCACCAGTCGCCACCTGCACCAGTTTTGCCACCACCAGCTGCTGGGCCATCACAATTGGAACAGGACTTACATCGGGACATCAACCTGATACTCCAGCATTTAGACAAGATAGAAGAGGCACTGGCAGAGGACCTTAAACTCCTCAAGTATATTAAAAAGAAGGTCAAAAAATTACGCAAATGAATTTAAACTGTGATGGACTACCTCTCAGTTCCTTCCCCTCCCTTTTAAAGTTGTAACATATTTTAGTTTGGGTTTTATGTAGTTAATGGTAGGTTAGTGTTGTGTAGCCATTAGTTAGGATAAGTGTAGTTGGGGTAGGTTTCTATTCTTAGGTTTTTATTGGTGGGTTGTTGGGTTGGGGTCATGTTGGGGTTTATATGTATTTTTTATAAATAAATAAAAAAAATATATATATATATACCTGTTTAAACCATGGGATTAATTAGTACATGTGTATTTATAGTAATTTTTGTCCTACTTGTTTCTTGTTTCTTAAGGGGTGTGGGGGGGAATGTTTAGAGTGTGGTGTTTTATGTGTAAGTTAAGTTTAGCATAGGTTAGATAGATTTAGTTGTATGAGAAGTAAAGTTAGTATAGGTTCGATTATGATAGGGTAGGTTTTAGTTGTTTTTGAGTAGATTATTTTTATAATAAATGTTAGTTATCATTGCAAACAGATTGTGTAATTAGTGTGAGCCTCAGCATTCTCCCCATGTGTGTACGGGCCAATTGGGGAAATGGCCTATGGAATCCGTCCTGCCTAAAAAAGACTCAGTTCAATTCTGACATTATTTAACCTCCATTTCCTGACAGGCCCTACATTAAGTGTGGCCCCCTTGAATGCTTCCTGTTAGGGATGGTGTTGTGGTGGTGAATGTCCCATAAAATTGCACATTGCTCACATGATGTAACAATATATGTAGTGGTACGGATCTTGGCCTTCAGAAGTCACATAACAGGGATTTGGGCGTCATTGATATGTGAGATGGAGTCTGTAGAAGCCCCTACATCACCAAAGATGTGTGCGCCATACTTGTTGTTTCTGACACAATCGGAACTCTATCCTGCAAAACTGACCAGTGGCCATCACTAATGAGGTTAGCTACCTCTGTACCACTCCAATGAGTTCTTCTGGTACTCCCAGCTGACAATATTGTCCTAGACTTACTTTTCAGCCATACCCGCCATATATGGTGAGGGAACGATATATGTGTCCTTCATTTGTGACATACTCAGTGAATTGCTTGTAGGAGATGAGACCAGCATACACATATGTCATGTTAGGAACCTTGTGTGTAGCTTTGTGCCGCTGCACTCTTTTACTGATGTTCTTTGACCAATGACAAATATTCACACATTGCAATCATTTAGCTGAGTTGATGGATCAAAATAGACGTAGACATGCTAGTTGTGTACAAGGTGTTATATTTACAATATTCAAGTCAGTGACCCCATTTGTGAAATCCAGACATTTGTGACACAATACAAGTCCAGGGTTGAGGGACATGTCATGGGACATGCTTCAGAATAGTGTCGATAAGTGTCGACGAGTGTAGAGGTACGAATATTGCCAATTGGCAAGTGAGAGACAATGACAGTCCACAGCAGACAGGTCAACATTGTGCGGGTGAAGAGTACACATATCCCACTGTGACATACTAGCATGATCTTCAGCACAGAATAAAGGAAAACACTGCCAATGTGGCATAGGCTGGTGCTATAGGGTACTTTTCTGAGTAAAGGTGATCTGTTCCACATTTTCATTCTCCGATGTGTGTGGTGTTTCCTGTGCCATTGGTGGTGGTGAGGTAGATGGGGCCACACACACTTCAGTGTTGAAGATGTGGATTCCCAATTACCGGCAGTTGCCATTTGTGGTATAACATATGGCATCACTGCAGCAAGTATGAAGTGCTTATTTTTCAGGATAGCAGAAATATCCCATGGTAGGCAGCCGTGTCTGCCCTCTGGGAGGTCACTTCATGCTGAATGGAGTCCAGCTTGTTCTCTATCACACTGCTGCCAGTTTGGGAGGGTAGTTGTTGTAGCATCTCTCTCATGGCAGCAGCTATGTCCATCAGACACTGATGGACTCCATACAGGGGGGTGCTTGGCAGCTGCGTGTTCATTAGCTGTCATGAGGCACGTGCACATTCCCTCTAGGCTGACTGCCACGGTCTCCATCTCCACCCGCACCTGCTTGGCCAGCTCTCGCTGGACTCCTACCACTGTCCTCTGAAAGCTTGTCCCTGGGTCCTCGGGAGTCGTAAGCTGTGTCAGAGCTAGCAGGTTGTAAATTATGGGTTTTGGGTGGGTCATCTGGAATGACAGCTACATTGGTTGTCCTCTTTGCAACTGGAGGTGGTGTCTGGAGGGATACCAGGACATCATGGCGAGTCTCTTGGCTGATGGTTGTCATCTGGTCATCCAGGTCATCAGAGAACTCCAGGACAGGCAGATCAGCAGGAGAGCTATCATCCTCTGCAATGAGATGGTGTAAAATCAATCTTTCTATGTTGTGGCAGTTGACATGTCAAGTCACTGAATTGCTATTGGAGGCTCACTGACAACTTACAGCCCACACATTCTTTTTGTACATTATGGGTGCAATTTATCAGCCCTTTCCGCTACCTGAGTGTCACTTAAACGGAAGTTCAAGTGGTGCAATAGGGTGCATCATATTGACAAGGTGTGATCTATTTCATTTTGATAGCTTGACACCATCTTGTTATTGTGGACCCTTCCTATGCATCCATTTGCATGGTAGGGCATTGCAATGGATGTTGCAGTGGTCAAGCCACAGCAACATCCATTGCAATTTGCCCCTTTCCCAGTTTTACATGTTTTCCATACACCAGAGCAGCACCAAAACCTTACACCACTCCAGGGATGGCATTACCAAGGCACAATATAGTAGTTTTCTTTGATTGCTCCTCATATTGATACCATGAAACTCTGGAAATTTGTTTCATGGTTCTCCCATCTCTTCTGCTGTGATGGGGATATGTGAGAGTCTTAGCATGGGAAGTGGTTGTATGGGCAACAAACAGAGTAATACTATTCTGTTAAGTATAATGAGGACTCTGAGAGAGTGTCATCTTACTGTGCTGTAGTAGCCTGGCCCTGCAGTCAAAAGCTGACCCTGTTTAGAATTGATTCTCAGCTATCTTCTCGTTGATTGTGTAAGTAGTTTTTTTTAAACATCTCAATCACTTAGCAGATCACCTACTCTTGATGATACCTTTGCTCCTATACTTTCAAAGGACCAATCATCCTCCTCCCTCAAGACATCCTAGTTTTCTATGAAGTTAATAGTAAAGATAGAAATTAATTGATATGACCTTGTGCATCTACTTCTGATGCACTCCAGTTTTTTCCATGGCTGATTATGTGGCTGCCTTAGACACAGTAAAACCAGGCAAAGTTCCGGACCTGAAGACATTTTAGGGGATCTCTTTTACCATGATTAATAACTAGGGCCCCCTAGACAAATTTAATATCAAATGCTATAATTAATGGAGTGGAGATCCCTGAGTCCTGGTACAGAGCTGAAATTGTGCCTATGTGCAAATAGGGGGCAGGGTAATGCCAGGGAATAACAGACTGAGAAGTCTTCAGGATAATATTCTGAAGATCCTTGCAATATAGGTTTTGAAATAACTTGAACAGTGGATGTCAAATAACAACATCTTACCCCCTTTTAGGGATGCTTTAGAGCCAAAGTAGGTACAGTTGACATATACTATGGAAAACCCATAAGTCAATAGGTCAGCCTGCACCTATACTATCAGTCATTATTAGGTTGCATGAGTAGAACTATGCCTATATGCCTAAGTGTGTTGAGCCAGACAGAGCAAGCACACAGAGCACATTATTGTGGAAGAGGGGTGAGACAAGGGTGTGTTCCTGACCTCACTCTTTTCTTGTTCTTTATTATCAATGTGCTTAAAGACCTGATGGCTTGTATTAATGACTTCCCCAAATTAAATGATGCCCATATAGCTGCATTATGCTTTCCATATGATACTTTTCTCTTATCTACAATACCCAGGGGCTTAAAAAACCTTCTAGCTAAGATTAAGGACTATTGTGATCACAAGGACCTGGAAATCAACTCCTCAAAAATAAATATGTGGTCTTGAATCCCTTTAGATATTTTCAAAGAACATACCACTATACAACTTGAAAAGGTGGAAAACTTTGAATATCTGGAAACAAATATTGACAATAGATTGTCTTTGGCACCCCAAATGGAGAACAATAGATTTGTGTTGAAGCACAGGGTTGTTGCACCCTTAAGTTTCCAACTTGCATCAGTCACAAGATCAGTGACCCCAGCCTTTGGGATTTTTTAAGTCAAAGGTCAGTTAACAGCTCTTTGGGGCTGAGTTTGGGGCTATGTAATACATCAAGGTTGATAATTCCTGAAAATGTGTTTGTTAGGTTTCTCTGTAATCGCCTCAAACTACTCCTTTGACACCATTGTTATTTGACATAGGGCGACAAAAAATTGTTTGAGCACTTGGCCTCTTTGAGACCACTTTTATAATGGGTATGTTTATGGAACACTGATGGATTATCCTCTTACAAGACATGCCTTTCTGACATGGAGAAATCTTGCATGTTTAGTACTATACCTTGTCTCTGCCATGTACAATCTTAGTTAGTCACATTAGGATTATTAAATTGGTTTACCGATTCCTCATTATTTAGTTATGGCTAATGTTAAAAAATCATACTAGTCATATGCCATAGACCGGAAACACTGGAACACTGAAGAAGGGAGCCTCACTGCAAATTATTTGGATCAAAAACCCACAGCTTTCTTAGTGATATTTATAGATGAGATCTATACACAACTATCAAAGACATTTTTCATGAGGATTCGGTATGGCACTTTGCGTAGCAAACATTTTACTTCATTTTGGTCCCCTCTACAATCCTTCAATATGCACTGCTCTCCTGTAACTGTTCGGTAGGTGAGAATATAGAACATGTATTATTCTATTGACCCGAGTGCTGTATAGCTAGGAGGAAGTGGATCAACCCCTATTTGTCTTTGTTTGGGTACACACAAGTGTCTGATTACATCGTGGATCTTACAATCTTATACTTCTCGCCCAATTGTCTTTTCCCTAAGCAAATACTTACATTGTGTGTGTGTCATCCAGAAACATTCAGGCCTGCCATTATACAGTTTTTTTAATGACTTCTAAATTCAGTAATAGCAGTTGCAGGGCCTATTAATATTTAAGGGATATGTCCAAAACATTTATACACTTCAAGCTGAGTGTATCCTACTATTAACAATCTGTATTCTACTATTAACATGCTGTCTGTTGTGATCATTATGAAACACAAGTTTTATCACCTTTAGGCAGTGTTCCTCTTATCACACAGGTCAGTCGAGACCAGTGACACCGACCTTGAATACCTCATCATGGTGTAACTTATGGTATGGTCATTATCCAATTCATACAATGAATATTTGGTTGTAAGGACTAGAAAATCCATACATCATTACAATACCTAAAATGTTTTCAACAAGGGCATATCATCAAGTGATACCTGGAGATATTTGCCTTATGCCATACCATTATGGAAGAACGTTTAGCCTTGAACTTTGTTCAGTAAATAAGTGGAAAAGCTGTTGTTAATGCTGCTTTGCCTATCTTGGCATGAAGCCAAATTTACATGAACCCAAAATGTTAAGGGATTCCATGCCAACATTTCCTTTGCAAGAGTTCCCCGACCATTTGCCCTCTGCTCATGCTGGCTAATATTTTTATGTGAAAGATATTGAGTATCTTCTCATTCCAGGTTTGTAGGATTATCTCCAACTACCTGATACCACAAGTGGCCAGAGTTTAATGACAATGTCATGTAGAAAATATCCATTCCACTCTTCTTGCATGTATTTTATTTCTTCTTGAGCTTGTCAACCTCACATGTTAAAACCAACAGAGCATGCAATATGATGTAGTATTCTTTAAAGAAGTGAGCCTTCAACTAGTTTCTAAATTGGAGAAGCATTGGGTTGGTCCTTACGGTGCATAGCTGGAAAAGGCCTACTGTCTTGTTTTTTCTTTTGTTATACTTCATAGTCTGTGTTCTGATGGTTTCCTGGCTGCAGGTGTGCAGAGAATCATCAGGGATGTTGAGGTTCTCTGCAAGATATTTGGGGGTGCTGTTCATCATGGCTTTGTAAATGATGCAGTTGGTCTTGATGATGATGTGGTCCAGGAAGGGTAACCAATGAAGTTCTATGAAGATGTGGGTATTGAGGGCTTGAACAGCAACCCTGGAAGAAACCGTTTCACTTTCTTTTGAAACAAGAGCTAGTACCAGTGTGCCTTGAGGGTGAGGTTGGTGTCAAGTGTGAATTCAAGTGAATTGGCATTCAAGGAAAGTTGAGGTTCAAAGCCAGCAAGGTTCATGTCATTAAGCCAGGTGTGTACTGTTTCTTGTTTGTTGTTCTTGGCAAATAACATGAATTATTTTTTGGTTGGGTTGACCTTCAAGTAGTGCTGGGCATCCAGGTCTGGATCATGTGATAGTTGTGTATCATTGGCATGTTGGTAAATCTTGGTGATGATACCTGTGAGTAGAGCACTAAGCAGCTCCATGTAAAGGTTGAAGATGGGAGATGGCATGAAACCCTGTGGCACTCTATAGGGGATAAGGATTTCTTGTGACCTTCATCTGCCCAAATGAACAAACTAGTGTTGATTGGAAAGGTGGGAAGAGAACCAGTGAAGTACTTTACTGATGAGTCCCATTTGCGACTCCACCAAGTGCATGAGGGTGGATTGCCTGACCATGTTAAAGGCATCTGAGAGGTCCAGCATTATCAGGAACCAGGGGTCATCTTTATCTGTGATTAGGAGGGCATTCCAAGGGTATGGTAGAGGTCTTCGTGCTGCTGCATGATCTGAAGCTATACTGTTAGTCATGGAGTAGATGGTTAGCATTGATGTGATCTTGGATTTTAACATAGACTGCTTTTTCAATGGGCTTGATTCTGCAGATTATATAATGCAGAATGATACAGCAAGGTCCTGACTCATAGCACTAGCTGCTTCTAGTTCAAAGTTGTGCCAGGCAACAGCAATATACAGCCCTGGTTAGGAGGAATTTGCAAATATGGATTCCCACAGACAGTGCTTAATGCAATTTGATCACATTTTAAAATATTTACTTACAAAATCAGTGCATGCAATCATTTGTATGCAGTAATATAACGTGTACTTTTTCATGGGAATGTACTACATGAATAATATGTGTAATTGTAATTTTCGAATGTAATTTTTCTGCATTTTATTGGTATTTCCTAGTGCAGACTTCAGTTTTACCATCAGATTTGGAGTGAAAATTATGTATTTTATGTGAAACTGCAGTTTTGTCCAAACTAGGAGGAATAAGTAGGCAGTGTAAGAATAAGAGTGAAGGAGTAAGAAACAGAAGTGGACAGAGTGAATGAGACACACATCAGGAGAGCTGCTACAGTCAAAAGATAACTGTATGTATGGATGCAGTTTACTGGTTTCTTGAATATTGCCTTCACATTCCAGTTAACATGTTGGGCTGTTGGTTGTTATATATTATATCCATGGCCACTGGAATCGTGCAGCAAGTCCAACCCAAAAGTTGTGTGTTAGAATTTGGGTCTCTAGTTGGCAGAGGTACACACTCTTGTCCAAGTAGGGACCACAATACAAGTCGGGGTAAGTTACAACACAGCCTAAATAATCCTGTGCTTACTCTTTAGTATCTTGGCATATAGCTTGCAGGCTTAAATTAGAAGGCAATGTGTAAAGTATTTGTGCAGTAACTCATACAGTGACACAGTGAAAATACCACAAAAATACACCACAGAGGTTTTGAAAAATAGATAATATTGATCTGAATAAAATAAGGCCAAAACAACAAATGTACAATAAGCACAAGTTGAAATATCACTTTTAAAAAGTTTAAAAGAGTCTCAATCTGTAGAAATCAATAGATGCTTCTTTATAACACACAGTACCTTGGATGCATCAAAAATAACAATGCACGGAGACCACAGAGGAGAAGCTGTGTGGAAAAATAAGGTGCTGCATCGGATTTTCCGGTGCAGCACAGACAATTCATCATTTCTTTCCACTCTGCAAGGGATTGCATTGTTTTTCAGGCATGCAGTCTTGGTTCCTCACTGCAATGCGGGGATATTTTTACACCCAGAGACGATGCATTGAAAATCCTTGATGCACTGGAAAAAGGAGCAGTTGCTGCGTTGATCCACCAGCTTATGCATGACATTTTCCATCACAATGCAGGTGCTGCGTCAAATTTCTCTCCGGGAAGTTGGTGCTGCATTGTTGCAGTTGACAGTGCTGCAATTTCTGAGCCACAATGCAGGTTTTGCATTGATTTCTGAAGGAGATGCATTGATTTAGGGTGCACAAGGATTTTCTTGAACAGGTGAAGTCTTTGGACGGAAGTCCTCATCCTTGGATCATCACCATCTGCCTGGGACGACTCCTGGTGGCCCCCTGCCCTGGGCAGCGCACCCAAACCAAAGGACCACGCACGCAACCTGGGCTTCATCCTGGACTCCTCCCTCTCGATGACCAGACAAGTCAACGCCGTCTCTTCATCATGCTTCAACATCTTACGCATGCTCCGAAAGATCTTCCGATGGATCCCCACCGAAACCAGGAAGACGGTCACCCAGGCACTCGTCACCAGCCGACTGGACTACGGTAACACCCTCTACACCGGAACCACGGTCAAACTACAGAAAAGACTCCAACGCATCCAGAACACCTCCGCACGCCTCATCCTTGACATCCCCCGACACAGCCACATCTCCGGACAACTGAGAGACTTGCACTGGCTCCCCGTCAGCAAGAGAATCACGTTCCGCCTCCTCACCCACGCACACAAGGCCCTCCACGACCTGGGCCCCAGGTACCTCAACAACCGCCTGACCTTCTACACTCCCACCCGCCAGCTACGATCGACCAGCCACGCCCTCGCCGCCGTGCCACGCATTAGAAAAGCCACCATGGGAGGAAGATCCTTCTCCTACCTGGCAGCCAAGACTTGGAACTCCCTCCCCATCCACCTCCGTCTGACCCACGACCACCTCTCCTTCAGGAAGCAACTCAAGACCTGGCTGTTTGAGCAGTAGCGGTCCCCCCTCCCCCCCAGCGCCTTGAGACCCTCCGGGTGAGTAGCGCGCTATACAAATTTTTTGATTGATTGATTTGTTAGCTCTGAGACTTCCTAAACAGGAGGCAAGCTTAAATCAAGTCATTGGAGAGCACTTTTGGGGAAGGCAGAGTCCTTCCAGCAAAGTCCGAGGCCAGTAAGCAGCAGAGCAACAGCAGGGCAACAGTTCTTCTCAGCAAAGCAGTCCAGATGAGTCCTTTGGGTAGCCAGGCAGTACATCTGACAGAGTTCAGGTGTAGGTCCAAAAGTATCTGATTTGGTGGGGTCAGAGACCCAGTTTATATACCCAAAAACGCCTTTGAAGTGAGGGAAACTTCAAAGAAAGGTTTTAAAGTGCACAAGTTTCCCTTTTTTCAGACCCGTCCTGTGTGCCAGGCTCCCTGTGGGTGGTTATCAGTGCTTTGTGTGAGGGTAGGCCACTTGCTTTTGAAATGTAAGTGTGAGCCCTCCACCCTTCCTTCCCAGGAAGACCCATTCAGTATGCAGATGAATGCAGATGTAACTGAGTGTCCTGTGTTTGTGGTTGTCTGGGTGGAATGCACAAGGAGAGCTGTCAACCAGCACAGACCAGATGTGGATTAGAGACAGGCTGTAAGGCATAGAGGGTAGTAAATGCAGAGAAATGCCCACTTTCTAAAAGTGGCATTTCTAAAATAGTAATATTAAATCCAACTCCACCAGTAAGCAGGACGTTCTGTTACCATTCTGACAATACTAAATGTGACTTGGCCACTCCTTACAGATCAGAATCTACCACTTAAAAGTATATGAGGGCAGTTCCAATGCTAGTTTATGAGAGGAACAGGCCTCAAAGTAGTGGAAAATGAATTTAAGAGTGTTTCACTGCCAGGGCATGTAAAACACAGAAGTACATGTCCTGCCTTTTACCTACATAGCACCCTGCCCTCAGGGTTACCTAGGGCCTAACTTAGGGGTGCCTTATATGTAGAAAAAGGGGAGTTTAAGGTTTGGCAAGTAGTTTTAAATGCCAAGTCGAAGTGGCAGTGAAACTGCACACACAGGCCTCGCAATGGCAGGCTTAAGACATGGTTAAAGGGTTACTTATGTGGGTAGCACAATCAGTGGTGAAGGCCCACTAATAGCATTTAATTTACAGGCCCTGGGCATATGTAGTGCACTTGACTAGGCACTTACAAGTAAATTAAATATACCAATTGGGTAGGAACCAATGTTACCATGTTTAGTGGAGAGTGCATATGCACTTTAGCACTGGATAGCAGTGGTTAAGTGTGCAGAGTCCTAAAACCAGCAAAAACAGGGTCAGGAAAAAGGTCTAACAATGTGGCAGTGTTAACTAACCTATGCAGCAAGAAAGGCAAATGTTGTGCCTTATTAAAGCACATTTTGTTATTGTATTACTTAATTGCAGGTACATGCTGCTGGGCCCAGGAGGTACCTCATTAGTACCAGTTTAACACCCAAATATAAAAATATGCATCACAAAGGAGACCAGTCAACCTTTGGAAAGGGACTTCTACTGTGCTGCAATATGTCTATTAATTTTAATAACTTTTGATGCGTTTGAGATGGGAACAATTTTCTTTTAAAAAATGTCCAGGTTGTGCAGCAGATGGTGGCGTACATGGCAAATCCATAATTATGCTCAATACGTGGAAGCTGCAAAGTTGCATAATTTCAGTAGCCTTGATTACATCCCAAGAATAAGGGATGCAAGTGGCTGTGAGCTACCTCAGTATCTTTCCTCTTGAAGTAACAGAGCTTCCTAAGTATCTTGACATATTTCATGACAAACCCACTATTGGTCTGTCATAAAAATGAAAAATCTCAAAACGTATCTGAACTTCTCAGCTAGAAGTTTGATTACAACAATTTGTGAATTCTTCTGAGTGCATTGGAAATAGTCACAGCTAAGTATATATGTTTGAAAATGCAGATAGAAGCTCTCACTTCACATATGGCAGATAGTTATAAAAAGAGGAGGGCCATCCTGGTGCATTCTACACTCACACAACATGAAGAGAGATTTGTGCATCATCATATTCTTGATTTACTTTATGCTTAGTTTAGCCGATATATGCAGTGTTCCTTTAGAACAAAGTTCACATAATAGTCTATCTGTTTTCAATGGAGTAGTTGAAATCTAAAGTCTATTCATTTCTTTTGTTCTTTTGTACAATAGAAAGGAGGACTTTTGCTTTCTGATTTGGATTGATTAAGTGTGCAACCAAGACATATTGGTAAATAGCAGCATGCAAAACTGAAATCGAGTTCTTGACATCAAAATCTCCAGTGTGAAGAAGGTGAACAAACATGTGACTAAGGGGCACATTTATACTCTATTTGTGCTGAATTTCCGTCAAAAGTTTTGACGCAAATTTGGCACAAACCTAACACCATATTTATACTGTGACGCCTGACCCCACGAATGTCAAAAGTCAGCAGTGTGCGTCATTTTCTTGATGCGGGAAACTGCCTTGCGTTAATGATATGCAAGGTAGGCGGTCCTGTCCAAAAAATGACTTAAAGGCCTGTGCGCCTTATTTATACTCATGTGTCATTTTGACACACCAGGAGGGGGCGGGCCTTAAAAAATGGCACACCCTGCCACCCTTGCCCATCCCTGGAGGACACCCATGGATGGGGTACCAATCCCATGTAAGTACAGGTAAGTAGAGGTAAGTATATATGTATATATATTTTTTTTTAAAGTGGCATGGGGGGCCTAACTTGGGCCCCCCTATATGCTATTGTGCCCAATGGCTATTGGGCAGGGGGGCATGACTCCTGTCTTTTCTAAAAAATGACGCTAACTCCATTAACTTTGGCGCTAGACGCGTCTAACGCCAAAGTATAAATATGGAGTTAGTTTTGCGTCGAATTTGCGTCGAAAACAACGACGCAAATTCGGCGCAAACGGAGTATAAATATGCCCCCAGGTTTTCAGTCACCAAAGTGATACTGGCACCTGTGTCCCTGTAGGCCTGGGCCTCAACACCATTTATTAAGATTGACTGCCTATACTTATCCATGTTAAGAGGACAAGCAGCCAAGGTGGCAAGGCCAATGCCACCAGGTGTGACAGAAACTGTCTTGGGACTGTCCACCCCCAGTTTCTATTATGGTCCCAAAACTGAACCCAACTACACCTTTAGTTTGACTATTGCCAGTAGTCGTACCACTATTACCACTACTGCTAGGGGCACTAGAGTCTAATGTCTTAGTGGTGGTGGGCTCAGGAGGTTTTACCTGTGCAGGACCTATCCCCTGGACAATGGCTTTTATTTCTACACACGTAGCACCAAGGCTTTTTTTGATTGTGTGAAGAGTTTGAAGAAGAGGAAGAAGTTTTATCCCCACTCCTAGAGGAGTGTTTTGGACCTGAAGAAGGATCTTCATGTTTACTTTTATCCCCATGCTTGTCCTGAGATTTTGGCCTAGAGTGGCCCCTGTTAGAGATAGGTCTGATTCTGCACACTTTCATTTTACCTCTCTTTCAGAGGCTTTGCATAATTCTAACCATGAGGACCAGTCCCTAGATAGGGAACTCAGGAATCTGAGGTTAGAGGAGGCCAGACTGAAGCTAATTCAGCAGAAGTTGGTCTTAGACAAGGAATCCCTGGCTGTGGAGAAAGAGAGGCAGGGGTTGGGGTTAGTTCCCATGATGGCAGCAGCAGTTTTAGGAATACAAATGTCAGGGAACCTTCATTTGATTCTAGAAATCTGCACAAAGTTGTCCCTCCTTACAAGGATGGTGATGACATCAACAAGTGGTTTGCTGCACTTGAGAGGGCCTGTAAAGTTCTGAGGGTCCCTCATGTACAGTGGGCTGCTATCCTTTGGTTATCTTTCTCTGGCAAATGTAGAGACAGACTTCTTATTGTCAGAGAGAATGATGCAGATAATTACCAGGTTTCATAAAAATGCACTCTTGGATGGTCTGGGCTCAACCACTGAACAGTACAGACATAAGTTCAGAGAGACCAGAAAGGAGTTTTCTCAAGGCTGGGCAGACTTTGTAGACTGTTCAGTGAAGGCCTTGGAGGGATGGTTACATGGTAGTAAAGTGACTGATTATGAAAGCCTGTATAATCTAATTTGGAGAGAGCAAATCTTGAATAATTGTGTGTCAGACTTGTTGCATCAGTACTTGGTAGACTCAGATTTGACCTCTCCCCAAGAACTGGGAAAGAAGGCAGACAAATGGGTCAGAACAAGGGGGTGACAAGGATGGCAAGAAGAAGGATGGTAAGCCTCATGACAAGGGTGGGGACAAAGACAAAAAGCATTCTGAGTCTTCATCAGGCCCACAAAAAATCCTCTGGGGGAGGTGGGTCCAAATCCTCTTCTCACAATCAAAAGAAGCCATGGTGTTATTTATGCAAAAAGTAAAGGCCATTGGGCAGGACATGCCCACCTGCCCAAAGAAAAACACCAAGGTTCCCACCACCACAACGCCCACTGCATCCACTAGTACGACTAGTAATAGCAGTGGTGGTAGGAAGAACACCACAAATAGCCAGAAAAAGGGTGTAGCTGGGCTCACCATTGGTAATGTAGTGGGGGTTGGTCTACTTAGGGAAACCACAGAGGCTGTTTTAGTTTCTGATGGTGGCATTGACTTTGCCACCTTAATTGCATGCCCCCTTAATATGGGTAAGTATAAGCAACTACCCCTAATAAATGGTGTTGAGGTTGAGGCCTACAGGGACACAGGAGCCAGTGTCACCATGGTGATAGAGAAACTGGTTGCCCCAGAAAAACACCTACTTGGTCAGCAGCACCAAGTGACTGATGCTCATAACAACACTCTTAGCCACCCCATGGCTGTTGTGAATCTGAACCGGGGGTGGGGGGGTTTACTGGCCCAAAGAAAGTTGTGGTAGCCACTGATTTACCTGTAGACTGCTTACTAGGAAATTATTTGGAAACATCAGCTTGGGCTGAAGTGGAGTTGGAAGCTCCTGCAGCAATGCTGGGCATTCCAGGGCACATCTTTGCTCTCACAAGGGCTCAGGCCAAGAAGCATAAAGGACGGGGAAACTTGGATCCTGGAAAAATTGGCCAAGTGCTCCCAAAAGCCAGGGGTAGAAAGGGTAAATCCTTGCCCACTATCCCTCCCTCTCCAGAAGATTCCCCTTTTGAGGAAGAGGAATCCTCTCCCTGTGCAGAACCTACACCACAGGAGCTGGCAGCTGACACTGCTGAGCTTTTGGGTGCAGGGGGCCTGCTAGGGAAGAGCTGAGTATGGCACAGCAAACCTGTCCCACACTAGAGGGTCTTAGACAGCAAGCTGTCAAACAGCAAAAGGGAGATATCACTGACAGTCATAAAGTTTATTGGGAAGATAATCTCCTCCATACTGAGGCAAGGGACCCTAAACCTGGTACTTCCAGGAGATTTTTGGTGATACATAGGGGCATATTTATACTCCGTTTGCGCCGAATTAGCGTCATTTTTTTCGACTCAAATTCGGCGCAAAACTAACGCCATATTTATACTTTGGCGTTAGACGCGTCTAGCGCCAAAGTATGGGCAAATAGCGTCATTTTTTTGCGTGAACGCCTTCCTTGCGTTAATGAGATGCAAGGAAGGCGTTCCCGTCTAAAAAAATGACGGCGACGCAAATGCGTCGTATTTATACTCCCGGGCAAAAATCACGCCCGGGAGGTGGCGGGTCAAAAAACCCCGCATTTGCGCCACTATTTAACGCCTGGGTCAGGGTAGGCGTTAAGGGGCCTGTGGGCTCAAAATGAGCCCACAGGTGCCCTCCCCTGCCCCCAGGGACCCCCCCTGCCACCCCTGCCCACCCCAGGAGGACACCCAAGGATGGAGGGACCCACCCCAGGGACATTCAGGTAAGTTCAGGTAAGTATAATTTTTTATATTTTTTAATTTTTTTTGGGTGGCATAGGGGGGCCTTATTTGTGCCCCCCTACATGCCACTATGCCCAATGACCATGCCCAGGGGACATAAGTCCCCTGGGCATGGCCATTGGGCAAGGGGGCATGACTCCTGTCTTTACTAAGACAGGAGTCATTTAAATGGCGTCTGGGCGTCGAAAATAATGGCGCAAATCGGGTTGAGGCGATTTTTTTGCCTCAACCTGACTTGCCCCATTTTAAGACGCCCTAACGCCATTTTCCCCCTACGCCGGCGCTGCCTGGTCTACGTGGTTTTTTTCCACGCACACCAGGCAGCGCCGGTCTGCTAGCACCGGCTAACGCCATTCCATAAATACGGCGCCCGCATGGCGCTTCAGAATGGCGTTAGACGGCGCTAAATTTTTTGACGCTAAACTGCGTTAGCGCAGTTTAGCGTCAAAAAGTATAAATATGGGCCATAGTCATTTTCTTCCTGAACGATCTGAGATTGAGCACGTGGATAAGGTGTTGAAACCGCATTTTTCATTGCATATGGTTCGAAGAGACTTGTCCTTTGTGAACATTTCTACTGTACCGATTCCAGATAGGATTGTGTGGGATAGAGTAATGTTTGATATATATGGTCCTACTGAAATAATTCAAATACCATATGTTCTCAAATTATCAATGAATGATATCGTTATACCAGGCATTGTTTCTGATGATTGGGATGTAAAGACGTGTAATTCTATGTTGACAGAATTGCAATATTATACTGTCTATGAAAATGAAGATGCTTACCAGTTTAGAGATAATTAGGGTGACATGTTTTGCTACAATTATTATGGACACCACGTTATTCATTAAGCTAGTAGCCCTAAATCAATATTTGAGTATGTGCAATGGGAACATTGCCCGACTCCTCCACAGGGGAGTTCTAAAACTTATTGTGATAAATTTGCATATTTTTCTGGGCATAATCAACAGAGTGCTAACTCTTACTATTATAAGGTTACTCCGCATGCTAATAAGCAAATGTTATTGACTGATACTAAATTACTGTATTCAAATTTGTTTGTATCCAAACTTTCAGTTGAGTGGTATGAATACTGGTCCAAAACTGTTGATTTGAAAAGTGTCTGGGGAACGAAAAATTGGCAAATGCGGAGTAGGGACACTTTGTTTAGGGCGTGTATTATTCCTGTCCAAATGATTTTCTTAAATGACACTGTACAACAGACTAGCTGTTTGGGCTTAGCAACAATTAGAGACTTTAATTTGCCGAGCATACCTGTCCCTTCCAAATTGAGAAATTGGCAGCAATATATTAATGCCACGTTTACTGAGCTTACAGACTGGGTACAGAATGGTACGCTTAACACTTCATTGACACGTCCGGGCGGGTGGTTATTGTGGCCCATAGACACTAATGGGTGTCATCAATGTTTTGTCACCTCTTCGGGGGGTTCAGGACTGGTAGGGCAGACCCTCGCTACATATCACCAGAACATGCTGATATCATTACTACATATAGTGTGGGGAAACTTTGTCAACAATAGTTAAAGTCAGCCACGCTAGATGCGGTTAAGTCACATCTCACGTTACTGTCTAATAATACTGACTTGCAGGATTTTTTGTCAGGTCCAAGAGTACCCCGGAAGAAACGTTTTTTGTATTAAGTATACAATGAGATTTGGAAACTTTCACAACAAGAGGCGGCAGCCCGGTTAAGGCAGATAGATCAGGAGAATTTAAAACAAGCATTGTCTGTTGTGGATAATGGAATGCATACCCTATCTGCCCGTGTATATACGATTGACAACATTGTCTCCTCTGCTATAGACATTAATAAATCAGATATGTCTTCTTTATATCATGGGCAGAGTCAAACGTGGTCCATTATGCAGTTGGGTTGGACTCTACAGACATTGAAGGCAGGTCGCGTTCCGTGGCAGCACATCCGAGCCAGGGAGATATTTATTTCCTTTAATTTGACATGTCAACAACAGCTCATGGCTAAAAAGGAAGCGACATATGTTATGTTAAATATTGAAAAGTTGGAGAAGTTGCCTTTTACTGTGGCTGAGTTTCCGTCAGCTGAGTGGTTGATTCACAGGGTTATCAATTTGCCTATCTCCACTCTGCAATTCACTTCTTGTTTGAAGCATATTCCGGTGGGCAGATATGAGAAGTTGGGAGACAGTTACATACATGAGTTGTGGGAGCTTCCCTTTCTATACAGATGTCTTAATGGTATGAGGGAGGTTTTTCTCAGCGGTAGCGAATGCGAAACGTCTGTCAGCCATTCGATGGTTTGTAAGCAGCTGTCTTTGCATGGGGCATGTAATGCCTCGATTGTGAACTTGGCTTGCTATCTTAAGGGAGTTGCAGTCCCAGTAATTAAAAACACTTTCCAAGTGCTTTCAAACGGCAGCTACGTCCTTCTCAACAGTGAAGCCTGTTGTGGCATGCGTGCCGGAATAGTTTACGTAGTCGTTGTCACCAAGGCCGTTACGTGCTGCGGGAATGTGTTGTTTCCCCCCACTCAGTTTAGGGAGTTAGTGGACATCTGGCCTCACATTGCTACTTCCAAGGTGAATTTCGACAAGTTGAGTCGACTGAAGGCTCTATTGTTTCAAAAGCATGTGGCCCTTACATATGCACGCAAGACCTAAGCACTTCAGGTGGCGAGGTCATCAGCAGAAATACAGTCCCTATTAAATACTAACTTTCCGAGCCACTTTGGTGAACTCGTGGGACGTATATTTAATACGTCCAGCACTGCTGGAATTGCACATTTTTTCAAAGCCGTTGGTGTTGGTTTTGCTCATACCTTCTCTTCCATATTCGGTTTGATACCTTCGGCTATTCATTCTATTTTCGGAAGCATTTTTGGGGGATTTCCGATTACTTTGGCTTTGTTGGCTGGTGTTTTGCTGTTGCTGTTGTTCTTCCGCAATGGCTGTCCCACCGCAACGAGATCCCATATTGGCACTGCCGTCAGCGCAGCTGTGTCGTGAATGCATGATGCAGCATTTTGGAGCAACACTCCTAGGACAGTTGGAGTGTGACTGGTCTCTGTCATTTCGACCGGTTTTGGATTGTGTGCAACCCGTCTTTCGGTGCCTTTGGTGCTCGTTTGAACATGCACTGGCTCTCTGTCTCTCACTGCAGCGCCCCCCGGTGGTTGATACTAATCTGTTGATGTTCCTAATCAGGGCTCATTCCCAGACTCGTGCACTACGGTTGCGTTTGCTTCGTGAGGCAGTTTATGAGATTCCCTTCCTGGAGACAGATGGTATTGTCTCATTCATTGGCCCTGCACGGGGTGCTTCCGTCTAAGAATTTGATTTTTTGTAATTGACATTGTATCGAATTTGGCTTTACCATCACATGCTTACAAATTTAAATTTGTTTTCTGCTTTGATGTCCTCTGGACTTGTCGAAATATATTTGGTATATTTTTTGTATCTGGGGCATATTTTTACATTATTAGAACCACTTGCTACCGACAAGGGGAGGGTGTAGTGTGGTCAGTTTTATATATCCTTTGAGCGTTAGCTTCAGGCGTTAGGCCTTTGTGCACTTTGCCCTGGATGTATTTTATTTGTTTGCTCGCAGCTTAGAGCCTCTGTGCACTTTGCTCTAAATGCTTTTTATTCAGCTTTGTACTGGTATTTTTCAAATAGCCAGTTCTATGGTCTTGTTTTATTTTTTATATCACACTGTTTAGCCTACTTCAGTACTGGAGTTTTCAAGAACACATTCTTGTTCACTCTGTGCTTCAGTCAAGGATACAGTCTGGTACATTGCCGATAGACGTGGTAGGAGTTTAGTCTTTGGCATTCTTGCGTAGGGACATTTTGTGATCACACTGACATGTTAGTTATAAAAACACTTCCTTGTCCTAATACACGCAAGAGGGATATTCCGACCAGGGAACCACAACTAGACGCTGACTGCCTCGTTGCAGATGCTGAACCAGATCACAGGCCTTTGCTCAGGTATGAGGGTTGATGGCTTCCCAGGGAATCTAAAAGGCAAGTTAGAAGCTTAACCTGCTGTGCTCGAAATAGAACTAACTAAGAGAGAGTAGAATTTATTAACACCATGATAGCGTTATTCTTATGTTTCACTCCCCTCGTGACTATTTCAATCCTACTGTGTTGTATGGTTCTGGTGATTGCGGCTCATGCCTTAATATCTAAAATACAGTTGTTTTATTAAAACAATCTATAAAACTCAAACTGCCTTTGTCATTTGTATATGAGATCATACTGTAAATGAGAGAGCTGGTTTTGATCTGAGTGACCACGACTTCCCTGAGAAGTTCCAAAGATGTCATGCGCTCGGCTGCCCAATCATCTCTTCCCCTTGGGAGAGATGTGGCACTGCTAGTTAGCCGGAGCAAAACCGGATTTGGAGTGACAGTGGTCCTTCCTAGTGGGTAAGACTTAGGGCCATATGTACGAACACTTTTTCCCATAGACACAGAATGGGGAAAAACCTTTGCTACATCTGGCCTTTAGTCCCCCACACCAGGAACAACCCTGCTACCTAGAAATCCAGTAGTCTCATTTAGGATAATGAGAGCCCACGTGACAACAGGAGCACCAAAGACGGCGGCGACGACCACGGTGAGTATTGCACCTACAACACAGGGGAGGAGGGAGGGAAAAGAGAGTGACACACACACGCAACATACAACACCCTCACCCACAACACCATACACACAAATACATGCAGCAACATTACATATACACCCCGCCCCCCTTCAATAACCCAAGGACAAAAGGAATTGATTTGAACAAATGTAATCAATAAAAATCAGATAGTGCAATTTCAAAAATCAGTATAGACAAATATGTACACCAACTACACAAGTCTGTATATTACTCAAACATCATCCGTGGATCAGAGTCCCAAAATGCATGGGCGAAGCCCACACATGACACCAGACTTCAAACGGAGAGAACACTGCAGGGGCATCAGATCAAAATGAAACAGGCACCTCAGGGGGAGAGGGAAGGGGGGGGCACCTCAGCCTGATGAATGCATGACACCACTGCTCCACGAGGGGGCTCCATGTCCACTGCTGTATCCTGGGGAGTGCAAAGTCACAGTCTCTCAAGTCTCTCCAGTGGGTGGTTTGCCCACTGCTTTATCCTGGGGAGTGCAAAGCCACAGTCTCTCCAGTGGGTGGTTTGCCCACTGCTTTATCCTGGGGAGTGCAATGTCACAGTCTCTCAAGTCTCTCCAGTGGGTGGGTTGCCCACTGCTGCATCCTGGGGAGTGCAAAGCCACAGTCTCTCAAGTCTCTCCAGTGGGTGATTTGCCCACTGCTTTATCATGGGGGTTGCAAAGCCACAGTCTCTCAAGTCTCTCCAGTGGGTGGTTTGCCCACTGCTTTATCCTGGGGAGTGTAAAGCCACAGTCTCTCAAGTCTCTCCTTTGGGTGGTTTGCCCACTGATTTATCCTGGGGAGTGCAAAGCCACAGTCTCTCAAGTGTTTCCAGTGGGTGGTTTGCTCACTGCTCTATCCTGGGGAGTGCAAAGCCACAGTCTCTCAAGTATCTCCAGGGGTGGTTTGCCCACTGCTGTATCCTGGGGAGTGCAAAGCCACAGTCTCTCAAGTGGATAACAGTCTCCACTGGTTCTGGAGGGGGCTTGGTGCCCAGAGTGTTTCATCCTGCCAAGGTCTGAGTTAGTGGATGTATCTCTCCACTGGTTCTGGAGGGGGCCTGGTGCCCAGAGTGCTTCATCCTGCCAAGAACTGAGGTAGTGGATGCCTTTCTCCACTGGTTCTGGAGGGGGCTTGGTGCCCAGAGTGCTTCATCCTGCCAAGGACTGAGGTAGTGGATGTACCTCTCCACTGGTTCTGGAGGGGGCCTGGTGCCCAGAGTGCTTCATCCTGCCAAGGACTGAGGTAGTGGATGCCTTTCTCCACTGGTTCTGGAGGGGGCTTGGTGCCCAAAGTGCTTCATCCTCCCAAGGACTGAGGTAGTGGATTCCTTTCTCAACTGGTTCTAGAGGGGGCCTGGTGCCCAGAGTACTTCATCCTGCCAAGGGAGCTGCCCAGGCTTCTGGAACTGATCACCAGCCTCGGACGACTGACCACTGGGGATGGCAGCCATGTCTGCGGTGGTGCCACAGGCTCAGGATGTCGTGGGGCCGCTGGCGGTGCTTGCAGCAGGGTCAGTCACGGCGGTGCTGGCTGCGGCCTCTGTGGCATCAGTGCTGGCGGCAGGCTCTGTGGCGGCGGTGTTTGTGGCGGGCTCTGTGGAATCGGTGCTGGCAGCGGTGCTGGTGGCAGGCTCTGTGGCGGCTGTGCTGATGGCGGGCTCAGTGACTGCGGTGCTGGTGGCGGGCTCAGTGACTACGATGCGGGTGGTGGGCTCAGTGACTGCGGTGCTGGTGGTGGGCTCAGTGACTGCGGTGCTGGTGGTGGGCTCAGTGACTGCGGTGCTGAGGGCGTTGCAGATGCCGTACAGGTTGGCCTCGGCATGGACAGAAGGAGTGAAACTGGTCCAATTGTCGGTGCCACCATGCCCTCTCCTGACCTGCCCTTTATTTTCTTGCCCTTCCCCACCTTGGATGGTGGCACAGCTGTCTTGCCACCATCCCCTTTCGTTTTCCCTGAGCCCTTGGTGGCAGGTGTTTTCTGCTTCTCCCTCCGGGATGTGGGCAACATTTTAACTTTTGCAGGTGGTGGAATGTCCTTGCCCTTGCTCCGTGGCACACTGGCAGCCCTGTTGGTTGGCGCACTCCAATAGCCTGCAGTTGCTGGCACCACTGTGCCTGGTGATGTGGTGGCTGAGGTGCTGGGTTGGGAGCTGGAAAGCCTGGCCCTAATGGACGGACGCGGGGGAGGTGTAGGGAAGAGGTCAATATTAGCCAGGAAAAGTTTTTTAGACACACTGTGATGGGTAGATGGAGGGGGTTTGGGAGTGGAGGAAGAGGTAGTGGTTGTAGGAGGTGTACGTTTGCTGAATTTGGGTGAAGGTGCATGGGCTGGAGGCTGTTGTGAGGTGGATGGCTGTTGGGTGGGTGTGTGCTTGCGTTAGTGTACTTTGGGAGGAGGGCTCACTGACACACTGGGAGAGGACACAGGGGATGTGTGAATAGTAGTGGGGGTGGTGAGTACACATGAGCGGTGTGTGCTGATGGGCGTGCTGGTGATGGAGGTAGTGGCTGAAGATGTAGTGCATGCAGGTGTGAGTGGAGACGAGACAGGGAGGGAGGAGGAGGATGTGGAGGAGGGGGGCACAGTGGAGGCAGTGGATGTTGGTATGTCTGCATGGGTATGATGCTTGTGTGAGTGCCTGTGAGATGCGTGGTGCTTATGTTTACCTGAGCCACCCTTGTGTGTTGAGGTGTGTGCATTCTGGTCTGATGGTGTGCTTGGGATAGGCTGAGGTACAGGGGATTGGGTCAGGGTGGAGGAAGTTGGAGGGGGGAGGCTGGACACAGGGACAATGGCTGCCATCAGTGCTGAGTCCAGCAACAAAACAACCTCTTCCTCTTCCTGCACCAAAAATCCTGCCTAAAACACAGGCACCCTTCCGCCACGGTGCACAGGTGCTTGCATTGGCACAAGGCAACATATTGTGCATCAGTGTAAGAAATGGTATGTTAAAAATGGCACATACCTGCCCTCTCCCTTGCATGTATCACAGCTCAGCAAGGTGTCTTGCTGTGTTGCTTTGCGTGGAACCTTGAGACATCAGCCAAAGGGTGTATACCATTTGACATGATTTTAGAGGTCAGAGCACATGCACTGAGCACTGGGCACCAGCGTCCCAGTGTTCAGAGTAAAAAAAAACAGCAACAAATATAGCAAAATGTGGGCTGACCATGCAAAAAATGCAAAAAGGGGAATTTTTTTACACCACCTATTGCCAATATTGCAGTACATGGTTGATAATAGAAAGATTGGTCTATTGCAGTGGTAGAGGTCAATAACAGAGGAATTAAACTAGTGGTCAAAGAGAATAAAACTAAAGTGGTAGGGTTTGGGAGGAGGAGGAATCCGTTACAGTTTGGAATTGAAATGGCCCAAAGATTTAAACATCAATAAGGATTTTGTTATTTTGGTGTTTGGTATAATGAAAGGAGTTTCACGACAATTTGTACTCCCTAATAAACAAGGCTGCTATGCTCTCTCATATTTATGAGAAGTTCAACAATATACGAATATACACTGCACTAAGAGCAACTTTTCTACCAGCATATTGCATGAGATGGAAATATGACTACTGTCATTGTATAGCTACATTTCACATTGCTTTTTTTCTTTTGCTACCAGAGATCATTACATAGGCACGGTTGGGCATGAAGTACAACACAGCAGAACCAAAGCAGTATAATATATTCCCACAGCAAAATGCAGCAAAAACAAATCTACAAACATCCTTGTCAAACATTAACGCCTCTGGAAACCTGCTTTCATAATAGTGTGGTAATAGTTGTTTGCAACAAGCACTATCTGAACTTACCACCAAGGTCTTGAAATGGCACCAGTCAAAAAGTGGTATATCTGCCCCAAGACAAAGTGCCTGTGCTGCCCTTATGACTGCTAGGTGTGTGAGGGAGCGACTTGTTTTCGTATGATGGAGCTTCTGTGGAATGTTGCAGCTTTCAGCCTTGAGATGTACCTCTATATGTATAAGTACTCTCCAACGCTCGCAACACATCTCATTACAATCAGGTAATGCGCCTTCCAGAATCAGTCATTGAAACAGGAGAAGGCTACAGGATAGGATTTAAAGTGCACTATTTTACAGATTAATTGAATTGTATTATTGATGTTACTATTTTCATAGCTCTTTCCATCTTGTTGTTTGTTAGATATGATTAACTGGGATTTGAGCAAAGCAATGTTAAAAGTTTTTTGACCTTTGGAACCCATTACTCACCAGTAGTGCCAGGTAGAACAGTATTTAGGTCCAGATTTATACTTTTTTGTGCTGCATTTGTGTCATTTTTTCATGCAAAAGCAGTGCAAACTTGCAAAATACAATTTTGGGGCATATTTATACCCCATTTGCACTGAATTTGCATCATTTTTTTGACGCAACTTCAGCGCAAGACTAACTCCATATTTATATTTTGACATTAGACATGTCTAACATCAAAATATTGGAGTTTGCACAGTTTTTCAGATGTGTGAACCTACCTTGCGTTAATAAGATGCAAGGTAGGCGTTCCCATCTAAAAAAATGGTGTTAACCCCATGGCCCCATATTTATCCTCCCATGCTAAAATGACGCACAGGTGGGAGGAGGGCTAAATGACAGTGCAAAGCATGCTT
The DNA here is from genome assembly GCF_031143425.1 of Pleurodeles waltl. Lineage (NCBI taxonomy): Eukaryota > Metazoa > Chordata > Amphibia > Caudata > Salamandridae > Pleurodeles > Pleurodeles waltl. The sequence goes on from NC_090444.1 coordinate 494,921,480, forward strand.
TGCACCATTATTTAACGCCTGGGTCAGACCAGGCGTTAAGGGACCTGTGGACCCATTTACATGGTTAAACACCATGGAATGGGTCCATTGGTGCCCTCCTCAAGCCCAGGAAACACCTCTACACACAGCAGAGGGACACCAGAGGATGGGGGACAGGTAAGTAGGGTAAGTATAGGTAAGCAATTTGTTTTTTTTTTAAATTAAAGTGCCATCTGGGGCCTAGTTTGGGGCCCCCTGAATGGCACAGGGTGCAATGGCCATGCCCAGAGGACACTGGTCACCTGTGCTGACCATTGGGGTGGTAGGCATGACTTATGTGGTATGGATGGTTTTGTGTCAGAAAATGATGCTTGGCTGGTTAGAGTCAATTTTTTTCTCACTCTAACCAGCCTAACATCATTTTTTGGTGCAAAACACCCTTCTCCTATACCGCTTACGTCACCCGGCTAGTGTCATTAGTTTTTATGCCAGCCCACCCATTGCACTGGCTTGCACCAATCCATAAATATGGCGCCGGGCTTGTGCTCAGGAATGGTGCAAGCTGGTGCTAACATTTTTGGTGCAAAACTGTGTTAGTGCAGTTTTGCACCAAAAAGTATAAATATGCCCCCATATTTTGTATGTTTGCGACGCAAAAAAAGTATAAATCTGGGCCTTAGTTTTCCAAGTGAGAAGCTGGATATTTTGTAAGACAAATCCCTGGTTTTCAGCACATCAATTTTTGCAAATTATTATTTTACATCTTAAAATATTCTTTATACAGAACTTGCACTAATGATTATACTTTTAGAAAACATACACAGATGCCTGCGGCATACCCACAAATGCTCACATTTGTGACTAAAGAATCATAAAACGCTATTTTTCTTTTGTTGAGTTCTTGTAGTATGGCAATTACAGAATGATTGTGTCTCAGAATTGAATGGCGATGATTCACAAGCCATTCTATTTGTGATTGCTTTTTTAAATGGACAAGTCTCCACTGCCATCTGGCACAGTCTTTGTAAAAAGAAGCAGTAGTGAGGCTACTCACCACTAATAAAGAATTTAAGGAGAACAATTCCTGCAATGCATCAAATAGCTGTACCATAAATGTGTCACTCTGTATGTCACAGTACATTAGGAATCTCTTATGAAGACTATATTTAGGAAGAAAAGACTTTCTGAGATGATTCAGACCATTTCAAAATCAATTCAAACGTATTTGGCCATTTAACGTCTGAAATTCTAAGGCAATTGCTGTGATAACGCACTTTTAACAAGCAGGAAAGTGTTCGAATTACCATCTTAATGTGGTAGCTGTATCTTGATTTGAAACTCAAAGACTGACTTAATGGTTTGCATTTCTTCTTTTTTAACAGACCGCAAATCCATCCCCACTGCATACTCTAAGCTACTGGGTGAGATTTACGAACAGGCAGTGGTGGCCAACACAAATTAAAAGTGATAGGGGTGGGAGGAGGGGGAACGGAGGAGCATGGGGTTTGGTTTATGAATAAAAAAATAAAAAACACTTACTGGTGCTGCTCTCTGTCTCGTACCCCTCTGCTTCCTGGTCCCAAAAGTCCCTAAGACTGCATCAGACATTCCCTGTGCAATCCCCGCACTTCTCTCATGCTATTACCATACATGAGAGCAGCAAGGAGATTGGGCTGAGTGGGCTGGTTTACCCTCGCTTAGGCACAGGAAGTCTGCGCTGTTTCTCAGACCCAGCTGTGTTTTACAGCTGGGTTGGAGAACTCTAACTGCACATGTCTGTTTGGCCAGCCTAGAATGGCCGGCTGAACTGACTTGCGCACTTAGGTGCACACCACTACTCCACTCCTCCTCCCCACTTCCATGGCTAGGCATTGCCCCTTCCTGCACACTCTGGCTCAGCCAGCAGCTGAAAAACAAAACAATAATAAAATATCATTATATTTATAAACTGCTGGCTCTGAGCCAGTGGGGCTACGCTCCTCTGCCATTGCAGGGAAGCTGCAGCTGCGAACAGGCCCCATCTCCAGGGGTAGAGAACAGCATACTCACCCAGTGACTGACATCTAACTTGGGCTGAGTTTGTATGAGTCCGACCACATACAAATCTTAATACACCTATTTTGATAAGTCTTGCAATAATCACCTAGAACTGTCGAGTTTTTGCCTACACTTTTTATATCCTTTACTGTGGCCTACAGAAGACAATAGCCAGCGTGAATTGGACTACAAATACAACCTTTTAAATCATTTGCATTATTAATATGGTTTTTGTTGCTGATATTTACTACGCAATTAATTATGAAATCATATTCAGCGCCTTGGTGTGCATTTCAAGTTACTTTTTAGTACTGATAAAAGAAAGTGAAAATGCATAATAGTACTGATTTTAAATTAAAAAATAGATATACAGTACGAATTAAGATGCACTTATGGAAATGCTAAATGGTAAGAACACCATCCCGCATGTTGCCAGAAAATGTAATAATGCAGTGCCTTAGATTGTGCTAAAATTATGTTTGAATTGTCAGAGAATACATCCGAGCCTGAAAAAGATTCTCCTAATCTGAGTATCTGTAGTGGAACTGTTTTATAGATATGTTGTGTTAAAAAACGGACAGTCATTAGGTTGAATGAGACAATATGGGCCACAAACATGTTGTGGTATACAAATGACATTACTAAAATAATGATACACATGCTATTGATTTTTTTAAGCTCGTGTAAAAATAAAAATGCTGATTGCAAAATAATCGTCCTATGAAACTTCTGGAAACTAACAATATTGAAAACAAAAATATCAGCTCTCAAAATATCAAGAAAATAATAAATCATGTAAAAACGCAACAAAAATATTGATAGCCAACATAATGACTGTTACATCGTCATAAATATGTAAAAGAATACCAACACATCAAATAATATACTTCAACAAAGTAGTAAATATGTTGAAAAATTAAAATATTTTATAAAAACTGCAGCATACATGAGTTTCACGCATCTTTAGAGTCTTCCATTCACGGTAAAGCTAAAAAAGATAATGCTCATGAGGAAGTAACTTTTTTTGCATGGTCATCCGTATGTACCGTTGTCCAGTCCTCAGTGTATGTGGTCTGACCCGCTAAAACATGGTAAAATTAGCTAATCACCTTGGATTTAGGCCCACATGTGTATCCTGATTGCTGAAGCTTTTAAAGACACAGGAGTGCCTATCAAAATTACCTTTTAAATAAGAAGGAACCCTACATATAAATATTGAATAAATTAGTCCTATGTAGGCCTTGTAGTCCACAAGGTAGAGTTCATAATATTTAAAAGTGGTACCATGGATTCGTTTGATGCTGGTATGTTCCTAAAACGGCTGGCAGCATAAACTATTTTCGCTGTATATGACTGTAGCTGTTTTTATGAGAAAAAACAAGCATGACATTATAATACTATTTTGCTAACCATGTTTTGAAATGAGCTGCTTCATTTATTTAACCACTGTCTTTAATACTTATAAAAAATCAAATTCAACAATCTAGTTGATTTTTGATAAATAGAAAGGAAAAGTAACTTTAAAAGTTAGACTTTGCCTGACCGAAGCTCCAGTAGGTTTACTAGCATTAGTCTGTCTGCAGCTGCCCTGTTAAGGCATCCTTGATGAGGTATGAAATACTTCTCCCATGGCTTGGGTCCGGCAAAATGGCCTTGAGGGAGGAATGTGACCCAGCCGCACCAAAGCAGATCAGTTAAAGAGAGTGCAGAAATCTAATTAACTTGAAAGGGATCAGATGCAGACCTCTACTTTTATAATTTAGGGATAAGGGAAGCCTGGGGAATAGGGGTCTTTTGATTCCAGGATACATTTTAGCCCCCTCGGTTTTAGTCTCATGAAAGAGGGAGTAGACCAAGACCAGGTTTCAAGGGGTTGAGTGGATGTGCTGCAAAAGCGTGAAGGTTTGCCTTAGGGAAATGTTGTCACATTGGCTAGGGAGTGTCCAGGATTCACAACCTCCTGCTGGCTAGTGAATTGACCAAAAGTAGCACCTCAGACCGAGCTTCTCAGGGCACTTTCTGGACCTGTGACAGAACATAAGAGCACTGAACCTGTTGTCTGTGACCTGTGTGGGGACCAGAGGAGTGGGATATGCCTCCACTTGTGTCCAGGACCAAAAGGTGGTCTTCAAAGGACAGTTAGCTGACTTGCTGTGTGGCCAAAATGATATCAAAAGCAGCAAGAGCTCTTTTTATTGGCATGATCAGATGATAAACCTGTCTTATGGCCACTTGTAGAGTGTGTCCAGTTCGCTAAATACTGTTCTTGTAGTCCTGAAAGCATTAAAGTGACAAATAGAAACTACTTTGAAAAGTCTGAAAAGTTGGGACTAGAAAAAGATTTGGACTTCTGTGACCATTATGGCTTTAGAGGAGCTTACAAGAAAGATATTCAATTTCTAGAAGACACTTTGAATACAGCTCCAGTCTTGCCCTGTTAGAATTGGTTGAGCTCCTAAAAAGAGACTGATTTAGAACATTGACGAAATATGCAGAAAATAAAATCCCATAGTACATAATGGGATTTAGATTTTGGTGGATGGGATTTCCGTTACCATTGTGACAGAGTAACCAGTCTGCCAAGTTCTAAATAAGGCCCTAAATCTGAAGGCAGAAATCTTTGCCAGATAAATATGTGAACAGAATCTGACTGATGAGAGAACTTTAGAAAAAATGAGAATTTTACCCTTTGATCTTTTACTTCCAAGACCATCAGCTTTAGCGGTACATCATACCTCGCCTGTAGCCATGCGACTACAAGAGGAGTTAATTGGATCCAATCCTCAACCCTGTCCCACTCATGGATTTTCACTTCCATAAAAGTTGGTCTGAAATGTGTTACTAGGACCCAGTTACCCACAAGTTCTTAATGGTACTTTTATGTTCTTAATACCTTTCGTCGTAAAACTTAAAAAAATCATATATTCAGTGCCCTTTATGAGATTTTAATCATTTTGGTATCATTTGTCAAATCAAACTCTGTTTTAATATTTTGAAAATGGTTGTGAGATTCCTATTGAGTTGTGTTTTTATATTTCTTATTGTTTGAGGCCCTGATCATGAGTTAGGCGTGGTGGCAATTACCAAATGCAGAGGGAAATAGCACATTACTTTAACAACTTGTCTAATCATGAGTTTAAAAAACTCACGTTATTCAGCATCTGTGCTAAATACCACTTGCTTGTAGTCCACAGACACAATTTATCGCATATGCTATTTAATGCATGTGCTGTTTAACACATGTGCTATTTACCACATGTGAAAAATAATGCATGTAGTAAATAACACCTAATTAGAAGTGTGAGAAGTCAATAAAAAACCAGTAGAAAATACCATCTTAAAATACCACTAGTTAAAAACAGGTGGTAACAATTCATGAAAGTGTAGGGAATGAATGAAAAACTGTAAAACAATAGAAACATTCAAAGACCTACACAAATAATGCAACAAACACAGTGTATGAATTGTTTCAGCTGAAACTAATAAACTATCACATACACTTGCACAGAGGGCCAGACTACATTCACAGCCAGGTACAGGTGAAGCTTCTTTCACAGTGTTGCTGGCACCAGCTCACACTTCCATTCTTCAGTCTACCAAAATAGATGTAGTACTCTTACGCCACTACATCAAACTATGCCAGATCCATGCTCTTCTACAAAAAACCATGCAGCATGAGGATGTAAACCAGGCCACCAATCAACAATGTCAAATAGTGCAGCAACACAGAATAAGGGGCCGGATTGACAGAATAAGGCTGGAACCAATAAACATGAGTTATCTTGAGACTCAGAGGATACACAGGCTTGATATGGGCACCAAACAAAACATATTTACAACATTATGGATGCCCTGGATCCCATCATAGGAATCCACTGCCATCCCCCTTCCTGAAAATGTTAGAAAATGTTAGAAGCACTGGAATTATTTGCCACAAGTACGCCAGAGCTGCAGTGGGATTGTTGTGTGGCCTTTCGCATTCAACCTTCAGCAAACACAACCTGCTAAATTATCAATACTTTGCAGAGAGTGGGTGACCAGCATGTACAGTTCCTCTTGGACACCCACCATATAATGCCAGCAAAGCAGACATCTGTGCTAGAGAAGGATTTCCTGAAATCCTAAAGTCAATTGTTCAACTCATGTACATGTCGTGACCTCAGGTAAACAGGAATAAGTGTGCTGAAATTGTAAAATAAAACCCACTGTTTATCGTCAAATGCCATGTGGATCTGTGTATACTGAACTAGTGTGTTAGGTGCTCTGTAGAAAACTATAATGCTATGATGCTAAGGAGAAGCCATATTAGTCATAGTGTGGTAACATATCATGCTTAAGGTACTGGGCACACAAATCAACCCTTCGTCATCAATAGTACAGTGCATGATGATTGTTCTAGCCCAATAATAATACATGCCACATTACTATTAGAAAGTTGTTAACCCCCATGACATATACATGGATCAATGGACTATGTGTAACAAATTACATCGGCCACTCTTCACAATGATAATGAGTCTCAGCTAATTCAACTTTTGAACAACGAATTGTAAAATTACATAAATTGTTAACTCATAATTTTTTAATAATTAGATATATTTATATGTCTCATATTTTTAGAATTTAAATATACACAAAAAGTCCACTGTATCTGCCTGCATGACTTCATTGAAAGAGAAAGCTCAAATTACATATGTGGATCCTATCTGCACTAAAAAGAACACTACCAATCAAAGAGTCTACTGGAGGTGCACAAGTACTACCTCTTCAACAATATCCTGACTGATTCTGAAAAAAAATGATTCCCTACTTTCCCAAAGAAGTAATGGGACAGAAGCTTCTAGACAAAGGGTCTCATTATGAGTTTGGCGGTCGGACGAGAGACTGTCAAATTCACGTGGGGATGAGACAGCCATCAGTCTGGTTGACTCACCTCTTCCGTATTACGATGTTCCCACTGAGTTGACCAAGGCTAATACCATAGCACAAAAGTACCCTTGGAATGCGCACGGTCTGGAATGGTGCTGGCAGAGGGGTGTCTGCACTGCCCATGCCATATCCATGCAGGGTCCCCACTATGGAAATGCTGGTGGAAACAGGAGTTGTGCTCAGCACATCAGCACTGAGTTCAGTGCTGCCGTGGCTGACCACACGTTTTTTCTGCCGTCAGCTCATAAGGAACCTTGGGCCAGGTGTAGGAAAGGTTTTGCATGTCGCAAACAGCAAATTTCACTGTTTGCAACTTGAAAAAACCCACATTGCAATGCCCAATTCCCGTTTTGCGAGTCGGTATCCTGGTTACCGACTCGCAAAACGGGATTGCGAGTCGCAATTAGGAAGGGGTGTTCTCCTTCCTAATTGGGAGTCGCAGTGCGATGCTGCTTTGCTTTGTGACCTCGAATGCGGTCGCAAAGCAATCACAGTTACCACCAGTGTCACACTGGTGGCAACCCATTCACAAAAGGGAAACGTTTTATTTCTTCATTTCGTAATGCATCTCGTTTTCCTTTAAGGAAAACGGGCTGCATTACAAAAAAAAACCTGCTTTATTTAAAAGCAGTCACAGACATGGTGGTCTGCTGTCTCCAGCAGGCCACCATCCCTGTGAGTGCTGCGAGTCTCAAGGGGGTCGCAAATAGCGACCCACCTCATTAATATTAATGAGGTGGGCCTTAGCAACCCCCTTGCGAGTCGCAGATGGTGTCAGGGACACCATCCTACATCCTGAATTGCGAGTCGCAATTCAGGATTTTCCTACATCTGCCCCTTGTTTCTGGCAGTGACAGCGGTCTCCTGGGAGTCCGACTGCCAAGGTCGCAATGTGGCGAACTGACAGCCTGGAGTGCAGCGGTCCACCTACCACCACAAGTCTGGAGGTCCTTGGAGTGCCAGACTCATAATGGGCCCCTAAATTACTAGAACCAGTAGGATTGAAAGAAAACTCCTACAAAAGATGTATTGAGATTGATATTCCTGGCGACCTAAAATAACCAACCCAAAGGACAACTTCATTTTCTATTATATTGAAAATAAAAAAAAAAATTTTAGTTGTTAAACAGCTAACAATATACATCCCACAATGCACTACTTGGCTGTTGTTTAGCAGTTTTAAATCCTGTCTACCACTCTTAAGTGAAATATAATTTATCCGTGCCCAGCTCCAAAACACTAACATTTAACTAATTTATACTCAAACCTAAAAAGGAAAGCATCAAATATCACAACTTGCTAACATTTATTATTTAGAATAATCATAATTACTACCTCCAAAATATTATTATGGATTTTGAATAGGCAGTGTTGAAAATAGTTGTTACGTTATGTGCCCACACAGAAATATGAGGATGTTATTTGCATTTTATTCACATTTTGTGGAAACAGTTCCAAAATCACTCTTGATTATTGACCACTCTATCCACACTCAATTCAACCTTGAAATAAAACCACATACAGACCTAACATATGTTTAATCAAATGAAAATCCAAACCATTTTATGAAGCCAATGAAGAAAAACTAACACCTTTCTTAGAATACTTGAGTTAGACATGTACACTGTAAAATGTTCATAATTATCACCCAACAATTTTTACAGGTCAATGTTAAGCTGGAACCCACACTCAATTTAGGACATAGATTAGCTTCAGTTGGAATTAAAGAGAGACCTTCTTCTTGATGTTTATTAGCTAGGGACTCCAGGTCACCAACTGAACTGCTGCTTGTTTTCAGAAAATTGGAGTCCTCACACCCTCCCTTCTACAGCCAGGGCTATCTTTAGGGTGGGGGGACTAGAGCACCTGCGCCTGAGGCTGGTCTTGGGGGTGCCATCTTTAGAAATAACACAATTTTAAAAAGCACCTGGTGCTGAGTTCCTTGTGTGTCTGGTTTTCAGGCAACATTAAAAATGTCAAGATAATTCTGATGATTAATGTTTCTGCTGGATAGGGATCAGAGTGTTGTCTACTGGCAGTTTTCACTCATGATAAAGTAGCACAGTGGGTTAATAGTCCTGTCTCAAAGTATATGTGACATGCACATTTCCAAACTGTATTTTATATGGATAAATTAGAAAGTTACTGCTTTATTCACAGATAATCTTTTGGTGCTTGCAGCTCACATGTTACAACCCTAATATAGCACAATAAGCTATTAACTGTCATCAAAGAGTTGTATGCAAACGACATGGTATAGGAAGGGCAACTGAAATTATATGGCAGGCCATATTTTATGGCAGGGGTGAATAAATCATTTTTAAATGTGTTTACATTATTTGGGGACTTGTCACACCTGATTAGTACAATTTTAAAACCAAAAGTCAGTAATAGGCAACAGAAAAGTGACCACTCCACCTTGACAAAAGGCTTTTACTCCACTGTAACACATGTCACTACAATTCTAAGTAACATTTAAACCTTTTGAACTAGAAAGAACATTTTATGTTGCAAAAATCAGCAGGTTGTACAGCAGATGATTTGCTATGTGGCAGATGCAGCTAATGTATGTGTGAAAAACATTGCAGCCACATAATTGCCTAATTCCAGTGTTCTTGGGTAAAGATTTGAACATTATTTTTACTCCCAGTCTCTCATTATCCAAATGTTGCTAAAGTTCCAGTCTCTCATTATCCAAATGTTGCTAAAAATGGGTTAATTTGGTTGAAAATACATTGTCATTATTAATGCCAACCACTGTGGTACATTTAAAATTCTGAGTTTGTGCTTCTTCAGACCACATACTCTTAAAAGCAGTGATATGGTTCAGTGATATGTAACTGCTACAACTTGTAAACCTCATTGATTTATGGAGCATTTCCAAAAGACCTATTTGCACACATATAATTCACTGACTCTGTATATCGTGTCTTTAATGTAAAGTAGTATGAGTAGCACTGTAAGGCAAATAGAGTGCATGTGAGAGAGGGGCTATGGAGACAAAAGGAGCACCGATGGGATGTTGTAGTGAGGGAATTTGTGGATAAGGAGGTGTTTTTTGGGGGGTGCCAACAAGGATTGTTGCACTCAGCGCCAACACCTCTAAAACTGGCCCTGTCTCCAGCTATGGCTGGAGAAACAGATAAAAAATACTAATCTAGCAGATGTATTTCCCCCTTAGGAAATCTGCTGCATGGATGGTGCAGTATGACCTTTATTACTTTGTCGACTACTGCCATGTAGCTTGAGAGTTACACGAGGACTGCTTGCCCCAAACTGCTCCACCGTCAGCTCTTTGAGTGCATTGAGCTACACTTCTGCATCAGGCACAAAGTCATAGTCAAGGACTATGAATACCAACCTGGGCCACATTCTGCAACCATGGATCATGCTTGGGCCAATGGCAGGCACTGCTATGTCCTTTAAGAGGCCAAAGGTGGTTTAATTGAGCCACATCTTCCATATTTTCAGATTAGAAGAAATTCATAGAAGGAAAGGAGACTTTTGGTGAACTAAAGCAATTCTACAGTGGATTTTGCATTAGATGAGGGTACTTGTAAACATGGCCAGGAAGTAATACAAGGCGAAACTGGTGTGTTCAAGAGAGAATTTTAATAAAGAAGAACATAGGGGCAAATTTACCCACACTTGAATAATTTAAAAGTCATGCCAATTGATGCAAAGTGGCACCAGGCCTCGGAAAAGTTTTACTTACTAGTGAAAAAGGTATTTTGAACTGGAAATGTGCACCTTTCCCTGCACAAATAGCGCTTTGTACTGCTTTCTATCACCTCTCATCAAGATTTTTCTTCAAGGGTGTGAAATGGGTGGATAACTGCAAACATCTATAATGTTTTTCTCAAAGACAAATATACTAAAATAGATGGACTGTAATTTGTATAAAAAGATCTTGCCTCCTTGAAGCCGGCTCTAACTTGGATGAATGTTTTTATTGCTCTACAGATGAAATACATTGAATGCATGCTACAAAGCTCAACATGCATCCAGTGAGAGTAAACTATTTGAATGAATTTAATCATGGGATTCTTTCACTGGATTTTATGCTTTCAGTACAAACCGTGGAACACAACCTGTGTGTTATCCTAGGCCAGTTGTTTTTACACCATCAGGGATTAGATCAGTGGGGGGCTGACAAAATAACCATGGAAAGAATATTGTGAGACACAAATATCACATCTTAAATATTGCAATTTCAAAATATATTAAAAAAAACTATGAGTCCTAGCATGTCTGGTAAAATTTGTATTTACTTAAAAAAAAAATCACATTGTCATTACAAATATGGTTCAGTCCTATATAATTGTAATTTAAATTATTGTGAAACTATTTTGTTCACTACTTTACTTCAATATATTGTATGTGTTTTAAAAATATATGTATTTATTTGTGTGATACTTTTAGGATGGAATGGTGGGGTAATAGGGAAATAAAGTGGAGATTAATTAATTTTTTTTACATTTTTAATTATGTTATTTTTATAAATTGTTGTGCCAATGTTCCACTTATTTTTTAAATAAAATGTAATCCATTATTTTACATGAAATTATATCTCCATTATTTTGTTTGAAATTATATAACATTGAAATGTTTACATGTGATTTAAATTAAAAAAAAAATCTTTAATTACTACTGTTTTTTGTTTTGGATGTTTTACTGGATGTGTATGTTTACTAGTAGGATTTAGGGTAATAGGGAAATATGAAGTTATAATTTACTGTTGTATTAATTTTTTATTCAATTTTACAAAACATACAGAATACTTTATTTTTCTTGAGAGTAATCCCCAAACTATAACGTTTTATTCTAATATTATTTTGTCTTTCAATTAAATTTTTTCTATAATATTTTGTAAAAGTGTGTGTATTTTTTAATAATTAAAATTATTTTTGTTCACCTTTTCAATGGACTAATTTATTTTAATATGTTTGTTGGTTTTAAATAAATGTGTTTTTGTAACTTAAGTATTATTTTCATTAGAGGTTTTATATTATATACCTTTATTTTACAACTAAAAAAAAAGGTTTTATTTGCCATATGCTTTTAGATTTATTTTATTTATTAGAGTTATAAATTTGAAAAATTGAGTAAATATGTACTTTTTTGAATATGGTAATATTTTGTAACATTCTCAATTGACTCGTTTATGTTTACTTTTTTGAGATGATAAAAATGGATTAGTGCAATGTAATACTTATAATCTACTGTCTAATGTACATTTGTAGTTGTAGTTATGCTTTACTTTGAATACGTTATTTATTGTGTTCCCTAATATTGTTAAATTTGAAGTGGTAATAAGAAACATGAAGAACTTTCCACTCCCGCCCCTGCGAAAAGCAACACCTTTCCTAATGTGTTTCAATTTGGAATGTGAATAGTCCCAAACGTTCCACCAATGTGATGAAGATTGAATCTAGAATTGTATGTCTGAAGCCCCCAAAAGTCAAACTTTCCCCAGTGATGTTTAGTGTGATGTGGGGATAGTATATTCTCTCTCCACCCAAAGTCTAACACCTTCCCTAATGTGATTAAGGGCCTCAACACAAGTTTGCCATCCCCAAGCGGGACTTCCAAACTCACGTGGAGGACACCACGGCAATAGAGATGGTGTTCACCACCAAACTATTGAAAGGAGCTGAGTGCTATCTTGTAGCACTGAGAATGTGCACTATCTGCAAAGATGGTGCTGGACAGGGGGACACCTGCACTTCTTCTCCGCTAGCCTTTTCATGGCGGGGAAATTGCCATGAAAAGCCTGGCGGAGAACAAGGTTGTTATTAGTAGAGCGGCACTGAGTTCTGTGATGCCTGTGGCAGCTTACAACCAGGACGCCATCACCCCATTGGTATCATGAATCCTGGTGTAGACTGTGGTCTGTAGGCGGGTCTGGCAAACTTGTAATGTGGCAGTCAGACCACCAAAGCTGCATTGAGCAAACCACCACCGCAAGGCTGACAGTCATGTGACCGCCAGCTTCACAATGAGGCCCTAAGCTTGTAGTTTCAATAAAAAATCTGAGGCCCTTAAAGTACAACACTATCCCCAAAGTGAGTTATTTTGGAGCTGTAATAGTAAATTTAACCTCCCAAAGTCTAACACATTTCCCAGTATGATTAGGTTTGTAGTAGGAATAGTAGATTTGACTTCCCCTTCGCAAAGGTCCACCGCTGTTCCCAATACCTTGGAGGTTGGAGTTGGAATAGTAAACAGGCAGCCGCCAACATCCAACACTTTCCCTAATGTGATCAAGTTTGGAGTTGCAGTTTGGAAATCTCAACCTCTCAAGGTCCAAGTTAAATTTGGAATTGTAATAATTTTTAATAATAAATCTCATTTATTTCTACAGTAAAACTCATAGAAATAATTACAAAATCTAAAGCATCATATTGGAAACTAATTACCATCATCTAATTCAGATGCCACAAGTAATGAATATCATCAGTATTACAGGTTGCCCATTAAAATCAGCAATGGCAAAATAATAAAATTGATTGAGACAATCAACAAATCCATGATGAAATATATTCAGGGGAGGTGTATTAGCTTTTATGGATAAGAAGCAATAAAGTGTGTACTTTTATTTCCAGGGTGTTAACTTATGGATGTCAATTACCACCTCATCTGGAATTACCTAGAATAACATCTACTAAGAACATTCATCATTTCCTTACAAGAATTAATATAAAAAACATAACTATCAAGAATAGGGATAACAATCTCCCTGTGAAAGGATTATATCCATCAAGGAGGATTTCTTAAAATCCCCCGTTAAAATTGGCCAATGGCAAATATTGTTACAGCAAATGTAAAACAATGTAACAACGTTGACATCTGGTTTTCAAGAAGAGGTAGTGCCCTTCTGCCATGAGAGGTATTATTTCATGATTTACTTTGTTTAATGCCAAGATATAGGGCATTATTATGAGTTTGGCGGTCACAAAGCAGGACGGCCAAACTCACAGTGAGCATATTGCAATGTTCCCACCAGGCTGACCAGTGGGAACATTGTAGTAAACCAGTGGGGCACACCAAGACAATCAATATCTAAACTTTATAGAAAATGTAATATCTAATGAGGTAAATTGAAGAATCACAATGAGTTTAGACTACAATGTTTTTATAGTCCTATTCTTTTTCTTCAACAGTGTGGGTGATCACAAAACTGACCCTAAAAATGAGACATACACAAAAATATATTACTATCCACAAAGAGGGTATATCCATACAAAAAAAAATGTAATACAAAAAGAATATATCTTCTTATACACATAGATATATACATATATACACAAAACGTATAGATAAAAAATGGAAAGCCTTCAGCCGACACGTGTTTCGTCCTGACTGGACTTCTTCAAGGCTGAGAAAATCACAACAAACAACAATCAATGTACGACAAATATATATATATAATTTTACACAAAAATAATTTATATATACATCTAACATTATTTTCATTTTGTAAAATAAATAGACATAAGATTTTTTAGGTCAGTAGAGTACACAAAATATCACATCAACACCGTGTTTATAGTATAAGTATTAGCTAACGAATGGACAGGAAGAAGAGAACAACCACCACATTAATGCCCGAAGTATGAAACGCTCCCCATGTCTCCAAATATTCGATATATGAAAGTCACAGCAATGATTATACATGCCACATGCAAACCCAAATGTGAGAAAATATCTCTTTTATGGACATTAGATTGCTTCATGTCCAAAGTAACCCCACCTTGTACAATGGTGAGGAAAAAAGGTATCTGATAAATATATACCTTTAATCACTTCTACGTCCGTTATGCTCATATGTCATCTGTCATACGCTAAAAAGGGGAAAGTGACAATTTTATTGACCTCCTTTCACTCACCAAATATATTCCTTAAGTCTACAAATATAATTTGTTGTTATGCCCATACTGACCTGTTTCTAACCACAGTTAGTCACCTCTTATGTCTCTTCAAAATCAATCTTAATGCTGGGCGTCACGAGTCTTTTTCATATATTGTGGAACCAACTGAAACACAAACAATTGGAATAACTCAAATATCCTCTCTACAGAAACCTCAGTTTCTATAATTACTAAAGAGTCACCGTCTGCCCATATAACAAAATTTACACCAATATCCACGCGGTATTCCAGTAATGGAGCAGACGCTCTAACGAGGCTCAATTTCTTTATTGCTTCCATTAAAATACACTTCCCAGACCTCCACTGATAACTTACCTATTTGTCCATCTTTCTATTCTTGAAGTTCACCCAGTTGTATTTGCTGGTATATCCTGGCATCAGATGCGAGAAATAGCGTCCCTCTTATATGTCTTCCGGCATTTTTAAATGCCGCGTTCGTGTTCAAAGGAAGCTGATTGACAACGAAGACGGACTTCCGCCTATCAATTATGACTGCGGCGGCCATTTGGAAGTGGTTCATATTCGAAAGAAACCAGTTGACAACGAAGACGGTCTTCCGCCTATCCCATATGATTGCAGCGGCCATTTTAAAGTGGTGGTTTTGGTATTACGGTCCTTTCAGCTAACGCACAAGCCACATTACCTAATCAGAACCCATTTCAATGCTGGCAATAACAAAATATCCCAAATCCGATTTCTCTCTATTAGGCCATACTAGAACATGGTAAGGACAGAATTCTCGTGACCGATTACAATTATCTTACTCCAAGTTAGATGTTACATCGCAAGGAAGAGAGCATATACCACATTTAAAATACAACGCGACTATACTTAAATGTAATCCACTAGTCATATCTACCATCTTAAAGTTGTAATAGTTTTTTCAATACAGCCTTTTCAACCTTACGTACTACTCGGATTGATCAAATCATATTCCCCCCAAAAATCACCGTTGTTAATAAATCGTCGATATCCTTCCTGACATCCTCAGTGTCCCAATATACTTCAAAACTTTGTGAAAGTATATCAATTAGGTCTATTGCCAACAAAAGGAATATATTTTCCCTTGACTTCCAACCCTCAACTTTCTTGGTGGCAACGTGATTCATGCCCCAGATGTATACAAAGATGCCATATCAGTGCCTATGCAGAGAGAAAAGGTGAAAAGTCCCCCCAATATATACCGGATTATGGTGAGAAGGTGAAGAATCCCCCCAATATATAGAGGGTTAAGGTGTGTAGTGTATGTCACCAAAGTATAGTTAATCATGTTTATATACATGTTGTTCTCATCAATAGTATACCAAGTAGATACATTCAAAGGAAATGATACAATTCATCACCCAAATTCATGCCCATTTCGATCGTTCTTAATTTAATGATCCATTTCGCTTAATTTTTCCTAATGTCCTATTGCCACCCCTAGCGTTCATCGGGATGTGATTTATACCCATGTATTTTACTAATGGGACCTCAATTTCTGGATGTTTGTCATTAACGTGCCGTACTACTGGCGATGCTGTGTCGTGATTTCTTAGGGCTCTGATATGTTCCTGAATTCGTTCCTTTAAGGGCCTGATTGTATTGCCCACATATATCTGGCCACATATGCATTCCAATATATATACCACAAATTTCGTATTACAGTTAATAAAGGTAGAGATTTTGTATTTATCACTACCATTATAGCTGAATTCAGTAGTTTTATGCAGTGCCATATTACACATGTTGCAATTCCCACACCTATAGAAACCCACAATTTTTTTAGAAAGCCATGTTGCTTTGTTTTCCATTATAGGTGGTAAAAAACTTTTACAGACTTCATTTCTAATAGTTTTGCCTCTTTTATGGATCATTTTTGGCTTCTTGGGAAGTAGAGCAGCAAGTGTGTCATCTGTTTGTAATACGTTCCAATGTTTGCATAGAATACGGTATATGTTATGACTATTCTGGCTATATGCCGTACAAAAACGTATTGCTCTGTATGACGAGCTATCTCGTATTTTCGTATCTTGACCCAATAGAGTAGTTCTACATACTTGATCGATCTTTTTTCTTGGTGTTTTAATGATACTTTTAGAATAACCTCTCTGTGCAAACCTGTCTTCCAATTTATTAAGTTCTTTATCACATACATTGGGATCACTGCAATTTCTTTTTAGTCTGGTCATTTCCCCAAATGGAATGGCTGAGATTTGACTTTTAGGGTGAGCACTTTCCGCATGTAATACAGAATTACAAGATGTTGGTTTGCGATGCACTTTTGTGTGGATCTTATTGTCCATAATGGATATCTCTAAATCCAAAAAGCAGACATTGTTCTTGCTGAATTCATACGTCATTTGAATATAGAAGATGTTACAATTAATATACTCATAGAATTCCATTAGTAGTTGTTCAGATCCAGTCCAGATCATTAAAACATCATCAATATACCTTCCCCAGAAGAAGATATTATCAGTAAATACAGAGGGGCCCTTCTTCCAAACATGTATTGCCTCAAAAAAAAACATATATAGATTCGCATATGATGGAGAGAACCGTGAGCCCATGGCTACTCCCTGTGCTTGCTTGAACCATTGTCCCTCATGTATAAATACATTGTTTTCCAATGTAAAGTCAATCATACACAATATCATTTCAGTATGTTCCATATGGGATGCGGATCTTCCAGATAAGAAGTTCTGCACTGCTTGTAAACCCTTATCTTTAGGGATACATGTATATAAAGAGGATACATCTAGAGTGACCAACATCATATCCGGAGTCCAATTCACGTCCTCCAGCTTACGAAGAACATCCTTCGTGTCTTGTAAATATGAAGGGATGTTTTTCACAACAGGCTGCAGATAGCTGTCAATGAACTCAGAAAGTCTTTCCGTGGGCGCTCCTATTCCCGATATTATGGGTCTACCTGGCGGTGAGATCGTACTTTTGTGCAATTTAGGTAACATGTATATACATGGTGATGTAGGATAAGGATTGAAAATGTATTTGAATTCCAAATTGGAAATTAAACCCTGATTGCACCATGAGAATAGCAATTTCTCAAGTTCATCGACAATCGTTTTGATGGGATTACATTGCAATTTCAGGTATGCGTTACTATCAGCTAGTTGTCTATCTATTTCTTGAATATAATTCGCTCTATCTAAAATCACAATGTTTCCCCCCTTATCTGCCTCCTTGATCACTATATTATGATTACTTCCCAGTTCCTTTAAGGCCAATCTCTGTTTGTTAGTTATATTAAATGATTTGTGAAAATTGCCACATTTGATCTGTTTTTGAAGTTTATACAGATCTTCTTTCACTAATCTCCCAAACACTTCTATAGCATTATTACTAGGTAACCTAGGGGTAAAGCTAGATTTTGGTTTGAGGCCACTGTTTAAAGCTGTATCCTGAACAATTTTAAGGTCATTTAATAAGTCTAGCCTATCCATATTATCATAGTCCATGTCTTCCACGGTAAGCAGGAGTTCAATATCTGCAATATCTTTGATAGTATATGTACTCACTGTAGTGCTCATTGTAGTGCTAGGTGTCGCTTCTGTATGTATTTCTGTCTTTTCTGCAAAGTATTTTTTAAGTTTTAATTGTCGAAGAAATTTTAAAAAATCAATATGTACTTGCGTCATGTCACAAAGATTAGACACACAGAAGCCTACGTCTACATGGCCCCCCTCGCACAACTGGCCCGCCAGCACAACCTCAGCATCATCTCCTACGCCGACGACACCCAGCTCGTCCTCTCCCTGACCAAAGATCCTCTCACCGCCAAAGCCAACCTTCACGAGGGACTGAAATCCATCGCCGAATGGATGAGCAACAGCCGCCTAAAACTTAACTCCGACAAGACGGAAGTCCTCAGCCTCGGACGCTCCCCCTCGGCCTGGAATGACTCGTGGTGGCCCACCGCCCTAGGCCCTCCACCCACCCCAGCCAACCACGCACAAAATCTCGGCTTCATCCTTGACTCCGCCCTCACCATGTCCAAACAGGTCAACGCAGTCTCATCCTCCTGTTTTAACAACCTCCGTATGCTCTGCAGGATCTTCAAGTGGATTCCAACAGGTACCAGAAAGACGGTAACCCAAGCCCTCGTCAGTAGCAGACTCGACTACGGCAACGCACTCTACACAGGCATCCCAACAAAAGACATCAAACGACTCCAACGCATCCAGAACGCATCCGCCCGCCTGATCCTCGACATACCCCGCCGATGTCACATCTCCCCTCACCTGAGGGACCTCCACTGGCTCCCCGTGGACAAGAGGATCACCTTTAAACTCCTCACCCATGCACACAAAGCTCTACACGACACCAGACCCACCTACCTGAACACCAGACTCAACTTCTACGTTCCCTCATGTCAACTACGCTCTGCCAACCTTGCCCTCGCCATCGTCCCCCGAATCCAGCGCAAGACCTCTGGCGGCAGATCCTTCTCCTACCTCGCCACCAAGACCTGGAACGCACTCCCGACCTCACTACGCCAGACCCAGGACCTCCTCACCTTCAGGAGACTCCTCAAGACATGGCTCTTCGAACGATAGCAGCACCACCCCCCTCCCCCCTAGCGCCTCGAAACCCTAACGGGTACATAGCGCGCTTTATAAATTATTGATTGATTGATTGATTGAGAAGACCAATCCTTTACCTAACACCTTTATTTGTTCTTCAGTAAGGGTGTATTTGGATAGATTAACAATCGAGATGCTCCTGCAATCCTGTGCGGCATCTGCCAACTTTTCGTTGGATGCAAATATCAATTGTTCTTGATTTTGTTCCTTGCTGCTCTGGTCTGCACCCCTGTGGTTGACTGATTTATGGCGTCCTCCTCTCCTTTTGCCTCTGCGTGTTTTGGCCTTACATTTTGAAAAGGCTGATTGTGAGCATACCTCTTGTTTCCTAATCTGTACCTTTTTGCTTCCCGTAAAAAACTGGTGGTGGTCATTTGGTCATCATTGGTATTTAGATTGGTATTATCACTAGATACACTAGTGCTGTCAGATTCATCCGACGTAATTGAGAAATCTGATTCATTGGTCATAATTCCCATAGTGCCTTTCACATTTGTAACTTGTCCTTTGTGAATGAGATTATCAAATCTCCTGGCGAACGTGTATACTCTACCATTTTCATAATCTCTATTGTCTCTTCGTAATTTTGTCATTTTTTTATTCTTGATATACATTTGATGTTTGTCAAGCATTTCTTTCAAGATTTTGTCATTTTTTATTTTAACATCTGGCAGATTTAAAGCCTTAATTTCATTCTCTAATTCCTGTATATCTTTTAATAGTGTTTTCCTTTTTTCCTCCGCATGTTGTATTAGAATTGTCATCATACCCTTCGAAGTCTCGAAGAGCAGTTGTTCCCAATCCAGCATGTGCTTAACTGACAAGTCGTCAAAAGTAGGGAATATGATTACTCTCAGGCCTCGAGGGACCTTTTTTTCTATGATGTATTTTTTTAGAACCGTGGCATCCCACCAGCGAGATAATTCCTGTTTCCTAAGTTTTTCTAAACGTAGGTATTTAGATTTCATACCTTCTGGACAATTACAGCAATATTTTGGGAAGCATTACTAATATTTGGAGTATGTAAGAACATTTCCTGAAAAATCTTGTCTCTCTCATCTTCAAACATCGCCATTCTTTGGAATGCCTATTCAGCAACCCCTACAATATTGGTCTAGTACCTTTTAGAAGTGCAAATAGTCAATATGAACATATACAATCAACAACAAATGGCAACTCATTAATTGAGATAAATGCACATTCTGATTATGTATTCAAAAAGAACATTGTGGGTGCTCATACACTGAAACACATCGTTGCCTTGATGAGTAAAACTGGGTTTGCAGAAGTAAACCTGTTCTAGAAACAAAAAAACAAACCAGTGGGGCACACCAAGACAATCAATATCTAAACTTTATAGAAAATGTAATATCTAATGAGGTAAATTGAAGAATCACAATGAGTTTAGACTACAATGTTTTTATAGTCCTATTCTTTTTCTTAAACAGTGTGGGTGATCACAAAACTGACCCAGAAAATGAGACATACACCAAAATATATTACTATCCACAATATGGATGACATTTGTTCCGTTTTTAAAATAGGATGTGATCCAGTTGAGAGCAGTCCCCTCTAGGACGGCTTTGTACAGGCTTTGTATTACGGTGTTATGCTCAACTGTGTCAAAGGCATCTGAGAGGTCCAGGAGAAGTAGTACAGCAATTCCATTGTGGTTTATTGTGTTTTAATCTTCAATTAATTGTGGCATCTGGGTGAAAGCTATTCTTTCTATCAGTTTGCCCAGGAAAGATCCATTAGTAATTGGTCTGTAGTTGTTGGGGTCATGTGGGTCCAGGTTTGTTAGATAAAATAATGTTCTTGAAGCTTTAAGGTGGACAAGGACCAGAAGGGCAGCTGGAAGGCCTGCTTGCTTTGACCAGATCTATAAATTTGCTTCATGATATTTGTTTGAAGGAGTGCAGAGGCTGGGTTGGCTTACTCTTGGAGGGGATTTTTAGAAATAAGTTGGTGCTGGTGATTGTTTTAATAGGAGTCTAATGTGTCTGCCTTGGTTGGGTAATGATTTGCCAGTGTGTCTATGAATTCTTAAGTAATGGAATGAGTTCCTTCCATGCATTTAGGTAGAGTTCTTTCCATGCAATAGAGTTTTTGAAATTAGTTGAGAATTGTATAAAATTCTGAATTTGCCGATATAGCATTTTGAATTCTGTCTGTGTAGTACCTTTTTTACCTTTTTGATTGATGACTTGTATATTTTGTCAAGTTTGTACATGTGAAGTTTGAAATCCATACATTAAAGTCCATGGGCATTTAATGGTGGATCATTATTACTCTGTATTAGCACCTGTAGTTAAGTATTTCGACATATGGAATTTCACAAATTACTGCAGTAGGCAAACACTTTGGTTATCCCCTAAGACAAACCATGGATAGAGAAGATTTGTGCTGTCAGAACACTTGTTACGCTCTCTTAGAAGAGATGGTATTTTGTTTGGCCAGCCTAATTTTGTTTATCTTTTCACATTTATGACTATGTGCTTCACAGGGGCGCTGTAAAAGAACTTGCACTCGCAATAGTAGGCCTGAGTGAGTTGTTGTGAGAAACTAGATGCCTCATTGGTACACTGGGAAATAATATTTTTGATGCCATCTATCTGATTTGTTTCTTGTGAAAAGTTATGACAAAGGCAGTAGGCCCAGCTTATTTATTGTGAAAGAATGATTGTTAAAGCTAGTAGGCCTTTAATAGTTGGTTGTGATCACATTGTGTTACAGGCAATAGATGGGTATTTTACAACATGTAATCCTACTGATTACAGTAGTGGACAAATGGTTCGGCATTGGCCACCCACTCTGGAAAGCTTTAGGGGTTTTTCACAGTTATGATGTTGGGCCCTATTGAGAGGAGTTTTACATTGTTTTCATACTGTATTCTTCTATTTATTTGCAATTTTATTTCTGTATGCATGAATGTTGACATGTTATGTGCACTTGAATAGTCCTGTGGTAGTCAAGGGGTAAAACCAATGGTGAAGGCTGTGGGCTTTATTGGTTCTTTGAGAAAAGTAATCTCGTATTACATGGATTTAATCTGTTTATTTAGAAATGTTATGACAGAGCCTATAGACTTTACCTTCTTACTGCAAAAAGCATGTGTTAATGGCAATAGGCTGTTAAATAGATGGATCATCCTTAAATTGCGCTAAAGTCTTTTGGCAGTAGTTTCTTGCATGAAATCTCACACATTTCCATAGTTAGCAAGGGTACTGGTGTTAGTAATGCCCCCAAATAAACCATGGGAATACTAGATATACACTAAACTAATTTGCTTTGACAACTGTCATTTATGTACAATTGTAATTTTATGACTGTCTGATGGTTGCCGTGTGTGGAAGCTTCTAATTTGTGAATTAGCCTCAAATTGGTTATGGTGACAAGTCAACAATACCATCTATAAGGTTGATTGGTATGCAGGGAAAAGTTATACAAAAAGACAAAGCTCAAGTTTGTTTAATATGAAAAGATCTGACGGAGACAATTGGCCTTGCTTTTATGTGAAAAGCAATTAAGCCAATAGCCACCAATAACAGATCATTATCACACTGTGGCCCACATTACAACCCTGGCAGTCGGTGTTAAAGTGGCGGAAATACCACCAACAGGCCGGCGGTAACAAAAATGGAATCATGACCATGGCGGAAACCGCCAAAACAGCTACTTTAACACTCTGACCGCCACAGCGGTAACCGCCAACAGCCAGGCGGAAGACAATGTACCGCCCACTCCATTACAACCCACCCATCTGCCAGTTTTTCTGGGGCGGTACCACCACCATCAAAAGCACGGCAGAAACAGTACTTTGAAGGGAAACCACTCGCCTCTCGACACTCAAGGAAGTACCAGGACGCCATGGAGCCCGAGCTGCAGATCTTCCCCATGCTGGTGCATCTGCTCATATACCAGGAGCACCAATGCTGGCGACGATGACCACGGTGAGTACTGCACCTAGCACAAGGGGGAGGGGTGGAAAAAGAGAGTGACACATACACACAACACGCAACACCCCCACCTCTACCCACCCCCCCAACACCATACACACCAACATATGCAACAACATTACATATACACCCCGTAAACCTCTGAAATAACGTAAGGACAAAAAGAATGGAGTCAATTGAGTGTAATATGAGAAATTCTTAGAAATACGTACATAATAAGAATATCATACTGAAAAACAACTGTATGGTAAATTACCAATAAACCCAGGGAAAGGTATTGATTCCTGAGGGTCTGAATTCACCCCTGCGCTTAGAGCACGCCGATGTACTGGACAAACACTCTTGCCTGGTAACAAACCAAAGGGTGTAAAAGTACTCACAATGTAGGCGTCGGTCCCTGCTTCTGTAACCTACCCCAGCGTGTCCTCCCGAATGGATGAACGCCGGGGGTAGGCACTTCCTTTTTGAGTAAACTGAACGAGGAGGTAGTCGCGCATCATACTCAGCAAAACAGAAGACGGCTCAAGGTGCCAGTATCCAATCTAAAGATAGACACTAAAAAAGGACAATGGCTACACTACTATTTGGTCACCATGATGTAGAGGTTCCGGTGCCTCCATCTGACAGGTGGAACCCTGTACTAATCACCCAGGAAAGTGTGCCAGATCATCGTTGCATGTTGCACAACCTGGCCTTGAGACGCCAGGTGCCTTTTCTGCAGGAAGATGAGCCTGGAGATGGTCTTGTGGCAGCCGTGGAGCCTGTGGACAGGGAGGAAGAGGAGGCAGAGGAAGACGATGTGGACAACAGAAGATCACTCATACAATAGTACTTCCAGTGACACACAGGTAAGACACTGTAACTTCACTTTCCATTGCAGTTTTGTGTTGGACATTGTACATGGCAGCCTGATTTTCCATATTGTATGGCCACTTACTGCACCCTTTGGCAGCTCTATTTTCAGATCTCTGTGCCCCACTCTGGCTCCTGGTCTGTTCCCTGGTGCCCACTAGAGGTCATACCTATATATACATGACTGTAGAGTTGAATTGCAATGTTTACAGCTTGTTAAACGAATACATATTTGAATCAATTGAGAGACTCCATACTTGTATTAGTTTCAAGGGTGTTTATTTATGTGAAAATAAGTGGAGGGGGTATTGCAATGGGCTGGGTTGATGATGGAGGAAAGTCCAGGGTAGGGTCCAGTCTATTGGTATCACAGGTGCATTGTCCAATGGGGCATAGGAAGGGGAGCAATAGAAGTTCAAGGTGGACAGGGTAACAGAGTGGGACTCAAGGGTGACAATCAGGAGAGTCTTATTTCCTGGCAGGGGTCTTGGCAATCTTCTCTGGCTTCTGCCTGGATCGCAGGGACTGTTTGCGGGGTGGTTCTCCCTCTGCAGGCGGTGGGGTGCTGGTGGCCTGTTGGTCCTGTGGCGGGGCCTCATGTCCACTAGCGCCAGCAGAGGGCTCTTCTTCAGTGTGGCTAGTGTCATGGGCCCGTTGTTGTGCCACTGCCTCCCTAATGGTGTTGGACATGTCAGCCAGCACCCCTACAATGGTGACGAGGATGATGTGGATGTGTTTGAGGTCCTCCCTGATCCCCAGGTACTGTCCCTCCTGCATCCGCTGGGTCTTCTGCAACTTGTACAGTCCCTGCCCCAAGGTCTCCTAGGAATGGTTGTATGCTCCCAGGATCGATGCAAGTACCTCGTGGAGAGTGGGCTCCCTGGGCCTGTCCTCCCCCTGTCACACAGCAGTCCTCCCAGCTTCCCTGTTGTCCTGTGCCTCTGTCCCCTGACCTGTGTGCCCACTGCCACTGACCCCAGGTGTCTGATTGTCCTGGGTTTGTGGGGTTGCCTTGGGTCCCTGTAGTGGTGGACACCCTGCTGATTGACGTGTCCTGGGGACAGAGGTATGGGACTGCTGGGTGGGTGCTGTGCTGATGTTTCCTGAGGGGGGAGGCTCTGTGGTGGTATGGACTGTTGCAGGGTAACCGACTGTCCAGAGGTCCCTGATGGGCCAGGTTGGTCATCCTGATCCATGCGTGCAGAGCTGCTATCATCACTGTGGGCCTCTTCTGGGTGGGACTGGATGTTGGTGGCACCTCCTCTGCGGTGACGTTGAGCGGGAGTCCTGTGGGGATGAAATGCAGTATTATTGAATCTGCGTGTGCCATCTTGTGCATGGGTATGTTTCCCTCTATGGTTGTTATTGGCAAGGCAGCTTTGGCTTGTGTGAGTTGTGATTTGGTTGGCTAAGTGATGGTCACTAGTATGCATGCTGTGGTGATGGGTGTCCATGCAGGTCTGTGATGGGTGTCCATGCATTGTTGTTGCATGCAGGGCTTGGTATTCGGATGTGTGGGTTGTGATGGTGGGGTATATGTGAGGTGGTGGAGTGATGGGGGTGAGGGTAGGGGTGGAAGTAAGTGATGACATGCAGGTAGGGTGGGGGGGAATAAAGTAGTAAAGATTTGACTTTCCAGAGTCCAGTCCTCCTGCTACTCCTGCAAGGCCCTCAGGATGCATGATTGCCAAGACTTGCTCCTCCCATGTTGTTAGTTGTGTGGGAGGAGGTGGGGGTCCACCGCCAGTCCTCTGTACAGCTATCTGGTGTCTTGCTACCACAGAACGCACCTTCCCCCGTAGGTCGTTCCACCTCTTCCTGATGTCATCCCTTGTTCTGGGGTGCTGTCCCACGGCATTGGCCCTGTCCACAACTCTCCGCAATAGCTCCTTATTCCTTGCAATGGACGTCTGCTGCACCTGTGATCCGAATAGCTGTGGCTCTACCCAGATGATTTTCTCCACCATGACCCTTAGCTTCTCCTCTGACAACCTTGGGTGTCTTTGTGGTGCCATTGGTGCAGTGTGAGTGGTATGTGTGAGGGTGTGTGGGGTGATGTGTTGGGGTGTGTGCTGTGAGGTGCGTGGATGGTGTATGGGTGATGGTGTTATGTGGCTCAGATTGAGTGGGTGCTCCTGGTTTGTCTCTGTGTCAGTTGGCAATATTTTGTTTTCATTGTCAGGGATTGTGGGTATTGTGGGTGTGTATTTTATATTGGATTGGGTGTGTGGGTGTGGTGTGTATGTGTGTCAGGTGTGTGTAGTTTGAATTGTCCAATGTGGTGTAGTTTTGTTAGTGTATATGTATTTTGAGCGCAGCGGTGTGTACCTCCAATGGTTTACCGCATTTGAAAGACCGCAGTGGTGATTCGTGGGTCCTGATGCTGTGGGTGTATTTCTGGTGGCGTAACGGTGTGGGTTTTGGTACCACCAATTTATCACTGACCTTTAGGCTGGTGGACTTGTGTGGGTGTCTGTAAGGTGGCGGAATTATCTGTGTGGGTCATAATACCCGTAATGGAATGCAGCCGCGGTCACGCTATCTTGGCGGCCGCCAGCACGGCAGTCGGTTGTATTTACCGCCAGGGTTGTAATGAGGGCCTGTGTAAAGAGCTGTAGGCAGGTATTTTGTTACATGTACTCTCAGAGATTACTATGGGAAAAAACTGTGTTGGTGTTTATCACCCACTCTTACAAACCCTGGGAGTAGAAGATTTTTACTTTGATGATTTGTGTTAGGTTCTATAGAGACAACATGTATATTTTATAACTATGCATCATGGTTACATTATGGCTAAATTATTGCATTGTGTAAATCCATGTCAAGGAGTACAGAACATCATTACATGAGTGCCTTACTGTCAGACAAAAAGCCACACACTAGGATCCTAACATGAGAAAGCTGAATGATGGTGTTGTGGGCTACAACTAACTTAATATATGTAAATATTGAACAGATATCCTTTGAAGTTGACATACGGCATGCATGGCTCAGCACCAAGTCAATGGTAATTTACACAGATGTGAGTACCAGTACAACTAATGTGTGTGGTACAGAAGAGGCTAACCTTATCAGTGATGGGCACCTATCAGTGTTGCGGGATACAGTTCAACATTTGCAAGTTGTCATATGTACTACACTTGCCAACCGTGAAACTGCAAGACCCCCCCAATGACAGCTGAACTTCCATGCTTACCTGTCCAAGATAAAGTATACATACACAATGTGAATGGCTGGAACAGTGAATTGCAAATGTATGGACTAGTTGATGTTATTTAGCAGCCAACTCAACAGCTCCTTGGTCATTGGGGATGCACATAGTAATCCATGGAAATCAAGTCAGTAAGCACAGCCAAGGCCATTCATCCAACTTGGCCAGTGCACACATGAGAACCCTCATACACTCAATCAACATGGAAAAAAAATAGTCTTATACAAACAGGATTTATTGTGAATAATTATTAACTACACACCAAATAATATACTAAAAACTACCCTACACTAAGCTAACCTAAACTAACTTAACTTAACTTACAACTATACCTATCTAACCTATTCTAAACTATTCTTACACATGCAACACCACACTCTAAACATTGTCTTCCCTCCCCCCTTAAGAGACAAGATACAAGTACGACAACATAACCTATGACTACACATGTAGTAATTTAACCTGTGGCCTTAGGAAATATATATTTTGGGGTATTTTTTTGATATCTTTTTTGCCATTCTTTATTTTTTTACACAAATACCCCAACATGACCCCCTAATAAAAAAATAAGTACTAAAACCCACCCTCCAACTATACTTAACCTAATCTATGCCAACCCTACATTACTACACTAACCTAACACTACTATCTAAAACCCAATCTAAAACTATTTACAACAATAAAAGGGAGAGGGAAGGAACTGAGAGGTTGTATGTGTGCCACATCACATTTTGTAAGCTTCTGTTTGCAGTACTTCAAAGGTTTCTGATTCTCAGCACCTTACTTGTCTAACTTGTCCAATCTGGCCATCATGGCCGCAATGTCCCTCCTCATAAATCTTTCAAAGTTTACACTCAAAACTGCAGCAGGTGGCTGCACAGGTGCCTGGCATGTGACTGGTGCAGCAGATATGGATGAGTTTGGACCCTCACAGGCCCCCTGGATTCCTGATGGTGTTGGCCATTTTGGCTGCTTATGTGATGGCTGCTGCGGAGGTCCCCAATGTGGAAACATATGCCACGCCTGTGGCCTTTTCCTTATGGTGCCTCCTTGCCGCCCACTTCTACCCAGCATCAACATCCATAATGTGGCGGTGCCTTTCTGCCCTTTGTGGAAAGCTCTACATTTCTCAGGTATTAAATTGGCAGCTGAAAAGTAAGGATAATCAGGCCTTAAGCAAAGCATTGGGTGGAGGTAGAATAGAGGTATAATGTACACTGCATCTGCAGATGACACATGCAGTCCACCACACATTCCCCAAAAATAACATACTCCTAATCTAAGACTATTTCCTTCTAGCCATCTACGGTATCATGTATATGTCACTGGGATTAAAGCTATCCTTTGTTTACCATCATGCTCCAAGGTGAGTGGACCAATGTGTTCTTGTTCAACATATGTATTAACAAACGTGTCTGGATCATGTGGCCCTACAACTCTAGATTTCCTGAGTCCTTGTCAATATGGGGGGCTTTGTATGCAATTCACCTCCTTTACACCCCTGGCACTATATCAGGGCTTGAACAGGCATCATGCCTGCAAGGTGGAGGTCACCAGATATGGGTACTGAAAAGTTTCCACAGGCTAATGTAAGGTTTAGTAAAGCCTCATTCATGTGCACTGGTTTAAGACCTCGTCTGAGCATATGCAACCACATGTACAAATAATGCTATGTCCCCATTAAGTTTGGCCAAAGCATGATCAGCATATCAAATTTGTCGACAGTTTAAGTAACATATGCCCCCTACCCTCTGCTATGTTGTGCTTAATGTGTAACGTGGCACACACATGGTGACTGTATGGGTACCCTTAGGGCAGCAGTGAGTTTGGTACTGCACTGGGTGTTGCTGCAGTATACTTATAAATTTAACATAATGTGCACATGTATGCCAGACATCATCAAAGTACCAGATGTGCACTCAGCATTCACATCAAATGCACATGTGATGTGCCCAAGATCACTCACAAATATCATGGTGGCAACACTATGCTGATAATTCTGCTGAAATCTAGCTTAGGAGAATCAACAGGCTTTTCCCACAACCATCTGTAACTGAGTTGTCTGCTAATTGTGCATACTACTGCCTGTTGTCCAGCACAATCAGGCCCCCTGCAGCACTGCAGCTTAAATTTGTATCTGGTGTGTACTGAGACACCTGTGGTACAAGTGTCCCCTACATAGGACCCCTAGAGACCACTATACATTTCCTTCATCTGCACAGTTTTGTGAGTAAGTATAAGCTATGTGTGGCACACAGTGTGTCAATACTGCTGTGACAAAGTCATTGTCAACAGGCATGCTAATTACATTAACAGCTTCTCAGACACCTATCATGATAGACATCAATGAATATGTGGCTATGCATTCCATTTCCTAATACCCACAATTCCATAGCCATTCTTAATGCTCAACATTCCAACAAACTTGATGTCACCATCCTAACTCCAATGGTATCATAGCATTGGTCACGCAAAACTATTATTCATAGCATTGCACACATCAGACTGACACGCACTAAACTCTGGATTGGCACACATGACAAAAAGGTGATACAAGCTGTATTGGGGTCTTCAAATCTGGCAACCTCTCCAACGGTGTAAGGTGGAGGTCCACCTGCAATATATGAAAGGAAAAAATATCTTTGTGACATTTGGGGCCATATTTATACTTTTTTATGCAAAACTGCGCTAACGCAGTTTTGCGTCAAAAAAATTAGCGCCGGCTAACGCCATTTCGATGCGCTGTGCGGGCGTCAAATTTATACTTTGACGTATGGCGGCGCAACCAACAGGTGGGAGTCATTATTTCGTGACGCACACAGCGGCGTTACGTCATAAAGGAAACCAACATTAACGCGACGCAAATCACTGTGGGTCGATTTACGACAGCGCAAACCGGAAAGCGTTGTTTTTCTTGACGCTATTGCGTCAAATTTTAGCGCGAAAACTGCCCTTTCAGCAGAGAGAGCCAAAATGGATCCCAGATGCCAGTACAGACCCCAGGAGGATGACAGCAGACCAGGAACAAGCCAGGAGGATCCATACCGGAACTAGGACATTTTTAGAAAAAAAAGAAAGTGTCGCTTCAGTGCAGAGGAGCAGGAAATCCTGGTGAAAGAGGTGACAGAACACCAGCACCAATTGTTCATCACCTCTAAATTGCCACTCAGTAGGAGAGAGGCCATATGGAAACAAATTGTGGACAAGATCAACAGTGTGGCTGAAGAACGCCGCACAGTCACCGAGTGTAAGAAACGCTGGCATGACTGCAAACGTAGGACAAAAGAAAAAATGGCCAGGAACAGGAAGGCAGCAATGCAGACTGGAGGGGGGAGTCCAGCACAACAGGAGGCCCTGGACCACATGGAGGAGATGGTCGCAGCCGTCATCCCAGAGGAGATCGTCACAGGGATTCAGGGACAGGACAGCGCAGACTACCACGACACAACGCACATGCAGGGTAAGTCGCATGGGGAATTAAAATGCAATAATGGGGACTGTAAGCGGGGGGGGGATACCTACTACACAATGCATGTAAGTCAGCACATATATGAAGTGGCATGGGTAAAGGGGCACGGCAGGGGGGCATGGCCAGCACAGACTGAATCTGGGGCACGACAAAATACAGCACCAACAACAGTCTCATGGGGCCATCCTGTAAGTACAACAATAGAGCTAAGGGAAAGCAGCGACAGGTGGGAAGGCCACTACGTCAAACTCACATCCAGGCACTTGTCTTGCAAAATCTATCCTACATCAACTAGGTCCCTATCAGTAATGCAGTAGCCAAAACAACAACTGCAATGTAACTGCCACAACAGTTGACAATAACACCTCTCATCTCTGTGCAGCTATAGTACCAAATGGCAGGAACCTCCCCATGGAACATACATACCTAAATTAGGGGGTGAGGATGACATCTGCAACTATTCATAGAAATAAGACAAAGGCACCAGTACACTCAAATGCCGAATGTCCATACTTGACACATACATAAGCCAAAGTAAACAGCAATAGGAGCCACACAGCACTAAGGACACACACATGCTGCATACGTCAGGGTCTCTCACGTGCCTGGCTAACAAGGCTACATCACTAATGTCATACTGCTCAGACAACAACATTGAGGAGGGGACACAGGCGGCTGGTCACTGAAACACACCTGCACAGTCTGACAACCAAATCGAACCTTCATACGATAAACAGGCCAATCCAATTAAACACGCATGACCCAACATCATCTTCAAACATCAACAATGTTTACATCCATACCACATCCTAACATTGACATGCATAGAATATGCCACGTCACATGTACATTTCGGGCAATGTGAATAAAAAGTGTTTGGGGCAGGTCCTGAGAGGCAAGTGTGCTGCCAGGGCATTCACAACACCCACAGTCAGTCAAAGTGTAGTGTTGTAAGTGTAACGTATACTTTGCGCATTAGCTTCAGGCTTTAGGCCTTTGTACACCTTGCCCTCAATGTACTTTTACTCATTTGCTCACATCTAAGAGCCTCAGAGCACTTTTCACTAAATGCTTTTTATTGGCCTTCCTATCAGTTAATTTAGCAAATAGCCAGTCCTACGGTGTTGTTAATTAGTCAAATCACACTGTTTTGCCTACTTCTGCACTGGAGTTTGCCAGAACATATTCACTCTGTGCCCTAGTCAAGGATACAGTCTGGTACATTGCCGATAGACGTGGTAGGGGTTAAGATTTGGCATTCCTGCGTAGGGACACTTTGTCATCACGATGACATATGACTTATAAAATCACTTCCTTGTCCCAAGACACGCAAGAGGGAGTTTCCAAACAGAGAACCACAACTAGACGCTGCCTGCCTTGCTGCAGATGCAGAACCAGATCACAGGCCATTGCTCTGATATGAGGGATGATGTCTCCCCAGTGATTCAGACAGGCAAGCTCCAAGCTTAACATGCTGTGCTATAATAGAACAAGCAGAGGGATAGTAGAAACAGTTAGGCTGCATGATAGCTTTGTACAAATGTTTTACTCTCCTGCTGACTATTTCAATTCTAACAGTTTGTATTGTTTGGGTTATTGTGGCTCACACCTAAATATGTACAAGTCAGTTGTACAATGAAATCATCATATTAAACAAATACTGTCTTTGTCATTTGTGTATGAGAACATACTGGAAAAGAGAGAATTGTGTAGGATCTGAGTGACCACGACTTCCCTGAGAAGTTCCAAAGATGTCATGCGGTCGGATGTCTAAACATTCCTTTGCTGTGGGAGACCAGAGGCACTGCTAGTTAGCCAGAGCAAAAAGAAAGAATCAGGGTGACAGAGTTAATAACAAGTGTGTCAGACTTAGTCCCCCACACCATTAGCTATCCTGCTGCCTAGAAAGCCAGTAATCTCATGTAGGATAATGAGAGCCCACCCAACAAAATGTCCCTCCATAAGAATAGTTAAACACGGAGGGAGGGGTAGGACAAAAACATGCCTATTCCTAAATTTTGACAAAGCAACACCTAGAG
Source organism: Pleurodeles waltl (assembly GCF_031143425.1). Lineage (NCBI taxonomy): Eukaryota > Metazoa > Chordata > Amphibia > Caudata > Salamandridae > Pleurodeles > Pleurodeles waltl. The sequence goes on from NC_090444.1 coordinate 494,954,472, forward strand.
GCGATCAGGCAGACAAGTCTGATAGCTCCATATCATACATGTGACACACAGGTGGGCCATAGGCCTACAACAATGCCCATATGAAGGACAGCAGATACCAAGACAAAAACAGAGCACAAAGTTAAGGCATCCAAAGGCTTGTATCTTAGTGCAAAATTGTCACAACACAGACACACTAATTGTACCCTGTTTCATTGCACAGGAACATGGATCTCCTGCCGATATGCCTGTCCCTGATTTCCCTGATGACATGGATGACGAGCCCATAAACATTCCACAGGAGACAATCCAAATGGTCCTTGAAAGCCTCCAAACCCCACCTTCAGTCACAAGGAGGAGCACAGAAGAAGCAGCCACCACAGGAGAACCACCCGCCACCCCAATTGTAAGACCTGCCAGCTCCAACACAGCTGAGGACTCTGACGACACTGGCACCAGCTTCGAAAGAACCGTCGTTGGGGTACAGCGGGAGCTGGCCAAGGAGGTGCGGGTGGGGATGCAAACTATGGCAGCCAGCCTTGAGGGGGTGCGTTCGTGCATGATGTCTTCTGCTGATCAGGCAGCTGCTATGCAAGGCCGAACATCTCTCTTGCAGGAACTTGTCAAAACACAGAAGGAAATCTGCACAGCTGTCATCCAGTTGACACAACAACTACAACTGCAATCCAGTCAACGTGTGCACGAATGCAACATAGAACCCCTCAGGGCCGACCTGGCTGCCTACCATCGTGATGTGGCTGCCATTCTCAAAAACCAGCAGGCCCTCCTTGCTGCAGTACTGACCTTCATAACTCCACAGGGAGCAGCCCCCGGGATGTCTGCCTCCATGTCTTCTAACACTGAGGTGTGTGTTGCCCCTTCACAACCAACAACAACAAGGACAAACCAGGCAACACACACATCAGAAGAAGAAGACATGGAACAGATAACATTCTCACGGAAGAGTACCCGGAAGCACTAGTCCCTGCACCATGACCTACTTTGACCAAGGTCCTACGTTTTGTCAAATGCCAGTCTCACTACAACTACACTCAATGACTGTTCGGCAATCCACTGTATGACTTGTCCCCATTGCCAGTGAATGTCTCTCTCCTACTATTTGCCAATTCCTGTCCCTCTGCACTGTCTGTGACATCACCCCAGCATGTCAGGAGCATCATCCACACCCCTTCTGTAGGATCACCATGTAAGAATGCACCAGAACGGACTCAGCAAACATGGTGAATGGACATTTTGCACTACAGCACCTATAAATAAATAGCACTTGCACAACTATTATGTCTCTGTGTTATTTCACACTTCAACTGTGCAGTACCTAACTCCAAAGTGCCTGTGTGGCAACCATGTAGATTCTCAATACTACTGTCCTGATTTCATGTATTCTGAAACATCTGTGCAGTGGCCAGGATTGCATCATAGCCTTACCATACTTAGGAAAATAACTGATGAAGGGACTAACCCCACACAATCATGCTGTGTTGGACAGAATGATGCACCATCTATAGCTATTCTAGACAACTAATGGTGGCTGAGAAATGTAGGCACCATGCAATACTAAAATAAGAAATAATGCCGCAAAATGTAAGGAAACATTAACAAATTACACTGCATCATTCACCCTTACGGAGTATATTTCCATGAAGGAAAGTCATGCAGAATCAGTACACACATGGTGTAGGTCAGCAATGAAAGCAACAAGACAAGAGTGTGAACAACTCCTCATCTACAAAGATCTCCCTGAACTTCACACTGCTGTCCGACCTATCAATTTACCCACAATAACAAGTCTGGAAGCACTCTTTGTGAAGTAGGATACATACCAACACAAAACCTTGGTGATCAATGCACACTACCAATGGTGGGTCTCCCAAATGGTGGATACTTACCAAGTTAGCACACGGGTAGCTGGCATGTTAAACCTCAATTTCCTGGGGATGGCGAGCATAGGACACAAATATCATACTAAAACATTCAGCTACACTGATGTCAAGGCCATGATAAAGTAGCACCTAACGCATCATGTAAAGGGTTAACTATATATTTATTTCTATTGAGTAACACAAGAGGCAACTAAGGGAAAGGTAAACCTACACTAATCTAACCTGACTACTACTAACCCACAACTGTCCCTAACTAACCTAAGCTAAACTTACTCTACACATGTAACGAAACGATCTAAACATCAATCCCCCACCCACCATTATGAGACAGGACACATGCAGGACAACACTTACTAACCTACACACATACTATGCTATCCTAAACAAACATATATTTTTTTGTAATTTTTTGAACGTTTTTTTTTGTTTTTTGTTTTTTGTTTTTTAAATTTTTTAACAGGAATCCCAACATTGCCGCCCACCCACACAAAAAATACAGATAGAAAGAATAAGGACCCCCCACCCTCTTCCCTAACACTAACTAAGCTAATTACCTATACTTACCTAATACTAATCCCCAAAACCCAACTAACAGTAGAAAATAGGTAAGAGGAGAGAGGGGAGGGGTAAAAGTTCTACAGGGCAAAAGTCCTACAGGTTCGCCCTCCGTAGTGTCCGCCTGATGGAGCGGACCCTTTTTTTAATATAGCCCATATCCTGGCTCAGGTTGTCTACCTTCTTGACAAGCTTGTCCATTTTTCTACTTAATGCCAGGAAGGCAGCTGGGTCCACAGGAGGGGCTGAGGTTGTTTGTGTGCCGGCGGAGGTTGAGGTTGTGGCAGGAGTTGGTTGCCCACTGTACTGTCCTGGTATCACAACACGGCTGGGTCCAGGTCTGGAGGAAGAGCCAGGGTCTATTGTTCCCGACGTTGCTGGGGTCACTTGGGGAGACCTGGTGGATTGGGTGTTGGTGGCTGTTGGTGGCAATGTAGGGGGAGCCTGTGGTGTGGCCCACCATGCCCCGGAGGCCCGATCCGAATGATATTTGCGGGCCATCCTCCGGTACCCACACTGCACCTGCAGGATGTGCCTGTATCTCATGGCACGCCTCTCAAAATGGTTGCGATCTGCGGCACTCATGTTTGCAGCTGTGAAGAGAAAAGGCGAATATTTACCTTTGGAATTGCATTGGGTGGAATAGCACAATGGGTTATTTGTACATTACTAGAAATTTATTGGTTGCAGCAATTGTCACAACATAGTTCACTGAAAGGCTCAGAGGAAGTACATGTGAAGCATGCATACATAAGGCCATATCACACCTAGCATATCCATGTCTCTACGTGATGGATGACATCACCCTAAACTACTCATCCAAATTATACCTAAGGCATCTGACGTTATGGCTGCACCTCTTCCGCATACTGACTTCACTAGATATGTCACTCTATGTGATAACTATCACAATCCTCACTCAATGCCATTTGTAATTAGTTGTTTGCTAATATTGAACCCATGGGCCATAACCGAATGTGTACACTAGGGGCCAGATGTAGGAAGATGGAAAATTGCGACTAGCAATTTGCAATGCAGAACGGTGTCTCCGACACCGTCTGCGAGTCGCTATGGGGTCGCTAAGACCCACCTCATTAACATCAATGAGGTGGGTTCCAAGTTGCGCCCCCTTAGCGACTATGGGCACTCACGGGGATGGAGGCCTGCTGGTAACAGCAGACCTCCATGGCCGTGACTGCTTTTAAATAAAGCAGGTTATTTTTTCCCAAGTGTAAGTCGTTTACCTGAAAGGAAAACGAGCTGCACTTAGAAAAAGATACAAAATCTTCACTCTTGGATTATTTCAGGGCAGTTAGTGGTCCCTTGGACCACTGGCTGTTTTGTACATGATTATTTAGGTCCACTCACAAAGGGGAAGGGTTCCTATGGGGACCCCTTCCAGTTAGGAAGTGGGTTACCATCCACTTCAAGTGGATGATAACTGCGACTCCCTTTGTGACCACGTACTCGGTTGCAAATGGAATTGCATACCACTGCGAGTCGCAAATAGGAGGGGAAAACACCTTCCTATTTGCGATTTGGAAAAGCATTTTGCAAGTATGTTCAGAATCACAAAATTCATTTCTGAATAGCAAATAGACGTTTGCAAATCACAAAGAGCAATTTATGACATTTGCAACTTGTAAACAGTTTGCTACATCTGGCCCTAGGTTCTAAATCAAGTCGCAAAAGGTCGCAAGTACGTGTAACATACTGGTTGCTACAGTTTTCACATTAACATGGCAGTCTTTGAGGGTGGTGTGGGAATAACAACCAACAATCCCATGTTCAATGCACACCCAGGAGTGTATAGAAAGTTCAACAAGTATGTGCCTTCACACACAACACCTATGAAGGGCTAGCTACACGTTGGAGTCAGCCAAACATTGTCACATTCAAGGTCCACACATGTCAAAATGCCATGACTTAGGCCAACATCACATACTATCAGTGAGGCATGTTTTACAACACACACAGAGGAGCAAGAACGCCCATTATCATGAGTCGACAGAACACCTAGGCCATTGCACTCAAGTCACACACACTTCTAGTTCACCTTGTGGCAGTACATGCCCCCGGAAGATCCAACCTACAGTGTACACAGTCCATCCTCAACTAGGAAGATGTACTTTTCATCAAAGCCATTTGCCAAAGCTATATGGGAGAATGTCAGTCTGATATGCAGACTCAGTTCATGCTAAGTCCCCGACCAAGTCTTACATTGACCAGTGTATTCCAAATGACTCATCCCATTCCCCATTGCGGCCCAACTGGAATGACCTACAGCCCCTAAATCTGAAAGATGGCTAGGTATTGGTTTACAGAAACAGAAGTGCTATTTGATATCCCACTAAAGCAACAATGCCAATAAACGGCCAGCGCATCAAATCATGAATTCTGTTGAACACACAGTAGTCCATCATGCATCACTAGCAAACAATAAAAATAGCACTCAGGCCACACTCACTGTAGGTATCTGGGTCCTCAAAATGTGCCACCTCTCCCACGGTGTACGGGGCTGGTCCACCTGTAAAGCATGAAAGGAAGAATATACTCAGACTGGGTGCACTGACAAATAATTGCAGTTACAATGACACTGTGTGAATATGACATGGTAATGATACACTTTCCCACATGCTCATACTGCATGGATGAATTTGTATTCAACATTAACATTGGATGAGTCTCCTGCTACAGTTACACACCCTACTACACACATGCAGTGGCCAGGACAGTCAGGTGTTGTCAAAGATACCCCTCCATTAGTATGCCCCAACAATAATGTCTTCCATACATCTCAGCATGTGCATCCCAGAGAGACATCCAAAAGCTGGTTACTTGAGGACTGCATGACCCCTCACAATCAAACAGGCTAGGTGGACATGTTCAACACACAGCAACCAGACACACATGTGACATATGTGTGGCCAACATATCTAACTTCATGTGACGTGAAGGCAACACACATTTATAGCATCATCATGGGTTACAAATTTTCTGTCTAACTATGGCGTCAACATATGTAGGTATGTTATTTCTACATGACTTACTCACTGGCCAATATGACCTGTAGAGTACAAATAGAGGCATTAACGTGTCGCTTGTCTGACACAAATGCAACACTACATTACATACAGCTACTGGCATCTGGTATGTGTTGAAAACATGAGCCATCTGACTGCTAGCATTGGTCTTCCTACACATTGTGCAACAAATACACATTAGGGCACATATTTATACTTTTGTAGCGCAGCATTTGCATCATTTTTTGACGCAGAGACGGGGCAAACTAGCAAAATACAAATATATTTTGTAAGATGGCGCCGTTTTTGCGTGAAAATGTGGCGCAAAATCGGGGATAGAAATGTATAAACATGGGCCTAGGTTTCCCTAGCATTACACACAGTCAGCTACTTATCTAGCAGATTTGGTAACTATCATCACATGTCCCCACACAGATTTCTATTATTCCCATGTAATTGATTTGTACTCACCAACATGGCCACCAATCCTGATTCCAAGGTGGTCCAGCAGGTCCCGTTCCCTGGATATCAGATCTGCCCAGCGGTGCTTTAATTGATGGTCATTCCGCATGCTCCCATACACCCGGACCAGGTGATGGCGCACCTTCCCCCACCGGACTTTCCGAGCCTCCGTGTGATACCCCTGTATCACACAGCCCCCAGCCTCCAGCATCAGTGGGAGGAAATGGCAAACTAGCCAAATGAATCCCCCCAATTCATCCTCACCCATCCTGGAAAGGCGAGGCCTACCTGACATATTTACAGAAAAAATTAGACAAATGAAATAATAAAGTAAAAGTGGGAAATGGGGAAAGGTAGAGTTGTGAAGGAAAAAGAAAAATGAGAAAAATAGCCCAACTAACCCCAAAATTATGCTACCCAGAACAGACTCCCACAGACAATACAAACAAAAACAGGATTAGACAAAACTAGACTAAACAGACTGAGACAATATTATGCAACAAGACTAGGATCACAAAAAGACAAAATACAAGGTACACAGGACACAAAAGCAGTTAAACACAGGACAACACCTTTCACACAACCACACAGTCTAGATAAATCTGAGACTGCAAAGTGAAAGTGAAAGTTAACTCCCAGTACAGATTTAGTAAACAGGATATCCTATTACATCACTTCCTGCATAAAATGGCCGCCGTTTTTATTTTCCCGTTATGCGTCATATTTTCCCGCATACACAATGTGCGTCATTTTTTTATGACGCATAACATTGCACATGATGCAGAGTCAAAAAATATGATATGAAAATTAATAACTTAATAAGGTACATGAGATGTCCAACATATTGTCCATGTTGCGTCAAATTTACCACGCATACATCATGGGCGTCATATTTTTTCCACGTACAGGAGTGCACATAATGCAGAGTCAAAAAATATGATATGAAAATTAATAATTTAATAAGGTACATGAGATGTCCAACATATTGTCCATGTTGCGTCAAATTTACCACGCATACATCATGGGCGTCATATTTTTTCCACGTACAGGAGTGCACATAATGCAGAGTCAAAAAATATGATATGAAAATTAATAATTTAATAAGGTACATGAGATGTCCAACATATTGTCCATGTTGCGTCAAATTTACCACGCATACGTCATGGGCGTCATATTTTTTCCACGTACAGGAGTGCACATAATGCAGAGTCAAAAAATATGATATGAAAATTAATAATTTAATAAGGTACATGAGATGTCCAACATATTGTCCATGTTGCGTCAAATTTACCACGCATACAGCATGGGCGTCATAATTTTTTCACGTACAGGAGTGCACATTATGCAGAGTCAAAAAATATGATATGAAAATTATAATTTCATGGCTAAATATGAGAAACATTTATGAAAATTTATATTTGACTCTGCATTCTGTGCACTCCTGTACGTGAAAAAATTATGTCGCCCATGCTGTATGCGTAGATATTTGAGCAATTTTTAAATTATGTCTTCATTTTTTAAACTTGGGGAAGGTGATTTGTCATGGCCAAACGGTGCTATGTGATACACATTTGTGATTAGCTATGACACATGTCCGTTGTTGTATGTATAGAAGGCATTCACACTGTAATATTTATGATACGTTAAATAATGTATTAACCATATTTGTCCACATATTTTGGGTAATTGCTGATGGCTATTTTGGAATGATTGATGGGATACCATGATGTATTCCTTCTCCAAAATGTGTCCACAATTATGATGGTGATGCTTTTATCTACAGTATAGTCCGAACAGGGAGTGCAATAGTCACTTACAGTTTTTATGGGGCTAACCATGTCCCATTATGAATTTGTGTTTCTGATTTTTGTTTTACTTTTGACATGTAGCCCACACATGTGCCTTATGCATGTGTTTAGTTCACAAGCACAAGATTCTTGTATATTTGTGGGGCGGTAGAGGTGGACTTAGGCCCCCAGCACCCTAGGATTTGCCCATCCAGATTAGCTAATGTATCCATGGCTTTTATTTGTTCTGTTATGCAAAACCTGCAGCAGCAGGCTAATGTAAGGCTATATGGTATGAATCACTGTTAACCATTCAATCATCTTATTAGCCCATTTGACGTTTGCACTATTGATGAGTTGGAGCAATCTGGCATACCATTTTCCAATGACTATGTTTGCAAAATCTCAGCGTTCCTCATGTGCTGATGACAAATATTTAGTTGATGTCTGTGGCCCTTTCGGCATTACCTGGTTTAGTGGCATGTTACATTCTTCCTGCTAGGTTCAAACTGGGAAACTACTGTGATGGGCTGCTTTCAAATATTTGGTTGATTGGATGACATATGTGTACATGTGTGTGGGACTGTGGATCCACTATCACCTGTCTGGGTGTATGTTGTCACTGTAACTTCAAGCTCTCCTCATGAGTTAGTGGCAGCTAATGTTGTTCCAATTGGGTATTGATCATATCACACACTTGAGAGAAGCTATTGATGACATGGTCACGTACACATGGATGGTCCCACCATGTCTCTGAACACGTGTGATGAGACTTTCAAATGATCTACATTTTTGGCCTGGGTGAGAGACTGTCTCAGGTGTCTGGATCAGGCATGTGTAATTGCCACATTTGTACTCCTGTTGGCCTCTGTGTATGGTAATGTATCATGTCACATCCTACCCTCTGTGCATACATTTGTGATGTTTATTTTTGGTGTGATGATTGGTATAGCATTCTTGCTCAATGAGACGACATTCTTCTTCAGCAATTTCAAACTAAAGGTGGTCAGAAATGCATAGGCCAAAGCATGATGTGGTGTTTGTTATCTGTGTTTATTTACAATTGTGCAATACGAGTTGTTATAAGAAATTATGAAAACAAATTATTGACAAGCTGTTGGCGCCTACGCACTCCTGCTGCCGTGTTAGGTTGTTCCCCCTCCTGTTGCAGGGCAGCATCCTCTTCTTCGTCATCCTCAGGCATGTCTGGGTCCGGTTCAAAGAGGGGAATGTTCCTTTTTACACAAATATTGTGCAATATGGGACAACTGAGTATGATCTTACAGACCATCTCTGGGGAATAGAGTAGGCTACCGCCAGTTATGTCAAGGCAGCGGAACCTTGACTTTAGGATCCCAAAGGTCCGCTCCACAATGCTGCGTGTCCTCTTGTGGGTGTCATTGTATGCCCGCTCTGCAGCAGTATTTGGGTTCCCAAATGGTGTCATTATCCAAGGCTGGATGCCATACCCCTGATCAGCTGAAAGAAAAACACAGAATGGGATCAATTAGATGTAGGAGGCACTGTTGTACAGATCTTTGATGGCAGTAGTTGTCTTGTGTTGTCTGTGACTCTTTTGTGTACTAATGTGACAACCTATAGTTGTTGGTGAAAACTTTGGCATTGAGTTTTTTGCCTTGGCTGAGCAAGTGTTTGTTGGCTAACCGTTTGTCAGCAGTATGTATTTGTTTTTTCAGTACAGTGTGCCCTCCCTAGCATTGTGACTTGTCATACAGGTGTCCGTGTGTCTTCACTGGGGGTGAGATGATAGTTCCATGCAGAGTTGAAACATGAAAGTGTAGTTAACACGTTCATGTGAAAGTACCCAGGCCATCCCATACCTTAAAACTTATGCAATGTATTAGTGTACAGGTTATTGTGAGACTTCCAATTTGCAAGGTGACATTTAGGCAACCACACTCATTAATGTCTTCACATTAAGCTGTAGAGTAAAATCAAATGTGTGACAGGTTCAATGGTGACTTCTGAAACATGGCTAGTGATGTGAGTACCTCAGTGTGTTCCTGTCTAGGTGTTGCTATTGTGGTGTATGTGTTGTTTGTCCTAGAGGTTTGCTGTGCAGTGTGTATATAAGTAGGATTTTTGTCCTTACCAACAAGTAGTCCATTGCCATACCGTCCATCCTGGAAGTGTTGTTGATGGTGCTGTGACGGAAGATGAATGCGTCATGTACACTCCCAGGATATTTAGCCACAATGTTGCTGATCAATCCTTGGTGATCGACTATGGCCTGCACGTTGATGGAATGTGTGTGCTTCCTGTTGCGGTAGAGGTGTTCAGTCGCAGCAGGTGGCACAAGGCGTACGTGTGTGCAGTCGATTGCACCAAGGACGTGCGGGAAGCCACTGATGGCGTAGAACCCCTGTTTAGTTTAGTTTTTGACGCACATTCGGCGCAAACGGAGTATAAATATGCCCCTTGGTCTTTTCTGTTAAAGGATGGCATTGTTTAATATCAACTTGGTAGGCTGAGGGAGTCAACCTAGTGGAAGATCAGACCAACTGTCAAACATCTATGATCAGTCAACCACACATAGGCCCTCATTACAACCCTGGCAGTTGGTGATAAGGCGTCAGTAATACCGCCAACAGTCCGACGGTAAAAAAAAGGAATTATGACCATGGCAGAAACCGCCCACACAGACAGCCACTTTAACACACCGACTGCCACAGCGGTAGCAACAAGCACCGCGGCAGTAACCGCCAACAGCCAGGCAGAAGACAATGTTCTGCCCACAGTAATATGACACACCTATCTGTCACCTTTTCAAGGGCGGTACCAACGACATCAAAAGCACAGAGGAAACAGTACACAGAAGGCAAAGGACTCACTTCTGGAGACTCAAGGAAGAACCACAACGCCATGGAGCCCGAGTTGCACATCATCCCCATGATGCTACACCTCTTCATGCATTACGAACATCAACGCCAGTGAAGATGACCACGGTGAGTACTGCCACCTAGCACACAAGGGAGGAGGAAGGAAAAAGAGAGTGACACACACATGCAACACCCCCAACACCATGCACACAAACAGATGCAATAACATCACATATCTACCCTGTACTCCTCAGGAATAATGCAAGGACAAAAATAATTGATTAAAGTGAGTGTAATAAGATAAATGAGTAGAATTGTGTGCTTCAAAATCAAAACAGTATATACATACATACAAATGGAGAGACACTGCCCAGTCCTCAATGTCCGTGGGCCACAGAGCCACATCACATAGGCCAAGGCCCACCTCACTCCTGCAACAACACAGAGAGAACACTGCCAGGGCATCAGGTCAAAAATACACAGGCACCTCAGGGGGACGGGGAATGGGGGGCACCTCAGCCGGAAGATGGTACAACATCACTGGTTCTGGAGGGGGCTGCATGCCCTGTGCAATGTCCTGGGGAATGCAAGGCCACAGTCTCTCAAGTGGGTGGTTTGCCCACTGCTTGGTCCTAGGGAGTGCAAGGCCACAGTCCATCAAGTGGGTGGTTTGCTCACTGCTTGGTCCTGGGGAGTGCAAAGCCACAGTCTCTCTAGAGGGTGGTTTGCCCACTGCTTGGTTCTGGGGAGTGCAAAGCCGCAGTCTCTCAAGAGGGTGGTTTTGCCCACTGCTTGGTCCTGGAGAGTGCAAGGCCACAGTCTCACTAGTGGGTGGTTTACCCACTGGTTCTGGAGTGGGCCTTGTGCCCAATGTGCTTCATCCAGGCAAGGAGGGGGTGAGTGGATGGCTTCTTCCACTGGATCTGGAGGGGGCCTTGTGCCCTGTGTGCTTCATCCTGGCAAGGAGGGGGTGAGTGGATGGCTTCTTCCACTGGTTCTGGAGGGGGTCTTGTGCCCAGTGTGCTTTATCCTGGCAAGGAGGTGTGAGTGGATGGCTTCTTCCTCTGGTTCTGGAGGGGGCCTAGTGCCCAGTGTGCTTCATCCTGGCAAGGAAGGGGTAAGTGGATGGATTCTTCCACTGGTTCCGGAGGGGGCCTTGTACCCAGTGTGCTTCATCCTGGCAAGGAGGGGGTGAGTGGGTGGCTTCTTCCACTGGTTCTGGAGGGTGCCTTGTTCCCAGTGTGCTTCATCCTGGCAAGGAGGGAGTGAGTGCATGGCTTCTTCCACTAGTTCTGGAGGGGGCCTTTTGCCCTGTGTGCTCCATTATGGCAAGCAGGGGGTGAGTGGATGGTTTTTTCCACTGGTTCTGGAGGGGGCCTTATGCCGTGTGATGCAGCACTTGGGGAGTGCATGGTCACAGTCTCTCACCTGGGTGTCACACCTACAGGTTTTGCAGGGTCCAGGGCGCACTACAGCCCATGGAGGCAGGACTACACACTGCCCGCCGGTGGTGACGGCTGCTCAGTAGTGGCAGAGGCGGTGCTGGTGTCGGGGATGCCAGTGATGGGTGCAGGCTCCAGCCCTTCTCCTGCACCCTTGGACGGCTGCCCACTGGGGCTGCTGTTGGTGGTGGTTATGGTGGCGGTGCAGGCAGTGGTGGGGGGAGGCTCCAGCCCTTCCCCTGCAGCCTCAGATGGCTGCCCACTGGGCCTGCTGCTGCTGGTGGCGGTGCTGGTGGCGGTGCAGGCAGTGGTTGGGGGAGGCTCCAGTCCTTCCCCTGCAGCCTCGGACGGCTACCAACTGGGGCTGCTGCTATTGGTGGCAGTTCTGGTGGCAGTGCAGGCAGTGGTCTGGGGACGCTCAAACCCTTCCCCTGAAGCCTCGGATGGTTGAACCACCATGGTTGGAGGTGGGGGCTCAGAATCATTCCCAGCACCAGGCCTCCTGTCCTTCCTGCCTCCAGGTGCAGGCCCCTTGCCCTTCCCTTTCACAGCTGGTGGTGGCTCCTTGCCCTTCCCCTTGGCAGCTGGTGGTGCATCCTTGCTCTTCCCCTTGGCAGCTGGTGGAGCCTCCTTGCCCTTCCCTTTGGCAGCTGGTGCAGGCACACTTTCAGTGCTGATGGCTAGTTCCCTGGAACCTCTCCCACCTGCAGTAGCTGCCGACACTACTGTGGCCGTGGACTGGGTGGCTGAGGTGCTCTCCTGGGTTCTGACCACCCTGGCCAGATGTGAAGGATGGTGGGAGGGGGAGGGAAGAGATCAACTGTTGAGAGGAAAAGCTTCTTAGGGACACTGGGGCGGGAAGAGGAGAAGGTTTGGGAGTGGGGGAAGAGGTAGTTGTTGTAGGATGTGTCAGTCTGCAGTCTGCTGTGTTTGGGAGCAGGTGCATGGGCTAGATGCTGTTGTGAGGTGGATGGCTGTTGGGTGTCTGAGAGCTTGCGTTTGTGTACTTTGGGAGGAGGGGGCACAGACACAGTGGGAGAGGACACAGGGGATGTGTGAATGGATGTGGGGGTGGTGATTGAAAGTGAGTGGTGTTTAGTGATAGGCGTGATGGTGATGAAGGTAGTGGATGAGGCTGTAGTGCATGCAGGTGTGAGTGGAGATGCTACTGGGAGGGGGTGGACGAGGAGGAGGAGGGGGACACAGTAGAGGCAGTGGATGTTGGTATGTATGATTCTGGATGGTGTTTGTGTGAGCGCCTGTGGGATGCTGTGTGGTGCTTGTGTTTACTTGAACCACTACTGTGCGTTGTTTTTGGTGCATGCTGGTCTGAATGTATGCTTTGGGTAGGTTGGGGTTGAGGGGAATGGGAAAGGGTAGAGGAAGTTGGAGGGAGGAGGCTAGAAACAGGGACAATGGCTGCCATCATGGAGGGGGGCCAGAGCCTGGATTGATCTCTGTTGGGTTGCCCTCCAGGAATGCATTTGTTTGTTGCAAATGGGCTGCCAGCCCCTGGATGGCATTCACTATGGTTGACTGCCCAACAGAGATGGATCACAGGAGGTCAATAGCCTCCTCACTCAGGGCAGCAGGGCTCACTGGGGCAGGGCCTGAGGTGCCTGAGGCGTAGGAGATGCCCACCATCCTGGGTGAGCGGGCACAGGAAACCCGCTGAGGGGCTACTGAGAGGGCGGTGCTGGTATGGGGGGTGGTGGCTGTACCTGTAGTTGGGGTGGGCACAGAGGTGTCTGCCACCAACAGGGAGCTTCATCAGAGAAGGTATCACTGTCAGAACTGTCCCCTCCAGTCTCTGCCATGGTGCTCCACTCGCCCTCCGTCCCCCTGGTGCCCTCACCGTCGGTGGATTTGGCCTCCTGGGTCCTGTGGGATGCAGCTCCCTCCGTCGCTAGTGCCTCTGTTCCTCCGCCAGATGATGCTAATGCACAGAAGGACAGGATGACAAAACAGAAAGGGGGGATAGACAAAAGATACTTGGTCAATGGCAGCAACAACACCACCATTAGCGTACACAACACACACAAACACAGGGAAAAGCCCTACGCACTAGGCAAAGCACTACCAGTCACAATGCTAGTCACCAGGCCATGGACAGGAATACCTAACGCCAATAGCAGCATACCTGACACGCACAGACCCCTGCCCAGTAGTGGATATCTACTAGCTTGGTAGGAGGTGGTGTTCATCAGGCCCTGCCAAACATGGGACCTACCCTGCAATGTCTGACCTGGCCTAAGGGCACCCACTGGCCCACATCCCCCACACAGAGATCACTCCACCACGCACAGGTAGTATATTGGGAAACTATAATCACCCCCTTGTGGCTGCTGTGATGCCCTCAAGCGCCCATCTCGCTCTGGATAGGCCACGCCAGTATGCTGGCCAACAGGGGGTTCAGGGGTCAGCAGACTCCCCTTCCTCATTGGGAGGCCTAACAGCTAGGCCTCCACTGTCTTCCTTGCCCAGCATCTCAGGTCCTCTCACCGTTTGCAACAGTGAGTGCTCTGCCTGCCGTAGACCCCCAGGGTCCGCACGTCCTTGGCAATGGCATGCTATACACCCTTTTTCTAATGGGCGCTGACCTGCAGGAAAAGAAACAAAGAAAAAGGTTTCAGCCATACCGTCCGGCCTGTTACACTCATGGCTCACCAAAGCCCTCCCATTCCCTTATGCACAGACAGTGCCCACCATACATGCACTCCGTGCATTCATTCCCCTTGCATCGTGCTCACAGTGTACTCACCTGTTAGTCTGAAAGCCCATACAGCATTCGGTACTAAGTTAGGACCCCATCCACCAGTCTCTCCAACTCTTCAGTGGTGAAGGCAGGGGCCCAATCCCTGTGGCACGAGCCATGGTCGATTCCAGACACAGATCACAGCAGAACTTGCAGTGTAGGTCCTCTCCTGTTGAAGGTCAGGTAGCAAGTGAGTGAACAGATAGAAAATGGCTGCCACGTCCGCGGCGGTGCGTACCGTCACCGCCGGCTTACATCACCATTGGCCGCTGTAACCCCTACGACCCAATGACAATCAATGAGGAGTTGCACGGCAGTACTCGACCACCTCCCGCAACGGCGCACAACGTCAACGGCATTACCTAATTTCCACATGTCAAACCACACAGGACAGGCATACGCCATTTCAGGGGGGTGAGGGGCAGGTCATGGCACCTAACAGCGTCACAATACACGTAGACACCATCTAACAATATACTTACAGTCCCAACATGCAATGAAGTCTAGTGTTTGGAAATGTGGAATACTGACCAGCTGCTCACTGTTTTGCCCCCTAGATTACAACCGCTATGGATGAATAGGAGATGGAGACACCCCCGTGTACAGACCCCTGGTGGACTTGGCAACAATGAAGGACAGGCACATTATCCTCACCTATAGACTGGACAGGGCCACAATCACAGAGCTATGTGCCCAATTGGAGCCTGACCTGGTATCTGCTATCCGTCACCCCACCGGGATCCCCCCTCTTGTGCAAGTCCTATCTGTGCTCCATTTCTTGGCAACTGGCTCCTTCCAAGTGACAATGTGCTTGGCAGCAGAAATGCCTCAGCCAATGTTCTCAATAGTGCTGACCAGAGTGTTGGCTGCCCTGATTAAACACATGCACAGCTACATTGTTTTCCCCCATGTGGAGTATTTGGCCACAGTGAAAGCTTACTTCTATGCAATGGGACATATCCCCAACATTATTGAGGCTATTGATGGTATACATATTGCATTTGTCCCCTCCCAGAGAAATGAACAGGTGTTCAGAAATCGAAAGAGCTTTCACTCGATGAATGTGCAGATAGTGTGCCTGGCGAACCAGTACATCTCCCATGTCAATGATAAGTATCCTGGGTCTGTGGATGATGCCTATATCCTGAGGAATGGCAGCATCCCATATGTGATGGCTCAACTCTAGAGGCACTGGGTGTGGCTAATAGGTAAGCCCATAGTTTCCAATTAGTTGGTGTTGGTGTATGGGCATGGTGTTGTCCATAAGGGTTAGTGTTTGGCTAACAGGTATCCCTCGATATTTGCAGGGGACTCTGATTACCCCAACCTTTCATGGCTACTGACCCCTCTGAGGATCCACAGGACAAGGGCAGACGAACATTACAATGAGGCACATGGGCGAACAAGAAGAATCATAGAAAGGACATTCAGCCTCCTGAAGGCCAGGTTTTGTTGCCTCCATCTAACTAGTGGATCCCTGTACTACTCACCCAAGAAGGTCTGCCAGATAATCATGGCATGCTGCATGTTGCATAACCTTGCCTTAAGTCAGCAGGTGCCTTTTCTGCATGAGGGTGAGGCTTTAGATGGGCATGTGGCAGCAGTGGACCCTATGGACAGTGAAGCTGGGGAGGCAGAGGATGAGGATGAGGATGAGGACAACAGAACAGCCATTATACAACAGTACTTCCAGTGACACATAGGTAAGACACTGTAACTTCACTTTGCATTGACAGTTTTGTATTTGACATTGTACATGGCAGACAGATTTTCCCAATTGTATGGCCACTCACTGTACCCTTTGGCATCTCTATTTTCAGATATCTGTGCCCCACTCAGGCACCTGGTGAGTTGACTGCAGCCAACTACAGGTCATCCCTATGTATATATTACTGTACAGTTGTATTGCAGTGTTTAAAGCTTGTTAAACGAGTACATAGTTAAATCATTTGGCAGACTCCATACTAGTATTTATTCAAATGGTGTTTATTTATGTGCTAATAAGTAGAGGGGTGTGTGCAATGGGCTGGGGTGATGGTGGAGGAAAGTCCAGTCTATTTGCATCACAGGTGCATTGTCCAAGGGGGCATAGGAAGTGGAGCAATGGCAGTTGAAGGTGGAAAGGGTGACAGAGCGGGACACAAGGGTGACAATCAGGAGAGTCTTATTTCCTGGCGGAGGTCTTGGCTATAGTCTCTGGCTTCTGCCTGGATCACAGGGACCATTTGTGGGGTAGTTCTCCTTCTGCAGGGGGAGGGGCGCTGGTGGCCTGTTGGTACTGTGGCAGGGCCTTCTGTCCACTAGTGGCAGCGGAGGTGGAGGGATGTTCATCGGTGTGGCTAGTGTCAGGGGCCCGGTGGTGTGCCACTGCCTCCCTCATGGTATTGGCCCTATCTGCCAGCACCCCTGCAATAGTGACAAGGGTGGTGAGGATGTCCTTCAGATCCTCCCTGACCCCCAGGTACTGTCCCTTCTACAGCCGCTGGGTCTCCTGCAACCTGTCCAGTATCTGGCCCATCGTCACCTGGGTGTGGTGGTATGCTCCCAGGATGTTGATGAGTGCCTCCTGGAGAGTAGGTTCCCTGGGCCTGTCCTCCCCCTGTCGCACAGCAGTCCTCCCAGCTTCCCTGTTGTCCTGTGCCCCTGTCCCCTGAACCGTGTGCCCACTGCCACTAACCGCAGGCCCCTGATCGTCCTGTGTAAGTGAGGTTGCCTGGGGTCTCTGTTGTGGTGGACACACTGCTGATTGACGTGTCCTGGGGACAGAGGTATGGGCCCACTGGGTGGGTGCTGTGCTGGTATTTCCTGAGGGGGGAAGCTCTGTGGTGGTGTGAGACTGTGCCTGGGTAACCGATTGTCCGCAGATCCCTAATGGGCCAGGTTGGTCATCCAGATCCAGGTGTCCAGAGCTGCTGTCTTCACTCTGGGCCTCTTCTGGGGGAGACAGGAAGTTGCTGGCACCTCCTCTCCGGTAACGTTGGGTGGGGGACCTCTGGGGATGTAAATACAGTGTTATTGTTTCTGCGTTTGACATCTTGTGCATGGGTTTGTTGCCCTGTCAGCTTTGCCTTGTGTGAGTAGTGATTTTGTGGGCTGCGTGATTTTCTCTAATGTGAATGCTTTAGTGATGGGTTTCAATGCGGGGCTGTGAGTGATGTCCATGCATTGGTGGTGCATGCAGGGCTTGGTATTGGGATGGGTGGGTTGTGATGGTGGGGTGTATGTGAGGTGGAGGGGTGATAGGGGTGAGGGTAGGGGGGGTATGTGATGGCAGGCAGGTAGGGGGGGTGAAAGTAGTAAAGGGTTGCCTTACCAGTGTCCAGTCCTCCTGCTACTCCTGCCAGGCCCTCAGGATGCAGTATTGTCAAGACTGTTAGTTGTGGGGGAGGAGGTGGGAGTCCACTGCCAGTGCTATGTACAGCTATCTGGTGACTTGCTACCACGGAATGCACCTTCCCCTGTAGGTCGTTCTACCTCTTCCTGATGTCATCCCTTGTTCTGGGGTGCTGCCCCATGGCGTTGACCCTGTCCACTATTCTCCACCATAGCTCCATCTTTCTAGTAATGGATGTCTGCTGCACCTGTGATCTGAATAGCTGTGGCTCTACCCGGATGATTTCCTCCACCATGACCCTCAGCTCCTCCTCTGAGAACCTGGGGTGTCTTTGTGGTACCATGGGTGTAGTGTATGTGGTGTATGTGAGGGTGTATGGGGTGATGTGTTGGGGTGTGTGCTGTAAGGTGCGCGGATGGTGTATGGGTGATGGTGTTCTGTAGCTCTGGTTCTGTGGCTGCTCTTGGTGTCTCTCTCTGTCTGTTGTCAATTTTTTTGAGTCATAAAGGGTTGTGGTAGTATGTGTGTGTTTCATATTGGTGTGGGTGTGTGGGTCTGGTGTGTGTATGTTTGTCAGGTTGTTGTGTAACCATTTTAAGTATAGCTCCATGCACGTTAGTTTAACATACTAGGCCGTTGTGCACTTTGCCCTAGATATATTTTATTCAGCTTCGCACTGTTATTTTACAATACCCAGTTTTTATGGTCTTGTTTTAATTTCTTCTATCACACTGTTTAGCTTAGTTCAGCACCGTGCTCTCAAATAATGCATTCTTGATCGCCCTGTGCTTCAATCAAGGCTACAGTCTGGTACATTGCCGGTAAATGTGGTAGAAGTTTAGTCTCCAGTATTCGTAGAAAATACACATCCTTACGAACATCTGCGTGTTAGTTATAAAAACACTCTCTAGTCCTAGTACACGTCAAGAGGGAGATTCCAGCCAGGGAACCACAACTGTATGCTGAATGCCCCGTTGCAGATGCTGACGCAGATTACGGGCCTTTGCTCAGGTATGAGGGTTGATGTCCTTCCAAGGGAACCTGAAAGGCAGGCTTAGAGCTTAACATGCTGTGCTGAAAATATAACTTAGAGAGAGAATAATCTAGCGTCACTATGATAGCCTTATTCTTGTGCTTCACTCTCATTGTCACTATTTTAATATTACTGTGTTGTGTAGTTCTGGTTATTGCAGCTCACGCTTTGCTATCCAAAATGCAGTCATTTTATTAAACCAATCTTTAAAACTTACACTGCCTTTAGCGTCATTTATATATGAGACTGTACTGTGAATGAGAGAGCTGGTTGTAAACCTGAGTGACCACGACTTCCCTGAGAAGTATTGATATGTCATGTGCTCGGCTGCCCAATTGTCTCTGCCATTTGGGGGAGATGAGGCACTGCTGGTTAGCCGGAGCAAAACCTGGATTTGGAGCGACAAGTGTCATCCACCGTGGGTTAAACTCAATCCCCCACACTCTGGACGATCTTGCTGCTCAAAATCCAGTAGTATCATTAAGATAATGAGAGCCTACGCAACAAGGTGTGAGTAGTTTGAATTGTTCAATGTAGTGTTGTTTTGTTAGGTTGTGTTTATTTTGAGCGCAGCGGTATGTACCGCCAATGGTTTACCACGGTTGAATGTCCGCTGTGGTGATTCGTGGGTAATAGTGCTGTGGGCATTTTTCTGTTGGCGTAACGATGTGGGTTTTGCTCCGCCAGTTTATCAATGACCCTTAGTCTGGCGGACTTGTGTGTGTGGCTGCATAGTGACAGATTGCTATGTGTGGGTCATAATATGGGTAGCGGTAAACCGCCGCGGCAGCGTTATGTTGGCAGCAGTCTGCATGGCGGTAAGCAAAACTTCCAGCCAATGTCATAATGAGGGCCTTAGTCTCAGATAATGGAGCCCCGACACCTACAAACCATCACTTTCCCAGGCACCATATATACATGGCATTGTCAAGCAGGTGTTTTTTAGCTTTACACCTCCATGACCATATGGGACTCTGTGTACTACATCTGAGGAGCAAGCAATGGTTGTTGCAGTGCGCATCCCATTGTGTCACCCATAGCTTTTGAGCCTCCCCAGATATTGAAGACATCTACCTCATTGTCATCGTAAACTAGCGAAGAATTGCCCAGGGGTTTTGGGAGTATTCAAAAGTGTTGAGGAATACTTTGATACATCCTTGTTTGTAGTTATTAATATGTGTGTGCCATCACAAGGCACATACACGAGCAGTGCCATGGGGTTTCACTTATGTTCATTTAGTTGTACCCTCCTGCACGCTGACTGATTGAATCTATTTATGTATTGACAATACTGTGTGTTCAGCCTTTGTTGGCTTGGTATTCAAGTATTTGTCCAGGAAGGGATTAGAACATGCACATGTACATATGCCTCAAAACAGACACACTTGCTCTTTAGTCCAAGGATGCATGAGTTGGTGCAGGTTTCTGAGTAATGTGCCAGTGATGGTGCAGATGCAGAGCAGCCCCATACTGTCAGTAAGATGCAACAGGCATGTAGTACAAAATCAGCACATGTGTGTGAGGTAATAGACAAAGTTAGGGGTGTATGTGATACACAATTCACAGGAAGAGGAAAGTGGTAGTAGTTTGGACCCAGTGCATGGTTAAGCTCCCTTACATGGCCTTTGCCAATGACACAAAGAGACAGATTGTAGGAAATGGTGATACACCAAGTGGATCACTACACTCCTTTTGCCCCTCAGTGCGCCCCTTTCCCCCACCATGTGTGTGCCCAATGAGAAATAAGGAACAACATGAGGCAGGTAGGGTCCAATTGCATTTATTTATATGTAGGCAAATGTACTCAGAAGGAGTAGCAACAAAACCGGTAATCACGACTTCTGCTGAGTACTTCATATGCCCCCTTATAACACCTGCTTTCAACAGCCATTCAAAGAATATGGAAAATATCATAAAGTTATTTCTCATATTTACCAGTGACTTGTACATTTGCCCCTCCAAACAGGAGTTGGGTCCCCCTCCCATACATGATGCATGGCACAGGCTTCATGGTGTGCTGCTCAAAACAGAGTTGTGCTATGCATGCATCACAACACTTTTCTATGGTTGTTCATGGAAGATGGCACTTCTTCCCTGCATCTGCTTCATAAATGTATATGACAATGGCAGCCCTAAGATGGCGCTAGGACTCATAACACAGGCAGCATACAAAATGTCCAGATCCTCGGACGAAATATGCTGCACTCAGCCGTATCAGTGCCTGTCATGCACATGCAAATAATGGTGTTGGCATAGAAATGGGACACTTACCAAATGCTCCACTAATCTCAATCCGCAGGTGATCCAGTAGATCTTGCTCCCTAGCGATGAGGTCAGCCCAATGGTGTTTTAGTTGGTGGTCATTGTGTCAGGTGCCAAAAATGTGGGTCAGATGGTAGAGCACCTTGCCCCACCGCAGCTTCCTGGTCTCCCTGGATTACACGCCCACCCAGGACAAGCATCATGAGTGGGTAATGTTAGAGAAGCCAAATGAAGCCCCCCATCTTATCTGCCACGATCTTGCCAATCCTCCCTTTTCCTGACATTATGCAGTGAAAAATGACTGCAAATGCAGTTGCAGGAAAAATAATAAAACCTAACACTACCCCAACTACCCCAAAAACTATCCTACCCCAGACAAACACCCCAAAATACAGTGACAGATACAGCACAAATACCATAGTAAAAACTAAGTAGAAGACAAAAAATACACAACAGCTATAGGACACAGCATAAAAACACTCCAATAACTCCAAATCACCAACAACACCAGCTTTACACACCCTCACACAGTCACAGACACATAAACTCTGAATTGAAAGTGAAAGTGAACTCACTGTACCATGTATGCTGGTAGGATGTCCTGTTTCATTGATTTTCTTTACACATGATGGTTATGCGTCATATTTTACCCATTGTGTATGAAAAGGACTATGGATGTGCAATAAATGCGCATGGGCCAGGCGTCTTTTGGCAAAAGAGAAAAGTATTGTTTAGGCGTTTGCTTTCAAATTTTTGATGCATTACTGTCATGCATCATATTTTTCCCATTGTGCGTGAACAGGCCCGTGGACATGCAATAGACGCTCAGGGGCCAGGTGTCTTTTTGCTAAAGAGAAAAGTATGAAGTTTAGGCGTTAGCATCAAAATTTGTAATGCATGACGGTTATGCATTGTATTTTTTGCAATGTGCGTGAAAAGGCCTGTGGACGTGTGATAGATGCTCAGGGGCCAGGCGTCTTCTTTCTCAAGAGAAAAGTCTGAAGTTTAGGCATTTGCATAAAAAAATGTCATGCATGACAGGAATGCATGGAAATTTGCTATGTAGGCCTTGAGCGCACCCAGATTCACATACCATGTCACATGGGCTATGCAACAATGTTGTCATTATGGTATGGCTAAATGTGTGTGACTATCCAGTCTTATCTTCACGGTGACATTGGTATGTTCAACCTATATGTTTGTTTATGTGTCTGCTGCATGCAATGACTTATACCTTGCATATGTGCATGTGTAGCTACACTGTGTCCACATACATGTTAGCACATGTGTACTATGAGTGTACATATTTGTTCAAACACTTATTTGTGGGTCTTCCACATTGTTATGTGTGAGATACAAATTTACACATAACAACACAATGGATAATATAGGCTATGTCCAAAACATGGTAAGGCATGTGAAAGCCATTACAATTTGTACTCAGAGGATGGAGTGGACTAGGACTGGGTTGACATCACGTTACCCCTGGCAATTTGCGTGTGCATGTGTGTGCACTCTGTGCTGTGTTGTTGGTTTATCTTTCATGACATTCTGCTAAAAGTGTATCTATCTTCCTGCATGGACACATTTTGGACTTTGATAAATGCTTGTGTAGCCATATCAGTGCCACCTATTTTTCTTTATGTCGGAACACATGTGAAGGTCATTTATTTCTGTCAAAGATCTTGTGATGCATATGTACTTACATTTGTGGTAATTTGCCTTTTGTTCAGACTCCAATACACATTACCATCCCTGAGCCATTTCAGTGGTACATGTGTGCTGAGATATCTTGTATATGTGAGAATGCCAACAACTAGGCACTCACATTCGTCCACATCATGTTTGTCATGACTGTCACATAAAATGGCATACCACTGTGATGCAGCCTACCCTTCATCACTACTGTACGATTTTATTATGCCAACACAAACCCATGGTTGCTTGTGAAAGGGTAAGTTTACAGAGCTCAAGTTTACAGAGCTCAAGATTACTCAACCCTCTGTGCAAATGCATCAGGCCCCTGACAATGTCATAGGTTTATGTAGCCAGGGCAGTGCTGTTAGGGTTTTGTGAGTGGGGATCTAGCCTCTTCATGATTGCTAATCAGCAGAGCAATGCACAGTCCCCTGTAGACAGACACATGCACAATTGTGATCCAACGGACTGGGATATCATTTATTCCTCTGCGTTACTTGGTGTCAACCTTCCCCTATCATGTACAGAGGACTGGCTACTTACAAGTGTTTGACATATCTCATCATTATATGTCCTTGGTAATTTCCGTGGGCAGCTTGGTTAGGGCTTATAGCTCTGTTGTGACTTCTATTTTAGGAACGTGCCAGGGGACAGATGGTGGTATCTGTCACTGCCTCCTGTCATGTTGGCATGTGATGGACAACTACCAGGTTATGGTAGTGGCAAACATGACAGGGTTTTGTCCTACCTAGCCACCCCCTGTGTACATATGTTGAGTGTTCACATGTAGACATTGATGCTTCACAGCCAGTATTGGTCTATGTGTGTTCCTTCTCCACATTTTCCCACATTACTTGTAAGATATATTTTGAGTCCTTCATTGTTGGCCTTCTTTGGGCTGCTTACACTTTTTACACATATTCTACAGCAACACTGTCTGGTCATACTGGACAGGATCCAACGTGTGACTTGTGTAAATTGTAGATTAACACATCCTCTACTACTGGCTACATGATAGCTGCTGTCACATTGTCAGTATTTGTGAGATGTAATGAGTGGCACACACACATGACGTTATACCAGCCACAGCAGTTGTGTTGTCTCAAAGTGATCTCCAATGTTGTATTTCAAAGGATCTCTGGGTATCGCTTAGCTGTCCATCCACAACCTTCGTTGAACATGGGTTTTCATTTACTTCTGCATGCTACAACCGATGTAACTCTTTCCAGGACGGAGTAATATTGATGTGTGAAACCATCTCAGTGCTGATTTTTTCATTAGCCAAATGCAACATATTGTCTACTCCCATTCATTTTTTTGGATGGGTCACTGACATCTTTGGACATTGCTGGACATAATTGTACATCCCATGCCTGCTTGCCATGCTGGAACCAAAAATTGTTTGGAATAATTTGTAACTGTTCGTACCTTGCTCTTGGTCTGGCATGTGAGTCACAAAGAGTGGTGTATTGTAGGAAAGTACCATCTTTCCTGGCATGTTACCCCCATTTTTACCTGTATGTCAGTATGTTTTTCCCTGTCTCACTGGGATCCTGCTGGTCAGGACCCCAGTGCTCATAATTTATGGCCGAATGTGTGTCTGTATAGTGCTTGGCCATGTCACTGAGGGTCTGCTAATCAGCCCCTCAGTGCTTTTGCTCTCTCTGCTTTTAAATTTGTCACTGTAGGCTAGTGACTTAATTTACCAATTTCAATTGGCACACTTGACCCCCCTTATAAGTCCTGAGTATATGGTACCTAGGTACCCAGGGCATTGGGGTTCCAGGAGATCCTTATAGGCTGCAGCATTTCTTTTGCCGCCCATCAGACAAACCCTTCCACAGGCCGGCCATTGGAGCCTGCGTGAAATAGTGCACACTATTTCACAGCCATGTTCACTGCTCTTAAGTAACTTATAAGTTACCTATGTGTCTAACCTTCACTTGCTGAAGGTTAGGTGCAAAGTTACTAAGTGTGAGGGCACCCTTGCAGTAGCAAAGGTGCCCTCACATAGTTCAGAGCCATTTCCCTGGACTTTGTGAGTGCGAGGACACCATTACACGTGTGCACTACATATAGGTCAATAACTATATGTAGCTTCACAATGGTAACTCTGCATATGGCCATGTAAGGTGTCTAAGATCATGGAATTGTCCCCATATTCCAAATCTGGTATAGGCAATCCAATTCCATGCATCCTAGGGACTCCACCATGGACCCCCAGTACTGCCAAACCAGCTCACTGAGGATTGCACTGCAGCTAGAGCTGCTGCCACCTCACAGACCGGGTTCTGCCCTCCTGGGGTCTGAACAGCTCAGTCCTAGGAAGGCAGAACAAAGCTTTTCCTCTGAGAGCAGGGAGTTACACTCTCTCTCTTTGGAAATAGGTGTTGCAGGCTGGGGAGGGGTAGCCTCCCCCAGCCTCTGGAAATGCTTTGAAGGGCACAGATGGTGCCGTCCTTGCATAAGCCAGTCTACACCGGTTCAGGGACACCTTTTCCTCTGCTCTGGCGTGAAACTGGACGAAGGAAAGGGGAGTGACCACTACCCTGTCCATCACCACCTAGGGGTGGTACCCAGAGCTCCTCCAGTGTGTCCCAGACTTCAGCCATCTTGCATTTCAAGGTGTGGGGACACCCTGGAGGGCTCTGAGTGGCCAGTGCCAGCAAGTGACATCATAGACCCCTCCTGATAGGTCCTTACCTGATAAGGTAGCCAATTCCCCTCTCAGGGCTATTTAGGGTCTCTCCTGTGGGTTCTCTTCAGATTCTACTTGCAAGTTTCCAGCAGAAATCCTCTGCAACTACTACTTCATCCTCTGACCTTGGATCAACCGCAACCTGCTCCAGGAGCTCCTGTGACAGCAACAAAGTATCCAAAAGTGATACTTTTCTTCTGCAACTTCAGCTCCAGCCAGCAACTGCAACAGTTTCGACAGTGTGCATGCTCTGTGGACTCCCTGTCTTCACCCTGCACCAGAAGGACCGAAGAAATCTCCCATCGGGTGACGGAGTTACTCCCCTGCTCACACAGGCACCTTCCAAGTCGACGACCAGTACCCCATGACTCCTCTCACAGAGACAAGCGTGTTCCTAGAAACACAGAGGGTGGACTCCTTCAACATAGACTGTCCTGAGGTCCTGCTGAAGCAATTTGAAGGAGGTAAGACCTTGCCTTCCGTGACAGTGACAGTACCCCTGTGCACCACGTCTTCTTCACCTCCTGAGGCCTCTGTGCATTATTTGCAAAATTCCTTCATGCAAAGCCTGGCCCAGGTCACCAGCAATCTGTCCTGTGACCCTCAACTCACTGAGTTGACCTCTGGCGGCGTGGGACCCTTCTTTGTAGTGCTGCACCTACAGCATTTTGCACCTCCTTTGTCCCCATGTCCTGGGACTCCTGTGGGTGCTGTCTGGCATTCTGAGGGCTCTATGAAGTGCTGAGAGCCCCCTCTTCCTCCTCACACAGAATTGAGGCCCCCAGTTCCCTCCTGGGTCCAACCAGCGCCATTTTGGTGCAAAATATATATTTGTCACAACCAAGGCTTATTGGCAACTTCCAACACAAAATCACATCTGCGTCCATCTTCACATCATGAGACATCTTTTGCATCATGAAGGAACCGACTGGCATCTTCCTAGTGTGCCTTTCTGCAGTCTTCATCCAATCAGGGAACCTTCTTTTGCACTCTCTTCTGGGTTGGCAGGGGCTCCTGTCCTTCCTGGAGCTTTTTTCGACTTCTGGACTTGGTCCCCCTCTTTTGCAGGTCTTCAGGTCCAGGAATCCAGCAGTTGTTCTTTGTTTTACTTGGTTGTTTACTTTACTACTGCTTTTCTAGGCTCTGGGGTGGGGTAAGTTACTTACCTTTACTGTATTCTTATTTTCCCAGCACTTTTGCACACACTACACTTGTCTAGGGGGGAATTTGTGATTCGCATTCCACCTTCTTAGTATATGGTTTGTGTTGCCCCTAGACCTATTTTCTCCCATTGCATTTAATAACATTTCCTATTTTTTGCACTATCATATGTTTAATTACTTGCCTTATTTTGGTGTCTAGTGTATATATTGTGCATAATACTTGTAGGAAGAAAGACTCTTTCTAGCCTTGTTACCCCCACTTTTGGCCTGTTTGTGAGTATATGTCAGGGTGTTTTACAGTCTCGCTGAGATCCTGCTAGCCAAGGCCAGGTGCTCATAGTGAAAACCCTATGTTGTCAGTGTGTTTGATATGTGTCACTGGGATACAGCTAGCCAGGGCCCCAGTGCTCACAAGTTTGTGGCCTATATGTGTTCCATGTGTCGTGCCTAACTGTATCACTGAGGCTCTGCTAACCAGAACCTCAGTGTTTATGCTCTCTCTACTTTTAAAATTGTCACTGAAGGCTAGTGACTAATTTTACCAATTCTGATTGGCACACTGGAACACCCTTATAATTCCCTAGTATATGGTGCCTAGGTACCCAGGGTTTTGGAGTTCCAGGAGATCCCTATGGGCTGCAGCATTTCTTTTGCCACCTATAGGGAGCTCAGATAATTCTTACAGAGGACTGCCACTGCAGCCGGAGTGAAATAATGTCCACGTTATTTCACAGCCATTATTCACTGCACTTC
The DNA here is from genome assembly GCF_031143425.1 of Pleurodeles waltl. Lineage (NCBI taxonomy): Eukaryota > Metazoa > Chordata > Amphibia > Caudata > Salamandridae > Pleurodeles > Pleurodeles waltl. Next base: position 494,982,157 of record NC_090444.1, read on the forward strand.
AGTAACTTATAAGTCACCTATATGTCTAACCCTCACTTAGTGAAGGTTAGGTGAAAAGTTACTTAGTGTGAGGGCACCCTGGCACTAGCCAAGGTGTCCCCACATTGTTCAGGGCAATGTCCCCGGACTTTGTGAGTGCGGGGACACCATTACACGCGTGAACTACATATAGGTCAATACCTCTATGTAGCGTCACCATGGTAACTCCGAACATGGCCATGTAACATGTCTAGGATCATAGAATTGTCACCCCAATACCATTCTGGTATTGTGGTGACAATTCCATGCATCCCCGGGTCTCCAGCATAGAGCCCGGGTACTGCCAAACTAACTTTCCAGGGTTTTCTCTGCAGCTACCGCTGCTGCCAACCCTCAGACAGGTTTCTGCCCCCCTGGGGCCTGGGCAGCCCAGTCCCAGAAAGGCAGAACAAAGGATTTCCTCTGAGAGAAGGTGTTACACCCTCTCCCTTTGAAAATAGGTTTGAAGGGCCTGGGAGGAGTAGCCTCTCCTGGCCTCTGGAAATGCTTTGAAGGGCACAGATGGTGCCCTCCTTACATAAGCCAGTCTACACCGGTTCAGGGATCCTCCCAGCCCTGCTCTGGCATGACACTGGACAAAGGAAAGGGGGGTGACTACTCCCCTGACCAGCACCTCCCAGGGGAGGTGCTCAGAGCACCTCCAGTGTGTCCCAGATCTCTGCCATCTTGGATGCAGAGGTGTGAGGGCACAATGGACATCTCTGAGTAGCCAGTGCCAGCAGGTGACGTCAGAGACCCCTCCTGTTAGGTGCTTACCTTTCTCTGTAGCCAATCCTCCTCTGTGGGCTATTTAGGGTCTCTCCTGTGGGTATCTCATCAGATAACGAATGCAAGAGCTCACCATAGTTCCTCTGCACTTCCCTCTTCGACTTCTGCCAAGGATCGAACGTGGTCCCTGGAACACAGGAGCTGGATCCAAGTGTCCGTGACAGTCCAGTGGCCCTTCTGTCCACATTTGGTGGAGGTAAGTCCTTGCCTCCCCACCCCCGACAGTAATCCTGTGTACCACGAGAACTGCAGCTGCTAGGGCTTCTGTGCACTCTTGCAAGAATTCCTTTATGCACAGCCCAGCCCAGGTCCCCAGCACTCCGTCCTGCATTGCCTAACTCTCTGAGTTGGACTCCGACTTCCTGGGACTCCCTTTTGTTGTGCTGAGTCGACCTTCGTGCTCAGATCTTCTGAATGCCTGTTCAGGTGCTTCTGCGGGAGCTGCCTGCTTCTGCGTGGGCTCTCTGTGTTGCTGAGCACCCCCTCTGTCTCCTCCTCCAAGGGGCGACCTCATGGTCCTTCCTGGGCCCTGGCAGCACCCAAAATCCTAAAGCACGACTCTTGCAGCTAGCAAGGCTTGTTTGCAGTCTTTCTGCGTGGAAACAACTCGGCGTCCTCCAGCACGCCGTAAGACATCTTCTGACTAAAGGAGAAGTTCCTGGCACCTTCTGTTGTTGTAGAATCTTTGGCTTCTTCCACCCGGAGGCAGCCCTTTTGCACCTTCATCCGGGGTTTAGTGGGCTCCTGCCCTCCCTGGACACTTGCGTGACTCTTGGACTTGGTCCCCTTCCTTTACAGGTCCTCAGGTCCAGGAATACGTGTTCAGTCCTTTGCAGTCAGTTGTTGTCCTTGCAGAATCCCCTATCTCGTCTTTACTGTCTTTCTGGGGTAGTAGGGTTTATTCCTACTTTTTAGGATCTTGGGGTGGGGTATCTTGGACACCCTTAGTGTTTTCTTACACTTCTAGTAACCCTCTACACACTACACTAGGCCTGGGGTCCATGTGTGGTTCGCATTCCACTTTTGGAGTATATGGTTTGTGTTGCCCCTAGGCTTATTGTCTCCTATTACATTCTATTGTGTTCTACAGTACAGTATTTGCACTACTTTTTTAACTGTTTACTTACATGATTTGGTTTGTGTGTGTATATTTTGTGTATATTACTTACCTCCTAAGGGAGTATATCCTCTGAGATATTTTTGGCATATTGTCACTAAAATAAAGTACCTTTATGTTTAGTAACTCTGAGTATTGTGCTTTCTTATGACATAGTACTAAGTGATATAAGTGGTATAGTAGGAGCTTTGCATGTCTCCTAGTTCAGCCTAAGCTGCTCTGCTATAGGTACCTCTATCAGCCTAAGCTGCTAGAAAACCCCTTATCTACTAATATGGGATAACTGGACCTGGCACAAGGTGTAAGTACCACAAGGTAACCACTATAAGCCAGGCCAGCCTTCTATAGTTACTACCTCTGTCTGACACACTTCCTTAGGAAAACCCACCTTGGAAAACATTCCCAGGAGGGTGTTTGCCACTGCAGGTGCTGTAGAAGTCCTTAAGGGGATAACTTCTGGATTCCTTGTGGCATAGTCCACCACCACAAGGATGAATCTATTGCCAGAAACTGTTGGAGGATGAAGGGGGCCAACAATATCAACCCCTACCTTTTCAAAGGGCATCCCAACCACCGGCAGTGGAATTAAGGGGGCCTTTGTGGTGCCACCAGTCTTGCCACTGGCTTGGCAGGTGACACAGGAGCGAAAAAACTAATTTGTGTCTTCTGACATATGGGGCCAATGAAAATGTGGAACAAGTCTGACCAATGTTTTACTCTGTCCTAAATGCCCAGCTAAAAGGATGTCATGAGCCAGAGTTAGGAGGTATTCCCTGCACTGAGGAGACAGAGGGGGCACTCAGCAACACTGAGAGCCCACGCAGAAGCAGGCAGCACCCGCAGAAGCACCTGAACAGGCGTTCAGAAGATCTGAGCACGACGGTCGACTCAGCACAACAAAAGAGGGTCCCACGAAGACAGAGTCCAACTCAGCGAGTTGGGGAAGGCAGGACTGAGTGCTGGGGACCTAGGCTAGGCTGTGCACAAACCAAGTCTTGCAGAAGTAAACAGAAGCCCTAGCAGCTGCAGTTCACGCAGTACACAGGACTACTGTCTGGCATGGGGAGGCAAGGACTTACTTCCCTCAAATTTGGACAGAAGGGCCACTGGACTGTCGGGGACTATTGGATCCAGCTCCTGTGTTCCAGGGACCACGCTCGTCAAGATGAGAGGGGACCCGGAGGACCGGTGATGCAGAAGTTTGGTGCCTGCGTTAGCAGGGGGAAGATTCCGTCGACCCACAGGAGATTTCATCTTGGCTTCCAGTGCAGGGTGAAGGCAGACAGCCCTCAGAGCATGCACGACCAGGAAACAGTCGACAAAACCGACAGGAAGAGGTGCTACAATGTTGCTGGTAGTCTTCTTGCTACTTTGTTGCGGTTTTGCAAGCGTTCTGGAGCAGTCAGCGGTCGATCCTTTGCAGAAGTTGAAGAGGGAAGTGAAGAGGAACTCTGGTGAGCTCTCACATTCGTTATCTGGTGAGAAACCCACAGGAGAGACCCTCAATAGCCCTCAGAGGAGGATTGGCTACAGAGAAAGGTAAGCACCTATCAGGAGGGGTCTCTGATGTCACCTGCTGGCACTGGCCACTCAGAGGTCTCCATTGTGCCCTCACACCTCTGCATCCAAGATGGCCGAGGTCTGGGACACTCTGGAGGAGCTCTGGGCACCTCCCCTGGGAGGTGCTGGTCAGGGGAGTAGTCAGTCCCCTTTCCTTTGTCCAGTTTCACGCCAGAGCAGGGCTGGGGGATCCCTGAACCAGTGTAGACTGGCTGAAGCAAGGAGGGCACCATCTGTGCCCTTCAAAGCATTTCCAAAGGTCAGGAGAGGCTACTCATTTCAGGCCCTTCACACCTCTTTCCAAAGGGAGAGGGTGTAACACCCTCTCTCAGAGGAAATCCTTTGTTCTGCCTTCCTGGGACTGGGCTGCCCAGGCCCCAGGGGGGCGGAAACCTGTCTGAGGGTTGGCTGCAGCAGTAGCTGCAGAGAAAAACCCGGAAAGTTAGTTTGGCAGTACCCGGGCTCTATGCTGGAGCCCCGGGGATGCATGGAATTGTCCCCCAATACCGGAATGGTATTGGGGTGACAATTCCATGATCTTAGACATGTTACATAGCCATGTTCGGAGTCACCATGGTGCTTCACCATATAGGTATTGACTTATACGTAGTGCACGGGTGTAATGGTGTCCCTACACTCATAAAGTCCGGGGAATTTGCTCTGAACAATGTGGGGGCACCTTGGCTAGTGCCAGGGTGCCCTCTCACTTAGTAACTTTGCACCTAACCTTCAATGAGTGAGGGTTAGACATATAGGTGACTTATAAGTTACTTAAGTGCAGTGTACAATGGCTGTGAAATAACATGGATGTTATTTCACTTAGGCTGCAGTGGCAGTCCTGTGTAAGATTGTCTGAGCTCCCTATGGGTGGCAAAAGAAATACTGCAGCCCATAGGGATCTCCTGGGTACCTAGGTACCATATACTAGGGAATTATAAGGGTGTTCCAGTGTGCCAGTCAGAATTGGTGTAAATGGTCACTAGCCTGCAGTGACAATTTGAAAAGCAGAGAGAGCATAAACTATGAGGTACTGGTTCGCAGAGCCTCAGTGATACAGTTAGGCACCACACAGGGAACACCTACAGGGCACAAGTTATGAGCACTGGGGTCCTGGCTGCATTTTCACTATTATGAGGCCTACCTGGGTTGCCTTATTGCAATTAATAAGTGCCAACCTTTGATTGGGACCAGGTAATTGAATGATTAGTATCTACGGAATTGTAATGAAACATCTTTTTTAATGGTAAAGTCAGATTTTTAATTACAATTTTGAAAATGCCACTTTTAGAAAGTTGGCATTTTCCTGCCCTTAGCCCTTTTGCGGCAATACACAATCTTGGGTCGCATGACTGGGTGTAACTGAGAGTTATACTTTGTGAATTTCTCCCAGGAAGTCACATAAGAGATGGACTAGGTATAACTGAGTGGATCATCTTTTGGCAGGATTGGGGGCTAATTGAGAATAGTCCCACTTGCAACTGAATAGGCTGTGCTCTGCTGTCATACAAGGACTGGTCACCTCTACATTTCTATTGCAGCCAGCTTGGAGCCAGAGTTGGAAAATTAGGAAATTCCATGAATTTCTAGAGGTTTCTTCCACTTTTCAGAGGAGGGGCACAAGGGCATATACATATGACCTTCACAACATATTTCAGTTCACTCCTGGACCTGTGGAAGGACTCTCCGAAGACTACCTGCTGGTGCGACCTGTTGTGCACTTTGCAAGACTATTTTGCTTTACCTGGAAGGACTGGTTTGTTGCCTTGAACCTGCTTTGAGCCCTCAAAGGTCTAGGCCTGCTGTTGAGCATTGCATTTTCTCCTGACACCAGAACTACAAGAGTGACTCCAAGGGCTACTTTGCTTGTCCCCTTTTCAGAACCACAGGGGCATAAATAACTCCTACCATCTTGAAACCACACATGAACTCAGCCTGAGTGAGTCCTGAACCGCCCCCCCAAGTGGCATCCCACCAGTACTGGATCCTTGGTTGTTGTGCTAAAGGTGCCCAGATGGGAACAATCCAAAACTGAGGACTTTGTGGCCAAAAGCTGTTCAGAGAGCAGGGAGGAGACCGAAATCAATCTGATTGTCTATCTGCCTGAGATGTCTCACAAGTCAGATTGATTTCAAGGCTTGCTGTGCTAAATTCTTCTGCACAGCCTCAAATCCTGTTCAGCAGTCCTTCGCGAAAGGGTTATCCAAGCCCCTGGAATTGCCTTTGGCTACAGCTTTCTGCCTCTTCCCACTTTGAAAAAAGAGACTAAGGGCCTGATTTAAAGTTTGGTGGATGGGTCATTCCATTGTCGCGTAGGCTCTCATTACTTTAATGAGACTAATGGATTTGAGCGGCAGAATCACCTGCGGTGTGGGGGACTGAGTCTAACCCACTACAGGTGACACATGTCAGCCTAATCCGGGTTTTGCTACAGCTAACTAACAGTGCCTCATCTCCACCCAAGAGCAGGGATGATTGGGCAGCCGAGCGCATGACACAATTGATTCCTCAGGGAAATCGTGGTCACTCAGATCGCATCCATTTCTCTCAGTTACATTAGTCTCACACACACAAGGACAATCAGAGGCAGTATATGTTTCAACAAGGTTTTAATGAAGCAACTGCATCTTAGATAATAAAGCATGTACTGCAATAACCAGGACGATGAAGCATAACAGGATTAAAATTGTGACAAGGAGAATAAAGCATAAAAATAACACTACCATGTTGTCACTAGAGTCATGAAAATAATCCCTACCTTGGCTACGTTAGAGCACAGCACGTTAAGCTCTAGTTGTGCCCTTCAGGTCCCCCTGGGAAGACATCATCCCTCATACCTGAGCAAAAGGCCTGTAGTCTACAGAAGCAGCTGTAGAGAAGCGTTCAGCAAATGGCATACAGTCCTGCTCATCTGGCTAAAAATATCCCTCTACCGTATATGGGACAGAGAAGTGCTTTTGTAATAAAACAGCTGGTGTCCTGAGAAAATGTCCCTACGTAATATGTGTATGTTTCTGTGAATACTAGAGACAAAGCGTTACCACGTTTACCAGCAATCTATCTTACTGCAGCCTTGAGAAAGGCTCAGAGTGAAAGAAATGTCTTGTTTAAGAACGCAGTACTGACCTAGGCAAAGAACAACTAGATAGAGAGAAATAAAACAAGACCGCAAATGTGGCTACTGTTAAAATAACAAACGAAGCTGAATAAAATATATTTAGGTTAAAGGGCACAGCGGCAGGCTAAAATAAGGTTCGCTAAAATAAGGTGTATGGAGCTTTGACAAAAATGACAACACAACACCATCATAAATGTGATGGATATCCCATCCTCCATGTTGTGATTTCTATAGGATATGATGAGATAGTAATATGGTAGATGGGATATGTTTGTGACAGAGTTACTCCCTCTGCCAAACTCTAAATCAGACCCTAAATCCAAACATAGAAATTTTCGCTGCAGCTTGGACACAAGGCTCCCAGACAACAAAGCAGCTTACAGAACATCACCTGCAGTCCCACTGAAAAATACCTTCACAGAACATTTTTCTCAAAATGGTTTCTAAGTCTGAAGGTAAGCCCTGACCTGGCACAACCCTCTCCTTTCATCCTACTTATACTCCATGAAGGTCAAACACATTTTTCAACATTGATCCGGTCTTTCTCTCTTTTTCTGTTTTTCACCACTCCTGGTGATAAATGTAGTACCCTAACCTTCTCTCTCACATACCTCTCACTAGGCTGTCTGTTTCTTTCTTAGCACTGCTCTTGATAACAACTGCTAAACTTCCATTGCCCTTGCTCTCTTTCTTTCTGCTGCGTTGTCTCTTTGTCTACTATCTCTATACCTTCCCACACTGAATCTCGGCATAGCTGGAGAAATCAGTTACTTATTCTTAGGGAGGATAAGCTCATTTTTTGGCTTTGGGGCCCTAAAAGACCTCGAGCCAAGCCACAGCAAGCATCTGGCTTGGGTCTTCAGTGGTTCATTCACTTCTAGGTTTTACAATTTTAAACCTGACACTACGCTCAAATATCTGCATTTTACCTAATTGTTATCGACTGATACCAGAATGGTGAATGTTCCACACCCAATTCTATACACTTTCCCCAGTGGTTGTGTAACTTGAACTAGAATAGCAAATATTACCTCCCAGATATAAGCAATCTTCCTGACCTTTTGGGGATTTTTTGTAAGGTAGTTGGAATAGTTATTCTGACCCCCTCTCAACTCAAGATACATGTGCTCTCCCTAATTTTGGTTGGACTAAAGCTAGAAGAGTTAGGGCCTGAGTATGAGTTTGGTGGCTGTACCGTCATCCCACTACAGTGGCAGTCCCAAGTACTCCGTTGAGTCTGCACCCGTCCTATAACGAAGCATGCAGCATGAACCACTGACCGCCTCAATTGTGTGTGTCTTATCTGTGAAATGGCAGACTGCAATGCTGGCTATTCAAACTCCGTCACCATCACGGCCACGGATTCCCGCTGAGCAGATTAAGAAAACATAATGGCCCTGGTGGCTCCCCTTGTGGCAGTTCCCCACCGGCAGTATGCCATCACAGTATGTGTTCAGCAAAGCACCATAACAGTGGCTATTGAATAGATAGAAACAAAACACACCTGATGTCCGTTTGCCAAGTTGATACATCTGCAAATTATACTATAAAACCCATGCCATTCCAGTCCATGACCCTTTGCTACTCCACTGCAGCACAGCAATTTTGGGACAACATTTTTGCGAGAGAAGACAAGTCTTCTTTTCCCCACCCCTTTTACCATTCTCCCCACACTTTGCTAGCACATTTTCTTATCATCCCTTTTTCTATTTTTTCAATTTCAAAGCAAAATAATCCACATTTTTTCAGAAGCAGAGTTGACAGTCATGGTGGATGAAATCATAAGAGAAGAGTCACAAAAGTTTGGAGCCAAGTCCAACATACTATCAGTCAGAAAAAGGACAAGTGGTCTAGAGTAGTAGACAGAGTAAATGCTGTTGGTACCACCCTCTGCACAAAGGAGGAAATTAGGAAGAGGTGGAATGACCTGAGGGAGAAGGTGCATTCCCTGGCCTCCATGGAAAAACAGGTAGCCACTAGGACGGGTGGTAGTCTTCCAAGCACCCCAATCAAATTGTTTTTGTTGAAAGAGAAGGTCTTGTACATCCTACATCCTGAATGCTTGACAGGAATACCAGGGGCAGTAGAGTCTGGTAAATTACACCTCATTAACTGTTGCAATACCTTAAAGTACTACTTGATCCCAATTCAGCATTTGCCATTGTGTTGTCTACCTTGTTTCCTAACATGCAATCCACAAAGTAACAGAGATGTTGAATTGTCTGTGTCAATTTGATTGTTGCATAGAAGATCATATCTTTCAAACTCCATGTAGGGGGCTGGCCTGGTTTGTAGTGGGTGCCTAAGGTAATTACACCAGTTATCCCTTATTAGTGAAATGTAGTCAGTGTCTAGAATCCAGGCTGTCTACAGGTAGCTGCAGGCAGAGCAGCCAAGGTTGAACTAGGAGATGTGCAAAACACATGCAATACCACTGTAGTCACACAGTACTCACACACATGAAAGAAAATACTCAGTGTTACAAAAATAAAGTGACTTTATGTTGGTGACACAAATGCCAAAAATACCATAGAGACTATACTTCCTTAGGAGGTAAGTAATACAGAAACAATATACACTCGTATGCAGAAATAGCTGTAAAAACAGTTAGAAAACAGTGCAAATAGTGAAAATCTCAATAGGTAGAAATGGGCCTGTGGGAACACAAACCATATATTAAGAAAGTGGAATGTGAATGTCGGTTTCCCATCTATGCAATTGAAGTGTGTAGAGGGGCGCTGGGAGTACTAGTAAACACCAAAGGTAAGTAATAGAACCCACCAAAGAGCCCAGGAAAGCACTAGTAAATCAGATTACTTTCCTGGAACATACAATAAAGAAGATTATGCAAGAACCAGAGGAGACTGCAAGAAACCAACAATTAATTGCTGGACCTGAAGACATGTGGAAGAAGGGGACCAAGTCCCAGAGGCACTGAAGAGTTCAGGGAGAACAGGAGCCCGTGCTAACCCGGATGATGGTGAAAAAGAAGATCCACCGGTGAAGTCAGTACTGCACCCAAGAAGATGGATGTGGGTTCCTGGTTAGTGCATAGGATGTCCCACACTGGATGGACGATTACAGTCTGGTTTGTGCCTCTGGATTCTGCCAACAAGCCTTGGTACACACAAAGATTGTGGTTAGCCAAAAATGGTGCTGCCCACGACCAGGAGGGACCTGGTGGACTCTACCCTGGAGGGGGTGTCAGAGGGTCTCTCAGCAACTCAGAGAGCCCTCAGAAAACCAGGCAGCGCGCACAGGAGTCCCACAGTACGGGGACCAAGAAGATGCAAAAGGAGACCCATGCAGCACTACACAAAGAGATCCCGTGCTGCCTGAGAATCATTCAGGAAGCTGTGCATCACAGGAATGAGTGCCGGGGACAGATGCACGGTGCACAGAAAACTTTGTGGAACGATGCCAACAAGCCTTGGCAAATGCAAAATACGCAGCGCATGGGGGTAATGTCTTGCATGGGGAGGCAAGCTCTTACCTTCACCAAAGTTGGGCAGTAGGACGTCAGCACCATGAAAACCACTTCAGTCTACCACCCCTGATGCTGGATCCAAGCACTTCATCAGGAGAGGGGACCCACACCACCGGTTGTCACTGCAGAGGGGTGCCTCCTGAAGCAGAGAAGTGACTCCTTAACTCCAAGGGAGATTCCTTTGTTCTTCTGGTGAGGCTGAAGATAGACAGTCCTGTGAGGATGCACGGCCTGGAAACAGTTGGAGTTGCTGGCAGGAGCTGAAGATACAATGTTGCAGAAGTTGTCTTTGCTTCTTTGTTGCAGTTTGTAGAGTTCCTGGAGGGTCCAGATGCAGTTCCTTCAGTAAGAAGGTGAATAAAGGATGCAGAGGATTGCTGCTGGAATCATGCAATCTGAATCTGAAGAACCACCCAAGAGAGAGACCATAAATAGCCCCGAAAGGGAGATTGGTCAGCTTCACAGGTAAGCACCTATCAGGAGAGGGCTCTGATGTCACCTGCTGGCACAGGCCAGTCAGATGCTACCAGAGTGCCTTGCCAACTTGGAATCCAAGATAGCAAAACCCAGGAACCCTCTGGAGGAGCTCTGAGCACCACCCCTGGGGTGGTGATGAACAGGGAAGTGGTCACTATCCTTTCTTGTGTCCAGTGTAATGCCATAGCAGGGACTAGAGGTCCCTGAACTGGTGTAGACTGGATTATGCAAGGAGGGCACCATCTGTGCCCTTCAAACCATTTCCAACGGCTTGGGGAGGCTACCCCTCCCAAGCCTGTAATACCTTTTTCCAAAGGGAGAGGGTGTAACAACCCTCTCCCAAAGGAAATTCTCTGTTCTTCCATCCTGGGCTTGAGCTGCTCAAGCAACAGGTGGGCATACACCTGTCTGAGAGGTGGCAGCAGCTGGGGCTGCCTGGAAAACCTCAGAAGGCTCAAATGGCAGTACTGGGGGTTCTCTAAGGAGCCCCCAGAGTGCATGGAATCATACAACCAATGCTTGCAAAAACATTGGAGTATGATTCCAACATGTTTGATGCCAAACATGCCTATGTTCGGAGTTACCATTATGTAAATGAACATAGGTAGTGACCTATGTCCAGGACATGCGTAAAATGGCGTCCCCACACTCACAAAGTCTGGGAAAATGGTCCTGGAGGGGGTGGGGGCACCTTTGCTAGTGCAGGGGTGCCCTCACACACAGGTACTCTGCACCCTGCCCTCATGGCTGAAGGGCCTCCTATAGGGGTGACGTATACGTGACCTGATGCAGTGTGAATAGAAGTGAAAGGGTGCATGCACCTTTTCACGCAGGCTGTAATGGCATTCCTGCAGAAGCCTTTGCATGGGCTTCCTATGGGTGGCAAAGGAAATGCTGCAGTTATATGGGGGCACCAGTATGCCAATTGTGGGTGAAATACTGGGTTACCAGTATGTAATGACAAAAGTTAGAGGAGAAAGAGCATAATCACTCGGGTCCTGGTTAGCAGGATTGCAGTGAACACAGTCAAGCACACTGACATCAGGCAAAAAATGGGGGTAACCAGGCCAAAAAGAGGCTACTTTCCTACACTCCATCACATGCCAAATGCTGTAATGTTGTATGTAAGTGTAATCCTGCAAAAATATAATTTCAAGATCCATGATATGAAACAAAATGTAAATATATGGTCCATCCCAACTGCATTTTCTGAACAGGCACAAGCCCTTTTGCAAGGTTGACAAACAGAGATTGAAATGACTTCAACTAACATTAGGCCCTGTTTCTGTAACTCAAAACAAGACGAAGTGGTGATGTTAGAAATGGGCTTTCTGGTTGGCTAGTGTATGCACCTAAGCCAGGCAGAACCCACCCACTCTAGTCAGGGCAAGGGAGTTACACATTCAAGATAACTCCTGCTCACCCCTTGGTAGCTTGGCACAAGCAGTCAGGCTTAACCGAGGGGCAATGTGTAAAGAGTTTGCACAACACACACAACACACGTGACACAATAAATCCACCACAAAGGAACACAACATCAAGTTACATAAAAATAAACTGTATTGCACAAAACATAATAAGAGTAAACATTACATGTCAGAAATACCCTGCTAACATAGCAGTTGTCATAATGTTACACAGGTTATTAATACTCTGCAAGAATAAGCAGTAGTCACACTAGAACACGTAAGTACTCAGAATTCTGCAACAAGAGCAGTAGTCAGGAATCACATGGGCGAAAGAAAGGCACTTGTCATAGAGATATAATAAATGCCTGTACTAAGAACATTATAAAACATATGGCAAGTCATAGAAACATATCATCCTATAATGCCCATAAAAGAAACATCTATATATATATATATATATATATATATGTAGCACATCAAAAAATACAGGTTAGCACATCAATCCATAACGAGATCAACATAAGGTCCCCAGCTCTCTTATGTGCAAAACAGAAGACATTTTTCTTAGGATGAGGGGGGCGGCATGTATCCCCTCTACTCTTCTATAGGGGCCCAAACTGGGGCCCACGATCTCTAGGGAGCCCCTCCCAGGGCCACCACGGGCCTCTCCACAATGAAAGGGGGCGAATCCATATCCTGCAAAAAGGGGAGAAGAAGAGACCTGGCGATGGGGGGCCTCCGATGAGGTGACCACTAGCTAGTGATTGCTGGTGCCAAAAAAGGGGCCCAAGGGAGCCTCTGTTGAGGACTCCCTCCCCGCCTCACGCTCCCTGCTCGAATGGGGCAGTTTGGAGCGGGAGCCTCTGATGAGGCTTCCCCTCGGCTCCTATGCGGCCTCACTTGACGCTGTGTGAGAGCCCTCCGGCACTCCTGTCCTGGGCCGCAGCAGTGATGAGACACACCAGCAAGAGCCTGGTAGTGTCCCAGGGCACTCCTCACAGTGCTCCAGTCGCACAAGGGCACAAAGCGAAATGTGCTAAGACATGTTAGATCAGTCTGGGTTGCAGCAGTGATTTCAGCATCGGGCAAGCACTTTCAAGTGCAGTGGGACAATTATAAGCAACTAGGTTGCGGCAGTGGTCCTTTGTTACCACAATGCGCTCCTCAAAGCATGCAGCACCCCCCCCACAAGCACTTTCAAGGCACTTTAGGTGGAAAATGAAGCACTCCTCATGCTTTGGTTAGTTGCAGGGGTCAGGGGCCACGGCACCCTGCTTCTGGAGACAGAACAGGAGGGGAGGAATCATAGGGCTAGCAGGCCCCAACAACAGGCCAGCAAAAGGGATGCAGATGGTAGCAGTTCCTCCTAGTGACCTAGTAGGTCACAGGTCAGGACAGTAGCAGCAGTCCAAGGTGGATCCTGGTGAGTACATTCAATAGTGTTCTGTGTCCTGAAGATGTATCAAAAATGTCTCAATTGTGGGGAAAAATCCCCAGTACTTATACTCAGTTTGTCAAGCATTTCCAGTGGAGAAGAGGGGGGGTCCCAACCAGCTACAACTGGTACGGGGAGTGCCCCCTCTCTCCTCCAGCACAGGTTCCAAACATCAGTTGGGGGGAAACAACCCTTTTGTGTGAGGCCAGGGCACAGCCTTTACAAATGCATGTGTGCTCCGCCTCTCCCTTCTCTCTGACTATTCAGTATGCAGATGCACCTCTGTGACACCTACACCCTCCCTGTGTACAGACTGTCTAAAAGGTATGCACAAAGCCCAAATGTCACTCTGACCAGATGTGGATTGGAGTCAAGCTTCAAAACACCAGAGTCATAAGCACAGAGAAATGCTCACTTTCTAGAAGTGGCATTTCTGTAATGATAATAAAAAAAACACCTACACCAGTAAGCAGCATTTCTCACTACCATTACAACCATACCAAACATGCCTACACTACCCCCCATAAATCAGGCAATACCTCCTAGACATAAGGCAGGGCATTTCCAATGCAAACCTATGAGAAGGCAGCATTCACAGCAGTGAGAAACAAAATAGGTTGTTTCTCACTACCAGGACAGGCCAAACTACTAGGCACATGCCCTGCCTTCTACATTCATACTAACCTGCCAATTGGGCTAGCTAGGGTCTACCTTAGGGGTGACTTACATGTAGTAAATGGGGAGTTCTGGTCCTGGCAAGTAAATTTAGATGCAGGGTCCCTGTGGTAGAAAACTGCGCACACAGATCATGCACTGGCAGGCCTCAGACAGGTTTGAAAGGGTACCTCAGTAGGTGAAGCAAGCAGCGCTGCAGGGCCACTAGCAGAATTTAATTCACAGGCCAAGACACAGGCAAATTAAATAAACATATCATACTACGTTTACAAGGAGAGCACATGTACTATAGCACTGGTTAGCAGTGGTAAAGGCCCAGAGTCATAACGTCAGCCAAAAAGGGTCAGACAAATTAGGAGGACAAGGCAAAAAGTGTGGGGAATTACCCTGTAAAAAGGGCCAGGTCCAACAGGCGATTTTGCACATTCTCACTTGTCTTACATATCATAACTGATGTTCAATTCTCATGAGTGAGCAATGTACACACAATGGACTACTCAGAGACATATCTGCCTACTTTGTTTTATATTGCTTTGGTCTTCTCAACTGAAACACTTGATGGAATGAGTGACACCATAACAAGTGTGTGGCTCAAATGTTTGCAAAGCATGAAGTTAATTCAGCAGATTAGAAGTTGCAAGTGACCCCTTGGCTCTGCACTGCTCACATGATGACTGTTGGTTAAGTTTACAACCAAGTTGTGTGATCACCTGTTTTGTACACAGCTAGGCCTTGGAATGGTCAAATGAACATGTTAACTTTCCACTGTGTTGTGTGGAATGTTTGGGAGATGGCATGTTTATCACTTAATCAAAAAAACATCATCCCTTGTCATCTAATGAGCTGCTTATTTCAATACACGTATATAACATTTACAAAGGTGTTGGCAACAAGTTTGATACCACTGAAAGGCATCACAATGGTAATCACTCCCAATGCTGTCTTTCTCTAAGTTTATATTTATTATGTCATAAAAGATTTGGAGGTAGATACCACAAAAATAACAATGTTCTGTATTTCATAACAGTCCATCTGGCAGAGCAACTGCTCAGAGCTTGAACACAGGAAAAGTCACCCACTCCACTCCAGGACCAAGCTTTCAGGGATGACAGTACTCCTGGTGATCTGGACGAAGATGACAGTGCAGATCCATCTAGTCAGCCTAGGCAGCAACAGTGAGTGTTCCTGGGCCACCACAACACCTCCAACCCCAGCTACAACACCTCAATTAACATAATTTCCCACAACCTGTGTACCTAGCACAGTAACACACATTGTGTGCCCCCTTGCTGAATCCTGATGTGTCAAACACCACCACAGCTACAGAGGAACCAGTAAAAGAGCTATATCAACAGGAAGGAAGGCCCTTCCAAAGGAAGACACACCTGCAGACACCTCTGCCCCTGTAGCTGTGGATCCATCCCCTAGCTCTGGCAAGCAAGGATGTCTACACATACCACCAAGAGGTGCAAATGGCAAGACCTCTATCACCTCACTACCAGCAGCAAGAAACCTCAAGCTTAATTTCCTTAAGTATGTGTAACATATTCACTCTGTGGACTATTTCTGGGCACATCTATCTTTCTAATGGCAGTAGCATTTTGGACATTGGAAGTTGCTGATGAGATCTTGGCACAAGTCAGCTCCTTACTCTTCACCATTATCATCATCATTCAGCATTCCAGTGTCCTGATGGCACTTCATGGTGTCCATCTTCTGTGATTTGAGCGACATTCCATCGCAGGGACAGATTGTGGAGCATGCAGCTGGCCACGCAAATTGACACACCTTCTGTGTGAGTAGAGGAGGGCTCTGCCAGTTTTGTCCATGTAATTCTGGCATTCGGAACCCCAAAAGCCTGCTTCACTGGCTTCTTTGTCCTTCCATGGGCCTCACTGAAGCAGACTTCCCCTGGCATTGTTGTATTACTCAGCAGGGCCAACTACCATGGCCAGTTGGGAGAGGCTGAGTCTCCTAGATGGAAAACATGCATAAGTGCAACAATAAATTATACACTTTCCGGTTACACCACCTGACATTATCCACACAAAGTTAGGACAGATCATACTTGCCAACAAGCTAGGCCCTCTCTGGTAGTAGTTGTGACATCAGCTGGGGTATGGTACTGTTCCGCAATACAAAGAAATCACGGGCTGCTCCAAGAAACCAGGCACAGATGTTTGAGATATACAAATAGGGTAAACAGACACCTTGCATATTGATAGAATGGGATTGTTTTCTGTTACTGTAAGCTTGTTGCCTGGCTTGCAGTAGTACTAAGGCAATAAGGGTGCCATCATTGGCTCCTACTACATGTCATAAAGAAGCAAATCCATAGGAGCCAACTTTCACATTGGCTAAATCCTCACGTCTAGGGAATTGAATGTGGCTGTCAATGTGTCTCATCGTTGCCGAATGCACATCTTTTAATAGACCACAGAAACTTGGTAGTGACATACCACCAGATATTGCCTGTGTATTCAAAGGAAACTTTGGTCAGAAAATGCAATACTGCCATAAGTTTCACAATTGGTGTGATACATTTGGGATTAGTGTTGTGAGGCAAGAGATCAGGGTCCAACCTATGACAGAGATTCAGTATTGTTTACCTATTTAAACGAAACCTCTTGATGATATCCATTTCTTCCATGGTCTGACAGTCTGGAAATGGGTAGTACACTGGAGGCTGTCATCTTCTCCTTCTCTCAGGGTACCTATGTGTGAATCGAAAACAGCATATAAAAGTTGTTCACATTGCCGACAGTAACAAGTGTGAAGAGTAAGCTGAAACACATGTGACAGCACATAACTGCTTCATATTGCAATAGACACATATTACTTTTAACCCCTTGGGTGCCCCGGACGATGTGGTCTCCTACTTGGCACCGGTTGCCCGGTGTCAAGGACAAGACCACCTCGTCCGGCTATGGGCCCCCGGGGGAGTGCTAGCGCTCCCCCAGATGGCTGAGCACCCCCCTCCCCTGGGCAGAAATGGAAGGGGAATCGGTTCCCCTTCCACCCCGCCCCCCGTGACACCCCCATGGGGTCTGATGCCGTCAGCGAACTTTTGCGCGCTGACCTCATCAGAGGCCTTCACCCCAGCAAAAGCATTTCTCCTCCGATCACGTGGAGGGGGCAGAGAGGCATGAAAGGAGAGGAAAGCCCTTTCCTCTCCTTTGATGTCTCTCTGAGCATTTCTGCTGCCCAATCGCAATGTGATCGGGCAGCAGAAATGCCACTAGACACCAGGGAATTTTTTTCTTTTTACATTTACTGATAAGGGGAGCGGCCCGGGGGTCAGAAAACCACTAGACACCAGGGATACATTATTTTATTTTTTATTTTTTATTTTTTATGTTTGGGGAGCGACCCACTCCCCTTATGCTCAAGTACAAAAAAATAAATCCCTGGTGTCTAGTGGTTTCTGCCTCCCGGGGGAACAAATTATTATTAGGCCATTTATGCCCCCCTGGGGGCAGATCGGCCTTGCGATCTGCCCTCGGGAGGCAGAAACCACTAGACACCAGGGATTTATTTTTTTGTACTTGCGCATAAGGGGAGTGGCCCTTTGGGCAAGGGCCACTTCCCAGGGGGCAAATTACTTTTAGGCCATTTCTGCCCCCTCGGGGCAGATCAGCCTAAAAGTATTAGGCCAATCTGCCGCCGGGGGGGCAGAAAACCACTAGACACCAGGGATAAAAAAAAATGTGTTTATTTGTATTTTTTTATGTTTCTAGAGTGACTCCTTGGGCAAGGGTTGCTCCTGGGGGGAGGACAAATTTTTATTAGGCCATTTCTGCCCACTCCCGGGAGCAGATCGGCCCTGCAATGGCAGAAACCACTATACACCAGGGATTTTTTTTATTTTTTTATTTGCACATAAGGAGAGCGGCCCCTTGGGCAAGGGTCGCTCCCCAGCGGGGCAAATTATTTTTAGGCCATTTCTGCCCCCCTGGGCAGAAATGGCCCGGGGGGGGGCATAAAACCCCCCGGGGTGGCAGAAAACTACTAGAAACCAGGGATAATTGTTTTTTTGTTTATTTTTATTTTTTTATGTTTCGGGAGCGACCCCTTGGGCAAGGGTCGCGCCGGGGGGGAGGGGAATTATTATTAGGCCATTTCTGCCCCCCCCCCAGGGGAAGATCAGCGTATTTTTGTAAACCTCTAGACACCAAGGGTTGGTGTGTGTGTGTATGTTTGTGTTTTGTTTTGGGGGGGCAGCCCCTTGGGCAAGGGTCGCTCCCCATGGGGGCACATTACTGTTGGCCATAACTGCCCTCCGTGGGGGCAGGTTGACCTATTTTTGGAAGGCCCATCTGCCACCAAGGGGAGCAGTAAATCCACCAGAGACAGGGAAGATTTTTGTTTCAAAATAAGAGGTTGGGGGTATAGCCATACCCCCACCCCAAATAAATTGGGCCAAAGATGTTCTGCCCACCAGTGGGCAGATTGGGTAATTACCCCCGATCCACACCCCAGGGAGACAGAAAGTCTACTAGATGCCAGGGAATATAAACAATAAAAGAAAGTGGTGGGGTGGTGACTACCAACCAGTATGGGCCTGGTTATGCCCC
The DNA here is from genome assembly GCF_031143425.1 of Pleurodeles waltl. Classification (NCBI taxonomy): domain Eukaryota; kingdom Metazoa; phylum Chordata; class Amphibia; order Caudata; family Salamandridae; genus Pleurodeles; species Pleurodeles waltl. The sequence continues at coordinate 495,000,813 of NC_090444.1, forward strand.
CACCCGAACTGAAGGGGCTAACAGTCATTCAGCTCTCCCCCGCACACTAAAACATCTTATCCCATGGCTGGCAGGAGGACATTTGATTATTTTTGGTTTTTGTTTTACAGTTGGGCCCTCAGAGCTTGGGAACTCTCAAAATCGTCCCACTTGGAATAGTGAGGGCTGCACTTTTTTTTTTACTTTGGGAAGCTGCCATGTAGAAAAATCCACAAGACCTAGACACATCTGAAAACTAAACATCTAGTTGATTCCAGGGTGGTGTGCTCCACATGCACCCCGCACCATTTTCTCACACACAGTGCCCACATTTTTGTGATGGCACCTTACGGAATCTGCTGGAATCCACAAAATTCCTACCACTCAGCATTGTCTCATCTATACCGATAACATTTCTGCTGCACTTGTCAGCCTAAAAATGTTTTTTCTCAAACTGCCCTTTTGGACCCACTTTGGTTCCGCCTCAATTTTGACATGTTTCTGGAACTTCCCTGTCACAAACACTTGGCCTACCCACACAAGTGAGGTACCATTTTTATCGGGAGACTTGGGGGAACACTGGGTAGAAGGAAATTTGTGGCTCCTCTCAGATCCCAGAACTTTCTGTCAACGAAATGTGAGGAAAAAGTGTTTTTGAGGATTTCAAAGGATTCTGGGTAACAGAACCTGGTGGGAGCCCCATAAGTCACCCCATCTTGGATTCCCCTAGGTCTCTAGTTTTAATAAAATGCACAGGTTTGGCAGGTTTCCTTAAGTGGCGGCTGAGCTAGAGGCCAAAATCCACAGTAGGCACTTTGCAAAAAACACCTCTGTTTTCTTTGAGAAAATGTGATGTGCCACTTTGTGTTTTGGGGCATTTCCTGTCGTGGACACTAGGCCTACCCACACAAGTGAGGTACTAATTTAATCAGGAGACTTGGGGGAATGCAGGGTGGAAGGACATTTGTGGCTCCTCTCAGATTCCAGAACTTTCTGTCACCGAAATGTGAGGAAAAAGTGTTTTTTAAGCCACTTTTTGAGGTTTACAAAGGAATGTGGGTAACAGAACCTGGTGAGAGCCTCACAAGTCACCCCATCTTGGATTCCCCTAGGTCTCTAGTTTTAAAAAATGCACAGGTTTAGTAGGTTTCCCTAGGTAGCGGCTGAGCTAGAGGCCAAAATCCACAGGTAGGCACTTTGCAAAAAACACCTCTGTTTTCTTTGAGAAAATGTTATGTGTCCACTTTGTGTTTTGGGGCATTTCCTGTTGCGGGCACTAGGCCTACCCATACAAGTGAGGTACCATTTTTATCGGGAGACTTGGGGGAACATAGAATAGCAAAACAAGTGTTATTGCCCCTTGTCTTTTTCTACATTTTTTCCTTCCAAATATAAGACAGTGTGTAAAAAAGACGTCTATTTGAGAAATGCCCTGTAATTCACATGCTAGTATGGGCACCCCAGAATTCAGAGATGTGCAAATAACCACTGCTCCTCAACACCTTTTCTTGTGCCCATTTTGGAAATATAAAGGTTTTCTTGATACCTATTTTTGACTCTTTATATTTCAGAAAATTAATTGCTGTATACCCGGTATAGAATGAAAACCCACTGCAAGGTGCACCTCATTTATTGGCTCTGGGTACCCAGGGTTCTTGATGACAAGCCCTATATATCCCCGCAACCAGAGGAGTCCAGCAGACGTAACGGTATATTGCTTTAAAAAAATATGAAATTGCAGGAAAAAGTTACAGAGTAAAACGTAGAGAAAAATGGCTGTTTTTTTCACCTCAATTTTAATATTTTTCTATTTCAGTTGTTATTTTCTGTAGGAAACCCTTGTAGGATCTACACAAATTCCCCATTGCTGAATTCCGAATTTTGTCTACTTTTCAGAAATGTTTAGGTCTTTGGGATCCAGCATTGGTTTCACACCCATTTCTGTCACTGACTGGAAGGAGGCTGAAAGCACAATAAATCGTAAAAATGGGGTACGTCCCAGTAAAATGCCAAAATTGTGTTGAAAAATTGGGTTTTCTGATTCAAGTCTGCCTGTTCCTGAAAGCTGGGAAGCTGGTGATTTTAGCACTGTAAACCCTTTTTTGATGCCAATTTCAGGGAAACAACCACAAGCCTCCATCCGAAGCCCTTTTTTTCCAATTGTTTTTAAAAAAACAAAATTTTCACTGTATTTTGGCTAATTTCTTGATCTCCTTTAGGGGAACCCACAAAGAATGGGTACCTCTAGAATCCCTAGGATGTTGGAAAATGTTGCCTCATGACACTGCTGCTATCAAGTCCTCCTCTATTTTTAGCTCCTGTTTATTTCCTCTGGGAGCAATCATGGCAGGATAAGGAGGTGAGAGGACTCATACCTTCTCTGCAGAGGACCTAGAGACACTGGCTGATAAGGTCCTTTCCCTGTATGGCCAGCTCAATGACCAGAGGAACAGGTAGCTATCTTACACTCATATGCTACTCTGTTTACTCCATCATTTCCATTTCCATAGGTCACAACGTGCCTCTGAGTTAAAGTGTTAAGTCTGATTGCTATTGTAATGTTTTGTGGTCCCTACATGAGACAATAATGTTAAGGATAATCCAGCACTATACATTTTGTACTTAACATCACAATTGTGATGTGTGATGTGTAGAAAGCTCTAGATTCCATTTGTGTTGCATGTAGACATATGTATGTATACATTTCATGGTACCTTTGATATTTGATTCAGATCATGCTAACAGTGTAAACACATGTATTGCCTTAACAGCATAAGCTGTGAATGTCTTCTGTGCAAAGCCGTTGAGGATGATGATAGGTAGGTGTACATTCCCATATATCTGTCAGCCTAGATCAGGGCTCACCAAAATTTTGTCTGTGAACTACCAATAGCTCACAGACCCCTTCAGAGTGCCACACAACCTTGAGGTCACATATTGTATGTCCACAAGCTGAAATGTAATATGTTGAACTGGTGGAAATATAATGTTCATGTTGTTGTTTCTGTTGCCGGGGGGACGGATCTCCCCTTCCGGCATTCTGCACTCCACTCCACGGCGGCCATAAAAGGACGCGCCCCGCAGGACGTGCTTGTTGTTTCTGTTGCCAGGGGAACGGATCTCCCCTTCCGGCATTCTGCACTCCACTCCACGACGGCCATAAAAGGACGCGCTCCCTGCAGGACGCGCTTGTTGTTTCTGTTGCCGGGGGAACAGATCTCCCCTTCCGGCATTCTGCACTCCACGTCACGGCAGCCATAAAAAGACGCGCCCCCCGCGGGACGCGCTTGTTGTTTCTGTTGCCGGGGGAACGGATCTCCCCTTCTGGCATTCCGTCTTCGCCCGTCATCGCCCGATTGAGGCTGGGCCAGGCATAGTCTCTTTCCAGAAGACCTGACAACTAGTAAGATCTGTACCTTATTATATATTGGGTTGCCATTTTTTCATTATTGAACCATGGGGAAAAGGAAGGCTGTTGATCTGCCGGTACTACTGAACGACACTAATAAACAGAAAAGGCGTCCCAGGAAGTCAGACAATAAGGTCTTAGGATGTGGCCCCAAATCACTCGAGGAGATAGACCTGCTATTTGAGGAGGAGGAGGCTATTTTGAACAGTGAAATGGATATTAATGGAGCTCTGCCCCCCAAGAAGGCCCTGCCTCAACCTAAAAGGATGCAAGAGTTCTTTAAAAAGAAGAAGAAGGCCCAAATCTCTGAATTTGTTATTCAGATTGATGAAGTAGGGAACTTGCCTAATACTAGTGTCACTAACCCCCCACCTAGACAGGGGATATCTCAAGTAGAGGAAGCAGAAAGTATAGCCCTTCCACTTAGCCCTGAGATAAGGCTGGTTCCCAACCTACCATGTAGTAATCGATTTGGGCCTTGGGTGGAGGAGGGTGATTGGATTAGGGACCATGAAAATTCTACAGCTGAGCTGGTTAGTGAGGATGTCACCTCCCCGCAAATTCCTTCTACTACTATTCTTTCTGAGCCACCCGTTAGCGAAGTTGATTTGTCTTCTATTCTGCAAAGAATTGACGAAGTTAGGAACCTGGTTCTGCAGCTAGCTAAATTTTTTCAGGGGAAAATGGTATATCCATCGAGATGTAAATGCCAAGTGGTAGAGGTGGCTGGAAAAGGAGGAACCTTGGCGGTTGGACCAATTCCACCCGCCTCAACTGTACATGGGGGACCAGCCATTCATTCCCAAAGCAATGGGATACATATAGGTGACACAGAGGCCATTCAAACCCCCTTTGTGGATAATTCTACCAATGAGTGCTCAGGTATCAACAACATTCCAGTGGACGGGGTCCCTATGGTGACTTGCGCAGTCAAATTTACGTAGTCCTTTTGTTTCTCTGAGTAGCCAGACACCTGGGAGGTGTAATACTATTGCCAATACACTAGGTAAGGGTGATTGTACCTCCCTCAATGTTAGTAGGTGGTTTGTACCCTCCCCCTAACCGCAACCAAATTTGTGCTACTTCCTTACATAGAAACTATAGTGACCCAGCTATCTCAACCAAAAGATTAGGGCCCGTATTTATACTTTTTGACGCTAAACTGCGCTAACGCAGTTTAGCGTCAAATTTTTTTGCGCCGGCTAACGCCATTCTGAAGCGCCATGCGGGCGCCGTATTTATTGAATGGCGTTAGCCGGCGCAAGCAGACCGGCGCTGCCTGGTGTGCGTGGAAAAAAACCACGTACACCAGGCAGCGCCGGCGTAGGGAAAAATGGCGTTAGGGCGTCTTAAAAATGGTGCAAGTCAGGTTGACGCTAAAAAATCGCCTCCACCCGATTTGCGCCATTTTTAACGACGCCCAGACACCATTTACATGACTCCTGTCTTAGTAAAGACAGGAGTCATGCCCCCTTGCCCAATGGCCATGCCCAGGGGACTTATGTCCCCTGGGCATGGTCATTGGGCATTGTGGCATGTAGGGGGGCACAAATCAGGCCCCCCTATGCCAAAAAAAATATATAAAAAAAAAAAAAATGTATACTTACCTGAACTTACCTGAATGTCCCTGGGGTGGGTCCCTCCATCCTTGGGTGTCCTCCTGGGGTGGGCAAGGGTGGCAGGGGGGGTCCCTGGGGGCATGGGAGGGCAGCTGTGGGCTCATTTTGAGCCCACAGGTCCCTTAACGCTTGCCCTGACCCAGGCGTTAAAGAGAGGCGCAAATGCGGGGTTTTTTGCCCCGCCCACTCCCGGGCGTGATTTTTGAGTATTTGCGTCGCAGTCATTTTTTTGGACGGGAACGCCTACCTTGCATCTCATTAACGCAAGGAAGGCGTTCACGCCAAAAAATGACGCTCTTTACTCATACTTTGGCGCTAGACGCGTCTAACGCCAAAGTATAAATATGGCGTTAGTTTTGCGCCGAATTTGCGTCGAAAAAAACTACGCAAATTTGGCGCAAACGGAGTATAAATATGCCCCTAGGTTCCAAGAGCGGAAATAATACCCTCTTTTTGACTAATGTCCCGAAGTTGTTTTCAGGGTCCGTTGAGAATCATGACTCCCAGATCATGGGTAAGGGTAATAAAAATAAACCCCCTAAAATTTTTACTTGTGGGAGGCAAGAACTGTGTAGAGTAGCAATATTTCCATACTTAGGGATCACTTTCGATGAGAAAGGCTCCTGGGGCCCCCAGATAAAAAATAGAAATGTTGCTCTTCTAAAGTCGTCTTCTGCTCTTCGGGGTTTTATGAATAAACTCGGGGCGAGGCCAATTGTTAGTTTGCTAAAAATTTATGAAGCAAAATGCCTTGCAATAGCAACGTATGGAAGTGCGATATGGGGCTATTGTTCTATGGAAACTATACAGATTACGGAAAATAAATTTCTAAGATCGGTTCTCTCTCTTCCCCAGTCTACTTCCACACATATTGTCCATACTGAATTGGGTGTGGGTTATATTTCAGACTTGATCAAACTGGCCCCCGTTCTAGCCTGGCTAAAGATCTGGCTGAATCAAGAAATTCCGCTCAACCACTCCATTTTAAAAGATTGTCTGCAGCTGGATAAAGTAAATAAAATAGCGTGGCTAGTTTATATCAAAAATTGTTTCGTTAGATTAGGGAGATCTGATCTTTTTTATTCTCCGGAATCAATAACTGTTAAAGATATTGGACTGATTAAAACCATGATGAAAGATCTGTTATGTTTAGAAAGAGAACAAGTTGAATATGAGAAACCATTGGTGCGGGCCAGTATTATTTTGAGTACTTATGTGGGCCCTGAATTATATTTGTCTATTGTAAATCAACCCTTTCACCGGTTTCTACTTACACGCTTTCGGTTTAACCTGATCCATCTAACTCTTGGCCATTTTCAAACCTGGTCTCCTCCGGAAAAAGGAACGCCGTGTAATTGTGATAATTTTTCGATCCAGAATACAATGCATTTTGTGTTATTCTGTGATCATTACGCGGCCTTAAGAAAGAAATTTTTGTTCCCAATTTTAAAGGAGGAGGGGTTTATACAGGTTAAACCTGCCCTCTTGTTCTTACAGTTATTGCAGACCCCTAGGATTATGTTCCATGTCGCTAGTTTTTTAGTGGGAGCTGTTAGGGTTAAGAAAAAGAAGTTCGCCATCAATCCGATTATTTTATTGTAATGAATTGAGTGATTAATTAATTTTCTATAGGAAATGTAATTTCTGCTAATCTGGGAGAATATTAATGTTTCACGTTAAATGATGTTTTTAGGATGTTTTATTTTATTGACCCCCCTTTTAAACATTGTAGATAATATGAATTGTTGATTGCTTGTAATTTTTGATTGTTCCGTTTTTATGCCTTTTTATGATATTTATTTATCGAAATAAAGTACTTTGACTGACTGACTGACTCCCAGATCAACAAGGTTACTCATTGGCTACGCTTCTGACGGAACTGTCTTTCGGTTATACGCTCTGACATCTCTAAAGCCAAGAGATGGAGCCCTTTGGGGTCAAATTATGATGTAATTTCAATTGAGTTTTTTGACACCATAGGGAGCAAAAAGCGGGAGGTATTTCCTTAGTGTCAGAATTAGATGATGCAAGTTTGGCCCCTGTGTATGGACAGCGGGCTCACATCAATAGGAGGGATCACCTGAAACCAGCCAAATCCACGCAGTCCCAATTTGTATGACTATCTCCAAGACAGTCAGCACTTCCTAGGGACAGCCCAGAGGAATCACAAAGGAATAGATTTGATGGACCCACCATGAACAAGTTGACCACAGAGGTTGTCTGTCCCCAACTTTATGGTACTGAGTCAGACAACACTGGCCTCTCAATAATGACTTGAAACCTAGCTGGCCTCGCCAGAAAATTGGATTATACCAATTGGCTTACGTATATAAAGACTCAAGATGCGTGTCTTTTCCAAGAAACTTGGGTCGAGGATAGAATCAATATAGATGGGTTTCTTTTGTTTACTATCCCTGCCCAGCCATCAGAAAAAGCGACAGGTTGTGCAAAAGGGGGGCTTTTAATTCTTCTAAACACAAAATTGCAATGTGTTTACAAGATTTTAAAATTTGATCGTGTTGATCTGATGGGCTTGCACATTTCCTTCTAACAGGGTTTTAATGTAATTTTTATTAATGTCTATGCGCGATCCATTCTGCGAGGATCAGAGTCCCAGACCTTAACCTTGCTCTTTGATTTTTTAGATACCTTACAAACTAAATTTGATCTAATTGTGGCTGGGGATGTAAATTGCACCTTTGTACCTTCTGCGCGGCTAAGTGGCCTAACAGTGGAGGAGGACGAACTATGGGAGATCGCACAATTGGATAGCGATCCCCCATGCCCACGTTCACGAGTGGCTGTCCAGTTTGCCTCCCTATGTTTAAAGTATGGCCTTAGGGCCTGCAATGGTCGTACACCGTCCAACTTAAATCTTGCACCCACATTCAAACGAGGAATAATGACAAGTGTTATTGATTATTTCTTAGTGGATGTGCGACTATGGCCCTTGTTGAGAGACATGAGGGTGGACTTGAGAAGCGAGAGTGATCACTTCCCTCTGTTACTTTCCCTTTCTGGGAATGTATTTGGTAGAACCTTGAACACACAATTTACATTGGTTCCCCTTCCCATTTTAAATAACTCATACACGAATGTTGGGTGTCCAAAGGTGATGTCGAACCCCTATCTGTTACGTGAACTTATCAAATGCTTATAGACAAATTGGAAATTTATGAAGACCATGATTCTATGGATATCCCACTTCTTAGCATACATGAATCCATGACTATTAAATTGCAAAGTATTTTTTACAAAAAGACTGGGGTGCGATTGCAAGGTGGGGTCCCATCAAACAACAGATGGTTTGATGAATCATGTTCCAGGGCCAAGTCTGGGCTAAAAAAAGCTATTATGAATGGGCCCCTGGGGGTAATTCAACAAGCTAGACGTATCTACAAGGAGACTACATTATGAGCAAAGAAATCTTGGGAAGACTCCATTTGTCAGGATTTGTTGGATGCCACAAAATCCAATAACAATTCATTGTTTTGGGAATTGTTGACCAAATGAGAGAGAGGGGGCAGATTTAGCTTAAGGAATCACATCCAACCCGAAAGTTGGGTGGAACATTTCTCTTGCCTCTATGACAAAATTGTTACCCCTGTGGACTCTGACACTTATGATGTGGGACATGATCCCCTCTCCTTGTTAGTTGCGAACTCTGCCAATGCCCCCATAGACAGGAGCCTACATGATATTGAGGACAATATCAGTTTTTCCCTAAAAGAAACTGCTGATGCAATTTACTCCTTAAAACCTGGCAAAGCTCCAGGACCAGAAAAGATCCCAGATGGTCTCTATAGATCAGAGCCAGCTATATGGACCTGGTACATTAACCTACTTTCAAATAAAATCACCGAAGGAGGCCAGATTCCCACTACATGGAAGGGTGCTGAAATTATTTCCATCTACAAAAAGGGCAATTCGAACCTTCCATCAAACTATAGACCGATTAGTCTTATAGATAACCTGCAAAAAATCTTTGCTAAACAACTCCTAGATAGATTATCGAGTTGGGTCATGGAACATCAGATTCTCTCTCCCCTTCAGGCGGGGTTTCGACCCAGAATTAGCACGGTGGATCAGGTCTTTAGGCTGGCCATGCTATACTGGAAATATGTAGTTTTGGCAAAGCAACCTTTATATGTTGTCTTTGTTGACTTGCGATCTACTTTTGATTTGGTTCCAAGAGAGAAGATGTGGGAAGTGCTACATAGAATAGGGACCCCAGCTAGCATGATTGAATTATTGGATCGAATGCATGAAGATACATATGCGCAAGTGAGATGGGGCAACAAAGGCGAGTTGACTGATAAATTCCCCATAAATAGGGGCGTCCGTCAGGGATGTGTGTTAGCTCCGCTCCTGTTTTCTCTTTTTATTAATGAGGTGGTACAGGTATTAATGGCTTGTCAGAATAATGCTCCCTCTCTAGATGCCCAGAAAATCCCCATCCTCCTCTTTGCAGATGACTCACTACTCATCTCAAAGACTCCTATGTGGTTACAAATTCTTGTCGATAGATTCAATCTATTTTGTCAGAACTACGGTCAGGAGTTGAATTTTAAGAAAACAAAACTAATGGTATTCCACTATGGCCCACGGATTAAAACGGATAACTGACTTAATTATCTTAAGATCTTTGTCATATTGGTTAAGGCTATGGACTGTTCCTCAATTGGTTGTATATAAGAATTCACTTCTAGAACTGTTAAAATGCCCAGATTCTACTTCTATCCCATGGGTAAAACATGTATTTAGCTGGTTCCGTACCTTGGGCTTAGGAGACTTCTGGGAGAACCCACATAAACTTAAGAAATCCCATGCAAAAGTTTTGAAGTGTGACTATTGGTCCTATATACGAAACAATTATATTAGCTGTAAATCACATGGCTGTTTAACTAATCTTTTTAATCTTTTTATTGATTTCAAATGGTATCCTCATTTTGAATCATATTTAGATATAATACCCGATTTACTAGGCAAAGGACTATATGCCAGATTTTGTTTTGGAACATTGCCATTCATGACCTTGACGAGCAGATGGGGACCAAATGCCAAATCCGATATTGGCTCTGTGTGTGGGAATACCCCAGAAACAGTCGAACACTTCATGTTTTTTGCCCTGCATATTCATTCCCCAGGTCTAAATGGATCCGCAAAATCTGCCGGGAAATGAAGATAAGGAAATATGTTCTAGCCTTGAGGATTTTGAAAGGCCATTGCTCCAATGTTCTAATTTATGCTGTTAGCAAGTTTTTAGTGGCAGCATGGCGTATACGTAATCCTTATGAAAAAAACAATTTTTTATGCTTTTTTTTTTTTTTTTTTTAGATTGGGTGCTCGGTGTATTATTATTGTCAGATACTGTTTTTAGGATGGAACTGCATACATTATTTATTTATGATAATGATATTTATTGTTGTATCGCTTTGATGGTCTATTGATCGAATAAAGCTTGTGTTGATGATGAGGAATGTTCATGTCAGATTAGAATGCTCTGCCTACAGGGAGCAAGGCCTGACAACGAGCTGTACCCAGTCTGAACCATGGACCAGGCTGGGAGAGAGGTTCTGTGGCAAAACAACTGATGCACAGAGTAAAGTCCCTGTAGACATGTGGATCTTTTGATGATCACAAAAAGAGTTTTCACAAACAATAGTGCCATGATTGGTTTTACATGGAATACATTTGGAATCCTAACTAAGGGAAGCCCTTTGACCTGATATTTCATTTCATTGACCCACATTGTCAATGTGTGTCATTTAATAATGACAGGCCCCTTACTCCCACATGTCTGTTTGCAATTTTCCATAAGTAATGCTTGCACTGTAGAGGCCTGTTTCACATGTGACACATTAACAGTGCAGATAGTTGGTTACTTCTGAAGATGTTTTTATATGTAAATCACCAGGTTTTTTTACGTTCAACCAGTCAAACAAGAAATACAATGGTATGTTGATCTCATCCCTGTAGCAGTGCCACATATGACAAAAGGTTTGTCCTGTGATGCAAGTACATACCACACAAACTCAATCAGATTTATTATGATATTACATTCAGTTGTCCACATGATCCCACGTCCTCCGAGAAGACGCTTTTACTGACCCACATGGCAGCCCTTCCATTGTGACCTAAGTCTCAGGATGTAGTCTATATTAAGGCTCCAGGCTCTTTGCAACCTTGCAATAAAGGTATCTGTATACTAATGCACACGTAGTGTACACTTTAAAAGCTCACAAAGGTGGGACGTGTTTCTTAGTAGCTCCCATTATGGTACATTTATGATGGCCCAGGGCTCCATGATGTCAGTGGGCTGCTTAGCCAGTATAGGACATGACCAGGGATGAGGATGGTCACCAGGTGACTTCAAAAGTGTGTATTCATGTCTTTGTAATGCTCAGCATGTTGTGTGTTAACTTTAGTTGTATGTGTGTGCTAGATGTAGACAAATTTGTGACAACAAAACAGATATCCCACAACTGCAGTGATGTACTGTTTTTCCCTCTCTCGTATCCATACAGGTCAATGCTCATCCAAAGCAGGACATTTGGAAGACCAACCCAGATGATGTGGACCCTGGGGCTCTATCACAGGTGCAGCATCCACTGCAGGAAAAGGTGGTAGGACCTGAGGCACTGTCTCCAGAAGCTCGCAGAGGTCCAGCTAGAGAAGTTATTTCAATGTGGACAGGGTGCACGCTGATACCTAACCCCCCTAATGGCCCACATACTAGTGGTGGCCTATCCAGAGCTTGATGGGCAGTTGAGGGCCTAACAGCAGCTACAAGGGTGTGGCTCCTGGCCAGGGTTATACATGATATATTGCCAACTTATTTTGTTACAGGCAGGCCTTTCCCCATAAACATTGGTGGTCAGCTATGTCCAACACAATAGAAGAGTTCTGGATTGTTTATGTCTGGTAGTAGATGCAGATGCATGATGATGTCCCTTGTCTGTTGTCTTTATGACCAGCAATGCAGAAGATTCCAGTCCACAACCAATTTGCTGTATTGAGCAAACAAATGGCTGAGTAAAGAAAAAAATCACCTCTTGTTGTTTGGCACTCTGTGTAACAGTTGTACCAAACAGGCTACTTGTCTTCATTGTGTCAGGACTGATGGACACTTTCTACTGTGTCTCAAATAATGTTACCCTATTACATGTGACATTGTGACATAGCATACAGTGCACTTTTGCTGCAATGACTGAACAAAACTTCTTATTGGTAAATTGGAATTCTACAGTAACACAAGTGTGCAATCATCACTGGTGCCATCAACATTAGTGCCTACATGTTGCCCTGTGCCCCTTTCCCTGTTGTTGTTTCATCTGCAATACTGTTTCAAGATTCATTCACTGACTCATGACACACATCAGGGAGTGAGATTTAGAAATGTAGGGATCATATGTGAGTGTCTACACTCAGGCCCTCATTACAACCCTGGTGGTCAAAGACCGCCAGGGCTGTTTTGGAGTTTTCAATTACGACCGCAGCAAGCAGCGCTGCCCAGGGGATTACGAGTCCCCCTCCCGCCAGCCTTTTCATGGTGGTAGGAACCGCCTTGAAAAGGCTGGCGGAAAGAGGAGTCGGGGGGGGCCCTGGAGCTTTTCACTGTCTGCATAGCAGACAGTGAAAAGCGTGATGGGTGCAACTGCACCTGTCGCACCGCCGCAACACCGCCGGCTCCATTTGTTTTCTTTCCATAAGGGAAGGAATTTAAAAGACCAACTAGTCAAGGCAGATAGAACTGAACAGAAAAAGAAGAATATGAGGAAGATATTACAATTACCTCTGGTAGCAGGACATTTTAAATGGGCAAATTATGCAGCTTGTCAATTCACTGTGCGTTTACATACACTTTTCATTAATAGGAAAGTGCACCCACGAAACGTTTTGTCAAATTTCAATACTAAAAATAAAATTTATCGTAATCAGTGGCCATGTGGGTTAGCCTACATAGGGCAGACCACTCAGACCATTAAAGCATGTATACTCCTACACCATTTAACGATTCGATGCAGTGTTATTGGTGGAACATTATAAAATGACCAAACACACAGAGAATGAGGTACAATGGTCAGTGACATGCACCATTGAGAAAAAGCACAACAACGCTGCACTCCAGAATACTTTGAACTGATGTGAAGCTAAGATGATGAACAGCTACTAACAGGCTAAATGAAGTGGATGAACTGTGGGCCCTTATTCAATGAATGTTTACATGCAAACTGTACTGTGTACTCATTGTGGTATTGAATTCTTCCCACAATGTTCCTACAGTTTTTACTTTTCTATTGTTGAAGCAGATATGTTAATTAAGAAAATTATTAATGATGTTTATGTGCTTAATAATGAAACATGTGTAGAGAAATTAATCGTAGAGAAAATATTGTGCACCTTTGAAAATGTGCCCTCGGGGCATGGTAGCCATGTATACGAGATTGTACTGATATAACTGAAACTGTATGAAATAATTAAAAATATATGAGAAAAATGCAGTAATATGTCATATTGAAATGTATAACCTATGTTTTACTTACATTTTTTGTGTTAACTTAGCCGACCTTAAGGCCTAGTCCTCCTAGGCCTCGCGCACAGAAAGCAGAAACAATAACCACGTTTACAAGAAGCTGCTACAGCCTGTCCTTGACTCACCCGATGAAAAAGTTGCTTAGCTAGAATTTTCTGCAAAGTACCGGCGGACAGGAGATGATGAAAACAATTTGATACAATTATGTGTAGAGTAGCCTTAATGTACTTTCCCAGGACTTGAACAATGAAGGCACTTACTGAAGAGGAACATGCAACAATTTTGATATCTGAAAAGACGGATGATGAGGAAATCGTATAGCGGGCCAATCCACATCTTGTGAACGGACTGATATTAAAATTGGTAGATTTGGTAAACAAATACTGTAGGTTAAAGTCATATCTTGTGACTGACTGACCAATTAGGAATTAGGGGGATGGACTGGGAGACCCTAATAAAAAGTCATGACAATGGGCTAAAACTTCAGATGTGGGCAAATGCGAGGGGAGAATTGATGACGTCAGGAGACGCTGTCCGAGGTTCTGTGAGTCTGATGCGTGGCTGACTAATTGATGACCTGAAGACGAAGACTGACTTGTTGCTGATCCATCCTGGATAGGTAGCTATGAAAATGTGACTGACAACTTGTGCCTTTTCTTCTAGGTACCAACTGCGATGATTATAGAATTCTCACTTAGATTGTTTTTTTCCAAATTAATGTTTTTCTCTAAAATATTTTTGCATGAAGTCCCACATGCTGATGCTAATCTTGATTAGGTAGGCTAAGGGACACGTTGACAGTGAGACTTGACAGACAAGCTATTTGCTGAACTCTGCTATTAATGCTGGTATTCTTGGATTATGTAGATACATTTACGCATATGGCTTTCTTCAAGTTATGTTATGATGTTTTACATTAACAAATTAATAAATGAATGGATTCAATAAAGATTGAACTAACAGATCATTTAGAATTGTAATCAATAGGAAAATAAAAATTATTTCACTCATTACTGAGTTGTGGTCATTCATGAGTAGATGGTTTTGAGCTGTTTTTCCATATAATTTTTCTTGATTATTGATGTTAGTTATTGATTCAGTAGTCACTGCATGACTAGGATACTCCATGCGATTCAAAAGGTTCATCGACCTATAGGCGTCCCCTTGTAAGTTTACTTATAAGGACCAGGAGCGCTTGCACTATGAATGTGTCCTGATTTGTTCCTAAACATTTTACTTTCATGTACAAGGAATGTTGTTTAAAGTCCACTTAAAGTTGTTGCTCTCTATATGACGAGCAACACATATTTAAACTGTCCATCTGTAATGCTTCAAATCGTTTGTAAAGTTAATGTACTTTTCCATAAACAGTATGGTCCTACATGCTTTGAACAGCATTAAATTCACCGGGTGATGAACTTTTAGTAACTTGAAGATGGCTAACCCAGACGTTTTGAACTTTGAATTCCACGTTGTGACCATGCCCACACAGGTTCCTCCGTAAATTTAACAGCAGCAGCAGCCATAATAGTTACCATCCTGGCAGCTACTCATTCAATGTGAACACCTCAGCAGGTTAGAGATTTCCCACTGTTGAGCACCTTACAATCAGGTATGTAGACGAGGCCGACTAGCTGGTAGTTATATATATGGTAAAACAAAACAGCGGAGCATTCACATTCACTTTTTGCCATCACAGGTTTTGATCTGCGGATTTTACCCTTTTTAGTGATACCAATGATGTTTACTTTGTTTCCATAAACCTAATACGACTACATGGAGTACTATTTGTGATGGATCAGCTTTGAAGCTCCGGTAGCTTTTTAGTGTGGTCCTTTTCGAGTGGTGTGTTCAAACCAACATGAATTGCACTTAACTATGTGTGATTTTTAAAGGGCACGATTAGGGATTCCTGTGGTACATTTCTTTCAGTGGTACACAGAGCTTTGTGACATGATGCTCTTTTGGGGTTCAGGCAGCGTATTTCATAGCTTGTTATGTACATAGTTAGTTTTGCACGGGACGTAGCTGCATGACTTGGTCACTGCCTAATATAGTGGTCTCCGGTACAGTTAATATGAATCTTAGAGCATAGCTTGTACAGGGTGGCTCACTGTAATCATTGTTTTACTTATTTACAACATTACAGTAACTGAGCATTTTATACTGTGACACCTTACCTCATGGGCACTCGATTTCAGAAAAACCAGTGTGTGGTCAGGTTTCATTTTTATCACATTCATATGCTTTTTTTTTATCACGTTCATAAGTTTACTTACATTACTTTCTTAGATGAATAACTTGTCCCGTTATTGTCCTTAGGAGACCTAGAATGTGAAGACCGAAATGCGACTACATATTTATTTGGAGGAGTTAAGTTAAATTCAATGTGGAGATGAAATGATTCATTCAAGGCGCACTTCATTGGACAATGAGAGGACATTAATGTATCTAAGAGTATTGCCTTTCTAGACTACCTCACATAAGGAGTATGGCCCATATTTATACTTTTTTAGCGCCGCATTTGCATCATTTGTATTTGTAACTTTGCTCCGTTTTTGTTTCAAAAAGCGGTGCAAACGCGGCGCTAAAAAAGTATAAATATGGGCCTGTATTTGAGGCAAAGAAGCAGCCTTTGGGAATCATTAGTGGAAGACTCCGCCTATATTTTATCTTTTGTGCTGAACGTAATGTTTCTAATTGTGCTTCAATGTCTGTAATCTCTGAATTCATGTGTTTTACTAAAAATATGCAAGGTGTTGATGGTACCCGAGATTGTGGTTGTAGTAGTGCTGTATTAATTTATTTTCTGAAATAATCATTTTTTGACCCCGGGGCAATTAATTTGCTCTACTGCTGTTAAATAGATTTGCTTGATCTATCCCCACTATACCATCCTTTCTATACACGTTTCGTGCCATCTCTCTCATGTCATACATGTTCACCGACACACAACAACCTTCAAAGGTGTATTAGCTTTAAGGAATGCAATCGAAGAATGGTGTCACCAGTACCAAGCAAGATTGGAGATGTTCATAGGGCTATATTAAAACTTATGATGTGCTCATTTGTAGTATCTCTCCCAATAATTTGGCCCTGAATGTCTCCAGACTACTTTTCTATGCTGCATGTGATAGGAAGCTGAACTAAATCAGTACAGCTTTTATTTGACTATTTAGAGGGTGACTTAAGAGGTAGTTTCAGGGAAAAATGACATCAGTACAGGGAAAAATGACATAAGTACAAAATGAGCCTTTGCATGTGACATGATTTCTGCCACAGCACATATTGCAGCTACATTGCTGTATTACTTGACTATTATCACATCATGATGTTTTTTATGGTAAAGGAGCATTTGCAAAATTCAGGGGCTTTTGTGGAGAATGTGGAAATGTATTTCTTGTAGCCGTCCTATTTGATGACATCAGTTCACTATGGTATGTTGCAAAGGCCAAACTATACCAGGTGATTAACAAGGTTAGAATATACCTAAGGATTGAGTGGAGAAGTGGGGCACAATGGTTAGTGGGGCAGACCCTGCAGCAAAGAGCTGGCCCAGGACGAGGGTTCAAGTTCTGCCTCAGCAGGTCTTGGGCTCAGTTCTCTTGAACCAGATAATTCTCGCCCTGGTACCTAATCTAATTAATGAGTCCCACTCTGTAACTCTAGGCAATAGCTTGCTTAATCTCCACAACAGCCCCAAAAGTGCTTGGATGCCTGCCTTCACCCTGGGGGTACCCAGGAGTGGGCACCTCACACGGAAAAGCCAGGATGGGTTCCATAGCAGTATACGTACAGTCCATTGAGACCCTAACAGGTCAGTAGTGCGCTATAAAAGAGCAAAGTTTACAGTTTTACAGTGTAGACAAGTTGATTAATTGTATCAAAAATGTCTAGGGTTATCACATCACTGTGACCAACTGTTTTTATGTTATGATGCATTCATGCATGTGCTAATGCTAATGTTGAAGTCAATGTAGTGAACAATGAAGCTGGTGTGATCTGTGATCTTTTGTAATGTGTTATATTTGAATCTGATGGTCTGGTGTGTTCACGCGGATGCAATTGTCCAGTTTTAATGTGTCATTTCAGATTCATAATGGCAAGTGAAGGAGAAAGGGCCAACATAGTTGGGGAAGCAGCTGGCCACAGTGGTTTCAGTCCTGACAGTACACAGAGGGACCGAGTGAGCGTGAAGGTGTTGGGAGTGCCAAAGAAGACCCAAGTTCTACTTCATCATCTTCAGCATCATCCTCTAGTGGACACTCCAGAGTGGTGGTGGACCCCACATGATCAATTCCAGCTGCATACTTGTCCACCCCCCAGTTCCATCTCCACCCTCCCTGTTCCTCCTCAGCCAGTTGGCAGGACCGGCTCACCTAAGAGGGGAGCCACCTCCTACACTCCAGACTTCTCAACCCCTGTCCCTCCTGCTGCTCAGAGTGAGCAGGAGATATTTACCTCCTGAGAAACATCCATGTGGGTCAGAATGCAACTCTGAATGCCATTCAGGGTCTAGGCACCAGTCTGCAGCAGATTGTGCCCTACCTGGAAGACATTCACAGTGCAATGTCTGACCTACATAGATCATTTCGGGCTTTGGCCTCCTTCCTCAGTACAGCCTTCCATACCACCCAAACTTGTGTCCCTCCCACTGCCCCTTCCCCATACCAATACCCCAGTCCCAAACCTGTTCAAAGCACACACAAACATTTACACACAACCACTCATATGACCCAAGCAGCACATCCACACATAAGCACAAAAAAAAAAACAGGCAAGCACCAAAACAAAAGATCACACCCACCACCACAACCACAGACACCTCCACTGCCATCACTTCCACCAATGACAACACCACACCCACATACTAACACCACTCCCCTCACATTCCCACACAGCACAAGTGGCAGCACACACACATGTACACACCACATCACATCCACACACATACCACACACAACCACACCTATTGTTACCACCATATCAACATCCATAGCACCCACACCCAGCACTGCCACTACAGGAACCTCCACCATTCACATTCCTTACCTTACCTTATAAACTCAGACACCCACACAATCCAGCACCCAACAGATACCACACAGATAAGACACACCCATACTCTCAACACATATACCTGACACACATGCACCTGCACCCACAACAGACCCAAGCACAACACAGTGTGACTTCCTTTCCCTCCAAGACCTCACTCCTTCCCATTCCCACTCCTAAGTACCCTACTAAAAACCCTTCCATTTCTCCTGCCATCAACCCTTTTAAACCTCCAACTACCACTTTCAAGAACGTTACTACCCTTCCTGCACCCAAAACAACCTCTTCCACCTCCAAATCTACCCCTATCATCCACCCATCTGCCCCATCCAGGTCCCAAGGCACTCCTGCCAATCGTTCTTCCACTCTTCTACCTCCCAAACCTGGCCTCCACCCAACCCACTATGTCCAAAACCAAGGACACCCCTCCAAAACCCAAGCAACCCTCTCCCAAATAACATCTTTGAGGCACCTGCCATGCCCAAAGGATATCGCTTTGTGAGGACGCAACCCTGGCAGTGTCTTTTGGGGTGAGTTTGATGGCTGCAGTGTGCTAACCCTTTAAACTTTTTTGATGGAGAATTACATTTCTGGTTTTTATTGTACACATTAGTCATTGAATTACTTTTCCCTAGCTATTTGGGAACCTAGCAATGTTGCATCAATTAGCATGTGACAATTTGTCAGTGTGTTTACACATTATGGCATGTTATACTGCATAACTGTTTAGACTGTGCTTTGTTATGTACACTCACATTTTGATAATGCATGTGTTGATGATCACCTTTCATGGGTAGCCATTCATCATAGTGATGACCCCTTGCACTACCTATTTGATTTGATACATTGAGATATGTGACCACAGGTGAGATTGTTTCACTCTGATTGGTGAGCAATATGACCAGATTGTATATTTAGAGCTTGGAACTAGTGCAGGACTTACACATGACAAGAAGAAATGTTCCATGTATAGATATTTGGGATGTATCCAAATTGGACCTCCCATTGATATGGGTGATAATTCAAATGTGTTGAATGAGTGCAAGTTAGTTATTTCTTTATCATTATCTAGAGGGTTGTTAGTTGTCATTCCTTTTTGCCTTCTTTTTTGGACATATGCCCATTATTTTGTGCGTATTTCACACCCCTTGTAGTTGCATGTGAAGAATGTTGTTACTGATGTGTTTGTTTCAATATCTTGCACTTACACATTCCACACATATGCATGGCACTTGGTGATGCTATTGGTTGTCTCCGATAGACTTAATGCCAGGGAAACAGTGCACAGAAATGTGTTGATGCATGGGCAAAGTAGTCTCTGGCTCAGGGACCCATGATGGAGCCAACCCTATTCTACAGAATGTATTCCCATTATTCCCTTGCAATACTATTTAAACAGATTTTTAAATACCATTTTCCCAAAGTACATCAGTGCTTTAGTGAGTGCTTCAGTATGTGCGGAGGTCTGTGAGTGGGTCTATGAGGGTGTCAGTGGGTCTCTGAGTGGGAGTGTGATAGTTGGAGTGGGTGTGTCAGTGAGTGCATAACTGTCTGAGTGGGTCTATGAGTGGGTGTCTGAGGGTCTGACTGGGGCTGTGAGTGAGTCCATGAGGGTCTGAGTGGATCTGTGAGTGGGTGCGTGAGTGTCTGAGGGGGTCTGTGAGTGGGTGCGTAAGTGTCTGAGTGGGAAAAATTGATTAAAAGAGAGACAGAGAGAGAGAAAGAAAGTTAGAGGGAGAGTTAGGGAGTTTTTTAGGCGTTGATTTCTGATATACTTAAAATGAGATATATGTGTGTAAAATTTAAAATAAAAAACGTGTGTCATTTTAAAATAATATAATAACTCGTACTTTATTAAAAAAAGAAGAGGGAAATGAGTCCAAGTGGAATAGATCCCTCAATGGGAAGGTCTTCGACCTTCATAGTGAACTATTGCATGTCCCCCCATGGACCCTTCTTGACGAATCACCCTGAAACTTTTCGTTAAGAACAAGAATCACTATGACAGTTAATAAAATTTAAAAAATGAAGATTCGGCAAACGGTGCCAAAGATATAGGCAAGTCCAAAAACACTTTTTCTATGAAAACATGGGCCCTCATTCCGACCCTGGCGCCGCGGGCAACGGAAGCACCGCCAACAGGCTGGCGGTGCTTCAGTGCCCATTCCGACCGCGGCTGTAAAGCAGCGGTCGGAAAACCGGGTCTGGCGGTTTCCCGCCGGATTAGCCCCGGCTGGGCGAATCCTCCATGGCGGCGCTGCAAGCAGCGCCCCCATGGGGATTCCGACCCCCTTCCCGCCAGCCTGTTTCTGGCAGTTTTCACCGCCAGAAACAGGATGGCAGGAACGGGTGTCCTGGGGCCCCTGGGGGCCCCTGCACTGCCCATGCCAGTGGCATGGGCAGTGCAGGGGCCCCCTAACAGGGCCCCAGTATGCTTTTCACTGTCTGCTTAGCAGACAGTGAAAAGGGCGACGGGTGCAACTGCACCCGTCGCACACCTGCAATTGCCATTCGGAGCCGGCTTCTGTGTTGCAGGCCCTTTCTCGCTGGGCCGGCGGGAGCTCCCTTGGCGGGCGCCCGCCGGCCCAGCGGGAAAGTCAGAATGGCCCCCGCAGTCTTTTGACCGCAGAGCGGCCAATTGGCGGTTCCCGCTTGGCGGGAGGCAACCGCCACCCGCCAAACTTGGAATGAGGGCCATGGTCCTTACTATAAGTACCTGGTGGCAACTGACATTAGGTAATATATATATATATATATATATATATATATATATATATATATATGCAAAAAACTAAGGAGAACTCTGGGAAGGAGCACCCTGCAACACCAGCAACACTCTAGATTTGCTCAACTCAAATGTCTGCTTATCTAGCAAAGATTTTAAGCATAGGATCAGTACAGTGCTATCCTCACCGAGCTAGATAGTGACAAAGTCTTTTGCCATTTGTACAGCAAAATCTTTAAGCATAGGATTGACACAGTGTCATCCTCGCCGAGCTGTAAAATGACAAAAGCCATTTACCACTCCAGGCACAGTATTACAGCTTTGGACTGGTCAAATACCGTCCAAGCCAACCTGGAATGAGTAAAGCAACCCCTGACACGTGTTTCGCTAAGTGTTAATTGGGAGTATATGGTAATAGGATTTCGGCTTGGGATGAGTAAAGGCGGGGTGGAGGTGGGAAGAGTCTGTGGAAAGGGTTAGGGAGATCATAGTAGCAGGGTGAGATAAATGAAGGAGAATATAGTAGGGTTGTTTGGGAGATCATGGTAGTAAAGTGATATACCATATGTTTTAAATGTTAGCCTTGAAAAAGCCCTAGGCTTTCATGCTTTTAAGGGCGAAACACATGTTGTCTATAAAAGTACTAGCTTTGAAAAGCAACAAAAGAAAGATAGAAATAAAAATAAATAAATCACAGAACGGAAAATACACTGCTGGTTTTGCTTTCGATCATTAAACCTATTCTAAAAACTGCATGACCAGGACTATTGGAGGAACTACAGAGGAATTATTGTGAGGTAAAACTCATCATCCCCTGAAATCATTTAGGAAAATCTATACATACCAAACCCTTATTGTTTGTTTGAGCAAGGCCTTAAAGAAAAGACTTCTATGGCAAAAGCCTTTCATGAAACCCAGTACAGCTAGAAAATAACCTAAATGTACTTCATGTGATCTATCTTCAGACGCCACCACATTCTGCAAAAACGTCAACCATCACTGTTGTGATAAACAGAACAATGAAAAAATAAACAAATAAATAAATGATTGGCCTACTCAGACACCTACAAGTGGTGTTGCTGCTTAACCAAAAGCATGCCACTCAGACATCAGACCATCAAACATTCCACTGTTTAAATTACAAAAATGTTATGTTGTGCTATTAATGTTTGGACCCTTGGTTTAAATCACTGATGGTGGCATGTGGCCACTGTTTGAGCCTTAAGTTAGCATTGACAGCAACAAGAACTAGTAACAGAGCTATTACTCCACAAACAACAGCACATGTACACAAACAGGAACTTGCAACTGCAGAGCAGATACACACATTGGATTTGACAGCCAATAAACCATGATGTCATCATTAAAGCTAAACCAGACTAAAAATGTCAATTATTGCCAGGTTGGTAGCAACTCTCACCGGTAAGAAGGTACTGATTTGACTATACTCAACACCGTGTTCAGATATGCATTGTGCAGAGACCTGCACCTTGACCATGGCCCACCCATAATATCACATGACAACAGCAATCATGATTAGTAATGACAACAAGACACAAAATAGTATCATATTGCCACCACCCTCCAAGGTAGACTGATTGAAAAAAAAGGCCAGGAGCCTGCAGAGCGGTCCTGGCAAGAATAATCTTAACTCTCCACAGAGCCATGTGTCTGGAAAGAAAGCTGCATAAGCACCCACTCTGTACCATCAACCAGATGCAGTCTAATAAAGGCAGTGAGTCAGTCACACAGATATGGTAATAAAGTTCTCAATCTTTCACACACAGTTGAAAATGAAGAAAATACCTTTATAATAGATTATAACTTCTGCAGTTTCCCCCAGGTCCACTTTCGCAGCAGTGCACTTTTTCATAATATTTTTCCAGTTGTCTTGTCACTACTTACTACCCCCATGCTGTGACCTTCCTTCAGCCTTCTTTCTATGTTTCCTGTGATCTCAGGTAGTACCAACCCCACTAACAAATCACTTCTGATTTGTGCTTTATCACAGCTCATAATACCTTAACAAAGAGGCACCTTCTCAAGGCTATATGTCCCTGTAGTGTGGGTTCATCCAAATGAGTCTTTTTTGTGCTGTAGTGCTACAGCATTCTTTTATTTCCATAGCAATACTTTATTGATGCGTGGGAGATTTCCTTCCAGTCGTGACTTTTCAGTGTTATAAGACTCCAATAACGTGATTTTTCCCATGAGTTCCCTTGATAGTACAGGTTGTCAGCGATTTGTGCTGCAGGGCATATGTAGTACTGTCGGCCCCCAGGAGTCTGATCTGCTTCTCTTAGTGCTATAGAACTCGAGTAATGCGGCCTTCCTTATGAGTGCTTCCTTAGGATGCCAGCTAGGATGAGCTTTTCCCAACAGTGTATTCCCAAAGATATAGGATCAACTGTTACCTTCTCAGCACTACAGACCACTGCAATATGTGCTTCCACCAGTAGTGTTTGTCAGTTTTATATGAGTCCAGCAGCACACATTCCTCCAAAAGCAACTTCTTCATGATTTATAAATCCATGTGGTGTGAAATTCTTCCAAATGTACCGTATTGGTGCTGGAGAACACACTAGCAAGATATCATAAATTTTCATTGTCTCCCCTCCACAATGGTGTTATAAGGTCTTAGTGATATGTGCTCCCAGTGTTCAGTCTGGTAACATGCGCTTCCTCGCGGTCGCTAGCAGTCTGTATAGTATTCAGCAAATGGTCTCAATGCCGTAGGATCCCAGATAGAATCAGCTTCTCCAAGCAGTACATTGATAGTGCTGTAAATCCACGTGCCCTAGCCCCAACCATCAGTAATGTCTTCTTAGTACTGCAGACTTCAGCAGTGCTTATTCTTAAGTGTTTGTTAGTGCTATTGGGACGTGGAATCATTTCTGTGTTTAAGACATTGCCTTCTCTGTGATACGTTAGGTGTAAACAAGCTATCACTATTTTCACTGGGTTTTCCTTCTTCACAGTTTTACTCAAAACATTTTGAGTGTTCTTATTTCGTAAATTTGAAGGGTCTGTGACTGTAATCCTGTGGCTATGCGCAATTTGATTTCAGTCGCAACTAGCCCCCACAAAATGCCCCCCTCAACCTTAATGCCTACCCCAACGACCATGCTATATATAGTGTGTGTGTACAAGTACAAAATATGCAGGGATTTCGAGGATGGCAGTTGCAGAAGTTCAGAGCTTGTGAAAAGCATCGAGATGTCAGCCCACTTAATTGAGGCTATACAAAATGTTTCCTAAATATAAATCCAAGTGAAATATGCTTAGCTGTGGAAAAATAGACACTAGTGAAAGCCCAGAACAAAACAAAAACAAAAGCATTTCTCCACGTCAGGGTGTCGTAGTTCGGACTCTTGCTCTGGGCAAGACTGCTGGTTAAAGGATGACAGTACTTTTGCTTGTGGGCGACTACGCCTTTCCTACAACAAGTCACAACTATTGTCCCAACCTTACCGGCTCACTAGCAGCACCTCACCAGAAACACAATAGTAAAAGGTGATTTGTGGCAGCCTTCACGCATGGACTCGAGAATAAGACATCTCAGGGAGTGTCATGGTTAAACGGAGATTACCCCTTTCTCACAGATATATCATGTCTCATACAAACACAGGCAATAACAAAGATGCAGTAGAGTTTCAATAGTTTTTATTTAACATAACTGCAATTTGCAATAGGTTGCATGTGCTGCAATGATAAGGATAATGAATAATGCAAGGAACAGAATTGTGAAGACGAGAGTCATTATTACAAAGACCCTCACCATCTTGCAATGCATAGAAAAGACATATGAGATGTAATATGCCCTAATACCCTAATGTGAGAGGCCTAACCTCCTACCTAAAGTAGAGCTGGGTTTGCTAAACCTAATCTGCCAATGCTATGTCCATGAGAGCAGCCCACAACCCTTGTTACCTTGGAATGAGGTCTCTATCTCAGACTCTACAGGGACACGAAGACTGGGTCAGTGTCAAGACGACTGCAGCATCGATATCAGTGATGGTGGCAATACCCTCTGGTCGGAATCCCTCTGATTATCTGTCTAAAGTGTGATGTATTTATACAGATCTACAAAGACCCCTGACGTAGGTGAATCCCAAACAATAGATAACAGACATGCTTGGGACGGCAATTAATACAAACAACCCCTCGAAAGTATAGAGAGAGAAATTCCCTAAGTGTGAACACCTACTGTTTGTTTGCCTTTGGTGCTTGATCTTGACGCCTTAGTGCGGTGACACTGATAATGTAACTCATAACAAGTGGCCTAACTATAAACAAGGCAGCCATCTTAGAAGAATTAAATAATTAAATGGGCTAAGACAGAGCAAGCTAAGTAGGTTAAAAGTTACTAGGTGACGGGGGGACGAGTCTGCAAGCCAGAGGCTAAGCTAACTCCTGTTATCCCATTAAAACGAACTAGGATTCACTACACCCTCCCCATTGCCGTAACAGGTATGATGAAGGTACAGGAACCCAAACACTAAAATTGCTCTGAACTAAAAGCTAAAAGCATAAAGACCAGCTAAAAAATCTTTCAAATGTGTTAAAAAGGTAATAAAAACAATACCGCTAAAATACATACAGGGATGTTAATGTCAACCATGACAAGCACAGCGTGCCAAAGCAATGTTAATTTAAAGGCATAATTTTTACTTGGGAATGGCAAGTCAATTCATCAACTATTTGCTGTGCACATGATCTTGAAGAGTGTTATCGAAGTCACCAACCAATGACCTAAAAAATGAGTCATCATCATCTGGTGTCAAATCGAGTGCTGGGTGGACAAACGGATCCACAGAGCAGTAGTGAGCAGTACTTTCTGGTGTAACGTCATTCGTTGCAGTGTCCTCGTCCATGTTAGAACTCAAAACAGAAGGCTCATAGGTGGCCTCGCGGAGCAACCTCAGTCTCAAGGGGCATGACCGTGTGTGAACCCTCATTGGGGACATCAACAGTTCGTGGTCCACAGGAGATGTCGGTGCAACAGCAATACAGACCATAGGCAGATGTTCAAAGAGGCACCATATGCAGCGGAAGACTGGTTGTACGCACCAGAGAAGGGGTCGAAATGACAACGGCCAGTCCTGTTCCAATTCCACCAGCAAGCGTGCACCGAAGATCCGAACCATGCGCTCACGGCACAGTGGAGTTGTGGGAGCGGCTCCATTGCTCTGTGTAGCTGGAAAGAAACAACCGCTGCGAATCAGAAGAAATAGCAGTAATAGTCTGCCAATCAAAGCCAAAATAATTAGAAAGTCACCAATCACACTTGATAAGAGCAAATGGATCGCTGACTGGATGGCTCCGAAGACAGTCAGGAAGATGGACACGAAGCCAGACCTGATAGCCTTAAAGAAATGAACAGTCCAAGTGGTGCTCGAAGCATTGAATATTCTCGATACCAGATCTCCAAAGTGCTTGGGGAAGTTGGTATTTAACAGGGATTGTATCTTGGCTGATGATCTCGCAATCTGGAGAGCATTTGTCTCCTTTGCGGATGTCAAGGCGACCTGTTTTTAAAACAATAGCGCCTTTAGCCTGCTCAGCTTGTCATAGTTCACATTAATAGTTTCTATGTGGGGCCACATGTCAGATACTTTTATCTCTCGTGTGGGGGGAAACAAAACATGTCCACAACACGTAACGACCTTCGAGACCGAGATTGCGTAGGCAATTCCTGGTCGCATGCCGCAACAGCTTTCATCGTTCAGTACCATATAACTTCCATTGGAAAGTACATGAAATACCAGGCGAATCAAAGGGACGGGAGTACCCCTCAGCAAACAGGCCAAATTTGCTACCCCCGCATTGCAAAGACCGTGAAGAGACACCTGCTTGCATATTATGGAATGACTAACACCAGTCTCACATTCGCTTCCACTAAGAAAGACCTCTGTTTCACCGTTCAGACATTTATAGTCAAAGGGCAACTCCCACTCTTCCTTAATATAGCTATCTCCTAGGTGCTCGTACCTTCCAACTGCAAGATGTTTCAGGCAGCTTGAGAAACGAAAGGTCAAAATCGGTAAATTAATTATGCCATGTAAGAACCAGATAGTTGAAGGACTCTCTGCTACCATGAAGGGCAACTTATATAACTTTTCTACATTAAGCATGGTGAAACTAGCCTCCCTTTTAGTCATTGTCTGTTGTTCTCTGGAAAAATTAAAAGCAGTGAAGAATTCACTCCCGTTAATATACTTCCATGGAATGCGGCCATTTTTCAGTGCCTGTAGAGTCCAACCCAGCTGTATGATGGAACGTAGCTGTGTTTGCCCATGATATAACCGGGACAAGTCTGTCTGAGTGATATCAATAGCAGACAACACTATATTTGATAATGAATGAATCCTGTTGGACAGTGTATTCATGCCGTTGTTGACAACAGCTAATGCCTTTTCTAAATTTTCTTTATCCAATTGCCTTAAACGCGCAGCAGCCTCAATCTGTAAAAGCTTCCAAATTGCATTGTACATAGCATTCAAAAACCTTTTCAAGCTCTGTTTCCTAGGACCCAACTGAAAATCCTACAAGTTTACATCTTCAGAAAGAGTGTTCAAATGTTTCTTAACTGCGACTAACGTGTTGGTCTGTACCCATTGCTGACACAGCTTACCCACACTGTATGTTGTAACTATACCTGTATGTTGACCTGATACAAAGCAAGGGTCTGGCCTGTTAATTAAAAAAAACCCTGAAGAGTTCAAAAAACGCGCTTGACACTCATTAGTGTCAGTGGGCCATATTAACCACCCGCCGGGACTGGAAAGTGAAGAATTATAGGTACCAGCCTTGACCATTGCATCTAGCCTGTCCTCGGTGATATTAAGGAAGTATTGCCAATCTTTAAACCTTGCCGGAGTGGGGATACTGGGAGTGTTCAAGTCTTTAATTTTTGCTAACCCCAGACAGGATGTCTGCTGAATAGTGTCATTTAAGAAAATCATTTGCACAGGAATCAGGCATGCTTGAAATAAAGCCTCCCTGCCCTGTATCTGCCAATCTTGTGTTCCCCATACACTTTTCAAATCAATAGTGCTCTTCCAGTATTCGTAACCTTCAAATGCGAGCTGGGAAACAAAGGGATCTGAATAAATAATTTTTGGATCAGTTAGCAAAATGTTCCTAATTTGTGCCGGAGGTATTTTAAAATAATACGACTCTGCTTTTTTTGCGTCATGCCCAGAAAAGTATATAAACTTATCACTATAGTACTTTGGGCTCCCCACCGATGGTGTAGAACAGTGTTCCCACTGTGTGTAGTTTAATACTGGCCTGTATCTAGTGGCACGGTGTAGGTAGTAATGTCCCCAATTGTTATAGCAGAACATTTCCCCATAATTCATTGTATGTTCATATACATCATCTCTTTCAAAAGTGGAATAGGCCTTCATTTCACTTAGCATGGAATCAACTGTTTGGACATCCCAATCATCACAGACAACATCAGGTGTAATTACATCAGTCAATGAAATTTTGAACACGTATTGTATTTGAATAATTTTTGTAGGCCAGTATATAGCGAATGGAACTTTGTCCCACACAATCCCATCAGAAATAGGTATTGCTGTAACATTTACAGGGGACAAGTCTTTTCGGACCTTATGTGAAGAATGATATGTAGTTAAAACTTCATCAACAGGCTCCACAGAGGAGCAATCGGGAATATAGTGACCATTTATAAGCAAAAGGAAAATAGTCACAAAGCCAAACCATAAAAATAATGGAAAAAAATGTCAAACAGAACCATAAATAGTTCCATGGGTATTTCAAATAGGTCTTTTTAAGCCATTGATACAGGTGACTTCTGTTTGAAACATTATCAATCACAGTAGTGGATGAATTTGAAGAAAAATCATCGATGTCAATAAAATAGCCAGAGGCAGTCTCTGCAAACACAGGAGCCAGTGCACCATTTGTACTTTGGTCCACTTCACGTGGGGGCTCTTGGTAGACATTAGTCTGTGATGTATTTGTGTAAAAAACAGCTAGATCTTGAACCAGGGTGGTCACTGAAGAAGTGACAGGAACTAGCAAGAGTTTATTTTCCGCCCTCCCCATGGTCAAGGAGGTGCCTGGCACAGCATTTGACATTGTTGCATAGTCTGTAGTAGTGTTGTTTATTATACTATGTAGACGTATGTCCTGTTGGGTAGTGAGAGGGGATCGGGAACCACCCAAGGGACCTCTTGGTCTATTGTGAAGGATCAGCCACATGGTGTAATTTGATGTCATCAATGGAGATGAATCTGTTCATTTTAGAACCAGACAGCGGTGGTAAGATGACAGTCCTGGTGCCTTGAATTACCAAGACCGGTACAGGTGCTCTGTATGATGGACCGAACTCCTTCTTCACTGCGATCTTCTTACAAACCAGATCCCCAACTTTAGGAATCCAGCCAGTCAAAGTTTTCACTAAATCCCTTATTCCTAAGGTGGCAGCATTTGCAGATGATTTATCATCACAAAATTGCTGAAGCTCCTGTAAAACAGTGAGACGTTTATTTATGTCAAATGGTGTTTCTGCTGCCACCATACCAGGGGCATCAAGATGTGGGACATACATAGGTATCCCAAAGAGAACCTCATATGGAGTGCGTCCCCCCAAAGACCGTCTTGGCAGATTATTCAGTGCTCTCTGGACCCCATTTAGGTAATGTAACCAACTGCGGCCTGGACCTAATACTCGAGCTGTTAAGGACTGCTTTAGATCACAATTCCACCTCTCCACAACCAAATTTCCCACGGGATGGTATGGTGAGGAGTAATGGAGTTCAACACCCATCGTCCCCATGGTGTCCCTGAATGCCTTAGAGGCAAATGCAGTGCCCTGGTCCGAATGGAATGCTGCAACCGCATAAGTACCGATATGTACCGATAACGATCAGCAAATCTTTTATAACAATCTGAGAGTTAGCCGACCGCTGTGGCCATACCCTCAGGAATCTAGAACAAGAATCTACAGTGACTAAAATGTATTTGTATGCACCATCAGGCTGTAAGGGACCACAATGGTCCAGGTACACACACTGTAGTGGCCTGTTGGACACTAAGAGGGATGTCTGCAGTGGGCGTTTGGTATTAGAGCCCTTGATCTGCTGGCAAATGTCACAGCAAAGGACATAGGGCCATATTTATACTTTTTGACGCAAAGCTGAGCCGCCGCAGTTTTGCGTCAAAAATTTTACCGCCGGCTAACACCATTTCGATGCGCCGTGCGGGCGTCATATTTATACTTTGATGCACGGTGGCGCAACCAACAGGTGGGAGTCATTTTATTTTACGCACATTGCGGCGTCAAGTCGTAAAGGAAAACGACGTTAACGCGACGTAAATGACTGTGGGTCGATTTACGACAGCGCAACCCGGAAAGCGCCGTTTTTTTTGACTCAATAGTGTAAAAAATACCCGCGAACACTGCCCTTTCAGCAGAGGAGAGCCAAAATGGATCCCAGATGCCACTACAGACCCCAGGAAGATGACAGCAGACCAGGAACCAGCCAGGATGATCCATACAGGAACCAGAACATATATAGAAAAAAAAGAAAGTGTCGCTTCAGTGCAGAGGAGCAGGAAATCCTGGTTAAAGAGGTGACGGAACACCAGCACCAACTGTTCATCACCTCTAATTTGCCAATCAGTAGGAGAGAGGCCATATGGCAACAAATTGTTGACAAGATCAACAGTGTGGCTGAAGTACGCAGAACAGTCACTGAGTGTAAGAAACGCTGGCATGGCTGCAAACGTAGGACAAAGGAAAAAATGGCCAGGAACAGGAAGGCAGCACTGCAGACTGGAGGAGGGAGTCCAGCACACCAGGAGGCCCTGGACCACATGGAGGAGATGGTCGCAGACGTCATCCCTGAGGAGATCGTCACAGGGATTCAAGGACAGGACAGCGCAGACTACCACGAGACAACGCACATGCAGGGTAAGTCACATGGGGAATTATAATGCAATAATGTTGACTGTAAGCAGGGGGGGAAATACCACTACATATTGCATGTAAGTCAGCATATACATGGAGTGGCATGGGTAAAGGGGCACCGCAGGGGGGGCATGCCCTGCACATACAGAAGCTGGGGCACAACATTACACAACACCAACAACAGTCCCATGGGGGCATCCTATCATGACAACAATGGCGCTAAGGGAAAGCCTCGACAGGAGGGAAGGCCACTACGTCAAACTGACATCCTGGCACTCGTCAGCCAAAATATCTCCTACATCAACTAGGGCCCTATCAGTAATCCAGTAGCCAAAACAACAACTGCAATGTAACTGCGACAACAGTTGACACTAACACCTCTGATCTCTGTGCAGCTCAAGTAGCCAATGGCAGTAACCTCCCCATGGAACATACATAGCTAAATTAGGGGGTGAGGATGACATCTGCAACAATCTCCTGCAACAAGATAAAGGCCCCAGTACACTCATATGTCAATGCCCATAGTTGTCACATACATCAGCCAAAGTAAACAGCAATAGGAGCCACACAGCACTAAGGACACACACATGCTGCATATGTCAGGGTCCTTCACGTGCCTGGCTAACAAGGCAACATCACAAATCTCATACTGCTCAGACAACAGCATTGAGGAGGGGACACATGCAACTGGTCACTGAAATACACCTGCACAGTTAGATGACCATATAGGACATTGATACGATAAACAGGGCAATCCAATTAAACACACATTACCCAACAACAGCTCGACACATTAAAAATGTCTACATCCATACCACATCATAACATTGCCATGCATAGGATATGCCACATGTCAATTACAATTAAGTCAATGTGAACAATCAGGGATTGGGGCAGGTCCTGACAGGCAAGTGTGCTGCCAGGGCAATCACAACACCCACAGCCAGTGAAAGGTCTCACCATAAGAATAGATATACACGGAGGGTCGAGTAGGACAAAAAGATGGCTATTCCCTATTTGGTACAAAGCAACACCTAGAGGCGATTAGGCAGACAAGTCAGATAACTCTATATCATACATGTGACACACAGGTGGGCCATAGGCCTATAACAATGCCCATATGAAGGACAGCAGATACCAATACCAAACAAGATCACAAAGTGAATTCATCAAAAGGCTGGCATGTTACGTAAAAATTGTCACAACACAGACACACTAATTGTACCCTGTTTCATTGCAGAGGAACATGGATCTCCTGCCGATATGCCTGTCCCACATTCCCCTGATGACATGGATGACGGGCCCTTAAACATTCCCCAGGAGACCATCCAAAAGGTCCTTGAAACCCTCCAGACCCCACCTTCAGTCACAAGGAGGAGCACAGAACAAGCAGCCATCACAGAAGAACCACCCACCACCCCAATTGCAAGACCTGCCAGCTCCAATACAGCTGAGGACTCTGACGACACTGGCACCAGCTTTGAAAGAACGGTAGTTGGAGTACAGCGGGAGCTGGCCAAGGAGGTGCGGGTGGGGATGCAAACTATGGCAGCCAGCCTTGAGGGGGTGCGCTCGTGCATGATGTCATCTGCAGATCAGGCAGCAGCTAAGCAAGCCCTAACATCCATACTGCAAGGACTACAAGAAACTATAAAGGAATTCACCACTGCAGTAAGGGAGTTGCCACAACACCTCGCACCCCAAACTTTCCACTGCATGCACGAATGCAATCATGACTCCCTCAGGGCTGACCTGGCTGCCTACCATCGTGACGTAGCTGCTATTCTCAAAAACCAGCAGGCCCTCCTTGCTGCAGTACCGCCCTTAAGAACTTCACAGGGAGCAGCCACCGGGATGTCTGACTCCACGTCTTCTAACACTGAGGTGTGTGTTGCCCCTTCACAACTAACAACAACAAGAACAAAGCAGGCAACACACACATCAGAAGAAGAAGACATGGAACAGATCACATTCACACGGAAGAGTACCCGGAAGCACTAGTCCCTGCACCATGGCCTACTTTGACCAAGGTCCTACGTTTTGTCAATTGCCAGTCTCAGTACAACTATACTCAATGACTGTTCTGCTAACCACTGTATGACTTGTCAGCATTGCCAGTGAATGTCTCTCTCCTACTAATCTGCAAATCCTGTCCCTCTGCACTGTCTGTAACATCACCCCAGCATGTCAGGAGCATCATCCACACCCCTTCTGTAGGATCACCATGTAAGAATGCACTAGAACGGACTCAGCAAACATGGACAATGTACATTTTGCACTACAGCACCTATCAATAAATAGCACTTGCCCAACTAATATGTCTCTGTGTTATTTGACACATCAACTGTGCAGTAGATAACTCTAAAGTGCCTGTGTGACAACCATGTAGCTTGTCAATACAACTGTCCTGACATCATGTAGTCTGAGACATCTGTGCAGTGGCCAGGATTGCATCATAGCCTGACCATCCGGAGGAGAATAACTGATGAAGGCAGAAACCACACACAATCATGCTGTGTTGGACAGAATAATGCTCCATCAATAGCAATCAAAGTCAACTAATGGTGGCTGATAAATGTGGGCACCATGCAATACTAAAGCATGAAATTATGCAGTATAATCTAAGCAAACACAACTAAACATAGCATCAATCACCCTTTCTGAGTATACTTCCATGAAGGGAAGTAATGTGGAATTTTGGCACACATGATCTATGTCAGCAATGAAGACAAACAAGACAACACCTCATCTACAAAGATGTCCCTGAACATCACACTGCAGTCCGACCTAACAAATTACCCACAATACTAAGGGCCATATTTATACTTTTCGACGCACAACTGCGCCAACGCGGCTAACGCCATTCTGAAGCGCCATGCGGGCGCCGTATTTATTCAATGACGTTAGCCGGCGTTAGCCGGCGGCGCAGCCTGGTGTGCGTCAAAAAAAATGACGTACACCAGGCAGCGCCGGCGTAGGGGAATATGGAGCTTGGGCGCCAAAAAATGGGGCAAGTCAGGCTGAGGCAAAATTATCGCCTCAACCCGATTTGCGCCATTTTTTTCGACTCCCAACCCCCATTGAAATGACTCCTGTCTTAGCAAAGACAGGAGTCATGCCCCCTTGCCCAATGGCCATGCCCAGGGGACTTCTGTCCCCTGGGCATGGTCATTGGGCATAGTGGCATGTAGGGGGGCACAAATAAGCCCCCCTATGCCACAAAAAATAAAAATAAAATACTTACCTGAACTTACCTTATGTTCCCTGGGATGGGTCCCTCCATCCTTAGGCGTCCTCCTGGGGTGGGCAAGGGTGACAGGGGGGGTGCCTGGGGGCATGGGAGGGCACCTCTGGGCTCCATCCGAGCCCACAGGTCCCTTAACGCCTGCCCTGACCAGGCACTAAAAAACGACGCAAAAGCAGCTGGACGTCATTTTTTTTGACCCGCCCACTCCCGGGTGTGATTTTTGCCCGGGAGTGTAAATACGGCGCACATGCCTCGGAGTCACTTTTTTAGACGGGAACGCCTACCTTGCATATCATTAACGCAAAGTAGGTGTCCACGCTAAAAAATGACGCAAACTCCATGGACTTTGGCGCTAGACGCGTCTAACGCCAAAGTATGAATATGGAGTTAGTTTTGCGTCGGAATTGTGTAAAAAAAAACGATGCAATTCCGGCGCAAACAGAGTATAAATATGCCCCTAAGTCTGGAAGCACACTTTGTGATGTAGAAAACATACTCATCAACACAATTCCTTGGTGATCCATGTAAACTACAAATGGTGGTTCTATCAAATGGTGGATACTTACCAAGTTAGCACAGGGGTAGCTGCCATTTTAAACCTCTATTTTCTTCGGTGAGTAGCATAGGACACAAATGTCATAGAAAAACAATCACCTACACTGATGTCAAGGCCATGATCAAGTAGCAGTTAACACATAATGCAAAGGGTTGACTAGATATTTATTTATATGTATTCACACCAGAGGCAACTAAGGGAAAAGTCATACCTACACTAATCTAACCTGACTACTCCTTACCCACAACTGTCCCTAACTAACCTCATCTAAACTTACCCTACACATATAACGAATCAATCTAAACATCAACCCCCCACCCACCATTATGAGACAGGACACATGCAGGACAACACATACTAACCTACACACATACTATACTATCCTAAACAATCATATATTTTTTTGTATTTTTTTTTTCTTTCTAAACAGACAGGAATCCCAACATTGACCCCCACCCACAAACCCACACACTCAAAAATGAAAAATAGAAAGAATAAGGACCCCCCACCCTCCTCCCTAACACTAACTAAGCTAACAACCTATACTAACCTAACACTAATCCCCCAAACTCACCTATCATGATAAAAAGGAAAGAGGAGAGAGGGGAGGGATAAATTTAAATGAACCAAATAGGTCCTAGAGTTTGGCCCTCCGTAGGGTCCGCCTGATGGACCTGACCCGCTTCTTAATGTACGCCACATCCTGGCTCAGCTTGTCCACCTTCCGAATGAACTTGTCTATTTTCCGGTCTAAAGCCTGGAATGCCGCAGGGTCAATTGGAGGTGCTGCTGCTGTCTGTGTGCTGGCAGAGGTGCTCGGTGTGGGAGTTGTTTGTAGCCCACTGGACTGTCCTGCAGCTCTGAAATTGCTGGGTCCAGGTCGTGCTGCAGAGGCAGGGACAACTGTCCCCGCCGTTGCTGGGGCCACTTGGGGAGAACTGGTGGATGTGGTGGTGGTGGCTGTAGTGGGCAATGTTGGGCCACCCTGTGGTGAGGCCCACCATGCTCCGGAGGCCCGATCCGCCTGGTATTTTCGGGCCATCCGTCGGAACCCCGACTGCACCTGCAGGATGTGCCGGTATCTCATTGCCCGCCTTTCAAAATCATGCCTCTGTGCGGCACTCATGTTTGCAGCTGTGAAGAGAAAGGGCAACTATTTACCATAGGAAATGCATTGGGTGGAATAGCACAACGGGTCAATTGGAAATTACTTTTACTGTAGTTGTAACAGCTAATTTCACCACATAAATCATTGAAAGTCTCAGAGGGAGTACATGGGAAGCCTGCATACAAAAGGGCATCTCACACCTAGCATATACATGTCTATACCTGATGGGTGACATCAGCCTAAACTTCTCATCAAAATAATTGGTAATGCAGCTGACATTATGGCTGCACCTCCTCCGTCTATTGCCTTGACTACATATGTCAGTCTATGTGATAACAATCACAACCCTCAATATCTGCCATTTGTAATTGTTTTTGCTAGTATAGAACTCATGTGCCATAACCGAGTGTGTACACTAGGTTCAAAACAAAGTTGCAAATGGTCACAAGTATGTGTAACATACTGGTTGCTACAGTCCTAGGTACCCTATTCCCAAACACATGGCAGTCTTTGAGGGTGGGGTGGGAAGAATAACCAACAATCCCATAATGAATGCACACCCAGGAGTGTCTAGAAAGCTCAACAAGTTTTTGCCTCCACACACACAACACCAGTGAAGGCCTAGCAACAAATTGGAGTCAGCTAAACCTTGTCCTATCCAAGGTCCACACATGTCAAAATGTACTGACTTAGGCCAACATCACATACTACCAGTGAGGCATATTTTACTACAAACACAGAGGAGCAAGAACACCCATGATCATGAGTAGAATGTACACCTAGGCCATTGCACTCTAGTCCCACACACTTCTAGTTCAACTTGTGGAAGTACATGCCCCTGGAAGATCCAACCTACAGTGTACTCAGTCCATCGTTAACTAGGGAAGCAGCATATTTCAGACAAGCCTTTTGCAGAAGCTATCTGGGAGAATGTCAGTCTGAAATGTAGACTCAGTCCGAGACAAGTCCCAGAGCAACTCTTATATTAACCAGTGTATTCCACATGACTCACCCCATTCCCCATAGCGGGCCCTACTGGAATGGCCTACAGACCCAAAATCTGAGAAATGGATAAGCATAGGTCTACTCAAAATGAAGTGATAATTGAAATCCCACTAATGGAACAATACTAATGAATGGGCAGTGCATCAAACCTTGAATTCTGTTGAACACACAGTAGTCCATCATGCATCACCAGCAAACATTAAAAATAGCACACATGCAACACTCACTGTAGGTGTTGGGGTCCGCAAAATGAGCCACCTCTCCCACAGTGTACGGTGCAGGTCCACCTGTAAAGCATGGAAGGAAGAATATACTCAGAATCCGTGCACTGACAAACAATTGCAATTACAAAGACAATGTGAGAATATGACATGAGTAATGAAACACTTTCACACATGCTCATACTGCATGGAATTATTCTTGAGCAACATTTACATTGGATGAGTGTCCTGCTACAGTTACACACCCTACTACACACACGCAGTGGCCTGGACAGTCATGTGGTGTCAAAGATGCACCTCCATTAGTATGCCCCAACAATATAGGGGTGCATTCATCTCATCATGTGCATCCAAGAGAGACATCCAAAAGCTGGTTACTTGAGGACTGCATGACCTCTCAAACTTAAACAGCCTATGTGGTCATTTTCCCTACACACCAACCAGACACACATGTGACATATGTGTGGACAACATTGCTAACTTCAATTGACGTGAAGGCAGCACTCATTTATAGCATCATGTTGGGTTTACAAATGTCAGTCTAGCTATGGCGTCTACATATGTAGGTATGATGTTTCAACATCCATTTTTCACTGGCTATTGTGACCTGTAGAGTTGTAATTGAGTCATTAACGTGTTGCTTGTCTGGCACAAAGGCAGCACTACATTACATACTGCTACAGGCAACCGGGTTGTGTCGAAAACATGAGCTACCTGACTGCTAGCATTTGTCTTCCTTCACATTGTGCAACAATTACCCAGTAGGTTTCCCTAGCATTACACACAGTCAGCTACTTATCTGGCAGATTGGGTAACAATCATCACATGTCGCCACACAGCTTTAAATTGTGCACATGTAATTGATGTGTACTCACCAACATGGCCACCAATCCTGATTCCCAGGTGGTCCAGCAGATCTTGCTCCCTGGATATCAGATCAGCCCAGCGGTGCTTCAGTTGATGTTCATTCCTTAGGCTACCATATACACGGACCAAGTGATGGCGCACCTTCCCCCACCGGACTTTACGGGCCTCCGTGTGATTCAGCATTGGTCCATTATATTTGTTTGAGGCTTATTTTACAGTTCTAGAGTTGAAAATTAAGCCGCTGGCAATTATGATATCTAAATATGAAAAATAATTTTGACTCTGCATTATCTGCACTCCTGTGCGTCAAAAATTATGACGCACAAGCTGTATGCGTGGAAATATGACGCATTATGGAAAAAAATGATGGCCATGTAATGCTGGATAGTATTATATCTATTTTTAAGATATTTTTTTGACTCAGCATTATCTGCACTCCTGTGCGTCAAAAATTATGACGCACAAGCTGTATGCGTGGAAATATGACGCATTATGACAATTATGTCTTTCATTTGTCAAATTGTGAAAAGAATTTTGTCATGACCAAACGGTGCTAAGTGATACACATTTGGGGTTAGCTGTGGCAAATGTCCCTTATAGGATGTATTGAAGGTATTCACAGTTCAATAGTAATGATTGGTCAGAATGGATATTACTCGTTATTGTACACATATGTGGGTAATTGCTGATGGCTAATTTCAAAATATGAATGGGATACCAGGATGTATTCCTTAGCAAAAATGTGTCCACATTTATCACGGTAATCAAAATTATATAAAGGCCAAATAGGTAGTGTAATTGTCGCCTACACTTTTTAAGGGGGTAACCATCTCCTAATTACGAGTTAATGTATCTTAAATGTGTTTTACTTTTGACATGTAGGCAACACATGTGCCCTATGCATGTGCGTGCTTCACATGTGCATATATAATGTCTATTTGGGGGGCAGTAGAGGTGGACTTAGGCCCCCAGCACCCTAGGGTTTGCTCTTCCGGACTTGCAAATTTATCCAAGGTTTTCCCAAATTCAGTAATGCTAAACCTGCAGCAGCAGGCTCATGGAAGCAAATAGGGTATGATTCACTGTTTGCCATTCTGTAATCCCATTTGCCCATTTGACGTTTGCCCTATTGATTCTTTGGAGAAATCTGACAAACCATTTTGCATTGATATTTTTTGCTAAATCTCAATGTTCTTCATGTCCTGAAGGCAAATAGGTTGTTGATGTATGTGGCCCTTTATGCATTACCTGGTTTAGTGACATGTTTCATTCTTCCTGCTAGGTTACAACTGGGACACTACTGTGATCGGCTGCATGCAAATATTTTGTTGATTGGATGGTACATGTTTATGTGTGTGGTCCAATATTGATCCAGTATCAACTGTCAGGGTGTATGTTGTCACTGTAACTTCCAGGTCTCCTCATGAGTTAGTGGCAGCTAATCTTGTTTCAATTTGGTATTGTTTGTAGCAAAATTTGAGAGAAGCCATTGAGGACATGGTCACCTACACATGGATGGTCCCACCCTGTCACTGAAAATGTGTAATGAGACTTTCAACTGGGCAACCTTGGTGTGCTGAGTGAGAGAATGTCTCAGGTGTCTGGATCCGGCCTGTGTCATTGCAACATTTCTACTCCAGTTGGCCTCTGTGGATGGTAATGTATCAGAAAACATCATAGCCTCTGTGCAGAAGTAAATGGCTGGTATTCAACACACGACTCATCTTTATCATTTGAAAAATGTTACTCAGCGTTTGAACAGTCAGGGTCCTCATATGTGTTACCTTTTCATGGACATTATCTGAGTTTGCTGGCTTTGATGGAGGCCATTTACACCATCATACAATATGGTCCTGGTCCACTGTCACACTTTGTAGTTCAGGCATTAATGAGGGCCAGACAACGGAAGGGCCAAGATTTGGCTATTCAAGGGCACTGTCACAAATCGGGTGCAAATAACAGTCAGATGATGCAATACTATGTATTTGAGTATACATTGATGAGGCTAATGACAAATTAGTGTCTGAGGTACAAGAGGTTTTGGACAGCACGTGTGGTCCATAGGTGGACCCCAGGTATCTGTAGAGTGACCCACGGACAGGTGCCAGTCAGGCTGACAGGATGCTGGGTCAATCAGGAGCAAGTTCTTTCAGTAATTACATGATCACGTGTTCTGACTAGGACTGGTCAGAAGGAGCAGTAGACAGTTGAGATGTCACACTGTGTATGTCCTGTGTTGTTTTGAAGGTGACACATGAACCCTGATAAAGTTTTCTACGGTAACATTAGTGTCAAAGCTTAATGATGTAATAGCTCAAATTCAAACATGTATGCAGTAGGAGGCATCAGCAGGTACGGGGCATGTGCATTTGGTTGGTGTGCATGGAGGGGATCACTGGTGTGGCCTCCATCTGTGTCTCACTAGTCCTGTCAGATGGGATTTGCTGATAAATTGCCTACAGTACCTTTCACAGAAGAATCAATCTACAGGTGATACCAGGCCTTATAAACTCCAAGCCAGTGTATTATATGAGCTGAGTTCCATGCAGTGAGATGGTAGTATGACAATGGTAGGCATAGGAAAGGGTGTGGCACACTGGATGACTTTTGTGAGTGTGTGTGTGTAGATGAGGGAATCTCAGTGTACACAAATCGGAATTCCAGGGACCTCTTCAGACAGGTGGGGTGTGAGCAGCTGCAAGTGTGTGTAATGTTTTTAGAAAAGGGCTGACATGTAGATGGGATGTGATGTGCTGGATGCTTGTCATAGGTGTAGCACTTGTTCTGTGTATGTTCTGCTTATGTGTAACTCTAGTGACAGATAGTCATTGCAATGATAGTAAGTAGTTGGAATTACTGTTGGCAAGAGTCTAGTACTACATTCCTGTTCCTGAAGCATTAGCATGTGAACTGCCTGATGTATGAGGCCTGTTTTACCCTAGTTGAGTGATGGTGTTTTAGTTGTGTGCCATCTGCTGCGATGATCCATGATTACTACATGTATGTGAGTCATATGTGTGGTCCTCAGCTATTGCCCTTCAAAGGTGAACTGTACAGGATGTCTATCATTTACATTGTGTGTGTATTTGACCATTGTATGATGGCCATTACATTTGTGGTGTATTTTTTTGTGTCATGAGTGTTATATCATTCTTGCTCAATGAGACGACATTCTTCTTCAGATATTTCAAGCTAAAGGTGGGCAGAAATGAATAGGCCAAACCATGAAGTAGGGTTTGTTATCAGTGTTTATTTACAATAGTGCATTAAGTGGTGATGGTGATAATTATGAAAATAAATTATTTACAATGTGTTGGCGCCTACGCACTCCAGCAGCCGTGTTTGGTTGTTCCCCCTCCTGTTGTAGGCCAGCATCCTCCTCTTCTTTGTCTTCAGGCATGTATGGGTCTGGCTCGAGGAGGGGAATGTTCCTTTTTACACAAATGTTGTGCAATATTGCACATGTGAGTATGATCCTACAGACCATCTCGGGGGAATATAGTAGGCTACCGCCAGTGACATCAAGGCAGCGGAACCTTGACTTGAGGATCCCAAAGGTGCGCTCAACAATGCTGCGTGTCCTCTTATGGGCGTCGTTGTATGCCCACTCTGCAGCAGTACTTGGGTTCCCAAATGGTGTCATTAGCCATGGCTGGATGCCATACCCCTGATCAGCTGAAAGAAAAACACAGAATGGGATCATGTAGATGTAGCTGGCACTATTGAAAAGACCTTTAATGGCAGTAGTTGTCTTGTGTTGTCTGTGACTCTTTTGTGTACTAATGTGACATCCTATACTTGTAGGCTATACCATCTGCATTGTGTTGTTTCCTTGGCTGAACAAGT
Source organism: Pleurodeles waltl (assembly GCF_031143425.1). NCBI lineage: Eukaryota > Metazoa > Chordata > Amphibia > Caudata > Salamandridae > Pleurodeles > Pleurodeles waltl. The sequence continues at coordinate 495,042,935 of NC_090444.1, forward strand.
GTTTGTCTGTTAACCGTTTGTCATCAGTATGTTTTGGGATTTGCAGTACAGTGTGCCCTCCCTAGCATTGTGACTTGTGATACAGGTGTCCGTGTTTCTTCACTGAGGGTGAGATGATAGTTCCATGCACATTTAAATTTGGAAGTGTTGTTAACACGTTCATATCAAAGTACCCTGTACATCCCATACCTTGAAACTTATGCAATGTATTAATGTAACGGTCATTGTGACACTTACAATTTGCAAGGTGACATTTAGGCAACGACACTCATTAATATCTTCACATTAGGCTGTACAGTAAATTCCAATGTGTGACAGGTTCAATGGTGACTTAGGAAACATGGCTAGTGATGTAAGGACCTCAGTGTGTTCCTGTCTAGATGTTGGTGTTGTGGTGTATGTGTTGTGTGTCCTAGAGGGTTGCTGTGCAGTGTGTATATAAGTAGGTTTCTGTACTTACCAACAAGTAGTCCATTGCCATACCGTCCATCCTGGAAGTGTTGGTTGATGGTGCTGTGACGGAAGATGAATGAGTCATGTACACTCCCAGGATATTTAGCCACGATGTTGCTGATCAATCCCTGGTGATCGACTATGGCCTGCACGTTGATTGAATGTGTGTGCTTCCTGTTGCGGTAGAGGTGTTCTGTTGCAGCAGGTGGCACAAGGCGTACGTGTGTGCAGTCGATTGCACCAAGGACGTGTGGGAAGCCACTGATTGCATAGAACCCCTGTTTTGTTTCCTGCTGCTTCTGCAGTGTGTTATGGAAGCAGATGTGGAGGGGTGTCAGGCGAATGATGGCATCCAGTACTTTTGGCAGAAATGCGGAGAATGATGGTTGTGATATTCCGCCAACCAGGGCACCAGTTGTTTGAAATGAGCCACTTGACAGCAGGTGAAGTACGGCAAGCAGCTTTGTTTCTATTGGGATGGTGCGGGGTGTCACTAAAGTGGGGGCCAACTGCGGTTCAATGTTGCGCAGCAGCTGCTGAATGGCCTGCCAGTTCAACCGGTACCTCTGTATGATGTCGTGTTCCCTGAGGCCATGCAGGGTTGTTCTTGGGCGGAATATTCTCTCCTGCCTTCTGTGCTGCCTTTGGGGTCCCTGCTGGTGTTTTTGTAGCTGCTGTTGTTGCTGCTGGGCTCTGCGTCTACGTGCACGCTGGATAAAAATCACCTCCATGTCTCCCTGTTGCTGCTCTGCTGCTCTGCTGTTTGTTCTGTGTGTTCTGATTAAATACAGGTGTGTTTGCCCCATTTTAACGCCTGCCCTGACCCAGGCGTTAAATTTTGATGCAAATCGGGCTGTGAGTCATTTTTTTGCTCCGCCTCCCAGCCGAGAGTCATTTTTGCCCGGAAGCATAAATACGACGCACGTCCGTTTGCGTCGTTTTTTAGACGGGAACGCCTACCCTGCATATCATTAACGCAGGGCGGGTTGCCGCATCCAAGAAATGACGCACACGGCGGAATTTTGTCGTCCGCGGGCGTCAGAGTTTAAATATGGGGCAACGTTTGCGCTGATTGTGCGTCAAATTTTTTGACGCACAATCGGCGAAAATGGAGTATAAATATGCCCCATACTGTTTTGTTCGTCTGCATAGACCAGGCCACCAGAAGCGTTTCTGTAGGAGTGTTATCGTGGACGATATACCAGCATGTGCAGAAGCGACACCCTCATGCGCTGCTTTAATTAGGTCTAATCTCTGGTCTTCATTGGGGATCACTCAATCTCCAACCCCAGGAATTGTTGTGTGAGCAACATTCTGCGTACTGATATGGTAAGTATTGTTTGTAGGGTATCCTATCGGAAGGGGCTTGCCTGCAGCCGAGCTTTAACGGCAGTCAATATTTCATTACCCAATCTCGTCTGAGAACGAGTCACTGCAGCCATAGAAGCTGTAGCTACTGCTGCTTTGGCCGCTTCATCAGCCAATGTATTACCAGTAACGTGTACTCCTACACGTTGGTGTCCCAATGTATGTACTACATGGACACACAGCAGCTTATCCTTAAGATCAGCCACCCTCCCCCATAATATTTTGTGTTTAATGTTGTTCCCTTTAGAATCTCTAAACCCGTTCAGTTGCCAATGATTGAGCTAGTCATTGCATGACTGGACGCAGTAATAAGAGTCACAGAATATTAAAGTTCGGCATCCTGGCTCAGCATGTTTGAGCGCTAGAATAAGAGCTTTAAGCTCAGCCAACTTGGCTGTACAGTCCCCTAAGGTCTGCGTGTAGGTATTGTGAGGGTGGAAGACTCCATCTTCCATCACTCCGCTCACGGCTGCGCAAGCTAGCGAGTATTGATGGTTAGTACCTACAGCTGGTTGTGCTGAACCATCTGTGTATATGACAGTATGGTATCTGTCTAGTGGCAAGATATTTGGAGGAGCTGGGTACTCTTGTTAATACTGGAGAAACTCTTGTGCCTGAAGTTTTGGATCAAATATATAATCGACATCAGTGGGGGTCAGAGACGTTGCCCATTGAATCCTACGTGGATGTAATGCTTTAGCGTTAGGAACGCTTGCTTTGGTGACAGCCTCTAACGCCGGCACCTGGGAGACAACAATAATACGTTTCCCCTGGGCAAGTGGCCTCTCTTTTATGATGGCCATCTGAACTGCCATGAGAATCTTTTCTGTAGGTGCAAAACTCTGTTCAGCATTGGAGTATAAATGTGATTTATACGCTATGGGTACCGTGGTCATACTCATTGAAGGTGACATAAGTAAATCCAATGGCACCAGCAATTATTCTGATGACCAAATTTCTTCTATTGTCACATGTGTGCAAGTGTTTAGCTTCTAGCATGTCCTGTTGCATTTCCCTAAGGATGCATGTGTGTTCAATTGTCCAGTGTCTGCTAGAAAAATTGGGCTGAACTAAGTCATAAAGTGGCTTGATGCATTGTGCATAATCTGGAATGTATGTCCTGACAAAATTAAAGAAACCTAGTAATGACTGTAGTTTCTTAGATGTGTTAGGAGGATGCAGTTGAGCACATTTTTCTAGAAAGTATGGGGCCATGCTCTTTCCCTCATTTGATAGCTCATATCCCAGGAATAATACACTGAGAAAGGCGATCTTGCTTTTCTTTAAATTGAATTTGTGACCAAGGTCTGCAAATCCCAGAATGATCCAATCGACCCTTGTAAGAGGAATGTCAAGGACGTCGTCTGTGAGATATACGTTATCCACGTAGGATAACTCTTCGGAATCAATATCATGTAATATTGATGTTACACAGGCTGAAAATAGCCCCGGGCTATATTTATAGCCTTGAGGGAAACGACAAAAGCTTTTCTGAGAGCCAAATGAGAATGCACTCAGGTCCCGACTTTCATGTGCTAAATTCTGGCAGAAGAATCCATTAGATATGTCTAATGTTGTTTTATATTTTTTACGCACTATATTGTTTATTAGCGCCGTGCTGTGTGAATTTTGTATAGCATATCTGCGTGTATGACTATTCAAATGTCTATAATCAATGACTTTTCTATATGAATGGGCCGGCTTTGCAACGGGGAATAACGGATTATTCATTGCAGATGTACGGGGCTCAATCACTCCCTGGTGTAAATATCACACTAATAGTGCGTTCCACGTCTCCCTCTATCTGAATCGTTAAATCATAAACCCTATCGGGGGGAAGAACGCGACCGTCCGCAGTTTCAACTGCGATGAAATCACTAGTTGCTGTCACTTCCAGATGATTTTTCAGACTCTGTGCTGTCTAACAGAGTCACTGCCCACGTCTTGTTCCTCAACAGTGTTCTCAAGTATACTGGCATTTTTAGCTGTTAATGCTGCCACCTTCTTCTTTTTAAACTGTGGCTTTTTCTGAGGATTCTTTTCTTCTTTTTTAATGGTAGAGTGTGGCAAGTCTTTCTTTTCTTTCACGTATTCAGGACGTCGATCTTGACGGCCCCCTCTCTCGCTACATCTATCCGGTGTGTCCTGAAAGGAATGAGAGTGACGTGAATCAGTATATCTGTCTGGAATTTTAATGTTCTGCCTATTTCTGAGATTATGGCCCTCATTTCAAGTCTGGTGGGCGGCGGTAGCCGGCCGCCAGGCGGGAACCGCCATTTGGCCGCTACGCGGCAAAAGACCGCTGCCAGCATTACAACCTTCCCGCTGGGCCGGAGGGCGCTAACCATGTTAGCGCCGGCCGGCCCAGCGGGAAGGAGGCCTGCAACACAGAAGCGGTGTTGTGGCCGTGCGACGGGTGCAGTTGCACCCGTCGCGCGTTTTTACTGTCTGCTAGGCAGACAGTGAAAAGCCGGCCGGGGCCCTGTTCGGGGGCCCCTGCACTGCCCATGCCAGTGGCATGGGCAGTGCAGGGGCCCCCAGGGGCCCCAAGACACCCGTTACCGCCAGCCTCTTCCTGGCGGTGACAACCGCCAGAAACAGGCTGGCGGTAAGGGGGTCAGAATCCCCATGGCAGCGCTGCTTGCAGCGCTGCCATGGCGGATTCGCCCAGCCGGGGCTAAAACGGCGGGAAACTGCTGGCCCCGGTTTTCTGACCGCGGCTTTACCGCCGCAGTCAGAATGGGCTATGAAGCACCGCCAGCCTGTTGGCGGTGCTTCCGTCATCCGCAACCCTGGCGGTCTTAGACCACCAGGGTCAGAATGACCGCCTATATCTCCTTTCGGAGTTCTCCGGGTGTGGAGAATAAGCTTTCTTATTTCTTCTATCTTTGAAATGTTTTTGTTTGTACCAGCGCTTCTTAGAGCCCTCTAGTGCCTGCTTTGTACCCTCCTTACAGGCAGTACCTTGTAACTCCAATTTCTTTGGTTTGGCTCCCAAACTATCCGGTCCTATACTAGTATAGGTATCGGAAATAATTTTCTGTAGTTGTCTCTCTGGTGTGGAGTTTCCGGGAGACGCTTCCCCTTTAATGTTACTGAGTATTATTGAGGACACCGCGTCAAAGTTACGCATTAATTTCATCCCCAAATCCAGGGCTGGTGCAGGCCCATGCTCATTTTGTATTTGTTTTAACACTTCCGGTAAATTGGCAAGTGTCGGGGTACCATGTGTGGTAGTATATATGGCAGCGAAGACTGTACCCCATGTGACACAGTCATCCACCGAGGGAACAGTTCCAAAAGGCAAGCACATAGTGAGCAGTCTATGTTTTTCCTGTGGTCCCGTATGGGGAAACACAGCTTCCAGCTGATTAGTTTTCTTGGCAATCCACAACGGTATTTTTTTCCATTCCGCAGGTAGTTTACCCATAATAGTATGCACTGTTTGTGGATTAATCCCAGTAGCCAATTGATAACCACCACGTGCTGGCAGTGCTGGCGGTGCTGGACACGCTAGTGTTGTGTTCAATGTTCTCATTACGAACTGAACGAATCGTCTATATAATGTCACTAATTCATTAAATAAATCTTGCAGATCTGCTATTGGCATATTTTGTATGCCTGGGTGAGGTTTGTAGGTGGCAAACATAGGCCATGTTGGTCCGTCATTACTTAATGGACCTAACCTCACTCTTTGTAGTACATGTGGTAGGGTGCCTTCAAACCAGTGCTGATGCTCTTGGTATGTGAGCGATATTTCATGATACTGGTACTCTCCGTACCGTAAAGCCATGTTCGCAATTTCATATGTGTGGAATGCATGTGTTCTTTGGTCTACCTCAGGAAAGGTGACCCAACAGTAAAATGTTTCTGTTTGATATGCTTCATTAGCTTCTATTATAAGAGCAACATCCCTGCTCTCATCTGTAAGGCCATGCATTAATAAATGTTGTGTTATGGCTTGCCTAGCATTTTCAGGAATGTCTATGGCAGCAGCCATTTTGTTTAGAGAAACGGAACACCAAAATGGGGAGTATAAGTCCTTTTATGAGTTCGAGCTCGAACGACCTACAGCTTAATCAGGTGTTACCTTTTCAGCTGTGGAGGATTTTCCCAAAGACTACGGACGTCTCCGTATACTGGTACTTAGGGCACCTGTTGTCTATGAGACAGTGATAGTCGGGGTATCCGTAAATTAGTGCCTAAACACCATTGTTAATGGCACCATGTCGTAGTTTGGACTCTTGCTCTGGGCAAGACTGCTAGTTAAAGGGTGACAGTACTTTTGCTCGTAGGCGACTACGCCTTTCCTACAACAAGTCGTAACTGTTGTCTCAACCTTACCGGCTCACTAGCAGAACCTCACCAGAAACACAATAGTAAAAGGTGATTTGTGGCAGCCTTTACCCATGACCTTGAGAAGAAGACATCTCAGGGATTGTCGTGGTTAAACGGAGATTACCCCTTTCTCACAGATATATCATGTCTCATACAAACACAGGCAATAACAAAGCTACAGTAGAGTTTCATTAGTTTTTATTTAACATAACTGCAGTTTGTGATAAGTTGCATGGGCTGCAATGATTAAGATAATGAATAATGCAAGGAACAGAATTGTGAAAACGAGAGTCATTATTACAAAGACCCCCACCATCTTGCAATGCATTGAAAAGACATACAAGATGTAATATGCCCTAATACCCTAATGTGAGAGGCCTAACCTCCTACCTAGAGGAGAGCTGGGTTTGCTAAACCTAATCTGCCAATGCAATGTCCATGAGAGGAGCCCCCAACCCTCGTTACCTTGGAATGAGGTCTCTATCTCAGACTCCGCAGGGACACGAAGACTGGGTCAGCGTCAAGACGACTGCAACATCGATATCAGCGATGGTGGTGATGCCCTCTGGTCGGAATCCCTCTGATTATCTGTCTAAAGTGCAGTGTTTTTATACAGATCTGCAAGGACCCCTGACGTAGGTGCATTCCCAAACAATAGGTAACAGACTTGCTTGGGACGGCAATTAATATAAATAATCCCTCGAAAGTATAGAGAGGGAAAATCCCTAAGTGTGAACACCTACTGTTAGTTTGTCTTTGGTGCTTGATCTTGACGCCTTAGCGTGGTGACACTGAGAATGTAACTCATAACAAGTGGCCTAACTATAAACAAGGCAGCCATCTTAGAAGAATTAAATAATTAAATGGGCTAAGACAGAGCAAGCTAAGTAGGTTAAAAGTCACTAGGTGACAGGGGCACGAGTCTGCAAGACAGAGGCTAATCTCACTCCTGTTATCCCTTTAAAACGAACTAGGATTCACTACAAGGGAGTCTACGGCATTTAAGTAATAATGTTAAAAATGAAGCAAAATGCCTAAACCAACAAGAAAACATACATAAACTCCTCCGCCATGAGATAAGGGAAACATATACAGCTAAGTTACCTTCCGGTCGACCCACTAACAGTTGGATTAACGTAGTTTTTAGCAGCCAATTGAGAGAACAAAACCGGATATTAAAAAGTGAGTTTCTTTCCTTTGTGGAAAGGAATGGTTATGTAAAGCACACGACTTCTGCCAAGCGAGATCGCGCTGCGAACAAACGATTAAAAGTAGTCCACTAACCAAACGGGAAACAGATACCAAAGTTCTAACATCCCCATAGGAAAGTATGAAACCCAAAACCATAAATAGTCTAAGTAGAACAAAACCGTTCTAGAACAAGAGAAAAAGACCGGGAATTTGTATTATTTAGGTGAGCAATAACATACTCTACAACATAAAAACCTGTGGAAGTAACCACAGACAAATAGTGCAACAGCCATCAAAACCGTCAGAGTAATGCAAATAGCCTGAGACACCACCATCAAGCAATAGCTGTATAAGGTTAAATAAGATCCTAAGGCCCTCATTACAACATTGGCGGTAAAAGGCGCTTACCGCCGTACAGAAGACCGCCAAAACACTGCTGCGGCCACGGAATTCCACCACAGCTATTATGACCCACATCTCGGAATCCCCCGAAATTCAGACACCCACACAAGACCGCCACACCAAAGGTCAGTGATAAACTGGCGAAAACAAAACCTCCATTCATGCCAACAGAAACCCGCCCATGCTATCACGACCCACGAATCCACGTGGTGGTCTTTCAACCGCGGTATTCCATTGGCGGTACACACCGCCGCGCTCAAAATACACACACATCTCCAAAACACCACCACATTGGACAAATCAAAATACACACACCTGATACACATACAAACAACACTCCCACACACCCAACACAATATATAACACCCACCCACATCACCCACAAACCCCTACGACCACAATTCACGGACGAAGGCCAGATAGACAGAGAGCACAGCAACTGAGAACCCCACCACTCAGAGGCACATAATACCATCACCCATACAACATTACACGCACAAAACACCACACACCACTACACATCAACACACACATCAACACTTACACCACCCCACACATCACCCACACCACCCCATGTCACGCCAAAGACACCCCCGGTTTTCCGAGGAGGAGCTCAGGGTCATGGTGGAGGAAATCCTACGGGTAGAGCCACAGCTATTTGGCTCACAGGTGCAGCACACATCCATAGCCAGGAAGATGGAGCTATGGCAAAGAATCGTAGACAGGGTCAACGCTGTGGGAAATCGGGAGGACATCAGGAAGAGGTGGAATGACCTACGGGGAAGGTGCGTTCAGTGGTCTTCAGGCACAACATCGCGGAACAGCGGACTGGCGGCGGACCCCCACCTCCACCCCCACAACTAACAACATGGGAAGAGCAAGTCTTGACCATCATGCATCCAGAGGGCCTCGGAGGAGTCGGTGGAGGAATGGACACTGGTAAGTTAAATCTCAACTATCATATCCCCCACCCTACCTGCATGCTATCACACACCCCCATCCTCACCCCCTCCCCTATCACTCCAACTCCTCACTAATGTACTCATAACACAAACCACCCATCCCAACACCAAGCCCTGCATGCAAAAACAAAGCATGGTCACCCCTCACCAAAGCATGCTCACTGCACATACCCATAACAACCCCCTAACCATCATCACACAAACCCACACACAGGAATGCTTGCACTGGGGTACACAAACACCCACCCATCGCACACCATTACACACACACATGCAATAATCATGCTCCTATATCCCTGCAGGACCACTACGGAACGTCACCACACCGGAGGGTCCAGACAACTCCACTCCAACCACAGAAGAGGCCCACAGTGACAACAGCAACTCTGCCCTACTGGATCCTGATGACCAGCCCGGACCATTGTGGGCCTCGGGACAGTCGGTTCCCCTTGCACAGGCACAGCCCAACACTGACCTTCCACCCTCTGGTAACACCAGCACAGCACCCACCCAGCGGGCCCATACCTCCGTACCCAGGACACGTCAATCAGCGGTGTGTCCACCACTACAGGGAACCCAGGATATCCCACCACCCCAACAACAACGGGGACCTGGGGGCAGTGGTATTGGGCACACGGTCCAGGGGACGGAGGCACAGGAACACAGGGGAACTGGGAGGGCTGCTGTGCGACAGGGGGCGGACAGGCCAAGGGAACCCACTCTCCACGAGGCCCTCTCCTCCATCATGGGAGCATACCACCACTCCCAGGAGACGATGGCGACGGTCCTTGCCAAGTTTCAGGAGACCCAGCGCATGCAGGAGGAGCAGTATTTGGGGTTCAGGGAAGAGCTCAGAACCATCAGCTCTGCCCTGGGCACCATCCTAGGGGTGCTGAAGGACATACAAAAAACCATGAGGGACACAGTGGCACTCCAAGGGGCCCCTGACACTAGCATGGACGATGAACTGCCCACCACCTCCGCCGGCGCTAGTGGACAGGATGCCCTGCCACAGGACCACCACACCAGCACCCCACCCCCTGCAGACGGACAACCACCCCGCAAGCGGTCCCTGAGATCCAGGAACAGGACAGAGCAAGATGGCAAGACCCCCGCCAGGAAATGAGACCACCCTGATTGTCCTCCCACTGTCCCACTTTGTTACCCTGTCCATACTGAAACTGCCCCAGCTCCACTTCCTATGACCATATGGGCAGTGCACCTGTGTGATTAATGGACTGGACTCTGCCATGGATATTCCTCCACCGTCCCCCATCACCATATTACTACCCCCCTCCATTTTTAAGCACTTAAATAAACACCCTTGAACCACAAAACAATCTGGAGTCAGTCTGTGATTTGCTAAATATGTATAATCAATGACAGTGTCAACATGCGTTTCCAATTGTAAAGCCAACATACCTATGTCACACATCACAAGTCCTTGAAGGATGCAAGCAGATGACACACGTTGCTAACCACACCTGTGAAACCGTAATGGAAAAGTACAACTCAGTGATCAAATACTGCTATGAAATGACAGACAGGATAGAGGTAGAAGTGTGAAAGTGAAAGTAATGGTTAAAAGAAAACTGTTCTCACCTGTGTGTCACTGGAAATATTGCTGTATGACTGACTCCCTGTTGTCCATGTCTTCTTCCTCAGGGTCCTCCTCATCACTGTCCACAGGCTCCACAGGCTCCACAGCTGCCACAACACCGCCATCTGGACCATCCTCCTGCAGAAAAGGCACCTGGCGTCGCAAAGCAAGATTGTGAAGCATACAGCAGGCGATGATGATCTGGCACACCTTCCTTGGTGAGTAGAATAGGGAACCCCCTGTCATATGGAGGCACCTGAACCTGGCCTTCAGGAGGCCGAAGGTGCGTTCGATCACCCTCCTAGTCCGCCCATAGGCCTCATTGTAGCGTTCCTCTGCCCTGGGATTCCTCACTGGGGTCAATAGCCAGGACAGGTTGGGGTAACCAGAGTCCCCCAATAGCCACACCCGGTGCCTCTGGAGTTGACCCATCATATAAGGGATGCTGCTATTGCGCAGGATGTAGGCGTCATGCACTGAGCCAGGGTACATAGCATTTACCTGCGAGATGTACTTTTCTGCCAAACATACCATCTGTACATTCATCGAATGATAACTCTTCCTGTTCCTGTACACCTGTTCACTCCTGTGGGGGGGGACCAGAGCTACATGGGTCCCATCAATAGCACCTATGATGTTGGGGATGTGTCCAAGGGCATAGAAGTCACCTTTCACTGTAGCCAAATCCTCCACCTGAGGGAAAACGATGTAGCTCCTTGCGTGTTTCAGCAGGGCAGACAACACTCTGGACAACACGTTGGAAAACATAGGCTGGGACATCCCTGATGCCATGGCCACTGTTGTCTGAAAAGATCCATTTGCAAGGAAATGGAGCACTGATAGCACCTGCACTTGAGGGGGGATTCCTGTGGGATGATGGATTGGTGACATCAGGTCTGGCTCCAACTGGGTACATAGTTCCTGGATAGTGGCACGGTCAAACCTGTAGGTGATGAGTAAATGTCGCTCCTCCATTGTCAACAGGTCCACCAGCGGTCGGTACACCGGAGGATTCCGCCATCTTCTCAAATGTCCCAGCTGACGGTGCCTAGGAAGGACAACAGCGACCATAGAGTCAACAAAATCCCAGGTAGGTACCCACAGATACACAGAACATGACACCAAAGACAAAAAAATTCCTGTATGTGTGTCGAGTGTAGGCCTTGGTATGTGTGACGCAGTTGTAAATGAAGCCATGTGGGCCCCTGAAATGGCGGCTGCCTGACCTCTAAAGTGGGACAATGGGATGTGAGGTAACTGCGCTGGCGTTGTACACCGTTGCGGTAGGTGGTCGAAGACCGCAGCGCAATGCTGCATTGGTTAACATTGGACCCTATGGGTCCCAGGAGCCGGCGGTGCGCCGGCGGTGATGATACGCACCACTGCGGACGTCACCGCCGCGGACGTGACCGCCATTTTCTATCTGTTGAATCACTCGATACCTGATCTTCGACAGGAGAGGATCTACACTGCAAGTGCTTCTGTGACCTCGGTCTGGAAGAGACAATGGCTGCTTCGTCTGGGGAAAGGGCCCCTGCCTTCACTGCTCAGGAGTTGGAGAAGCTTGTGGACGGGGTCCTCCCCCAGTACGCACTACTCTACGGTCCTCCAGACCAACAGGTAAGTACACAGGGAGCACGTTGTATGGGCTATGCCTGTGTGGCGAGGCCTGGTTGTAAGAGGGAAGGGGGCAGAGTGCAGTGAACATGAAGGACTGTGAATGAATGTGCCACATGGCAAGGGCAGGGATGTGGGCCACTCACTTCGACGGTGCTCTTGCTAATGACTTCTCTTCTTCCCCTGTGCATGTCATGTAGGTCAGCGGCCACCAGAAGAAGGATATTTGGCGTGCCATCGCCAAGGACGTCCGGACCCTGGGGGTCCACCAGAGACGGGGCACCCACTGCCGGAAAAGATGGGAGGACATTCGCCGCTGGAGCAAGAAGACGGCGGAGGCTCAGCTGGGGATGGCCTCCCAACGTGGGAGGGGTGCCTGTCACCCCATGACCCCACTGATGTTCCGGATCCTGGCGGTGGCCTACCCTGAGTTGGATGGGCGCTTGAGGGCATCACAGCAGACACAAGGGGATGAGTACACCCTCATTCTGGGGACTTTGCGCGCAGTTGAGGGGTCTGGGTGTGGGAGGAGGGCTGTGGGTTTCCCTAGGCCAGGGCGACTTCCATAGGCTAGGCCCCTCCATAATGCAGGCCATGTGCCACTCCATCCCACCACAGGAGAGTGCCAAGTACAGGTATACATACCCCTGTGGCATCCATGTGTGCAGATGTCCACCATAGCGATGTAGGCCATATCCCAGGAATTGCATCTGTAGAGGCCAAGAGCACGGCGTAGTGCAGGGGGCTGCTGTGTCTGTATTGTCCGCCAACGGTAGCGGTAAGCCATGCACTCAACCTGTCTTTCTTCTGTCGTCCCCCCCTTTTCTGCTCTCCCTGTTCTTTTGTGCATCAGCATCATCAGGCGGAGGTACAGTGGCACCGGAGCACGATGGAGCTGCATCCCACATGGCCATGGAGGGCCACACCACGGACTCAGAATGCACCAGTGGGACGGAGGGCGAGGGGAGCCACACGTCGGTCACCGGATCACCAACCAGCGACACGGACTCGTCCGCCGATGGAAGCTCCCTTGTGGTGGCGGCACCATCTGTGCCCCACACTTCTACAGGTACAGTCGCCACCTCCCCTACCAGCACCGCCCTCCCAGCAGCTCCTCAGCATTCACCCCGTGCCCGCTCACCCAGTAGGGTGGGCATCACCTTCGCCCCAGGCACCTCAGGCCCTGCCCCTGTCACCCCTGCTGCCCTCAGTGAGGAGGCCATTGACCTCCTCAGGTCATTCACTGTTGGGCAGTCTACCATTGTGAATGCCATCCAGGGTGTAGAAAGGGAGTTGCAACACACTAATGCATTCCTGGAGGGCATTCATTCTGGTCAGGCTTCCATCATCGAACCCTGCAATCTCTGGCCTCAGCACTGATGGCAGCCATTGTCCCTGTGTCTAGCCTCCCCCCTCCAACTTCCTCCACCCAGACCCAATCCCCTGCACCCCAGCCCATCCCAAGCACACCATCAGACAAGCATGCATACACCTCAACACACAAAAGTAGCTCAGGCAAACATAGGCACAACACATCCAACAGGCACTCACGCAAGCATCACCCACATACAGACACACCAACATCCACTGCCTCCACTGTGTCCCCCTCGTCGTCGTCTCCCTCCTCACTCCCAGTGTCGTCTACACTCTCACCTGCATGCACTACATCTACAGGCACTAGGACTCACACCAGAACACCCAGCACCACACCCCGCTCACCTGCACTCACCACCCCCACTACCATTTACACATCCCCTGTGTCCTCTCCCAGTGTGTCTGTGATGCCCCCTCCCAAAGTACACAAACGCGGGCACCCACACACCCAACATCCATCCACCTCACGACAGCCTCCAGTACCTGCACCTGCACCCAAAACACCTAATGTGACACCTCCTACAACCACCTCCTCTTCCTCCACTCCCAGACCCCCTCCAGCTACCCATCCCAGTGTTCGTCAGAAACTCTCCCTCAGCAATGTTGACCTCTTTGCCCCCATCCCGACCCCTCCAATTCATAAGTCCCGTAGTAGCGTCTCGGCCAAAAAGACTCCAGTACCAGTGGTGCGTGTTAGAGGTGTGTGGAGTGCACCGGCCACCAGGGCAGGCAGTGTGACACGGAGCCAAAGCACTGCCAGTCCACCCACTGTAAAGCATCTCAAGTTGGAAAGTGGCCGACGGGACAGGCTGAAGGCTCCTGGCAGCAGAACTGCTCACAAGGGTCCCAGGGGGATTGCAGAGTCAGCTGTGACTCCTCCAAAGGTGGTGAAGTGCCAGAAGAAGTCTGCACAGTCTGGTGAGAGCAGCACAGCGGAGAAGGGCGCCATCCTCCCCGGCGGCCGGGACGCCACCGCCAGCACCGTCATCACTGGTCAGGAGACCACCGCCGGAGTCATTGCCCAGGAGGGCAGGAGTATCGTCACTGGTCAGGAGACCACCACCGGAGTCAGTGCCCAGGAGGGCAGGAGTATCGTCACTGGTCAGGAGACCACCGCCAGAGTCATTGCCCAGGAGTGCAGGAGTATTGTCACTGGTCAGGAGACAACCGCCGGAGTCATTGCCCAGGAGGGCAGGAGTATCGTCACTGGTCACGAGACCACCGCCCGAGTCAGTGCCCAGGAGGGCCCCGGCTGCCACAGCCCCGCTGGGCAATGAGGGACCGTCATGCCACACACCAATGCACAGGTCAGAGCCTGCCATGGCAAAGCACCGCTGAACAAGGAAATCACCGCCATGGTGAAGACCGCTGAACAGGGCAAAGCACCGCTGAACAGGGCAGAGAACCGCTGAACAGGTCAGAGCCCGCCATGGCAAAGCACCGCTGAACAAGGAAATCACCGCCATGGTGCTGTGCAGGCAGTGCACTTTTCAAGGGTGCTGGTGCCCCTGCATGCAGCAGTATTGCTGCAGGCTCTATTATGAGTCGGCGACAAAGCAGCCACCCCTTTTCAACTAGGCTGACCGGCAGAAACCTTAGTTTCTGCTGGTCAGCCAAGCGCGAAAGTTATAATGGGGCCGTAAGAGAGGCCGACCGCATGGCATTGACCACTCCATCAGGAGTTTGGCCGAAGGATGTATCCATTAGCCAAATTCGCAATCAGCCACATAATTATTATATTTTTTTTTAATGGAGGAAACGCTTTAGAGGTAAGACTATGTTTTTCTACTTAAAATAAAAATATCAACAAAGGGTGTGACCACCTTGTTCCCAGCTTTCAGGACATGCTTGTAAAAAATCCTTTTTACCACGATGTCTAATAGTTTATTTTTCTATTCTGCCTACTTGTAGTTTGTGGTGAAAACATGTGTGAAACCCATGGGTGAGCCCAGAAAACTACTGCATTCCAGGGGATCTCACTGCCACATCATGACTCTAGCAGTCGGACCACCAGGGGACCACTGCCACCTCCAGGAACAAGGTTCCCAACTAGGTGGTGATGTTCAGAGTAGTAGTCAGCTATGACAGCACTGAGTTCAGTGCCGCTGTGCTAATCACAAGTCCCCTTTCTTCCAGCCTTTTCATGGTGGAGTCCCTGCCATGAAAACGTTGGTGGTAAGGAAGTACTATGGGCCATGGGGAGGACCTGCACTGCCAAACACCATGTCATGGGCAGTGCAGGGCCATCCCTCCCCAGCACCCTCAGAATGTGCATTGTCTGCTGTCGGAGGCAGTGCACATTCTGAGTGGCTGGGGACAACCTCTGTGCGACGACACTGGTCTTGGCTCCATGAGGGGCCGAGGCCAGTGCTGCTGCATGGTTTCCACTGGGCTCACAGATAGAAACCTCTGACCTCATAGGTTTCCACTGGTCAGCCCTGTGGAACCCTAGTAATGGGGCCAGGGGTGAGACCGCCAGCTCCACAGAGGTCTCCTCTCCACGGGTCTGGCGGTCTGGGTTTTGGACCACAACACTCATAATGAAGCCCTATGTATCTATGAACACTGAACACAATTTTTAATTCTGCAAGTGGTTATTCTTTTACATAGCTCATGCATTCCCCTACATACATTAACAATTGAAATAAAAAACTAATAAGTCTGAAAGAATAGAATAGTTTAGCAGCACTTTCACCTGTAACGTTTTACTTCAATAACCAGTTTACAGAAGTAATGTAGAGTTATGTCTGCCACACATTTATTGTCATCACACAGGAATTTATAGTGATATATAGGCCCTCATTACAACCCTGGTGGTCGGTGACAAAGTGGCAGTAGTACCACCAACAGGCTGGCAATAACTACTGCCAAATTGTGACAATCGCGGTGAGAACTCAGATAGACAGCCACTTTACCACACCAACCACCAGGGCGGAAACAACAACCACCATGGCGGTAGCCGCCCACAGCCAGGCGAAACTCAATGTTCCGCCCACCATATTAAGACACATCAACCCGAAACCTTTTCTGGGGTGGTACCAACGACATCAAAAGCCTGGCGGAAGCACATCACAGAAGAGAAAGGACTCACCTTTAGAGACACAGAGAAGAACTATGCTGCCTTGGAGCCCAAACTTCAAATATTCCCTATGATATTAAACATCCTGCTCCACCACGAACACCAACGCTGGCGAAGACGACCACAGTAAGTACAGCTGCCTAGCACAGAAGGGAGGGGGAGGAAAACGAGAGTGACACACACACAACACACGCCCCACCACAACACCATACACACATACACACATACAGCTGCAGTAATAAAACATATTTACCTTGTACCTCTGAGGAATAATGCAAGAACTACAGGAATGTGTTAAAGTGACTGTAATAATAACCACACCGTAGAAATACGAAAAGTCAATCTCATGGTATATACATATATACAGTTCAAGGGACACTGCCCAGTCCTCATCGTGCGTGGGCCACAGGCCAAAGTCCAAGGCCCCACTTGTCACCTGCACCAACATGGAGAGAACACTGCCGGGGCATCAGTTGGAAAATAGGCAGGCACCTCAGGGGGGCGTGGAACGGGGGGCACCTCAGCCAGCAGATGGAATTAAATTACAAGTTCTGGAGGGGGCAATATGCCCTGTGCTTGGTCCTGGGGAATGCAAGGCCACAGTCTCTCAAGTGGGTGACTTGCCCACATATTCTGGAGTGGGCAGCATGCCCTGTGCTTGGTCCTGGGGAGTGCATGGCCACAATCTCTCAAGTGGGTGACTTGCCCACATACTCTGGAGGGGGCAACATGCCTTGTGCTTATTCCTGGGGAGTTCAAGGCCACAGTATCCCAAGTGGGTGACTTGTCTATTGGCTCTGGAGGAGGCACCATGCCCTGTGCTTGGTCCTGGGGAGCGCAAGACCACAGTCTCTCAAGTGGGTGACTTGCCCACTGGCTCTGGAGGGGGAATTGTGCGCTGTGCTCTTGGTCCTGGGGAAGCTAGGGCTGGTGGGTGTCTTATCCACTGGTTCTGGAGGTGGCATTCTGCCCTGTGCTCTTGGTCCTGGGGAAGCTGGGGTTGGTGGGTGTCTTACCCACTGGTTCTAAAGGGGGCATCATGCCCTGTGCTTTTGGTCCTGGGGAAGCTGGGGTTGGTGGGTGTCTTACCCACTGGTTCTGGAGGGGACATTGTGTCCTGTGCTCTTGATCCTGGGGAGTGCAAGGTCACAGTCTCTCAGCTGGGTGTCATACCCACAGGAATTGCAGGGGACAGGCTGCGCAGCAGCCCATGGAGGCACGACTACATACCATCTGCCGGAGGTGACGGCTGGTGGTGCTGCTGCTGCTGGTGGGGGGGAGGCTCCTGCCCATTCCCTGCAGCCTCAGATGGCTGCCCACTGCTGGTGGTGGTGCTTCTGCTGGTGGTGGTGGGGGAGGCTCCAGCCCACCCCCTGCAGCCTCGAATGGCTCTCCACTGCTGGTAGAGGTGCTGCTGCTGGTGGTGGGGGGGCTCCAGCCCATCCCCTGCAGCCCCAGATGGCTGCACAACCATGGTTGGTGGTGGGAGCTCCGTCTGAGTTCCTGCACCAGGCCCCTTGTCCTTCCTGCCTGCTTGTACAGGCTCCTTGCCCTTCCAGGCAGCAGCTGGGACATGCTTCTTGCCCTTCCTGGCCGCAGCTGGGCAGGTACACTTTCTTTGAGGCTGGCTGGTGTCCTGAAACCTTTACCACCACGAGTGGGTGTGGAGACTACTGGGCCCGTAGACTGGGTGGCTGAGGTGCTTGCCTGGGTTTTTGCCACCCTGGCCAGACGTGAAGGACGGGGAGAGGGGTAGGGAAGAGGTCAATGGTGGAGAGGTAAAGCTTCTCAGGGACATTGGGGAGGGAAGACGGAGAAGGTTTAGGAGGTGCCTGTCTCCTGTGTTTGGGTACAGGTGCATGGGCTGGATGCTGTTGTGAGGTGGATGGCTGTTGGGTGTCTGAGTGCTTGTGTTTGTGTACCTTGGGAGGGGGGTGACAGACACAGTGGGAGAGGACACAATGGGCGTGTGCATGGCTGTTGTAGAGGTGTCTGCAAGTGAGGTGTGTGTTCTGCCAGGTATGGTGGTGATGCTGGTAGTGGATGAGAATGTAGTGCATGCAGGTGTGAGTGTAGACGGAACTGGGAGGGAGGTGGTGGAGGAGGAGAGGGAGACACAGTGGAGGCAGTGGATGTTTGTATGTCTGTATCTGGATGGTGTTTGTGTGAGTGCCTGTGGGATGATGTGTGGTGCTTGTATTTGCCTGTGCCACTCTTGTGTGTTGTCCTGTGTACATGCTCGTCTGCCTGTGTCCTTGGGATAGGTTGGGGTTTAGGGGAATGGGACTGGGAAGTTGGAGGGGGGACTGGGAAGTTGGAGGGGGGACGGTGGAAACAAGGACAATGGCTGCCACCAGAGAGGAGGCCAGAACCTGATTTTATCCCTGTTGGCCCGCCCAACCAGTGTGAATGCCCTCCAGAAATGTATTTGTCTGTTGCATTTGGACTGCCAGCCCTACAGAGATGGATATCAGGAGGTCAATAACATCCTCACTCAGGGCAGCATAGCTAACTGGGGCAGGGCCTGGGATGCCTGGGGCAAAGGAGATGCCCACCCTCCTGGGTGAGCAGGCACTGGCAACTCGATGAGGGGCTGCTGGGAGGGCGGTGCTGGTACGGGGAATGGAGGATGTCGCTGTAGCTGGGGTGGGCACAGAAGTGTCCGCCACCACCAGGGAGCTCCCATCGGAGGAGTTATCTGTGTCCGACTGCCCCTCCAGTCTCCGCCGTGGTGCTACCCTCACCCTCCATCCCACTGGTGCCCTCAGCGTCAGTGGACTCTGCCTCCTGCGTCCTGTGGGATGCAGCTCCCTCCGTCACCGGTGCCTCTGCTCCTCCGCCACATGATGCAAATGCACATAAGGACAGGATGACAAAACAAAAAAGGGGGGAGAGACAAAGGATACACTTGGTCAATGGCTGCACCAACACCACCGTTGGCGTACACACTACCGTCACACACAGGGAACAGACCTAAGCACTATGCAATGCACTACCTGTGATAATGCTAGCCACCAAGGCATGGGGAGGGGCACATACCGCCAAAAGCAGCACACCTTGGACCCACACAGCCCTGACCAGTTGTGGATGCCTACAAGCTGGGTATTAGGATTATCACTCCAAACCCTGGCCACCATGGGACCTACTCTGCAATGTCAGGCCTGGCCTAGTGGGACCCACTGACACACATCCCTCACCCGGGTACCCCTCTACCCTGTGTAATTAGTGATGATGGGCACTGTACTCACCCCCTTGTGGCTGCTGTGAAACCCTCAAGCGCCCATCCAGCTCCAGATAGGCCACCGCCAGTATGCAGGCCATCAGGGTGGTCAGGGTTCGATGGGCACCCCTTCCTCGTTGGGAGGCCATCCCCAGCTGGGCCTCCGCTGTCTTCCATGCCCAGCGTCCCAGGTCCTCCCACAGTTTCTGACAGTGGGTGCTCCGCCTGCCGTAGACCCCCAGGGTCTGCACATCCTTGGCGATGGCACGCCATATACTCTTCTTTTGATGGGCGCTGACCTGCAGAGAAATACAAACAGGAAATGGTATCAGTCAGACCGTCCTGCCTATTACACTTATGGCCCACCATACCCCTTCACATCGCCATTTGCACACACAGGGTCCAGTATGCAAGCTGCATGCCGCCTAGGGGACATACACCCACCCCCCCACATGAGGCCTTCACCCACACCATGCATTGTGCTCACAGTGTACTTACCTGCTGGTCTGGAGGCCCATATAGCAGTCCATACTGGAGTAGGACCCCATCCACCAGTCGCTCCAACTCTGCTGAGGTGAAGGCATGGGTCCTTTCCCCAGTTGCACGAACCATGGTAGGTTCCAGACACGGGTCACAGCAGCACATGCAGTGTAGGTCCTCCCCTGTTGAAGGTCAGGTAGCAATTGAGTGATCAGATAGAAAATGGCGGTCACGTCCCCAGTGATGCATACAGTCACCAAAGGCGTACATCACCATTGGCCACTGCACTCCATAGAGCCCAATGTTATCCAGTGAGGAGTTGCACGGCGGTTCACGACCGCCTCCTGCAACTGTGCAGAACGTCAGGGGAATTACCTCACTTCCACCTGTCCCTCCACACAGGACAGGTGAACATCATTTCAGGGGGGGCAAGCCCTGGATAATAACTGTGTCACAGTTCAGAATACGACATACAGGACAGATACCACTTACAAATTAACATCATGCATTGTACTGTTGTTGCTACAATGTTCCGTTTGAGCGGCTCCTCAATCTTTTGCCCCATAGATTACTACTGCTGCGGATGAATAGGAAATAGAGACATACCCCAGTGTACAGACCACTGGTAGACTTGGCAACAATGGAGGACAGGCACATTATCCTCACCTATAGACTGGACAGGGCCACAATCACAGAGCTGTGTGCCCAATTGGAGCCTGACCTGATATCTGCTATCTATCCTCCACTGGAATCCCCCTTCTTGTGCAAGTCCTATCCGTGCTATATTTCTTGGCAACTGGTACTTTCCAAGTAACAGCGGGCTTGGCAGCAGGAATGTCACAGCCAATGTTCTCAATAGTGCTGACAAGAGTGTTGACTGTCCTGATTAAACACATGTGCAGCTACATTGTTTTCCCCCAGGTTGAAGATTTGGCCACAGTGAAGGTAGACTTCTATGCAATGGGACATATCCCCAACATAATTGGGGCAATTGATGGAACACATCTTGCATTTGTCCCCCCCTGGAAAAATGAAAAGGTCCTCAGAATTCTTAAGAGTTTTTACTCCATGAATGTCCAGCTGGTGTGCTTGGCGCACCAGTACATCTACCATGTCAATGGTAAGTATCCAGGGTCTGTGCATGATGCCTTTATCCTGAGGAATAGCAGCATCCCAACTACAGAAGCACCAGGTGTGGCTAATAGGTGAGCCCTGGTTCCTACCCACTAGATGTTGGTGTATGGGTATGTATTGGGCCATATAAGATAGTGTGTGGCTAAATGTTGTCCCTCGATATATGCAGGTGACTCTGGTTACCCCAACCTATCATGGCTACTGAACCCTGTGAGGCATGCCAAGACAAGGGCAAAAGCATGTTCCAATGAGGCACATGGGGGAACAAGAAGGTTTATCGAACATACATTTAGCCTCCGGAAGGTCAGGTTACGGTGCCTCCATCTAACAGGTAGATCCCTGTGCTACTCACCCAAGAAAGTCTGCCACATAACCGTGGCATGCTACATGTTGCATAACCTTGCTTCGAGATGCCATGGGCCTTTCCTGCAGGAGGAGAAGGCTGGAGATGCCCCTGTGGCAGCAGTGGATCCTGTGGACAGTGAGCATGAGAAGGCAGAGGATGAGGATGAGGACAACAGAACTGCAGTGATTTAACACACCGGTAAGACAGTTTACTTCACATTTCATTGTCATTTTTTTTAATTATCTATAGCACTGGCTTGCTGTTAATACCCACTTCTATGCCCACTCACTGTACCCTTTGGCAACTCATTTTGCAGATGTTTGTGCCCCACTATCACTCCTGGTGTGATCACTGCAGCCAACTACAGGTCTTTACTATGTCAGCATTACTGTACAGTTGAATTGCAATGTTTGAACCTCATTAAACGAATACATACATGAAGCATTTGACATACTCCATACTTGTATTTTTTCAAAGTGTGTTTATTGAAGTGCTAAGAAGAAGAGGGGCAAGTACAATGGGATGGGGTGGCGATGGAGGAAAGTCCGTGGTATTGTTCCAGTCTATCTGTAGTACATGTGCATTGTCAAAGGGGACATAGGAAGGGGAGCAATGGCAGTTCAGGGTGGACAGTGTGACAGAATGGGACACAAGGGTGACAATCAGGAGAGTTTCATTTCCTGGCGGGGATCTTGGGAATAGTCTCTGGCTTCTGCCTAGATCGGAGGGAACGTTTGTAAGGTGGTTCTCCTTCTGGAAAGGGAGGGGTCCTGGTGGCCTTATGGTCCTGTGGCGGGGCAACTTGTCCACTAGCGGCAGCAGAGGTGGAAGGCAGTTCAGATGTCTGGCTAGTGGAAGGGGCCCGCTGGTGTGAGACTGCCTCCCTCATAATGTTGGCCATGTCTGCCAGCACTCCTGCTATGGAGACCAGGGTGGTGTTGATGGCCCGCAAGTCCTCCCTGATCCCCTGGTACTGCCCCTCCTGCAGCCGCGTTTTCTCCTGTACGTTGCCTGGGATCTGGACCAGCATATCCTGGGAATGTTGGTATGCTTCCAGGATCTCAGTGAGGGCGTCCTGGAGAGTCGGTTTCCTAGGCCTGTCCTTCCCCTGACGCACAGCACTGTCCCCCGAACCATGTGCCCACTGCCACTGACCCCAGGTCCCTGATTGTCTTGGGTATGAGGTGTGCCCTGGGGTCCCTGTAGAGGTAGACACATTGCCGATTGACGTGTCCTGGGGACGGAGGTAAGGATAATCTGGGTGTGTGCTGTGGTAGTGTTTCCAGATGGGGGAGACTCTGGGGTGGTGTGTGACTGGGCCTGGGTAACCGGCTGTCCAGAAGTCCCTGATGGGCCAGGTTGGTCATCCAGATCCAGGCGACCAGAGTTGCTGTCATCACTGTGGGCCTCTTCCTTGGGGGACTGGATAGTGCTGACACCTCTTTGCCCACTGACATTGGTTGGGGTACCTGTGGGGATGTAAATGAAGTGTTATTGTTTCTTTGTGTGACATATTGTGATCAGTGGGTTGCCCTCTTTGTTTGTATTTGCCCTGGCAGCTTTCACTTATGTATGTTGGTGTATGGCGGGATGATTAGTTCTCTCTAGTGTGCATGCTTTAGTGATAGGTGTTCATGCAGGTCTGTGAGTGGTGTCCATGCATTGGTATGGCATGCAGGGCTTGGCATTGGGATGAGTGAGATGTGATGGTGGGGTATGTGGTGGGTAGTGGAGTGATGGGAGTGAGGGTGAGGGGGGGGTCTGTGATGGCATGCAAGTAGGGGTGTAGTAGTAGTATAGAGTTGACTTATCAGAGTCCAGTCCTCCTGCTATTCCAGCCAGGCCCTCAGGATGCATGATTGCCAAGACTTGCTTCTCCCATGTTGCTAGTTGTGGGGGAGGAGGTGGGGGTCCACCTCCAGTCCTCTGTACAGCGAGTTGGTGTCTTGCTGCAATGGAACATACCTTCCCCTGTAGATCGTTCCACTTCTTCCTGATGTTGTCCCTTGTTCTGGGGTACTGTCCTACGGCGTTGACCCTGTCCACTATCCTCCTCCATAGCTCCATCTTCCTAGCAATGGATATCTGCTGCACCTGTGCTCCCAATAGGTAAGGCTCTACTCTGATGATTTCCTCCACCATGATCCTTCGCTCCTCCTCTGAGAATCTGGGGTGTCTTTGTGGTGCCAGGGGTGTGGTGTGAGTTGTGTTGGTGAGGGTGTGTAGGGTGATGTGTTGGGGTGTGTGATGCAGGTGCATGTTTGGTGTATAGGAGTAGGTGGTGTGTGGCTCTGGTTTTGTCTGTAGTCGTGGCGTCTGTCTTGTGCCAATGGTTTGTAATGGTAAAGGGTTGTAGGTAATGTGGGTGTGTGTTTTATAGTGGTGTGGGTGTGGTGTGTGTATGGGTGTTAGGTGAGTGTAGTTTGAATAGTCCAATGTGGTGTTGTTTTGTATCTGTGTGTGTATTTTGAGTGCAGCGGTATGTACCGCCAATGGTTTACGGCCATTGAATGTCTGTTGTGGTGATTTGTGGGTATAATGTGGTGGGCGTTATTCTGTTGGCGTAACGGTGTGGGTCTTGATACTGCCAGTTTATCACTGACCTTTGGTGTGGCAGACTTGTGTCCGTGGCTGAATAGTGACGGATTGGTGTGTTTGTGTTACAATATGGTGAACGGATATCCACCGCCGCGGCAGTATGTTGGCTGCAGTCAGCATGGGGGTAAGTGGGTTTTACCACCAATGTCATAATGAGGGCCATAGTGTTTGTTGGTTATCCAGTACATGTGATACCCACAGCCAACAACTATCTACAGGTAATATGATATTTCAGTGTGTATGGAGCATGCATTAACTCATGAGGTAAAATCAAATGATAGAAACAATTTGTATTGTAGAATCATATGCAATTTGACTGACAACCTCATTATAAGGCTGGCAGTCCTAGGACCACCAGTCTCATAGTGACATTTAGACTGCCACACTCCAGGCAGTCTGACTGCCAAATAACAACCTTGGTGGGCGGACCTACACAAAGACTGGTGTCCCTCCCAGGAATATTGTTCCAATGTGCTGATGACAATCGTGGTTGTAACCAGACAGGGCACCACTGAACTCAGCACCGCCTAGCTGATTGCATCCCCACTTTCCACCAGCCTTTTCTTGGAAGGGACCTCCCCATCAAAAGGCTGGTGGAAAGCCAGTGCATGGGGCCACAGGAGGACATATACACTGCTCATGCATATGGCATGGGGATTGCAGTGCGCCTGCTTCCTAGCACTGTCGCAACGGGCACTGTCTGCTTTGCAGACAGTGTTCATTCCGAGGGTGCTGGTTAACCCCCTCTGTGCTACGGTATAGGACTTGGCTCTCTTAAGGAATCCCACCATGAAAAGGCTGGTAGAAAAAGAGGTTGCAATGAGTCAGGTAGTGCTGAGTTCATCTCCGTCCTTGTGGTTACAAGCCTGACCTCCATCATGCCATCGGGAACCATGCTCCTGGAGGGGACTGCGGTCCCGTGTCGGGTCCAACTGCCCAATTACAACCCTGACGAGCCCAAAGTTGAGGTGGTTTAACCGTCAACTCTATTGTGGCAGTCTTCAGACCGCCTCACTTGTAATAAAGCCCGTAGTCATGCATTGCTTCAAGCACAGCTTGTCAAAAGGCCATGCTTGCATATGTTGCAAGATGTAAAGGCACACAACCATGCATCACAGACAGGAAATCTACACTACATCTCTGTGTGCAAGGGAGGTGTAACATCTACACCATGCGTGGTCACATGCAGCACACATGGGACGTCAGCCCAGTCATGCCTGATACATCAGGGATTAGGGGCCTCGGTTACCTGGTGTTTACACCATTTTGTGCCACCAGAGAAACATTTGCTTGATGCTCCGCTGGCAAATTGTGCCAGGCCATTTTTACAAGGGCACCCAAAGTCACCTTGAGCGGATAATCAAGGCCTTGTAAATATGGAAAGCTTCCAAGCATAACACTGTGTGAAAGAGCTGTTCCATGGGTGTCGCTTAGGGTATACTCAGACAACACCCATGGAAGTCACAGCTAGCTGACGAATTCAAAGATTTACAAGTCTGGAAATTAATCACATATTTAAATCATCCTAGGGGTGGCGTAAGAGTGACCCAATGGGGAGAAACATCTTCATCAGTCCCCTTATCTTCCTCTTCCTATGTGTGCTGCATTCTGTAGCACACATAGAAAGAGGGAAACACCTCTTGTGATGGTTTATGTGCAGGGAGGTTCCTTCCTGCACACAAACAATCCTCCACACAATGCAGGCACCGTTGCACCAGGCATCAATTTATGCATTCATGCAGGGGAGGAGACCAGAAAGGTGCCATATCTTTTAGCTACGGTGCATTCCTGGCCTTCCCCGGTGAAGCAGAGCAGCACAGCAAGGCACTTACTGCACTACCCTAAGCCATGGGCCTAAAATGAGGTCCTGGGTATTAGATGAAAAACCAACATATTTTGACGCAACCAGGTATTTTGTGGAAAGACAACGTTTCAATTGTTTTCTACGGACTAAGACTTTTGTTATTTTAACAATTCATATCTTGACTTCTGTATGTTGGATTTTTGACATTTTGGTCTTGTTTGATTTAGATAAATACTGCTCATTTTTTAAATTGGTGTGGTGTCCATTTTGTAGTGTTTTCACTGTATTAATGTGTGTGTTGGTACAAATGCTTTACACATTGCAATTGAGATAAGCCTGACTGCTTGTGCCAAGCTATGAAGTGGGTGAGCAGGGGTTATTTATCTAAGTGTGTATCTCCATTGCCCTACCTAGACTGAGGGTCCCTGCTTGGACATAGTGCAAACTGACTGCCAACCAATTACCCCGTTTCTAACGAATCAGTACACTTGTCTACTGTGATATCAAATAACTCACATCTTACATGTGTGAAGTGTAATGCTGCACACAGACATCACTCACCATGATACTGAGGCAGCATTCTTGGCTGGAAGAAGCACCTGCATATGCAAATACCATCATGAAAGCTAAGAATTACACCTACAACCTCTGATGCAAGTGTGAGGCATCTTGTGTGCAAGTCCAGTTCTAAGGACCCCAAATTGGCATGGGGACCCAAGTAATGTATACCAGTACCCCTTCTTAGGGACATAGTACAGTGCAGGAAGTTGTGAAGCTGGACTGCAGATGGCCACGCACAAATCTGTAGGATGCATGTCTTGTGTGTACAAATTAGGTACAAATCTGTCTCACATATACACAACGTTACAACATCATGACAGCATACATGAATTGTGAAATGTCAGTTGTCACATTTTGTCACTCAGTTGGAATGTGTGAGGGCATGCTGTGTGGATGGCACCATGCCAACCATCATGGACAATTTAGAACAATAAAAGGCATGGGCAAATGTAATGTAGGGCAATACCACCTTCTGGGGAGGAGCATGGACCCATGCATGTGTCTGTGCCAGCCATGTTTGACATGTCACCACCAACCTTGGCTGGACATATCAAAAAAGATTCACAGCCACACTCTGTCCCACCACACATGGAGGGACAACACAAAACATTGAGTGGACCAGAATGGTGGAAATCAGACATCATCCGTCCAGCTGCACAAATATATCTGTCAGGAAGTTGATTTGTATGATATATCTGCCCATGCACAGCATTGGACCTCGCATACAGTGAATAAACCAGGCCCGTAAAAACAGAACTACACTGGCATGGTGTACAAATCATGTGTTCATAATTCTGAGAAGTGTATGACAATGCAATGCAAATACACACGACACATGTGTGCAGGATTTATGCAAATGCAGTAAACCATAACAATTACACTTTTTTCCTTTAACATTTGAGCTGACCAAGATATTAGAGTCAGCCATGGGTAATGACACCTTTTCTAAATTCACAAGTAGACACATGTAGACCTACAAGTCCCTAGTAGATAACAAGGCAAGGTTTAATCCAACTACCGATAAGTCCCTGGTAGATAATAAGTTAGGGAAGCTTTGACTGTCCCCTGTATGTCAAATGTGGTGTCAGGTGCAGTTACCATATCTTGTGTCACGTTGGTAATGTGTCTCCTGATGGAAGGCCCCTGGGTGGAGGGGAACTTGAGCAAATTACAACATTCACATATCCATACATATGTGTGTACTAAGGGGCTTATTTACAAGTCCCTTACAACACAGGAACATCAATCTTTGCCATGCTCCGGTGGCACTGTTCTCTGCTCCATATTTGCAAGGCAGCTTATAGCCATTTTTTGTGGGGTAGTGTGACCTTGTATATATAGGCCGAACAATGCAGTTTTCTGCTGCAAAGGGGCATGCAATAGGTGTTGCTGTGGGTGTACCCAATCCCAACCCATTGCTTCGTGAAACTGCTCCAGATTTACCAAGAAATATAAATCTGAGGCAGTCCCAGAAAATAACATCTTCCCAAGGGTGGTGAAAAAGTGGCACAACAAGGAGACAGACTTGTTTTCTCCTTTTATTATGCTCTTTCTATGGGCTTCATTTACAAGGAAATGGTTCAGTGCAGTGCTGAAAGCAATTTAGCTGTGCCAAGATGAGTCATTTAAAAAGTGCAGGGATGAGCTGTATTTACCATAATACAATGCATCCCTGTTTTTTACCTGCACCAGCGCTAAATCAGCTGCCTAGCACCAACACAGCCACCCTTGCTCCATGGTGCAGGGATGCCTGCATTGTGGTGGTGATTGTTTATACGTTTGAAGGGACACCTTCCAGAGTGGAAACAATCATTAATGGTAATTTGCTCCTTCTATGTGTGCCACAGGGTTATGGGACGGAGGCATGGAAGCTGCATTGGGGGACGGTCTGCTTCCACATGCAGTGAATGTTTGAGGTGGAGAGGTTGTCCCACTAACTGAAACACCGATGGGCAGACCTAATAAGCAGAGAACATGACCTCCTTGACTACCTGTGAATCAAGGTGGGAGGAACTGTTGATGTGTAGCCATTCTCTGTGACAAATTCCTTGTATTGCACTTGCATTAGATGTCTGCTGGCCAAAGGGCCTCCTTTACTAAGTTAAGACACAGGGCAAGACTACAAGTGGTGATGCTGTGCTAACATGCATCCCTGACAAGTGCAGCAATGCGCCATAACTATGACATATGGCACATTTCTGTTCTTGTCCCCTGTGCTTGTTCAAAAATTGCTGACTGGCAATAATGCAGGCTCCCTTGTGTCACGGTGCAAGGGTACATGGTTGACAGGGATGAGTGTTCATGGAGCGGCACCTTCCTGCCCATACACAATCATCAATGGTGTTTTTTAACATCTATGTGTGCTGTAGAAAGCAGCACACATAAGAAGAGGAAACACGTAGAGTATTCATGTATTTCTTTCCAGTTGGGCCACTGTGACACCACCCCTGAGGTGCCAATTGATTCAGATGAATAGCCACCCTTGGGATCATGGCCTGGCACACTGTGTCACATAAACATAACTGAAATGTTGCTCTGGTGGTACAGGTTGACACTTGGGCTTGTAAATGTGGCACATAGGGCCTGATTCTAACTCTGGAGGACGGTGTTAAACCGTCCCAAAAGTGGCGGATATACCACCTACCGTATTACGAGTTCCATAGGATATAATGGACTCGTAATACGGTAGGTGGTATATCCGCCACTTTTGGGACGGTTTAACACCATCCTCCAAAGTTAGAATCAGGCCCATAGTGTCAGTGGTTCACATATGTCAGGGCACAAATTTCAACACATCCCAAAACAGTCATTTCATAGCCAAAGCTTGACACATAGGATCACAATTACTGGGTTGTCATGTGCCAGCACAGAGCAGTGTCCCCGATCTACATGTTGGACTCTCCTGTTAGCACCACAGTACACATGTCACCAGCTGTGCTGTGGGCAGCCTATACGTGGCCTACATGTAGCCGGCTTCCATGGCCTATATCAACATGTTCCACATGTCTCATGTTATATCTTGCAGGTGGACCCAAACCATACACAACAAAAGAGATGGAGAGCTTCTGTGATCCCAGTGCTACCAGTAGGTGTCATCCTTTATGTGTAATGGGTAGTGCAAGGATTGTGTGTGATGTTTTATGCTGTGTGCAATGCATGTACAAAGTGCATGAATACAAAGTGAAACTCCATAGTCTGTGTATGTGTATGGGCAGTAAGGTGGAGATTGGGTCCAGGAAGTACCTTTGCATCTGACAAATGTCAAGGTGGTTGTGATTGCTATAACTGAGGGCCCATACATATGCTGGTATGACCAAAGGACAATGACCACAATGTCATGAGGTGTACAGATATGTGTTAGTGGAATCATAGCTGAAAATGACAGGACACTGCATACCTCAGTAATGCTTTCCCTATGCTCAGATAAGCTGTTGTTACTCACAGTGCAATCTATGACTGATGTGTCTGGGTAGCCAACAAATGGTGTATGAGTAAAAACATAAAGATGACAGTGCCAGGAATACAGGGTCCTACACACCTATGCAGGGAGACAATATGTGGTACACATGACATATTGCTTCTGTGTGTGCCAGAGCAACATCACAGTAAATCATGTACTACCAGAACTGAGGACCACGTGAAAAGAGCCCTAAGATTAGCAGGACAGTGATCAAAATACCACACTTGGATTTCCAGTTGACTTGCCCACTCCTATAGTGTGATGTCCTTACTCTATGTTGTGCATTATAATTACTATCCCCTGTCATCTTTAGAGATCTGGAAATGTGTGTTAGATTAGAGAGATGTCCTTACAGCAGTGTCATATGACATGCCAATACCAAATGCAGCTTACAGATAGTGCTGGCCCTGATAGTCTGCATGATGCAATGCAAACTGATCAGCATAAGCCATTGCTGTTCCAAGATCGTTTTGCAGATGAGGTGTAGGGTATGCATGCATCCACCTATTAAATGTAAGTGCTGCGTAGTGGGGTGCAGCCAGGTGACATGAACTGTACACCCACGTGTAGAGGCAATGGCCTCCATAGTGAGTCACTCTAAGTTATTCAGAGAGTATGCTAGGAATTATGGCATTGCCCACCATGTATGTACATGGGTAGCTATGGGAGTAGTTTCATGTGTCTATGTGTGATGTGAGTGAGTTATCCACAGTCCATTCTCACATATGATATCTGGCACATGTATTTTACGTGTAGCATTGTGTTCAGATATGTGTCCCTGGCACATCAGGCACATATTGTTGTGAGACATGCCATCTAACTTACAGCCCTTGCTCAGATGGCTTTGCTAAATGCCAATGGATCCAAGGGCAAAGGAGTATGCAGAAGGAACATTGATGAGCAATGCAACATGATCAGAGTGCCATACCACGTTCACAAAACAGTATTTTTCATATCCATTGTCAATTAATACATGGTCATTCAAAGATGTCACAAGAGGAGGGGTTGCTATTGTGTGCCATTTCCTTTGCCTTTATATGTTGACCATGTTCAATGTGAAGATGAAGGATATTGGGCAGATGTCTCTTCATTTTGTCCTTCAAGATTTTACTGTGATTTGTGATGTGCATTGTGATGCCTGTAGATGGTATTAACATAGAATGCTTGATGTTCATTTGCCAAAGGGACCTTTGTATGACATGTATTCCTCTTCCTTTCTCTGGCAACATTACCTCATCCCAGAAGAGAAACTTTAAAAAAATGGCTGAACATTTCTGGCACATCCGCCTTGAGAGAAAGGCATACAAGAGATGGGAAAGCCCTATGAGAATGAAAACATCGGAGTCCTGGAGTACCTTCCCTCAAGGGCCTCCAACCATTGACACAGCCACCTTAAGCCACCATCGAAAGGGCAAATCTATGGCCACTGACAGTGGTGGGCCTGCAGGGGCTGGTCCATCTACTTCCACCACCACCACAACTGCCCCAACCACACAACAGGCCCTGCAGCAAGTCTATGCTTCTCTAACCTGTAGCACAAACAGGACCAAGTACTCCCCATCCTCTGTGAATTCAAGGCCCCTGACATGAAGAAATGAGGAGAAGGATGGACCAAAGAAAGACTTACCTTCCTTCCCCTTGTATATAGTTTTTATAGTTGTGGTTTTAGATAGTTAGTGTAGTGTAGGGTAGTTTTAGTCTGTAGCAGTTTTTATTATGGGTGGGCGCTTTCTTTGGGGTTTCCTATTACTGGGTTTTACTGGGGCATGATGTTTTAGGTCTGTGTACTATTTGGAAACATTTTTTAAAAACAAATCCCCAAAATTTAAACTATATGCATGTGTTTAGGCCTAGATGTTTAGCTAGTTTGTGTATGGCTGTAGTTACTATTGTCCTTGTCTACAGATGCGTTTTAAGGGAGTTGGGGGTTTGATCTCTATCATGTGGCATTGAAGGTATAGGATAAGTTAAGATATGTTAGTTGTAGTTATTGAGTATTTTAAAGTAGTGTAGGTTAGCAAAGAATAGTTAGGTTAGTTAGTTTCAGTAGGTTTTAGTTTAAGACTGATAGATTTATACAAATGTTGTTTCATACATTATCATCTCCATCATAATTTACTGTGTAGGATTTAACATGTCTGTACAGGTTATGGTTAGTACATGCATATGGCTTTGAAAGTAGTATTTGGAAAAGTGTGGCAAGGTGTATTCCTTATGGCCAAGTACATCTGAGGTTGGCAATGGGATCCCATCAGCTATCTACAAACATTATTTATCAATGTGAGTAACAATCTGTATGTAAAATGATCCACATCCCATTACAGGTGTTCATGTGTTCTGTCCTGGTAAGTCATGGGACATGCATTTGTAAAATGTTGGTGTTAGTGTACTCAACTTACTCATAGACTTATTAGTCACATACTTATGCCTACCCCTTACTGACTTGAACAAGCAACATTTGGTTGTCACATTAATGTGAGATTGTTGCTACTGTTCTTGCTTAGACCAGCCATGTGTGGTGTGAGTTACATGCTTAGGAGCGCCAAAACAGGTTTTATGTATCAATGTACACATCACATCCTCCAAGTATGTTCACTCAGTCTGTGTTTCTTTTTCTTGGATTGCAATCTAAGGATATCCCTTTGGTTAGCAGTCAGTGTTTTAGCTTCACACAATCTAACATGTTCATGTTGTTCCTGCTTCAGACACGCATACAACACCAAGGTTGTAGTAAGTGGTTTTATTTACATGTTTAATGTTAGTGCAATACTGATGTAGATTCCATGAGACAACAACCCCATCAGATGTATTTCGCTGTTGGATCGCCAGACAAATTCCATGAGGGGGAACTGGAGACATGTGTAGGAGAGGAGTGCTTTAGTGAGGAAGAGGACCACATTGTCATTAGGAAAGATTGGTCACAATGCCAGTCCACATATAAGAGAGGTCAACAGTGGGAGATTCCAATTGGGGACAGTGCCAGGTGTTTTGACACTTGAATGATCTTTAGAACAGAGAAAAGGAGAAAGTGGTCATGTGCCACAGAGTAAAACTACCGGGCAGTTTTCCTGGTGAAAGATGTTCCTTCCACATTGTTGGACCTGGCCATTTTTGCAGAGTCATCCCTAAACTTTTTGCATCCTTCCTCTTATTTTGTTCTGACCATTTTTTGTTGGCTTTAGGACTCTGGGCACTTTACCACTGCTAACCAGTGCTAAAGTGCAGGTGCTTTCTGTGTAAATTGTATTGGTAATAGTTTTTTACATGACTGGCATATTTGATGTGCTAGTAATTCCCTAGTAAAGTACACTTGAGGTAGCTAGGGCCTGTAAATCAAAGGATACTAGTGGGCCTGCAACACTGATTGTTCCAATCACCTGAGTAGCCCTGTAAACATGTCTCAGACCTTCCACTGCAGTGTCTGTGTTTTGAGTTTGCACTGCCAATATGATCTTGCAGGTATACCCACTTGCCAGGTCCAAACAGTCTCCTTTTTGTGCATGTAGGGCACCCCTAAGGTAGGCCCATGGGCAGTGTGTATTGTATGTTGAAGGTGGGACATGTACTGATGTGTTTTACATTTCCTAACAGTGAAATACTGCCAAATTCTGTTTTCACTGTTGCAAGTCATATTTCTCTCATAGGTTAAAATGGGGGCTGCTTTTAAATAACTTGTAAGTGTAGTTTCCCCTTGGGAGCAGATAGAAACTAGAGTTTGGTGCCTCTGAGCTCAAAATTAAAAAATACATCTTTTGGTAAAGTTAGTTTTTAAATTGTCAGTTTGAAAGTGCCACTTTTAAAAAGTGGACATAGTCTTGCTTAAACCATTCTGTGATTCTGCCTGTTGGTCAATTCCCTTTCTGGGTCAGACTGACATTTGGACGTTCATGAATCCCCTCTAGACAGTGACACAAAGGGACCTGGGGTGTAGCCTGCATATCCTGATGGGCCATCTGAGCTAGAGTGGAGGGAGGAGTGGTCACTTAAAACTTGAATGGGCTGAGTCTGCCCTCACACAATGAAGTCTTTAACCCTCTGATATGTGTCTGGGGCCTGGCCTGGGACAAGGACTGACGTCTACCTGCAGAACACTGTGTGAGAAAAGTTTTGATGCACCACCTGCAACGTGGCTGAAAAACAACATGCCACCCACTTTGTGGCTAAAATCGAGCTCCACCTGCATTGTGGCTGGAATATCGACGCATTGCTGCTGGAGAAACAATGCAACACCCACTTAGGGCTGCTGATAACAACGCAAACCCCATGCAGTGTGGTTTTCTAACACTGTGCAACCGTATTTCTCATGCATCATTGCTGAGCGTCAAAATCATTGTGAACCTGCGCAGATCCGAGGTGCCATGTTACAAAATCAACGCATCGCTCTCTTGCAGGGATAAAAAACAATGCGTCGCCTACCTGACAGGAGAAAAAATGCCATACTGCCTCACTTGCCAGTAAGGAATCAATGTATTGCTGACTTTTCTGACGCACTCTCACCTGTGCTGCTCTATTTTTAATGCAAACCAGGTACTTTGTGTAAAATCAACGTTTCAATTTTTTTCTATGGAGTAAGACTCTTAGGCCCTCATTATGACCCTGGTGGACGGCGATATTTTGGAGAAGAGTACTGCCAACAGGCTGGTGGTATTCTTCCCCAAAATATGACATTGGTAGTTTGGCTCAACTGGTGTGGTTTCCATTTTATAGTGTTTTTACTCTATAACTGTGTCTGTGTTGGTACAAGAAGTTTACACTTTGCCTTTGATATAAGCCTGACTACTTGTGCCAAGCTACCAAGGAGGTGAGCAGGGATTATCTGGAGACACTTCAGGTCTCCCTCTGGGAGTCGCGCCCCCTACGCTCTCCATCCCCACCTGCACCGTATCTGCCAGCTCCTACTGGACTTTTACAGCTGTTTTTTTTAAATGTAAGTGCTGGGTCCTGGGAGTCCATGGCTGTGTTTGAGCTGGCCGCTGTTGGATGTCGGGTGGTTCAACACTGTCTAGCCTTCCTGTATGCGGAGATGGTGTCCATATGGCACCCAAGGTGTGTTGGAGAGTATCCGGATTAATGGTTTGCAGCTGGTCATCCAAATCATTGGAAGAGTCCAGGACAGGCACCTGGCCAGGAGGTATGGTATCATCCTCTGCAATGAAATGGAGGTAAGTTAATGTTGAGCTCTGCTAGATGTTGAGATGACCGTTTACAAGCAATGTTTCCAATGCAGCACTTTCAAGGCTTCATTTCAGGGAACTAGCAGCACACTGTCCAACTGGAGGGTCATAGAATTTGATGCTCCAGTGGCACAGTGTTCAGGCCCCTAATTTACAAGACCACACCACACCACAACAACTTATATAGCTTGTCATGGCCCTGTAATTCAGTACCAATTTCACACATTGAACTGCATACAGGGTGAGTTCCTTGGGTGTTGCTATAGGTGTTCCCTCGCAACACCCATGGAATGCAAAGGAATGTGAAACATTCCCAGATTGGGATACCTGGAGATGTGTCAGTTTTCCTCCAAAACCTCAAGGGTGACATTGGTGTGGTGCAATGTAGAGATTTGACATTTTAGTCCTCATTTATTCAATTTCAATGTGTTCTGCATTCTGATTGTTCAAGCTGAAGAAAGTGTCCCTTTCTGCAAATGAATTCAATACAGGCACCCCTACATCATGGTACAGGGGTGCCTATGTTAGTGATAGAAAGCAGTGAGTAGACTGTCACAGAGGAAAGTAGAGGTAAGTGTTGCATTTTGGTAAATACAACTCATCCCTGCAGTTTCAAAATGGTACAGAGCAGCATGGCAAGGTGCGGTGTGGCACTACATTGGCCCTCATTCTGACCTTGGCGGGCGGCGGAGGCCGCCCGCCAAAGTCCCGCCGTCAGGTTACCGTTCCGCGGTCGAAAGACCGCGGCGGTAATTCTGACTTTCCCGCTGGGCTGGCGGGCGGTCGCCTTCAGACCGCCAGCCAGCCCAGCGGGAAAGAGGCTTCCACGATGAAGCCGGCTCGGAATCGAGCCGGCGGAGTGGAAGCTGTGCGACGGGTGCAGTTGCACCCGTCGCGTATTTCACTGTCTGCGCAGCAGACAGTGAAATACATGTAGGGGCCCTCTTACGGGGGCCCCTGCAATGCCCATGCCAGTGGCATGGGCACTGCAGGGGCCCCCAGGGGCCCCGCGACCCCCCCTACCGCCATCCGGATCTCGGCGGTCCGACCGCCGGGATCTGGATGGCGGTAGGGGGGGTCGGAATCCCCGCGGCGGTGCAGCAAGCTGCGCCGCCGCGGAGGATTCAATGGGGCGGCGGTACACTGGCGGGACCCCGCCAGTGGTGCCGGTCCGACCGCGGCTTTACCGCCGCGGTCGGAATCCCCATTGGAGCACCGCCGGCCTGTCGGCGGTGCTCCCGCGGTCCTCCGCCCTGGCGGTCAAAGACCGCCAGGGTCAGAATGACCACCACTGTGTCTTTTCCTCATACTTTGGGCTCTGAGTTGGACAGTGATGTGTAGTACACCTGTTAGGCATAGGTATTGATACACGGTTTCTCAAAATTTACATTGCTAATAGATTTTTGTCACAGACACTGTCTGCCTGCTGTGAGGGGATGGGCTTCTGTCCTGCTGTGTGGTTTGGCTCACCTAAATTGCCCCCATGACATCCTGATGAGATATGCCTATCTGCAGAGTGACACACATCAGATCACTCAGGCCCACGCTATTGTATGTGTTCAGACCTCCTCAGATTACCCACTTTTGATTCTTGATACACAGGTAAGTGTCACACAGTGATCCTACCTGTTGGAAAATGGGTTATTGGTAAGGGCAGGTAAATACCTACACTTATCAATAAGCCACTAATCTCCACTTAGGTCCCCTTAGGTCTCAAAAAATCAAAGCCAGCTCAACCCTTGGTAGCTTGGCAATGAGCAACAAGGCTTAAATTAGGAGACAACTGAGTAAATCATTTAAAAATCACTAAACAGTAAATAAGTAAAACACAAAAGACAATAAAAATCCAACACCAATTTACAAACATAGATTATATTTTTATCTCTAAAATGACACCAAAACGATTAAGATCATACAAGGGGAACCGGAGATACGAATTTTTAAAGAATTACTGTTTTCTAGCGCATAGAAACAAAAATCGCCAATCTGGTCATCTGGTTGCACCTCAACCGGGGCAAAGTCAAAGTTTGAGGCCGACCGCGCTGGAGCCCTGCTCAGCTACAGCCCGCGGAAGGCCTCGGTCAAAGTTTACCTACGGACTTAGACATTTCCTTGAAGATTTTCTTCAGTGGGACTAAGTCGTCAGTCCAATCCCACCTACTGGAACTCTTCCTCAGATACGCGTTGCGGAAGCCCCCGGTGGAGATTTTTACCTTCGGACTTAGTTCTTTTTTTTAGGTGAAAATCCTTTGACCAGGGCAAACCTGAATCTTGATCCGATGTCCCTAGAGCCCTCTTCTGTTACACAACTTTCTAGGTTTGGTCTTAGTCACTTTTTCTGAGATTTTTTTTCACCAGGAGTAACCTGCAAGTCAGTCCGGGTTGTGGTTGAGGCAAGCCGGCTAGAGTTGCCACGGGGGCCTATCCCTATATAGAGCTTTTTTCCAAAAGTTCC
Organism: Pleurodeles waltl; assembly: GCF_031143425.1. NCBI lineage: Eukaryota > Metazoa > Chordata > Amphibia > Caudata > Salamandridae > Pleurodeles > Pleurodeles waltl. The sequence goes on from NC_090444.1 coordinate 495,080,551, forward strand.
CCAAACTTCTGGATCTTATTCCAAATTTTCTTTCAAGATTCATTTGAGGTCCACAGCTCACCCCAAGGTTCCAGAAGCTCTGAGATGCTCCTTGAGGGTGCAGACTACAACTCCCAGAATGCATCAGGTGCAAACTCCAAAACATCCACTGGACAGTTGTCAGCTGCTCAGTTTCTTCAGGAGTTGATACAAGGGACTCTGGTTAGCAATTTTTTACCTGAAACAAACAGGGGGTCTCTCATTGAACCAGTTGAAGCCAGGCAAAGTCCTTCTTGTGATGAAGCCCAAGGGTGCAGCTGGTGCAGTCCTCCAGAGTACAGTCTCCAGGTGCAGGTCAGGGGTCCTGCAGGGCAGTCCTTCTTCTCCTGTAGTTCTTCGTTGTAGGGTTCTGGTAGGGAACTGAGGTGTGGGTGCAGGTCTGGCAGTTTTATCCTTGCTCCCCGGTGAAAAACAGGGGGGTCCTGGTTATCAAACAGGTGCAGGGTTCTTCCCCCTGTGATGACCACTTCCTGGGCAGTGTGGCAAAAATCAATCCCAGGGCGCAACATTCCTTAAAAATCCATTACGACTTAAAGTAATTTTTGAAGGTTACATCTGGCTGAGCCCACACACTGGTGTGGCTAAAAATGTCAAACACACTCTTTTCCTGCCCTCGCCTAATCTAATCAGGGGGGCACCTAACTGTCTGGGTTTGCAGGATGTGAGGGAGGTGCTGGTCTACTCCAAATGTCCTTCCCTGCCGTTGAAAATCAGTTTGGCAGCTCTCCCCCTTCCTGCTTTTCCTTCTGCTGAGGGAAGTAATCCTCCCCCAGGCAAATCTCTTTGTGTTCAGCCCAGGCTACTTCACACCTCATCAAGGCAGCATGGCCAGCCTGTCAGAGGTTGGCCAATCAGAGCAGAGCACTGTAGGGCTGAAGTTGGCAGATTTTTAGGTAGAGTTTGAAACTCTTTACTTGCACAAGTTATATTAAATCCAAGAATTGTACGTTGTGGGATTTATTATAACAAATCATTTGATAGCAAACTTAAGTTATCTGGCACTTAAGGTGGCACCCAACCATAAGGGCACATAGGGCACACCTTAGGGGTGACTTATATGTAAAAATTAGGTTTTTTAAGACTTTGGAACTACTTTTAATTCCAAAATTGAATGTGCATGTAATTTTAATTTAAAAGCAGCCAGCAAGGCAGGCCTGCTTTTAAAATGACACTTGGCACCTTAGCAGTGCACCTATAGGTGTACCACCTCTGCTGGGGTCCCTAAACCTACATGCCCTACATACACTAGGGAGTTATAGGTAGGTTGACTTACCAAATTATAATAAGCCTAATTTGCACACTCATTTTATACAGAGCACAGACTCTTGGACTGGTTAGCAGTACCCAGGGCACCATCAGAGTCAGGAAAACACCAGCAAAAAGTGCAAGATGGGGGCAAAAAGGTTAGGGGACCTCTGCAATCAGCCCTGTTTTCTCACACTACCCAACTTATACATTCATTCTCACATGCCTACAACAGGTTGATCATTCATGTCTACATCCAGTGGTATTACATGATAATTTGTTTTAGACAACAATTTTTGGGCATCTTCCCACATTATAGTGGTGTTGTGATTGGTAGCAAGCCCCTACATGTACTCCTCCATTGGTCCCATGATTGGTGTTGGCTAGGTATTTCTTGGTATCCTTTTCTCAAATGACTGTTTGACATCCTCCAAAGAGTACATGTGGCACCATGAGACATTGTTGCATCATACTCCTTTGCCACATGCTCCACCCGATCCACATGATATGTAGGTTTTAGTCCCCCAAATGGGTTTTCTCTGCCATCCTTTCCCAGGTGTGCCACAAGTGTTGCTCAGTCAGACCCAGTCAATCAATCAATCAATCAAAAAATTTGTATAGCACGCTACTCACCCGGAGGGTCTCAAGGCGCTTAGGGGAGGGGGGACCGCTACTGCTCAAACAGCCAGGTCTTGAGTTGCTTCCTGAAGGAGAGGTGGTCGTGGGTCAGACGGAGGTGGATGGGGAGGGAGTTCCAAGTCTTGGCTGCCAGGTAGGAGAAGGATCTTCCTCCCATGGTGGCTTTTCTAATGCGTGGCACGGCGGCGAGGGCGTGGCTGGTCGATCGTAGCTGGCGGGTGGGAGTGTAGAAGGTCAGGCGGTTGTTGAGGTACCTGGGGCCCAGGTCGTGGAGGGCCTTGTGTGCGTGGGTGAGGAGGCGGAACGTGATTCTCTTGCTGACGGGGAGCCAGTGCAAGTCTCTCAGGTGTCCGGAGATGTGGCTGTGTCGGGGGATGTCAAGGATGAGGCGTGCGGAGGCGTTCTGGATGCGTTGGAGTCTTTTCTGTAGTTTGACCGTGGTTCCGGTGTAGAGGGTGTTACCGTAGTCCAGTCGGCTGGTGACGAGTGCCTGGGTGACCGTCTTCCTGGTTTCGGTGGGGATCCATCGGAAGATCTTTCGGAGCATGCGTAGGATGTTGAAGCATGATGAAGAGACGGCGTTGACTTGTCTGGTCATCGAGAGGGAGGAGTCCAGGATGAAGCCCAGGTTGCGTGCGTGGTCCGTAGGTTTGGGTGCGCTGCCCAGGGCAGGGGGCCACCAGGAGTCGTCCCAGGCAGAGGGTGATGATCCAAGGCTGAGGACTTCCGTCTTGTCTAAGTTCAGTTTCAGGCGGCTGTTCATCATCCACTCGGCTACGTCTTTCATCCCTTCGTGCAGGTTGGTTCTGGCGGTGGCCGGGTCGTGGGTGAGGGAGAGGATCAGCTGGGTGTCGTCGGCGTAGGAGATGATGTTGAGGTTGTGATGGCGTGTGATGGCTGCGAGGGGGCTCATGTAGATGTTGAAGAGGGTGGGGCTGAGTGATGATCCTTGTGGTACGCCGCAGATGACTTCGGTGGCCTCGGATCTGAACGGGGGGAGGCGGACTCTCTGGGTTCTTCCGGTGAGGAACGAGATGATCCACTCTAGAGCCTTCTCTTGAATTCCGATGTTGCTGAGGCGCTGCACTAGGGTGCGGTGGCAGACCGTGTCGAACGCTGCGGAGAGGTCCAGGAGGATGAGGGCCGCTGTTTCCCCGTTGTCGAGCAGGGCTTGGATGTCGTCAGTGGCTGCTATGAGGGCGGTCTCGGTGCTGTGGTTGGCTCGGAAGCCGGACTGTGAGTGGTCGAGGGATCCATTAGTCTCGAGGAAGGGGGCCAGCTGTCTGTTGACGGTCTTCTCGATGACTTTAACAGCAAACGGGAGGAGCGAGATGGGGCGGTAGTTCTTGAGGTCGGTGGGGTCTGTTGATGGTTTCTTCAGGAGGGCGCTGAGTTCGGCATGCTTCCAGCTCTCCGGGTAGGTGGCGGTGTTGAAGGAGCTATTGATGATGTCCCGGAGATGGGGTGCGATGACGGAGTCGGCCTTGTTGAAGACGTGGTGGGGGCATGTGTCGGTTGGTGATCCGGAATGGATAGTGTTCATCGTATGGATGGTGTCTTCGGTGCTGACCGGGGTCCAGGCGCGGAGGGTGGTGTTGGGGGGCGTCGGTTTGGTGGTTGGGTGCGTGGTCTGTGCGCCGAAGCTGTTGTGTATGTCGGCGATCTTGCGGTGAAAGAACGAGGCGAGTGAGTCGCAGAGGTCTTGTGAGGGGGTGATGTCGTTGTTTCCGGCGCTGGGGTTGGAGAGCTCTTTGACGATGCTGAAGAGTTCCTTGCTGTTGTGTGCGTTGTTGTCTAGTCGTTCTTTAAATGCTGTCTTCTTGGTGGTGTGGATCAGCTGGTGGTGTTTACGGGACGCGTACTTGACGGCGGTCATGTTGTCTGTAGTCGGGTTTTTTCGCCAGGCTTTCTCGAGGGTGCGGCAGTTCTTTTTGGAGTTCTTGAGGTCGTTGTTGAACCAGGAGGCTTTCTTGCTGTTGGGCCTGATGGGATGGGTTTTCAGAGGTGCGAGGTTGTCAGCGCAGTTGGTGATCCACTGTGTAAGGTTGTTGGCTGCTTGGTTGGGGTCCGCTGAGCTGGCGGGAGGGTTCTGGCTCAGTGATGTGGAGAGCTGGTCGGTGGTGATCTTGTTCCAGCTCCTGCGGGGAGCCTGTTGTGGGTGGTGGTGAGTCGTGGTTTTTCTGAAGCTGAAGTGGACGCAGCTGTGGTCTGTCCAGTGGAGTCCGGTGGAGTGGCTGAAGGAGATGTACTTGCTGGAGGAGAAGACTGGGTCAAGCGTGTGTCCGGCGTAGTGGGTGGGGGTGTTCACCAGTTGCTTGAGTCCGAGGTTGGCGAGGTTGTCCAGCAGGGTGGTGGTGTTGTTGTCGTTGTTGTTCTCCAGGTGGAAGTTGAGGTCCCCTGGGAGGATGTAGTCGGAGGAGGAGAGGGCGTGAGGGCTGATGAAGTCTGCGATGTCTTCGCTGAATTGTGTGCGGGGTCCTGGGGGTCTATAGATGAGGGTGCCTCTGAGTGTGGTCTTGGGGTCGGTGTGAATCTGGAAGTGGAGATGTTCGGCAGCTGTGATGGTGTCGTCCGAGTTGGTCGTGATGCGGATGGTGTTCTTGTGGACAATGGCGATGCCTCCTCCTGACTGGTTGATGCTGTCCCTCTGGGTGATCTTGTATCCGTCTGGGATGGCGATGGCGATGTCGGGCGCTGAGGAGGCGTTCATCCAGGTTTCTGTGAGGAAGGTGACGTCTGGAGCGGGTGTTAAGCAGGATGCACTTCAGGTGGTTGCTGTTGGTGCTAGGTTTGGCGGGCGCGGTGCGGGTCTGGATGCAGGAGAACGTGCAGGATTGGCAGGTGAAGGGTCCGTGGGTGCGTCTTGGGGCGGCACGGCAGCACCCGGGGATCCGGCCGGTGTTGAGTGCGATGAGGGTGGCGGCTTCGTAGGTCCGGCGGGTAGGCTCGCAGCGGCGGGGGCCAGGGGGTCTGGCGCTGGGCGCGGTCCAGGCGCGGTCCAGGCGCGGACGGGCGCAGACGGGCTTGCCTTTGGCGCGCCCGCTGCGCGCGGCAGCTGCGCGGCCTCCATATGAGGGGAAGAGGGAGGGAGGGAGGAGCAGCTGGGAGGTGGGAGCGGGGCGGCCAATGGGGAGCAAGGGGGCGGAGCTACCGGAGTGTAGCGGCGGGAAACAAACGGGCGGCGATGGGGTGACGTGACGAGGCTGGAAGAGAAAAGAACACAGTAAGGGCAAAAAGGTAAAAACAATACAATACAGTGGAGCAATACCAGGGGCACAGGCACTCGGGGTACAGAAGAAAGAGCGGACACAGGCACTCGGGCACAATGAAGAGGACGCTGGCGCTAGGTCACTGGAGGCGGGAAAAAGGTAGTCAGGGCACAGGAGCACAGGGCACAGGAGCGAGAGCGGTCACACTGGAGGCTGTGAGGCGGTGAGGGGAGCGACCTGCCTGAGAACCAGGGTCAGAGGTCGCTCTCTCTATTGCTGCGCGGCCTCCATATGAGGGGAAGAGGGAGGGAGGAGCAGCTGGGAGGTGGGAGCGGGGCGGCCAATGGGGAGCAAGGGGGCGGAGCTACCGGAGTGTAGCGGCGGGAAACAAACGGGCGGCGATGGGGTGACGCGACGAGGCTGGAAGAGAAAAGAACACAGTAAGGGAAAAAAGGTAAAAACAATACAATACAGTGGAACAATACCAGGGGCACAGGCACTCGGGGTACAGAAGAAAGAGCGGAAACAGGCACTCGGGCACAACGAAGAGGACGCTGGCGCTAGGTCACTGGAGGTGGGAAAAGGCAGTCAGGGCACAGGAGCACAGGACACAGGAGCGAGAGCGGTCACACTGGAGGCTGTGAGGCGGTGAGGGGAGCGACCTGCCTGAGAACCAGGGTCAGAGGTCGCTCTCTCTATCGATATGCGCGGCCTCCATATGAGGGAAAGAGGGAGGGAGGAGCAGCTGGGAGGTGGGAGCGGGGTGGCCAATGGGGAGCAAGGGGGCGGAGCTACCGGAGTGTAGCGGCGGGAAACAAACGGGCGACGATGGGGTGACGTGACGAGGCTGGAAGAGAAAAGAACACAGTAAGGGCAAAAAGGTAAAAACAATACAATACAGTGGAACAATACCAGGGGCACAGGCACTCGGGGTACAGAAGAAAGAGCGGACACAGGCACTCGGGCACAACGAAGAGGATGCTGGCGCTAGGTCACTGGAGGCGGGAAAAGGCAGTCAGGGCACAGGAGCACAGGGCACAGGAGCAAGAGCGGTCACACTGGAGGCTGTGAGGCGGTGAGGGGAGCGACCTGCCTGAGAACCAGGGTCAGAGGTCGCTCTCTCTATCGCTGCGCGGCCTCCATATGAGGGGAAGAGGGAGGGAGGAGCAGCTGGGAGGTGGGAGTGGGGCGGCCAATGGGGCGCAAGGGGGCGGAGCTACCAGAGTGTAGCGGCGGGAAACAAATGGGCGGCGATGGGGTGACGCGACGAGGCTGGAAGAGAAAAGAACACAGTAAGGGCAAAAAGGTAAAAACAATACAATACAGTGGAACAATACCAGGGGCACAGGCACTCGGGGTACAGAAGAAAGAGCGGACACAGGCACTCGGGCACAACGAAGAGGACGCTGGCGCTAGGTCACTGGAGGTGGGAAAAGGCAGTCAGGGCACAGGAGCACAGGACACAGGAGCGAGAGCGGTCACACTGGAGGCTGTGAGGCGGTGAGGGGAGCGACCTGCCTGAGAACCAGGGTCAGAGGTCGCTCTCTCTATCGCTGCGCGGCCTCCATAAGAGGGGAAGAGGGAGGGAGGAGCAGCTGGGAGGTGGGAGCGGGGCGGCCAATGGGGAGCAAGGGGGCGGAGCTACCGGAGTGTAGCGGCGGGAAACAAACGGGCGGCGATGGGGTGACGCGACGAGGCTGGAAGAGAAAAGAACACAGTAAGGGCAAAAAGGTAAAAACAATACAATACAGTGGAACAATACCAGGGGCACAGGCACTCGGGGTACAGAAGAAAGAGCGGACACAGGCACTCGGGCACAACGAAGAGGACGCTGGCGCTAGGTCACTGGAGGCGGGAAAAGGCAGTCAGGGCACAGGAGCACAGGGCACAGGAGCAAGAGCGGTCACACTGGAGGCTGTGAGGCGGTGAGGGGAGCGACCTGCCTGAGAACCAGGGTCAGAGGTCGCTCTCTCTATCGCTGCGCGGCCTCCATATGAGGGGAAGAGGGAGGGAGGAGCAGCTGGGAGGTGGGAGTGGGGCGGCCAATGGGGAGCAAGGGGGCGGAGCTACCAGAGTGTAGCGGCGGGAAACAAATGGGCGGCGATGGGGTGACGCGACGAGGCTGGAAGAGAAAAGAACACAGTAAGGGCAAAAAGGTAAAAACAATACAATACAGTGGAACAATACCAGGGGCACAGGCACTCGGGGTACAGAAGAAAGAGCGGACACAGGCACTCGGGCACAACGAAGAGGACGCTGGCGCTAGGTCACTGGAGGCGGGAAGAGGCAGTCAGGGCACAGGAGCACAGGGCACAGGAGCGAGAGCGGTCACACTGGAGGCTGTGAGGCGGTGAGGGGAGCGACCTGCCTGAGAACCAGGGTCAGAGGTCGCTCTCTCTATCGCTGCGCGGCCTCCATATGAGGGGAAGAGGGAGGGAGGAGCAGCTGGGAGGTGGGAGCGGGGCGGCCAATGGGGAGCAAGGGGGCGGAGCTACCGGAGTGTAGCGGCGGGAAACAAACGGGCGGCGATGGGGTGACGCGACGAGGCTGGAAGAGAAAATAACACAGTAAGGGCAAAAAGGTAAAAACAATACAATACAGTGGAACAATACCAGGGGCACAGGCACTCGGGGTACAGAAGAAAGAGCGGACACAGGCACTCGGGCACAACGAAGAGGACGCTGGCGCTAGGTCACTGGAGGCGGGAAAAGGCAGTCAGGGCACAGGAGCACAGGGCACAGGAGCGAGAGCGGTCACACTGGAGGCTGTGAGGCGGTGAGGGGAGCGACCTGCCTGAGAACCAGGGTCAGAGGTCGCTCTCTCTATCGCTGCGCGGCCTCCATATGAGGGGAAGAGGGAGGGAGGAGCAGCTGGGAGGTGGGAGCGGGGCGGCCAATGGGGAGCAAGGGGGTGGAGCTACCGGATTGTAGCGGCGGGAAACAAACGGGCGGCGATGGGGTGACGCGACGAGGCGGGAAGAGAAAAGAACACAGTAAGGGCAAAAAGGTAAAAACAATACAATACAATGGAACAATACCAGGGGCACAGGCACTCGGGGTACAGAAGAAAGAGCAGACACAGGCACTCGGGCACAACGAAGAGGACGCTGGCGCTAGGTCACTGGAGGCGGGAAAAGGCAGTCAGGGCACAGGAGCACAGGGCACAGGAGCGAGAGCGGTCACACTGGAGGCTGTGAGGCGGTGAGGGGAGCGACCTGCCTGAGAACAAGGGTCAGAGGTCGCTCTCTCTATCGCTGCGCGGCCTCCATATGAGGGGAAGAGGGAGGGAGGAGCAGCTGGGAGGTGGGAGCGGGGTGGCCAATGGGGAGCAAGGGGGCGGAGCTACCGGAGTGTAGCGGCGGGAAACAAACGGGCAGCGATGGGGTGACGCGACGAGGCTGGAAGAGAAAAGAACACAGTAAGGGCAAAAAGGTAAAAACAATACAATACAGTGGAACAATACCAGGGGCACAGGCACTCGGGGTACAGAAGAAAGAGCGGACACAGGCACTCGGGCACAACGAAGAGGACGCTGGCGCTAGGTCACTGGAGGCGGGAAAAGGCAGTCAGGGCACAGGAGCACAGGGCACAGGAGCGAGAGCGGTCACACTGGAGGCTGTGAGGCGGTGAGGGGAGCGACCTGCCTGAGAACCAGGGTCAGAGGTCGCTCTCTCTATCGCTGCGCGGCCTCCATATGAGGGGAAGAGGGAGGGAGGAGCAGCTGGGAGGTGGGAGCGGGGCGGCCAATGGGGAGCAAGGGGGCGGAGCTACCGGAGTGTAGCGGCGGGAAACAAACGGGCGGCCATGGGGTGACGCGACGAGGCTGGAAGAGAAAAGAACACAGTAAGGGCAAAAAGGTAAAAACAATACAATACAGTGGAATAATACCAGGGGCACAGGCACTCGGGGTACAGAAGAAAGAGCGGACACAGGCACTCGGGCACAACGAAGAGGACGCTGGCGCTAGGTCACTGGAGGCGGGAAAAGGCAGTCAGGGCACAGGAGCACAGGGCACAGGAGCGAGAGCGGTCACACTGGAGGCTGTGAGGCGGTGAGGGGAGCGACCTGCCTGAGAACCAGGGTCAGAGGTCGCTCTCTCTATCGCTGCGCGGAATCCATATGAGGGGAAGAGGGAGGGAGGAGCAGCTGGGAGGTGGGAGCGGGCGGCCAATGGGGAGCAAGGGGGCGGAGCTACCGGAGTGTAGCGGCGGGAAACAAACGGGCGGCGATGGGGTGACGCGACGAGGCTGGAAGAGAAAAGAACACAGTAAGGACAAAAAGGTAGAAACAATACAATACAGTGGAACAATACCAGGGGCACAGGCACTCGGGGTACAGAAGAAAGAGCGAACACAGGCACTCGGGCACAACGAAGAGGACGCTGGCGCTAGGTCACTGGAGGCGGGAAAAGGCAGTCAGTGCACAGGAGCACAGGGCACAGGAGCGAGAGCGGTCACACTGGAGGCTGTGAGGCGGTGAGGGGAGCGACCTGCCTGAGAACCGGGGTCAGAGGTCGCTCTCTCTATCGCTGCGCGGCCTCCATATGAGGGGAAGAGGGAGGGAGGAGCAGCTGGGAGGTGGGAGCGGGGCGGCCAATGGGGAGCAAGGGGGCGGAGCTACCGGAGTGTAGCGGCGGGAAACAAACGGGCGGCGATGGGGTGACGCGACGAGGCTGGAAGAGAAAAGAACACAGTAAGGGCAAAAAGGTAAAAACAATACAATACAGTGGAACAATACCAGGGGCACAGGCACTCGGGGTACAGAAGAAAGAGCGGACACAGGCACTCGGGCACAACGAAGAGGACGCTGGCGCTAGGTCACTGGAGGCGGGAAAAGGCAGTCAGGGCACAGGAGCACAGGGCACAGGGGCGAGAGCGGTCACACTGGAGGCTGTGAGGCGGTGAGGGGAGCGACCTGCCTGAGAACCAGGGTCAGAGGTCGCTCTCTCTATCGCTGCGCGGCCTCCATATGAGGGGAAGAGGGAGGGAGGAGCAGCTGGGAGGTGGGAGCGGGGCGGCCAATGGGGAGCAAGGGGGCGGAGCTACCGGAGTGTAGCGGCGGGAAACAAACGGGCGGCGATGGGGTGACGCGACGAGGCTGGAAGAGAAAAGAACACAGTAAGGGCAAAAAGGTAAAAACAATACAATAAAGTGGAACAATACCAGGGGCACAGGCACTCGGGGTACAGAAGAAAGAGCGGACACAGGCACTCGGGCACAACGAAGAGGACGCTGGCGCTAGGTCACTGGAGGCGGGAAAAGGCAGTCAGTGCACAGGAGCACAGGGCACAGGAGCGAGAGCGGTCACACTGGAGGCTGTGAGGCGGTGAGGGGAGCGACCTGCCTGAGAACCAGGGTCAGAGGTCGCTCTCTCTATCGCTGCGCGGCCTCCATATGAGGGGAAGAGGGAGGGAGGAGCAGCTGGGAGGTGGGAGCGGGGCGGCCAATGGGGAGCAAGGGGGCGGAGCTACCGGAGTGTAGCGGTGGGAAACAAACGGGCGGCGATGGGGTGACGCGACGAGGCTGGAAGAGAAAAGAACACAGTAAGGGCAAAAAGGTAAAAACAATACAATACAGTGGAACAATACCAGGGGCACAGGCACTCGGGGTACAGAAGAAAGAGCGGACACAGGCACTCGGGCACAACGAAGAGGACGCTGGCGCTAGGTCACTGGAGGCGGGAAGAGGCAGTCAGGGCACAGGAGCACAGGGCACAGGAGCGAGAGCGGTCACACTGGAGGCTGTGAGGCGGTGAGGGGAGCGACCTGCCTGAGAACCAGGGTCAGAGGTCGCTCTCTCTATCGCTGCGCGGCCTCCATATGAGGGGAAGAGGGAGGGAGGAGCAGCTGGGAGGTGGGAGCGGGGCGGCCAATGGGGAGCAAGGGGGCGGAGCTACCGGAGTGTAGCGGCGGGAAACAAACGGGCGGCGATGGGGTGACGCGACGAGGCTGGAAGAGAAAATAACACAGTAAGGGCAAAAAGGTAAAAACAATACAATACAGTGGAACAATACCAGGGGCACAGGCACTCGGGGTACAGAAGAAAGAGCGGACACAGGCACTCGGGCACAACGAAGAGGACGCTGGCGCTAGGTCACTGGAGGCGGGAAAAGGCAGTCAGGGCACAGGAGCACAGGGCACAGGAGCGAGAGCGGTCACACTGGAGGCTGTGAGGCGGTGAGGGGAGCGACCTGCCTGAGAACCAGGGTCAGAGGTCGCTCTCTCTATCGCTGCGCGGCCTCCATATGAGGGGAAGAGGGAGGGAGGAGCAGCTGGGAGGTGGGAGCGGGGCGGCCAATGGGGAGCAAGGGGGTGGAGCTACCGGATTGTAGCGGCGGGAAACAAACGGGCGGCGATGGGGTGACGCGACGAGGCGGGAAGAGAAAAGAACACAGTAAGGGCAAAAAGGTAAAAACAATACAATACAATGGAACAATACCAGGGGCACAGGCACTCGGGGTACAGAAGAAAGAGCAGACACAGGCACTCGGGCACAACGAAGAGGACGCTGGCGCTAGGTCACTGGAGGCGGGAAAAGGCAGTCAGGGCACAGGAGCACAGGGCACAGGAGCGAGAGCGGTCACACTGGAGGCTGTGAGGCGGTGAGGGGAGCGACCTGCCTGAGAACAAGGGTCAGAGGTCGCTCTCTCTATCGCTGCGCGGCCTCCATATGAGGGGAAGAGGGAGGGAGGAGCAGCTGGGAGGTGGGAGCGGGGTGGCCAATGGGGAGCAAGGGGGCGGAGCTACCGGAGTGTAGCGGCGGGAAACAAACGGGCAGCGATGGGGTGACGCGACGAGGCTGGAAGAGAAAAGAACACAGTAAGGGCAAAAAGGTAAAAACAATACAATACAGTGGAACAATACCAGGGGCACAGGCACTCGGGGTACAGAAGAAAGAGCGGACACAGGCACTCGGGCACAACGAAGAGGACGCTGGCGCTAGGTCACTGGAGGCGGGAAAAGGCAGTCAGGGCACAGGAGCACAGGGCACAGGAGCGAGAGCGGTCACACTGGAGGCTGTGAGGCGGTGAGGGGAGCGACCTGCCTGAGAACCAGGGTCAGAGGTCGCTCTCTCTATCGCTGCGCGGCCTCCATATGAGGGGAAGAGGGAGGGAGGAGCAGCTGGGAGGTGGGAGCGGGGCGGCCAATGGGGAGCAAGGGGGCGGAGCTACCGGAGTGTAGCGGCGGGAAACAAACGGGCGGCCATGGGGTGACGCGACGAGGCTGGAAGAGAAAAGAACACAGTAAGGGCAAAAAGGTAAAAACAATACAATACAGTGGAATAATACCAGGGGCACAGGCACTCGGGGTACAGAAGAAAGAGCGGACACAGGCACTCGGGCACAACGAAGAGGACGCTGGCGCTAGGTCACTGGAGGCGGGAAAAGGCAGTCAGGGCACAGGAGCACAGGGCACAGGAGCGAGAGCGGTCACACTGGAGGCTGTGAGGCGGTGAGGGGAGCGACCTGCCTGAGAACCAGGGTCAGAGGTCGCTCTCTCTATCGCTGCGCGGAATCCATATGAGGGGAAGAGGGAGGGAGGAGCAGCTGGGAGGTGGGAGCGGGCGGCCAATGGGGAGCAAGGGGGCGGAGCTACCGGAGTGTAGCGGCGGGAAACAAACGGGCGGCGATGGGGTGACGCGACGAGGCTGGAAGAGAAAAGAACACAGTAAGGACAAAAAGGTAGAAACAATACAATACAGTGGAACAATACCAGGGGCACAGGCACTCGGGGTACAGAAGAAAGAGCGAACACAGGCACTCGGGCACAACGAAGAGGACGCTGGCGCTAGGTCACTGGAGGCGGGAAAAGGCAGTCAGTGCACAGGAGCACAGGGCACAGGAGCGAGAGCGGTCACACTGGAGGCTGTGAGGCGGTGAGGGGAGCGACCTGCCTGAGAACCGGGGTCAGAGGTCGCTCTCTCTATCGCTGCGCGGCCTCCATATGAGGGGAAGAGGGAGGGAGGAGCAGCTGGGAGGTGGGAGCGGGGCGGCCAATGGGGAGCAAGGGGGCGGAGCTACCGGAGTGTAGCGGCGGGAAACAAACGGGCGGCGATGGGGTGACGCAACGAGGCTGGAAGAGAAAAGAACACAGTAAGGGCAAAAAGGTAAAAACAATACAATACAGTGGAACAATACCAGGGGCACAGGCACTCGGGGTACAGAAGAAAGAGCGGACACAGGCACTCGGGCACAACGAAGAGGACGCTGGCGCTAGGTCACTGGAGGCGGGAAAAGGCAGTCAGGGCACAGGAGCACAGGGCACAGGGGCGAGAGCGGTCACACTGGAGGCTGTGAGGCGGTGAGGGGAGCGACCTGCCTGAGAACCAGGGTCAGAGGTCGCTCTCTCTATCGCTGCGCGGCCTCCATATGAGGGGAAGAGGGAGGGAGGAGCAGCTGGGAGGTGGGAGCGGGGCGGCCAATGGGGAGCAAGGGGGCGGAGCTACCGGAGTGTAGCGGCGGGAAACAAACGGGCGGCGATGGGGTGACGCGACGAGGCTGGAAGAGAAAAGAACACAGTAAGGGCAAAAAGGTAAAAACAATACAATAAAGTGGAACAATACCAGGGGCACAGGCACTCGGGGTACAGAAGAAAGAGCGGACACAGGCACTCGGGCACAACGAAGAGGACGCTGGCGCTAGGTCACTGGAGGCGGGAAAAGGCAGTCAGTGCACAGGAGCACAGGGCACAGGAGCGAGAGCGGTCACACTGGAGGCTGTGAGGCGGTGAGGGGAGCGACCTGCCTGAGAACCAGGGTCAGAGGTCGCTCTCTCTATCGCTGCGCGGCCTCCATATGAGGGGAAGAGGGAGGGAGGAGCAGCTGGGAGGTGGGAGCGGGGCGGCCAATGGGGAGCAAGGGGGCGGAGCTACCGGAGTGTAGCGGTGGGAAACAAACGGGCGGCGATGGGGTGACGCGACGAGGCTGGAAGAGAAAAGAACACAGTAAGGGCAAAAAGGTAAAAACAATACAATACAGTGGAACAATACCAGGGGCACAGGCACTCGGGGTACAGAAGAAAGAGCGGACACAGGCACTCGGGCACAACGAAGAGGACGCTGGCGCTAGGTCACTGGAGGCGGGAAGAGGCAGTCAGGGCACAGGAGCACAGGGCACAGGAGCGAGAGCGGTCACACTGGAGGCTGTGAGGCGGTGAGGGGAGCGACCTGCCTGAGAACCAGGGTCAGAGGTCGCTCTCTCTATCGCTGCGCGGCCTCCATATGAGGGGAAGAGGGAGGGAGGAGCAGCTGGGAGGTGGGAGCGGGGCGGCCAATGGGGAGCAAGGGGGCGGAGCTACCGGAGTGTAGCGGCGGGAAACAAACGGGCGGCGATGGGGTGACGCGACGAGGCTGGAAGAGAAAATAACACAGTAAGGGCAAAAAGGTAAAAACAATACAATACAGTGGAACAATACCAGGGGCACAGGCACTCGGGGTACAGAAGAAAGAGCGGACACAGGCACTCGGGCACAACGAAGAGGACGCTGGCGCTAGGTCACTGGAGGCGGGAAAAGGCAGTCAGGGCACAGGAGCACAGGGCACAGGAGCGAGAGCGGTCACACTGGAGGCTGTGAGGCGGTGAGGGGAGCGACCTGCCTGAGAACCAGGGTCAGAGGTCGCTCTCTCTATCGCTGCGCGGCCTCCATATGAGGGGAAGAGGGAGGGAGGAGCAGCTGGGAGGTGGGAGCGGGGCGGCCAATGGGGAGCAAGGGGGTGGAGCTACCGGATTGTAGCGGCGGGAAACAAACGGGCGGCGATGGGGTGACGCGACGAGGCGGGAAGAGAAAAGAACACAGTAAGGGCAAAAAGGTAAAAACAATACAATACAATGGAACAATACCAGGGGCACAGGCACTCGGGGTACAGAAGAAAGAGCAGACACAGGCACTCGGGCACAACGAAGAGGACGCTGGCGCTAGGTCACTGGAGGCGGGAAAAGGCAGTCAGGGCACAGGAGCACAGGGCACAGGAGCGAGAGCGGTCACACTGGAGGCTGTGAGGCGGTGAGGGGAGCGACCTGCCTGAGAACAAGGGTCAGAGGTCGCTCTCTCTATCGCTGCGCGGCCTCCATATGAGGGGAAGAGGGAGGGAGGAGCAGCTGGGAGGTGGGAGCGGGGTGGCCAATGGGGAGCAAGGGGGCGGAGCTACCGGAGTGTAGCGGCGGGAAACAAACGGGCAGCGATGGGGTGACGCGACGAGGCTGGAAGAGAAAAGAACACAGTAAGGGCAAAAAGGTAAAAACAATACAATACAGTGGAACAATACCAGGGGCACAGGCACTCGGGGTACAGAAGAAAGAGCGGACACAGGCACTCGGGCACAACGAAGAGGACGCTGGCGCTAGGTCACTGGAGGCGGGAAAAGGCAGTCAGGGCACAGGAGCACAGGGCACAGGAGCGAGAGCGGTCACACTGGAGGCTGTGAGGCGGTGAGGGGAGCGACCTGCCTGAGAACCAGGGTCAGAGGTCGCTCTCTCTATCGCTGCGCGGCCTCCATATGAGGGGAAGAGGGAGGGAGGAGCAGCTGGGAGGTGGGAGCGGGGCGGCCAATGGGGAGCAAGGGGGCGGAGCTACCGGAGTGTAGCGGCGGGAAACAAACGGGCGGCCATGGGGTGACGCGACGAGGCTGGAAGAGAAAAGAACACAGTAAGGGCAAAAAGGTAAAAACAATACAATACAGTGGAATAATACCAGGGGCACAGGCACTCGGGGTACAGAAGAAAGAGCGGACACAGGCACTCGGGCACAACGAAGAGGACGCTGGCGCTAGGTCACTGGAGGCGGGAAAAGGCAGTCAGGGCACAGGAGCACAGGGCACAGGAGCGAGAGCGGTCACACTGGAGGCTGTGAGGCGGTGAGGGGAGCGACCTGCCTGAGAACCAGGGTCAGAGGTCGCTCTCTCTATCGCTGCGCGGAATCCATATGAGGGGAAGAGGGAGGGAGGAGCAGCTGGGAGGTGGGAGCGGGCGGCCAATGGGGAGCAAGGGGGCGGAGCTACCGGAGTGTAGCGGCGGGAAACAAACGGGCGGCGATGGGGTGACGCGACGAGGCTGGAAGAGAAAAGAACACAGTAAGGACAAAAAGGTAGAAACAATACAATACAGTGGAACAATACCAGGGGCACAGGCACTCGGGGTACAGAAGAAAGAGCGAACACAGGCACTCGGGCACAACGAAGAGGACGCTGGCGCTAGGTCACTGGAGGCGGGAAAAGGCAGTCAGTGCACAGGAGCACAGGGCACAGGAGCGAGAGCGGTCACACTGGAGGCTGTGAGGCGGTGAGGGGAGCGACCTGCCTGAGAACCGGGGTCAGAGGTCGCTCTCTCTATCGCTGCGCGGCCTCCATATGAGGGGAAGAGGGAGGGAGGAGCAGCTGGGAGGTGGGAGCGGGGCGGCCAATGGGGAGCAAGGGGGCGGAGCTACCGGAGTGTAGCGGCGGGAAACAAACGGGCGGCGATGGGGTGACGCGACGAGGCTGGAAGAGAAAAGAACACAGTAAGGGCAAAAAGGTAAAAACAATACAATACAGTGGAACAATACCAGGGGCACAGGCACTCGGGGTACAGAAGAAAGAGCGGACACAGGCACTCGGGCACAACGAAGAGGACGCTGGCGCTAGGTCACTGGAGGCGGGAAAAGGCAGTCAGGGCACAGGAGCACAGGGCACAGGGGCGAGAGCGGTCACACTGGAGGCTGTGAGGCGGTGAGGGGAGCGACCTGCCTGAGAACCAGGGTCAGAGGTCGCTCTCTCTATCGCTGCGCGGCCTCCATATGAGGGGAAGAGGGAGGGAGGAGCAGCTGGGAGGTGGGAGCGGGGCGGCCAATGGGGAGCAAGGGGGCGGAGCTACCGGAGTGTAGCGGCGGGAAACAAACGGGCGGCGATGGGGTGACGCGACGAGGCTGGAAGAGAAAAGAACACAGTAAGGGCAAAAAGGTAAAAACAATACAATAAAGTGGAACAATACCAGGGGCACAGGCACTCGGGGTACAGAAGAAAGAGCGGACACAGGCACTCGGGCACAACGAAGAGGACGCTGGCGCTAGGTCACTGGAGGCGGGAAAAGGCAGTCAGTGCACAGGAGCACAGGGCACAGGAGCGAGAGCGGTCACACTGGAGGCTGTGAGGCGGTGAGGGGAGCGACCTGCCTGAGAACCAGGGTCAGAGGTCGCTCTCTCTATCGCTGCGCGGCCTCCATATGAGGGGAAGAGGGAGGGAGGAGCAGCTGGGAGGTGGGAGCGGGGCGGCCAATGGGGAGCAAGGGGGCGGAGCTACCGGAGTGTAGCGGTGGGAAACAAACGGGCGGCGATGGGGTGACGCGACGAGGCTGGAAGAGAAAAGAACACAGTAAGGGCAAAAAGGTAAAAACAATACAATACAGTGGAACAATACCAGGGGCACAGGCACTCGGGGTACAGAAGAAAGAGCGGACACAGGCACTCGGGCACAACGAAGAGGACGGTGGCGCTAGGTCACTGGAGGCGGGAAAAGGCAGTCAGGGCACAGGAGCACAGGGCACAGGAGCGAGAGCGGTCACACTGGAGGCTGTGAGGCGGTGAGGGGAGCGACCTGCCTGAGAACCAGGGTCAGAGGTCGCTCTCTCTATCGCTGCGCGGCCTCCATATGAGGGGAAGAGGGAGGGAGGAGCAGATGGGAGGTGGGAGCGGGGCGGCCAATGGGGAGCAAGGGGGCGGAGCTACCGGAGTGTAGCGGCGGGAAACAAACAGGCGGCGATGGGGTGACGCGACGAGGCTGGAAGAGAAAAGAACACAGTAAGGGCAAAAAGGTAAAAACAATACAATACAGTGGAACAATACCAGGGGCACAGGCACTCGGGGTACAGAAGAAAGAGCGGACACAGGCACTCGGGCACAACGAAGAGGACGCTGGCGCTAGGTCACTGGAGGCGGGAAAAGGCAGTCAGGGCACAGGAGCACAGCTCACAGGAGCGAGAGCGGTCACACTGGAGGCTGTGAGGCGGTGAGGGGAGCGACCTGCCTGAGAACCAGGGTCAGAGGTGCATGTATCTTTTTGTAGGTACTATGCAGTACACATGTCCATTCCCAATTTGGCATTATGCACAGACTCCCTGTTCAAACCAAATGTCATTTTGCCATGAAGAGTCAGCACCTACTATGCAGAGCAGTAGCAGTGTCCCACCATGCCCCCACATAATCATTAGTTTGTACACACGTTCCAGTGTTGTGCATTTCACACATCACCCAACATCCAGTTGATTATTTAAGTTGAGTTCCTGTGGTGCCTCCCATGGCAGCTGACACCCTCCAGTTGATTATTTGAGTTGAGTTCCTGTGGTGCCTTCCATGGCAGCTGACACCTGTGTGCACTTCCCTGCCCGCCATGTCAGCTGGATGCAAATTAGATTCATGCTGGGTAAATACACTTGTCTGTCGCCATGTTCCTATATATGTATGCCTCCTATCACCCACACATGCCCCCTCAGATGAGTTGTTTTTTCTGTGACAAAGCCATTCCATTCTGAGGATTCCATTCTAGATCAGTGAGCATGGGCCCAAGTGAGACCAAGTAGCTACGTGGCGCACGGATGCCTACATTAGAACTGGCTGCAGTTTGTGCACAATCGCTGAGGAAAGTACAGGGATGCATTGAATCTGAGTGACTACAACTCATCCTTGTATTTTTTAAATGACAGTGCAGTGCAGCAAGCTGGCTGGCTGCACTGCACTGCATCATTTCCTCATCCATGTGGCACAAAGAGCATCATTTATGTGGCAGGTGGAGCAGGGCACCACACTGCACCACACTGCAGTACCATAAAGGGACAGAAATATTCCTCACCTATAAGACACAGCACATTTATTTCCTCTCCCCCTGAACTGGTGCCGAAATTGCTGCCTAGTGCCAATACAGGCAGCCTTGCACCATGGTGTAGGATGCCTGCGTTGCAAGGATGATTGTCTTTGTGAAGTGAGGGACATCTTACTGCATAAACGCTATCACAAGAGGTAAGACATGGGAAGTAATGAAAGTATCTTTCCCCATTGTATTCTTCTCACCCCACCTCTAAGGTGGTGTAGGAATCTGGTATATTCCCAGCCATGTAAATCTGGGAATGTATCAAATTCCTTCGGGTTCAATGGGTGTTGAATTGGGAACACCACAAGCAAGACCCGTGGAATGTCCATTTGATGCAGTGTTATGCATGAAAGGTGTCCATATTTACAAGGCCATGAAAAGCACTACAATGTGGTTTTGCATGACCTTTTAAATTTGGGCTGGCACACTGCGCCATAGGAGTATTTATGTGCTGGGACATGGCTGCCAATCCCATGAGAAATTGCAGAGTGACCACATTCCCCCACTGGGAATTACCCTTTGGTTGTTGGAGTTTGTCATATGACACACTGTTGTGTCCTTGGACTATGGTCATCAACTTATCATGGATGACAGCTACCACTATCTCCTCCAAATCATCTAGCTCGTCCTCAGGAGCTGGACTTCCACCTTCAGTCTGCAATGTTGCCTTGTAGTTGCTGGCCAGTTTCTCCTTTGTTCTGCACTTGCAGTCATGCCTTAGCTTCTTACAATCAATGACTGTCTTCTTCACCTCTGCCACACTGTAGACTTTGTCCACTATGGACTGCCATGTGGCCTCTTTCCTCGCTAACAGCAATTTGAAGGTGATGAAAAGCTGTTGTTGATGTTGCGTCACCTCATGAGTTCAAGATGTTGTGTTCCTCCTCACTGAACCTGCACTTCGTCTTCCACTTCTCCTTGGAGCCTGTCTGGACATCCTGGCTTGTACCTGGGTTACTGGGGTTGTCCTGGGGTGTCTGGTCTTCAGGGGTCTCAATTTCTGTTTCTGTAACATCTCCTGTTGTAGTTTTGTATGAAGCAACATTTTGCTGTTTTTTTAATGCTTTTAGGCACAAAAGTGATGCTAGGCTGTCCAATCAGGCTAGCATTGTGGTGAATCACTTTCAGTTCTTGTTGGGAGTTTAGCTTAACCTTTGGCTTGCTGGCCTTTGCCCTGTCACCTAATGACCTTTTTACCTACTTAGCTTGCTCAGTTTTATTTAATTTATTTTGTTTTTTCTTCTAGCTATCTGCCATTGTTTATATTTTATAGAAATGTTTTGATTTGCATTAACAGTGCCACTCTGAGAAAGCATCATTATCTGCGTCATGATCATTGATGTACGTAGGTTTTATCATCATGTTCCTTTCTCACTCACATATGATAGGAACATAATGTGCACTTGCTGTGGAATGTTTATGTAATTGCTGCCACAAGTCTGCCTCCTTATCAGTTGTTTAAGAACATAACTGCATCAGGGATCCTACATGATCTGCAGAATCTCACATGGACAAGGGCATTAGAGGGGTTTCTTCCAGATGCCATCTATGCTGCATGTCACTTTGCTGAAGAAGTCAGCCTATGTGTCACCACTGAGATTGACCTAGAAACCTCATTCCAAGGAGGTGGGGGTGCTTCTCATGGACATGGTACTGGCAGATTATGTTTATCTTACATAACTCTTGTCAGGGTAGAGATCTTCACAATTCTGATTCTTTTACTGTTCATTATCCTAATCATTGTAGCACATGCATTTTATCATAGATTGCAGTCTTTTCAATAAATATATTGAAAACTCTCATGGATCTCTTTCACTGTCTCTGTGTGTATGAGATGTGTTGCTAATGAGAGAAAAGGGGAACTTTCGTTTGACCATGACTTCCCTGAGAGGTCTTATCTAGAGTCCATGCGTGAGACTGATGGAAATCACCTTTGCTGTCTCAGTTTTGCTGAGATACCGCTTGTGAGCTGGGAGAGTTGGACCGACAGTTGTGACTTGTTGTGGGAGTGTCTCAGTTGCTTACAAACAAAAGTGCAGTCATCCCTAAGCCAGCAGTCTTGCTTAGGAGCGAGAGTCCAAGTAAACATGGCACCATCAACAATGGTGTTTTGGCACAAATTTACGGATATCCTGAGTATCAGTGTCTCACACACAGCAGGTACTCTAAGTACCATTATACTGAGATGTCAGTGGTCTTAGGAATGAAATTCCTCAGCTGAATAGGGAGCACCTAACTCAGTTGTAGGTTGTTCAAGCTTGACCCTCAAAAGGACTTTTCCCCATCTGGTGTTCCTTCTCTGTACCCATTATTCAACATGACTAAATTACAGACATTTCTGAAAATGTCAGACATGCATTAAAATGACATTTAGTCGCACATGGCTTAAAAGATGAGGGTGGAGATGTCACATTTATAGTGGAAGCTCATAATGCTCACCATATAGAAACATTCTAATCCTGGATCACATGTCCAGAGGAAGATGGCAGAACACATGCGTTTCCCACATATAAAATAGCGAACATACAGCAGTGGTACCAAGCCTGCCAGTATTTGAGAATACCTCTTTCCTATCAAGAACATCAAAGCTGGTTCAATGGAACCCTACCACGTGTAATACAATCCAAAAGTCCCGCCGTCAGAATACCGCTGCGCGGTCAGAAGACCGCCGCGGTAATTCTGAGTTTCCCGCTGGGCTGGAGGGCGACCGCCAGAAGGCCGCCCGCCAGCCCAGCGGGAAACCCCCTTCCATGAGGATGCCGGCTCCGAATGGAGCCGGCAGAGTGGAAGGGGTGCGATGGGTGCAGTTGCACCTGTCGCGATTTTCAGTGTCTGCTTGGCAGACACTGAAAATCTTGGTGGGGCCCTGTTAGGGGGCCCCTGCAGTGCCCATGCCATTGACATGGGCACTGCAGGGGCCCCCAGGGGCCCCACGACACCCGTTACCGCCAGCCAGGTTCTGGCGGTCAAAACCGCCAGAACCAGGCTGGCGGTAAGGGGGTCGGAATCCCCATGGCGGCGCTGCCTGCAGCGCTGCCATGGAGGATTCCCTTGGGCAGCGGGAAACCGGCGGGACACCGCTGGTTTCCCGTTTCTGACCGCGGCTGTACCGCCACGGTCAGAATGCCCATGGATGCACCGCCAGCCTGTTGGCGGTGCATCCGCGGTCCCTGGCGGTAGGAATGACCCCCTAGGTCCCTTAAGTAATAATGGACCTACATGGCCTATGTTTGCCACATATGCACCACATCCTGACGTACAGGCAATGCAAATAGCTGACGTATATGCACCTCATAATGAGCTAGTACAACTTTACAGATGATTGGTACAATTCGCTTTTGAAACCATGAATACCAACCCAGCACCGGCTGCCCTGGCTGTTAACCAATTGGCTATTACTGGGATTAACCCACACACAAAACATTCTATCATGGGCAAAGCACCCAGAGAATGTGAGAAGATTCCATTTTGGATAACACAAAAAACTAACTAGCTGAAAGCAGTGTTTCCCCATATGGGTCCCATAGATAAACATAGCATTCTCACAATGTGCTTGCCATTCGGAATGTTCCCTCAGTGGTCGACTGCACCACATTGGGTACCGTCTTCACTGCAATTTATACTACCACACATGGTACCCCGATACATGCCAACTTTCCAGATGTTTTAAAGCAAATTCAAAATGAACACAGGGCTGTTCCAGTCCTAGATTTGGTATGGGTGTATAACTGGGCGTATGGGTCTGTAAGAGCACATGTAACCCAGTGAAACTTAAAAACACATTTAAGCACAAAGCACCCTGCCCCATGGCCTACCTATAGCCTACCTTAGAAGTGACTTATGTAGTTACTGCTGCATACATAAGTGCTCGATGGGCATGCAACTGAGTATCTACATATCTCCTTCTTTTTCACAGACTAAGTAAGTAATGCTCTTTTCTTCATATGTATATATAACTTTCAGTATGGATGAACAACTGCATATTTAATCATACCTAGGGGGCTTAAAGTGCATATGTGCCTAAGTATGACTTAAAAGTGCATCTCTTACCCTCTAAGCACATAGCAGTCTGCCCTGCCCCATGACGTAGCTACACCCTATCTAAATGGTATGAAGTACACAACAAAACAGAAATGTAAAGCTTAGAAAGGATTTATTATCCTAACTACACCATGCACTAAAGTACACACTATACTCTACAGTTCAAGGACAACAACATATTAAAGAGATAGTCACACACCTACTCTCACCCTTAGACAGATGCTCACATACTCATTCACACACCAATAAATGCAGTTACTCACCCATTAATAAATATATAAAAACATTAACACTCACGCCTTGTGGAGTTTCCATATTTTGTATATCATACTAATGCCTATCAATCTAAGATACACATATACCTTCTAAATTACTTTCTTTAAAGTTCATTCTAATTCAGATATCTGAAAATTGAATTTGTTTGTCAATTTTTTTTGTTATTTGTTCTTATTCAATAGATTTAACTTTCTCCGAAAATGAAATGTGAAAACCAAGAGTAAGAATGGCACACCACTCTCACACAAAGCAACCATTAATACCAACCTTTTCATCTTTACACTCTCTGATACTACTGAAGGCAGCAAGTTAAAACATGCCTTTCATATTTCACTTTTCTTTCTCAAGTTGTTGATGGTTATTGTTTGTTAACACTGTCTTCACTTCTTTGCAAAAGCCAATATGGTAGGGCATTTATACGTATTCATGAATTTATTGTGACCCTGATCATGGCCCCCTATTTAAATTTGTGACAAATTTGTGAATAATTACAGGGGTCAAAATACATATTTAGGATACTATTTTTTATACTTTACACCTACATTACACTTCAATGGGAGCTCATGATTAAGAAAACACACCCTTATTGCTTTATAATTAGACTAAACAACACTAATTTGAGTAAAGCAGAGTATAGTCACTTTAATACCCTTCCCCAACATTCTCTTAGCAGGCTTTGCATAGCAACCCACTAGAACTAGTAGATCAGAAGTTCACACCACATTAAGAAACTGAACATTACTCTGTAACTAAACTACAGTAGGTGTGGTTGAATCTTTCAATGTTAAGCATATCCAATATTGTATTACATTTTTTAACTTTAATCACAGCCAATCACAGTTATGCTTACTCTTTCATAAAAAATATATGAATAGTTATACCAACCAATAAAATCTATATTTCATTTAAACAACTCCTGCCCTCCATTTTAACTGCCTTTTCATTTGAAAGCAATCTCATTCTGTTCCTGCCTTCTCCTGATTGCCTGTGAAATGCTTGGAGTCTGAGTTAAATCTTTGTGTTTTGGGCCAGAAAGAATGCTAGAAAGACAGGAACCTGGGTTTTCCAAATGTGGACATTACATGGATTGGCCGGAGAGAGTTAAAGTGGGATCAATTGCTGCCGTTGGTTGAAAGCATGAGACATTCCCACCCCCTTGACCTCAGGACTGAGAATCATAATGAAAGAACCCTTTGCTCAACTAATGGTACTTTTCCTTCAGGCTGGCTTGGTCTTCTCCAACGTATGCCAAATGCAGAAATGGAAGTGGTCAAGCAAATTCTGTCCACAAATAGAAAATGCCAGGAAACATGTTTATAAAACTGTTTCTGCCTTCCCCAGAAACCATAGCATGGGCTCTATCTACAAAACAACTTGCAATTTGACATGGATAGAATCCATAGAAGTGATGAAGTTCACTTCATAGACAAGGGCAACATAGTGTCTCAACAACTTGAAACACTGCATTCCATTTTATGTGTATTTATCATCTACACACAATAACCACAAAGGCTATTCTCGGAGCCATTTTATTTCTTAAAAACTCCATTTTATTTTAAAATCACTTTTTAAACTCATTAACATTTGCAAATACATCACAAATACACAAAACAAAAAGCAGAAAATTCAATGAAAACCTGCACATTTGAAACTCACAAAAGCAAAAGTTAATCTGTGCATGAGTGCATGTGTGAGTTTCTGATTTGGTCTGTGAGTGGGTGCAAGACTGTCTGAGTGTGTCTGTGAGTGGGTGTACCAGTGTCTGAGTGGGTCTTTGAGTGGGTGCATGGGTGTCTGATTGGGTCTGTGAGTGGGTATAAGAGAGCCTGAGTGGGTCTACTAGTGGTTGCATAAGTGCCTGAGTGTGTTTGTGAGTAGATGGCTATGTGCCACAGTGGGTCTGTGAGTGAGTGTATGAGTTTCTCAGTGGGTCTGTAATTGTTTGCATGAGTGTTTAAGTGGGTCTGTTAAATGATGCATGTGTGGCTCAGTGGGTCTGTGAGTGACTGCATCACTGCTTGAGTGGGTCTACGAGTGTGAGCATTAGTGTCTGAATATGTCTGTGTTTGGGTGCATGAGTGTCTGAGTGGGTCTGTGAATGGGTGCATTTGCACCTCAGTGGGTCTGTGAGTGGGTCCACAAGTGTTTGAGTGGGTATATGAGTGTGTGCATAAGTGCCTGAGTGGTTCTGTGAGTGGATGCATGTGTGCCTCAGTAATTATGTGAGCATTTGCATGAGTGATTGAGTGGTTCTGTGATTGGGTGCAGAAATGCCCGAGTGGGTTTGTGAGAGGATGGATGATTGCTTCAGTGGGTCTGAGAGTGAGTGTATGAGTGTCTGAGTGGGTCTGTGAGTAAGAGCATGAGTGCTTCAATGGGTCTGTGAGTGGTTGCATGAATGTCTGAGTGGGACTGTGAATGGATGCATGAGTGCCCAAGTTGGACTGTGAGTTGGTGCATGAATGCCTCTGTGGATGAGGAAGTGGGTACCTTAGTGGGTCTGCAAATGGGTACGTAATTCTCTGAGTGGGTATGTGAGTGAGCACATGAGTGTCTGAGTGGATCTGTGAGTGGGGGCATGCGTGCCTGAGTGACTCTGTAAGTGGATGTAAGAGTGTCTCAGTAGGTCTGTGAGCAGATGTAACAGTGTCTGAGTGGGTCATGAGTACCTCAGTGGTAACTATAACTTGCACCCTTGCCATGCACTGGTAATTAACCACACATTACAGCACTAATAACATCTTTGATAACATCATTGATAATATCAATGTAATATTTGCAGTAAAGTTTTCAACAACAACAAAATTGTGCATGTTGGGGGCACAAATTATAGTTACCTTAGGGCCCAAGTTATAGTTACTTGCATTAACTCAAACTATTACAGATGATTTTCTATGGCTCAGTATGCTTAAAATGTCAGCCCAACCTGTAACCTCTGTTTTTTTTGTGAATTTGCATGTTTTTGTTTTTAATTCCATTTCCCAACAATATTGTCCCTGTCACCTTAAGGTTTTTTTTCAGAGACTATAGATATAAATACTACCTTTTAAAAAAAAATAATGGTGCTACTTGTGTATGTAATGTGTATGAAGTGAAGTACATTCCCTAATATTGTTTAGACTGCAGTAGAAATAGTAAAGTTAACCTCTTTGCAGTTTGACACTTTTCCTACTGTTGCACTGTGTGGAGAGGGAATAGTAAATTCTACCTATCCAAAGTCCAACACTTTGCCTACGATTGTACTGTTTGGAGCAGTAATAGTAAATTGCCCCCCTTTGAAGGTTACAATGAGCCACTCACCTGTTGCATATCAGCCACCGCAGGAGAGAAGAATAGCTGTCCACTCCTCTCTATTATAACTCTCAGCATGAGTCACAGTAAGTGGATGCTAGCAGCTATCCCATGGAGGAAAGGGAAACTGGTATAGGAAGGGAGGTTTGGGGCCTCTGACTTCTCTGTGGGTGAAGCTGTTAGAGGATACATCACAACTTGTCCTTCTGGGCGTGATCACGCATTATTGCCTTGTACTCTGTTCCTTGGTTTCACCATATTGCGGAATCAAGCATAAGTATGGAAATCAATTGTTTTGCTCAAAAACCCTCTGACCAAATAAATGATGGACTGAAACCCTTGTTGTGAAATGCCATCAAACATTCTGTTGTCACTGAGAGTGGTTGTTTTCCAACCTGAGCGATATGTTCTTTAATGTTTCTAGGTTTAGTGTACTAACCATATTTCAGGATTGCGTTTACTAATCTCTTCTTTTCTCCTTTTCTTCCTTTTGGCAAA
Source organism: Pleurodeles waltl (assembly GCF_031143425.1). NCBI lineage: Eukaryota > Metazoa > Chordata > Amphibia > Caudata > Salamandridae > Pleurodeles > Pleurodeles waltl. The sequence continues at coordinate 495,107,619 of NC_090444.1, forward strand.
TCGAGATCAGGAGCAAGAGTCCCAGAGTGTGATGAGGATCCAATGTGCAGTCTACAAGATGTCATCAGACATGCGCGGTCAACAAGTAGCTCTAGGTAAGTGAATCCAGCAGAGCAAGCAGGAACTTCTCTTGCTTCAAGCTGCATTGAAGCCAAGCATCTGCTTCATGGCTGTGGTGTGATATATATATCTGCCCCGGTCAAAATTGCTGTGGGTCACATTCTGTCTAAAATCTCATGAGATCTTGCAAGAGGAAGCATGATTTCAGTCATTTGTTTGAAGCTCATGTTGAAAAGAATGACAGTACCCAGGGGAACAGAAAATGTGGTATTAGGGGAAAAGGGTTCATCCCAAAAAATCAATACTGATTACAATTTACTGTGGACTACAATGGTGGCCTTTCCCATTGACCACCAGAATGGGCTTATAAGGGATACTTCAAACTGTGAAGACATGATTCAGAAGATTGTCATGGGGAAGGGCACAAAGGGTATAGGAGATGGTAATACTGGAATCCAATGCTTTACCTACTGTTGCACAGACTGAAGTGAGGATAGTAAATTTCTCCCCTCCGAAATCCATCTCTTTCCCCTTTGATGCACAGCATGGAGAGAAAATAGTAAATTTCACCCCTATGAAATACAATGCTTGTCCTACCGTTACACAGACTAGAGTGGAAATATTACATTTTACCCCTCCAAAGTTTAATAAATCCCTACTTTTGAGCTGACTGGAGTGGGAATAGTAAATATAAGCCTTTCAAAATCCAATACTTTCCCTACTGTTTCATAGACTGGAGTGGGAATAGTAAATTCTACCCCTTCAAAGTACAAACCTTTACCTACTATTGTGCTGTTTGGAGTGGGAATAATCAACTTTACCCCTCTGAAATTTAACATTTTCCTTACTGTTACACACTGGACAGGGAATAGTAAATTTCACACCTCCAAAATTCTATTCTCTCCCTTCTGTTGCACACCCTGGAATGGGAATACTAATTTTCAATCCACCGAAATTCAACTCTTTTCCTACTGTTGCACAGATTGGAGTGGGAATTATAAATATTACCTCTCCAGTGTCCAACACTTTCTCAATTGTTGCACTGATTGGATTGGGAACAATACATTTCACCCCTTGGAAATGCATGATTTCCTCTACTGTTCCACCAAAATCCAAAGCTCTTCTTCCTGTTGCAGATTGGAGTGGGAATATTACATTTGTACCCTTCCTAATTCCAATACTTTCATTACTGTTGTACAGACTTGAGTGGGAATAGTAAATGTCACCTTTCAAAATCCAATGCTTTCTCTATTGTTACACAAACTGGAGTGGGAATAGTAAATTCCCCCCTCAGAAAGACAGAACTTTCTCTACTGCTTCACAGACTTGAGTGGTAATAGTTAATTCCCCCTCCAAAACCCAGCTCTTTCCCTATTGTTGCGTAGACTGGAGTTGGAATAATACATTTCACTCCCCTGAAATCCAACAATGTTCCTACTCTTGCACATATTGGAGTGGGAATGTTAAATTTTATATCTCCGAAGTCCAGCACTTTCCCTACTGTTGTGCTGACTGGAGTGTCAATAGTAAATTTTACACCTCTGAAATCAAATACTTTCCCTCCTTCTTGCAAAATTGATTATTATAGGGGGCAGGTAGGTACCCATACTTGGTAATAGGCTACCATCTCACATTAGCTCCAGTCAAGGTCTCAAAAAACAAATCCTTGCTGAACCCGTGGTAGCTTGGCCCGCAAGCAGTTAACCAACAAACAAATTCCAATGTAGGGAATTAAAAATATGTATTTTAAAATATTAAATGTGAAAAGATACTTTCTAGAACCTTAAAGCAAAAAAGTGGCAAACGCTGACACCTAGTGCCAGATTACGGAAGAAACCTGGGGGTACAAAGGGCATGTGCGCCCACTTTGAGCGTCCCTGGGTCATTTGGTATTACAGAAGGGCCGCTAATGCTTGTGCGTCCCCTTCTGTAAACTTGTAGCACTGGTTTACATAAAGCTTCAGTGCTATCATTAGAGGAGGTTCCTTTATTTGCATGGGGAAGTGGCCCTATGCAAATGAGGTAATTCCTTACCTTTGCAACTATGCCATAATATACACAAGGGTGCAGAGGCAAATAAACTGTCAGGAAGTGCACTAACAGTGCACCACCTGAAAGGTGGCACACTGTCAGTGTGCCCTCTGATGGCAGCCCTCTGAAAGGGACTAGGGGTCTGAAGAACTTCCCAGACATCCACTGGCAAGCTGGTGCAGTCACTCACTGCACCCACCTGCAAGGCGATCTCATATACCCCCTAAAAGTGCAGGAAGGTTCCCGCCTGCACTGTGAAACACAGAACAACTTTAAAGCAGCTGTGTCATTTTTCACATGAATGCACTGTCCCCAGGGCAGAGTGAGTTTGCGGCTGGCCCGGGTGCAAGTACATTCATTCTATTACAGTGCATTTTCGTTACTGGTGACGGGCGCACCTTTCAAAAGGTGCGCCCGGCCCAAACAAGGACAATGTGCTGTATCTGTGATATGGCCCCTGGTCATGGTTGACTGAGGCAAAGTCAAAGTTTGAGGCCAACTGTGTTGAAACCCAAGTCGGATACACTAAGAGATAGGCCTTGGTCAAAATCTGACCCTCATACTTAGGGCCTGATTACAAATTTGGCAGACCGTCGACCGCCAAGGCAGTGGTCCGACCACCGTCGGGATGCCATTCGGACAGCTTTATTATGAGTCATGCTGGCCTATGAAGCAAAAACCGCTGCAGTTCCGCCAGCACTGCCAAGCAGCACAGACCTGCATGGTCGCGAGGCAGCACAAACAGGCCAGCAGAGCCTGTGTTGTCGTCGGACAAATTATGAGGTTGCACACCGCCACTGTGACAATGGGTGTCCAGTTACCATGTCTCAGGAGTTAGCAATGGATAGTATGAAGGGGAATACTCAACTGCAGGCAGCCCAAGAAAACCAATGCCACAATGGAACCCATCACACACATCCTGATGCTGTTGTTGATCATCAAAGAAGCACAAAATCAATGCTGCCTTGGGCCCAACTGACCATGAGTACACACACCTACCTGTCTCATTAACCTCAATAGCAGATCGTAGCGTCATCATCCACATCATATGGGGGTCACACTGCAGGTACCAAGTACAAGTATCATAGGGGACTAAGTCCAAATTATACATTAAGATGGACACCTTCACAGTCACAATATGCCCCCTTTGGGCAGCTCACTCACCCTGCACAGCAACACTACACCAAAAATCACATCCACACATCTCAGGCACAGGGATAGTGAAGGCTAAACAACATTGTCTCACATATCACTAACAACACACAGACATCACATCTATCAATACAGCTCACATTCTCACATTCCACACAGGGCAGAGACTGTTATCACATACAACACACAAATGTATCAATGTGGCATTGAACACAAACAACACTCCCAGTAAAGAGTACTGAAATGGACACACACATCAGAAACATCACAGCACAATGGAAGGCCAATGGCATGCATATGAAGAAGAGTGACAAATAGACAAAAGGAGCTATGCCAAAAATACCTGCACAAAAGGGATGGGGACATCAGGAACATTCATGGAACGAGGCTGCACTGGAACACATATCACTTTGCACAGGACCCTAAAACAACGGGTGCACAGGAAATGACCCTACAAATGTCTCAGGGACAAACAGTATTAGAACCACATTGTCATGCATAGCTGCACCATATTGAAGTGCAAGTCAACAAAGCACAAACAACTCCAACTGCATGAGGCATATCTATACAGGAACTAGCTGCAAGGTATACACAGATAAATGGACACATGTACACTCAAATGCAAACATCTCTAGCACAACTGAACACACTCCATGTGTGCACAAACAAAACTCAGAGTGACACACATCAGATGAATACATAAGCCATATCAGGGAACATGTCTAACACCATACATACTCACATTGGACAACATAAGTTGAAAAGCTTGCCATTACAAACAGCGAACAATGCCATGACATCACAATTGCATTTGTTTTATACCCACATATCCATACACTCAACATATACCCTTCTCCAGCACTGCCATAAAGTCAGATACTGCAAACAACAGCAATGGAGAAGCAAGCAGACTCAATCACAGCCTTAACCACCCACAACTGTGCCACACAACACAAGACACTCAGGATCAACATGAAGGTAGAAAAGGAATTACAGGGCACATGTATAAACCCCCCAAAAAACAACAGTTTGTTTAATAATCAATACATATTTGAAGTCCAAAGGACATTGTCAAGACCAAAAGCAGTCCAATAACAGCACAATATTGTGCCCAAACTTGAGTCCCAACTGCCATGCAACCTCCACCGGAAGGGGCTTCAATAGAGCAGGCAGGCACTTCGGGGGTTATCTGGGGTGTGGGGGAGTTGGATATGAGAAGTGGGATTTGGGCTTGGGAATGGTGGTCTTATTTTTGGAAGGGGTGGGCTTCTTCTTGGGTGGAGAGGTATGGGTGCTTGCAGGGGGAAGGAGAGGCCTGGTAGTTGGAAGGGAGGGGCTGGGAGCTGGGCAGGGGCCTCTTGGGTTTGGGACGGGGTGGGAAGGAAAAGGGGGAAGGTCCAGTTCAAACAAGAAACATTCTTAGGGACACAGAGATGGTCATCAGAATGGGCTCAGGATTTGTAGGTTGAGGGAGTGGTTGAATGCTATGTTAGTATGGATGTGTACTTTTGGGAGGTATGTTTGTTTGTAGTGTGTGTCGTTTGGGTGAGCGAGAGAGTAAGGATGTGTGTGTGGATGTTGTGGTGGTGACTGCGGGTTGGCTGATATGGTGGGTGTCTGTAGTTATGTTGTCTGGTGTCTGTCAAATAAGGCAAAATGCAGATATGGACTAGCTTCATGACATACCTCTGCACCCATTCCTTCTCTAATCAAAGGAATGAGGCATTGTGGGCAGGAGTTTACGCCAGAGCCTCATATTGCCCACATGACAGGACCTGCTGGGTTACAGGGATGGGCACAGTGCCACAGTTGTATAGCCAAAGTGACTATACCCTAGCCTAGACTAGGACACATACTAGAAAATACATTTGTCAGTCCCTGGTATCTGTTGGCTGAGCAGACAGAACATACATGACACTCCATTCCCATCACTTCCATGCATGATAGTACATCATGTAGCCAACAGCAATTTGGGATGTGTTGTGTGTGGCAACCATAACCCCACAGTGAGTCATGATATGCTTTCCAAATAACAGTTTAGAAAGGGCAGATGTGTTTAGAAAAATCTGTGGCACCATACTCATTTCTCAGATTACTCTCAACTGACTCATACAGCATGCACATTCAGCTCATGCTGTCATGCATATACATGGTGTCTCACATATGCAACAATGATGAGAAAGGAGATGTCAGTGAATAGCTGTAATGTCACCTCACCTAGTTATGTGCTTCTAACACAAGACGGATCTAGGAACACAAAAAACACACCACAAAGTGACTGAACTCAACATAGGGCACTGGCCACCAACACCTGCACATTGTACATCCCATTGATGCCACATAGACTGCACCTCCAGGTACATAAGAAGTCAATATGGCACACATGGGCACATTCTAGTCTGTGAGGAGGGAAAGGATAGTGAACTACAGAGAAAAATGTACACATGATGCACTTACATCCTCCTCTGGTGCACCATAAAGCTGTCCATACAGTGGTAGGACCTCAGTCACCAGTCTCACCAGCTCCACTGGAGAGAAGGCAGGGGCCTTATCACCTGCTGGACGTGGCATGATTGCTCCCAAAGGTAGTACACAGCAGCTCAGTAATGGAGGTCTTTCTGGCAGCAGTTTCAGGAGTCAAGTGAGGGTATTAGCATGTTTGTGCATCACCATCGCCACAGATGCAGTCGTCACCGCCGGCAACACAGCCATTTGACCTGTGACTGCCACTGGCAGCAGTATTAGCCCATGGCTGTGTCCGCTGCAGTTGCAACCACCTATCACCATGAAAACTTCCGCAGGCAGTCGCCGGCAGTTCCTAATGTCCAGCAAAGTAGGTAAGGCAGCCAGCATTTTAGACGCCTGAAGTGCAGTATTGGGCTTCACAAACTGCGTCAAACATGCTATTTTGTCATGTACTTCCCACTACTCAAACACCATTGTAGTATGTTGCAGGACACAGATGGCATTTTACAGTGAGGCACAGTCGACTCCCGTCAAAAGTCCTTTTTGTGCTTGGGATAGCCAGTCACATTTTAAGGGGAATTTGTGATACACATCTTTGAGTTAGGTCCAGATACATAATGTGTTCACATGTGTGGCAAACCAGGTGGGGGGGTGTCACATGTGACCCTTATCTCATTACTAGCTTTGATGTGTACTGTTTGCCATATCCATCCCTTCTAAAATGTCTTGTCACATGGGATCTTTGACATGCATTATATATGTACGTAGGGACACAATAACTAATGTCCAAACTCATTTCTTGTCATATATAGGTACTCAAGGAGAGGGAGGCTGCATCAACCACCTGTCTACTGTCCACTGCCAGACCTACAGAGCATTTAAGAATGCCACATCATACTCCTATATTATCTGAATAGGCAAACAAAAGTGGATTTATGTTGACAGTTGGTGCAAGATCTGATGTCAGTTATTAGTTATCCAACCAGCATATCACACATTGTACAAGTCATGTCAGTATTACACTTCCTAGCCACAGGGTCCCTCTTACATACAGCTAGCTGCTGGCATGTCCCAACCTATGTTTAGTCTGGTGTTGAAGAATTTAGCCCATGTAAAGGCTGACTTTTATGTTTTTGCATGCCTCCCACATGTGGTGGGGTTATTGATGACACACAGTATACTGCAACCGAAAAAACTTCCATTCGATCAACTTCCAAGTTGTATATATTTCATAGGTCTGTGCCCGTTATCCGGATTCAGCCCATGATTACTTCATTATGCAGAACAGCACAATCCCCCAGCTGATGTCACAACTGTACCCAGAGAGGACCTGGCTGGTTGGTAAGCCACATCTGTCCTGTTTGTGTGGGTGCAAGGTCGGGTGCAACAATTATGATAAGAGGGACTAATTGTTGCACATATATCCAATTCTTAAACAGGAGAATCTGCATATCCAAATCATCCATGGTTGTTGATGCCAATAAGGAATCAGTCTATGCCAGGGGAAGTCCAGTTCAATGAGGCCTATGGAAGAACAAGGAAGGTAGTAGAGCAGGACTTTGGGCTCCTGAAGACCAGATTTTGCTTTTTGGACCGAACTTGTAGAGCCCTCCTCTACTCACCCAGAAAAGTGTGTAAGATCACTGTGGGATGCTGCATGCTCTACAACCTCACCCTTGACAAGGAGTATCCAGTATGTCCCAGAGGAGAGGCAGCTTGCAGTGCCACCAGGTGAGATTCATGAAATGTCAAGTGAGGATGCCAGTGGTGGAGAGGAAGGAGGGGACTTGCAAGCAGATCTCATCAACAGCTACTTTTCTTGAGTATAAGAATGCCATGTGACATAATGACTGTGACTGTACGAAGAACTGTAGTTGTTAGAATGTGGGTAGTAGAGTGTTTTTGGAAAAAGTGGGGAGCTAATACCCTGCAATGTTCAACCAAGGGGTGCATGAAATGTTAGCCTATGACATATCCCCACCTTGATGTTGCTACATCTTTTGTGTCAGTCTCAATGCAATTTGACTTCCTTTTCAGATGCCTTCCATATGATTTGGGTAATAGGATTTTTGCAAGCATATACACCTAGTTTTGTCTTTGTCCAGGTAGCTTCCCAATGACATCCTCATGTGGGCATTTCAGAGTTGTGGCATTGCCAGGTTTCTTATGCTGTTCCAACATAGGAAGTGGACACAGCTTGTTACAGGTAATGTAGGCCACAGATTTGAGGTGCTGAGACCTGTGCCAGGCAGCTTGGAAGTGTTTGGGTAGAAGGTCTGATGTGCAGATTGTACTTGTTTAGTGTGCTGAGGCAGGCCGATTGCATCATGTGTGTGATCATGGCAATAACCCTTCACATAGGCTAATCATTCTTCCTGTTTGACCTGTATGTAGCTGTTGATGTGTTTCATCATTACAGGCCACAGTGCCTGTGCTAGAACACTGACATATGTTTGTGTCATACCACCAGATGTATGGTCATTGGATCATGATGTGCCTGTGATGAAGGACTGTTGTACTGCCCTCTGTCTGTATCTTGGGAATGTGCTGTTGTATTGCTTTGGTGTGGTATGTGATAAGGCACAAGCTGGTGTCACGATCCACTTTTTTGTTTGCCTATTCTACAGGGCAATGTCTGAAAAGACCATTCCTTCTTTGGTCTTGGGGCTGTACCCTGGTCTGTGCACCTTCACACAAGTTGAGTCAGCCATTCTTGGCTATGGGAGTCCAGACATTTCAACAGCCTATGTGCTGTACAATGGAATAAAATGTTTGGTGCAACCAGATACTTGTATTAATGTGATTGTTTGTGTTAGTTGTAATCCTTAGCAGGACACTGTACTTATAGTACATCCTTCCTTACACTATTATTTTGTGCCTTCATTATTTGATTCACAAGGTCTTACATCTCTGTATAGCTAAACTTGGAACGAAAGCAAGCAGACACAAACTTTGTGATAGGTGGTATTTATTGTAAATTTGTGAATAGAACAAGAATTAGGTATTTGACGGAACAAAATAGTAAAGGGTTCAGTCATGGTGGATGAATTCATTGTAGTAGATGACACAGCATTTTAAGTCCAAAGTCCAGTGTATTCCTCCTATTGGAAATGGAAGGTGGTTGAAGAACAGTCAACAGAGTGAACATGTGGCACACAAAGGAGGTCATTTGGGAAGAGGTCACTTGCTGGCAGTGGTAGATGTCTTTCCATCCGTACCTCCCAGACACTTTGCTGGTTGTCCCCGCTTGTATGGCAGGTGATTTGCTGCTACAGAGGCAGGGGTGTCTGAGGCAGATGTTTCCAGAGGCAGGGCCTCCCTTCCAGTGGCTGGCACCGATGTTGAGGTGCTATGTGTACACAATGCAAGTGGAGTATTGCAGATGATTCCTGCTGAGGGTGGTCTTGAAGTTCCTCAGCACCCTTGTTAGGGAGGCCATGTTGGTATTGTGGCCCTCTCATTATGCACACACTTCCTGTAAGAATTCCCTCTGCAGCTGCGTCATTTCATGAAGTTCAGTTAGTACCTGGTCCATCACGCCTTGGGACTCCTGATAGACCCCCAAGATGTGGCTGATGGTGTCCTGGCAGGAGCACCTCCAGTGGCCTCACCCTGCTGGCCCATAGCCTCCCTCCCATGTACCCTACCCCACCGGGCCTGTGCCTTTGCCACAGTGAGCCCTCTCTTACTGGTTCCTGGACCATCACTGCCAGAGATGTTGATTTGCAACTCAGTGTCTCGGACTGGGGGCACAGGATGGTTTTCAGTATTCTAGGGCACAGGTTGGGGGGTGCATGGTTGTCCATGATGTTGAGGCAACCAGGCTAGGAGGTGATGATGTGGCCACAGTGAGACTCACCGGTGGTATCTGACTAGGTAGCCCAGTTAAGCCAGATCTGTCCTCCACATCCAGATGTCCAGGAGTGTTGTCATCACTGAGGGCTTCATACTGGGGTTTTTTGGCAGTCTCTTCAGTGGCCTCTGTATGGCCAGTGGCAGAATGACCTGTTGATATGAAAGATACCATGTTACTGGTTGTATTGTGACATCTACCTCCAATCATTTACAGTGACATTTCACAGAGACCTTGTACATAGTTGTCTAGCATATAAACATATTGTTACATCTACATGTGGTAATGGTTGTTTTGCATTGATATTTGTGGAGCATGCTAGCTCTCCTTGCCTGTCACAGCTGCTGAGACGTGCAATGCATTGTCCCTTGGGGGGATGGCCTGGCTAGGCAAGTTAGGATTTTGGCCATTTTGAGGCCTAGTTAAATGTGATAAAGGCAGAATTAAGAGTTTGTAGTATATGTGACAGAAATCATCATGTGCTCAATGCAGTGTTAATGTGTGTGCTGTCAATACCAATCTGGTTATGACTCATACAGCCTTAAGGATCATTGTTTAGCACACTGGGTAAGCTGTCCTGTCTGTCTTCAATTGTTTACTCTTGGGGTAGTAGGTCAGGATGGAGCTAGATAGCCTGACACATCTTAGAGTTGGGCATGATCTGTATGCTGCTCACTCCCAAGGGTATTAATCTCAATCAAGTGACCACTAGTGTGGTTTATTGATATTTGGAAAAAAACAGTTCTTCCTAGGAGTCAGAGTCATGGCACTGTCTCCACTACACACACTTGACAATTTACATTGTCTAAGGTGTGTAGAGGTAATTTAGGTATTTTCTACTAGATGGTTTTGGGCAAGTGAACACTGATTTTGGTTTTGGAGTATATGGGACAAGGCCTATTGGGCTTAGCTTTCCAGTCTGTCCCAACCACTTCAGCATTTCACAAATGGTATCCACCCAGGTAAGCACACCTCAAATGGGATTTCACAGACATGACTATTTATACATATGGACCTTGAGCTTGTATCTGGACTGAGAGCTATATAGGCTCCTAGTCTTAGCAGTCCTGTCACCCCTTCTACTACACACTATACAAACAGTATCAACACATCTCAGTAACTTAACATTGAGGGATAGGAAACTGTGCTCTTTGATTATATCTACACTGTTGTGGTGTGTGTAGTCAGAGTAACATTGCCTCTTGCGAGTTGCAGTCAGGGAAGCCTAGGTACTTGACACACCTGGCAAATGTCATGCCCCAAAGTGCATACACTTCATTTGTGAGTTGACAGAGAGTTGTATTTAGGGAGATTACCAAAAAGGTCTTTGGAGAGCAGAACACTGTGTTGGTGTTTTGAGTTACAGGAACAGTGTCTGCTGGGAGTTGCAGTCTTGCTAGTCCTTGTAGTACACACTCTATACAAATGTGACCCTACCCAGGTGAGTAGACTTCATTTGAGACTTGCCAGACCATGGTATTTTCAGAAGTGAACACTGAGCTGGTAGTTAGATTCACAGGCACAGGGCCTTCCTGGCCTTTGCAGTCTTGTCAGGTCCTATGGTACACACACTACACAAATAGTGTTCCCCCAGGTGAGTACACTTCATATAAGATATTACCAACATGGTCTTTGGAGAAGAGAACACTGTGCTTGTATTTGGAGTTACAGAAGCGGTGCCTGCTGGGAGTTATAGTTTTGTCAGCCCCTGTAGTAGACACACTGTACATATGTGAACACCACCAGGTAAGTAGACTTCCTTTGAGACTTTCCAGACAATGGTATTTATAGCTGTGAACACTGGGCTGATGGTTGTAGTTACAGGAACACTGCTTCCTGAAATTTGCAGTCTTGTCACGCCCTGACTACACACTCTATACATGCAGATAAACCCCAGAAGGGTACACTTTAATTGGGAGTCCACATATAGGACTATTTGGAGGGGAGAACACTAGGCTGGTGAGTGGGGTAAAAGTACATTAGGGAAAAGATGAGCTGTGGGCATGCATGACATAGCATATTGATGACCATTTTAGAGTTGTGACTTACCAGAGTCCGCTTCATCAGGAATTTCTGTCAAGCCCTTAGGATGCAGGATGGCCAAGACCTTCCTCTCCCATGGAAAGAAGTGTAATGGGACAGCGGGAGGGTCACTGTCAGCATTCTTGGCCTTTAGCTGGTACCTGGAGGCCAGGGAGCTGACAATTCCCCCGAGGTCGTTCTACCTGTTCCTGGTGTCCTCCCTTCTGTGCAGGGTCGTACCTACAGCATTCACTCGATCCTCTCCTACATATCCATTTTCATACTGAGAGGAGTATGTTGGAATTGTGCTCCTAATAATTGTGGCTCTACTCTTATGATGTTATCCACCATGACTCTCAACTCGTCTTCATAGATACAGGGTATTTTAGAATGTGACATGGTGTAACAAAATAAAACGGTGGGAGCGACTTACTAAAGAGGAGAAGTCAAATAGGGTGTGAAAAGACAAAAGTGTGTGCACCGTATTTAATGTGATGGTGGAAAAAGAGGTGCCTAATCTATGTACTCTACAAGAAAAAGATTCTTGGGCTTCATTGTCTTTCAGTGTAAATGCAAAGGATTATGGTGTGTGAATGGGTATGTTTTATAGTGTTCTTTGCAGATGTGTTGAGTGTGGCAATATGTGTCAGCTGTTTTGTTTTCAAATCCATCCAAAGTGCCATTGTGTGTTACTTTGATGACCACGAACCGCTGTGGTTGGGACCGCCATTGGCTCACCATCATGGGCACCCACCACTGTGACATTGGCCTTGTAATAAGGTCAGTAGTTGGTCACTGTGCTGTTGGGGCTGGAGGTCGGACCGCCTATTTCTGTGCCTCCATGCCGCCACCGGTCTGGCTTTTCTGGTTGGTGGTCAGCAGTCCTACATGTTTGACTTGTAATGTGGTGGTTTGTAAGACCACCAACCTGGTGGTCTTTTTTGAGACCGCCACCATGGAGATCGGGCTGACTGATCAGTCTTTTTTCTGAAGCATTTTCTTTTGTCGTTGTCCTCTTCAGGCCAGCATGCGATGCAACATCATCGGCTTGGCTCATAGCAAGGTCCCAGTGAACTCCTACAATTCTCCTCAATGGGGAAAAGATATGGAGCTTTAGTGGGGCTAACCTGAAATTCAGGCTGAGTCACCGTTCAGCATCGCCAGCTTGACTCTCGTCGATGGGTCAGTCACCTTATGGAGAATTTTTTCAAACTTACCCCAAACTTTTCCAAGCTTCTGGATCTTCGCCCAGAAGTCCTTTTTGGTGTCTTGCAGTGTCCACAAACGTAGCCCAAGGTTGCAGAAGCTCTGAGTTGCTCCTTGGGAGTTGGGACTACAAGTCCTAAAATGTACCTTATCAGAGTCTCAAACGGCCACAACACACTGGTCACTTGGGCTCATCTTGCAGAATTTGATGCAGGGGACTCAGTAGCTCCTTTGTACTTGCTGCTTACAGTGACTCCACTCCTGGCTCTTCGTAAGTAAGGCAAAGTCCTTTTGTAGTGAAGACCAGAGTGTGCAGCTGGTGCAGTCTTTGTGAGTGCAGTCCTTCTGGTGCCAACCAGGGGTTCAGAAGGACAGTTCTTCTTCTTCAGTCTTTTTTTCCAGCAGGGGTCTGATTTGCTGAGCAGCTCTTCCATATTTTTCCATGGTCCTGGGTTGTCAAGCAGGGAGGCACCACTGACCAATGGGGTGCAGGGTGTACCGTCTGGGGTGACCACTTCCTATGAAGGGTGATGAAAATCAAACCCAGAAAGCACTGTTCTCCAAAAATTCAAGATAGAGAAAATCTCTCTAGGTAGGTTAGATCTGGCTGAGCCCACTCACTTATAGCTAACTTTCCCTGACACACCCATTCCAGCCCCTAAGGTAATTTAATTACACGGACTACCATCTGGCTGGGGGTGCAGAAAATAAGGGAGGTCTGTTTTCTGTCCCAACTGTCTTTCCCTCCTTTGAAAACCAGTGTGACCACTCAGCCTCCTTCCTACCCTGCCATCTGCTCCTGCAGTTCTCCTTCAACCAGATGCTTCCTTTGTCTCAGCTCAGGCCACTTCACACCCCATTCAGAGGTTTGGCTCTGCCTGCCCGAGGCTGACCAATCACGAAAGGGCACTACAGGGCTTGTTTAGGTAACTTTTAAAGAGTTCTAAAACTATTTTCTTTTAATAGGTATAATTAATCTAACATTGGCAAGTTGCTGGATTCATTCAAACTATCAATTTGATATCTTGCATGACATATTTAGCTCCTTCCTATGTCAAATGATACATTATTATTTAATAAAACCTTTCAATGTTAGCCTATGGAGCTAACACACTATAATGGGGAAACCATTTTGGCAGTTGTTCCCTCAGCAGGGCTCATAAAACATGTTTTATAATTTCCCTACTGTTGTGCTGACTGGAGAGGGAATAATAAATGTTACCCTCTGAAATTCAACATTTTCTCTACTGTTGCACAGACTGGTGAGGAAAAAGTAAATTTCCCCCCTTTGAAATTCAACAATTTCCCTACTGTTGCACACACTGGAGAGGTAATAGTAAATTTATTTTGTATTATTTATTTTGGCTAAAAGCCATAGAAGCATCCCTATAAGAATAATATGATATATTCACACAATGGTCGTTAAAAATCGAGTAGAAAAAAAGTGCCATACAATACAATAAATATCCCTGCACCACTCAAAAAGGTTAGACTAATATAAACATATATACATTGAATAAAAGCCCATTAAAACACTCAATAGAATTACACAGTTGTAGCCTTTCTGCTTAGGTCCCTTGAGTTAATCTGCATTTGACCAGGTGTTTTTGCGTATTTGCAAATCAGTCAGAGAGGTATTCTCTTGATCTTACCACCCATGCACATTGGAGATACCTCACGACTGCGAAGCCTAGCTTATCACTTGTGTCACTTGTCAATATGCGAAGAGATGCCTTATAATTTCTTATCCCAAGAGATCTACATAAAGGTAAATTTCAATCCCCTCTGAACTCCAATGCTTTCCCTACTGCTGCGTAGACTGGAGTGGGAACAGTTGTTGCTCAAATGCAGATTTAACAAAAATTATTGAAGGACAAGAGCTGTCTAGCAAAGCAGGAACAGTCTATTTAAATAAACGCAATGGCCAGGAGAGCGTAGTACAGAGTCGGGGTCTGATGACTGTCCCTTAAAGTTACAGAGTTCTGACCGTGTTTTTATATATTGTCATCAGTTGCAATAAAATGATTGAATACATTGTTTGAGAAGAAGAATCCGTGCCTAGACACAAGGCCATAAATCCTACCATCTTTGTGCAGGTGTGTCTAGACCTTGCCTGGACATAGTGGCACCTGATTTCTGGAATGGAGAGGGTGTGATCTCTACATGTAGTGTGTGTGCTGTGTTCTAATTGGCTGTGTGTCCCAATTCTCATTTGACATCTAACTTTATGGTGTTTGGGAATGCGTACCCCTCCAGTCATATGTGTTTTATTGGGGGCCAATTTCCTAGGACCTTTGTGGAGTTGCAGAAGGTCTAGGGAATCTATCCAGGATTTTCTTGTTCGTCACATTTGTTTATGGGCTATGTGTTACCCCACCTGTGGTCTGTCCATCAGTTGCTTCAGGCCTGGGTCATAGGGCCTGCTCAACCACATACTTCTGGCTTGCGGTTGACAGGGAGTTCTTGTCGGGTGAAATCAACAATAGTAAAGCAAGTTAGTTGCTATGTTGCCACACATTATGGTGTACAATGAAATTGTCTTTGTGCATATCAACACAGTAAATTTTGTTCCTCCAGAGTCCAAAACTTTCCCTGCTGTTGTACTTTGGAATGGGAATAGAAGATTTCACCCCTGCAAAATTCTATGTTTTCTCCACTGTTGCACAGACTGGAGTGGTAATAATAAATTTCACCCCTCCGAAATCAAACCCTTTTTCTACTGCTGTGTAGATTGGAGTGGGAATAGTACATTTTATCCCCTAAAGTGTAACACTTTTACTACTGTTGTATGACCTAGAGTAGGAGCAGTATATTTATCAATCTCAGTTTTAGTATTTTTTTTATTTTAAAATTTATTTTAATATTTATAGTATTTCTTGGAATGGCAGTTTTCAATATTTCATTTATTTGCTAATATTGAGTGTGTTAATTCATAACTTTATCCCAATATTTTTCTTTACTTGTTTAGTATTTTTATCTATCTATCTATCTATCTATCTATCTATCTATCTATCTATCTATCTATCTATCTATCTATCTATCTATCTATCTATCTATCTATCTATCTATCTATCTACACATAAATGTACACAGACATAAATACACACACATATATATCTGTGTATATATGTATAAATGTGTTTGTATAGATATATATATATATATATATATCACTGAAAAACAGAAGTTACGAGCAAGTTTTTGTTAGGCCATTTTGAGAGAACCAAACCATAGAAATTCACCAGTTATAGTTATCTCACGTCAATCAATCTATCATTCAATTATTTCTAGAGCGCAACTTCTCACCCATGGGGTCTCAAGGTGCTCGTGAGCGGGTGCTGCTCAGTCAAAGAGTCACGTCTTGAGGTCCATCTTGAACTGATTCAGAGAGTGACGTTACTCGTGCCTTAAGGTGACTATAACTCGTGCCCGCGCCATGCACAGTTTTCCCATCAAAAACTTTACTGCAAATATTACATTGATATTATCAATGATGTTATCAAAGATGCCATGAGTACCGTAATGTGTGGGTTAATTAGCAGTGCATGGTGAGGGCATCAGTTATAGTTATCTTAGGGAACGAGCTATAGTTACTTGAGATAACTCTAACTATAGCAGTTGAATTTCTATTGTTTGGTACATTTAAAATGACAGCCTAATTACAATGTCCCTGTAACTTTTGTTCTTTTCAGTGAATTCCTATGGTTTGTTTAATGCAAAGTACTTTTGATTGCTATGGGGGTCATTTCAACCTTACGGTCTTTTCACAAGACCGCCGAGGGACCGCCGTGCTGAAGACCGCCAGTGGTGGCGGTTTTCCGCTCGGCGTATTATGACTGGTGGCAGCCCTCCGTCCTTTTCCAGATGGAGAGCCACCAGTAGCCATACTGGCGGGCGGTGAGGAAGTGGAGGTTGCTCCACCTCCGCGGCCACGTCAACAGAACACCGCCCACCGAATCACGTTCTGTGATTCGGCATGGCGGTGTTCTGTTGACGGTGTGTTGGCGGCAAAGCAGCCCCCATGGATCCCGTCCCCCTCCCGGAAGATCAACGGACAAGGTAAGTTGATCATCCATTAGGGGAAGGGGGTGGGAGGGTGTTGTGTGATGTGTGGGTGCATGGGGGTGTGCGTGTGAGTATGTAGAGGGTGTGTGTGAGTGCGTGTATGCATGCAGGAGTGTGGTGTGAATGGAAATGTGTGCGTGTCTGTCTGTATGGATGTCTGTATGGATGTGTGTGTGTATGTCTGAATGAGGGTGTGCGTGTATGACTGTGTGTGTGTCTGTTGGCATGTTTGTTCGTGTGTGTGCGGGAATGTGTGTTGGTGGTGTCTGCATACATGTCGGGTGTGTGTCTGTGTTGTGATGTCGGGGTAGGGGTGGGGAGAGGGGTCCTGCCACCTTTGAGGGGTGGCAGGGGGGTGTTGGGGACGGACTCGGGGGAGGGGGTGGGGGGTGGTGGAGACCCCTATCAGTGCCAGGGAAGGAATTCCCTGGCACTGTTAGTGCTTACCGCCATGGATTTCATGGCGGTTCCAAACCCCATGAACTCCATGGCGGTAAGCCGGGTCATGATACCGCCCAAGTCTCCAGCCCAGCGGTCGTCTCCGCCATGGCGGTCTGATCGTAGAAGTGGCGGATGACCATGGCGGTAACCGCCATGGTCATAATTCCAAATTTTTTACCGCCAGCCTGTTGGTGGTAAAACCACCACTTCTCCGTCAACCGCCAGGGTCGTAATGACCCCCTATATGTTAATCCAACCACTGCCGGGGCCATGCCTAGCAGCCAACCCATAAGGCCACCCAACCCCCCATGAGCAGCAGGGGTTGGCTACAGGGACTGGCCTTCGGCTAGGCCCTGCATCCAACCCCTATAACCACTCAACCCTATATAGTGCAAGGTCTTCAGCAGTGCACAGCAGGGGTTTGCTGAACGGTCTGGCCTGTGGTTAGGCCGTGCAGCCAACCCATAGAACCACCCAACCCTGCGCCATCCATGGCCATTGACCATGTTTGGCACGGGTTGGACACAGGGCCCGGCAGTTATGGCCAACCCCTATATGGTCAAAGCAGTTGGCTGCAGGGCTTGGCCTAAGGCCAGTTCATGTGGCCAACACCCCTAATCACCCAGCCCCCTGCTGGGCATGGCTTTTGGTCATGTGCTACAGGAGTTGGCTACAGATCCACGTGGCCCTCCTCCCCTGGCCAATTTCAGTCCCAGGGACCCCATGCCTGGGTCCCAGCATTCCATTTTTTTTTTTGTGGAGAGGGCCATATCTCCCCTGGTCGATTGTGGCCCGGACCCCATTTCTAGGGCCTGATATTATTATAAGTATTTTTTTGTGGAAGGGGGCCTAGATTTGACCCTCAGGGCCACATCCCTCAGGGCCTGGCCTTCTAAATATCTTTGGGGGAATAGGGGCACACTGACCCCTACCCTGGCCGGTTTTGTACCCAGGAACCCATCCCTCAGGGCCCGGCACGAATTTTCTTTTTCTGTGGAAGGGGGTCATGTGGTTCCCCTCCTTGGGCCGACCTCGGTCTCGAGGACCCCATGCCACAGGGCCCAGTCTAAAGTTTTAATTTAATTTTTGTGGGAGGTGGTATCCACGGGGTCCGGCTAAGTCCCCTGCTGCGTCCCATGGCACCCAGTCACAATGTTGGGGAGTGTGGTGGGAGCCTCAAGGTCCTCCTGTGGGACCCAGCATTGATGTAATAGACAGGGAGCTGCTAAACATGCAGTTCTCTGTCTGTGGGTGCAATTGTTTCCTCTGTTTTCCTGCCTGCATCTCTGCAGGAATGAAAATTGAAGGACACCTCCACTCACTGCAAATGGAACTGTTTGACAGCTCTCATTTGTTTTGAGAGGAGTTGTGGTCTGACTTGCCAGGAACTGTCAAAGCTCTCACCAAGTTACAACAAACAGTTATGTCCCCAGGACGGGCACACTGGGACATAGCAGAAGCTGGCTCTGCAGGGTGGCAGTCCCCAGGGCCATTATTGGCTCCACAAGGGGGGGCCACGGAGCCCCACTCCACCATTTCAAATAGCCCTGAGTAGGTGATGGTGCACTCAGTGGACCGAAACAGGACCTTTATCTTATTTTAATATAGCCACGAGAAGGTGGCGGTCCCTGGGCTATGGTGTGGGCTGGGTAGCCCTCCCACATTTATTTAAACATATTCTGCCCTGAGAAGGTGGTGGTCCCTGGTGCTGCAGGGAGGGCTGGGCAAACCCCGCAATTAATGAAACATTAGCCCCAGGGAGGTGGTGATCCCTAGGGCTGTGGGGGTTCCAGATGCCCCCCCGCTTTTCATTAAACATTCAGCCCTGGGGATGTAGCTGTAGCCAGGGCTTCGGGAGGGGGTCAGGCAGCTCCCCAAATTTCATAAAACATTAGCCTCAAGGAGGTTGCTGTCCCTAAGACTGTGAAGGGGCCAGGTGCCCCCTACATTCAAAATGCAAATGCCTCATGGCCCTGGCCCACCCGAGGGCTGCATTTAAGCAATCATGGGAGCCTGTACCTTTTTTTAAAAACAATTCTGAGTCTTCTGCTGAAAATGTAAAAGATATGCTTTTTTGCTCTGAGGCTTCCCTCTGAGGCCCCAACACCAGAGCAAAGGGGTCAGGGTGTCGCTACCGTGGCTCCTTTTCTTATTTTTTCTGCCGAGTCCTCAGTTCCTTGTTGAAGTGTTGGCAGCCAATCGGATCGCAGCACAAGATTGGGAGGGTTTGGGGAGCTTTCACATCCCCATATATATACAAATGTGTTTTTTTCTTTAATTTCTCAAAAACAACTGAACAGATTTACACCAAATACACCAAATAACAAAAAGGTTGCTTTCTTGACCAAGAGTTACCTTTCTGCAAACTTTGGTGTAATTCCTTTCAGTGTTTTGGGTCCTATTCTTGTTCAAAATAGGAAAAATGCATGGAGAAAAAGTATTTCCAGACAGGCGCTGAGGTGAGTGTTGTATTTTCTTGGCAAATTTTGTGAAGTTTAAGCAAACGGCGCAAAAGTTATTAGCAAAGCAAAAATCACTTTTTCTATATGAGCTAGGTCCTAACTATAACTACCTAATGACGACCACCACTAGATCATTTATATATATATATATATATATATATATAGACACACACATTACCTAGGTCGCCACTAGTTACAACCTAGTTTCCATAGGAAACACATTTTTTGACTTGGCTGTATCTTTGGAGCGTTTCACAAATCTTCAAGAAAATTTCCACAAAAAAGTGCCCTCTAGGGTGTTGTGCATGGATAGTTTCAAGATGATCCATCAAGCAGGGGAATGGGAAAAAACAGGGTTGGAGGTGTAAAAAAAGTATGTTTCCCATGTTAATTTCCATAGAAATTATAGACGCTGCTGCAGCAGTATCTAACCACTTAGTGGAATTTCACCAAATTTGGCATAAAGGTAGCCCCTGGTCCAGAAAGTAACCTTTTTGTAATTTGGTATAAATCCATTCAGTTTTTGAGATATTTAAAGAAAAACAAATTTGTAAATCTGGGCAGAGACTAAGCAGATATCATGGTGAGATCTGATTGGCTGCAAACACTTCAACAAGGAAGTGCTGGCAGATATCTTGGGACCAATATACATTGTAGCACCGAAAGAAATGTGATGTACTGAATGGCAAGTTTTCAGGGCCACAAAAAGGAGAACATGTAAAGGGTGATAACAGAATTCAGTTACAATATAATTCATTTGTTGACAGTGCCATTCTAATTTTAGGAATCATGGTGTGTTCCAAGGTGATTTTGTCCTGCTGGGATTTCATGATTCATAATTGTAAGAAAACAGTTTTCTCATGATTTTCCCACAGAGGTTATGGAAGGTATTCCAGAAGAAGATACAATGAGAGCATATTTTCTGTAAATTTACACTGTCTTTCTCAGCTATATGAGAATGAGGTCAGACATTCTCAGTAAAACATGTACTTCCAACAGAAGCTGCCTGTTAGTTGACTCCTTTGTGTTCCACTGCAGCCCCCCACAGTGTTCTAAAGAACAACTACAGTGCTAAGGTCTTACTTATGACAAAAGTTTGGTGCACCTTAAGCCATCTTGATTGAATCAAACTGGTAAAACTTAAAACATTTAGGCCATATTTGTACTTTTTAGCACCTCATTTTCTCTGCTTTTTGATGCAAAAGCGGCACAAACTTACAAAATACAATTGTATTTTGTAAGTTTGCACTGCTTTTGCTTAAAAAAGCGGTGCAAATGTGACACTTTTTTAAGCAAAAGCAGCGCAAATGTGGCGCTAAAAAAGTATAAATATGGGCCTTAATTTAGAAAGGGAGAAAATGAGGGGTTCATTTTGTCATAGAAATTATGGTTAGTCCTGAAGAAAGAACAAGTAGGACATTTAAATTAGTTCCCCATATTTTTCTTTTCTATTTCATTAAAACCTACTGCAATGCAGACTGAAACATGCACTTTCAACAATAGCAAAAGACTGTCAGTTAACTCCCTGGTGATTAGCAGTTTATAGTGTTTTAATGAACAACTAGAGTACTCACATTTTAAATTTACTCCAAAAATGTGAAACATGTGAATGGCATCTTGATGGCAATGAAGTGGCATTCTGAAAGCATTTTCTACAGATACTGCAGTAAATTAGAAAATTAGGGAGCTTCATATCAAGTAAGGCCCTCATTACGAGTGTGTTGGTATGAGGGCCGCCACAATTGCTATGATGGTCAGACCACTGCACTCCAGGCAGTCTGACTGCAAAATTACAACCTTGGCAGGCAGCCCTGCCAAAAGACTGCCATTTCCACCGTTAACATGGTTCTTGATGTGGTGACGTTGGTCTGAGTTGTTAGAGCTCAGCGCCGCCTGGCTGATTACATTTCAGCTTTCCGTCAGCTTTTCCATGGCTGGGATCAAGGAAAGGTTGGCAGAAAGCCAGTGACTATGGCCAAAGGGGGGCTCCTGTATTGCCCATGTCATGGATAGTGCAGGGGCCTGCTCTCCCGAGCACATCAGAATGCGCACCATCTGTTTTGTAGACAGTTCGCATTCCAAGAGGACTGGAGTGCTACGATATTGGCCTAGGCTCTCTTAAGGGAGCCAAGACCAATATAGTAGCATTGTTCTCACCAGGCAGCCTGGCGGAAACAACGTACTGCAATGTTCCTGCCGGTCAGTCTGGTGGGAACATTGCAATAGGCTAAGGGGGACATCACCGCCATTGCATTGGCATCATCTTCGCAACTTTATCGGTCCGGTGGTGGGCCCGCCAAACTCATAATGAGGCCAAAAATCTCCTAAGATGGCCACACTTATTTTTTTGTTTTTTTGCAGTTTTATATAGACTTGATCCAATTTATCGGAGTTCTTTACATGAGCATCAATTACATTGCAAAAGGACACATTCATTTTGGTACATGAAATAATAACAAATAATTTAAAAGTGCTTTGACGCTATTTGAGAACTCAGAAAATATGCCCTCATTTTTGTTTTTTAGTGCACTAACCATAATTTCTATTGGAATAAAACCCTCTCATTTTTATAATTTCTGAAGGAAATGCTTGAGGTATTACAGTTTTGATTATATCAAGATGACATCAGATGGGCCACACTTTTGTAATAACTATAGAATGTTATCAATTTAGTTGTTCATTGAAATACAGTGGAGAGGAAGATGTCAGGGGCCTGGGCTCAAATAAATGAGGCATGGAGGAGGGTGCAGAGGCAACAAGTTGACCATGCTGGGCAGGCAGGAGGGGCAGTAGCAGCACAGCAGACCACGGAGGGCAGAGGGAAAGGAGGAGAGATGCTGTTGCACTATAACAAACTACTGAGGGCTGAAGGAAGAGGCAGTGAGAGTACAACCATACATGACAACAGACCCAAATCAAGCAGGAGACTCCCAATAGCTTTGAGCCCAAAAGGGCTTTATTTTATGTCTCCTGCCTAATTTCTTTTTCCCCAAATGTAATTCAAAGGGAAACATTGACTCCCCAGGTTTTTTTTTTCAAAATCTCCCTCTTACCAAGTTCAAAATGCTGGCAAGTATGGTACATTGTATCACTGAGGGCAGGAGGAATGTGGTAGGGAAATGGGCTTCAATAAAAGAAGCCAGAAGGGAGATGGGGAGGGGCACCAAACTGACCTTACAGGACAGGCATCGGGAGTTGCAGCAGCACAATACAACTCACAGGGCAAGCGGTACGGCAGTGCAGTACAAAGGACCATGGAGAGCAAGAGGGAGGGAACAGGCCATGCATATGGACAACAGAGAGAAGATAGGAAAGAGGTGAGGGCAGCAAGCTGACCATACTGGACAGACAGGGCAGACAGTTGCAGCATAACGTACCATGAAGGGCTGGAGAGAGGAGACAGGGGCATGACATCTGACCAGACAAGTGAGGAGAGAGGGGATAGAGGCACATGGAAAACAGAGGGCAGGGACAAGAGGACAAAAACAGCAAGCTGACCAAGGAGGACAGGCAGGATGGGCACTGGAAGCACAGCACACCATAAAGGGGGGCAAAAGTGTGACTATAATGGCATACTCACAGATAACGGCGGGAAAGTGGGAGGGGGTCAGGGTCAGAAAGCTGACCAAACAGGGCAGCTGGGAACGTCTATGGCAGCACAGAAGCCCATGCATCACAAACAGGAGGGATAGTGGCAGTACAACAACCATTGTGGTCAAGAAGGAGAGGACAGGGGCATGTACAAAGGACCATGGAGGACAGAAAGTATCGGTAGGGTCTGGACCCAGACAAGAGAGGGCAGGGGAAGGATCTTCACAACAGACCACACAGGGTATACAGGAGGAGCAATTGCAGCACAAGGAGGACAGGAGGAAGGGGATAGGAGCATGGAACTCAGACAGAAAGGGTACATGTGTGCAGGGGACAGAGGTGAAAGCTTTGGATTTTGGCTTTAAAAACCTGAAGTGCTTATTGTGGCTTGTCTGCTGCTGCAGAGCTGCAACTAAGGTACAGAAAACAGCTATGTCCCAGGGGTGGGTACCCCAGGACATCACAGGAGTTGGCCCTGGGGTGTGGTGGTACCCAGGGTCATCAGCGGCTCCATCAGGGGGGCCTTGCAGCCCCCCTCAAATGAGAAAAGCCCCGGGGAGTAGTGGTCCCGAGGGTTTAGGAGTCCCAAAGGGATCACCTTTCTTTTTAAAAAAAATATTTACCCCAGGGATAGTGGTCCCTAGGGTGTGGGTGGACACAGGTCCTCCAGCATTAATCACATTTACCACCTTGGGGGTTGTGGTCCCCGGGATAGCATATTACAATTACCACAGCCCTGGGAAGGTGGCAGTACCAAGGGAGAGCGGGGGCGTGGGCCCTGTACATCTATAATAATGAAAGCCCTCTGGAAGTGGTGGTCTCCAGGACAGCAGGGGCCATGGGCCCCAGCATTTTCTCCCCTACACAACATTTTTAATTTCCCCGGGACCTGGCCCACCCAGGGACCTATAACAAAACAAGCTTGGTAGCAAAGGCGCTTTTATTTTTAATTATTATTATTCCTTTGACGCAAATTCACAAATTTGCAAATATCATGAATTTGCAGCAAAAAATAATTAAAAAAATGTTTTTTTGTTCTGGGGGTCCATCTGGGACCCCCCCACCAGTGCTAAGGGTTCAGAGTGTCCCTACCCTGGCCCCTTTTCTTATTTTTTTTTCTGGGACTCGGCTCAAGCTGAGTCCCTAGATGGTTCTCAACACTCACTGGTTTGAAGTGTTGGGAGCCAATCAGAGCTGTGCATTTCTCTGCACGAGCTCGTCTTTGTTTGCGAATACTTCACAGCTGGAGATATACAATTTAGAATTTCCCTACATTTTTTAAAGCAACTGACAGATCACCCCAAAAATTTCTGTGCACAGCAAGAATTACTGCAATAATTTTTGGGAAAATTTGGGAAAGATTTGTCAAATTGTGACAAAGATATAGGCAAGTCAAAAAACATTTTTTCTATGGAAACAAGGTCCTCACTATATCTACCTAGTGACGACCACCACTGGCTAATATATGAGTCCCCATTGCTTGAGAGGTGATAAACTGATTTGCCAGTGTTTAATTAATGATATGAGCTCAAAAACTAACAATCAAAATGATCCTTGATATATTACATAACAAATACATTTCTCGAGCCTGCGATCTAAAATAACTGGTAAATGTTCCTTATTTACTTAAATTACAAGCAAGAATGCAGAAAAGTCACAAACTTCACCTCAACAGCAGAGATAATTGGATTGGTCTTGTTCGTTGCACTCCTGGGTGAGTTTTTAATGGAAGAAAGGGTGAGTCCACAAAGGCTACACCAGACCACATGGCCTTGGAATTCAGCAATACTACTGCAATGGACAGCAGACAGTGGGGTTGTGACCAGAGCAAATATTTGCAGTGGCTTTTTATGCTCCCTCTTCATGCCTGTTGAGGTCTGGATCAGGTTCAAGAAAGCACATCTCGAGGACCCCTTGACAGCAGCCACCATTCCCTGCTTGCATGGTTTGTAGCTAACTCCAATTCTGAACACCAAGGCCTTGTTACAATCTTTGTCTTGTAAAGAGCTTCCAGGAAAACTGCAGCTGCACAACACACTGGTTAATGCCATTGTTCATCTATTAAAGGTTGGTGACAATCAAATTTGCAGAACAAGACTGCATAGAAACGTGTACATATCTACTGTTCGGGGGTTTCTTATTGCCAACCAAAATTTAGAGGGGCAGATTTTTTGAAGGCATAAATGCATAGTATGAAAAATAAATAGAGGGACACTCATGCCTTATCCTGAAAGTCAGATTTTATGATGTAACTACTGCATGAATTGTGAGAAAGCTTGGCCAGCACTTAAGCCTTCCCCTATATCAGCAAATATTATCTTGGTATGGTAGTGATAACGTTCTAGTCTGTAATCCTTGGGTGAGATCTTTGCTTCATTCAATCAACTTTCATTTGTGATTTTCCATACTTTTGTATGATGTCAACCTGGTATTTCCTGCACTGGCTATCCATTTGCCCATTTTTGGTGCTCACCTGATCTTCCTTTGAGAGACCCAGGGGCGGTCCCTCCAAGAGAGTGGAGGTGCGTCGCTCGCTAGAAAACATGCCCCTGAGCTGAAAAAGTATGTTGAATAAACTTTTTTTTTTTTTACCATTTTCTTAATCAGCACCACATCCTGAACCAAGTGTCAAGATGAGGCAGGGCAATTGCTGCTGAGTGGCAGCAGGGTGCTGTAGACTTTGTTAAACGTGTGCATCTCCCTTTTTGCTGGCCATCTTGTGATGGCCAAAATTACATGCACACTTTAAACTTCTCTAACCCAACTGTCTTAAGACAGCTAGGTTAGAAAGAGTACAGGCCTCCTGTGGTCTTGTGAGCACTGAGAGAGGCTGCTCCCTCACATCCTGATGCTTCTTTTCATGCTGGTTACCAACATGAAAGCAGCACCAGGATTGGTTAATGCATTTCCTGGTTCCTGCTTTGGAGCTTCGAGGAGAGAGGGAGAGACGACGAGAGGAGAGTAGGAGGCCCTAAATGTAGTGCCTTTTTTTGTTAGTATTATTATTGTACACCCTGCCTCCCTATTATAAATGCAAGCCAGCTGCCACTGGATAGTACTTTAAACCTTAAATCTGTTTATCATATTGGGTCCGGTTACTAAACATGCTGAAAAATGTTTAATCACTGATTACAGAGAGCAGCCAGCAATGCTTATTGCTGACAAATGTTATTGTGCAATAAATGGTACACTAAAACCAGACATCATATTTTTTCCTCGCAAAATCTCTCCATGGTTTGAAACTTTCTCAAAGAACTGATTTAATCTTAAAATTCTAAAATTCCTTAAGGATGCAAACATCCTATTTATAGACCTCCTACTCTTCAGAGATTATATTTCAGTATTTGTCTTTGATAGCAAGAAGATCATGGTACAGCCTCTGATCCTAATCTGGAAAAACTTGACTGACTATTCAGGACCCTAATTCGGTCCAACATCTCTGCCCTTTCATTCTCTGCTCTTTTAACAACTATCTCACCTTACAGATTGTATACCCTCCCTCTTTTCTCACCTCTTTGCTGAATGCTGTTCCTCTTTCCTACTCTAAAATCACCTTCTAAAGATCATATAATCTCAATGCCACTCTCCTCAATTCAGCAAATAACCCATTCTTTTAGAAAGGCTAAAGAAGCCTACACCAAAAAAACAAACAGACGGCACAGCGTAGTTATAAATCAATTATTGAAGGGCTCATTGTTGCACATTTTGAAACACTTAGGGTCTCATTTAAAAGCCTTTTGTGCCACCATTGTGTCATTTTTTTTACTTAGCTGCTGTAGCATTTGTGGAGGTCTTCAGGTTCAGAAACCGCATGCCGTAACTGTAACATATCATACCTACACTAGAAGCAGACCGGATTTTTGGACTCAGCGAGGAGTGTGATATTTGGATTAATTTAACACAGATCAATAACATGAGAAACATAAACAAAATTTTTAAAATATGACTAATTAGACCACAAAATCAAACTCCAAACTGAATAAAGTATCAAAGCTTTATTACAACCATAAAGTCATTAAAACATAAATGGGGTGCAAAACTAAGTTATAAACATAGACGAAAACCATAGGCTAACAAAAACATCTAAAGTGATTGAGTCTATTAAAAATCAATGCTATTAAACACGCCAAGAGGATGACACATTATTAACAGGAATATAATATGCACATTAAGATCCGATTTCAAAGCAGATGATGCTGACATGAATAAATCATCAAAATTCAATTAATTACAATTAGGTTTCAGGGCTGGGCCATCCTTATCCATAATACAAATTTAGACTTCATTATGTGGGGATGGGCTAACACATGTGGACAAAACAAAAGAAGAAACAAAAATGAAGATCATTTAACTAGGGTATCTCACTATACAAATACACTGGTGTAATCATCTAAGCTGAAAAGGAAACAAGAAACCATATTTAGATTATACTTCTCCTTATGGGACAGTAGACAGGAAATATTCATTGAGGCAGAACATTCATGGCTTCTTTGCATCAGTAGACAGCAGCTTCAAGGGCAGTGAAGAACACGGGCTGCCCATAGGGCAGGTCAGAAGTTCAGAATTTATTGGCCATATTAGTGCTGAACAGCATAAGTAAATGAAGTAATAGGAAGGATGTCTTTATTCTTACTAAGACAACTAAGGCCCATATTTACACTTTTTTAGCACCATATTTACATCATTTTTTGACACAAAAGCAGCGCAAACTTGCAAAATACAATTGAATGTTGTAAGTTTGCGCTGTTTTTGCATCAAAAAGTGGCACAAATGTGGTGCTAAAATAGTATAAATATGGGCCTAAGGGTCATAAGGATTCCAGAGAAGCGAGAGAAGCACTGCATCAAAGGTGATCAGGAAGCTATGACTAAAAGTTTCAAAAGTCTCTCCCTAACTGTTAAATAGGTTCTGATCGTATGACTGTGTGGGCCCATGCTGTGCAAATTATTCAAAATCCAGTGAAAGTCATTGATGACATCAAGTTAGCAACTATTCAACTGTTAATGCGTCCTTCTATGTTAATTTATACACATTAGGACTCGTTTTAGGCCGATTAATCTTTTGACCCAGTGGTGAGACACCGTAAGACGAGGTAACTGTCAATATATCAAGCAATATATCAATAATATTGTCAACATATATCACCACAATATATCTCAATTTAGACATTAGTTAAGATCGTTAACGCAACCATGACCTTTCAGTCATGAATAACCACACCTTATTGAAGTTTTGTGAATTTTATTCCCTATTGATTACAATCTAATAGCAGATGTAATAATCTCAAAACCAAGAAGCAAAAGAGCATAGTCACAATGCGGCAACTATGATAAGGTTTCAACAATGCAAAGATCACAATCATAAGATAGTAATATGAAGGTAAACAAATCAAAATGCATAGAACCTCATATATGTCTTAGTTCAGCATAACACCACGTCAGTTACGTCTAGCCACTAATTAGCATCAGCATGTTGGGCTTCATGCAAAACAATTTAGAACATCAAATTGGAAAACATCTAACTAAGGTCTCTAATCAAAAATACAGCAGTTGGTACCTAGAAAGGAAAAGCGAATAGACAAATTACAAGAGCAACCGTCATAATTACCCTCCTCGGAATGAGTCAGCATACAGGATCAGTCTTCGTCTTCAGGACATCAGTTGAATCGCCGTCAGTCTATCTAGTCTAAGGGCAGGGGACACTTCCCTCATAAGGAAGAAAGTGCAATGGGGCGACTAAGGGTGAGGATGGTTTTATTAAGTCTCAAGACACCAAACAAAGTGACAGAGTTTCTGGATGCAATCAATAACATTCCTTACCTAGTTCCCCGAGTCTCCTGTGTCATGGGTTTTTATCCCTTTTTCATAATACATTCCCCCAAAATTCTATTGAATAGTCACTACACCCCACTATCTGTAACCTATCAAATTATACATTAAGTATTGCACTTGTAATTTCACGATAGTTTATAACATTTTGATTGGTCTTCATATTTGACGTTTTTCGTAGGTGGCACATCCGGGGTTACTTCATTTTCTGGCACACTCTTCGGGTCAAGAGTTCTCTTTTCCGTGGTTCAATGTCCTTGAAAGTGTCCATATTTTGTTGCAAAGTGTATAACTTTATAATAAAGCAGCTAGCATGCAGATGAGAAAAACTAGCATTGTTGCAAAAACGTAAAAAAGAGAACAACTGCTGGGTCATGGCCTTTTGCAAGTCAGCACACTGAAGAAACAGAAAAATATGCTTTAATATGAGAGTTACACAGCTAGTTTTTGACTCACGCTAACTTAAGACTTATGGATGCTAATAAACACAATCTTCGTAGATGTTAACGTATTCAATTAATCATAGTACAAGCAATTATTTCTTACAGTCGACATTAGTTTATGCATACAATAATTCTTCACGTTTACAGGTATGTTAGAATACATTTCAAATGAATAATATTTTATAACTATTAATGCAGCTTTGTTAATTGTAAGCATTTCACATCTAGATATACAATATTTAAACTACGCTCTCTCAGTCCCTCCTCTGATGATTTTTCTTTTTGATCTTAATTTTTCACCTTGCGCATTTCAACATCTTGCCCTTTATGTGAGCTTTCCTATATTTCATTGAACATTTTCTCTCTTTCACTTTCTTCATTTTGTCGGGCTCTTTTAGTCCAATTTCTTTTTACTTTGTCATTGATTTTACATGCCCCCCATAATCCTAATAGACAAACCAAAACAATTAATAGACCCATCATAATTTTTGCAAGTACCCCATTCCAAATGTTGGTAAACCAGCTTCCCACTCGGGCAATTCCTTTCCCAAATTTCTCCCAAACACCAGGTTCTTTCAGATCCTTCAAGTCTGTACTATCTCGAGTAAGGTTAGTAGGCATGCTTCTAATTTTCTTACTGTTATCTGGTATGAATGAGCAACAATGACGCTCATTAAGCATTTTGCAGACACCTCCACTCTTTGCTAAAAGAATGTCTAAAGCAAGCCGATTTTGAAGAGTCATAGCTCTTTCTGCAGCAAGTTCAGTATCCATCAGGAGTATGGCTCCTGTAAAATTTGTCAACATGTTATCCACTATAGTAGACAACTTTTGAATTTTCATGGAATTCAAGATAACCCCTACTGATGGGATTATAGCTCCAAATATATCACCAATGACAGCCGCCACTGATTCTCGTTTTTGTCTAGAATGTTGCAATTCTGACGTTTTAGGTATTTGTTTTAAGTCATCAATCTGGTATATCTTTGGGAATACTATTCCCAAATAACATGTCCCATACCATCCCTTAGGGAGACGGTAATATGCGTTTAGTCCACAGATATAATAGATTCCAGCGATCGCTGAATCTTGTCCATTTAACATAAAGGTCCATTTACTCTGAAACAAAAACACATGTCTGCATTCACTCGTACCCGCAAATATATTATCTTGATCAGATTTTGGCCTATACATACAGAGCCTTCCTACGTGTAATGCGTCTATAGCTAATTTGCCTTGCGTTTTGATTGCAGTGTAAGCATAATCATTTGCATAAGTAAGTTTTTCTAGTCCTTTTTCTAACCTTTCTTTTAACGCCTTGCATCTATCATCTGTGTGATCTAAAAAGCTCTTTTCTACCGGCGACAGCAAGCAAGTCAAATTGTTGAGATGTGCATAAGCAGTTCCAAATGTAAGTGTTGGCTCAAAGAATCTTCTAACTATTTTTATATCATGCTCTTTTGCTAATCTATTTAGGAATTCAATCACAGGCACAAAAGAAAACACAACATCCAAGTTTGAATAAAAGTATTGCACATGCTCTTGATTATAGAATCTTGTTAGTAGCAAGCTGCAACTAATTCCATAAGTAAGAGGGAGGCTATGATAAGTAACTCCCTCCTGCACAGATGAAGGAATTTTAGTACATACATAACAATTTTTCGCATTCATGGTTTCCACATACTCATTTAATAAGCGATAGAAGACATTAGTAGATAGTTCTCCTTTTGCATTAGTTCCTTCATGCATATGTCTTGCATCTTGCTCAAATCTCTTCCACGGTGTTAGTTTAGTAGTGGTAGTTTCAGGTTTCGAAGTTGCATTAATAGTTTCTTTCTCTCTCCATGGCATTCCCACAATCACTCCCACAATCATTACTGCACATACAACACCTATTATAAGACCTAACCAACCACACACCCTACTCCCTTTGCTACTATTCCTATTGTAAGCCATGTTTGCATAGAATCAGTATAGTAGATCAACAATCAACTTGATGATAAACTCTTTGCGTATATTACAGCGTCTTCACTCACTCCAGGACCCCCTTTTTGTCGATTCCGGTTAGCAGCTTGTCGTAATCAGGTTTCTTTAAAAGTCAAGTTCGGTTTTAGTGTCACTTCCAGTAGTTTCTAAAGCCTCTTTCTCTTTTTTTAATTTTTTTTTAGCTTTCACAAATTCAATTTTAGTCGAGTTTCCCTTTGAATATCTTCAGGTACCATAGTATTGTCTGGTACTTCTCGATCAAAACAAAATGCTAAGAATTCTTGTTGCCATTCAGAGGTTGTAGCATATGCCCATTCAGGACCTGTATATCTTCTGTTCGCTATTCTTTTTCTTTTTAACCTTCGTTCACCTTGTTGTTCTCCTTCACTCAGATCATCTGCTTGTGAAGTATCACTTTCTTCTATTATTTTGTCATTCGATACCTCTCTTATTTTAGGATGTGACTTGTCTGGACAATTATCGCCTCGATGTGTCTTGGTTCGATGTTTTCCTTCAGGACGTTGGACAGCACCCTCCTCTTGTGATATGGTGTTTCCTCTTGACGGACCTGCAACTGGTTCGGGAGACTCTGACACGTTTTGATTTGTATCTACAGTTTCTCCTTCTCTTTCGTCTTTTGGTTCTATGTTGGGTTCGGACTCTAACCCGTACTCGTCTACTTCTGGGAGAACTTCTCCTTGGCTTAGTTCTCCTGCTGCCTCGACTGAGATAGGCACTCTGTCACCTCTCTCGAACTCATTGACAGTTTGAGGGACGAGGCTTTTCTCAGTGGGCTCTCCGATAGTCTCAGTTACTTCTTGACTGTTTTCTGACCCTGAGACCTCACTTCCTGAAGTCGCCGTGCCAGAAAAGTCAAGTTCTTCTTCAACCGGACACGTTACCTTTTTCGTATGACTGGCATGTATCCAATTGGGAACTCCGGCACATTTCACAGCAGTGGTAGTCGTCAATATTACTTGATACGGCCCCTTCCAACGTGGCTCAAGACACGATTTTCTCACGTGTTTCTTGACAACCACCCAATCTCCAGCTTGCAGAGAGTGACCTGGATCGCCAATCGGTGGCAACGTGTTAGCTTCCACCTGGTGAGAAAAAGAGCGAATTACGTCAGCCAAACCTTTGCAGTAATCCAACATCATATCATCTGTAATATTCACTAGTGCATTTGTAGGTACTGCTGGTAATCTCATAGCTCTGCCCATGAGAATTTCGTGGGGAGATAATCCCGTCTTCTTGTCTGGGGTATTTCTCATAGTCATCAGCACTAGAGGTAAGGCGTCTGGCCACTTCATGTTTGTAGCTGCACACATTTTTGCCATTCTTGATTTTAAAGTACCATTCATCTGTTCAACTAGTCCTGATGCTTCAGGGCGATAGCTACAATGCAGCTTTTGTTCAATGTTGAGTGCGGCACACAGAAGTTTAATCACCTCATTGTCGAAGTGTCTCCCCCTATCTGATTCTATAGAAACCGGAAACCCGAATCTTGGTATCAGCTCCCTGAGTAGTAGTTTTGCAACTGTAAGACTGTCATTCCTACGTGTGGGATATGCCTCAATCCAATGACTGAAAACACACACAATCACCAACACGTACTTCAATCCTCCACTAACATGCATTTGTCGCGCCGCGCCGCACAGCGCGTTCTCAGGACACGGCGTGCCCCGAGCCTTCTCTGCACAGCGCGAGGCCCCAGATTTTACTTGGGGCCTCCCTCTGCCTTCTTTTGCGTCCCCGTTTTCCCTTGACCCCTCCTTACCTGTTTCTTTTTCTTCTTTTTCTTCTTCTTTTTCTTCTTTCCTTGCTGAGGCATTTTTCTGTCCTTTCATTATGTCTTTCCCCCTTCCTATGTTACCTTTTTCTTCCCAGCATTCCTTGTTCCCTATTTTCTATGGTTCCTGTTCTATTCTATCCTATGTACTTCTTCCCTATCTAAGATGGTGTCTTTTTACTTCCTGTTGGTCACTTCCTGTTTCTTGGTATATAAGGGCTCTGTTTTCTCTCTTTCCTTGCGCTGCATCACCATCTGCTCTGATTGTGTCTTCGCTCCTGATTCTTAGCTGATTTGCGGTTTCCTGGCGCAAGCAGCACGTAAGTCGTGACAGCATTTCGATAAAATCCATTTGCATTTTGTTGAATGGACCTCCAGCTCTCCCAATGTGTCTCAAAGTTACCACAGTTCCTTTTCCAGCATTCATCTGTTGACAGATGACGCACCTGTGGCAAGTGATTTCTGCGGCATGTCTGAATTTTGGATTGAACCAATCAATCTTAAAGGACCTGATCATGGCATCTCTTCCCAGATGTGCCTGGCCATGATAGAGCCGGGCAAACTGTGATAAAAGACTATTTGGCAGAACCAATTTTCCCTCTTCTGAAACCCATAGGTCATCTGCTCTTTGTACACATT
Organism: Pleurodeles waltl; assembly: GCF_031143425.1. NCBI lineage: Eukaryota > Metazoa > Chordata > Amphibia > Caudata > Salamandridae > Pleurodeles > Pleurodeles waltl. Next base: position 495,141,656 of record NC_090444.1, read on the forward strand.
GTATTCTCTGCCAGGAACGTTTTTCTTCTTTACTAGCACGACTTTGTAATGTTTTCAGTTCGTCTAAGGTATCAACCACTCGTAATGCTAGACTTAAACTTGTGTTGTTTTCAGTTTGTGGTAACAATTCTCACTGCTCTTTAAACGATATACAGTTCAATGCACAAAATCTTGCAACTTGATCTGCATAGCCGTTTCCCATAGACACAAAATCTTGTGATCTGATGTGAGCACTGCACTTCACCACGGCAACTTCGAGAGGTAACTGAATCGCATGTAACAAATCTCTTATTTGTTCACCGTTTTTCACAGGAGAACCAGAGGAGGTCATGAAACCCCTCTGTGACCAGAGTTGGCCAAAATCATGCACAATTCCAAATCCATATCTGCTGTCAGTATAGATAGTGACTTTCAAATTTACAGCTGCATGGCATGCCTTAGTAAGAGCTATTAATTCTGCCACTTGTGCAGAAAACACTTTCTCGAGCCAGGAGGCTTCGACAATGCCAGTTATGGTACATACTGCGTAACCGGCTCTCAATGTTCCTGCTGAATCTCTTAGACAGGACCCATCAACAAACACAATCGTTTTCTTTTAACTGGGTATCATGTATGTCTGGGCGAGGTTTGGTACAGAGTTCAGTCACCTCAAGACAATCATGTTCAAATTCTTCCCCATCTTTGATTTCAGTATTTTCATTGGGAAGTAAGGTTGCCGGGTTCAGCACAGTGCATCTCTTTAGTGTGACATTTGGTGACCCCAGTATAACCGTCTCATATCTAGTGAGACGTGCATTTGTCATGTGTTGTGTCCTAGTTCGTGTCAACAGAATTTCAACTGAATGTGGAACCATTACTGTCAGAGGGTATCCCATGAGTATGCCTTCACATTGTGAAAGGCTTTGACCAACTGCTGCAACTGCCCGCAAACAACCCGGTAAGGCTGCTGCGACAGGGTCCAAGGTAGCTGAAAAATATGCTACAGGGCGATTTGCATCTCCGTGGACCTGTGTTAAAACAGACAAAGAACAAGCATCACGTTCATGACAAAACAACAGAAAAGGTTTCTCATAGTCAGGCATTCCCAATGCTGGTGCCCTGCACATGCATTCTTTTAATTCTACAAATGATTCAAGCTCCTCTTTTGTCAAAGTTATTGTGTATTGCTCATCCTTGACTTCTTTTCCTGTCAATTTTATTAAAGGCTTTGAGATGATTGAGAAGTTGGGTATCCACTGACGACAGTAGCCCACCATTCCCAAAAGCATCCTGACATCTGTTTTTGTTGTTGGGGGATTCATCTGCAAAACAGCTGTTATTCTTTCCTTTGATATTTTTCGAGACCCTTTCTCAATCAAATGTCCCAAGTATTTCACTTCTTTTTGACAGTATTGTAACTTTCTGGGTGACACCTTGTGTCCATTCTTTCCCAGATGATTCAATAATGCAATGGTATCATATTTACAACTGTCCCTGGTTTTGGATGCAATTTCAAATCATCAATGTACTGCACAAGAGTCGAATTAAAAGACAGCACAAGAGGTTCCAAGTCCTTCTTCAATATTTGAGTGAAGATGGATGGTGACTCTGAGAACCCTTGAGGAATTCTGCACCAACTGTACACCTTATCCAGGAATTTGAAACTGAAAAAAAATTGACTGTCCTCATGAAGAGGTATCGAAAAGAATGCTTGTGATAGGTCTACCACAGTAAACCATTCAGCATCACAAGAAACCTGGAACATTATTACCGCTGGGTTAGGTACCACAGGGCAGCATTTTATCACAATTTCATATATTTTCCTCAAATCCTGCACAATTCAAACTTTTCCACAGGGCTTCTTTAAACCCATTATGGGAGAGTTACACGGACTGCTCAAGACTTCTTTCAGGACTCCCTGTCTGAGAAAATCTGCAATTATTTATGACACCTCAATGAGGACGTTTTGGGTCATGTGGTATTGTGACACTTGTGGGAACACTGCATTCAGCTTTATCTGAACCTTGACTGGTTCTACTCCTTTTATCAATCCTACTTCTTTCCCAGTCAAATCCCACACTTTCTCTGTCACAGTCCCTTGTAGTTCAACAGGTAGGTCGATCAAAGTATGCATTGGGAATAAAGTAATCAAAGGGTAGTCTTCATTTGTCTCTCCTCCTTCCTCTATGAATTGACTCTCATCTCCCTCATCGTCACTATTTGTCTGTACTTCTATTCCATCGTTGGAACAGGTAACTGAACATTTTGTCTTACACAGTAAGTCCCTTCCTAGTAAGGATACGGGACTTGAATCGCATACAACAAATCTATGCAGCCCTTGAAAGTTGCCAATTTCAACCTGCACCGGATCAGTAATCGGATTAGTCAGGTACTGATTTGCCACACCAACCACTGGTATAGTACGCCCTGAGAGAGGTAATCTCGGGACTTCTGCACTTCGAACTGTAGAGCGTGTAGCTCCTGTGTCGACCAAAAATGAAACCTTATAGCCCATTACTTTTCCCTCTACGTATGGGCCTCTCTGATCCACCTCTAGAGATGCTGCAAGCCTGCACTCTTCACTGTCTGAGCAGTCATCTGACCAATCCTCATTCATGCCATTTTCACCTCGTAATGGGAATTTTTGCACAGTATTATTTTGATTGATTACCTGGCCTGTGACCTGCTGAGGAAGCATCATCTGTTGCTGTCCCATCGGAGCCATTGGTAATTGCATTTGCGGTCTAGGCACCATAGGAATCTGCTGCTGTACTGGTTGCATTTGTACTGACTGAAAACACGGCATTTGCATCGGCTGCATGGGCTGTACCCTTTGCATTTGTACCAAATTATTCTGAAAATTTGGGTTTTAATGTCTCACTTTTGGACCTCGTGAATTTTGTAATGTACCAACATTAATGCTCTCCTGAACTGCACCATCCTGCACCATATTCGGGCACTCCCGTTTCCAGTGCCCTACGCCCCCGCACGCGTGACATGGTGACATCCTTTTTTCTCCTTGAACATCATTTTGAACAACAACATTATTCATGTCCAAACCACGGTTCACAAACCCTCGACCTCGGCCTCTTGGTTGAGCCTGAAACACACCATTCATTTGCGGTTGTTGCTGTATCATTTGCTGAACTCCATTTCCCTGTATTCCAGCTTGGGCAGCCCTTATCTGCATTACCATCACCTTTTCCTTCAACTTTTTCTGCTTCAACTCAATCTCATCACTACAGTATTTTGCATACTGCAACACCTCATCAATCGGTTTAGCTTGCCAACAAATCAAATGATTCTTAATCATTTGGCTAACCTCTGGTCTCAACCCTTCAACGAATCTAAACACAAGGTGATTCATGTTCTTCGGTTCGATAGTCTCAGTACCACTGTAATGTTTGAATGCTTTCAATAATCTCTCGTAATAAGCATGTATTGACTCCTTAACCTCTCGAGAGGTCCGGTCGATTTTCTGCCAATCGGTCACCTTTGGCGACACCTTTTGTTTCAAGAACTCAATTACTTTATGATAATATTTCATCACCTCTTCTGAAGGTGCTCCAGTCACCTTATCTCTTGCCGGCTCCTTCATTGGCCAATCTACCCCTCTCTTGCACTCGAGCGACAAATCAGGCGGAACAATGATCTCAAATAAAGTATTCAAGTCTTCCCAGAGACACTTTGCAAGTTTCACGAACCTGTCCGTTTGTTGATACCACTCAATCGGCTTCTCTCTTAATCTAGGATAATCGTTCGTAAAAGATAAAGGGGCATATTTATACTCCGTTTACGCCGGAATTGCATCGTTTTTTTTTACGCAATTTCGACGCAAAACTAACTCCATATTTATACTTTGGTGTTAGACGCGTCTAGCGCCAAAGTCCATGGAGTTAGCGTCATTTTTTAGCGTGGACACCTACTTTGCGTTAATTATATGCAAGGTAGGCGTTCCCATCTAAAAAATCGACTCTGAGGCATGTGCGTCGGATTTATACTCCCGGGCAAAATTCACGCCCGGGAGTGGGCGGTCAAAAAAAATGACGTACGGCTGCTTTTGCGCCGTTTTTTAGCGCCTGCAAAAGGCAGGCGTTAAGGGACCTGTGGGCTCTGAAGGAGCCCAGAGGTGCCCTCCCATGCCCCCAGGGACACCCCCTGTCACCCTTGCCCACCCCAGGAGGAAACCCAAGGCTGGAGGGACCCATCCCAGGGACATTAAGGTAAGTTCAGGTAAGTGTTTTTTTTCATTTTTTTTTTGTGGCATAGGGGGGCCTGATTTGTGCCCCCCTACATGCCACTATGCCCAATGACCATGCCCAGGGGACATAAGTCCCCTGGGCATGGCCATTGGGCAAGGGGGCATGACTCCTGTCTTTGCTAAGACAGGAGTAATTTCTATGGGGGTTGGGAGTCGAAAAAAATGGCGCAAATCGGGTTGAGGCGAAAAAATTGTCTCAACCTGACTTGCCCCATTTCTTGACGCCCAAGCCCCATATCCCCCTACGCCGGCGCTGCCTGGTGTATGTCGTTTTTTTACACGCACACCAGGCAGCGCCGGCGGCTAATGCCGGCTAACGTCATTGATTAAATACGGCGCCCGCATGGCGCTTCAGAATGGCGTTAGCCGGCGCTAATTTTTTTTACGCAAAACTGCGTATAAATATGGCCCAAAATATCTCCTCTAGACCACGGCACATGGACTAAAACACCACCAGCTGTCTCTCTCATAGGTAAGATTTTTACTGATCCCAGGTCAGGTGACGTCCTAACTTCATTGGACCCTGGACTGTCTCCCTTTCCCTTATCTCTTTTCTTTGCCCATCGGCCTTCCCATTTCTCCAATGCACCCCAAATTTGTGCACTTTGCAACAGTTCTCTCAGATGTGCCTTCATTCCTGCAGATCTCATGTGTTCAAAATCTTTGGAGTCAAAATCTAATCTGTAACTTCTTTTCAAATGCTTAGTGTTTCCGATATCAATATTATATATATCTGCCAAATTTGCTAATCTCTGATGTACTTTGCCTACCTCTTTGGTAATCTTGGGGCATAAGTACCTCAATTCTGCCTCAGTGTATGATTCCAACCTATTTACTCAGTTACGTCAGTCAAGGTGAATGCCTCATCTAGCCACTAATTTACATTGTTCCTTCCACTAACTCTGCAGCTTCTGCCCCTAGTCGTACAAAATTCAAGTATTCATCTTATTTTTCTTTCTCAGGTTCAATGGTAGTCATTGCAGTCTTTTGTGAGGTACAAGTTTTCTCTAACCACTCATTTAACTGATGTACTGTAAAACCCTGCAGTGAAATATTCCCTGCATGTATCATTGGGGTGTGTGAGGTATTTGTACTCATAGTTTGGGGAGTTAAAACTCCCAACCCTACTTGACGCATCGCTTCGAGAGGTGCCCCTACTGGACTAAGGTCCATTAAGGGTCTCGGTGGCTCATTTACTTGTTCTCCAGGGGCCATTATCTGGGGTGTTCTCATAGGCCCTCCTCTTATCGCTTCCTGAGTCATCACTCCCTGATCACACATCCCTGATTCACCTTGTGCATACAATGGTACGGGGGGACCAACAGTAATGGGTAACGATATAGCGGCAGGTGCCTGACCTGGACCCAGACTTCTTGGGGCCTCAACACCATAGGTCTGCTCTAGTGTACCCGGTACAGGTACTAATGGTGGTCCCGCTACAGGGTTATACCCTGGTATCAACTGTGGTGATTGAGACATTAGCTTCGGAGTCGATTCATTCTGTATTAACTTTGGCTTTGTGTATATCGGGTCTGGCGGCACTATCAAGTTTGTAGTAGTCTCAAGCACTGGAACATCAGGGTAGATTCTCTTTATCTACGGTGGAGGCTGCAACTGTATCGGCAAGTCTGGTGCAGTGGGTACACTGACACCATTCTGTATCAAAGCTGTATCGCTAGTCTGTACTGTATCAGTAACTCCCTTTTCCTGCGTCTGGTTCCCAGGATCCAAGCTAGTTTTTGGAGTATTGTCACTCACCGCATATGGTGGCGGACGATCATGTAACAATCTATCCATAAATTCCTCATCATCTGAATCATCTTCCTCTTCCCAGGACCTTTTATTTTCTTTAGTTTTGCCTGAATCTTTGTCGGTTTTACAGGAGGCTTTCTTTCCCTGTGTCTCTTCTCCCTGGGTTATTGCTGGGAATAACTTCAACCCATCTACGATTCCCCTCCTCCACATTTTGCTCTTGTTGTCCCACCTAGCCTCTGCATATGATTTTTCTGCCCTTCTCAGCCTTCTCTGAAACCTTTCTTGTCTATGTTTAAGGGCCATCAAGTCCCAAATCTCCAAAGCCTTTTATTGTGCCGGTCTCGGAGGTGGCTTCTGTGTACTTAACATCCACCTCAGATTTTCTAGTACCTTTGGATTAAACGTCCCATGCTCTGAAAACGCTAAACACCCTTCTTTTTCTGTTAGTTTGCACCACTGTTTCATCCATAAACAAGGTGCGACACCTTTCTCTTCCATAACCGTGTAAGCCGGAGTAACCTCAGGTGGTGTGGGTTCTCCATTTGTTGCAACAATAGACACATCTCCCTTTAGAGCGCTCTTGAATGCTTTAACGAAATTCATTTTTACGATTCTCTTGTTTGTATTTAATCAGAAGTGACTTAGTTCCCAGGACACTCTTCACCCGCCTTATTCCATCTATTGCCTCTCACGGACGGCAGCCAATCCGTGCGCGACCCCTCTTGACAACTGACCTATCTCATTGCGGAACCACTGACGTCACACTCACACACACAGCAGCTGACAAAGTCTTGCGGCTTGTCCGCTCTTCACTGACCCCTACAACTCACACAAACTAATGCAAATTATTGCGAGCACCTTAAAATGACAACACAAATCTGTTGGTTTACTACAGGAAGGGTAACACATTCGCTTCAGAACTTTACAGAGATTTCACTTGAAGCCTCAGCCGCTACTCTCTCCTTATCAGTTCCCGCATATGCAAGCAGAATTCGACCCGCAAATTCTACTCTCGACTTGTCAATGACTCCTTCTAGTGCACTTTAGAATTTGTCAAATCTCCATCGAAGGTTTCATTCACACGTTACAACTCAAACTCGACTTGTCAACCACGCCCGATTGACCTATTAAACCGTACAGATTACAACATAAACCACATTTGTCTTCAATACTCCGGAGTCTTAGACCTCGACAGGTCCGTACACAACAACCAACCACGTGGATAATTTTGAGCAACAAGCGCTACAGTCACATGAAGTACGCCAACTTCCCTACTCTCATACTGTGGAGTACGCCCACTCCTGCTAAACAACACTTAATTTAGCCTAAATACACACACAATTTTTTCACAACCACCTGCAAGATGCATAAGCTTAGGCAAGCGCAAAGACCCTAACCACGCACACTATGGCGCCGAGAACATTCACAACTAATTTAGGCAGGCTCCGAGATCCCGGGAAAGCCATGGCGAACTTAGAAACCCATCATATCTCCAAATTTCATTATCACAGAAAAACAAATTAAACAATGAAACTCCGTCCTAGGGCCCCCAAGGACCAAACCGTCGCTCTGCTACCAGAACTGTTAACGCGTCCTTCTATGTTAATTTATACACATTAGGACTCGTTTTAGGCCGATGAATCTTTTGACCCAGTGGTGAGACACCATAAGACGAGGTAACTGATCAATATATCAAGCAATATATCAATAATATTGTCAACATATATCACCACAATATATCTCAATTTAGACATTAGTTAAGATCGTTAACGCAACCATGACCATTCAGTCATGAATAAACACACCTTATTGAAGTTTTGTGAATTTTATTCCCTATTGATTACAATCTAATAGCAGATGTACTGTATTAATCTCAAAACCAAGAAGCAAAAGAGCATAGTCACAATGTGGCAACTATGATAAGGTTTCAACAATGCAAAGATCACAATCATAAGATAGTAATATGAAGGCAAACAAATCAAAATTCATAGAACCTCATATATGTCTTAGTTCAGCATAGCACCACATCAGTCATGTCAGTTACGTCAGTCAAGGTGAATGCCTCATCTAGCCACTAATTAGCATCAGCATGTTGGGCTTCATGCAAAACAATTTAGAACATCAATTTGGATAACATCTAACTAAGGTCTCTAATAAAAAATACAGCAGTTGGTACCTAGAAAGGAAAAGCGAATAGACAAATTACAAGAGCAATCATCATAATTACCCTCCTCGGAATGAGTCAGCATACAGGATCAGTCTTTGTCTTCAGGACATCAGTTGAATCGCCGTCAGTCTATCTAGTCTAAGGGCAGGGGACACTTTCCTCATAAGGAAGAAAGTGCAATGGGGCGACTAAGGGTGAGGATGGTTTTATTAAGTCTCAAGACACCAAACAAAGTGACAGAGTTTCTGGATGCAATCAATATCATTCCCTACCTAGTTCCCCGAGTCTCCTGTGTCATGAGTTTTTATCCCTTTTTCATAATACATTCCCCCAAAATTCTATTGGATAGTCACTACACCCCACTATCTGTAACCTATCAAATTATACATTAAGTAATGCACTTGTCATTTCACGATAGTTTATAACATTTTGATTGGTCTTCATAATTGACGTTTTTCGTAGGTGGCACATCCGGGGTTACTTCATTTTCTGGCACACTCTTCGGGTCAAGAGTTCTCTTTTCCATGGTTCAATGTCCTTGAAAGTGTCCATATTTTGTTGCAAAGAGTATAACTTTATAATAAAGCAGCTAGCATGCGGATGAGAAAAACTAGCATTGTTGCAAAAACGTAAAAAAGAGAACAAATTCTGGGTCATGGCCTTTTGCAAGTCAGCACACTGAAGAAACAGAGAAATATGCTTTAATATGAGAGTTACACAGCTAGTTTTCGACTCACGCTAACTTAAGACTTATGGATGCTAATAAATACAATCTTCGTAGATGTTAACGTATTCAATTAATCATAGTACAAGCAATTAGTTCTTACAGTCGACATTAGTTTATGCATACAATAATTCTTCACGTTTATAGGTATGTTAGAATACATTTCAAATGAATAATATTTTATAACTATTAATGCAGCTTTGTTAATTGTAAGCATTTCACATCTAGATATATAATATTTAAACTACGCTCTCTCACAACTATTCCAGATTTTCTCAGGGAGTATGCATAGTTATCTCGATGAATTCACAGCTATGCAAATTATACAATTTATTTGCCAATTGCAACTTTAGAATTCTTTCCCAAAGCTCACAGGATGATTCAAACAGTTCTCATATAAATTTAATAAGACTTTCTGCCTTGTTTGACAGCTAGAACAAATACTGTTACATTTGTTATTAATCAAGACATGTTCTCTTTCTTTAATACAATTGGACTTTCACCAACAGATCAGCAAACTAGGAATTCAGGTTAAAGGGAACAGAATGTGTCAGTACTTTTCCTCTACTTCTGCAAAAATGAATTTCAGGCCTAATCCAGCTAAGAAAGCTTAAATACATATTAATGCAATTAATACATTTAAATCTTATTGTGCGCCTTACAATTTGAGCCAAATATGCAAAGCAAATGAGTTAAATGCAAACATTATTGGCAACATTAGTAATGTTTTAAACGTGCATTTATTTCTCTGAACACGTTAGTCATGTTAATAAATTCATTCAAATCAATATAAACAGGATTAATTTCTGTTTATTAAATAATCATTACATACTTCATTTCTACTGTTCTTCTTTGAATAATACTTCTAATATTAATTCATGTCAGCAATTAACTCGAATATTAATGCCCAACATCTTTCATAGCAAAACATGATGTCAAATACGAATGAAGGTCACCTTGTCCATCATAATTCAAACATGCACATTTTTTTATTTCATGTTAATGTCTCTGTTAGTTTTTAAATGAAGGTTGTTAAACTGCAGTATGTTAACTTCTATACCACTAATATATTAGTAAAATTTGCTCACTATCAGTCCTTCCGTTGATGGCAATTTGTGCCGTCACAAAAGGACATTCCGATTCACAATGAGAAAATTCAAGGTCTTTTAGTATGATAACACATAGGTCTAGGTCTGCAGTAATTTCATATCTTACCTACTCTGTCTATTCTTTCCTTCTTCCAGAAATTCTAAGTTTTGTAAAATCCAAGTGAACAAATTATGCACACTGTCGCAATGAAAAAAATGGTTTCAGGATCATTCCCACAAATTCATTCCCTAAATCTCAAACCCAGGATCTTACTTTACAGAATCCTTCACCTGCTGTTTCCCAAATATTTGTCTGTTACAGGTCATTCAAGTCATTTTTCAGACTTGTCAGATTAGAATTGTGTTTCCCTATCTCTTTCCTATTGTCTAGTATGTATGTGCAACAATGTTGCATTTTTACTTGACCGACTCCGCCTTCTTTTGATCAAATTATGTCTAACACAAGGTGATTCTGCAAAGCCATTTATCTTACCAGAACCATTTCCGTGTCCATTAGGAGTACTTCATCTGCAAAATCAGTTGACATCTTATTTACAATGATTGATAACATCTTTCCTTTAATGTCATATAGGATCACACCTACTGATTGAATATAAGCTCCAAAAATATCTCCAGTACTCTCTGAACTGCTTGCTCCTCTTTTAATCGTCATCTAAAGTCTCTCATTCCCTACTGGATTGACAATGTTGTCACTTGGTAGATTTTAGGAAAAACCACCCTTAAATAGCATGTGCCATACCACCCTTTTGGTGATCTTTAATAAGCGTTCTTTCCACAAATGTAACATACACCAGGCACAGTGGGGTCTTGTCAATGTAACAGAAAATTCCATAAATTTTTCAACAAAAACACATGTCTACATTTACTAGTTCCTACAAATGCATTGTTAGTATTTGATTGTGGCCTATATATACAAAGCTTCCCTATATGTTGCCATTCTAAATCTTAGTGTCCTTGTGAATTAGGCGTGCCATGTGCTGACTTCCTTCTGTAACCATGTGAAACTATGCCCTTATCTACCTTTTCTTTCATTGCTTTCCTTTAGTCATCAACTTGAATAATAAACTCTTTTTCTACTTGTGTGAGAAGGCATGTACGATTATTCCTGTGTGCATATGCTGTGCTAAACGTTAATGTAGGCTCAAAGAACCCACCTACTATATCTATATTGGCCTTTGCAATGCTGCTCTAATGCTGATTAACGGGAACGAAAGAGAAAACAAGGTTGAAGTTTGAATAAAAATACTGAATGTACTCTTGATTGTACAAAAATATTAACAGTAAGCTACAACTAATGCCATACATCAGTGGTCAGCTGTGATATGTGATTTCTTCTTGTACTGAAGAAGGAGTCTATGTACACACAAAACAGTCACTCACATTCAAGTTGTATCCATATACTTATAAAACAAACTATAATAAACCTTGGAAGCAAATCTCCCTTTGTGTCATTTAAATGAATCAATCCCTCATCCTTATAAAATGTATCCTGCCTAGATTGTAATTCACTGCTATGGAGTAGCTGTGCTTTGTATATCTTCTTTTACTGAAACAGTCATTCTTGCAATCAATAAAATGCATTCAGTCATACATACTATGACAAAACAAATGCACACATATTTACTTTTGTTACATTTACCATGTTCTGGGTTCATGGCTTCTGTAGAATAAGAGAAGAATAAGAAAAAAGAAAAAAATCAAAAATCAAATCCAAAGCAGCTATTCCTAAGGTCTGCACTTATTTACAATAGTTCTTGATCTTCTAACAATGCCATCAGATTTTCAGCTAGAAAGGTTCTAAAATAGTTCCAAAATGTTAATCTTTAACACATCACAGACTAATGGTCACTTATTGTCACTACCAGTGTACAATGTCTCTGTTGGTCAATTGGCATGGTTATTTCAAACCTCAGTTCAAATGTATTTTCAAGATCCAGACTACTTTACTGAATTCTCAGGGTCAAAACAAAAGGCCATCAACTTGCTCTCCCATTTTTTTTTAACCTTTTATTTATACTTTTATACAAACAAGTGAAGCAGTACAATAAGATCATGCATTTGCAGACTCATACGATACAACTAATATATTGCGTCATTTCTAGTGAGTATTTTAACTTTCCAGATTTTATCCATATGTATATAAACAATTGGACACATAGCAGTAACCATGCTTTGTTTTATCAATCAGTTATATCACCCTCTGGTTCTCCTGTTTCTTTCCCTATAAGGTATTGTTTGTAGATGTCCCAGAATTTAGCTGGCTTATTTGTAGGAGGGAGTAGTTCACTGTAATTGTCTGTTTGCGTGTTACAGTAAGTCATATCTCTATGCCATTCATCTACTATAGGGATCAGTCCACTGTCCCATCGTATGGCGATCCTGCACTGAGCCAGCAACAGACCCATAGCCACCAATTTGCGAGTCGATTTTAGTAAGTAGTTATCCCACCCCACTAGTGCTAAAAGTGGTCCCACGTCTATTGGTTCTCCAATTATAGCCTCTAGTTCTTTGAATACGGCTTTCCAAAACATTTGTGTTTTTACACACGCCCATGCCATGTGTAGAAAATCGTCTCGCTCCTTTCCACATCTAGGGCAGTTTGAATTTTCACGCAAACCATATCTGTGTAGTCGGAGTGGGGTGTGATATATTCTGTTGAGAAATTTAAAGTGGATAAGTCTATGTCTGCCATTTAGAGAGACAGAGCGTGTCTTGGCACAGCAGTAACGCCATTGTGTGTCTGTGATCTGTACCCCCAGGTCTCTTTGCCACTCCACCCGAGCCTTTGAGAGCTCATAAGTTCTTGATTCCTGTATCGAAGCGTATAGGTTGGACACCAATCGTCTCATACAACTCCCCTGCAGGATCACAGAGAGCGATGCGATCTCAGGGGGTTCTTGCATGTCTTCACCCAATAGCTGAGCTAGAGCATGACGTGCCCTGTGATACTGGAACCGGTGCAGGGGTGTAGTCTCAACAGTCTCATTCGACACTGTTTCCCAACTTTTCATTCTTTTTCAAATAAGCCCCCTAATGTGTTAATACCTAGTTCTCTTAGGGCGGATATCAGTTTACTGTCTCGCCAGAGTGGAAACCAAGCACATCAACATACTGGTACATGTGGGGAGTATAGCAACGCCAATTTCTGTTTGTCCATAATCTCTTGCCATGCCTTTGCTACTGAGTCCAGAGAGGCTAATTTTTTATATTGCCTGCTCGGGGTCTGGTATAGTCTTCCCTGCAGCGGGGCGGGCGACGCCAGCTCTTTTTCTATACTAAGAAATGGGGTGTTCTCTGGTCCATGGAGCCAGATCTGCGCTACAGCAGCTCGCCCGCTACACTATAGGTTTCCAAATCCGGGGCTCCCAGTCTGCCGAGCTCATATGGCAAGGTCAGCACACGCCATTGCACTCTGGGCTGTTTGCCTGCCCAGGCCAATTTTATTAGGAGTGATCTCAATGTGGCGAAATATTTCTTAGGTAGCACAATCCGAATATTCTGGAACAGGAACAGAAAGCACGGCAACACCACCATTTTCATTAACGCTACCCAACAAAGCAAGGACAGGTGGAGTCGTATACATTTCTGAACATCCGTAGCCAATTTAGTTATCGCTGTGTCATAATTATCCCTCACAATAATGTTGGGATCGCTGTGCACCTTAATACCCAGATACCTAACTGACTCGATCTCCCATTTCAGCGGGAAACCCACCTCCGTTTGTACCGTGGAGGGGGTTAATGGAAATATCAAAGATTTACCCCAATTGACTTTAAGGCCGGACAATGCCCCGTATCGCACTATTTCTTGGAGCCTCGGCGCAGCATTACATTTTGGATCTTTGATATACAGTAATGTATCGTCTGCATATGCCAATATTACTACTTTGTAAAGTTTGAAATTAAGACCACGATGGCTATGATATTCCCTCAGGGCACAAGCCAGAAGCTCCGCCGCCAACGCATACAATAGGGGGGAAGTGGGCATCCCTGTCTAGTGCCCCTGGTGATGTCCAATGCCTCTGTCACCACCACGTTCACTTTGACCCTGGCCCGGGGTTCCCTGTACAATGTGGTTATCAGATGTAAAAAAGTGTCTCCTATTCCAAATAGTCGCAATGCCGCCCATAAGAAGTCCCACTCCACTGAGTCGAATGCTTTTTCCACGTCCAGAAATACCGCCACTGCCTGTATATCGTGATTAATGTTTTGTATAGTGCCGAATAATGTGCGTAGGTTCATGGTTAGATTACGGCCAGGGACAAATCCTGCCTGTTCAGGTTTTACTAGTGGGGGCAACACCTTGGCCAGATGTTCTGCTAAGATTTTCGCGTATATTTTGACATCTACATTTAACAGCAATAGTGGCCTGTAGGAGGAGCATTGTTCTTGTGGTTTCCCTGGTTTAAGCAGTGTGATTATCATGGCTTCCCGCATCGATGGAGGCATATAACCTTCTGGAACCATCTCCTCAAACACATCTTTTAGGTGTGGGACTTTTAGTGTTTGGTATGTTTTGTAGAAGTACATAGTCAGGCCATCAGGGCCTGGGGCTTTACCTTCAGCCATTCTTCCCAGCGCTTTTGCTATCTCGCCCAGCGTAAATGGTGCCCCCAAGGCCTCTCTGTCACTCTCCGAAAGTTTAGGTAATTCTATGTGAGTGAGATATTCTTTTACAGTGTTAAGTTCAGGGCTTCCTCTTGTAGTGTAAAGTGTTTGGTAATATTCTCGGAAACTAGCCACTGTATCCTCGGGGTCAGTGAGAATGCTAGCATCTGCTGCTGCCGTTTTGTTAATTAGATTGGTGCTACGACTGGGGTGGATTAAATTTGCTAGGACCTTGCCAGGTCTGTCCCCCTCCCCATACGCTCGGGCCACAGCATACTTCCCCGTATGACGCACTTCCGACAGGGCTGTCTCTTGAAATTCTTGCATCTTTGCGCGAATATGACCCAATGTGCATGTATCTGCAGTGTCACAATGTTCTTGTTCTAACTGGGATAGCTCCCCCTCAAGTATTTGCAGTCACCCACGTATCGATTGGGGTACCCCGCATGTTTGGACATGGTAATCCCTCTTATGTACACCTTGAATGTCTCCCAGATCGTGCCCATTTGGGCAACTGATCCTTTGTTTAGTTGGAAAAATTATTTGATTGCATTGGTCAGTTTTTCCCTAAACACGGAGTCTGTTAGCGAGTATGGTGGGAATCTCCAGGAGAATGGTGGCTGTGGAACATGACACACTGTCAGTAATATCGGAACCGTTGAATGATCCGAATAAGTTTGAGGGCAGGGTGCTTCGGGTGTCACTCTATGTGATATATTGTGGGAGACTAGCCAGAGATCTATGCATGTATACAAGTCGTGCGCTGATGAGTAATGCGTGTAACCTCCCTTTTCGGGGTTCCTATCTCTCCAGATATCTGCCAGACCTAAGACCATCATTATGTCTAGTATTGCGCGCGCTGCAGCTGCCGGGCCCCTGGTCTTACCTCCCGATCTATCTAATGTGGGAGATAGCGTAAAATTAAAGTCTCCACACCAAAGTTGTGGAAGGTCTCTCCATTTCATTGTCTGCGCTGCAAGTTCTCTATAAAACTGGGGGTCGTCGTAATTCGGCCCATATATTCCTATCAGTATAAAGGTGAGAGCCCTGCCCTTGCATTTTGCCACAACATATCTCGTCCCGGGGTTAATCTCCGCACTCTCGAACTCAATGGCAGATGTGCAGGAGGCCCACAGCAGGACACCCCTAGAGTGAGTTGTGTAACCTGCAGCCAAGAACCGCCCCCTCATTCTGCGCGGGGTGAGCATTGGGCTATCTGGGGCCAAATGTGTCTCTTGCAATACTGCAAAATCGACCTTGTGTCGGAGTAAATATGCCACCATCCACCTGGGTTTTGCGTGTATCATTAAGTCCCCTCACATTCCAGGTGATCAACCTAAGTCTATGGTGTCCCTTTTGTGTGTCAGTAGTTGTACGCTCTGGAGTCATCTATTCTCTAAGTTGATTTTCTAAGTACGCTTGTCTATAGTACTCATCTACATTATGGGGGTCATTCTGACCTCGGCGGTAAAAGGCGCTTACCGCCGGTCAGAAGACCGCCATAACACCGCCTCGGCCGCGGGAAACCGCCACGGTCATTCTGACCAGCAACAGGCAAACCGCCAAAAACCCGACATCCACAAAAGTCCGCCACACCAACGGCCAGCGAAAAACTGGCGATGACCAAACCTCCACTGTCACGCCAACAGAAATACGCCCATTCCATTCCGACCCACGAATCCACGCGGCGGTCTTTCAACCGCGGTATTCCATTGGCGGTACACACCGCCGCGGTCAAAATACACACAAAGCTCCAAAACACGGCCACATTGGACATTTTGAAATACACACACCTGATACACATACAAACACCACTCCCACACACCCAATACAATATAAAACACACACCCACATCACCCACAAACCCCTACGACCACCATTTATTGACTAAGGCCAGAGAGAGACACCACCAGCTAGTACAGAGCATTCACAGGCACATTACACCATCACTCACACAACATCCACGCACAAAACACCCCACACCACCACACTCACCACACTCATCACCACAAACACCACCCCACACCTCATCCACACCACCCCATGGCACCCCAAAGACACCCCAGGGTTTCAGACGCTGAACTCAGGGTCATGGTGGAGGAAATAGTTCGGGTAGAGCCCCAGCTCTTCGGGACAAAGGTGCAGCACACCACCATTGCCAGGAAGATGGAGCTATGGCAAAGAATAGTGGACAGGGTCAACGCTGTGGGTCAGCATCCACGAAATCGGGACGACATCAGGAAGCGGTGGAACGACCTACGGGGGAAGGTGTGTTCCATGGTATCCAGACACAACATCGCGGTGCAGAAGACTGGCGGCGGACCCCCACCTCAACCCCCAGAATTTACAACATGGGAGGAACAGGTCTTGGCGATCCTGCATCCTGAGGACCTCGCAGGAGTAGGCGCAGGAATGGACTCTGGTAAGTCTAATCTCAACTACTTCATCCCCCCCCACCCACCGGCATGCCAAATCATACCCCCTCCCTCCCCCCCACCCCATCACACATCCTCCTTGCTAATGTCTCACCATCACAACCCACCCATCCCAACACCAAGCCCTGCATGCGACCACAAACCATGGACACCCATCACCTAAGCATGCCCACTGCACATACCCATCCCCCCCCAAACCACTGTCACAACAGACCCCACAAGGGACTTGCAGCACTGGGGTCCACGGGCAGCCACCCATTGAACGCTATGGCACACACAGAAGCAATAACCATACTCTTATACCCCTGCAGGACCCGAACGCCACGACACCGCCAAGGAGGGCCCAGAAATGTCCATTCCACCCCCAAAAGAGGCCCACAGTGATGACAGCAGCTCTGTCTCCCTGGACCCAGATGACCAGCCCGGCTCATCGGGGACCTCGGGACAGTCGGTTCCCCTCAGACAGCCACAGGCCACAGCAGACCTACCCCCCTCTGGGAACACCAGCACAGCACCCACCCAGCAGGCCCATGCCTCTGTCTCCAGGACACGTCAATCAGCGGTGTGTCCACCACTACAGGGCACCCAGGTTAACCCACCACCCCAACAACAACAGGGACCTGGGGGCAGTGGTAGTGGGCACACGGTCCAGGGGACAGAGGCCCAGGGAAACAGGGGAACTGGGAGGGCTGCTATGCGACAGGAGGGGGACAGGACCAGGGATCCCACTCTCCACGAGGCCCTATCCTCCATCATGGGAGCATACCACCGCTCCCAGGAGACGATGGCGACGGTCCTGGCCAGGTTCCAGGAGATCCAGGTACTGCAGGAGGAACAGTTTATGGGGTTCAGGGAAGAACTCAGAAACATCAGTTCCGCAATAGGCACCATCGTTGTGGCTCTCAATCAAATTGTCAGCACATTGCAGGACCATGTGGCACCACAAAGGGCCCCTGTCACTAGCATGGACCAAGAACAGGCTACCACCTCCGCCGGCGCTAGTGGACAGGAGGCCCCGACACAAGAACAACAGGCCACCAGAACCCCACCCCCTGCAGAAGGAGAACCACCCCGCAAGCGGTGCCTGAGATCTAGGAAGAAGACAGAGTAGGATGCCAAGACCCCCGCCAGGAAAGGATACCCCCTGATTGTCATCCCACTGTCCCACATTGTCACCCTGTCCAACCTTAAACTGCCCCAGCTCCACCTTCCACAGGCATATGGACAATGCACTGTGAGACTGAAAATCTGGACTCTGCCATGGACATTCCTCCACCATCACCCATCACCGAATTGCAACCATTACCCAAAATTGAGCACTTTAATAAACACACTTATTGCACAAAAATAATCTGGAGTCTGCCTGTATTTTTTAACAAATGTATTACACAGAACCGTGCCAAAATGTCCTGTTACATTGTGATGACAACATACCACTGTCACACTGCTGTAGTCCATGGGGAAACAAAGCAGAGGTCACGGAGTGGGGCCCACATCTCTGAAATTGGAAGGGAAAGTCACAACTCAGTTAACATACACTGGGGGGAAACTCAGACAGCAGAGAGGCAGGAGACTTTAAGAAAATGTAAAATGCCGGTGTTGATTCTTACCTGTATGTCATTGAAAATACTGCTGTATTACTGTGTCCCTGTTGTCTGTGTCGTCCTCTTCGTCTTCCTCCTCTTCACTCTCCGCTGGCTCCACAGCTGCCACAACACCACCATCTGGACCATCCTCCTGCAGGAAAGGCACCTGGCGTCGCAAAGCCAGGTTGTGAAGCATACAGCAGGCCACGATGATATGGCACACCTTCTTTGGTGAGTACATTAGGGATCCACCTGTCATATGGAGGCACCTAAACCTGGCCTTCAGGAGGCCGAAGGTTCGCTCGATCAACCTCCTAGTACGCCCATGGGCCTCATTGTACCGTTCCTCTGCCCTGGTCCTGGGATTCCTCACTGGGGTCAGTAGCCATGACAGGTTGGGGTAACCAGAGTCACCAATTAGCCACACACGGTGTCTCTGAAGTAGTTCCATCACGTAAGGGATGATGCTATTTCGCATGATGCACGCGTCATGCACTGTCCCAGGGAACTTGGTATTTACATGGGAGATGTACTGGTCAGCCAAACAGACCACCTGGACATTCATGGAATGATAACTTTTTCTGTTCCTGTACACCTGTTCACTCGTGCTGGGGGGGACCAAAGCAACATGTGTCCCATCAATTGCACCAATGATGTTGGGAATATGTCCAAGCGCATAGAAATCACCCTTCACTGTAGCCAAATCGCCCACCTCAGGGAAAACAATGTAGCTCCGCATGTATTTCAGCAGGGCAGACAACACTCTGGACAACACCTTGGAAAACATAGGCTGAGACATCCCTGATGAAATGGCCACTGTTGTTTGAAATTACCCACTTGCCAAAAAATGGAGTACTGACAGAACCTGCACTAGAGGGGGGATCCCTGTGGGTTGGCGGATGGGTGACATCAGGTCTGGCTCCAGCTGGGCACACAGTTCCTGTATAGTGGCTCTGTCAAGCCTGTATGTCAGTATGACATGTCTTTCTTCCATTGTCGACAGGTCCACCAGCGGTCTGTACACGGGAAGATTCCTCCATCTCCTCGCAAGTCCCAGCGGACGGTGCCTAGGAAGGACAACATGGAGCACAGAGTCAATGAACCCACAGGTACGTTCCCACAACTTGCACAGTACACGATTCTCAATGCATTGAATGGCTTGTATGAGTGTTGATGCAAGGCCTAGGCATCTGTGACGCAGTAGAAATTAAGATATGGGGGCCCTTGAAATGGCTGCTGCCTGACCTGTGAAGTGCGACAGTGGGATGTGAGGTCAATGCGCTGGCGTGGCACACCGTGGCGGTAGGCGGTCGAAGACCGCGGCGCAAAGCCGCATTGGTTAACATTGAACCCTATGGGTTTCAGGAGCCAATGATGATGTGCGCCGGCGGTCGCGCTACGCCCGCCGCGGTACGCACCGCCGCGGGCGTGACCGCCATTTTCTATCTGCTTAATCACTCGATACCTGATCATCCACAGGAGAGGACCTATACTGCAAGTGTTGCTGTGACCTCGGTCTAGAAGAGACAATGGCTGCTGCGACTGGGGAAAGGGCCCCTGCCTTCACTTCTGAAGAATTGGAGAAACTCGTGGATGGGGTCCTCCCCCAGTATGCGCTACTCTACGGTCCTCCAGACCAACAGGTAAGTACACTGGGACCATGCTTTGTGGCCAATCCCTGGGTTGAGTGGGGTGAATGAAAGATGGTGGGGAGGGGAGCGAATGAGGCATGCATCAAAAGACCGATGAGAGCATGTGCCACATGGCAAGGGTGGGGATGGGGGGCCACTCACATCGAGCATGCAGAAGGTGATGATTTTTATTTTTCTCCCCCTGTACATGTCACATAGGTCAGCGCCCATCAGAAAATCGACATTTGGCGTGCCATCGCCAAGGACGTCCGGACCCTGGGGGTCCACAACAGACGGGGCACCCACTGCCGGAAGAGGTGGGAGGACATCTGCCGCGGGAGCAGGAAGACCGTGGGGGCTATGCTGGGGATGGCCTCCCAACGTAGGAGGGGTGCCAGTCGTACCTTGACCCCCCTGATGTCCCGGATCCTGGCGGTGGCCTACCCCGATTTGGATGGGCACGTGAGGACATCACAGCAGACACAAGGGGGTGAGTACAAGCACAATCTGCTGATTTTGCGCACATTGGAGGTGTCTGGGTGGGGGAGGAGGTCTGTGGGTATCCCTAGGCCAGGGCGATTTCTGTAGGCTAGGCCCCTCCGTTAGGCATGGCCCTGTGTCCCCGCCCCCCACCTCTGTAGGTTGCCTAGTACAGCTATTCATGGCCCTGTGTCACCTATGTGTGGAGTTGTCGTCCATAGGCTTGTAGGCCATGTCCCACGGATTGAGTAGTGGACCCCAAGTGCGCAGCGTAGTGGAGGGGGCTTCTGTGTCTGTCCTCTCCGCCAACGGTAGCGGTAATCCATGCACTCAACATGTCTTTCTTCCCCCCCCCTTTTTTGTGGTCTTCCTGTTCATGTGTGCATTAGCATCATCAGGCGGAGGAGAAGTGGCATCGGAGGACGAGAGAGCTGCATCTCACATGGCCATGGAGGGCCATGCAACTGACTCGGATTTCACCAGTGAGACGGAGGGCGAGGGGAGCTCCACAGCGGGGACACGAGGTGACACCAGCGACACAGACCCGTCCTCGGAAGGGAGCTCCCTAGTGGTGGCAGCAACATCCGTGCCCACCGCAACAACAGGTACAGCCGCCACCCAGCGCACCAGCTCTGCCCTCCCAGCAGCCCCTCAGCCTTCGCCCCATGCCCGCTCACCCAGGAAGGTGGGCATCTCCTTCGCCCCAGGCACCTCAGGCCCTGCCCCAGTTACCCCTGCTGCCCTCAGTGAGGAGGTCATTGACCTCCTGAGGACGCTCATTGTTGGGCAGTCTACCCTTTTGAATGCCATCCAGGGTGTAGAAAGGGAGGTGCACCGGAGTAATGCATACCTGGAGGGTATTCATTCGGGTCAGGCTGCCCATCAGCGATCGTTCAACGCTCTGGCCTCAGCACTGACGGCAGCCATTGTCCCTGTCTCCTGCCTCCCTCCTCCAACTTCCTCAACCCAGTCCCACTCCCCTGTACCTCTGCCTATCCCAGAACACCTACAGACCAGCCTGCACACACCTCAACACCCAAGGGAAGCTCATCCAGACATAAGCACCACACATCACACAAGCATTCACACAAGCAACATCCACATGCAGACATGCCAACAGCCACTGCCTCCTCTGTGTCCCCCTCCTCCTCGTCTCCCTCCTCCCTCCGTGTGACGTCTCCACTCACACATGCATGCACAACATCTTCAGCCACTACGTCCATCACCAGCACACCCACCAGAACACTCCGCACACGTGCAGTCACCACCCCCACTACCATTTACACGTCCCCTGTGTCCTCTCCCAGTGTGTCTGTCACCCCCTCTTCCAAACCACACAAACGCAGCAGTCACCCACCCAACAGCCATCCACCTCACGACAGCCTCCAGCACAAGCACCTGCACCCAAAGACACCAGACTTCACTCTCCTACAACCACATCCTCTTCCTCCACTCCCATACCCACTACAACTACCCGTCCCTGTCTTTCTAAATTGATTTTCCTTTCCAACCTTGACCTCTTTCCAACAACTGACCCACCCCCTCCATCTCATAAGACTCCAACCAGCACCTCAGCCACCACAAAACCTGGACCTACAAAGACAATAGTCCAAGGATTTTGGAGTCCAACACCTTCAAGGCCAGCTACTTCTGCCAGGAGTAAAGAGACGGCCAGCCCACCCCCAGAAAAAAAAGCCAAGAAAGCCAGTGCCCGGCGTGAGAGGCCAAAGTCAGCAGGCTCCAAAAGCACTACCCTGGCACCGTCAGGGAGTGGGGTGCCACCTGGCACACCGCCAAAGGGAGGAAAGGGCCACAGACGAGCAGGGAAGGGTGGCAAGGGCAGCACGCCCGACAAGTCCGGCAGCAGGCGAGCTGCCCAGGAGGGCCCCACCAGCACCATTCCAGGTGTGCAGGAGGACACCCACGGGCCCGGGACGGCAGCACAGGAGGGCCCCGCAAGCGAGAAGACAGATGTGCACGAAGGGCCCGGCAGCCACATGTCAGGTGGCGAGTGAAATCCATGTAATGGCCGGATCTGGTTACCTGGACACACATGTCAAGCACCGCTGAACAGGGCCCTTCAAGTCAAGCACTGCTGAACAGGGCCCTTCAAGTCATGCACCGCTGAACAGGGCACCGCCGTCTCAAGAACCGCTGAACAGGGCCCTTCAAGTCAAGCACCGCTGAACAGGGCACCACCGTCTCAAGAACCGCTGAACAGGGCCCTTCAAGGCAAGCACCGCTGAACAGGGCACCGCCGTCTCAAGAACCGCTGAACAGGGCCCTCCAAGTCAAGCACCGGCATCTCTGCACCGCTCCGCTGGGCACCGGCGTCTCTGCACCGCTCCGCTGGGCCCTTCATGTCAAGCACCGCTCCGCTGGGCACCGCCATATCTGCACCGCTCCGCTGGGCCCTTCATGTCAAGCACCGCTCCGCTGGGCACCGCCGTCTCTGCACCGCTCCGCTGGGCACCGGCGTCTCAAGCACTGCTGGCCCATTGTCAGTAGGGGCAGGCCCGCATTTGTGTCGGGCCGGGCTGCACGAAGCACTCTGGGCACCATGCCTCCTCCAGAACCAGTGGAGTCTGTAATCCACTTGTGAGACTGTGGCTTTGCACTCCCCAGGATGGCACAGTGGGCAATCCACCCACTGTAGAGACTTGTGAGACTGTGGCTTTGCACTCCCCAGGATGGCACAGTGGGCAATCCACCCACTGTAGAGACTTGTGAGACTGTGGCTTTGCACTCCCCAGGATGGCACAGTGGGCAATTCACCCACTGTAGAGACTTTTGAGACTGTGGCTTTGCACTCCCCAGGATGGCACAGTGGGCAACCCACCCACTGTAGAGACTTGTGAGACTGTGGCTTTGCACTCCCCAGGATTGAACAGTGGCCATGGAGGCCCCTCGTGGATCTGGCGTTGTGTACTCATATGGCTGAGGTGCCCCCCCTTCCCTTCCCCCTGAGGTGCCTGTAGTTTTGCTATCTGATGCCCCTGCAGTGTTCTCTCCATTGGAGTCGGGTATCCTGTGTGGGCTTTGCCCATGTGTTTAGGCCCATTGGCCCACGAACAATGGCTGATACCCAATTTGGACATGACAATTTACATATGTATATATAGTTATAGATGTTTGATATATTTTTTTACTTAGCCGTACAATATACTTCAAACTTCATGATCAGTTGTGGGTGAGGGTGAGGATGGGTGTGTCGCGTAAGTGTGTCCCCGTACTTTTTTGCCTCCCCCCTCCCCTGTGTCGTAGGTGCAGTACTCACCGTTGTCTTCTGCGCCGGCGTTCGTGCTCCTGGTAGAGGAGCAGGAAGACAATAGCTGGTAGGATGTGTAGTTCGGGTTCCATGCTGTCCAGATTCCTCGTGGAGTGTGTAGAGGTGAGCGTTTTCCGTTTGTGATGTCTGTTTCCGCCGTGTTTTTATCGGCGGGGCTACCGCCCCGGAAAAGGTGGCGGATTGGTGGGTTGTGATAGGGTGAGCGGTACATTGTCTCACGCCTGTCTGTTGGCGGTGACCGCCGCGCTGTTTGTTTGTCACGAAGTGGCGGTCGGAGTGTTAAAGTGGCGGTCTCTGTTGGCAGTTTCCGCCAGGGTCAGAATTCCATTTTTTTTACCGCCTGCCTGTTGGCGGGTTGGCCGCCGCTTTAACACCGACCGCCAGGGTTGGAATGACCCCCTATGTCTGCTTCGTCTAATGCAACATTTCAACCATACTGTTACTGCAACTTCTTCCCTCCCACATACCCCCCTCCCACAATAGGCCAAACCCCAACCTCCCCATCTGTTTGTAACTTTCAAAATCCTCCCGCGAACTGCCCCCCTAGAACCTAGCCCCAACTTTACTATAAGTGGAACACACATGAAGGCGAATGTTGCTTTGCCTTAACAAAAGTTTTGTTATATTGGCTACCAATATATATATCCATTGGACCATCCCTACATCTCGAGGCATGTCGCATCCAGCTGGTAAGATACGCATGATTTACCTCCAGTCCCTGAGGATTTCAAGACATCTCATTATGGCCGATAACCACATTGCATTAATTTACGTCTATAGCGTATGCATCTTCCACAATAATAGTGTTCTGAACAAATTTCTACAGTGGAACTTTTACGACTAAAAGCAGCTCTTTGATTAATCGTTCGCTGGTTCTGTCCCCACTGTGTTTCTTTTATCTGCTAGCTTACGGTTTACAAATTGTTCAAATTTCCTTATTATCAGTTAAGAATATTGTATTTCTATCTACATCTACTCTCAGTTTGGCTGGGTATAGCATTCTGTAATCTAGTTGCAGTGCTCTTAGCTGTTTCTTCCCCGGCAGGAATTGCTTTCTCGCTTCCTGCACCTGCAGTGTAAAGTCAGGGTACAATGACAGAGTCATACCCTCATATCTCATTGTTTTCAATTCACGTGCTCGCTTCAATGCAGCATCACGGTCCCTATAGTTCAACAGTTTCGCTATCACCGGGCGAGGTGGAGCCCCAGGCGGGGGCCGGACCGCTAGCGACCTATGCGCCCGTTCCACCACGAAGAACACTGAGATGGTGTCCCGCCCCAGCAATTGTGTCAGCAGGCTCTCGACAAAGTTCTCCATATTTGCGATCGATGTAGACTCCGCTAGTCCCACGATACGAAGGTTGTTTCTACGAGAGCGTGACTCCAGATCGTCTATTTTATATTTAAGGGTATATAGCTCTGTGTTCACTTTTAGTTGTCTGGATGCTAGTGCGATTTGTTCATCCTCCACGGCCGACACACGTATCTCCACCTGGTCCAAACGCTCCGTCTGCATATCTAGTCTTTCAGACATTCTGTCCACACAATAGGATAGGGAGTTGATTTTGCCGTCTATTTGGGTTAGACATTGTTGCATAGCCGTTAGAATGTGTCGTAGGTCCTGTTCTTCATGAGCTGGGACCTCTGGGGAATACTCCGATCCAGCCTCTGCACCTACCCCTGTCTGACTCATAGGGAGTCATTCTGACCCCGGCGGTCTAAGACCGCTGGGGCCAGGGTCGGCGGGAGCATCGCCGACAGGCCGGCGGTGCCCCGCAGGGCATTCTGACCGCAGCGGTTCGGCCGCGGTCAGAAGAGGCAAACCGGCGGTCTCCCGCCGGTTTACCGCTGCCCTTAGAATCCCCCATGGCGGCGCAGCTTGCTGCGCCGCCATGGGGGATTCTGACACCCCCTACCGCCATCCTGTTCCTGGCGGTTCGCCCGCCAGGAACAGGATGGCGGTAGGGGGTGCCGCGGGGCCCCTGGGGGCCCCTGCCGTGCCCATGCCAATGGCATGGGCACGGCAGGGGCCCCCGTAAGAGGGCCCCGCAAAGTATTTCAGTGTCTGCTAAGCAGACACTGAAATACGCGACGGGTGCAACTGCACCCGTCGCACCCCTGCAACTCCGCCGGCTCAATTCTGAGCCGGCGGCCTCGTTGCAGGGGCATTTCCTCTGGGCCGGCGGGCGCTCTTTTCTGCCAAGATGAGCTTGACCATGGTCATATCTAGCCATTGAGGTCAATAAACTGCCATCACAGCTTCCCCTTTTTTTAAAATCAAGACATAGGGGGTCATTCTGACCCTGGCGGTCAGTGTTAAAGCGGAGGCCAACCCGCCAACAGGCTGGCGGTCCAAAAAATGGAATTCTGACCCTGGCGGGAACCGCCAACTCAGGCCGCCGCTTTAACACTCCGACCGCCACGGCGGCACAAACAAACAGCGCGGCTGTCACCGCCAACAGACAGGCGGCATACAATGTACCGCCCACCCTATCACAACTCACTGAAGGCGGGGGCCCTTTCCCCAGTCGCAGCAGCCATTGTCACTTCCAGACCGAGGTCACAGCAGCACTTGCAGTATAGGTCCTCTCCTGTGGATGGTCAGGTCTCATTGGCATTGGCTCCTGAAACCCATAGGGTTCAATGTTAACCAATGCTGCTTTGCGCCGCGGTCTTCGACCGCCTACCGCCACGGCGTGCCACGCCAGCGCAATGACCTCACTTCACATTGTCACACTTCACAGGTCAGGCAGCCACCATTTCAAGGGCCCACATGGCTTAATTCCTACTGCGTCACACATGGCTAGGCCTTGCATCGACACTCATACAAGCTATTCAATCCAGAGGGATTCGTGTACTGTGCAGGCTGTGGGAACTTACCTGTGGGTTGATTGACTCTGTGCTCCATGTTGTCCTTCCTAGGCACCGTCCGCTGGGACTTGCGAGGAGACGGAGGAATGTTCCCGTGTACAGACCGCTGGTGGACCTGTCGACAATGGAAGAACGACATGTCATACTCACCTACAGACTCAACAGTGCCACTATACAGGAACTGTGTGCCCAGCTGGAGCCAGACCTGATGTCACCTATCCGCCAACCCACAGGGATTCCGCCTCTAGTGCAGGTGCTGTCAGTACTCCATTTTTTGGCTAGTGGATCATTTCAAACTACAGTGGCCATTTCATCTGGGATGTCTCAGCCTATGTTTTCAAAGGTATTGTCCAGAGTGTTGTCTGCCCTGATGAAATACATGCGGAGCTACATCATATTCCCTGAGGTGGGTGACTTGCCTACAGTGAAGGGTGATTTCTATGACCTTGGACACATTCCCAATATCATTGGTGCCATTGATGGTACCCATGTGGCTTTGGTCCCCCCCAAAGACAATGAGCAGGTGTACAGGAACCGAAAAAGTTATCATTCGATGAATGTCCAGGTGGTCTGTTTGGCTGACCAGTACATCTCCCATTTAAATGCCAAGTTCCCAGGGTCAGTGCATGACGCGTACGTCATGCGAAAAAGCAGCATCCCTTATGTGATGGAACAGCTACAGAGACAGCGTGTGTGGCTAATTGGTGACTCTGGTTACCCCAACCTGCCTTGGCTATTGACCCCAGTGAGGAATCCCAGGACAAGGGCAGAGGAACGGTACAATGAGGCCCATGGGCGTACTAGGAGGGTGATCGAGCGGACCTTCGGCCTCCTGAAGGCCAGGTTTAGGTGCCTGCATATGACAGGTGGATCCCTAATGTACTCACCAAAGAAGGTGTGTCATATCATCGTGGCCTGCTGCATGCTTCACAACCTGGCTTTGCGACGCCAGGTGCCTTTCCTGCAGGAGGATGGTCCAGATGGTGGTGTTGTGGCCGCTGTGGAGCCTGCAGAGAGTGAAGAGGAGGAAGACGAAGAGGACGACACAGACAACAGGGATAGAGTGATACTGCAGTATTTCCAGTAACACACAGGTAAGAATCTACTCCTGCATTTGATTATATCTGTAACAGTACTGGCTCTCTACTGTCTGACCTTTCACCCCAATGTATGGTAACTTAGTTGTGAATTTGCCTTCCTATTTCAGTGATGTGGTCCCCACGGAGTGCCCTCTGGTTTATTTCCCCATGGACTACCGCTGTGTGACACTGGTATGTTGTCATCACAATGTATTTGGACATTTTTGGTTGGTTATATCGAATACATTTGGTTTAGAAAAATAAATAGCAGACTCCTGATGGTTTTTGTGCAATAATTGTGTTTATTGAAGTACAAAAATTGGTGTATAGTTCAAAAAGGGTGATGGGTGATGGTGGAGGCATGTCCATGGCAGAGTCCAGACTCACGTTCGCACAGGTGCATTGTCCATATGCCTGTGGAAGGTGGAGCAGGGGCAGTTCAAGGTTGGACAAGGTGAACAAGTGGGACAGTGGGATGACATCCGGGAGGATCCGTGCATGGCGGGGGTCTTGACATCCTACTCTGTCTTCTTCCTCGATCTCAGGCCTTTCTTGCGGGGTGGTTCATGTTCTGCAGGGGGTGGGGTCCGGGTGGGCCGTTGCTGTTGTGTCGGGCCTCCTGACCACTAACGCCGGCGGAGGTGGTGGGCTGTTCTTCCTCCATGCTAGTGGCAGGGGCCCTTTGGGGGGCCACATGGTCCCGCAATGTGGTGACAATCTGGTTGAGTGCCACCACGATTGTACCCATTGCGGAACTGATGCTGCCCAGTTCTTCCTGGAACCCCATGTGCTGGCCCTCCTGCATGGCCTGGATCTCCTGGAACCTGGCCAGGACCGTCGCCATCGTCTCTTGGGAGTGGTGGTACGCTCCCATGATGGTGGTGAGGGCCTCTTGGACAGTGGGTTCCCTAGGCCTGTCCTCCCTCTGTCGCACAGCGGCCCTCCCAGTTCCCCTTTGTTCCTGGGCCTCTGTCCCCTGGACGGTGTGCCCACTACCACTGCCCCCAGGTCCCTGTTGTTGTTGGGGTGGTGGGTTGCCCTGGGTGCCCTGTAGTGGTAGACACACCGCTGCTTGACCTGTCCTGGAGACAGAGGCATGGGTCCGCTGGGTGGGTGCTGTGCTGGGGTGTCCAGAGGGGGGTAGGTCTGCTGTGGCCTGTGGCTGCCTGAGGGGAACCGACTGTCTAGAGGTCCCCGATGGTCCGGGCTGGTCATCAGGTTCTAGGTCGACAGAGCTGCTGTCATCACTGGGGGCCTGTTTTGGGGGTGGGAGTGACATTTCTGGACCCTCCGGGCCGGTGTCTTGGCGTTCGGGCCCTGCAGGGGTAAAAGAGTATGGTTATAGCTTCTGTGTGTGCCATGGCGTGCGAATTGTGGGTGCCCTTGTCCCCCAGTGCTGGCATTCCCTTGTGGGAGGAGTTGTGAGGGTGGTTTGGGGGGGGGAATGGGTATGTGCAGTGGTGGTGCTTAGGTGATTGGTGTCCATGGTTTGTGTTGGCATTCAGGGGTTGGTGTTGGTTTGGGTGGGTTGTGCTGGTGAGACATTAGCAGAGAGGATATGTGCTGTGGGGTTGGGGGTGAGGGTGGGGGTGGGGGTTGGCATGCTTGTGGTTGGAGGGGGGGAAGTAGTTGAGATTAGACTTACCAGAGTCCATTCCTCCGCCTACTCCAGCGAGGCCCTCAGGATGCAGGATGTTCAAGACCTCTTGCTCCCATGCTGTGAATTCGGGTGTAGTGGGTGGGGGTCCGCCGCCAGTCTTCTGCACAGCGATGTTGTGTCTTGACACCATCGCCCGCACCTTCCCCCGTAGGTCGTTCCAGCGCTTTCGGATGTCTTCCCGATTTCTGGGATGCTGTCCCACAGCGTTGACCCTGTCGACGATCCTTTGCCATAGCTCCGCCTTCCTGGCTATTGTGGTGTGCTGCACCTGTGTGCCGAAGAGCTGGGGCTCTACCCTAATAATTTCCTCCACCATGACCCTGAGTTCTTGGTGGTGTTTTGTGCGTAGATGTAGTGTGAGGGATGATGTTGGGTTCCTGTGTGTGTTGTGGTTTGCGTTCCCTGTGCTCTCTCTCTGTGTATTGCGCCTTGTCTCTGAATTTCGATTTGTGGGGGTTTGTGGGTGATGTGGGTGTGTGTTTTATATCGTATTGATTGTGTGGGAGTGGTGTTTGTATGTGTATCAGGTGTGTGTATTTTGAATTATCCAATGTGGCTGTGTTTTGTAAAGGTGTGTGTATTTTGAGCGCGGCGGTGTGTACCGCCAATGGGATACCGTGGTTGAAAGACCGCCGCGTGGATTGGTGGGTCATAATGGCATGGGTGTATTTCTGTTGGCGTGACGGTGGAGGTTTGGTCATCTCCAGTTTATCGCTGACCGCTGATGTGGCGGCCTTCAGTGGAGGTCGGGTTTTTGGCGGTTTGGCAGTTGTGGGTCAGAATGACCCTGGCGGGTTACCGCGGCCACAGTGGTGTTATGGCGGTCTTCTGACTGGCGGTAACTGCCTTTTACCGCCAGGGTCAGAATGACCCCCATAATCTTTCTCTCTTTGTACACATCCTGTTCTACTCCAATGCCTGCATTCTTCCTTTGGTGCCTCTTCCTGCAATCTCCTAATTACTTCTCAGGTACCAACCACTGATATTAGGAAGCATTGATTTGTCTCTTCCACCATCCCACTTCTCATTGAAGGTGATGCACTGGAGTGCATAATATCTAGCAATTTGATCAGCATAGGCATTGCCCAACGAGATATAACCATTTGATCTTGGATGTGCAGTACACTTTACAACCGCAATTTTCTCAGGTAATTGTAATGCAATTAATAAACTGTGTATTCTTTCACCATTTAAAATGGGTGATGCTGAAGGGGTCATAAAACCTACCTGGCACCACAACTGCCCGAAGTCATGCACAACACCAAATCCATAGTGGCTATCTATGAATTCTGTCACTTTGAGCTAATCAAATACACAGCATGCTCTTGTAAGTGCAACCAATTCAGCTACTTGGACAGAAATGACTGCTTGAAGCCATGAAGCTTCAACTACTCTTTAGATGGTCCAAACTGCAAAACCAGCTCTCAGAACACTGGTTGTCTATTAAACAGGAGCCATCAACAAATACAACTTGATCATTCCTCTCTAAAGGAGTAGCTCGATTTGGTGCATAGTTCAGTGACATCAAGGCAGTCATGTTCCATTTAATTTCCATCATTTGGATCATCAACGTCAACAGGTAGCAATGTAGTAGGATTTAAATCTGATCACCTTTTAATAGACACATTGGAAGAACCAAGAATTATTAACTCAGAAAGGGTAAGATAGACATTTGAAAAAAATTGGGTTTTGGATGGGGGCAAAAAGACTTCACCAGAATGTGGGATGTAAACATTTAAAGGTGGTCCCATCACAATGCCTTCGCATTGACCAAGGCTTACACCTGTGGCAACCATATTCTTTAAACAGCAGAACAAAGCTGCGGTGGCAGGATCCAAAGTGGTATAAAAGGTGTGTCACAGGTTTGTTCCTTCCTCAGTGCCACTGTGTCAAAACAGAAAGAGCACAACCA
This sequence comes from Pleurodeles waltl, assembly GCF_031143425.1. Taxonomy (NCBI): domain Eukaryota; kingdom Metazoa; phylum Chordata; class Amphibia; order Caudata; family Salamandridae; genus Pleurodeles; species Pleurodeles waltl. Next base: position 495,173,201 of record NC_090444.1, read on the forward strand.
TCACATTCATGACAAAACAGTGAAAAACTTTTAATATAATCAGGCATTCCCAAAGCCGGAGCTCTGCACAAACTCTCTTTCATTTCAGTGGAAGCTTTCATGCATTATTCATCAAACAGAACTGGGTCTGTACTTTCTTTGTGTATTAACTTTTGCAGTGGTTTAAAAATTACAGACATATTTGGAATCCATTGGTAACAGTAGCTCACCATGCCCCAGAACATTCTGACATCTCTCTGTGTAACTGGGGACTTCATCTGCATAAAAGTTGCAACACTCTCTCAGGACACTTTCCTTGAACCTTTCTCATTCTGGTGGCCCAAAGATTTTACTTCCTTCTGGCCATACTGCAATTTGGTAAGGGAAACCTTATGTCCTTTCAACAATGTTATAGTATCATGTCTACAGGCTTCATGTGTATTGGATGCAACCATCAAATCATCAATGTATTGTACCAAAGCTGATATGGCATATTTAGGGACTCTAAGTTCTTTTCCAGGATCTGATAAAAAATGGACCGCGATTCTGAGAATCCCTGTGGAGTACAACACCAGGGCTACACATGTTTGCCAGATTTAAAAAAGAAAAGAAATTAGCTATCTTTATGTAAGGACACAGAGAAAAAGTCTCGGGAGAAATATATAACAGAAAACCACTCTGGCACATGGGACAACATGATACCGTAATTTCACTCACCTTTCTCAAATCCTGGACTATGCAGTATTTCCCACTTAGCTTTCACAATCCCATAATTGGAGAACTACAAGGGCTACCCATCACTTCTTTTAGAACTTCCAGCTCAGCAAAGTCTGTGAATATTGGAGTAATTCTCTCAATTACTTCTGGTGTCACATTGTACTATGGTGTTCTGGGAAAGAGTGCATTTGGCTTTATAGTCACTTTGACTGGCTCAACACCACCTATGAGTCCAATATCTTTTATGGAGAGATCCCAAACTCTTAACATCACCATGTCTTGTAATTCATCAGGCAAGTCTCTGACTATCATGACAGGAAAGGATAGGAGCAAAATGCCAGACATGATTGTTTATGTGCAGGAAGGTACAAGGATGCCTGTGTTGGTGCGAGGCAGCTCAATTTAGCGTCATCGCAGGGGACAACACAGGGGTGTGCCATGTTCAATTAAATACGGCGCATCCCTGAATTGTAAAAATGACGGAGTTTTCTTTTAAATATGTGCCCTTATGTACACCGGATGTACCCTGTAATGGGGTTTACTAAATGCTGGTTTGCTACTCCTACTACCTGAAATGTCCTTCCAGAAAGAGGCATAGTAGGCTCTTCTGCAGATCTGACAGTAGAACGAGTTGCTCCAGTGTCAACCAGAAAAAAAATAATCATGGCCCATAACACTTGCATTCACGTAAGGACCACGATGATCTACCTCCAGTGAGGCAGGCAAACATATTCTTCCTCTTCTGATATCTCACTCAGATATTCTTCATTCACTTCATCATCACTTATATCCATTAATGGGTATTGTGTGATTAACTGATTTACATTTGCATTTGCTCTTTGGTTTGCATTCTAATGAGGAACCACTACATGTGCTGTGCCACTGGAGCTTGTGGAATTTGCATTTGCTGTGGGACCTGAATTTGTTGTTAGGGAAATTGTGTTTGTTGTTGGAAAACTTGCATTTGTACTGCTCCAGTAGGAACATTCATGTTTTAATTTTGGGGCCTTTGAATTCTTTGATTTTAAAATTAACTGTTACAACCATGTGTGCAACACCCCCATCTTGCACTTAATTATTTTTACTATTAAATGGACACTCCCCTTTCCAGTGTCTGACATTCTTCTACGTATGACAAGGAAGCATTCTCTTCCTATTTTGAACATCAGTCACGTTAACATTTGGATCTACTCAAATTCTACAACCTCTACTTCTAAACTGAGGCATCATATTGCCCTGCTGTTCTACTCTTTGCATTCCTCCTGTGTTCACCATTCCTTATGATCCTTGCATACCTGCTGTTTGTGCACATTTAATTCGCAGCACCACTGCCTTCTCCTTGAATCCCTTCCGCTTCAATTCATTTTCATCACTGGAGTATTTTGCGTACTGCAGCACTTATTCAATTGGTTTACCCTGCCAGAATATCAAATGATACTGAATCATATTGCTACTTTCAGGCTCCTATCCTTAAACAAATCTCAACATAAAATGAATCATATCTCTTGGTTCATTAATCTGTATGCCACTGTATTGTTTGAATGCTTGCAACAATTTCTCATAATGAGCATGAACAGACCCTTTTGACTCCTGAGCTGGCCGATCAATTCTTTGCCAATCAACCTCAATGGAGGAAACACTAGTTTTCAAAACTTCCATCATCTTATAATAACTTTTCATCAACTGTTCAGATGGTGCATCTGTCACTGTATCCCTTGTGGCTCACGCATTGGCCAAGCAACACTCCGCTTACATTCAACCTGCAAATCTTCTGGCATCACAATTTTCAAATAAAGTGTTCAAATCTTCCCATAAACACTCAACAAAGCTTTCCGTTTACTGGTACCATTCCACTTGCTTATCTCCAACTTTAGGTAATCATTAGTAGATGGCAATATGTCACTTCTGCTTCACGAGACATGAACAAAATTCCCTCACATAATTTCTCTCATTGACATAATTTTTACAGTTACCTCAGCCTGCGGTACACCAGTCGAAGATGCAGTCGGCTTTTTCATCCAATCTCTTTTCTTTGCCCATCTGCCTACCTTTGTATTGAATGTTCCACATGTTTGGATGCTCTGAAGCAATTACTTAATATGAATTTTCATACAGGGTGATCCCATGTTTGCAATGTCTTTCAAATTGAATTCTAACCTGTAACTTCTTTTTAACTGTTTAGATTTATTCATCTCAATTTCATATTTCTCTGCCAAATCAGCATAATTCTCATAGATCTGTCCTGCACAATGTGTAACATCCTTACACATAAAGCACAATTCATTTTCATTGTAAGAATCCAATCTGTCCGGTTCAAGTATTCCCTTAATCCTTTCACTCAATTTCAAGTTTAGTCTAGCCATATCCAGGGCATATTTAACAAAAGTGGCGCTGCATGCTGTGCGGCATCACTTTTCTTGCACCCTTTAGCACCCTCCTACCACCACCATGTGTGCGCTGTATTTAAAATATGGCACACCACGGCGCAGGGTAAGGGGCAATAGCATAATGTTTTTTACACTAATAATGTAAAAGATTTTGGCACTACTCCTGCAGAGTTTCAAGGGGACCATTGTATTCAATGGCATGCCGTCTTTTTACACCTGCTCTGAGCAGGCATTAAAAGTGGCGAAACACATGATGCAAGAAAATCTGTTAGATTTCCTTGTGCAATTTTTTTGGCCCAACTAATGGGGGAAGCCCACTTTGCATGCATTATGACTAGCACAGGCATAATGTAGTGCAAAGGGTTACAAAGTGGCATGATGCATGCATTGCACCACTTTGTAAATATGACACAGTGTTTGGCCTTCTAATGCCACATTAGCGTGAAAAAAAATGCTAATGTGGCATTAGAATGCCAGTAGGGTCTCTTAAATATACCCTTCAATGTTTTTATCTCCTTCTGGTGTATTTTCTGAAACTGATACTCCACTTAAACTGTCCAATCATTTAGTTAATTGTTGTGCTAATAATCCTTGTAAACTATTATTATTACTACTATCCTGAAGTATAAGCTGTGGAATGTTACATGGAACTCTCATAGACAGTAGTGCTCAGTCTCTCCATTTCTGCATTTGTTCTAAAAGTAGAATGTACCACAGATGCTGATTTGGAATCTGTGGACCACTCTAATTTTTTCCCTGGGCATTTAACCGGACAGCCAGACCTATTGTCACAGGAACTGTTACTGCATCTCGCCCTGACAAATTCATTTGACTTGATGGGAAACTCAGTCCTTTACCTTGAACAGTTAGTACTGTACCAAAAGTTTGATTTGACTGATTTAGGACAACATCCTGTGGTGTCGTCATGGGGGAATACATTGGCATTGTCTGCCTCCGATTCACAATCTGTGCAGGTATCTTTACATTGGGTGTAGACTCAAATTGAGTCATTCCTGAATTCTGAATTGGCTGAGACATAACTAGAACTGTGACATTCTGGGCTATATTAGCATTTGGAACTATCGGCTAAACCGCTGGTACCTGTGCTACATTAGCAGTAGGTACATTTGAAGCTAGTTGAACCTGGCTTTGCGTACCTGGAGCTGTGGCTATACTCAAGATTACATTCTGATTTACTGATTCAACTGCATTAGACGGTGAAAGATGATTCTGCAATAGATGAACTATAAATTAATTGTCTGAATTACATTCTGTGACTGATACCTTTTCATGTTCATCTAGCTCCTGCTCTTGATTTTCTGCAAGTTTCTTTTTGGCTTTAGATCTAACACTTTCACCAACTTCCTGTGTGATCTCTGGGAAGAATTTCTCTGCATGTAATGTATCTGCTCTCCACATTATCTGCTCCTCATCCCATTTAGCTTTTGCCAGCATCTTTTTTGCTTTCCTCATTTTTCTTTTGAATTCCTAGCCTCTTTCTGCCTGATAACTAATTCCCAAGTGGTAAGTGCTTCAAATTGTGCAGGTGTACGAAGGGATTTTGATTTATTCAACACCCTCTTAAAGTTCTCTAATACCCTTAAATTGAAAGCTCCATAACAGAGAAAAGCTAAGTTACCTTCCTTCTCAGTTATTTTGCAACACTATTTTACCCATGGACATGCTCAATCTCCCCTTTCCTCCATTACTTCAAATACTGATGTACTCTCAAGTAGAGTAGCTTCCCTAATTGGGATAAAAACATCTCCTCCAAACACACTCCTTAAAGCTTTGAAAAACGTAATTTTTAAACAAATTCAATTTACAAAAAAACATTCTACGAAACTAGGAGGACTTTCCAATCCCAAAATCCTCTTCATATGCTGTCCTCAGCCTATAACAGCGCAGTCTTGTCCACCAATCCGTGCGCGTCTCTTCTCACTAAACAACCAATCCCAGTGCAGACCAAATGATGTCACACTAACTTCACCCTGCAGCTGTGACTCACTTCAATGCTGTCTTGTATACCAGTCATGTATACACCCTAAATACAATCTTCCCACCCGGTTAGCATTATTTACAATGACGCTAACCGGGCATTACTGCCGGCTAGCACCATTCCATAAATATGACACCCGGCCGGCGTCCAGGAATGGTGCTAGCCGGTGCTATACTTTTAAACGCAAAACTCCACTAACGCAGTTTTGCATGTAAAAGTATAAATCAGAGCCTGAGTCTACTAAACATGAATGCTATAAAACCCTCCAAGAAGAAAACCATATCACCCGAAATGTTATATGCACATTAAAATCATATTTCAAAGCAGATGATGGTGACATCATAAAATCATCAAAATTCAATTAATGACAAATAGTTTTCAGAGCTGGGCCATCGTTATCCCTAATATTAATTTAGACTTGCTTATGTGGGGATAGGCTAACAAGTGTGGACAAAACAAAACAAAAGACAAAAATATTTGGAAAATCATATAACTAGGGTAACTCACAATAAAAATACACTGGTATAATCTACTAAGCTTAAAAGGAAACAAAACAAACACTTTTAGATTGAATCCTCTCCACAGCTGATAGCAGACAGGAAAGATTTGTCAAGGCAGAGCATTCACGGCTTCGTAGTATCACTAGACAGCACCATCAAGGGCAGTGCAGAACACAGGCTGCACATAGGGCAGGTCAGCACTTCAAAATGTATTGGGCATATTAGTACTGAACAGCATAAGTAAATTAAGTAATAGGAAGAATGACTTTAATCTTCAGAAGAAATCTGTGAGTCATAGGGATTCAGGAGAAGAGAGAGCAGCAACAAATCAAGGGGCATCAGCAAACTATGACTAACTCGACTGACTAAAAGTTTAAAAAGTCTCTCCTAACTAGAGATGTCCATTAGGTTCTGATTGGTTGACTGTGAGGGCCCATCTTGTGCAAATTAATCAATATGCAATGTAAAATCATTGGCAACGTCAAGTTTGCAACTATTCCAGATTTTCTCAGGGAGTATGCTAAGTCATCTCCATGAATTCATACAGTTCTACCAAATTATACAATTTATTGTAACTTCACAATTCTTTCCCACAGCTCACAGGATGATTCAAACAGTTCTCATATGAGTGTAACAAAACTTTCTGGCTTGTTCGACAGCTAAAACAGATACTGTTACATTTGTTATTAATCAATAAATTTTTTCTGTCTTTAGTACAACTGGACTTTCACCAACACATCAGCAACCTAGGATGTGATTCAGGTTAAATGGAACAGAATGGATCACTACTTTTCATCTACTGATGCAAAAATGAATTTCAGACCTAGTCTAGATAAGAAAGCCTAAATACATATGAATGCAACTAATACATCTAAATTCTATTGTGCACCTAACAATTTAAATCAAATATGCAATACAAATGATTCAGTTGCAAACATTATTTATGAGGTCAGAAATGTTTTAAACGTGCATTAAGGGGGTCATTCTAACTTCGGCGGGCGGCAGAGGCCGCCCGCTAAAGTTCCCCTGCCAGAACACCGCAGCGCGGTCAAATGACCGCCGCGGTGATTCTGACTTTCCCGCTGGGCGGGCGACCGCCAAAAGGCCGCCCGCCCGCCCAGCGGGAAAGCACCAGCAACGAGGATGCCGGCTCCGAATGGAGCCGGCGGAGTTGCTGGTGTGCGACGGGTGCAGTTGCACCCGTCGCGATTTTCAGTGTCTGCCACGCAGACACTGAAAATCAATGTGGGGCCCTGTTAGGGGGCCCCTGCAGTGCCCATGCCAGTGGCATGGGCCCCCAGGGGCCCCACGACACCCGTTCCCGCCACCCAGGTTCTGGCGGTGAAAACCGCCAGAACCAGGCTGGCGGGAAGGGGGTCGGAATCCCCATGGCGGCGCTGCTTGCAGCGCCGCCATGGAGGATTCCCTGGGGCAGCGGGAAGCCGGCGGGAAACCGCCGGCTTCCCTTTTCTGACCGCGGCTTTACCGCTGCGGTCAGAATGCCCCCGGAAGCACCGCCAGCCTGTTGGAGGTGCTTCCGCGGTCGTTGGCCCTGGCGGTCATGGAATGACCCCCTAAGTCTCTGCACACATGTAACTTGTGTTAATAAATTCATTTAAATCAATATAAGTATGATTAATTCATGTTTGTTTAATACTCATAATATAAATAGGGGCATATTTATACTCTGTTTTCACCAAATGTGCGTCAAAAATTTTGATGCACATTCGGCGCAAACCTTGCCCCATATTTAAACTTTGACGCCCGACCCCGCAGATGTAAAAAAAACTCCGTGTGCATCATCTTTTGGATGCGGAAAACTGCCTTGCGTTAATGACATGCAAGGTAGGCGTTCCCATCCCAAAAATGACTTTAAGGCCTGTGCGCCTTATTTATACTCATGCAGTGCCGTTTTTTAACGCCTGGGTGAGGGCAGGCATTAAGGGACCAGTGGGCTCACCTCGATGGTCTCAGACCATGGAAGCAGTCCAGAGGTGCCCTTCCCTGCCCCCATGGAAACCCCCTGCCACCCTCGCCCACCCCAGGAGGATACCCATGGGGGGACCCATCCCAGGTAAGTACAGGAAAGTTGAGGTAAGTATTATTTTTTTTATTTTTTAAAGTGGCATGGGGGGCCTAATTGTGGCCCCTCAACATGCCACTGTGCCCAATGGCCATGCCCAGGGGACAGAAATCCCCTGGGCATGGCCATTGGGCAAAGGGGCTTGACTCTTGTCATCTCAATGGGGGTTGTGCGTCAAACAATGGCGCAAGTCCGGTTTGAGCCATGATTTTTTACTCAAACCTTACTTGCACCATTATTTGACGCACAAATCCCCATTTTCCCATTTCATTTTTTTTTTACTCTGACCAGCCCACAGCGCCGGCTAATGTCAATCCTCAAATAAGGCACCCACATGGCACATAGGAATGGCGTTAGCCGGCGGTAATTTTTTTGACGCAAACAAGAGCCGGCGCTGGTTTGCGTCAAAAAGTATAAATATGGGCCTTAATTTCTATCGTAAAAAACGATGTCAAGTACAAATGGAGGCCACATTGTCCACCATAATTCAAATATGCACATTTTTATATTTTAGGTTAATTTCTCTGTTAGGCTTTTAAATGAAAGTTTGTAAATTGCCATTTGCTAACTTCTATGCTACTAATGTATTAGAAAAATGTGATCTTGATCACAGTAGCGACATCAAGCTCTTCTATACACTGCTTCAGATTTACAAACTGATGCTTTGGGCCCATTGTGTCAGTTTGTAAACCCCTGGCATCACATTATACGTGCGCCAGGTATAATGTATGCAAGGGAGGCGTTCCAAGGCAAAAACCACACAGAATTGATGCAGTAAAATTTATAATATTTCACTGCCTCATTTTGAAACTTCACTGCATCCAAATTTCAATGACTTCATAGAGCTGGTGTTAAACTAACATAGGGCTTTTGTCAATGGGATCCTTCCATGCATTGATGGAGTAGCATCATTCTTTACACTAGTCCTGCAATGTGTCAGTTTAGTGCCACAGATGTGTCAGAACTTCTATTCCATGGAGCCCTGTATAGTAAATACAGCACATCCATGGTGTTGTTAGGGAAGCATTAGTTTCTAGTAAATGAGGCCCTTTGTCCATCAGTGAGTAAAAAAAAAAAAAGTTTATTTTGGTTAATAAACCTTGGGAACACAGACTGTTCTAGCGTTAAGATATTAAGGCCCTCATCACAACCCTGGCAGTCGGTGGTAAAGCGGCGGTAAGACCGCCAACAGGCTGGCAGAAAAAAAATGGAATCACGACCGTGGTGGCAACCGCCAACACAGACAGCCACTTTAACACTCCGACTGCCACGGCGGTACAAACAAACAGCATGGCGGTCACCGCCAACAGACAGACGGGAGACAATGTTCCGCCCACACTATTATGACAGGCCAATCCGCCACCCTTTCAGGGGCGGATTCAACGCGAACAAAAACACGGCGGAAACAGGACTTGGAAGGGAACATTCTCACCTCTACACAACCCACGAGGAACCAGGATGCCATGGAGCCAGAACTTCAAATCCTCCCTGCGATTGTCTTCCTGCTCCTCTACCAGGAGCACGACCAACGGCGGTGACGACCACAGTGAGTACTGCACGTATTACACAGGGGAGGGGGAGGGTTAAAGAGAGTGACACACACACGCAACACCCCCACCCCCACCCTTAACCCACATCACACACACAAATACATGCTGAAATGTTACATTTCCCCCCTCAACCCCACTGGAAGAACGCAAGGACAAAAGGAAATGATTTGAACTAATGTAATCAAGAAAAATCCATTACTCAAACATTGATATACACTATTAACAAATATGTACACCAAGAATTCAAGTCCAGTTACTGAACCCATATAGTCCGTGGACCACTGGGCCCAAAATGCATGGGCGAGGCCCACACAAGATACCCGATCCAAAGGGGGAGAACACTGCAGGGGCATCTGATCGAAATAAAACAGGCACCTCAGGGGGAAGGGAAGGGGGGGCCACCTCAGCTGGATGAGTGCACAAGGCGAGCTCCACGAGGGGGCTCCATGCCCATTGATGTATCCTGGGGAGTGCAAAGCCACAGTCTCTCAACTCTCTCCAGCGGGTGGGTTGCCCACTGCATTATCCTGGGGAGTGCAAAGCCACAGTCTCTCAAGTCTCTCCAGTGGGTTGCCAACTGCTGCATCTTGGGGAGTGCAAAGCCACAGACTCTCAAGTCTTTTCAATGGGTGGTTTGCCCACTGCTTTATCCTGGGGAGTGCAAAGCCACAGTCTCTCAAGTGGATAACAGTCCCCACTCATTCTGGAGGGGGCTTTGTGCCCAGAGTGCTTCATCCTGCCAAGGACAGAGGTAGTGGATGCCTTTCTCCACTGGTTCTGGAGGGGGCTTTGTGCCCAGAGTGCTTAGTCCTGCCAAGGACAGAGGTAGTGGATGTGATACTCCACTGGTTGTGGAGGGGGCTTTGTGCCCAGAGTGCTTCATCCTGCCAAGGACAGAGGTAATGGATGCCTTTCTCCACTGGTTCTGGAGGGGGCTTTGTGCCCAGAGTGCTTCATCCTGCCAACGACTGAGGTAGTGGATATGATACTCCACTGACAGTGGTGCAACATGGAAGCTACCAAGGCCCCTGGAACTGACCACCAGCCTCGTACGAATGACCACTGGGGATGGCAGCCATGTCTGCGGTGGTGCCACTGGCTCAGGATGTGGCGTGGCCGCTGGCGATGCTGGTGGCGGGCTCAGTAGTGGCGGTGTTTGCGGCGGTCATTGGGCAGCGGTGCTGGTGGGTGGCTCATAGACCTCGGTGCTGGCGGCGGTGTCATGAGTGGCGGTGCTGATGGGGGGCTCATTGACCTCAGTGCTGGCGGCAGTGTCATGAGCGGCGGTGCTGGTGGCGGGCTCACTTTCCTCGGTGCTGCTGAAGGGCACAGTGTCTGCAGTGCTGGTAAAGGGCTCAGTATCTTGGGTGCTGGCGGCGGTGGCCGTTGCGGCGGTGCATGTGGCGGTGCCGGTGGCGGTCTTGTCTGCCGTGCTGGTTGGCGGCGACTTGCCTTTCTTTTTCAGGCCCTTCCCCACCGTGGATGGTGGCGCAGCTGTCTTGCCACTCCCAACTGTTGTCTTGGCTGAGCCCTTGGTGGCAGGTGTTTTGGCCTTCTCCCTCCGGGATGTGGGCAACTTCTTCTGTTTTGGAGGTGGGGGAATGTCCTTGGACTCGTTCCTTGGGACACTGGCAGCCCTGCTGCTTGGCGCATCCAGAAGCCGGTTACTGCTGGCACCACTGTGCCCGGTGATGTGGTGGCTGAGGTGCTGGGTTGAGACATGGGACCTGGAAAGGCGGGCCCTCGGGGACGGAAGGGGTGGGGGAGGTGAAGGGAAGAGGTCAAGGTTTGGCAGGAAAGGTTTCTTAGATACACTGGGACGGGTAGATGGAGGGGGTTTGGGAGTGGAGGAAGAGGTAGTGGTTGTAGGAGGTGTCCGTTTGCTGACTTTGGGTGAATGTGCATGGGCTGGAGGCTGCCGTGAGGTGGATGGCTTTTGGGTGGGTGTGTGACTGCATTTGTGTACTTTGGAAGGAGGGCTCACAGACACGCTGGGAGAGGACACAGGGGATGTGTGAATGGTAGTGGGGTGATGACTGCATGTGAGCGGTGTGTGGTGATGGGTGTGCTGGTGATGGAGGTAGTGGCTGAAGATGTAGTGCATGCAGGTGTGAGTGGAGACGTGACAGGGAGGGAGGAGGGAGACGTGGAGGAGGGGGACACCATGGAGGCAGTGGATGTTGGTATGTGTGCATGGGTATGATGCTTGTGTGAGTGCCTGTGGGATGTGTGGTGCTTATGTTTGCCAGAACTACGCTTATGTGTTGAGGTGTGTGCAAGCTGGTCTGATGGTGTGCTTGGGATAGGCTGAGTGGGGATTGGGTCTGGGTGGAGGAAGTCGGAGGGGGGACGCTGGACACAGGGACAATGGCTGCCATCAGTGCTGAGGCCAGAGTCTGAAATGCTCGCTGTTGGGCTGCCTGGCCAGAATGAATGCCCTCCAGGTATACATTTGTCTGTTGAAACTGCCTCTGTACACCCTGGATGGCATTCAGAATGGTAGACTGCCCAACACTGAGGTATCTGAGGAGGTCAATGGCCTCCTCACTGAGGGCAGAAGGGCTGACTGGGGCAGGGCCTGAGGTGCCTGCGGTGAAGGAGATGCCCACCCTCCTGGATGAGCGGCCACGGGGCACACGCTGAGGGGCTGCTGGGAGGGCAGTGCTGGTAGGGAGGGTACCTGTAGATGCGGGGGGCCCAGAGGGGCCCGCCACCGCAAGCGAGCTCCCATCAGAGGAGGAGTCGGTGTCGCTGGTCTCTGCTCCAGTCCCTGCCATAGAGCTCCTCTCGCCCTCCATCCCACTGGTGAATTCTGACTCTGTTGTCTCGCCCTCCAGGGCCAAGTGTGATGCAGCTCCCTCCTGCTCCGGTGGCACAGCTCCTCCGCCTGATGATGCTAATGCACGCAAGAACAGGGAGACCATAAATAGGGTGGGGGAAAGAAAGTAGAAAGACATGTTCAGTGCATTCAACACTGCTACCATTGGCGGACACTACAGACACAGCAGCCCTCTGCACTAGGCCATGCACTTAGAGTTCCCTAATTTTTCACAGGGGCATGGGGTACATGGCCTATGCCCGATTGCTGCACACATGGAAGTCACAGGAGCCTGACTAGGTGTAGATGGTTCTCTCTACTGGTGGGGTTAGGGTGCCACTTAGCCTGCCTCACAAAGGGTCCTTGCCTACAAAGCTCATCCTAGCCTAGGGGAACCCACTGCCCACCTCCCCCACCCAGGCACCTCCAATGTACGCAGAGTGAGATGGATGTGACAGTACTCACCCCCTTGTGGCTGCTGTGATGCCCTCAAGCGCCCATCTAACTCCGGATACGCCACCGCCAGGATCCGGAATATGAGGGGGGTCATGGTGCGATGGGCACCCCTCCCACGTTGGGAGGCCATCCCCAGCTAGGCCTCCACCGTCTTCTTGCTACAGCGGTGAATGTCCTCCCATATTTTCTGGCACTGGGTGCTCCGTCTGTGGTAGACCCCCAGGGTCTGGACGTCCTTGGCGATGGCACGCCAAATATCCTTCTTCTGGTGGGCGCTGACCTAGAGGAATAGTACAGGGGAAAGAAAGGAAAAACATTAACCGTCCAGCCCATCACAGTCATTGTCCCACGTTCTCACCCTTGCCCTGACGCACATACACTTACGGTCATATCATGGATGCCTCATCCCCCCCCATCTCCCATCCACACCACTCCAAACAGGCATTGCCCATACAGAATGCTCACAGTGTACCCACCTGTTTGTCTGGAGGACCGTAGAGTAGCGTGTACTGGGGGAGGACCCCATCCACTAGTTTCTCCATCTCCTCCGATGTGAAGGCAGGGGCCCTTTCCCCAGACACTTGAGCCATTGTCGCTTCCAGACTGAGGTCACAGCAGCACTTGCAGTGTAGGTCCTCTCCTGTCGAAGATCAGGTATCAAGTGAGTGAACAGAGAGAAAATGGCGGTCACGTCCACGGCGGTGCGTACAGTCACCGTCAGCATACATCGTCATTGGCTCCTGGGACCCATAGTGTCCAATGTTAACCAATGCAGGATTGCGTTGCGGTCTTCGACCGCCTACCGCGACCGTGTACAATGCCAGCGCAGTTACCTCATATCCCCTTGTCCCACCATACAGGTCAGGCAGCCGCCATTTCAGGAGGCCAAATGGCATTAATTTTAAATGTGTCACACATATCTAGGCCTTGCACACACACTAGGACATGCACATAGCGGATTGACAATTGTGTGCAATAAAGTTGTTTTTTGGTACCTCAATGTTGGCTGACCCTCTGATCGCTGTTCTCATCCATAGAGCACGTCCGCTGGGACAGGTGAGGAGATGGCGGCATCCTCCGGTGTACAGACCGCTGGTGGACCTGTCGACAATGGAAGAGCGACATGTTATAGTCATCTACAGACTTGACCGTGCCACAATCCAGGAACTGTGTGCCCAGTTGGAGCCAGACCTGATGTCAGCTATCCACCATCCCACTTGAATCCTCCCTCTAGTGCAGGTCCTGTCAGTACTCCATTTCCTGGCAAGTGGTTCTTTTCAAACAACAGTGGTCCATAGCTTCAGGGATGTCCCAGCCTATGTTCTCAAACGTGTTGTCCAGAGTGTTGTCTGCCCTGCTGAAACACATGCGCAGCTACATCGTTTTCCCTCATGCATGTGGAGGATTTGCCTACAGTGAAAGGTGACTTCTATGCCCTGGGACATATCCCCAACATCATAGGTGCCATTGATGGGACACATGTGGCCTTGGTCCCCCCGCAGGAGTGAACAGGTGTTCAGAAACTGGAAGAGTTACCATTTAATGAATGTACATATGGTGTGTTTGGCTGACCAGTACATCTCCCATGTGAACGCCACGTTTCCTTGCTCAGTGCATGACGCTTACATTCTGAGGAATAGCAGCATCCCTCATGTGATGGGGCAACTCCAGAGGCACTGTGTGTGGCTATTAGGTGAGGACAAGGACCCTATACAGTGTGAATAGTTGTCTGGGTCTGGGATTGTCCCTAAGGGTTAGTGTGTGTCTAACAGTTGTCCCTCGACATTTGCAGGTGACTCTGTCTTTCCCAACCTGTCATGGCTACTGACTCCAGTGAGGAATCCCAGGACAAGGGCAGAGGAATGCCACAATGAGGCACATGGGCGAACTAGGAGGGTTATAGAGAGGACCTTCGGCTCAATGAAGGCCAGGTTCTGGTGCCTCCATATGACAGGTGGTTCCCTTTACTTCTCACCAAAGAAGGTGTGCCAGATCATCGTGGCCTGCTGTATGCTGCACAACTTGGCTTTGCGACGACAGATGCCTTTTATGCAGGAGGATGGTCCAGAAGGTGGTCTTGTGGCAGCTGTGGAGCCTGTGTCTCATAAAATTAGCCATGCCCCAGTTCCTGACTCCACTTTTGGTGGCAGAACTGATGGGAAAATTAGGTAAATTAGGGGGAGTGCCCATTTCATGCCAGTCCCACCTCCTGGGTGAACAACCTGAAGTGGACAGTACTTTTTACATTCCTCAATCTTGCATGGAAGGAATTAGGCCAGTAGGGTTAGGGCTATGCCACTTCCCAAAGGAAGTGGTCATAGGAAGGGTGTAGTCACCCAAAAGGTGAGTAGCGCTTTGGCTACCACCTGGCACTCCAAATAACACCCCTAAATTCAGTATTTAGGAGGCACCCCTGAACCTTAGAATCAGAGTCCTGTCAACCTAAGAAGAGCTGGACAAAACAGAAGATGCCTAGCAGAGAAGATTGAAGACACAAACTGGCTCGACCCTAGCCGGCCTGTCTGCAGCCTTTAAAGAAACCTGCTCCCAGAAGATGACTGTCATGTAGCCCAGTGACCTCCAAAGCCTAGGGAAGACTGCCTTCCTTCAATAAGGAACTAAAATATCCGTGGACAGCGTGCCTGTCCAAAAGAAGGAAGAAGTCTGCCAGAGGAACTTCAAAAGCACTGACTGGAACCACCTCTATACCTGACTCCCACAGCCCGAGTCAAAGTGGCCCTTAGTCCAGAGAAGGTTGCCCAGCACTTCTGACCAAGAAACCATCATGGATTGACCCCTGCCACACTCCACAGCAACTCCTGCAGCCTAAATTTGAGGGCTCCCACTGACCACAACCTGCCTGTTAAGCTGTTTTCAATGGCAAAAGACACCCCTGCACACAGAGGCCCTGGGCCTTGGTGTCTCTATGAACCCTGACATCTTAACTTACCTGGGCAGCTGTGGGTTGACCTATCTCAGCCCCCTGGCCAGAGCCTGCAGCCTCTTTCTGAAACTGATCTCCTGCATTGACTAACATTGGAAGCCCAATGCTGTGTTTGCACTCCGCACCTGGCCGTCCATGTACCACTGAGTGTGTAGCTTTAGTGCTGGCTTGTGGCCACCCTTGCCCTTGCTTCAACCCTAGGAGATCCACACCTGAACCTGCTCTACTGACCTGTAGGCATTGCTGCAGCAGATACCCCTATCTCCTTGTATAGCATTGGTATCTGATGCTGTGTTGGCACAATGCACCCGGCTGCCCCTGTGCTGTTGAGGGTGTAATATTGGTGCTACCTTGTGGACCCTCCAGTGCTTGCCTCAAACCCTGGAGACCAACCTCTTACACTGCCTCTTACCTGGGAGCAGTGCATCTTCATTCCCTCCAGTGTCCATTGACTAACATTGGGCAATGACTTCCAATTCGACCTTGGCACCTAGCTACCCATATGCTGCTGTGGGTTTACTCTTGGTACCAACCTGAACCTTGCCTGGTGCTAGCCTAAAACCCTGAAGACTGGGGTTGTAAGTTGTGCACTTATCTGAGAAACTGCATTCTTGTTTTGCTTCCATAGGATGACATTGAAGACTCTAAAAATGTTGTTTGTCAAATTTTGAAACAGCAAAGTATAATTAATTTAAAAACTGCTTACCATATAGGAAAGTTATTTGGTTCAAAGCACATATAAAAGCAGATGTTATTTCTCTAAATTGTTCTCAGATTTATTCTTTGACTGTGTGTCTCATTTATTGCCTCTGTGAGTACAAGAAATGCTCGACAATACTCCTTGATAAGCCTAGCTGCACACCCCACTACCACAAAAGGGTACTATACCTATCTATTTCTGCCTCTGCAAATCTTTGGGGATCCAGTTGACTTTGCACAATGAACTTCATTTTAGTGCATGATAAAGAGACCCAGCTTCCAATATACTGTTTGAGTGCTGCAGAAATACTTTGCAAATTGTCTGTAAGTTAAGCATGACAGTTTTTTGTGCCAACCTACCCAGAGTTAGGCAGAGGTTAAGGTAGTGACTTTTTGTGGTTGGCCCTGCTAGCGATTGTGGCTGTTGCTTGACCTGGACACACACCCTAGTCCAACAGCAACCCAATTTATCACAGACATTCTCTTGCAATTGAAGAGTTTGGAAGTGAAGACCTCTGACAAATATCTGCATAGAAGGATTGAAATATCCCTAATTCTTGCACTCAAATTGTATGAAATGTAGATACAAAGAGAGTACAGTCAGTATCCCACAATGTGCCCTTCAGTTTAGCTATATTCCATGACAGGCTTTGAAAGTTAGATAAATAATGAAGAGAAAAAAGCCTGACTTGAGAGTAAAAAGAGCAGATTCATATCTTATTACTTCATTCAGAAGTGATATACTGGAGAGGATTCACCAAAAATGTTATCACACTATTCTCCACCTCTTATAAACTTAGAAAATACACGTTTTCTGTCAAAGTATCACATGAGTCCATGGATCAAAGGGTATCAAAGCTATATGGCATGAAAAGAACAATGTTTTATCATTCATAACAATCTCCCTATAGAGACTATATAATAGTAGGCATTTTTCTCTGGATTGTCCTTTATCAACAATTTAAAATATGATTTTTAATATTATTATTCAATTCACAACAGCTATGCTACACCTTAGCAAATCTATTTACAGTAGAACAGAACTGACTTGACTTGAGATGTAAAAATAAAGCAAGATTACTGGAATCAACTCAACCATTTATTGGAATTTATTTTACAATGGCAAAACCTATAATCAGTACACTGAGTAACATAGTAAAAACACCAACTTACAATGGTTAATTTTCACACTTTTACACAACTTCCAACAGATTTTTCTACTTCATGTAATGCATCATCTATCATTTAGTGTTATCAGACACCTATATTTAGAACTTCAAGCCCTAAGCACTGGCCGTAAACTACTGTGCTGCTTAAAGGACTGTCTTGCTGTCTTAGAAGTAAGATGGGAGTGACTTGATCTCATCTCAGGCTACCCAGAGTGACTCCAAGGATCAGTTGGTTGACCTCCTCTGTGAGCTACACAGATACAACAATCTTCAGAGGCATCCTTGCAATTGTGTAAAATGATAACAAGAAGCCTTTCAAAGCAACACCACATAGACCTCGCATCAAAGACAAGGTAAACTTCCAAGGGATGAACTTGGTACTGTACCAAGGTTGCGCTCTGTTATGGTTGGTGTGGACTAGTGATTTTAGGCCGGTCCAGGGTGACCACATACCCCCAGTTGTTGCTTTTTACCTGAAACCTTCAAATTTAAAATCTCTGGTTCTACTTATTGTATTTTTGTTGTGCTGGTATCATTTTCTTTATTAGAAATACTTCTATTTTTCTAAATTAGCTTCAGACATGTATTCACTTTACTACTGTTTATGTGGTTCATAAATACCTTACACATTACCCCTATTTAATCCTGACTGCTTTGTGTCAATCTTCACAGTGTTAAGCACAGCTTAATTCATTGACGTTTGTGGTTTACCTTGATGGGGGTTGAGGTTGTTTCCTGAGTAAGGCTTTCAATCCCCACAACCAATAACCCAGTTTCTTAAAGCATTATTAAAAACAATTATAGTGCAAACACCCCAAATATTTTCATTTAAAAATTGAATTTTGTGAGCTTTTTTGTTTCTACAATGTGCAGCATGCACACAGTGCACTGACATTACAGTAACAGATAAATGCAGATGGCACCATTAGGCTCATTCTGCTTTCACTATGATTGTTACTCAGGGGGCATAGCTCTGTCCACAAGCAACAATCTATGCAGGAGAGTTATCACTTGAAATGGATGACTTTTCCCATTTTGTGTTACTTCTTTTAAGTGTATCCCTGCTTGGAGGAATGCAGCCACAAGTATGGATCCACTCATTAGACATCAGGGAAGAGGGAGATGTCTCCATAAAATATAACTGTGAATCTACTCAATAAGCTCCTGGGAAAAGAAAATTAAAAACAGAATGGGTGCTGCTGAGGTATGTGGCTTTGCCCTGACTCTAAAATGTCCCCTACAGTCTCTCTGTCCCCCCCGAAGGAGTACTAAGAGGGTAGAAAGCCCACTACACACAGGTATGTTGTTGTTGTTATTTAAAGAATGGTGTAGGGGCAGTTTTTATTGAGCCATTTCCCATCCCTAAAGGCCCAACATTGTTTGAGCCTTACCCAGAGGAAAGACTGGAGTATTTACCTTCAATCTGCAAACCAAAAGGGGCACAACTAGGGACCACTATGAACCTTTAACATTTTTAAAAGATGGGGACCCAATTGAATCCAGGGTGACATGGTTTGTATATATCCTTCTACATCCCAAACATCCCTAACATCAAACTTAGACTAAAACCGAACATTTTGCCTCATATATCTGTGAGGGAAAATCCACATCCATAAATTATTTAACTATCCTATGTTTCTACATGTCTTTCTATAAAAAGGGCCCCTCTCCTGCATGGGTGGGCTTATCACCCGTAATAAGGAAGACCCTAAACTGCAATGTGGAAACATAAAATTTTCAACATAATTATTGAACCCTTTTTTTGATGTGGGTCGCAGCAGTACATGGGCCTAAGCCGCCAACAAGGGAAAGTTGATATTATGAAGAAAATGTTCACTACTTTGTGACAAAGAGCACATGTGACATTCTAGTTTCCTTAAGGATGTTCCTCCAGAGGAGGAACAAACATCTTTTACTTGTGATGAAATATAGAGCAAGAAGTGTAGTACCCATTAGAAATTGCTATGTCTGTCATGCTGGACTATACGGAATGGAACTGAGTTTATGATTATTTGTGGGTTGCACTTAAATTTGTTGAGAATGATTCATATTTACATTTAGTTTAAAAAACTCTAGGGACCCAATTGAACAAATTTATACTATTTAAATAAATGTATTCTCTTGTATTAATTTCAGGTGTTAAGTGTTTACTAGCATTATCTGCCTGATTGTTGAGATCCTCCTTAGAGGGACAACTGGGCTTCCTCCTGCATCCAGTGTGACCTTTGGACATTGTGTTTGTTTTTTTGCGTAGTTGTTTCCCAGTCCCATTTTTCTATTGCGGTACCCTTTCTTTTTTACGAATTTGGTTCCAGCAGCCACGCTGCTTAGGGTTTTGTTTAGATTGTTTTTTCGTTTGGGTTTGTTTATTTTTCTGTTTTCCTTTTCTTTTTTTTTCACTTCCCTTGTTTATTTTCTTTGTTTATCCTATAGCTATTCCACATCATGGAGTCTTTGAAGACGTTTGGTTTCTCAGAGGACCAGTTTCTAGCATTAGTTGGCAAGGACACAACTAGCATGAATAGCAACAGTCATCTTAGGGAATATGATGAATATGGATGGATGCTCATTAATCTAAAAAAGAAAATGAAAAGAGTTGAAGTGCATGCTAACTTTATATTGGAATATCTGAAGCTGGGGTTATCCCCATGGGCCTAAGGGTCAGAAATATCCTGGGTCTTTTTGCAGAAATCCAGTCATTCTTAGAAAAATTGTGTTTGATAGCCAATAGGTGCTCGAGAGACTGGATGATTCTGATCATAGAGACAGCCAAGGAAATGGTAAGTACTCTAGAAAATGAAATCATTTCACTTGAGCCTAAGATCAAACAAAAGGGAGCATTTGATGCAGCAAAAATATACTAGAAAAGGTAGATGCAGAGATTGAAACCTACCAAGAATACCTCATCAAAAGAAAAACAGATAAACTCAAGAAAGACTTACGTCTTTTTCACTAGAAAGAGTTTATCCGTACCTAAAGGAAAACTTCTATTTGGAGGAGACCAATACAGATCAGAGTGCGAACAATTCTACATAAAGAAAACAGAGAGTTACATTTTCAGATACTTCCGAGTCGAATGGAGAAGGAGGGTCCAATAGACATGATTTTGCACAGAACAATATCACAAAGCCCTATACTTTTTTAGACGATCGGGGGAGCTGGACCAGCTCCTTGGGACGGTCACAAAACAGAAGGAGAGGAAAATCATATCAGCAAATGTATCAATCCCATCAATATCTTCAAACAAGAAGACAACAGTATTGGAAAACGTAATCACTACAAAACCTTCCCCTATTTTCACCTTGACTGGTTCCCAAGTAGAGAGATCAACATCAGAACTTTTAAATAAAGCGCTTACTTTTGTTACCAGTCAGACAGCGAACAAATTTGAAATTATGTGCGATATACAGTCCTTTTTTCGTAAAATAAGACTAAAAAAGTTTTTCCAACATATAGAGGCCAATCATGAACATGCTATTGAGATCTTTAAACCACAATTAAAATGTATTACCAATTTAGAATCTTTGGGCCCAGAAGTGTTTTAAAAAAAAAAATAGTCTTTAGTAAAATCAACAATGCACTTAAATATATACCCCCTCCAGGTCCTAATCTTACAGTAGAGCAAACAAAAGCCATGTGAGTCCTTCAGAGCAATAAAGAAATCACTGTCAAACCATGCGATAAGGGAGGGGGCATTGTGTTGATGAACACTCAAAAGTACAAACAAAAGATGAGGACTATGCTTGTAGTGCCAATTCATTAGCAGAAGATAAGAACCGATCCAAATAAATATATCTTCTACAAGATCGGACCTATCTGTACTGATGGTACGCTTAGTGGTGCTATAACAAAAGCCCAAGTAGAATATTTGGTAGCCAGTAAGTCCAAATTACCTACAATTTATGGAGTACCTAAAACTCATAAACACATTGATGATCCTTCTCTAAGACTTATTGTCTCTACCATTGGATCAGCGACTAAACCTTTGTCAAAATACATTGACGTTTTTCTTAAATCTTTGGTCACTAGGGGAGTGATTACAACTTTGGAGGAGGTGTTAATCCGTCCCAAAAGTGACGGTAAAGTGACGGATATACCACCAGCCGTATTACGAGTCCATTATATCCTATGGAACTCGTAATACGGCTGGTAGTATATCCGTCTCATTTGGGACGGATTAACACCTCCTCCAAAGTTGTATTCAGGCCCTAAGTTCCCTTCCTATATAAAAGACACAGGTCATATGATAACAAAAGTTGAGGGACTTCAATTCAACCCCAGTAGAGCTTTTCTAGACACTTTAGACATTGAGGCCTTATATACTAATATACCACAGATAGCAGCCTATAATACAGTAGGACAGATACTAACAGAAGAAACTAGTGAGGCCACAGTGGAGTTTATATTGAGTTGTCTTGACATAGTTCTAAGAAAAAATGGGCCTCATTACAACCCTGGGATGTTTCGGCGATTGTACCGCCAAAAGGCTGGCCGCGGTCGCACCACTGGGATCGGCGGTTTCCTGCTATGGTTGTCCCGTCGGTTTTAATTTTTAGCAGCGCTGCCCAGGGGATTACGAGTCCCATTCCCGCCAGGCTGGCAGGAAGGGGAGTGGCGGGGCCCCTAGGCACTTGGCATGGGCAGTGCAGGGGCCCCCAGGCACAGCCCCACCCTGTTATTCACAACAGACAGTGAAAAGCACGACGGGTGCAGCTGCGACCGTCGCACGGCCGCAACACCGCCGGCTCCATTAGGAGTCAGCTCCAATGTTATGGCCAACATCCATGCTGGGCCAGCGAGCGGAAACATAATAATGCGGCCGGCGGGATTGCCGCCTCATAGGCAGCCGCTCGGCGGTAAAACCTTGACTGGCGGCCTACGCTGCCCGCCAAGGTTGTAATGAGGGCCAATATCTTTGAATTTGATGGTGAAGTATTCAAACAGATCAAGGGAGTAAGTATGGGAGCCGTTTGTGCTCCTATTGTGGCTAACATATATATATGGGCCTCTTTGAGAGCAAATTCATATATAATGAGATTGCTCCCTTTTTTTAAAATGTCACCAATTGAGGACGATACCTTGATGACATCTTCTTTGTATGGGAAGGAGAGGAAGGACAACTGTTAGAGTTTATAGAATGGCTAAATGTCTACTACATTTTAATAGCTACCATCCCAGAAGCCAATGACAGAGAACCCCCTTTAGCCAATTCCTGAGAATTCAAAGAAATTGTAGCAACCTAAGGGAGTACGACAAGAATGCTGCTAAAAGGAAGGAAAATTTTCTTCAGAGAGGCTATCCCTATAGAGTTATAAGGGATGCCTACAAAAGGGCAAAATATTATAATTGTGACAGCCTATTAGAAACTTTCCAAAAAAAAGAATTGAGCAGAATGGTTTGTGTGATTAGGCACTCTAATATAAACAATAAAATACAATGAATAATCAACACTAGTTGGAATATTTTCAACACCAACGATGATGACATTCCAATCTTGAGACCCATGTCCAAACTCCAATTTTAGGGACAAATCGGTACATTCAAGTGTCAAGTGTCAAAACACATTTATCCAAAAAAGCATTACAGGTACTGAACCGGTATTGAGCAACCACCAATGTGGGATTTACCATGCCTGCGCCCAAGCAATAGTTTCTGAGATATTTAAATACTATAAAAAATCTATTTGTTTAAAAAACTTGACAAACTGTCAAACTTGTAACGTTATTTATTGTATCCTATGTCCTTGTCATCTGGGTTATATAGGAGAAACAGGACGTCAGTCTAGAGTGTGCATTAGTGAGCACAAATCAGCATGTAGACATAAAGGGGGTTATTCTAACTTTGGAGGAGTGTTAATCCGTCCCAAAAGTGACGGTAAAGTGACGGATATACCACCAGCCGTATTACGAGTTCCATAGGATATAATGGACTCGTAATACGGCTGGTGGTAAATCCGTCACTTTTCCATCACTTTTGGGACGGATTAACACCTCCTCCAAAGTTAGAATAACCCCCAAAGTCCTTCAAGCTCCTTTAGTAGACCATTGTATTGAAAAATAACATCACAAAAAGGAACTGCGATGGATCCTGTTGGAAAAAAATACTGCAGTACACGTTGAACAGGATAAATATAGAAAGGAAAGGGAAGTCTTTTCGATTTACTTCTCAATATGGTTAAAAAAGGACTGAACAAACAAATTCCATGGGAAAATACTTTCCTGTGAAGTAGAATACAATTTCTCTTTGTCATATTTTCTTTTTGTTCAAAGTTCATGAACCTCTTTATGGGTAATAGTTCCCCTTAGAAGATGGATTCATCATATTTTGTGCTTTTTGTGTACAGCTAATAGTTATGTGCACAAATGTTTTTGTATATATATTCAATATTTTGTAGGGGTCCCCTTTGGGAAGGATATGGGGATGTAACTATGACACCAGCACTTTCAGGTTGGGATGAGTCATTTCCCCCATAGCTGTGGTATTATTTTTATTCCTTTCAATATAATCGTTTATAGGCTTAGTTGTAATTGGGGATATACATGTTTCCCCATTTCTTTGTTAATTATCACTTTCCTGTATACCTTCCTCATGGCTGGTTCCTGTTCGGCAAGTGGTTTGCTAATTACACGCCATTACCGTTCACTCCAAGATGGTGTCCACTATTCAATGCGATCCGAAGGTAGATTAGATGTCCGTTGTCGGTTTTCAGTAACAGTATCTATTTCCTTCCGCTTTGTGCGGCATTTCGAATTCCAAAAATCCTTGGCTTCCTGTATTCGTACGGTTTTGTCTCTGTGAGCGTTTGAGACTTTTGCCCCGCTCAGGGCGACCCTCTCTGTTGTCAACAGAGAGTCTTCCACTTTGGGCTCTTTTCATCAGATATTGACGATGACGTCCTTCTTGTACGCTCCGCGTCTTGACATGGCCCTCCGCGTTGCCTAAATAGAGGCCTTTCAATCGTGTCCTCGCTACATAGCAACATAGGGCTTACTGAATTGGACTATGCCGCAAATTAAAGGTAAGAGAAGACACATAGGCTCTCATTACAACCCTGGCAGTAAATCCTGCTTACCGCCGTGCAAAAGACCGCCAACATACCGCTGTGGCAGCGGAATTCCGCTACAGGTATTAAGACCCACAGCTCGGAATCAGCCACAATACAGATACCCACACAAGTCCGCCACACCAAAGGTCAGTGATAAACTGGTGATAACAAAAGCAACACCGTCATGCCAACAAGAATATGCCAACACTATCATGACCCGCGAATCAACGCGGAGGTCTTTCAACCGCGGTAATCCATTGGCGGTACACACCACCGCGCTGAAGATACACACACATTTACAAAACACAACCACATTGGACAAATCGAAATACACACACCTGATACACATACACACACCACACCCACACACCCAATCCAATATAGAGCACACACCCACATCACCCTCAAACCCTTACTACCAGAAATTTGAAAGCAGGCCAGAGAGAGACACTACCTAAAACAACACCAGCATCCACAGACGCACAACACCATCACTTACACAACATCCACGCACCTCAAACAACACACAACAACACATTCCCTCACACCTCACAACACACACCATCTCACACATCACCCACACCACATCATGGCACCTCAACGACACTTCAGGTTCTCTGAGGAGGAGCTCAGAGTCATGGTGGAGGAAATCGTCCGGGTAGAGCCACAGCTATTCGGATCACATGTGCAGCAGACATCCATTGCAAGGAAGATGGAGCTATGGCGCAGAATCATCGACAGGGTAAACGCAGTGGGACAGCATCCAAGAACATGGGATGACATCAGGAAGAGGTGGAACGACCTATGGGGGAAGGTGCGTTCCGTGGTCTCCAGACACCAGATTGCTGTACAGAGGACTGGCGGTGGACCCCCACCTCCTCCCCCACAACTAACAACATGGGAGGAGCAAGTCTGCCAATACTGCATCCTGAGGGCCTTGCAGGAGTAGCAGGAGGACTGGACTCTGGTGAGGCAAATCCTTACTCCTTTATCCCCCACCCTACCTGCATGCCATTACATACCCCACCCTTACCCTCACACCCATCACCCCAACAACCCACAGATACCCCACCAGCACAACCCATACATCCCAAAAACAAGCCCTGCATGTAACACCAATGCATGGACACCCATCACCAAAGTATGTCCACTACAGATACCCACCCAGACCCCAAACCAACTATCACACAAGGACCAAGCCAAGAACGCAAGCACTGGAGTACAGGGTCACTCACCCATTGCACACGATGACACACACAGATGCAATAATCATGCCTTTACACCCCTACCCAACATCACCGGACATGAGGTGCCAGACATATCCAATCCCCCCACAGAAGAGACCCACAGTGATGACAGCAGCTCTGCACAACTGGATCAAGATGACCAGCCTGGCCCATCAGGGACCTCGGGACAGTTGGTTCCCCTGCTACTGTCACAAGCCACCACAGAGCCTCCCCCCTCAGGAAACACCACCACAGCACCCACCCAGCGGGCCCATCTCTCTGTCCCCAGGACACATCAATCAGCAGTGTGTCCACCACTACAGGGAACCCAGGCAACCCCACTATCACAGGATGATCACAGACCTGGGGGCAGTGGCAGTGGGCACACAGTTCAGGGGACAGAGGCACAGGACAACAGGGAAGCTGTGAGGACTGTTGTGCGACAGGGGGAGAACAGGCCCAGGGAACCCACTCTCCACGAGGCACTCTTGAACATCATGTTAGCTTACCATCATTCCCAGGAGACGATGGCAACGGTACTGGCCAAGTTTCAGGAGACCCAGCGGCTGCAGGAGGATCAGGGAGGACTTGAAGTCCATGAACAACAGCCTGGTCACCATTGCAGGGGTGCTGCAAGACCTTGTCAACACCAGGAGGGACACAGTGGCACAACAAGGGGCCCCTGACAGTAGCCTGGATGATGAACAGCCCTCCACCTCCGCAGGGGCTAGTGGACATGAGGCACCGCCACAGGAACAAGACACCAGCACCCAACCCCCTGCAGATGGGGAACCCCCCGCAAATGGTCCTTGAGATCCAGGAACAAGACAGAGAACATTGCCAAGACCCCCGCCAGGAAATGAGACCCCCCTGAATGTCACCCTTCTGTCCCACTTTGTTACCCTGTCCATCTTAAACTGCCATTGCTCCACTTCCTATGCCCCTTTGGGCAATGCACCTGTGAAACAAATAGACTGGACTCTGCCATGGACATTCCTCCACCATCCCCCTAGCCCATTTGACAACCCCCTCCACTTATTAGCACAGAAATAAACACACTTCAATCACAAAAAAATCTGGATTAAGTCTGTGCTTTCACAAATGTGTAATTGCAATAACCATGGAATATAGCAGTGTCAATTTACTTGTGCACATACCAATGTAACACAGCTGTAAGCCTGGAGGAAATATAGCAAAGGGCACCAAGTGGGACCCACATCTGTGAAATGGAAAGTCAAAATGACAAGTCAGGGTCCATACACTGAGTGAAAATGACAGACTTATGCTAGCTCCAAAAAATTTATGAGATGTGGGAGGCAGTGACATCTTCTTACCTGTGTCTCACTGGAAGTATTGCATGATTATATTGTTTCGGTTGTCGATATCCTTTTCTTCTGTCTCCTCTTCTTCACTGTCCACAGGCTCCACAGCTGCCACAAGACCACCAGCTGGCCCATCCTCCTGCAGAAAAGGCACCTGGCGTCGCAAAGCCAGGTTGTGCAGCATACAGCAGGCCACGATTATCTGGCACACCTTCTTTTGTGAGTAGTAGAGGGAACCACCTGTCATATGGAGGTACCGGAATCTGGCCTTCAGGAGGCTGAAGGTGCGTTCGATCACCCTCCTAGTTCGCCCATGTGCCTCATTGTAGCATTCCTCTGCCCTTGTCCTGGGATTCCTCACTGGGGTCAGTAGCCATGACAGGTTTGGGTAACCAGAGTCACTTGCAAATATCGAGGGACAACTGTGTACACACAGTAACCTTCAGGGACAACCCCATACCCAGACACCTATTCACACTGCAGTGGGTCCTTGGCCTCACCTATTAGCCACACACGGTGCCTGGAGTTGCCCCATCACATAAGGGATGCTGGTATTCCTCAAAATGTAAGCGTCATGCACTGAGCCTGGAAACTTGGCATTCACATGGGAGATGTACTGGTCAGCCAAACACACCATCTGCTCCTGCGTGGGGGTACTAATGCCACATGTGTCCCATCAATGGCACTAATGATGTTGGGTATATGTCCCAGGGCATGGAAGTCACCTTTCACTGTGGCCAAATCCTCCACCTGAGGGAACACGATGTAAGTGCGCATGTGTTTCAGCAGGGCAGACAACACTCTGGACAACACGTTAGAGAACATTGTCTGAGACATCCCTGATGCAATGGCCACTGTTGTTTGAAAGGAACCGCTTGCCAGGAAATGGAGTACTGGCAGGGACCTGCACTAGAGGGGGTATCCCTGTGGGATTGTGGATAGCTAACATCAGGTCTGGCTCCACCTCGGCACACAGTTCCTGGATTGTTGCACAATCAAGTCTGTATGTGACTATTATGTGTCTCTCTCCCATTGTTGACAGGTTCCCCAGCGTTCTGTACACTGGAGGATGCCGCCATCTCATCACCTGCCCCAGCAGACGTGCCCTATAGAGGAGAAAAGCGAGCAGAGAGTCAGCCAACACTGAGGTATCCCAAAATGTCATTTGCACAAATTTATTAATCCGCAATGTCCCTGTAATTGTGTGTACTCCAGGGCTACATAGGTGTGATGCAGTTATTATTAATGCCATGTGGCCCCCTAAAATGGCGGCTGCCTGACCTGTAAGGTGGGACAAGGGGATATGAGGTAATTGCTCTGGCGTTGTACACCGTTGTGGTGGGCGGTTGAAGACCGCAGCACAATTCTGCATTGCTTAACTTTGGGCCCTATGGGTCCAAGGAGCCAATGACGATGTACGCAGGCGGTGACGGTACGTACCGCCACGGACGTGACCGCCATTTTCTGTCTGTTCACTCACTTGATACCTAACCTTCAACAGGAGATGACCTACACTGCAAGTGCTGTTGTGAACTGTGTCTGGAAGTGACGATGGCTACAGTGTCTGGGGAAAGGGCCCCTGCCTTCACATCAGAGGAGTTGGAGAAACTAGTGGATGGGGTCCTCCCCCAGTACACGCAATTGTACGGTCCTCCAGACAAACAGGTGAGTACACTGTAAGCATGCTGAATGGGCAATGCCTGATTTGAATGGTGTGGCTGGAAGATACATGGGGGGGCTGAGGCCTACATGTGCGGATGGGGAGTTTGTGTGTATCCTGGCATTAGTGGGAACTGTTGGGCAATGAGTATGACGGTCCAGACGGGTGAGTAATGTCCTTTCCCCCTGTACCATTCCTCTAGGTCAGCGCCCACCAGAAGAAGTCTATTTGGCTTGCCATCGCCAAGGACGTCTGGACCCTGGGGGTCTACCACAGACGGAGCACCCACTGCCGTAAAAGATGGGAGGACCTGCGCTGCTGGAGCAAGAAGACGGCGGAGGTCCAGCTGGGGATGCCCGTCGCACCATGACCCCCTGATGTTCCGGATCCTGGTTATGGCCTATCCAGAGTTGGATGGGCGCTTGAGGGCATCACAGCAACCACAAGGGGATGAGTACACTCTCATTTAGCTCACTTTGCACGCATTACGAGGTGTGTGGGTGGGGAAGGTGGGCAGTGGGTTCCCCTAGGCCAGGGCGATCTTGGTAGGCAAGGTCCCTTGTGAGGCAGGCTATGTGGCACCCCAACCCCACTAGTGGTTAGAGCCATCTACACCTAGTCAGGCTCCTGTGACTTCCAGGTGTGCAGCAATTGGACTTAGGCCTCGTACCCCATGGGCATGTGATAAATCTAGGAACTATAATTGCATGGCATTTTGCAGAGGGCTGCTCACTGTCTGTTGTGTCCGCCAATGGTTGTGGTGTTGCATGCACTGAACATGTCTTTCTTCTGTCTCCCCCCCTTTTTGTGGCCTCCCTGTTCTTGTGTGCAATAGCATCATCAGGCGGAGGAGCATTGGCACCGAAGCAGGAGGGAGCTGTATCCCACTTGGCCCTGGTGGGTGAAGCAACAGAGTCTGAAGCCACCAGTGGGACGGAGGGCGTGCGGAGCTCCACGGCGGGGACAGGAGCAGAGACTAGTGACAGCGACTCCTCCTCTGATGGGAGCTCCCTTGCGGTGGCAGGCCCCTCTGTGCCCACCGCATAAACAGGTACACCCCCCCTACCAACACCACCCTCCCATCAGCCCCTCAGCGTCTGTCCAGTGCCCCCTCACCCAGGAGGGTGGGCATCTCCTTTGCCCCAGGCACCTCAGGCCCTGCCCCAGTCAGCCCTGCTGCCCTCAGTGAGGAGGCTATTGACCTCCTGAGATCCCTCACTGTTGGGCAGTCTACCATTCTGAATGCCATGCAGGGTGTTGAGAGGCATTTGCAACAAACAAATGCATGCCTGGAGGGCATTCATTCTAGCCAGGCAGCCCAACAGACAGCATTTGTGGCTCTGGCCTCAGCACTGATGGCAGCCATTTTCCCTGTGTCCAGCCTCACCCTCCAACCTCCTCCACCCAGACCCAATCCCCTGTACCTCAGCCTATCCCAAGCACACCATCAGACCAGCATGCACACACATCAACACACAAGAGTGGCTCAGGCAAACATAAGCACCACACATCCAACAGGCACTCACACAAGCAACATACCCATGCACACATACCAACATCCATTTCCTTCACTGTGTCCCCCTCCTCCACGTCTCCCTCCTCCATCCCAGTCTCGTCTCCACTAACACCTGCATTCACTACATACTCAGCCACTACCTCCATCACCACACACCGCTCACGTGCACTCACCACCCCACTACCATTCACACATCCCCTGTTATAGACCCCGCCGCCAGCACCGCTGCCAAGAACCCCGCAGCCAGCACTGCCGCCATAGACCCCACAGCCAGCACCGCCACCACAGACCCCGCTGCCAGCACCGCCGCCATAGACCCCGCAGCCAGCACCGCCGCCACAGACCCCCGCCGCCAGTACCGCCGCCACAGACACTGCCGCCAGCACCGCCATGACAGACACCGCCGCAAGCACCAGCAGCGGCCCGCGACATCCTCGGACAGTGGCACCACCGCTGACATGCCTACCATCCCCAGTGGTCAGTCGTCCGAGGCTGGTGGTGAGTTCCAGGACCTTGGGCAGCTTCCATGAAGCATTACTGTCATCACTGTTGTCACCTGCAGGTGGAATGCGAAGCCGCAACAGTGTGGGGTATGTCGCTGCCTCCATGTCGAATCATGCTACATGCACCTCGGCAATCTCATGGCACACACACCCAGGTGAGGGAATTGTACGGGCCACACTGCACGTGGAGCACTCTGGACACCAGGCCCCCTCCAGAACCAGTGGAGAGATGCATCCACCACCTCAGTCCTTGGCAGGATGAAGCTCTCTGGGCACCAGGCCCCCTCCAGAACCAGTGGAGAGATACATCCACTACCTCAGTCCTTGGCAGGATGACGCACTCTGTGCACCAGGCCCCCTCCAGAACCAGTGGAGATTGACATCCACTACTTCAGTCCTTGGCAGGATGAAACAATCTGGGCACCAGGCCCCCTCCAGAACCAGTGGAGTGTCACATCCACTACCTCAGTCCTTGGCAGGATGAATCACTCTGGGCACCAGGCCCCCTCCAGAACCAGTGGAGATTGACATCCTCTTGAGAGACTGTGGCTTTGCACTCCCCAGGATGAAGCAGTGGACACACCACCCACTGGAGAGACTTGAGAGACTGTGGCTTTCTACTCCCAGGATAAAGCAGTGGGCAAACCACCCACTTGAGAGACTTGTGACACTGTGGCTTTGCACTCTCCAGGATAAAGCAGAGGGCATGGAGCCCCCTCATGCAGCAGTGGCGTTGTGCGTTCATCTGGCTCAGGTGCCCCCTTCCCCCTGAGGTGCCTGTTTCATTTCAATCTGATGCCCCTCCAGTGTTCTCTCCGTTTCCATGCATTTTGGGCCCAGTGGTCCACGGACAATGATTGGTGCACTATCCGGACTTGTGTAGTTGGTGTACATAATTGTGTTTACTCAATTTGGAACTTTGATAATGAGATTTCACAAGATTACATTCATTCAAATCAATTCCTTTTGTCCTTGCATTCTTCCAGGGGGTGGGAGGGTGTATGTGCACTGTTGCGGCATGTATTTGTGTGTATAGTGTTGTGGGTGTGGGTGGGGGTGGGGGTGTTGTGTGTTGCGTGTGTGTGTCACTCTCTTTTCCTCCCCCCTCCCCTGTGTTGTAGGTGCAGTACTCACCGTGGTCGTCGCCGCTGTTGTTGGTGCTCCTGATAGAAGAGAAGGAAGACCAGCATCGGCAGTATCAGCAATTCAGGCTCCATGGCGTCCTGGTTCCTCATTGGGTGTGGAGAGGTGGGTGTTTTCCATTCCTTGTACTGTTTCCGCCGTGTTTTTGTTTGTCTTGGTTCCGCTCCATACAAGGTGGCGGATAGGCATCTTGTGATAGGGTGGGCGGTACATTGCCTTCCGCTTGTCTGTTGGAGGTGACAGCCGCGCTGTTTGTTTGTACCGCCGTGGCGGTAGGAGTGTTAAAGTGGCTGTCTATGTTGGCGGTTTCCACCATGGTCATGATTCCATTTTTTTTCCGCTGGCCTGTTTGCGGTATTACCGCCGCTTTAACACCAACCGCCAGGGTTGTAATGAGGGCCATAGTCTCATGCTTTTTTAATTACATGAAAGAACTAGAGGTAGCGCCATTGAAACACTGAGTTTTTCTAAATGCACTGTTTTTAGGTGCAGAACAAATATTGAACTACATCAGTCACAAACTGCATTTGATTTTGCACAGGTATTTTAAGTGCCAAGCCCGAAAGAAAGACAAGCTAGAGGAGCAGAATCTCTCTCCAATATCTTTATGAGTTACTTTCATAAACAGTAAGGTATCTATGTTTGCTTTTTATCAATCCCTATACAGAGCACCGTGGTTTATTCAGAAACTTAACACCATTTGGTGTATTTTCTTCAGATATGAGTCGTACCTTGTGGCAGGCTATTCACACCATACCTGGGATATAGGGTTGCACATTGTTTTTTTGATGGCACCACTTATCACTGTTACCTGCACGAGTATCCTGATAGGAATATCTCATTTCTTTTTTCTCTCTTTTCCTTTTCTTCTAAGATTTTCTTGAATCTTTTTCTCTTTGGTTTTGTCAGTCTATTTTATCTTTTTTATTTTATCTTGTTTTTCTTTTTGTATTATTCATGTGGAGATCTCACAAATATAGATACATTTGTTGTGTTCTTTATATTCCAGAAACATATATCAAGGTTTCAAAAAAAACATTTGTCCCTGGAATAGTTATATACATATTACAGGCTTTTGTGCCCTGAAGAAGGTGAGCGACCCGGGTTCAGGCTGCACGTCACCGAAAGCTACGTTGGCACTAATTTTCAAGACAAGGACATTTGTTGAACTCAATATGTACATTGCATCTGCATCATAACTGACTGTTTCATCTAACAGCAAAAAGGACCTAAGAACACATCTTACATTTTTTTTAAAGAATAGGAAATGATAATCAGAAAGCTGGCTAAATAAGAACTTACAATATATGTTGGGTATATAGAAGTATTTAGATTACAATCCTGTTAGTTCTTAGAGAATCATGTTAGGTCCTTGTCAGTTATGAATTTTTATTGGCATCAGTGTTTTAGTATGAGTGTGATCTTGGCTTTTTAGTCTGTGCATGTATTCCAGGATTTATAATGAGCTGGGTTATTAGTTTGGTGAAAAATATTTTGTTGTAGATTCAACGGGGTTTGAACATATTTATACTATTTAAATAAATGTATTATTTTGTATTAATTACAGGTGTTAAGTGTTTACTAGCATTATCTGCCTGATTGTTGAGATCTTCCTTAGATGGACACCTGGGCTTTCTGCTGCACCAAGTGTGACCTTGGGACATTTTATATGTTTTATTTGTGTCATTTAGTTAATGAATTCATAAAATAAGGACTCAGACATTCAACTAGCTCATGATCCAGTACTGATCCACATTTAATTGGCTATAATATCAAAAAGACATTTCTTATGTATTTTCTATAACTTTATTTCTTGTTACAGCCCATGAACAATTCAGCTAACTCTGGGTACAATGATACATTCACAGACATATTACATACATTAACACTTACAAAGCATATTAGCACAGTACGTTATTCTTGTTCCCATCTATGCCTATCCACAAGTGGACATTGAGCAGTACACGTCATAATCTGATCTTCTATTATATATAATTACTGACAATTTCTCTTCAGTTCGCCATGTGGCATGTACAGTAAGTCTGCACCTGCCCCCAGATGTCTTTTGGATGGGACATTCTGGGAGTAACGCTATATATTACAGAACTGGGTTTACACACCACAAAGTCCTTAAAGCTTGTCCACAATGTAGGAGCCGCTCCTCTGCCCCAGGTTGTGGACATTCACTCTTTGCCCAACACCAACATCATTACCACCAATTTTCTACTAGGTATCAGAATTCTTCAAACATAGTCTGAGAATGCAGTCATGGGTTCTAATTGTAGTGTCAAATCAGTTATCCTATTTACTATAAAAAACAGCTGTTTCGAAAACACGGCAATCAGTAGACAGTCACACGTTAAATGAAAAAAAAAAACCTGCATACACCCCATTACATCTAGCATTCACTCTCCCACCATATTTGTACATGGTAAGTGATGTATAATATTACTGGTGAAGAAATGTACAATGTATTAGCCTATGCTTTCCATTTGTCGAGACTTCTTTTGTGTGGCTGCAGCACACCTTTCATTGTTTGTCTTTTTAGGGAATACTCTATCCCCTTGACCATTTGTCGATAGATTGACATGTCATGCCCAGCATGTCTGTCATGATGATATTGTACATACTGATGTTCATTTTTTTTACAACCACTTGTGTAACTAGTAGACTAATCAGTCTCCAGTATGTATGGCAAGTACATCATTTGTACCCCACTGATTTTCGCTAACTGTGACCAGGCCAATGTCCTACAGTGAAAAGTGTGTACTACATCCTGTGGTCTAACCAGGTCTTCCAGCACCATATTAACTAAATTTTAAGATATCTACAGTCCCCATTCCAAATCACAATGTTACACCAGTCTGCTGCTATAGAACCAGTGCTTGGCGAACTGTGCTTGTGCCACATAATAATATTCTTCAAAATGTGGTTCTGCAAATACTCGCTGTTCACTAAATTTGGGTTTCTCAGCAATGATATGTTCCAGATTTTGATCAAGGAATTTAGCCAATCATCTGTATTCAGTGAAGTCAGTACCCTTTGCCTTCCAAATCGGATGTCCCTGTACCCATGAACCTTTCTCAGAAGACTGAATAGTACTTCTATTATTAAAGCAGAGTTATTCTGGGATTAGGGGCAGCCCTGACTGGTGCTACTCTTTACCTAGATGGTGTTAGACATTAGGCCATTCACTCTTATGTGTACCATTGGAGCAGAATATAATAATGTGTACATTTTAGTATCACTCTTCCAATACCCATCCTGTCAATAACTATCAGCATGCAAGGCTACTCCATGGAGTCAAAAGCCTTGGCAGCATACAGGAATACAGCCCAAGGCCACTGTCTGAATCTAATCTAGATTGTTCCATGAATACCAGCCCAGGTAATGGCACTAATCTGGTGGCTAGTAGTTTTGCCAAGATCTTGTTATCTGTATTTATTAATGACAGTAGTCTATAGGAGCTGCATTCTTGTGGAGGTTTCCCTGCTTTAAGCAATGTAATGACAACTGCTTCCAAAGGTGTGGGAGGTAAAGGGCCAGATATACGACCATTTCCTTTTGTGACTCGAAAATTTAAAATCTTTGCAACTTGCAATTTGTGAGTTGCAAAAGGAAATGTACTAATGTGTCATAGACACGTTTAGCTATTCCCAATGGGGTAACAATTGATCTGCCTCATTAATATTTATTTGTGAGGCAGATCGCAATTTGCGACCCATTGGGAATGGACAATAACACAGGCATAGTGTCTTGCTGGGGACAGCAGACCACCATGTCTGTGCTTTTGAATAAGCACCCTTAAAGGAAAATGGATGTGTTTCAAAATAAACAATGAAAAGTTTCTGTTTCATTTTTTAAGGGTAGCAAGTGGTCCATAGGACCACTGTCTGCTCTTAAAAAACATGTTTGCTAACCTCCACAGAGGGAATGGGGTCCCCCTAAAGTGCAATTCTTTTGAGACCGCTTTCAGTTGCAATACAACTATACATCCCCATGCGACTTGCTATTAGGAAGGGATGCCCTTGGCACGCTCCTTCCTAATAGTGACTTGCAAACCCTACTTTGCGAGTGGGTAATAGGTTATAGACTCACAAAATAGGGTTTGTACATGTGAGAGACCGTCATAGGGGTCACAAACAGGCCAAATCTCCATTTGCCAACCGCTATAAACAGTTGTACATCTGGTCCAAGATCCTTTTCTGGTCAGCCTCACCATACAGTTCTAATATATGTAGCACCAGGCGCTCAATTTATTCCTGGTAACGGCTTACCCATGTGCAACTTTAATGCCATCAATGTCCTCTCTGCTTTCTTCATCCCAGACATTTTGATAAAATCTATGTATTATATTATATCAAACTCTTCCTCTTTGTACATGGAATTAAAATGTCACCCAGAGTAATCAGTGATTTCAACAATAATCTTTTCTGATTGAAACAGTGGGACACCACCCTCAGACTTGATAGTGACAATATGATCTGTTGCCCATTTAGGTCTGATTATCCACCAGTGTGTACCCTGGATTTCTTTCCTCTCCACATGTTCTAGCTATGGTATATTTCCTTATGTATTTAATCTCCGTAACAGCTTTTTCACAAAAGTCACTCAGTGTCTTTTGTGTTTGCAATGTAATTTCTGGTTTAATATCTTGTGTTTGCTGTATTTTCACTATTAGTTGTTGCGCAAGACTGTTAAGTCTTCCCCTGACAGCAGGCTCTATATTATACCATGCCCCTTTTTGACCTCAAACTCAAAATAGGATACAATCACCTGTCTGATTTCTTCTAGGAAGGCCATATCCAACAGCATTAAAGAATTAAGCCTCTACAAACCTTGTGCCCTGTCCAAGTACGACATGTACGCAACCAGTGCCACTGGAGAGTGGTTGGGATGTGTGTGGGGCATATGTGAATGCTTTTTATCCACCTCACAATGTCTCTGGAGCCTACCCAATAAACCATTCTAGTAGCTAACCAACGCACCGCAGAATGGAATTTGTATATCTGCCTAGTGCTGCCCTAAACTCTTCATATGTCCAGTAAGTCATGTTACTGCGTACAGCCTAATAGTGTAGTGCATCCACCAGCATGTCTCCAATAGAGCGAGTACTGCTCTGGTGTTGACAGTACTCCCCTCTCCCAGACGCGCTCTAGGGCCTGGTTTGCTTGGATTAAGATGATGAAAGCGTCTCACAAGTACTGGAGAATGAACATCAGATGCGGAAACCCATGAGTTACTTTCAGGACCATAACCTTTCCATGAGATTAAGTACCATAGATTACGCCCTCTCAGTTT
This sequence comes from Pleurodeles waltl, assembly GCF_031143425.1. Classification (NCBI taxonomy): domain Eukaryota; kingdom Metazoa; phylum Chordata; class Amphibia; order Caudata; family Salamandridae; genus Pleurodeles; species Pleurodeles waltl. Next base: position 495,210,218 of record NC_090444.1, read on the forward strand.
AGAATCCAACACTCTCTTAACTTCGTATTCTTCTTCCCCTTGTACTAGAACAGGAGCTGGATGAGGGTGGACCTTTTGGACTGCCTTTTTCAAGAGGGAAGTGTGGAACACTGGATGAATCCGTAAGGATCTGGGCAATTGTAGTTTATAGGTCACCGGAATGATTTACTGAAGGACAGTATAAGGACCTATGAATTTGGGGTTAAACATGTGCTTCTTCTTAAATATGTTTTGTGGAAAGCCACACTTTGTCACCTGGTTGATATTGCGGTCCCTCACAATGTTTCTTGTCATAATGCCTTTTATATTTTGCTTTTTCTAAATGCCTTTGAGTCAGTTTCTGGGTTTGAAGTAAATGCTGAATGGTTTCTGACACAGCTGGAGTAAGAGAACTTTCTTGAGGAATTGTGATGGGCAAGGTGTCAGGATGATAGCCAAATAAACCAAAAAAGTGTGTAACGCCAATAGAAGTGTGGAATGAGTTATTGTAAGCTAACTCAGCTAACCAGAGCATAGATGTCCAAGAATGAAGTGCTTTTTCACCGTAGGCATGTAGGTATTGTTTCAAAGTCTGATTTAGTCTCTCTGTTTGACCATCTGTTTGAGGATGGTGACTAGTAGATAGCGTAGATGTCACTTGGAGTGTTTTACACCATGTCTTCCAGAAATTGGAGGAAAATTGTGACCCCCTATCGGAGAGGATAACCTTTGGCAGTCCATGATAACGAGCCACTCTGTTCAGTAAAATAGTTGCCAATTCACTAGAAGTGGGCAATTTTTTACAGGCAATGAAATGTCCATATTTCATGAGACTATCTACTACCACCAGAATTACTAAATGCTGTTGAACCACTGGCAGACCGGTAATAAAGTCGAAAGAAATGTGCTCCCATGGATGACTTGGGGTTGGAAGTGGATGTAACAACCCTTTTGGTTTTGAATGACTTGTTTTAATGCAAGCACAAACTTCACAGTTGTTTACCATTGCTTTTACATCTTTTGTTAGGGTAGGCCACCAAAAATAGCGTTGGATCAGTTCAAGAGTTTTAGGAGTACCTGGGTGACCTGCCGTAGGTATAACATGCAACCAATAAAACACTATCTTGCGAAGTTTGGTAGTGGGTACGAACAAACGAGCATCATGAAAGGGTAAACCTTGTTGATTGACCTTTTGGGATCTGCTTGGGCCCATGTTTGCCATTTTTCAACAGTGAAAGAGTTGCGAATTTCTTCAAAGAAATCTTCAGATTTTATGATACATAGAACCTTGTCAGGAGCAATGATAGCTCTGGAGGCTTGAAATGCAGGCAACGTGGTAGACTCTTGACGGGACAAGGTGTCAGCCTTGCGATTATCTTTACCAGGCCGGAAGGTTACTACGAAATCTAATTCGGAAAAAAAGCATCCAGCGTAATTGCCAAGGGGTCAAAAGTCTGGCGGAACTCATGAATTGAAGATTACGATGATCAGTATATACTGTAACAGTGTATTTGGCACCCAACAAATGATGTCTCCATTCTTTAAAGGCGTCACAAATCGGCAGAACCTCTTTTTCAGCAATGATATAGTTCTGATCGGCTTCGTTCAACTTCCGAGACATATAATCTACAGGATGAAGTTGACCAGTGTATTTATTTCGTTGTGATAAGACGGCTCCTATTGCTACATCTGAAGCATCAGCTTCCACTATGAAAGGTTGATTCGCATCAGGATGAGTCAAGACTGGGGCAGTGAAGAAAGCTTTCTTCAAAGTCGAGAAGGCTTGATCAGCTTCTGGGGACCATACAAACTTTTCTTTCTTTCTTAGTAGCTTAGTGATTGGAGCCACTGTCTGGGAGAAATGATTTATGAACCTCTGGTAAAAATTTGCAAACCCCAGGAAACTTTGTACATCACGAACAGTCTTTGGGGTGGGCTAATCAGATACAGCTTTTACTTTCTTTTCTGCCATCACCATACCTTGAGGGGTAAGAATAACCCCTAAAAACTCAACTGTGGTAACATGAAACTCACACTTGGTTAGTTTGCAATATAAATGGTGTTTTCGAAGGGCTGCAAGAATTTTCTTGACATGTTGGACATGTTCGTTTTCATTGTCTGAGTAGATCAAAATGTCATCGATGTAGACCATGGCAAATATGTCTAGGTACTCTCTAAGAACGTCATTCAAGAAAAATTTAAATGCTGCTGGAGCATTACACAGACCAAAAGGCATGACAGTGTATTCAAAAAGGCCATATCTTGTCTTGAACGCTGTTTTCCATTCATCACCCTCTCTCATTCTGACCAAATGATAAGCACCTCGAAGGTCAAGCTTCGTGTAGATTTTTGCTCTCTTTACTTGTTCCAATAAGACCGGAATTGGGGTAAAGCATATTTATTCTTGATGGTGACTTTGTTCAAACCCCTATAGTCGATGCAAGTTCGAAGTTCTCCATTAGCTTTTGGAACAAAAAACAAAGGCGATGCTGCAGGAGACTTAGAGGGGCGAATGAAGCCATTCTCCAAAAATTGATCTAGGTATTTTCGTAAATGTTGATTTTCATGTTCTGACAGGGCATATACACGACAGTTGGGAAGTATCGCACCTGGGGCTAGATCAATTTGACAGTCATAAGATCTATGAGGAGGTACAGTCTCTGGTTCTTTCTCATCAAATACATCTTTGTAAGATGAATACTGTTTGGGCAGCTGAATTTCTTTCTCCGCGGCAGTAGCTATGTAAGAGTTGCAAACTTTTGGTACTTGAATCTTTTGGAGACATTGTTAGTTACATAGCGCAGATGAGAACACGATTTTTCGTTCTGTCCAATTGATCTCCGGATTGTGATGAGTTAACCATTGCAAGCCGAGGATAATCCCATATTGGGGAGCATGGATCACGTCAAGGATGATTTTCTCCTTATGTTTCTTTCTTTGATTCTTATCTTCACAAATCATCGATAAGGGGATGGTCTGAAGAGTTACCGGACCTCTAGTCAAGAGTTTTCCATTGACTGCCTGGATGATTTCTGGGGGCTTCTTTTCAATACATGGGATCCCCCCTGCACGAACCAATTGGACATCAACAAAGTTCCCAGTAGCCCCAGAATTGACTAGAGCTTTTTTGAAATAGATCTTTTTCTTGACCTGAACTCTTATTTCCAGTTTAAGATGTCTAGATTGTGAAGGGTCCACGGTGACCCCCAAGAGCAACCCTTCTCTGCATCTCGGGTGTTTTAGTTTTCCAACTCGACTGGTGCATTGGCTGCGACCTTCTGAACTGGACCTTGCTTGTTCTTTGGTTTGATTGGACAATCTTTGGCAAAATTACCTTTTCGCCCACAATAAAGACATTGTCAATTTTTTCTGCGTAGGTCCTTTTCATCTTTGGTCAAAGGTCTTCTGATGGTTCCAATTCCCATCGGTTCTGGCATTCTTTCTTTCGGAGTTCTTGAGTCTCTGTTATCATGAACGCGCCATGAATATTTCTCAATCTTTTTGCGCGTTCCTTTACGCTCTGCTAAACATTGATCAAGTCTCAAGACAAAATTTATTAATTCTTGACAGTCTGTAGGTTGTGGGTCGATTTGCGCTAAGATATCTTTTAGTTCCTCTTTGAGTCCCTTGTAAAACAAGACCGCTTGTTTTTCTTCAAGCCAGGATGTCTCAGCAACAAGCCAGTTAAAGTTGGCTAAATACGACACTAGGGCTTGATTCCCTTGGCGTAAATCTAATAATTCATGATCTGCTGACTGTGTTACAGTTCTACGATTAAAAACTCTCTCAAATTCACGAACAAAATTTCTCCAGTTATACAACAAGGGACTATTTTTATGCACAAGAGGAATTGCCCAAGTAGCTGCATCCCCAGACAGATATGATAACAAGAAAGCTACTTTGGACTGGGCATCAGGGAAAGTATTTGGTCTGCAGGTGGAGTGTAGTTCCACTTGAACCAGCAAAGATTGCAATTTCAAAGGGTCACCTGAGAAACTTTCTGGGGGAGCTAAAGGAATTGCAGAAGGAACATTTATCGAAATCGGATTACTTCCAGAAGCCTGAGAGGAAGTACCTGGCCAAGACACACCTGTGGGACTTTGTTCCTTCTTCTCTACCTTATCTTGCAACTGACTCACTCTCTTTGCTAAGCTAGTTGTCAATTCTTTGGATGATACCACCTCTGCTTGGAGCTGAGTGATAGCCTTGACTAATTCCTCTAGCGTGGCCATGCTAAGAACATACACAAGCCAGTAGGATAATAATTTGTGGGCTCACTATTCTGTCAGAGTCACCAGATCCTCGGGATATGTGCACGTTTCCAACACGTCCACCACTGAACAGCTCCAAGACTCTGATAGATAAATCACAGAGACTGAGAGAGTTCAAGAGGGGAAGAGGGGATTAGGAAGGGAACAGCTGGGAAGGAGACCTGTAGTAAGAAAGAGGTTAGAACACACAATATTAAAATTATATCTCCTGAAATCTATACTAGACTATGATTCTAATCCTAGTCACTCTGAAAACATGAACAATCTAAGAGTTAAGCTAAAAATGACTGAGTTTCAAGATGGCCGGACACCTGTAGGGGAATCAAAATGAATTAAATGAAAACTTTCTTATCCAAGTACTTTCCTTTACATGAGAATCAGAAAAACATTCTGACAAAATTTTAAACCAGTCATATAAATCCTGTTTTGAGAATTTATACTAGGACCATACAATATTGCATCTAGAAACTCTGGCCTTCTGTGTACCCTTAAAATATTTCAACACAAATTGCGCATATTGCAGATATATATATATATATATATATATAGTAAACACCATAAAAGGATTGTGCACCATGAATAACGCAATATGGATTCAGGAAACAAATCACATAACTTGTCAACTCGAATATTACATAATAAATATCTTAGAATAGTGGCATACAATAAACAACATGAATTAAACTCGAGGAGAGAATCGTGGGTCTTGCCGATTCGAGTGTCACCATGTAAAATACCAAGAAATGGTAGCACCCAATGAATATCAAAGTCAAATCATCATTAATCAAATTGCGCGTCTTGCCGATTCGTAAAACATGATGTAAATGTCAAGAAATAACAGCTCACAATAAATAACAAGATCAAAGTACAATGAAACGAATCGCGCTTCTTTTGCCGATTCTTAAGCCACCATGTAAATGTCAAGAAATGGTAGCGCGCAATGAACAACAAAGTTAAATCCTCATGATACGAGTTGCGCGTCTTGCCAATTTGTAAAACATCATGTAAATGTCAAGAAATAGTAGCGGGCAATGGACAACAATGTTTAAACACCAGAAAACAAATTGCACGTCTTGCCGATTCTAAAGCCAAGATGCCAAAGTCAAGAAATGGTAGCATACAATGAATAACAAAGTCAAACCTTTATGAAACAAATCGCGCGTCTTGCCTATTTGTAAACTACCATATAAATGTCAAGAAATGGTAGCGCGCAAGTAATCTGTTACTCATTTAAGAATTAAACCAAGAATATGAAAATTCTCAATTATGGTGTCGGGACAGTCCAACCACCGTCTTACCGCCTGGAATAATGATCACCAATGAAGGATGAAGAGCAGAAGACTGGAAGATCCAAATAGGCCGCCGGGACAGAAGCTCAGGAAGAAGCTGCTGCTCTGCACCGGGACCTCTGAATAGTGAGCACTGGGAGTTGGGCTGACTCTCTTTCATAGAGTCTTGGCCCAGCCCAGAACCATGCCCAGGCATGTTGCAGGGAAAGTCCCTGGAAGGCCCTGGAAAGGGGCCATACCCTAACACACTCTGAAAACCTGCAGCAATACATTGCAAAGGAACAGTATTTGTAAGCATATTAAAAATAAGTTTTCAGGATTGAACTCTGCAATGCAAAAGGTTAAACCACAACATATCAGCACAATGCAGAAATTCTGTTGTTTTGAGAGTGCTGGGTTTTTGCATTTTTGTCGCCAATAGAACGTGTACTGCTCTGGTGTTGACATGTAGAGCGAACTACTGTGTCATAGTAGAGTGGAGTAAAGTGGAGTGAACTGAAGTGGCATTGTACAGTGGAATGGTGTAGAGTGGAGTAGTATACAAAAGAGTGCTGTATAATGGAGTAGAGTACACTGGAGTGGCATGAAGTAGAATAGTATAGAGTGAAGTTGCATGTGGTAGAATGGCATATAGAGGAATAACATATATTGGTGTAGTGTATTGCGGGAATGGCATTCCGTTGGAATGGCATACACTGAAGAGGTGCACACTGGAGTGGCATACAGGAGATTAGCATAGATTGGGGTGGCATCCAATGGAATGGCTTAAAGTCGAATACTGAAGAACCATAAAGCAGAGTGGCTTACAGTGGACAGGCATACACTGGAGGCATAGACTGGAGTTGCATACAGTATTATAGTGTAGAGTGGACTGGTATAGAGTGGAGTTGTATATTGCATCATAGTGTAGAGTGGAGTAGCATAGAGTATAATAGTCTATAGTGGCACAGTATAGAGTGGAGTGTTGTATAAAGGAGTAGTGTATAGTGGTATGGAATAGAGTGTAATAGCATACAATGGAGTTGCATACATTGGAGTGTGGGCCAAATGAATGGGGTAGAATAAAGTAGAATAGAGTGGAGTGCCATACACCGGAGTGGTATAGAGTGGAATAGCACAGAGAGGAGTGACATACAGTGGAGTAGCATACAGTGGAGTGTTGTAACGTGAAGTGGCATGCAGTAGAATAGATTAGAGTAGATTGGCGTACAGTAGAGTGGCATAGAAAGAAATAGTGTAGAGTGGAGTGGCCTCCAGTGGAGTTGTGTTCAATGGAATGACACAGACTGGAGTGGCGTACAGAGGCATTGTGTACAGTATAATAGCGTAGAGTGGAGTGGCATAGAGTGGCGTTTCATACAGTGGAGAGGCATGGTGTGGAATGGCATAAAGTGGAATAGTGTAAATTGGAGTGGCTACAGTGGCGTGGCAAATTAATTTATGTAAAATTTATCAGCAATGTAGATTATGGTGTGGCGAATAACGCAAAACAGCAAAGTTGCGACCTCTGACCTGATTTTGGTCAAAGAGCTCGCCCCCCACGTCCGCAGCACCATCTTGCTGTCTCGTGTCCCTGATCCCCGCCCACGCTGCTGCTAGCGTGTTCGAGGCCCTCCTCCACCCGCAGGCATTCTCCTGCGCCTCATCCCTGGTGTCTAGCGGGCTTCTGGTAAGCATCGCTAGATCCGTGTGCACTGTGCCGCTTTTGACATATCTGTGAGTGTTTTTTTGCTTTTCAGCGCCTTGCCTCCTTGCGTTCTTGCCCCCATTTGTGCCTTTCTCTGACTGCTGTATTCCACTTTTGCTTGTGCCGTTTACCGTATTTGTGACTGTATTCCGTATTTTGTGATTGCCTTGTGCCTTTCTTCACTTTTGTGCCTTTTCCGCTTGTTTTCGCCCCTTGGGCACTCCCCCCTTGCCGCTTTCCCCTGCCGCTGCCTCCCTGCGGCCCCGCCCCCCTCGCGCCCCCTTCGCGCCCCCATTCGCCGCTCCCTCCTGCCTCCCGCCTCCCAGCTGCTCCTCCCTCCCCCCTCCCTTCTTAATGGCTGGCGCTTTGGGCCGCCGGAGGCACGCGAGAGGCAAGCCCGTCTGCGCCCGTTTGCGCCCGTCTGCGCCTGGATCGCGCCCAGCGCCACCTCCCCTGGTCCGCATGCCCCCCGCACCACCAGGCATCGCTACTCGACCAGCGAACTCATTGCCCTCAACCCTGGCCCTTTTGCGGCTTGCTACCAGGCCACACCGAAGCACACCAAAGGTCCCGTCTCCTGCCGCGCCTGCAACTTCACCTGCAACAGAACAAGGAAGCCTGCAACAACCAACACCAACCACCTCCACTGCATACTCCTCAACACACGCTCCGCACGAAAGCACGCCATCGAGCTCTGGGACCTGCTCGACACCACCGCCCCAGACGTAGCCTTCCTGACCGAAACCTGGTGGAATGACTCCTCAGCCCCTGACATCGCCATAGCCATCCCTGACGGCTACAAGATCATGAGAAGAGATCGCCCCAACGGAATCGGAGGAGGAATAGCCATCGCCCACAAATCCACCCTCCAAATCCACACCCACACGGACGACACCCTGAAGACAGCTGAACACCTGCACTTCCGGATCCACACTGACCCCAACACCACCCTCAGGGGAACGCTCATCTACCGACCCCCAGGACCACGAGCACCCTTCAGCGACACCATCGCCGACCTCACGAGCTCCCAAGCCCTCGCCTCTACGGACTACATCCTCCTTGGAGACCTCAATTTCCACCTGGAGAACAACAACGACGCCAACACCGCATCACTGACCGACAACCTCTCCAACCTCGGACTCAGTCAACTGGTCAACACACCCACCCACATCGCCGGCCACACGCTCGATCCTATCTTCTCCGCAAGCAACCACGTCACCTTCAGCCACACCACCGAACTCCACTGGACCGACCACCACTGCGTCCACTTCACATTTAAGAAACACACCGAACACCACCGCCCCCCACTACCTCCTCACCGCCGCTGGAGCAAAGTCACCGAAGACCAACTGACCAGCACCCTCGCCCAGAACCCGCCTACCGACCCCACCGACCCGGACACCGCCGCCATCAACCTTCGACGGTGGATCCACGACTGCACCAACACCCTCGCACCACTCAAGAGACCCACTGTCAACCAAGAAAAGAAAAAAGCCACCTGGTTCACAGACAAACTCATCACCTCCAAACGCACCTGCCAGAAACTAAAGAAGAAATGGCTCCTCGAACGCACACCTACCAGCCTGACAACCCACAAGGAAGCCACCCGCAAGCACCACCAACTAATCTGACTCACCAAACGCTCCCACTTCACAGAACGCCTAAACAACAACGCACACTACAGCAAAGAACTCTTCTGCATCGTGAAAGAGCTCTCCAACCCCAGCGCCAATGTCAACGACATCCCACTATCCCAAAAACTCTGCGACGGCCTGTCCACCTTCTTCCATCAGAAGATCGCCGACATCCACAACAGCCTCAACACCACGCCTCCGCCAGACCCCACCCCCGACAACTCCGCCTGCACCAACCACCTTACCGCCTGGACCCACATAGACGACGCCGAAACTTGCAAGATCATGAACTCCATCCACTCAGGATCCCCTTCAGACCCATGCCCACACCACGTATACAACAAAGCCGACTCTACCATCGCACCCCAACTTCGAAAGGTCATCAACTTATCCTTCGATACCGCGACCTTCCCGGACAGCTGGAAGCACGCCGAAATCCACGCCCTCCTCAAGAAACCCAAGGCAGACCCCAACGACCTCAAAAACTTCCGCCCGATCTCGCTCCTTCCCTTCCCGGCGAAGGTCATCGAGAAGATCGTCAACGCGCAGCTCACCCACCACCTCGAGGACAACTCCATCCTGGACCCCTCCCAGTCCGGCTTCAGACGCAACCACAGCACCGAGACTGCTCTCCTCGCCGCCACAGATGACATTGAACAACAAATGGACAACGGCGAAACATCGGCCCTCATCCTCCTAGACCTTTCCGCAGCCTTCGACACAGTTTGCCACCGCACCCTACTTACACGCCTCCACAAAGCCGGAATACAAGAAAAAGCCCTCAACTGGATCTCCTCTTTTCTCTCCGGCAGAACCCAGAGAGTCCGACTCCCACCCTTCTGCTCCGAAGCCACCAACATCATCTGCAGCGTACCCCAAGGCTCCTCTCTAAGCCCGACGCTGTTCAACGTCTACATGGCCCCCCTCGCACAACTGGCCCGTCAGCACAACCTCAACATTCTCTCCTACGCCGACGACACCCAGCTCATCCTCTCCCTCACTAAAGACCCACTCACCGCAAAAGCCAACCTCCACGAAGGACTGAATTCCATTGCCGAATGGATGAGAAACAGCCGCCTGAAGTTGAACTCCGACAAGACGGAAGTCCTCATCCTCGGACGCACCCCCTCGGCCTGGGATGACTCCTGGTGGCCCACCGCACTGGGACCCCCTCCAATGCCAGCCAACCACGCACGCAACCTTGGCTTTGTCCTCGACTCCGCCCTCACCATGTCCAAGCAGGTCAACGCAGTTTCCTCCTCCTGCTACAACACTCTCCGCATGCTCCGTAGAGTCTATAAATGGATCCCGACGGAAACCAGAAAAACGGTGACCCGCGCCCTCGTCAGCAGTAGACTAGACTACGGCAACGCACTCTACACAGGCATTCCAGCAAAGGACATCCGACGACTTCAATGCATCCAAAGCGCCTCCGCCCGACTGGTCCTCGACGTACCCCGCCAATGCCACATCTCCCACCACCTGAAAGACCTCCACTGGCTCCCCGTAGACAAGAGGATCACCTTCAAGCTCCTCACCCACGCTCACAAGGCACTCTACAACGCCGGACCCGCCTACCTGAACAACAGACTCAACTTCTACGTCCCCTCCCGCCAATTCCGCTCTGCCAACCTCTCCCTCGCCATCGTTCCCCGCTTTCAACGCAAGACTTCCGGCGGCAGATCCTTCTCCTACCTCATCGCCAAGACCTGGAACACCCTCCCGACCCCCCTGTGGCAGACCCAGGACCTTCTCACCTTCAGGAGACTCCTCAAGACCTGGCTCTTCGACCAATAGCAGCTCTCCCCCCCCCCCCCCCAGTGCCTTGAAACCCTAACGGGTACGTAGCGCGCTTTATAAATGTCATGATTGATTGATCATGACTGAAATCACACTGTTTTACATTTCTCCAGATTTGCCAATCAACGTAGGGCCACACATGGTGGCCTTACATTCCTTTGTAAATCTGACTTAAGTGTTGCATTGTGCATTCGACATAATGAGTAATGCAAGAGTACCTCAATGAAATAATACTGCCAGGCCTTAGTTGTAGTCTGGGCCATTGGTATACTCTGATAACTTTGTAGTATACCATGGTACAGGGCTGTGACAAGCCAGTTTATAATTGAATAATGGATGTTTTTAGAGAATGTGAAGGTGCTCATATTTTTTTTTCTACTTTTTCCGTCTTCAGTGTTAGTGACCTTGATATGGGTAAGTGGTGGCTATATAACTATTACCACTTTATTTAAGTGGTAATGGGTGGGGAAATGTATTTATATATTTTTAAATAGGTTTCTGGGATATGTACAGTAGTTTCACAAAATGTTGTGGAATTCTGAAAAAGGGGTGTGGTGAAAGATATCAGGAAGTTTAAATGTCTTTTAACATTAAAAATACTTACCCTACTTAACTGCAGCAAAAAAAAACATCTCTGCACCAAAATTATAATACTGTCAAATTTCATGTAAATTAATTTCGCCGATTGCATGCAATGTCAAATACAATGGTCTATGGAAAAAGCATTTGTGGTAAAGAGGACCCCCTTTTATCTTCGCATTCCCTAAAGGATTCACTGCAAAGTTTTCATCTCAAAATGTAGAAAAGGCTATAGGTCTGGAAAGTGTAGAGGTGATCCATCAAAATGGGTGGCAAATTATAGGGAGCTAATTTCAGAGGCGTTACTATCTTTGAGAACACAAATATTAGAGTATTCACGCTATGCAAAATACAAAATTTATTCGAAAAATGCATTGGATTTCAAGTCTGTTACAAAGTGGTGATAGCCACTCTGAAGGTATAGTTAGGACCTGGATTTCAAAGGAAAAGTATTTTTTTCATTTTGCTAATGCTTTTGGCTCAGTTTGACAAATGTTAATGACATTTTCAAAACTAGTTTGTTACTTACTTCAGCTGCGGTCTAGAAAGTTTCAGGGTGATTTGTCACTCGGGCCTAAGATTAAGGTGGAGGTCCCAAAATTAATTTGGTCATGCAATCTCACATAGGGATTTCAGACACAGCTACAATCCAAACTGCTCAGCAGTATTACACTAAATTTGGCAGAAAGCTAGATCTTGGTGCAGAAAGAGTGCTTTTTGTAATTGGTGAAAATCTGGTCAATAGGTTTACAGCTATTAAAGAAAAAAGACTGAGGTATTGAGAGATGTGCATCCACCACGGATCCAAGTGGTAGATCAGCAGATGCACAAGCTAACAGCAATGTAGTAATTGGCTGACTGCAACCTGCAAGAAAAGTTATGGCTGCCATTTTGTGCAATGGGACTTGGTCCTGGGGGGTTATATTAAATCTTGAAGTGATAGAAAGGGTCAGGGTAGAGGTACCCCAACCTCAGGGGACTGCTGGAGGGACCCCTCCAGGGCAAGAAATTGCCCAAAAAAGTTTGTGGGGGACATGCAAGAATCTAGAGACTCTCTATGGCACTTAGGGGCATATTTAAGAGCCCCTAGTGCCATTCTAAGGCCACATTAGTGTCATTTTCTGACTCTAATGTGTTGTTAGAAGGCCAAAACCGCTGTGCCATATTTACAAAGTGGCACAATACATGCATTGCACCACTTTGTAACCCTTTACACTAAATTAAGCCTGCACCAGGCATAATGTATGCAAAGGAGGTGTTCCCCCATTAGGGGGGGCTGAAAAAATTACACAAGGAAATCTAACAGATTTCCTTGCATCATCTTTTTGGAACGTTTAACACCTGCTTGGAGCATGTGTTAAAATGGGGCATGCCATTGAATACAACGGGCCCCCATGTATTATGGAGGAGTAGTGCCAAAACTTTGGTGCTGCTCCTGTAGAGTACATCAATAGCATTAAAAATGATGCTATTGCCCCCTACCCTGCGCCATGGTGGACCGTATTTTAAATATGGCGCATACATAGTGGCGGCAGGGAGGCGCTAAAGCACAAGAAAAGTGGCTCTGCACTGTGTACAGCACCACTTTCCTTTAATATTCCCCTTAGTGTGGCCTCTGTGTGAATCTGTGATGAACCTGTGGATTCAGACCACAATTAAACACATACACCCACTCACAGACCCATACAGCCACTCATAAACCCACTCACACCCACATTAACACACTCACCCAGTCCCAGACCCACTCAACCACTACCACACCGAGTCACAGACCCACAAAGCCAGTAACACTACCACACACTTACCACCTGACACACTCACATACCTACTTACACACCCAAACAACCACTCACACACCCACCTACTCACAGACCCATAAAACCATTCACACACCCACTCATACAACCACACAGCCACTCACACATGCACTCACACACCCACTCATCTGCTCACACACCCACATACACACACACATACACACCTACACAACCACACACTCATACACCCAAAAAACCACTCACACACTCACTCACAGACCCACTGTGTGGCATTGGCTGCATGCAGGGGTTTGAAGAAGGCTGTGTGCAGTAGCTGTTGAAATAACATATGTAAATAAATGTAACTGAAAATAGAAATAAAAAAAAAACTTAGAAAGTTGCTAAAAAATCAAAGGTTGCAGGGACATTATAGTTAGGTTCAGATTTTACACACATAAAACCATGGAAATGCAGTAGTTCTAGTTATCTCAAGAAACTATCACTCATGCCCTAAGGTAACTATAATTCCCACCGTTGCTGGGGCTATCATATGCAGCATTTGACTGAAGTAACACTCAAATAGTTTTTTTAAAATACATTATTTTTATAGAGGAAATCTATGACTACCTACTCACAGAATTTCCATTTTTTTACTTTCTAGGTAAAGTCTATGTAGAGATCATTTACTGGTTTAGCCCTAAAACAGCACTATCCTTAACAAGCTTTGAAGAAGATTGTTCTCACTATTACTCCCTAGAAGGATACAGTAGTTTGCTAACTCTGAAATAGTAACCTGTATGCCCACTTAATGTTTGTTTGCTCGGCCTACACTGTGTAACATCAGTTACTTCCATTACCTCTTTGTTGATGAGACAACGCTGATGCTGAAAATAATATTTTAGGGTATTTTATGCATAGAATCGCCCCAAACTAAACATGTTTGTTATTGTATTTTTATATCTTTTAACTTTTGTAAAAATGTGTTTATAGTAATGATGATTTAAAGTGCTGCGACAGGGTGCCAGTTTCCCACACACCAAAACAACAAAAAATCATATAACCGCAATTTTTAAACTTTTTAGTAAAAACTAGCACCAAAAGATCAAAGCACGAATCAAGGACATCTAGTGGTGCAAGACTATGTTAGAAAAAATATATATTGCTAACCGTAAAAGAGAGCGGGACAGATTAAAGAGGTTAATTGGCTCAAAAAGCAATTACCTTCAGACTTGAAAGAATTTTCAAGGAAAGTTTTCTGAGAAGGTAAATTTCAGACGGGTAACGCTGCAGGTGGTGCCTGAGGAAGAAGCGTCATCATCGGAGAGCCTCTGGAAGAAGTTGTGGTGACGATTTCTATGTTTAAGCTTAGCCACTTTTTTGGAAGTCAAAAATCTCAAGTGGAATGAGGCAGAAGACTGTGCTGTTGAGAGTTCCAGGAGGCAGTATACCCCTTTTTGTGACATACCACTGAACAGAATTTGCTGCTACGTAGAAACATTTAGCAGGAGCAGCCACAAAGTCAGGCCAGCAATGCATCTTGGGTGAATAGACGAGCAGGTTGGTCCTGGTCTTCCCTTGGTTCTCAGAGCAGTTTTAAGCGAAAGATTTTATAAGTCCCAAGTTTTGGATTTTGGCTATCTGGGCACATTTTGCATTGCCACCCAGGGTCCAGGATTGGAGCAGCACCATTTGGGGACAGGGTGAGTCCAGGTGCAGACTCAAGATGGTAGAAGCCTGTAATGTCCCTATGGCTCTGAGCAGGAGGCCAGAAAACTAGCCCTTAGTTTCACTCCTGTAGTACTTTCTTAAGGTGAAGAAGCAGGTCTCCAGCAGCAGTGCATAGCAGCAAAGCAATTCTTCCAGGTGCAGCAAAGCAATCTTGGGGAGTACACAGCAGGCCACAGCAGCAGGTAATCATCTAAGAGTCCTTCCACAGGTCGAAAATGTGAACTGAAGAGTGGGTCTGACAGTCTCCATTGTATCTCTGAAGTAGAAGTTTTCAAAAGGTTTCTCTTTGCAGTGCTTAGCATTTCCTCCCAGCCCTAGTTCCAATCAGGATACATGAACAATGCAGTGGTCACAAGTCCTTTGTGTTCAGGCAGGGCAGAGCATATTCAGTTGCAAGTGGGGCTATGATCAGCTCTGCCCCTGCATCTCCCCAGTTGATGGTCTATTCAGACACACCCAATCCCTCAGATTGTCTGTGAGAAATAAACAAAGTACAACTGCCAACTACACCCAGTCATGTGACATAGGACAGGCTACAGTTATCAAATTACAAAGGACAGGAAAGTGCCAACCTTCTAACCAGAGAAACAATCTTCTTATTTTTGCATTTTCCACCCTAGGTGTGCCGGGTATGCTCACAGTGATTCCTGGGCCCATTGTGCTGCTGGAACCAAGCTATACCTGGCTGAAGAGCCCTAACTAGGGTAAAACCAATCCTAGCATGTGTTCTGGTTCAGGGAAGACCTGGCCTCATAGTTCAAGCTGGACTGTTCCCTTGAGGAGCAGGGTCAAGACTGATTTGCATATGACTGGATGCAAACTGAGGTGGCATGGTGGGCTAAAAATGATGGATTGTGATGCAGCAGTGAGCGATTACCAGTGGTTGATATTAGTTCAAGCATTCCATCCATCACCTTGTTGTTTTTGCGTTTGCCGCCATGAGTGTGCCAGGTATGCCCTGATGTGGGTCCCGGGCTCACTGTGCCACTAGAACCAATGTACCTGGCTTAAGAGCCCTGACTAGAGTGAAACCAGTCCTAGTTTGGCTGTGTTCTGATTCAGGAAGGCTGTGGGCTGGCAGTTTGAGCTGCACTGTTCCCATGAGGAGCAAAGTCAATACTGATTTGCATATGGCTGGGTCCAAACTGAGGTGGCACGGTGGGCAAAAAACAATGAATTGTGATGCTGCTTTGAGCGATTACCAGTGACTGAGACTAATTCAAGCATTCTATCCATCACCTTGTTGTTTTGCCTTTGCCGTTCTACGTGCGATGTGTATACCAAGACGTGGGTCCCAGGCTCACTGTGCCACTGGAACTAAGTTATACCGGGCTGAGGAGCCCTAACCAGGGCAAAACCAGTCCTTGGTTGCAGTGTTTTGGTTAAGAGAGGATCTGGACTGGCAGTTTGGGCTGGACTGTTCCCAAGAGGAGCAGGATCAAGACTGATTTGCATATGGCTGGGACCAAACATATGGCATGGTGAGGACAAAACAATAGCTTGGGATGCAGCCCTGATTGATTGCCAATGGCTGAGATTAATTCAAACATTCAATCCATCACCTTGTTGTTTTTGCATTTGCCGCCCTAAGTGCACTGGGTATGCCTAGATGTGGGTCCTGGGCTCACTGTGTTAGTGGACCCACGTAATACTCAGATGAAGAGCCCTAACTAAGGTGAAACCAGTAATAGGTTGCTTATGTTCATTTTCAGGGAGGACATGGCCTGCCAATTTGGTTTGGACTGTTTCCATGAGGAGCAGGGTCGAGACTGATTTGCATATGGCTGGGCCCAAACTGAGGTAGAATGGTGGGCAAAAAAAATGATTGGGATGCAGCTTGAGCAATTGCCAGCGAGTGAGATTAATTCAAGCATTCCATCCATCGCCTTGTTGTTTTTGTATCTGCCATACTAATTGCTCTGGGTATGCCCAGACGTAAGTGCCGGGCTCATGTGCCACTGGAAACAAGCACTATGTACCTGAAGAGCCCTAACTAGGATGAAACCAGTCCTAGATTGCTTGTGTTCCGGTTCAGGTAGGGCCTGGCCTGGCAGTTTGGACTGGAATGTTCCCATGAGGAGCAGGGTCAAGACTGATTTGGGTATGGCTGGGGCCAAACTTAGGTGGTATGTGGGCATTAAAAAACAATGGAATTGGATGCAGCCACAAACAATTGCCAGTGGCTGCAATTAATTTAAGCATTCCATCCACCACCTTTTTGCTTTTGTATTTGCCCCCCAACGGCTCTGGGCTCACTGTGCCACTAGAATCAATCTATACCTAGATGAAGAACCCTAACTAGGGTGAAACAGTTCATACGGTGCTTGTGTTCCAGTTCAAGGAGTACCTAGTCTGTGCTGGACTGTTTCCATGAGGAGCAAGGTCAGGGCTGATTTGCATATTGTGTGGTCCAAACTGATATGGCATAGTGGGCAAAACAAAATTATGAATTCCGCCACAGCTATTATGACCCACAGGAATCCGCCAAAATCTGGACACCCACACAAGTCCGCCACACCAAAGGTCAGTGATAAATTGGCGATAACAAAACCTCCACCGTTATGCCAACAGGAATAAGCCCACACTATCACGACCCACGAATCCATGCGGCGGTCTTTCAACCACGGTATTCCATTGGCAGTACACAATGCCGCGCTCAAAATACACACACATTTACAAAACACTACCACATTGGACAATTTCAAACACACACACCTGATACACATACACACACCACTCCCACACACCCAATACAATATAAAACACACACCCACATCACCCACAAACCCCTACAACAACAATTGCGACAGAAGGCCAGAGAGAGACACTAGCAGAAACAACACTATCATCTACAGGCACTCAACACCATCACTCACACAACATCCACGCACCTCACACAACACACCTCTAAATATCACCCCACACATCACCCACACCACCCCATGGCACCGCAAAGACACCCCAGGTTTTCTGAGGAGGAGCTCAGGGTCATGGTGGAGGAAATCATCCGGGTAGAGCCACAGCTACTCGGATCACAGGTGCAGCACACCACCGTAGCTAGGAAGATGGAGCTATGGCGCAGAATCGTGGACAGGGTCAACGCAGTGGGACAGCACCCAAGAACTAGGGATGACATCAGGAAGAGGACTGGTGGCGGACCCCCATTTCCTCCCCCAGAACTAACAACATGGGAGGAGCAGGTCTTGGCTATACTGCATCCTGAGGGCCTCGCAGAAGTAGCTGGAGGAATGGACTCTGGTAAGTCAAACCTTTAACTACCATATCCCCCACCCCACCTGCATGCTATCACATACCCCCACCCTCGCCCTCACCCCCATCACTCCAACTCCTCACACATGTCCCACTATCACAAACCACACATCCTAAACCCAAGCCCTGCATGCAACACCAAAGCATGGACACCAATCACCAAAGCATGTCCACTGCACATACCCATACACCCCCCTAAACAATAATCACGGAAGGTCCCACACAAGAATGAAAGCCCTGGGGTACAGGGTGACCCACCCATTGCACACCATGGCACACACAGATGCAATAATCATGCCTTTACACCCCTGCAGGACCCCTACCCAACGTCACCGGACCGGAGGGTCCAGACATGTCCGCTCTACCCACAGAAGAGGCCCACAGTGATGACAGCAGCTCTGTCCAACTGGATCAAGATGACCAGCCTGGCTCATCTGGGACCTCGGGACAGTCGGTTCCCCTCACACTGGCACAGGCCACTACAGAGCTTCCCCCCTCTGGAAACACCAGCACAGCACCCACCCCGTGGGCCCATACCTCGGTCCCCAGTACATGTCACGCAGCAGTGTGTCCACCACTACAGGGAACCCAGGCTAACCCACCACCCCAACAACACCAGGGACCTGGCGGCAGTGGTAGTGGGCACATGGTTCAGGGGACAGAGGCCCAGGAACACAGGGGAACTGGGAGGGCTGCTGTGCGACAGAGGGAGGACAGGCCCAGGGAACCCACTCTCCACAAAGCCCTCTCCAACATAATGGGGGCCTACCACCATTCCCAGGAGACGATGGCAACGGTACTGGACAAATTTCAGGAGACCCAGCGCTACAGGAGGAACAGTATTTGGGGTTCAAGGAGGAACTCAAATCCATCAATTCCACCCTGGGCACCATTGTAGGGGTGCTAAAGGAACTCGTCAACACCAGGAGGGACACTGTGGCACAACAAGTGGCCCCTGACACTAGCCTGGACAATGAACTGCCCACCACCTCCGCCAGCACTAGTGGACAGGAGGCACCGCCACAGGACCACGACACCAGCACCCCACCCCCTGCAGATAGAAAACCACCCGCAAGCAGTCCCTGTGATCCAGGAGAAAGACAGAGAACAATGCCAATAAATGAGACTACCCTGATTGTCATCCTCCTGTCCCACTTTGTCACCCTGTCCATACTTAAACTGCCCTAGCACCACTTCCTATGGCCCTTTGGACTATGCACCTGTGAGACTAATACACTGGACTCTGCCATGGACATTCCTCCACCATCACCCCTGACCATTTCACAACCCCCTCCACTATTTAGCACTTAAATAAACACCCTTAAATCACAAAACAATCAGGAGTCAGTCTATGCTTTCAAAAATGTGTATTTGCAATAATTGTGGAAAAATGATATATCCAATGTAATGCCAACATACTAATGTCACACAGCGCTAGTTCATGCGGAAACAAAGCAGAGGTCACACAGTGGGACCCACATCTGTGAAATCAAAAGGGAAAGTGACAACTCAGGCCCATATTTATACTGTTTGACGCTAAACTGCGCTAACGCAGTTTAGCGTCAAAAAATTTGCGCCGTCTAACGCCATTCTGAAGCGCCATGCGGGCGCCGTATTTATGGAATGGCGTTAGACGGCGCAATCAGACCGGCGCTGCCTGGTGTGCGTGGAAAAAAACCACGTACACCAGACAGCGCCGGCGTAGGGGGAAAATGGCGTATGGGCGTCTTAAAATGGGGCAAGTCAGGTTACGTCGAAAAAATCGTCGTAACCCGACTTGCGCCATTTTTTTTCGACGCCCATCCCCCATCAACATGACTCCTATCATTGTAAAGATAGGAGTCATGCCCCCTTGCCCAATGGCCATGCCCAGGGGACTTATGTCCCCTGGGCATGGTCATTGGGCATAGTGGCATGTAGGGGGGCACAAATCAGGCCCCCCTATGCCACAAAAAAAAAAAAAAAAAAAAACTTACCTGGACTTACCTTAATGTCCATGGGATGGGTCCCTCCGTCCTTGGGTGTCCTCCTGGGGTGGGCAAGGGTGGCAGGGGGGGTCCCTGGGGGCAGGGGAGGGCACCTCTGGGCTCATTTTGAGCCCACTTGTCCCTTAACGCCATGCCTGACCCAGGCGTTAAAAAGCGGCGCAAAAGCGCCGTTTTTGGCCACGCCCACTCCCGGGCGTCATTTTTGCCCGGGAGTATAAATACCACGTAAAGGCCTGGGAGTCATTTTTTAAGACGGGAACGCCTCCCTTGCATATCATTAACGCAAGGAAGGGGTTCACGCTAAAAAATGACGCCCACTCCGGGCACTTTGGCGCCCGAAGCGTCTAACGCCATAGTATAAATATGGCGTTAGTTGGCGTTAGTTTAGCGTCGAATTTGCGTCGAAAAAAACGACGCAAATTCGGCGCAACCAGAGTATAAATACGGCCCTCAGTGTCCATACACTGGGTGAAAATGACAGACAGATGAGAGGTAGAAGAATTAAATCAGATGTAGCAGGCAGTGTTGTCTTCTTACCTGTGTCTCACTGGAAGTATTGCTGGATCACCATGTTCCTGTTGTCTATGTCCTCTTCTTCTGCTTCCTCGTCTTCACTGTCCACAGGCTCCACAGCTGCCACAACACCTCCATCTGGACCATCCTCCTGCAGAAAAGGCACCTGTTGTTGCAAAGCCAAGTTGTGAAGCATACAGCAGGCCACGATGATCTGGCACACCTTCTTTGGTGAGTAGAATAGGGAACCACCTGTCATATGGAGGCACCGGAACCTGGCCTTCAGGAGGCCGAAGGTCCTCTCTATAATCCTCCTAGTTCGCCCATGGGCCTCATTGTAGCGACCCTCTGCCCTTGTCCTGGCATTCCTCACTGGGGTCAGTAGCCATGACAGGTTGGGGTAACCAGAGTCACCTGCAAATGGTGAGGGATAACTGTTAGGGACATACCCAGACCCAGACACCTAGTCACACAGTATTGGGTCCATGCCCTCACCTAATAGCCACACACGGTGCCTCTGGAGTTGCCCCATCACATAAGGGATGCTGCTATTCCGCAGAATATAAGCGCCATGCACAGAGCCAGGAAACTTGGCATTTACATGGGAGATGTACTGGTTGGCCAAACTCACCATCTGCACATTCATAGAATGGTAATTCTTCCGGTTTCTGTACACCTGTTCACTCCTGCGGAGGGGGGACCAAGGCCACATGTGTCCCACCAATGGCACCTATGATGTTTGGAATATGTGCCAGGGCATAGAAGTCACCTTTCACTGTAGGCAAATCCTCCACCTATTGAAAACGATGTAGCTAGGCATGTGTTCCAGCAGGGCAGACACCACTCTGGACAACACATTGGAGAACATAGGCTGGTACATCCCTGATGCAATGGCCACTGTTGTTTGAAAAGACCCACTTGCAAGGAAATGGAGTACTGACAGGACCTGCACTAGAGGGGGGAATCCTGTGGGATGGCGGATAGCTGACATGAGGTCTAGCTCCAACTGGGCACACTGTCCAGGATTGTGGTACGATCAAGTCTGTATGTGACAATTACATGTCGCTCCTCCATTGTCGACAGGTCCACCAGCGGTCTGTACACCGGAGGATGCCGCCATCTTCTCACCTGCCCCAGCGGACATGCTCTATGGAGGAGAACAGCGAGCAGAGAGTCAACCAACACTGAGGTACAAAAACACAACTTTATAGCAAAATGTTTGAAAATCGATATATGGCTCACAAGTCTTTACAGTGGGTGGGTTGCCCACTGCTTTATCCTGGGGAGTGCAAAGCCACAGTCTTACAAGTCTTTACAGTGGGTGGGTTGCCCACTGCTGCATCCTGGGAAATGCAAAGCCACAGTCTCTCAAGTGGATGGTGATACACTTTGGGGGGATCAGCTGGCAGGCAAGTACTTGAAAATATTCCAAGTTCATGCTTTTAGGAAGTAGGAACCAGCAACTCAACTTCCAAGGGTCAAAGGTCCTTGGGGCACCATTTAAAAGGTTAGCAGGATTCAAGGCCTTTGGAGCTTGCTGTGTCCCTGTAGCTCACACAGGTAGCCCTTGGAGTTACTGGAGAGGTCCTGCATTCAAGGAGCATGTCTAGTGTTCCTTGTTCAGGCAGAATGCCGATTGGACAGCAGGGCATCCCTTCCACCTGCAGAGCAGTCCTTATTCTAAGTCTTCCACAGGTCTAGTTATGATCTGAAGAGTGGTCTGGGAGCCCAATATTTATACCTGGCACCAGCCTCTGTGTTTTGGGGGAACACCCTACCCTACCCCTACATCTGGTTCCTCGGGTGCAAAATGCAGGGCAGACCTGGTGTCAGATTCCGCTGTGTGTACAGGAGGCAATCTCTTTGAAGTATAAATGTAGCTAGGTACTGCCTCTCCCAATCATCCTGCCATGATGGCCCATCCTGTCCAGACCTAAGCCCCCTTCGTATTATTGACTGGAAGCAATACACAAACCTCAACAACAGAGCCATTCACAGCCATGTAACTCAGGACACTGTCAGAAAGCACAAGTGGATGGGTCATGAAAATGCCAACATTGTAAAAGTGGCATTTTCAGGATTGTGTCCTAAAATCCAGCTTTGCCATTAAATAATTTTTAATTACACTTCATTTGAGTCTAAGCAGCATATCTCTATTGGCTCACAATCAAAAGTTTGCATTTATTAAATGTAGTTGGAAAGTTGATTATTGGTAAGGACAGATAAGTACCTAACTTAGCAATGGGCCACAAAACCCCACTAGGTACAGTCAAGTTTTCAATACATTAATCCCAGCTCAACCCTTGGTAGCTTGGCAATGAACAATTAGGCTTCATTTAGGAGACAGGTGTATCAACCATTTAATAACCACAAAACAGTACATAAGTAAAACACAAAACATAATAAAAATACAACACCAATTTATAAAAATAGATTGTATTTTTATATCTAAAATGACACTAAAATGACATAAATCCAATAAAGGAAACGGAGATATGAATTAAACAAAATTAAGGGCCTTATTACCAGGACTGCCATGTAGGCATTCACACCGCCAACAGGGTGGCCGAGCAGACCCCCATATTATGACCATGTTGGTATGCCCAATAGAATATAGCCGAAGCACCGTTGGCACCGGAAGTGCGGTCTAGCTGCCATGGACGGCGATAGTCATCTAAAGGCCAGCAGAGACCATGTTTCACTGGACAGATTACGAGGTTGATCACAGCCAATCTTTCCACCACGGTCGCACCACCACAGAAAACCAGGCAGAAATCAAATGTATAAAAGGAGACACTCACCTTTAGGAAGCCATACTTGTCCTAAGCCGCCATGGAAGTAGAACTACCTGGCTTCCCGCTGCTCCTACTCACCCAGAGACACTGGAATCAATGTTGAAGATGACGACAGCAACTGTGAGTACACTCACTTACCTGTCACTGTTGTAAATTGTCAAAGTTCGCACACACACAACATACCAATTGGCTATGGGTGGCGAGGGGGCACACACGTAACCTGACGCTGACACACACACTCACAGACAACCACATACAAACATGCACATGCGCAGTACCCACACTACCGCCTTCACACACACGCATGTCAAAAACGCACACCTACTCACAGAATCACAGCACAGGCACAGTCACACACAACACCACAAAACAATACTACAGCACCACAATCGCAACACCATTAAGGATTGGCAAGCAACCACAATAGACACTACTCATTGACAAATCACACATACAACACCATGTACCACCAACAGGGAATGAACACACACAATCACACAACCAAACCTTCTCCCTTTCAGGCCCTCTGGCGCTTCGATGCCAAGGCTGGAACGCGCTTTAGAAATACCTATATACATACATATATATAATGCAGCATCCAACAAACCCAGCAAACACATATCACAACACATCTCACATATCATTCACCAAACACACACACAGTCAAAGCACACAAAGTCACACATTACTGCAAACACGTCAACAGAAACACCACTCAATACCATGACAGCAACATGTCCCCAATATACACATGGCCATCACGCAACACACAACCATCAATGGGGACAAATACACTGCACACAACCTCACATGCTGCCCAGACAAAACAGGCAGCACAAGCTCCACTTAAATACAAATATTCACACAAACAATGCCATTTTCAAATATGCCCTAAGAAAAGAAATGCAGGACAAATATGTTATGTGTTATGTGGAAACCAACAACTGGTTGGTCAATCACCTATTAAAATTTTGAAGAAATATTAAAATGGTTGTCTGACGTGTCGGTTTGGTTGTTGTGGGTGTGTGTTTTGGAGGTATGCTTATAGGTGGTGGGTGTCTGTTGGGTGGGTGAGTGAGGGTGTTTATGTGTACAGGACTGAGGGGGTGGAGGTGCTGGAGATGCTGTGATAGGTGTGTAACTGTCTTTTAGGGTGGCAACTGCAAGTATGGTGGATGTGCTACATATAAGAGTGTCAGTGGTTGTGATGTCTGTGGGTGTGGTGACTGAGGTGGATGTCAGAGGGTATGCTGGGGTGCTGTCTGTGGGTAAGATATTTGTAGAGGCTGGATATGTGAATGTTGGCGTGGTGTCTGCAGGTGTGTCAGGTGTTGTGTCTGTGATGCTGGGGTGGTGGAGGTGTCAGGACAGGTGGTGACTGTTAATGTCTATGTTTCTTGTGTGCATGCCAGTGGTGTGTCTTGTGGTGCTTGTGTTTGTCTGAGCTAATCTTGGATGTTGAGGTGGATGTATGCTTGTCTGTCTGTGTGCTTTGGCTGGGTCAGGGAAGAGGGATTTGGAATTGGGAAGAAGAAGGTGGAGGGGGGACGTAAGACAAAGCGTGACTGGTTGTCATCAGTGTGGGGGCCAGAGCCTAAAAGGATCTCTGCAGGCTAGCCATTGTACCAAGAATGCCCTCTAGGAATGCATTGCTCTGTTGTGTGAGTTGCCAGTGCCCGGGTGGTATTCATGACAAAATGACATAGCATGTCATTGAAACATCTGCCTAAATACTAGGAAAAGACTCATTAGGAGTTTCTGGACCCACTATTCTGATTCATTGTCACATAGACAACAGTTCTGTGTATTGCAATAGGGGCCTACGTAGCACATAGGATACATCCACAGACAACCACAGGGAGCATAGTAACACCAACAACACAATGGACATCAAACAATCTGCATGAAGGGCTCATAGCATTCCATCATACACAGTGAATAGAAACCTCTACATGACAACATCTGAATACCTACATCACTAACAACTGTCCAAACATGTGATTCCTACTACCTTAGTCCAGACCTAAAACTTACACAACTGATTACTAATGTACCCATGAATGGCACATACACCTAGAGTCAAGCAAATTGAATGGCAACATATCCCACAACACTAACAGGTGTATGTGAAATGGAGCACCTGCTACACTATTAAGCCAGGCAGAAATGAGCAGAGGCATAACCACAACTGTCCAAACAGCCTCATATTTGCTAAGGTAAGTCTGGGAAAAAAGAGGTTTCAACATCAAATCAGGCACAAAGGCCCTCGTTACAACCCTAGGGGTCGGTGTAAAAGCGGCGGTAAGACCGCCAACAGGCCGGCGGAAAAAAAATGGAATCACGACGTGGCAGAAAATGCCAACAAAGACAGCCACTTTAAAACTCGGACCGCCAAGGTGGTACAAACAAACACCGCGGCAGTAACCGCCAACAGACAGGCGGTCGACAATGTACCGCCCACAGTATCACAACCTATCAATCTGCCACCTTTCCCGGGGCGGATTCACCGCGAACAAAAACACGGTGGAAACTGGACTTCGAAGGGAAAACGCTCACCTCTACACACCCCACGAGGAACCAGGACGCCATGGAACCAGAGCTTCACATTTTTCCTGCCCTTATCTTCTTGCTCCTCTACCAGGAGCACGAACGCCGGCGGCGAAGACCATAGTGAGTACTGCACCTACAACACAGGGGAGGGGGGAGGGAAAAAACAGGGACACACACACGCAACATGCAACATCCCCACCCCCACCCTCACCCACGACAACACACACACTAATACAGTATGATACATTACACCCCCAACCCCCCTGGAAGAATGCAAAGACAAAAGAAAATGAGTGTAACCATTGTAATCTATTAAAATCCAGTATGCAAAAATATATATACACTAGAAACAAATATATGCACCAAGAATAGTAGTCCAGGTATTGTAGTGAATCCCAGTTTGTTTTAACAGGATGGCAGGAGTTAGCTTAGCCGTAGGCTTGTAAACTCGTGCCCCCGTCACCTAGTGACTTTTAACCTACTTAGCTTGCTCTGTCTTAGCCCATTTAATTATTTATTTCCTCTAAGATGGCTGCCTTGTTTATAGTTAGGGCACTTGTTATGGGTTTTATTATCAGTGTCACTGTGCCAAGGCGTCAAGATCAAGCACAAAAGACAAACAAACAGTAGTTGTTCACACTTAGGGATTTTCCCTCTCTATACTTTTGAGGGATTGTTGATATTAATTGCCGTCCCAAGCATGCCTGTTATCTATTGTTTTGAAATACACCTACGTCAGGGTACCTTGTAGATCTGTATAAATACATCACACTTCAGACAGATAATCAGAGGGATTCCGACCAGAGGGCATCGCCACCATCGCTGATACCGATGCTGCAGTCGTCTTGACGCTGACCCAGTCTTCGTGTCCCTACGGAGTCTGAGATAGAGACCTCATTCCAAGGTAACAAGGGTTGGGGGGTCCTCTCATGGACACGGCTTTGGCAGATTAGGTTTAGCAAACCCAGCTCTCCTTTAGGTAGTAGGTTAGGCCTATTCTCATTAGGGTATTAGGGCATATTCCATCTCATACATATATATATATATATTTCTTTCATATATTGCAAAAATGGTGGGGGTCTTTATAACCATGACTCTCTTCTTCACAATACTGTTGCTTGGTATATTCATTATCCTAATCGTTGCAGTTTATGCAACTTATTGCAAATTGCAGTTATGTTAAATAAAAACTATTATAACTTCACTGCATCTGTGTTATTGCCTTTGTTTGTATGAGACATAATATATCTGTGAGAAAAGTGTAATTTCCGTTTAACCACGACAACCCTGAGATATCTTACTTTGAGTCCATGTGTAAGCGACTGCTACAAATCACCTTTTACTATTGTGTTTCTGGTGAGGTACTGCTAGTGAGCCGGTAAGGTTTGGACAACAGTTACAACTAGTTGTAGGAAGAGACTTAGGGGGTTATTCCAACTGCCGCCCGCCAAAGTTCCCCGTCGAAAGACCGCGGGGTCATTTTGACTTTCCCGCTGGGCCGGCGGGCGACCGCCAAAAGGGCGCCCGCTGGCCCAGCGGGAAAGACCCTGCAACAATTAAGCCAGCTCCGAAAGGAGCCGGCGGAGATGCAGGGGTGCAACAGGTGCAGTAGCACCCGTCGCGATTTTCACTGTCTGCAAGGCAGACAGTGAAAATCCTGCTGGGGCCCTGTTATGGGGCCCCTGCACTGCCCATGCCAGTGGCATGGGCAGTGCAGGGGCCCCCAGGGGCCCCACGACACCCGTTCCCGCCATCCTGGTTCTGGCGGTGAAAACCGCCAGAAACAAGCTGGCGGGAAGGGGGTCGGAATCCCCATGGCGGCGCTGCAAGCAGCGCCGCCATGGAGGATTCCCTGGGCCAGGGGAAAACCGGCGGGAAACCGCCGGTTCCCCTTTTCTGAATAGCCCAGGAAGCACCGCCAGCCTGTTGGCGGTGCTTCCGCTGCCCTCCGCCCTGGCGGTCAGAGACCGCCAGGGTTGGAATGAGGGCCTTAGTCACCTACAAACGAAAGTACTGTCATCCTGAGACCAGCAGTCGTGCTCAGAGCAAGAGTCCAAACTACGACATGGCACCACCAACGATGGTGTTTAGGCACTGATTTACGGTTACCCTGACTATCACTGTCTCACAGACAACAGGTACCCTAAGTACCATTATACAGAGACGTCCGTGGTCTTTGGGAGAATCCTCCTCAGCTGAACAGGTAACACCTAATTAAGCTGCAGGTTGTTTGAGCTCAAACTCATAAAAAGGAAATAACTTCCCCTATTTTGGTGTTCCGTTTCTCTAAACAACAATGGCTGACACCATAGACATTCCTGCGAATGCAAGACATGCACTTACACAACATTTATTAGCGCATGGCCTTACAGAAGAGGGCGGGGATGTTACTTTAATTATAGAAGCGACTGAAGCACGCCAAACAGAGACTTTTTACAGTTGGGTCACCTTTCCTGAGGCTGACCAAAGAACACATACGTTTCACACATATGAAATTGCGAACGTAACTGTAAGATACGAAGCATACCAGTATCATGAAATATCGCTCACATATCAAGAGCATCAGAACTGGTTTGAAGGCGCCCTACCACATGTACTAAGACGGGTGAGGCTGGGTCCTTTAAGTAATGAGGGACCTACATGGCCTCTGTTTGCCACATATACACCTCACCCAGGCATACAGAATATGCCGATCGCAGATTTACGAGTATTATATAATGAATTAGTGGCATTATATAGACGATTGGTTCAGTTCGTAATGCGAACATTGAACACAACACCGGCGTGTCCAGCACCGCCAGTAGCTGGTGGTTATCAATTGGCTACTGGGATGAATCCACAAACAGTGCATACTATTATGCGTAAAGTGCCCACGGAACGGGAAAAAATACCGTTCTGGATAGCCCAGAAAACAAATCAGCTTTAAGCGATGTTCCCCCATACGGGGACACAAGAAAAACATAGACTGCTCACTATGTGCTTGCCGTTTGGGATGGTTCCCTCGGTGGATGACTGTGCCACATGGGGTACAGTCTTCGCTACCGTTTATACTACCACACATGGTACCCCTACACTTGCCAATTTACCGGAAGTGCTAAAACAAATACAAAATGAGCATGGGGCAGCACCGGCCCTGGATCTGGGGATGAAATTGATGTGTAACTTTGACGCCGTATCCTCAATAATACTAAGTAATATTAAAGGGGAAGCGGTGGCACTGGCCATACGCCAGCGTCTCCGGGAAACTCCAAATGTGGAACAAGAGAGACAGCTACCGAAAATAATTTCCACTACCTATACTAGTATAGGACGGGATAGTTTGGGAGCCAAACCTAAAAAATTGGAATTACCAAGTACCACCCGTAAGGAAGGTACAAAGCAGGCACAAGAGTGCTGGGATAAACAGAAATATTTCAAAGAAAGGAGAAATAAAAGAGCTGATTCTCCACACCCGGAGTACTCCGAAAGGAGGTATAATCTCAGGAATAGGGAAAACATTAGAACTCCAGACAGATATACTGATTCACGTCCTTCTTGTTCCTTTCAGGACGCACCGGATAAACGTAGCAAGAGAGGGGGCCGTCAAGATCGACGTCCGGAATACGTGAAAGAAAAAAAAGACTCGCCACAGTCTGCCATTTAAAAAGAAGAAAAGACTCCTCAGCAAAAGCCACAGTTTAAAAAGAAGAAGGTGGCAGCACTGACAATTAAAAATGCCAGTAGTATTGAGAACACTGTTGAGGAACAAGAAGTGGGCCGTGACTCTGTTGGACAGCGCGGCAGAGGTCACGATATGTCGCCAGAGTCTGAAAGATCATCTGGATGCGACAGCAACTAGCGATTACATCGCAGATGAGACTAGCGGATGGCCGCGTTCTCCCACCCGATAGGGTTTATGATTTAACAATTCAGATAGAGGGGGACGTGGAACGAATTATTAGTGTAATATTTTGGGATGAACTTACTAGTGATATCCTATTGACTGAGAGAGACTGGCCCCCTGAACACGTCCGCAAGCTCCCGCATGGGAAAGATGTCATTTTGCCTTCTTTCTCCGATCTTGTTCCAGAGGCAGATAAGAAAGCCTATGCTGTTGAATGGGCTTTAGCGCAGGCACCTGCATTATAATGTAATCATGTAGGTTGGGACAAGGACTCTCCTTGTCATGTTATTCCCGTTCGGTCTACACCCCAACCACAGCCACAAAATCCTGTTAAACATGACGCGAAAGCTCTGGTGACGGAGATACTGTCACAACTTGAGTACCCAGGAGTGATTGAGCCCTGTACATCGGCAATGAATAATCCACTATTTCCCATTGAAAAGCCAGATCATTCATATGGAATAGTGGTTGATTATAGACACTTAAATAGTCATACACGCACATCTGCTATACAAAATTCACACAGCACAGCGTTGATAAATAATATAGTGCGTAAGAAATATAAAACTACATTGGATATATCTAATGGATTTTTCTGCCAGAATTTAGCACATGAAAGTAGGGACCTAAGTGCATTCTCATTTGGCTCTCAGAAACGCTTTTGTCGTTTACCTCAAGGCTATACAAATAGCCCAGGACTGTTTTCAGCCAGTGTAACATCAATTTTGCACGAGCTTGATTCCGATGCATTGTCCTATGTGGATGATATCTATCTCACTGACGACACCCTCGACATTCATCTTGCGAGGGTCAGATCATTTTGGGATTTGCAGACCTCGGTTATAAATTACATTTTAAGAAAAGCAAGATAGCCTTTCTTAGTGTATTGTTCCTGGGATATGAGCTATCAAACAAGGGGAAGAGCCTGGCCCGCACTTCCTAGAAAAGTGTGCTCAACTACAACCTCTGAACACACTTAAGAAATTACAGTCATTACTGGGTTTCTTTAATTGTGGTAGAACATACATTCCAGATTATGCAGAACGCATCAAACCACTTTATGACTTAATTCAGCCCAATTTTTCTAGCAGACGATGGGCGATTGAACACACACACATCCTTAGGGACATACAACGGGACATGCTAGAAGCTAGACACTTATACACATGTGACAATAAAACAAATTTGGTCATCAGAATAATTGCTGGTTCCCTTGGATTTACTTATCGCACCTTTAATGAGGGTGACACAGTGCCAACAGCATATAAATCACACTTATACTCAAATGCTGAAAAACATTTTGCACCTACAGAAAAGATTCTGACAGCAGTTCAGATGGCCGTCATTAAGGAGAGGCCACTTGCCCAGAGGAAACGCATTATTGTTGCCTCCCCGGTGCTGTCACTAAAGCAAGTGTTCCAAACGCTAAGGCATTACATCCACGATGGATTCATTGGGCAACGTCTCTGACCGCCACTGATGTTGATTATGTGTTTGACCCCAGGCTTCAGACACAAGAATTTCTCCAGTATGAACAGGAGTACCCCGCTCCTCTACATATCTTGCCACTGGACAGTTATAATACTATCATTTATACTGACGGATCGGCACAACCGACTGTAGGTACTAAACATCAATCCTCGGCAGCTTGCGCAGCCGTGTGCGGGATAATGGAAGACGGAGTTTTCCAACCTCACAATACCTACACTCAGACCTTAGGGGACTGCACAGCCCAGTTGGCCGAGCTTAAGGCTCTTCTTCTAGCGCTCGAACATACTGAGCAAGGAACACAGCCTTTGATAGTCTGTGATTCATATTACTGCGTTCAGTCATACAATGAATATCTCAATCATTGGAAACTGAACGGGTTTAGAGATTCTAAAGGGAACACCATTAAACACAGAATGTTGTGGGGAAGGGTGGCTGATCTTAGGGATAAGCTACCATGTGTCCATGTAGTTCATACATTAGGACACCAACGTGTAGGAATACACGTTGCCGGCAATACATTGGCTGATGAAGCAGCCAAAGCATCAGTAGCTACGGCTTCTGTGGCTGCAGTGACTCGTTCTTGGACGAGGTTGGATAATGAAATACTGGTTGCCGTTAAAGCTTCGGCTGCAGGCAAGACCCTTCCGAAAGGACACCCTACGAACTATACTTACCATAACAGTGCACAGAATGTTGCTTATGCAACGATTCCTGGAGTTGGTGATTGCGTAATCCCCAATGAAGACCAGAGGTTAGAGCTGATTACAGCCGCACACGAGGGTGTCGCATCTGCGCATGCTGGTATACAGGCCACTATAACAATTCTACAACAGCAATACTGGTGGCCTGGTCTATGTCGACGGACTAAACAGTATGTCCTTTGCTGTGACATTTGTCAGCAGATTAACGGCTCAAATATCAAACGCCCTCCGCAGACATCCCT
The DNA here is from genome assembly GCF_031143425.1 of Pleurodeles waltl. NCBI lineage: Eukaryota > Metazoa > Chordata > Amphibia > Caudata > Salamandridae > Pleurodeles > Pleurodeles waltl. The sequence continues at coordinate 495,242,375 of NC_090444.1, forward strand.
CTTAGTGTCAGACAAGCCACTCCAATGTGTGTACCTGGTCCATTGTGGTCCCTTACAGCCTGATGGTGCATACAAATACATTTTAGTGGCTGTGGATTCCTGTTCTAGATTCCTGTGGGTATGGCCACAGCGGTCGGCTGACGCCCGGACTGTTATAAAAGATTTGCTGATCTTTATCGGTACATATGCGGTTGCAGCATTCCATTCGGACCAGGGGCCTCCATTTGCCTCTAAAGCTTTCAGGGACACAATGAGAACGATGGGTGTTGAACTCCATTACTCCTCACCATACCATCCCGAGGGAAATTCGGTCGTCATTCTGACCTCGGCGGTAAAAGTCGCATACCGCCGGCCAGAAGACCGTCATAACACCGCCGCGGCCGCGGTAAACCGCCACAGTCATTCTGACCCGCAACTGGCAAACCGCCAAAAACTCGACATCCACAAAAGTCCGCCACACTAAAGGTCAGCGGGAAACTGGCGATGACCAAACCTCCACCGTCACGCCAACAGAAATACGCCCATACCATTCCGACCCACAAATCCCTGCAGTGGTCTTTCAACCGCGGTATTCCATTGGCGGTACACACCGCCGCGGTCAAAATACACACACCTTTACAAAACACATCCACATTGGATAATTCAAAATACACACACCTGAGACACATACACTCACCACTCCCACACACCCAATTAAATATAAAACACACACCCACATCACCCACAAACCCCTACGACCACAATTGCGAGTGAAGGACAGAGAGAGAGAGAGCACAGCATAGAGTACACCATCACACAGAGGCAAATCACAACATCACCCACACAATTTCCACGCACAAAACACCATACACCACCACACCCACCACACTCTACAACACATACACCACCCCTCACCTCATCCACACCACCCCATGGCACCCCAAAGACACCCCAGGTTCTCTGATGCAGAACTCAAGGTCATGGTGGAGGAAATAGTTTGTGTAGAGCCCCAGCTCTTCGGGGCACAGGTGCAGCACACCACCATTGCCAGGAAGATGGAGCCAATGGCAAAGAATAGTGGACAGGGTCAACGCTGTGGGACAGCATCCACACAATCGGGACGACATCAGGAAGCGGTGGAACGACCTACGGGGGAAGATGCGTTCCATGGTATCAAGGCACAACATTGCGGTGCAGAAGACTGGCGGCGGACCCCCACCTACTCCCCCAGAATTCACAGCATGGGAGGAGGAAGTCTTGCACATCCTGCATCCTGAGGGCTTCGCAGGAGTAGGCGGAGGAATGGACTCTGGTAAGTCAAATCTTCACTACTTCATTCCCCCTACCCCACCTGCATGCCAAATCATACCCCCACCCTCACCCCCACCCCCATCACACCAACTCCTTGCAAATGGCTCACCATCACATCCCACCCATCCCAAAACCTAGCCCTGCGTGCGTCACCAAAGCATGGACACCCATCCCCAAAGCATGCCCACTGCACACACCCATCACCCCCACAAGCCACTGTCACAAAAGCCCCCACAAGGGAATGCCAGCACTGGGGGACACGGCCATCCACCCATTACACGAAATGCCACAAACAGAAGCAATAACCAAACTCTTATACCCCTGCAGGACCCAAACGCCACCACACCGCCAAGGAGGGTCCAGAGATGTCCATCCCACCCCCAGAAGAGGCCCCCAGTGATGACAGCAGCTCTGTCTCCCTGGACCCTGATGACCAGCCCGGCCCATCTGGGACCTCGGGACAGTCGGTTCCCCACAGACAGCTACAGGCTACACCAGACCTAACCCCCTCTCGGAACACCAGCACAGCTCCCACCCAGCGGGCCCATGCCTCTGTCTCCAGGACACGTCAATCAGCGGTGTGTCCACCACTACAGGGCACCCAGGTTGACCCACCACCCCAACAACAACAGGGACCTGGGGGCAGTGGTAGTGGGCACACCGTCCAGGGGACAGAGGCCCAGGGAAAAAGGGGAACTGGGAGGGCTGCTGTGCGACAGGGGGGGGACAGGCCCAGGGAACCGACTCTCCAAGAGGCCCTCTCCTCCATCATGGGAGCATACCACCACTCCCAGGAGACGATGGCTACGGTACTGGCCAGGTTCCAGGAGATCAAGGTCATGCAGGAGCAACAGTGCATGGGGTTCAGAGAGGAACTGAGGAACATTAGTTCCGCAATGGGGACCATCGTCGTGGCCCTAACCCAGATAGTCACCACATTGCGGGACCATGTGGCACCACAAAGGGCCCCTGTCACTAGCCTGGACCAGTGCTAGTGGACAGGAGGCCCCCACACAACGACGGGCCACCAGAACCCCACCTCCTGCAGAAGAAGAACCACCCCGCAAGCGGAACCTGAGATCTCACATTAAGACAGAGTAGGATTGCAAGACCCCCGCCATCAAACGATACCCCCTGATGTCATCCCACTGTCCCACATTGTCACCCTGTCCAACCTTGAACTGCCCCTGCTCCATCATTCCACAGGCATATGGACAATGCACCTGTGCGACTGAGAACTGGACTCTGCCATGGACATTACTCCACCATCACCCATCCCCGTTTTACAATCATGTTCCTTAAATTTAGCACTTTAATTAAATCACTTCTTGCACCTAAAAAATCTGGAGTCTGCTTGTATTTTAAACAAATGTATTAGACATAACAGTGCCAAAATGTTCAGTTACATTGTGATGACAAACTACCACTGTCACACAGCTGTAGTCCATGTGCAAACAAAGCAGAGGTCACGCAGTGGGGCCCACAGCTCTGAAAACGGAAGGGAAAGTCACAACTCAGTTAACAGGAACTGGGGGGGAACTCAGACAGTAGAGAGGCAGGAGACTTTAAGTAAATGTTAAATGGCATGGTTGATTCGTACCTGTGTGCTACTGAAAATACTGTTGTATCACTGTGTCCCTGTTGTCTGTGTTGTCCCCGTCGTCTTCCTCCTCTTCACTCTCCACAGGCTCCACAGCTGCTACAACACCACCATCTGGACCATCCTCCTGCAGGAAAGGCACCTGGCGTCGCAAAGCCAGGTTGTGAAGCATACAGCAGGCCACGATGATATGGCACACCTTCTTTGATGAGTACATTAGGGATCCACCTGTCATATGCAGACACCTAAACCTGGCCTTCAGGAGGCCAAAGGTTCTTTCTATAACCCTCCTAGTTCGCCCATGGGCCTCATTGTAGCGTTCCTCTGCCCTTGTCCTGGGATTCCTCACTGGGGTAAGTAGCCACGACAGGTTGGGGTAACCAGAGTCACCTATTAGCCAAACATGGTGTCTCTGTAGCTGTTCCATCACATAAGGGATGCTGCTATTTCGCATGATGTACGCGTCATGCACAGACCCAGGGAACTTGGCATTTACATGGGAGATGTACTGGTCAGCCAAACAGACCACCTGGACATTCATCGAATGATAACTTTTTCTGTTCCTGTACACCTGCTCACTTCCACTGGGGGGAACCAAAGCCACATGGGTCCCATCAATGGCACCAATGTTGTTGGGGATATGTCCAAGGGCATAGAAATCACCCTTCACTGTAGCCAAATCGCCCACCTCAGGGAAAACAATGTAGCTCCGCATGTATTTCATCAGGGCAGACAACACTCTGGACAAAACCTTAGAAAACATAGGCTGAGACATCCCTGATGATATGGCCACTGTTGTTTGGAATGATCCACTTGCCAAAAAATGGAGTACTGACAGAACCTGCACCAGAGGGGGAATCCCTGTGGGTTGGCGAATGGGGGACATCAGGTCTGACTCCAGCTGGGCACACAGTTCCTGTATAGTGGCTCGGTCAAGTCTGTATGTCAGTTTGACATGTCGTTCTTCCATTGTCGACAGGTCGACCAGCGGTCTGTACACGGGAGGATTCCTCCATCTCCTCGCAAGTCCCAGCGGACGGTACCTAGGAAGGACAACATGGAGCACAGAGTCGAGCAACCCACAGGTACGTAACCACAGCTTGCACAAAACACGATTCGCTATGCATTGAATGGCTTGTATGAGTGGCAATGCAAGGCCTAGGCCTGTGTGACGCAGTAGAAATTAAGCCATGTGGGCCCTTGAAATGGCGGCTGCCTGACCTGTGAAGTGTGACAGTGGGATGTGAGGTCAATGCGCTGGCGTGGCACACCGTGGCGGTAGGCGGTCGAAGACCGCGGCGCAAAGCAGCATTGGTTAACATTGAACCCTATGAGTTTCAGGAGCCAATGACGATGTGTGCCGGCGGTCGCGGTACGCACCGCCGCAGTACGCACCGCCGCGGGCGTGACCACCATTTTCTAACTGCTTAATCACTCGAGACCTGATCATCCACAGGAGAGGACCTATACTGCAAGTGCTCCTGTGACCTCGGTCTGGGAGATACAATGGCTGCTGCGACTGGGGAAAGGGCCCCTGCCTTCACTTCTGAGGAATTGGAGAAACTTGTGGATGGGGTCCTCCCCCAGTATGCGCTACTCTACGGTCCTCCAGACCAACAGGTATGTACACAGGGAGCACGTAGTATGGGCTATGCCTGTGTTGAGTGGGGTGGGTGTAAGATGGTGGGGAGGGGTGCGAATAGGGAGTGCAACGCACGACAGATGAGAGCATGTGCCACATGGCAAGGTTGGGGAGGGGGGGCCACTCACATCGACCATGCAGGAAAGTGATGATATTTCTTGTTCCATCCTGTCCATGTCACATAGGTCAGCGCCCATCAGAAGATCGACATTTGGCATGCCATCGCCAAGGACGTCCGGGCCCTGGGGGTCCACAACAGACGGGGCACCCATTGCCGCAAGAGGTGGGAGGACATCCGCTGCGGGAGCAGAAAGACCGCCGAGGCTCTGCTGGGGATGGCCTCCCAACCTAGGAGGGGTGCCACACGGCAATTGACCCCCCTGATGTCCCGGATCCTGGCGGTGGCCTACCCCGATTTGGATGGGCGCGTGAGGACATCACAGCAGACACAAGGGGGTGAGTATCAGCACATTCTGCTATATTAGCGCACAGTGGAGGTGTCTGGGTGGGGGAGGAGGGCTGTGGATATCTCTAGGCCAGGGCGGTTTCTGTAGGCTAGGCCCCTCCGTTAGGCATGGCCCTGTGCCCCCGCCCCCCACCTCTGTAGGGTGCTAAGTACAGATATCCATGGTTGTGCCTCACCTATGTGTGCATTTGTCGTCCATTGACTTGTAGGCCAAGTCACAATAATTGAGTAGTGTACCCCGAGTGCGCGGCGTAGTGCAGGGGGCTTCTATGTCTGTCCTCTCCGCCAACGGTGCCGCCAATGCACGCACTCAACATGTCTTTCTTTCTTCTCCCCCCCTTTTTTTGATTTTCATGTTCATATGTGCATTAGCATCATCAGGCGGAGGAGAAGTGGCATCGGCGCACGAGGGAGCTGCATCTCACATGGCCCCGGAGGGCCATGCAACCGACTCAGAGTAGACCAGTGAGACGGAGGGCGAGGGGGGCTCCACAACGGGGACCCGTGGAGACGTCAGCGACACCGAAACGTCCTCGGAAGGGAGCTCCCTTGTGGTGGCGGCACCACCCGTGCCCACCGCAACAACAGGTACAGCCGCCACCCAGCGCAGCAGCCCTGCCCTCCCAGCAGCCCCTCAACGTTCGCCCCGTGCCCGCTCGGCCAGGAAGCCGGGCATCTCCTTCTCCCCTGGCACCTCAGGTCCTGCCCCAGTTACCCCTGCTGCCCTCAGTGCGGAGATCATTGACCTCCTCCAGACGCTCATTGTTGGGCAGTCTACCCTTTTGAATGCCATCCAGGGGGTAGAAAAGGAGGTGCATCGGAGCAATGCATACCTGGAGGGCATTCATTCGGGTCAGGCTGCCCATCAGCGATCGTTCAACACTCTGGCCTCAGCACTGACGGCAGCAATTGTCCCTGTGTCTAGCCTCCCCCCTCCAACTTCCTCAACACAGTCCCACTCCCCTGTTCCTCTGCCTATCCCAGACACACCTAAAGACCAGCCTGCACACACCTCAACACCCAAGGGCAGCTCATCCAGACATAAGCACCACAGATCACACAAGCATTCACCCAAGCAACATCCACATGCAGACATTCCAACAGCCACTGCCTCCTCTGTGTCCCCCTCCTCCTCGTCTCCCTCCTCCCTCCCTGTGACGTCTCCACTCACACCTGCATGCACACCACCATCAGCCAGTACGTCCATCACCACCACACCCACAAGAACAGTCCACACACGTGCAGTCACCACCCCCACTGCCATTTACACGTCCCCTGTGTCCTCTCCCACTGTGTCTGTCACCCCCTCTTCCAAACCACACAAACGCAGGCAGTCACCCACCCAACAGCCATCCACCTCACGACAGCCTCCAGCACAAGCACCTGCACCCAAAGACAGCACACTTGACTCTCCTACAACCACATCCTCTCCCTCCACTCCCATACCCACTGCACCTACCCTTCCCATTGCTCCTAAAAAGTTGTTCCTCTCCAAAATTAACCTCTTTGCATCACCTGACCCACCCCCTCCATCTCGTAAGAGTCCAACCAGCACCTCAGCCACCACAAGCCCTGCACCTACTAGGACCATCGTTCAGGGCTATTGGAGTCCACCAGCTCCTAGGGCAGGAACATCGGCCAGCAGCAAGGGGATAGCCAGCCCACCCCCTGGGAAAAGAACCAAAAAAGGGAAGGGCCGGTGCGACAGGCCTGAGACGGCTGCCCCCAAGGACACCACCCTTGCACCGTCACCTAGCCCATCCACAAAGGGAGGCAAGGGCCCCAGAGATTCCGCCAAGGGGGGCAAGGGCAGCAGGGCGGACAAGTCAGGCAGCAGGCGAACTGGCCAGGAGGGCCCCACCAGCCCCATTTGGGGTGTGACGGAGGACACCCAGGGGCCCAGGAGTCCTGCACAGGAGGGCCCGCAAGCGATAGGTCGGATGGTGACTGAGCGGGAATGATTGCCCAGATCTGGTTCCCTAGGAACACAAGAGATGCACCGCTAAACAGGGCCCCGCCAAGAGAAGCACCGCTGAACAGGGCCCCGCCGTGAGAAGCACCGCTGAACAGGGCCCCACCAAGAGAAGCACCGCTGAGCAGGGCCCCGCCGTGAGAAGCACCGGTGAACAGGGCCCCGTCGTGAGAGGCACCGCTGAACAGGGCCCCGCCGTCTCTGCACCGCTCCGCTGGGCCCTTCCTCTCAAGCACCGCTCCGCTGGGCCCTTCCTGTCAAGCACCGCTCCGCTGGGCCCTTCATCTCAAGCACCGCTTCGCTGTGCCCCGCCGTCTCTGCACCGCCGTCTCTGCACCGCTCCGCTGGGCCCTTCCTGTCAAGCACCGCTCCGCTGGGCCCTTCATCTCAAGCACCGCTCCGCTGGGCCCCGCCGTCTCTGCACCGCTCCGCTGGGCCCTTCATCTCAAGCACCACTCCGCTGGGCCCTTCATCTCAAGCACCGCTCCGCTGGGCCCTTCATCTCAAGCACCGCTGGCCCATCTGTGTCGGGCAGGGCTTCACGAAGCACTCTAGGCACCATGCCTCCTCCATAACCAGTGGAGTCTGTAATCCACCAGATGGACTGTGGCTTTGCACTCCCCAGGATGGTACAGTGGGCAACCCACCCACTGTAGGGACTTGAGAGACTGTGGCTTTGCACTCCCCAGGATGGCACAGTGGGCAACCCACCCACTGTAGAGACTTGAGAGACTGTGGCTTTGCACTCCCCAGGATGGCACAGTGGGCAACCCACCCACTGTAGAGACTTGAGAGACTGTGGCTTTGCACTCCCCAGGATGGCACAGTGGGCAACCCACCCACTGTAGAGACTTGAGAGACTGTGGCTTTGCACTCTCCAGGATGGTACAGTGGGCAACCCACCCACTGTAGAGACTTGAGAGACTGTGGCTTTGCACTCCCCAGGATGGTACAGTGGGCATGGAGGCCCCTTGTGGATCTGGCGTCGTGGACTCATGTGGCTGAGGTGCCCCCCCTTCCCTTCCCCCTGAGGTGCCTGTGGTTTTCTTATCTGATGCCCCAGCAGTGTTCTCTCCAATGGAATCGGGTCTCGTGTGTGGGCTTTGCCCATGTGTTAATGCACATTGGCCCACGAACAATGGCATGTACCCAATATGTGCCGGACTTTTGGACTATGTATACATTGTTCATGTTGTGATTTATTTATTTTAAATATCTCATATTTCACTTCCAGTTCAAATATGCTTTAATATTCTTCTATTTTAATGATCATTTTATTTTGTCTTTGAATTATTCCGGAGGGTTTGGGGGGTGTAAATCTGACTTGTTGCTCTGCTTTGGTGTGTGGGGATTTGGGGGGGGAGGGGGTGTCGCGTATGTGTGTGCCTGTTACCTTTTCTCCTCCCCCCTCCCCTGTGTCGTAGGTGCAGTACTCACCGTTGTCTCCTGCGGCGGCGTTCGTGCTCCTGGTAGAGGAGCAGGTAGACAATCGCTGGTAGGATGTTTAATTCGGGTTCCATGCCCGGAAAAGGTGGCGGATTGGGGGTCGTGATAGGGTGGGCGGTACATTGTCTGCCGCCTGTCTGTTGCGGTGACCGCCGTGCTGTTTGTTTGCCCCGCCGTGGCGGTCGGAGTGTTAAAGTGGCGGGCTGTGTTGGCGGTTTCCGCCAGTGTCAGAATTCCATTTTTTTTACCGCCTGCCTGTTGGCGGGTTGGCCGCCGCTTTAACACCGACCGCCAGGGTCAGAATGACCCCCTTAGTCACCTACAAATGAAAGTACTGTCATCCTGAGACCAGCAGTCTTGCTCAGAGCAAGAGTCCAAACTACAACAGTATTGCTCCATTTAAGTCCGTGAAACACTGGGCCCACACTGCATGGGCGAGGCCCACACAAGGTGCCCGAACATGATGGAGAGAACACTGCAGGGGCATCAGATAGTAATAAAACAGGCACCTCAGGGGGAAGGGAAAGGGGTGGCGCCTCAGCCGGTTGAGTGCACGACGCCAGATCCATGAGGGGGCCCCATGCCCACTGTTCAATCCTGGGGAGTGCAAAGCCACAGTCTCACAAGTCCCTACAGTGGGTGGGTTGCCCACTGTTCAATCCTGGGGACTGCAAAGCCACAGTCTCACAAGTCTCTACAGTGGGTGGGTTGCCCACTGTTCAATCCTGGGGAGTTCAAAGCCACTGTCTTACAAGTCTCTACAGTGGGTGGGTTACCCACTGTTCAATCCTGGGGAGTGCAAAGCCACAGTCTCACAAGTGGATAACAGTCTCCACTGGTTCTGGCGGGGGCTTTGTGCACAGACTGCTTTATCCTGCCAAGGACAGAGGTAGTGGATGGGATACTCCACTGGTTCTGGAGGGGGCTTTGTGCCCAGAGTGCTTCATCCTGCCAAGGACAGAGGTAGTGGATGTATCTCTCCATTGGTTCTGGAGGGGGCTTTGTGCCCAGAGTGCTTCATCCTTCCAAGGACAGAGGTAGTGGATGCCTTACTCCACTGGTTCTGGAGCGGGCTTTGTGCCCCAGAGTGCTTCATCCTGCCAAGGACAGAGGTAGTGGATGCCTTACTCCACTGGTTCTGGAGGGGGCTTTGTGCCCAGAGTGCTTCATCCTGCCAAGGACAGAGGTAGTGGATGTATCTCTCCACTGGTTCTGGAGGGGGCTTTGTTCCCAGAGTACTTCATCCTTCCAAGGGCAGAGGTAGTGAATGTATCTCTCCACTGGTTCTGGAGGGGGCTTTGTGCCCAGAGTGCTTCACCCTGCCAAGGACAGAGATAGTGGATGTAAATCTCCACTGGTTCTGGAGGGGGCTTTGTGCCCAGAGTGTTTCACCCTGCCAAGGACAGAGGTAGTGGATGCCTTACTGCACTAGTTCTGGAGGGGGCTTTGTGCCCAGAGTGCTTCATCCTGTCAAGGGCAGAGGTAGTGGATGTATCTCTCCACTGATTCTGGAGGGGGCTTTGTGCCCAGAGTGCTTCATCCTGCTCGTGGCGGACTCAGTAGCGTCAGTGCCCTTGGCGCTCATGGGCCAGCGGTGCTTGTTGTGGCGGTGTCCTGTTTAGCGGTGTTTGTGGCAGCGGTGCTTGTGGCGGCGGTGTCCTGCTCAGCAGTGCTTGTGGCGGCGGTATCCTGTTCAGCGGTGCTTGTTGCGGCGGTATCCTTGGCAGCGACTCAGCTGCTGGCGGGCCTGTCTGGGTCTGCGGGTCTGCTGCTGGTGGTCCTGTCTGGCCCAGCGGGGCTGATGGCGGTCCTGTCTGGGCCTGCGGGGCTGCTGCTGGCCGTCCTGTCTGGCCCAGCGGGGCTGATGGTGGCCTTGTCTGGGCCTGCTGGGCTGCTGCTGGCGGTCCTGTCTGGGCCTTCGGGGCTGCTGCTGGCTGTCCTGACTGGGCTAGCGGGGCTGCTGGCGGTCACCTCCTGGGCAGCGGGGCTGATGGCGGTCTTCCCCGCCGTGCTGCTCTTCCCGGACTTGCTGGGTTTCTTGTGCCCCTTCCCCACCTTGGAAGGTGTCGCAGCTGACTCGACACTCCCACCTGTACCAATGGGAGCGGCTTTGGTGGCTGGTGTCTTCCCCCTCTCCCGCCAGGCACTCGCCAACTGTTGATGCTTGACAGGTGGGGGACTGTCCGTGCTGTGGCTCCTTGCCACACTGGCTGCCCTGCTGCCTGGTGCACTCCAGAATCCGGTGACTACTGGTACCACTGATCCCGCCGGTGTCGTGGCTGAGGTGCTCGGTTGGGACCTGGAGAGTCGGGCCCTAGGAGACTGACAGGGTGGGGGAGGTGAGGGAAAGAGGTCAAGGGTGGCCAGGAAAGGTTTCTTGGGAACACTGGGATGGGTAGCTGGAGGGGGTTTGGGAGTGGAAGAAGAGGTTGTGGTTGTAGGAGGTGTCCGTTTGGTGACTTTGGGTGAAAGTGCATGCGCTAGAGGCTGTCATGAGGTGGATGGCTGTTGGGTGGGTGTGTGGCTGTGTTTGTATACCTTGGGAGGTGGCGTCACAGACACACTGTGAGAGGACACAGGGGATGTGTGAATGGTAGTGGGGGTGGTGACTGCACGTGAGCGGGGTGTGGTGTTGTGTGTGCTGGTGATTGAAGTAGTGGCTGTAGATGTAGTGCATGCAGGTGTGAGTGGAGATGAGACTGGGAGGGAGGAGGGAGACGAGGAGGAGGGGGACACAGTGGAGGCAGTGGATGTTGGTGTGTCTGCCTGGGTCTGATGTTTGCGTGAGTGCCTGTGGGATGTGTGGTGCTTATGTTTGCCTGAGCTTCCTTTGAGTGTTGAGGTTTGTGCATTCTGGTCTGATGGTGTGCTTGGGGTAGGCTGAGGTACAGGGGATTGGGTCTGGGTGGAGGAAGTTGGAGGGGGAGGCTAGAGACAGGGACAATGGCTGCCATCAGTGCTGAGGCCAGAGTCTGAAAAGCTCGCTGAAGGGCTGCCTGACCAGAATGAATGCTCTCAAGGAATGCATTGGTTTGTTTTGCAATTGCCTCTCTACACCCTGGATGGCATTCGAAATGATAGACTGCCCAATAGTGAGGGACCTGAGGAGGTCAATGGCCTCCTCACTGAGGGCAGCTGGGGTGACTGGGGCAAGGCCTGAGGTGTCTGGGGCGAAGGTAATGCCCACCCTCCTGGTTGAGCGGGCATGGGGCAATGGCTGCGGGGCTGCTGGGAGGGCGTGCTGCTAGGGGGGGTGGGGGCTGTACCTGTAGATGCGGGGGCACAGATGGGGCCGCCACCACAAGGGAGCTCCCATCAGAGGACGAGTCCATATCACTGGTGTCAGCTCCTGTCCCCGCTGTGGAGCTCCCCTCGCCCTCTGTCCCACTGGTGAAATCTGACTCCGTAGTGTCGCCCTCCAGAGCCATGTGGGATGCAGCTTCCTCCTGCTCTGGTGCAACTGCTCCTTCGCCTGATGATGCTAATGCACACAAGAACAGGGAGACCACAAAAAGGGGGTGGGGACAGAAGAAAGACATGATGAGTGCATGCATCACCGCTACCGTTGGCGGACACGACAGACACAGAAGCCCCCTGCACTACGCCACCCACTTGGGGTCCACTCTTCAATCCCTGGGACATGGCCTACAAGGCTATGGCTGACATCTGCACACATGGATGTCACAGGAGCCTGACTAGGTGTAGTTGGCACTGTACCCAGGTGGGGTGGGGTGCCACAGGGTCTGCAAGAAGAAGAAGGCCTAACTAGCACACTCGCCCTGGCCTAGGGAAACCCACAGCCCACCTCCCCCACCCAGACACCTCCCTGCGCTCTGAATCAGCAGAATGAAAGTGTACTCACCCCCTTGTTGCTGCTCTGATGCCCTCAAGCACCCATCCAACTCCGGGTACGCCACCGCCAGGATCCTGAACATCAGGGGGGTCATGGTGCGATGGGCACCCCTCCCATTTTGGGAGGCCATCCCCAGCTGGGCCTCTGCCGTCTTCTTGCTCCAGCGGCGAATGTCCTCCCATCTTTTACGGCAGTGGATGCTCCATCTGTGATAGACCCCCAGGGTCCTGTCATCCTTGCCGATGGCACACCAGATGTCCTTCTTCTGGTGGGCGCTGACCTACATGAATTGTACAGTGAAGAAGAGAAGTTATTTCCAACTGCACAGTCACAGTCATTGGCCCGCATCAGTAGCCTTGCCATGTGGCACATGCACTCACCGTTGTTTCATGCACGCCTCATTCTCCCCCCCCATCTTTCATCCACCCAACTCCACACAGGCATAGCCCATACAGAATGCTCCCAGTGTTCTTACCCATTTGTCTGGAGGACCGCAGAGTAGCGTGTACTGGGGAGGACCCCATCCACAAGTTTCTCCAACTCCTCCGTGCTGAAGGCAGGGGCCCTTTCCCCAGACGCACGAGCCATTGTCTCTACCAGACTGAGGTCACAGCAGCACTTGCAGTGTAGGTCCTCTCCTGTTGAAGATCAGGTATCGAGTGATTGAACAGAGAGAAAATGGCGGTCACGTCCGCGGTGGTGCTTACCGTCACCACCGGCGTACATCGTCATTGGCTCCTGGGACCCATAGGGTCCAATGTTAACCAATGCAGAATTGCGCCGCGGTCTTCTAACGCCTACCATGACGGTGTACAACGCCAGCCCAGTTACCTCACATCCCATTGTCCCACTTTACAGGTCAGGCAGCCGCCATTTCAGGGGCCCACATTACTTTATTTTTAACTGCGTCACACATACCTAGGCCTTGCCTCAACACTCATACATGCAAATTTCGGATTATGAATCGTGTTCTGTGTAAACTGTGTGTACGTACCTCTGAGTTGGTTGACTCTGTGCTCGCTGTTGTCCTTCATAGGCACCGTCCGCTCGGACATGTGAGGAGATGGCGCCATCCTCCAGTGTACAGACCGCTGGTGGACCTGTCGACAATGGAGGAAAGACATCTAATCATCACCTACAGGCTTGGTCATGCCACTATCCTGGAACTGTGTGCCCAGTTGGAGCCTGACCTGATGTCAGCTATCCGCCATCCCACAGGAATCCCCCCTCTAGTGCAGGTACTGTCAGTACTCCATTTCATTGCAAGTGGGTCATTTCAAACAACAGTGGCCATAGCATCAGGGATGTCCCAGCCTATGTTTTCCAACGTGTTGTCCAGAGTGTTGTCTGCCCTGCTGAAACACATGCGGAGCTACATCGTGTTCCCTCAGGTGGAGGATTTTCCTACAGTGAAAGGTGACTTCTATGCCCTGGGACATATCCTCAACATCATAGGTGCCATTGATGGGACACATGTGTCTTTGGTACCCCCCCCCGCTGGAGTGAACAGGTGTACAGAAAGCAGAAGAGTTATCATTCGATGAATGTGCAGATGGTGTGTTTGGCAGACAAGTACATCTCCCATGTGAATGCCAAATTCCCTGGATCAGTGCATGACGCTTACATCCTGCGGAATAGCAGCATCCCTTATGTGATGGGTCAACTCCAGAGGCACTGTGTGTGGCTATTAGGTGAGCACCCAGAAGCAAGTCTGTGGGAATGGTTGTCTGGGGATATCCCTACAGGTTAGTGTGTGTCTAACAGTTGTCCCTTGCCAACCTGTCATGGCTACTGACACCAGTGAGGAATGCCAGGACAAGGGCAGAGGAACGCTACAATGAGGCCCATGGGCAAACTAGGAGGATTATAGAGTGGACCTTCGCCCCCCTGAAGGCCAGGTTTAGGTGACTCCATATGACAGGTGGTTCCATATTCTACTCACCAAAGAAGGTGTGCCAGATCCTCGTCGCCTGCTGTATGTTTCACAACTTAGCTTTGCAACGACAGGTGTCTTTTCTGCAGGAGGATGGTCCAGATGGAGGTGTTGTGGCAGCTGTGGAGCCTGTGGACAGTGAAGATGAGGAAGCAGAAGAAGAGGACATCGACAACAGGAACTCGGTGATCCTGCAATACTTCCAGTGAGACACACTACTTGCACTTTAACACTACTACCTCTCTACTGTCTGTCGTTTTCACCCAGTGTATGGTCACTGAGTTGTCTCTTTCCCTTACAATTTCACAGAAGTGGTTCCCACTGTGTGACATCTGCTTTGTTTCCTCATGGACTAGAGCTGTGTGACATAGGTATGTTGAAATTACAATTGAAAGAGCATTTTGTCACTGTAATTGCTAATACACTATTTCGAAATCACAGACAGATTCTAGATTAGATTTTTTTGTGCTTTAAGGGTGTTTATTTAAGTGCTCAATATTGGAGGGTGCAGTAAAATGGTGAGGGGTGATGGTGGAGGAATGTCCATGGCAGAGTCCAGTCTATTAGTCTCACAGGTGCATTGCCCAAAGGGGCATAGGAAGTGGAGCTGGGGCAGTTTGAGCCTGGACAGGGTGACAAGGTGGGAAAAAAGGATGACATTCAGGGCGGTCTCATTTCTTCGCGGGGGTCTTGGCATCGTTCTCTGTCTTTGTCCTGGATCTCAGGGACCATTTTTGGGAGTGGTTCTCCATCTGCAGGGGGTGGGGTGCTGGTGTGGTGGTCCTGTGGCAGTGCCTCCTGTCCAATAGCGCCGGTGGAGGTGGTGGGCAGTTCTTCGTCCAGGCTAGCGTCAGGGGCCCCTTGTTGTGCCACAGTGTCCCTCCTGGTGTTGAGGACTTCCTTCAGCACCCCTACAATGGTGCCCAGGGTGGAATTTATGGCTCTGAGTTCCTCCCTGAACCCCAAATACTGCTCCTCCTGCAGCCGCTGGCTCTCCTGAAACTTGGCCAGTACCGTTGCCATCATCTCCTGGGAATGGTGGTAGGCACCCATGATATTGGAGAGGGCCTCGTGGAGAGTGGGTTCCCTGGGCCTGTCCTCCCCCTGTCGCACAGCAGCCCTCCCAGTTCCCCTGTGTTCCTGGGCCTCTGTCCCCTGAACGGTAGGCCCACTGCCACTGCCCCTAGGTCCCTGTTGTTGTTGGGGTGGTGGGTTAGCCTGGGTTCCCTGTAGTGGTGGACACACTGCTGATTGATGTGTCCTGGGGACAGAGGTATGGGCCCGCTGGGTGGGTGCTGTGCTGGTGTTTCCAGAGGGGGGAAGCTCTGTGGTGGCCTGTGACTGTGTGAGGGGAACCGACTGTCCAGAGGTCCCAGATGGGCCGGGCTGGTCATCTAGATCCAGTTGGACAGAGCTGCTGTCATCACTGTGGGCCTCTTCTGTTGGCGGTGCAGACATGTGTGGACCCTCCTGTCCGATGACGTTGGGCAGGGGTCCTGCAGGGGTATAAAAGCAGGTTTATTGCATCTGTGTGTGCCATGGTGTGCAATGGGTGGGTGACCGTGTACCCCAGTGCCTGCAGTCCTGTGTGGGACCTTGTGTGATGATGGTTTAGGGGTGTGTATGGGTATGTGCAGTGGCCATGCTTTGGTGATGGGTGTCCATGCTTTGTTGCATGCAGGGCTTGGTGATGGGATGTGTGGTTTGTGATATTGGGACATTTGTGAGGAGTTGGAGTGATGGGGTGAGGATGAAGGTGGGGTATGTGATGGCATGCAGGTAGGGTGGGGGATATAGTAGTAAAGATTTGCCTTACCAGAGTCCATTCCTCTATCTACTCCTGTGAGGCCCTCAGTATGTAGAATCACTAAGACTTGCTCCTCCCTTGTTGTTAGTTGTGGGGGTGGAGGTGGGGGTCTGCCGCCAGTCCGCTGAACCGCAAGGTGGTGTCTTGATACCACGGAACACACCTTCCCCCGTAGGTCATTCCACCTCTTCCTGATGTCATCCCTATTTCTTGGGTGCTGTCCCACTGCGTTTACCCTGTCCACTATTCTTCGCCATTGCTCCATCTTCCTAGCTATGGAGGTGTGCTGCACCTGTGATCCGAATAGCTGGGGCTCTACCCGGACAATTTCCTCCACCATGACCCTGAGCTCCTCCTCAGAGAACCTGGGGTGTCTTTGCCGTGCCATGGGGTGGTGTGGGTGATGTGTGGGGTGGTGTGTGTTGTGATGTGTGGGATGATATTCACTGGTGTTTTGTGTGAGGTGTGTGGAAGTTATGTTGGTGATGGTATTGTGTGCATGTGCATGTGCATGCTTGGTTGTAGTTTGAAGTGTCTCTCTCTGGCCTTCTTTCGGGATTTTGGTCGTAGGGGTTTGTGGGTGATGTGGGTGTGTGTTTTATATTGTATTGGGTGTGTGGGAGTGGTATGTGTATGTGTATCCGGTGTGTGTATTTCGATTTGTCCAATGTGGATGTGTTTTGTAAATGTGTGTGTATTTTGAGTGTGGCAGTTGAAAGACCGCCGCGTGGATTAGTGGGTCGTGATAGTGTGGGCGTATTTCTGTTGGCGTGACGGTGGATGTTTTGTTTTCCCCAGTTTATCACTGACCTTTGGTGTGGCGGACTTGTGTGGGTGTCTCAATTTTGGCGGATTCTGAGCAGTGGGTCATAATGACCGTGGCGGAATTCCGCTGCCGCGGCTGTGTTGGCGGTCTCCTGCACAGCAGTAAGCGGCTTTTGCCGCCAATGTTGTAATGAGGGCCAAAGTATCAATTGACACATGATGTAGGCAGTAAATAGGATATGTTGCACTCATATAGGTGTGGTATTGCCCTATGTAGCACGGACAATATACATGGGCCAAGTGATCAGCAGCCTAGCCACTTACCTTATCTACACCAAATAAATTAGGATGAAAGGTGTTTGTATACATGTCAATGTAATAGCATGAAATATCAATGTATTATTGTCACCATAAATCTGATATTGTAAGATGTCCATCCTTACCAAACTTCACATTTTTCAATGTATGAATGTGACATGACAATGGGGACACCTCCTCAGACCTCATAGGGAGTGAAGTAAGTTGGCCATACCAAAAGCCTGATTGAGATGACAGCCTCACCTGAAGTGTCCAACTATTTCAGGACACATGATTGCTTAGCCCTGTTACTCATCTGTCACACCCAATGTTGCACATAGAACAGATCCAGTGGAATAGGAGTAGTCAGAGACCAAAGAGCTGTACAACTTACCATTTGGGTAAATAGACTTGGCAACACTAGGTGGGAAGGATGCCACAGGAGGTTATAAATATGTATGGCTGAGTAGAGTCACACATACGACACAGTCACACGTGCATCTCTACATGCAGTCATACTATTTGGTAGACAAAGGTGATTAACATGTTCCCATGCACAATGCAATAGCCACATCTGTGTTTGTATGTTGGCAACTGTAGTACCATGTCTTCCTAGTAGTGACCATACCTGTAGCACTTACCACATAGTCACAGTTGCATTACTTATACATCATACACTAAACTATCACAGGCAAGTACATGGGTTCTGTCAGTACTGACTCCTTTGTAGCTGCTGTGCTGCCCTCAAACGCTCATCCACCTCAGGGTAGGCCACTGTCAAATTCAGGCCATTATGTGGGGGTCAAGGTCTGACGGGCACCCCTCATTCATTGGGAGGACATTCCCCAGCTGCGGTCTTCTGGGCCCAACGTCTCAGTTCCTCCCACCGCTTCCTACAGTGCGTGTTCCACTGGCTGCGGACCCCCAGGGTCTGCCCTTGCTTGGCGATGGCATTCCAAATTCCCTTTTTCAGATGGGAGTTGACTTTCATGAATGACACAGACAAACGGAAAAAGACATGTCCACAAGCACCATACCAATAGAAGTGGTCAGTACACTTCAGTGACAGCAAGTAGGCAAACATTTCCATCCTCTCAACGCACACTTATTTACAAATTATCATCTGCATGCATCAACACTTTCACTACTTTACATTTCAGGTACACCATCATACACCACACTTATCATACTTTGTTATTGCATTAGACTCACCTGCTCCTCTGGTGCACCATATAGCTGTCCATACAGGGGCGGGACCTCCCCTACAAGCTTCTCCAGCTCTTCAGTGGTAAAGGCTGGAGACCTATCCCCTGCAGGACGTGGCATGATAGGTTTTAGAGGCAGTACACAGCAGCTCAGGCAGTGGAGGTCTGGCAGCAGTGTCAGAAGTCAAGTCAATACTGAAGAAGATGACAGTCAGGTTAGCCACGTAAATGACCGGCACCACTGGTGGATATCGCCATAGGCCCAAGTCCCTTAAAGGCAGCAATATCGTCCAAAGGTAATTTCCACTGTGATTTTGATTGCCTACCACCATGATGACTTCCGCCAGAAGACTCAGGTCACTTCAATGTGTCCAGTACAGTAGGTCAGACGGCTGCCATTTTAAGCACATTACATGTATGGAAAAGTATTATTATCTGTGTCATTAACTTTACTTCATATCCTGCAATACAACAGTAATACTGCCTTCATGTTTAGTTGCCAATTTGTGCATCTCTGCAGTAAATGCTGTGTTACAGGGGTACATGTGGTGATAGCAATGAACACCTACTTGGATATTCCCATGTGCTTTGAAAATGTTGATAATGTGCAATAATATGTATTAAACATGTCAAATCGGTTGGACTTGCAAGCATGTGCAGTAACAGATGAATCTGTATGTGTAGTTCAATAGTTATTTGGGGGAATGTGCACCAAGGAAGGTGTCATCAGGTTCATACCTATGTGCTGTACTATAGATATCAGAGTTTGTAACCGACCTCAACAGCAGATATGTGTGAGTTGTTTATCTGACTTTACAAGATGTCTGCATGCTGCATGTCACATTCTATGTTGAAATTCTCTTCACATAGTTTTCCTTCCATGAGGAGAGAACGGCAACCACCAGTGTACTGTCCACTAGTAGACCTGCACACCATGGACGAGAGACATTGTATCCAGACATTCGAATGAATCGTCATACTATTGTGGGTCTTTGTGATCAATTGGAGCCAGATCTGATGCTCACCATTTGGAATCCCTATAGCATACTTTCCATCATTGAAGCATTGACAGTTCTACACTTTTTGGCCACTGGGTCTTTTCAGAATACAGAGGCCCTAACTGCAGGAATGTCTCAGCCCATGTTCAGTCTGGTTTCCTGTGTGCATTGTTGAAAAACCTGGACAGCTACATCAGGTTTCCCCAATGTGAGGATTTGGCCTATGTAAAGGGAAAGGCTTATGCTATGGGACACATTCAACATGTGGTTGGAGCCAGAGTTGGCATGCATAACTATTGTACGTGGTTCATAAATGAGACATACACAGGACCTGTGTTTAAATGTGATTTATTGTGGAAATACAAAATAACACCTGTGACTATTAACGTTAAACACATCCAAAACATGATGATAGGTTCAGTCATGGTGGATGACATGATCAGGGTAGCTGCTGCACCATTTGGGAACACAAGTCCAGTGTCCTTGCACCATAGAAAAATGGAAATTAGTTACAGAAAAGTCAACAAGGTGTATCTGTGGCACACAAAGGGAACAGTTCAGGAGCGGTTAACTTCCTGGCAGTGGGTTTGGATTTGGTATCTGTTCCTGCTGGATGTCTGGGTGGATGTCCACATTTGTGGTGGTGGGGAGGTGGAGTTTTTCAGCTAGAGGGTGCGGTGTCTTAGGCATGTCCTTCCCCTGGCAGGGCATCTATTCCACTAGCAGCTGCAGTTATAGAATGGTCTGATGTATCATTGCTAGTGGAAGGGGCCAGATGTTGGGTACAAAATCTACTCAGTATGATATTCAAGTCTCTCAGCACCCATGCAATGTAAGCAAGTGGGCATTTTGTGGCAGCCACTGCTGCATGACTTCCTGGTGATGGTTCCTCTGCAACTTTTGGATTTCCCCCAACATGGTGATAATGTGGCCCATCATGCCTTGGGAACTTTGGTAGGCTCCCAAGACTTGGGAAATTATTTCCTAGTCAGTAGTATCCCTTGGAGACCCCATCCTCTGGCCCACAGCATCCCTCCCACACAATCTGCCCCCACATGCTGGTGCAGCTGGCACAGTGTGCACACACTCAGTGGTGGTAGGTCCATCATTGTCAGGGGCGGCAAGGTGAAACTCGGGTACCTGTATTGTGGGGCACACAATGGATGAAACAGTCCTTTGGAAAGAGGATGGGGGCGAATGGTTGCCTGTGATGTGCAACAGGGCTGGGAAGAGTTGATGTGGGCAGGGTGAGGCTGACAGTTGTTGACTGACCAGGTGTCCCAGATGGGCCAGGTTCTTTGTCAGTGTCCATGCATTTAGGGGTGTTGTCCTCACTGGGGCCTTCATCCAGAGGGGTAGTGCCAGTCTCTGATATCCTCTCCATGCTGACAATGGCAAGATTACATGTGGGCGGAGTGGGACACAGAGTTCAGGTTACAATGGAGATATTGTAGCAGTTGTGTGAGATGCAGACAATGTCTTGACATGAGCCATAGAAATGACATTGACAACTGATGCACTATGTAACATTGCACAACATAAAAACTCAGTAACTTTAATTCCATACACCATGTTTTATGCTGGGAAGCTATGTTGGTAGTGATTGTACAGTGATGGTATCTAATAGTGTCTGATAATTGACATGGCCATTTCCCTCTTTTATCTAGTGAACTGTCTGGCATGATAGCTGGTACAAATAAGAGCTGTTGAATGCACATTGTGTCCTTCTAGGAACACAGTATATTAGTTTACAATGGACATTGTGCTGTATCAGGATGTACTGCATGTGCATCCACTCAGCTGTGTGATTTTCCAAACCAGGTCAGCATATTTCTAGGAAGGGATCTTTCATACGTGGCCATTATGTATGTTCACTCAGCTATAGCTGTATTTTGCTTGGAATGTTAGTGTGAGTGAGCCATTGTATTGCTGTCATTGCCACGTACTGTTCCACACTAGAAGAATCAAGATGGGTTAGATCGGATATTGATTTGACATGTGTGACAAGTAATATTTGGTGCAGTGTACCGGTGTTGAATATGTTGGGATTTTGGATTCTGGGAGTGGCACTTCTACAATTAGCCAGTGCTTCACATGTCATTTCCAAGGACTGCTGGGCTAGATGTGTTTAGTGGACATGTGGCATGCCAGAGACGGGTATTAGGTGCTTAGGAGAGAATTGTAGAGGGTGGTGTGGGAACTGGGGTGGGTTTAGGTGATGAGGGAGCATGCAGGACAAGACAATTGTGTGACATGAATGTTTTTGGTACTTACCAGACTTCACTCCCCCAGGTATTCCTGTCAGGCCCTCAGGATGTTCTAGACCTTCTCCTCCCAAGATGTGAACCGTGGGGGAGGAAGTGAGGGCCCACCGCCAGTCTTCAGTACTGCTAGCTTGTGCCTGGAAGCCATGGAATGGACCTTCCTCCGTGAGGTTGTTCCACCTCTTCCTGATGTCCTCCCTTGTGCATGGATAACTCCCTACAGAATTGATCCTGTCGACTATCCTTTGCCACAACTCCATTTTCCGAGCAATAGATGTTTGTTGGACCTGTGCTCCGAACTGGTGTTGCTCTACGCTTACAATTTCATCCACCATGACCCTCAACTCCTCATCAGTGAAACATGGGTATTTTTGTGGGGACATAGTAGTGGTCGTGAGGATGGTGTGATTGTGTGCAAAGGAAATGGGTGCAGAGTTAGGTAAATGGTGAGGTGTAGGTGCAGGTCCAGGTTCCTACGTTCGGACTTTGAAACTTTTTCAGAATGGAAATCTTCTTCCGGAACCAGTTGAAAGTTGAAGCCGACCTCGATGGAGCGCTCCTGGGATACACTGCGTGGGAAGCCTCAGTCAAACTTTCTGGGATCTTTTCTTCCCCGATGTTGGAGGACCCTGAACAGCAAGCCGATTTCAATGCAATGTAATTGGATTGCCTTTTCACAAGCCCTCATTGAAATCCTGGATGTCTGGGGGTGTGGAGCTTTTCAGAAGGATGAACCTGCAGGTCAAGCCATGTCACGGTTGACAATGGCCGGCTTGACTCACGATGTCGGGTCGGTCCACTTATGGAGCTTTTTTCTAAAGTTACTTCAAACTTATGGATCTTCTTCCAGGAGTGCTTTTAAAGTTAAGTAGGTGACTTCAACTCATGCCAAGGTTATAGAAGCTCTGAGTTGCTCCTTGGGGGTTAGGACTCCAACTTTCAGAATGCACCCTATTCAAATCCTTAAATGACCACTGGTCACTGGCCAGCTGGTCTATTTTTGCAGTGCTTGATGCAGCGGACTCTGGTCAGCTCTTTTCTACCTGTAGCTTACAGGGAGTCACTTCTTGGAGTGGTAGAAGTCAGGCATAGTCCTTTTCTTGGTGAAGCTCAAAGTGTGCAGCTGGTGCAGTCCTTCTGAGTGCAATGTCCAGGTCCAGGCCAGGGGTCGAGCAGGGCAGTCCTTCTTCTTCTTGTCTTGTTCTCTTAGGGATCTTAGGTGGGGTGCAGCTCTGCCAATTTTATTCTTGCTGCTGGGGTGGAAAGCAAGGGGTGCTCCTGTCCAATTACATATAGGCCACCACAATCTTGAGTGACCACTTCCTGAGAAGTGTGGATAAATCAATCCCAGGGAGCAACATTCCTTCAAAATCCAAGATGGCAGAAATTCAGTCTTAGAGTTTAGATTCAGCTGAACCCACCCACTGGTGTGGCTAAGATTCCCTTAACACATCCCTTCCTTAATCTAATTAGAGGGGAAGCTGTTTATCTGGGGCTGCAGGAAATGGGGGAGGTACAGTTGCTGTTCAAAATAGCCTTCCCTCTTTTGAAGTCTAGTTTGGCTGCTCTCCTCCATCCTGTTCTATCATCTGCTGAGGAAGATCTCCTTCCACCAGATGCTTCCTTTGTTTCAGCCTAGGCTACTTCACACCTCATAAAGGCAGCCTGGCCCAGGCTGCCAGAGGCTTACCAATCAGAGAAGAGCAATGCAGGGCTGAAACTGGTAACAGTTAGAAGGTTTTAAAACTCTGTCCAGGTACATGTTATAGTAAATTCAATAGTGGCTACTTACTGTATTTATTATGACCTTTCATTTGATACTAAACGTGCCATATTTAGCTCCTTCCTATGGAAAATAAGACCTTATTATTTCCAAATAAAGTCTCTCTATGTTAGCCAATGGACTTAATTCACTACAATGGGGGAAAAGGAACTTGGCTATTTTTCCCTCACCAGGGATTATAAAACATATTTTATAAAGTGGCTGCTTATAGTTACACTGCACCCAACCCTGGGGACACTTAGGGCATACCTTAGAGGCGACTTATGTAAAAATAAGGTAGTTTAGGACTCTGGAAATATTTTTCATTCCAAAGTCTAAATTGGGGTTAACATTAACTGAAAAGCAGCCAGAAAGGCAGGCCTCCCTTTAAAATGACACTGGGCACCACAGCAGTGCACCTATGGGTTTACTAACTATGCTTGTCCCTAAACCTACCTTCCATACCATATACAAGGGAGTTACTGGTAGGGTGGTACAGCCAATTATAATTAGCATAATTTGCATGTACCATTTTAACCAAAGCACAGGATGTGGGACTGTTTATCAGTGCCCAGGGCACCGTGAGAGCCAGAAAAAAACAGCATAGGTGAAAAATGGGGGCAAAAAGTTAGGAGGCTTCTGCATTCAGCCCAGTTTTCCCACACATGTAATTAGGTAATGAGGTGTTATTTAATGGGAGAGATAGGCCTTACAACAATGAAAAAATACTTTGGGAGTTTTTCACTTTCAGGATAAGTAACACTTAAGTAAAAATGTCCTACAATGCACCCTGTCCTACAAGTTGTTAGGGCCTACCTTAGTGGTGACTTACACATATTAAAAATATAGGTTTAGGCCTGGCAAAAGTTTTATTTTGTGAGGTTGAAATGGCAGTTTACAATTGCACCACAGACTTCTGTGGCAGGAGTGAGACATGTTTAAAGTGGCTCAATGGAAACTGCAGGCTCTCTAGTAGCATTTAATTTAAAGGCCCTGGGTATATGTAGTACAATTCACCAGTGACTTACAGGTAAATTAAGGCCCATATTTATGGGAAAATGACAGAGCACGACGCTGCCCCAAAATTGGCAGCGCAACGCTTCACCATTTTCACAGCGCAGGGATGCACCGTATTTAATTGAACATGGCGCACCCCTTTGTTGTCCCCTGCACTGGTGTTAAATTTAGCTGCCAGTACCAAAGAAGGCATCCTTGCACCACCGTGCAAGGGTGTCTGCGTTGAGGGGTGTGATTGTTTATGTACGGGAAGGTGTCCCTTCCTGCATATAAACAATCACTAATGGTGATTTGGCACTTCTGTGTGTGCTGCAGAATGCATCACACACAGAAGTGCCAAAGCATCATTTTCAAATGATTGTTTATGTGCAGGAAGGAACACCTTCCCACACCTTCCCAATAAGAATATTCCTCCTCCTTGTCCCTTGCTAACGCCACCCCTGAGGTGGCATTAGATTTTGGCACTGCCTCAGGTTTACGAAAACTCGTAAATCTGAGGCAGCATCAAAATGCAATCGGTGTTGCTGTGGCCTGCCCACAGCGACACCCATTGAACACCCCTTCCATGCAAAAGTCTGTGTGTGAAGGCGTTGTATCTACAAGGTGATGTTAAGCCACAAAAAGTGGCTTAACACCACATTGTAAATACGGTGCAGGGCATAGGGTCACCAGATTGTCACAAAAAGTGGGGCTCTGGTGGCTCTAGGGTCTCACAAAGTGTGCCAATTAGGTGTTGGAATGGCTTTAATGATGGTTCTACTTATGGACCTGGAGGGGGACACTGTCTTTGGGGAGGCTGTGTTTAGCTATAACACAATTTAAAAGCACCTACTGCAGAGTTCCTTCTGCGTTCTGCTTCAGGCAGCAACATAAATGCCAAGAGAACTCCTGTGAATAATGTCCTGGAAGGAGAGAAAGATTGGAGTTTTGTCTAGTGGCAGTTTTGACTCCTCATAAAGTAGCACAGAAGATAATATGCCTGCTGCAAGGAACAGATTTGTGTTTTATGTGGATAGCTGAGTGGATTAGTAAAGCCAGCCTTTACAAGTGATTTACGACAAATTAATTGTACGAGAGAGAGGAATTATGGAGAGCTCAAGCACTTTAGCAAGTTAGCAGTGGAAAAGTGCAGAGTACTAAAGCAAACAAAAAAATTATTCAGAAAAACAGGGATCTAAAGGTAAAATGTATGGGGGTGACCATACAGAGGATGCCAGGTACAACATTCCCTCTGACCGCATCCTAAACACATACACTATAACTACTAATGCTATTTAACAGTGTACTCATTTCTTTTCAAAGGCAGTTACGCTTACCGTAAGGAAGACAATTACTTTCCTTTATTGGCTGTCTGAGCAGCATGGTCCTTTACTCTGATTCCAGCATATACTGACCTGGAAATAGCTCTCATCAATCAAACTGTCGGTGGGAGTGTGCTGGAATGGCTCGCTCTGGTCGCCATATTGAGAAGATAAAGATACCTTAACTATATAACCTCGTCAATATTTCTGAAAAGACTCTTGATTTCGTACAACCACTGCCCATCACTAGAATTACTGTGCGTTCTAAAAGATGTCCCACAAAGCTTTCTTGAGGCAAATCATAAAAACTCTTTGCGCACTATCTCTGGTCACCATTTTGGATGATGTAAAGTTATATAGTGCATACATTGTTGTCCTATGCGCAATTATTGGATGACGTGCAACCTTTTTGAGTTTGTTTATTTTTGATTTGGCCTACTGAAAATGAAAATTAACCCCCGAAGAACGGCAAAATGCCCGACATGCATTGGAGGAAAGTAATAGTCTTCTTTAGGGTAAGTGTGACTGCCTTTTAGTATCTTGAGTAGACTGTCAGATAACATCACTACGTATACCGTATATCTTTAAGGTAAGGTTAGGAAGGCCATTTTAAACATGCACGGCAACCCTAGTTACCTCAGGGAATACATGGTTATCCTGTTAATGAGAATGTTTGGTTCTAGCTTAATAAGAAGTGCCAGTCAACTCATGTTAGAGAACTGACACAAAATAGCCTTAGTAATAACTCTCAACGACATGCGAATCACAGATAGTTTATAATGAAAGATTATAAATAAGCATCTTTGATTAAGCCATGGTTTGGAGGTCACAAGCATGATGAAAGAGTAATGTTCATAAACACTGTTTATTTTTTAGAACTGAAAACAACAATGTTTAAAAATGAATTATTTTTCCAATTTATGTAAACAAACTAAGCAATCATGAATAAGTATTCTTAAACAACCATCAAAAGAGTATGCATTTTGGGTAATTTTCAATTTCTGGATCCCATGTGCAGGTTTTTGATTTGGTCAACTGGTAATGAGATAATAAATTAACCCCCTAAAGAAAAGCAAAATACCAAAAATTCACTGAGGATTGGGGAGTTAACTGGTATACATAATGTAACAGGGAAACATTGGAATATAAGGAATTGAAACAAAAGTGAACACAGAAATAAAAAATAAATATGTAATTTGGAACAGACTATTGTTTATTTTTATGTCCAAGATAAAACTGGAAAACAAGTTTGAAGTATTGAGGCCTTATGAAACAAACAAGATTAGCGCATCCAGGAAGACATTATTCCCCAGTTTGGAATGTGTAAAGAGTGAGGTAAAATCCTTCCCCCTCTGAGTTTTCAACGTGGGAATGAAATATAGCATGCAGTATAATTATTTAACGCACATGTGGGCAGATGTACGAAACGTTTGTTTGGTTACCAAAGGCACAGTTAGCAAAAATGCCTTTTGGTATGTACAATCCAGAAATTACAATTTGGTAAAAAGTAATTTGGGTTTGAGACTAAAGTCAGAATCAGTTTTTGGAAGATGCCTGTGGAGCATGTCCCTTCCAAAAAGCGATTTGCAGTGGTATGTATTAATGCTTTGAAACCACATTTCAGTTCCAAAACATTCATGTTTTACCAACTGAAAGTTGGTGGCAAGGCATTCACAAAATTGAAGGGGTGCTCAATGGTCTCCACATTCTGACAATACTTACTCACAGCACCGTCTTTGACCCCACCATTTTTGTCTGTTCCTTCAAAAACAGCAGGAGCAGGACAAAGGTCATGGCATATTTGCATTGGTCGTCTATGACATGCTCAGAACACTACATAGAGAGCAGGGATGACTTGATATCACTGTAATGTAACTTAGCAGGTACAAACATTGCTACCGGTGAACTGTGATACCCAGGCTCCATTCCATGCAAAAAGGGGATTGTGGGGCTAAAAGGGCAGACATAGCACCATAGGCTGGTAGTAAGCCATAGAAGTTACCATCTTAAAATGTACCAACTATCTACATGACAGAGGAGGTGAAGCTCCCCCTCCAAAACCGACATGGAAAAAAGACATGGAGAAATACAGACCACTTCCCAGCTTGTGCTGGGAACAGCATGACAAGAGCAACTTATTTCTTGTCTCGGAAAGGCTTACTTGAGTAAGCAAATTGTAAATTGTCTATAAACTCCCCTCTTTAAATCCAACTTCCCTGTTCTTTAGCCTATTAGACAACACAGGCAGACGTATGCTGGCAGCATAGTAGGTGTATGGTGGCCACTGGTCCCTGCTAGGTTGCACTGGGAGCAGTGTGGTGTTTAAGGAAAGCTACTGAAGGTGCCTGCAGGGAGACAACAAATGGGCACTGATGAGTGAGTTGTGCAGCCATGCTGTGACCTGACAATGCAAAGTCGAAATAAATGTGTTGTAAAGCGCTTAGTATGATGACCATGAATGGCACAAACATACAAATCTAATTTTCTTGTGCACTGACACACACATACAGACACACAGACACACACATGTATACACTAGCAACACTGTACACATCCACAGCAACCCACACACACTCCAGTGGCAATGTGCACATGCATGCAGTCAAATGAGCTTGTTTTAATGCACACAACACAAACCAATAAACTAATGCGCATGCACACACAGACACACATAAAAAGGGGAACATGTTCAATTGCTGTGTGCATATGTGCTTACACAAACTCTCTCCCAGTCCAATAACCTTGGGCACAAAAGCACTCATGCACATAATCTCACTCACATCCACACACATCACAGAGGCATTTGAAGGAAAGCTGTGTGAG
Source organism: Pleurodeles waltl (assembly GCF_031143425.1). Lineage (NCBI taxonomy): Eukaryota > Metazoa > Chordata > Amphibia > Caudata > Salamandridae > Pleurodeles > Pleurodeles waltl. The sequence continues at coordinate 495,270,816 of NC_090444.1, forward strand.
GTAATTTTCATGCATATTCCGAGGTTGCAATGGTACTTTTAGGAAGGCAGCTGCGTGTACTCCATCTAGATTCTTAACTCTTTAATCCATACGAGCCATAAGAGTAGCAAAGAGGGTAGCATTTACGCCAAGTGAATTTTGTAGGTCATGGTTAGTCTAAAAGAGAATTTTGTTTCATTTTTGGAACTAATTGAGTTCTTAATTTTCTCCTTTTATGAACTCTAAGCAGATGATGATTTATTGCTCCCAGTATAAACAAGAAGGGAAATCTAAGAGAGTCTCTTCTTGATTCCAAAGCTTGTATCGCCCAAAAAAATTGCTACTGACATTGAAGGAAAGAGAGGAAAGTCATGACAGATGAAATCATGTAGGCTTTAAGCCTCATGTCCATAATATGCAGCATATAACAAGTGATATTTCATCTGAATATTGACTTCAAAATATACAGTTAGGCTCATATTTTAAATGAACAAACCCATAGAAATACACCAGTTATAGTATGACTCATCTCAAGTAACTATAACTCGTGCCCTAAGGTTACTGTAACTCGCGTGCCCACCATGCACAGGTATCATTTTGGTGTGTAAGAAATAAAACAAAGACCTAGCTCTTAAGAAATGTCTGATGGCCCGGATACCCAAATCATGGGGGATACATGTGTAGAAGCTATTCACATCTAAACATATGAAAAGAAAATCATCTTCCCATGGGATGTCATTGATCAACCATAAAAAGTTGGTGGTATCGCTAATATATGATGGCAAAGCTTCAACAAATGGTTGCAGGAAGAAGTCTACATAATTCCCTTTGAGGAGCCAATTGGTCTACCAGGAGGATTGGTGGGATGTTTATGTAGTTTAGGGAGAAAGTATAAAGCCGGTGTCTTGGGAAAGTCAGTCTTCAAAAACTGATATTCCCCCCATTCTAATAACCCTCTATCTTTCCATTCTTCCAATTTCACCCAGTAGATTTTGTTAGCTTCTTTTATAGCCTCTGAGTTTCATATCTCATAACTGGTGGCATCATTTAGTTGTCTTAAGCCTTCATTTACATACATATCAATAGGTAAAATTACTATATTTCCACCCTTGTCTGACCTTTTTATCACAATATTCCTATTGTTCTGTAAAGATCGTATAGCCTCCTTATGTCTCTGCTCCAGATTTTTCCACCTCGTTGTTCTCTTATATCTTAATTTGTTCATTTCTTTGATGACACCTTTTTCAAACACACTGACAGCATCATTGACTTTTGGTGGGAGGAACACAAATTTTGGCTTAAACCTACCTGGGCAACTCAAATCAATATTAAGATCAAAATTGGTTAGATTAAGGAAAGGGTCAGGCTCAGGAACAATTTCACTGTCCAATTCACATAACATAGGCAAAGATTCAACATCAATGATTGATAGATAAGACAGTTTAATTTCATTGATGTTCTGCGATACTTTAGGTTTTGTAGCAAACAATTTCAACAATTTCAATTTTCTTAGGACATGGAAAAGTAAATTTTGCCTGGATATTGTGTTTATTTTGGCATTTTAAATGTATAAATACTGCACTTTGAAAACTATGTTGCTGACAATAGCTGTTTAAAGATGGCCGACACTGTTTCTTCATTTCAGGCTATCCTTTGATGTATAGTCCGTTTTCAATGTCACTTTGGTTTGAGTGCAAGGAGCATTTAAAAATGAATGAGTTGAAGGGTCAATTACCCGTGAACAAGGAAACTTTGTTTCCGAAAATCGCTGGGTTTACTGGATGCCTATTTAAATTCTTTATTTCAGCGATGTTTCTGTGACGGAGACTCATGTTTATGTTGATGACGAGATGCGATGACCCGCCTGGGGTTATTTATGTACTGTTTGGATACGAGGGGGTCGCAACCCCGTCTCGGTCTGCCACGTTGTTGGCAAAGGACACAGCATTTTACGGCTTGGCAATTATAAAGCTATATATATATATATATATATATATGTATATAGGGAGAGAGAGAGAGAGAGATAGATATATATATAAATATAGATAGATATATATAGATACTGATGAAAACAAAGGGTACAGGGACGTTATAGTTCGAGAAAAAAGTTACAAAGAAATTCACTTACAAAACCAAAGGTAACAGGGACAGGGGCAAAGGTTATACTTCGCTCCCCCGCGATGCACAGTATTGTCATTAAAAATGTTACTGTAAATATTACAGTGATATTATCAAGGATGTTATGTCGTAATTTGTGGGGTAATTAGCAGTGCATGGCAAGGGCACAAGTTATAGTTACCTTAGGGCACATGTTATACTTACTTAAGATAACTCTAATTATAACTGTTGAATTTCTATGGCTTTGTAAGTTTAAAATGAGCATCTAACTTTAACATCCCTGTAACCTTTGTTTTTTCAGTGAATTTCTATATTTTTAAAAAATTATAGTAATTTTCATTACTAAACACATTATTCCTTCCACTGCCTCGCACTGTCTTCGGATGTGCGCGATGGGGGTTGATCACAAGGCCAAGCCCTGAAGTCAACCCCCAGTAAGCAGCCAACCTTGCACAATACACACCTTCACCTGTGTGCAGTGCAGGTTGCCTGCCAGACCTGGCCTGCAGCCAGACCTTGCAGCCAACCCCTCTAACAACCCAACCCCACGTTGCCAACATCCCTTTGGCTGTGCATGGTGGGAGTTGACCACAGCCTCTCTAGGTGTGAGAATTGGTGTGAGTGGGTACGTCTGGGGTGAGAATGGCTGTGAGAGTGTCTGGAACGCAGGGTAGGAGGAAATCTGTGGCTCCTCTCAGACTCCAGAGCTTTCTGTCACAAAAATGTGAGGAAAAGTAATTTTTTGTCCACGTTTTGATGTTTGCAAAGGATTCTGGGCAACAGAACCTGGTGAGAGCCCCACAGGTCACCCCATCTTAGATTCCCCTAGGTGTCTAGTTTTCAAAAATGCACAGGTTTGGTAGGTTTCCATAGGTGCTGGCTGAGCTAGAGATCACAATCTACAGCTTTGCACTTTCCAAAAAACACAGAAGCTTTTGGTGTGAAAATGTGATGTATCCATGTTGCATTTCCTGTCGCGGGCATTAGGCCTACCCATGAAAGTGAGCTACCATTTTTATCAGGAGACTTCGGGGAACACAGAATAGCATAACACATGTTATTGCCCCTTGTCTTTCTCTACATTTTTTCCTTCCAAATGTAAGACAGTGTGTAAAAAAAAAAGTCCATTTGATAAATGCCCTGTAATTCACCTGCTAGTATGAGCATCCCAGAATTCAGAGATGAGCAAATAACCACTGCTTCTCAACACCTTATCTTGTGCTCATTTTGGAAATACAAAGGTTTCCTTGTTACCTATATTTCACTCTTTATATTTCAACAAATGAATAGCTGTCTACCAGGTACACAAGGAAAACCAATTGCAAGGTGCAGCTCCTTTATTGGCTCTGGGAACCTGGGGTTCTTGATGAACCAACAAGATCAATATATCCCTGCAACCAGAAGAGTCCAGCAGACGTAACGGTATATTACTTTTTAAAATATGACATCGCAGGGAAAAGTTACAGAGTAAAACATGGAGAAAAATTACTTTTTTCACCTCAATTTCAATGTTTTTTTTTTTTATTTCAGCTGTTATTTTCTGTAGGAAAACCTTATAGGATCTACAGAAATGACCCCTTGATGAATTCAGAATTTTGTCTACTTTTGAGAAATGTTTAGCTTTCCAAACTCCAGAATTGGTTTCACACCTATTTCTGTCACTAACTGGAAGGAGGCTAAAAGCACAACAAATAGTAAAAATGGGGTATGTCCCAGTAAAATGCCAAAATTGTGTTGAAAAATGTGGTTTTCTGATTTAAGTATGCCTGTTCCTGAAAATTGGGAAGATTATGATTTTAGCACCATAAGTGCTTTGTCAATGCTATTTTCAGGGAAAAAACACAAGCCTTCTTCTGTAGCCCCTTTTTCCCATTAAAAAAAAACAAATTGCTGTATTTTGGCTAATTTCTTGGTCTCCTCCAGGGGAACCCACAAACTCTGGGTACCTCTAGAATCCCTAGGATGTTGGAAAAAAACAACACAAATTTACAGTGGGTAGCTTATGTAGACAAAAAGTTATGAGGGCCTAAGCGCGAACTGCTCCACATAGCCAAAAAAAGGCCTGACACCTGAGGGGGAAAAGGTCTGGCAGCCAAGGGGTTAAACAGAAAATTGTGTTTGGCATTTAAAAGAGTAAGATCACATTTCAGTGTGATCCCTAAACATTTATAGTAAAAAAAAAATAAGGGAGGGAAATGACCAGGAACACATCTTTGTAATCGCTCGCGCCACATTATGCCTGTGACAGGCATAATGTATGCAAGTGGGCATTTCAGCGCTTGGGGGGGTTGAGAAAATGTGTCAAAGAAATCTAAGAGATTTCTTTGTGTTACTTTTATTGACATTTTTAATGCCTGCTAAGAGCAGGTGTTAAAAGGAGGCTTCCATTGTTTTTAATGGGCCTCTGGGTGCTTAGCAGGGTTAGTGTCAACATTTTTGACACTAGTCCTGCAAAGTTCCAGAATAGCGTAAATAATTATGATGCTAGTACCCCTGACTACCCCCATGGTGCTCTGTATTTTAAATACTAGGTGCAGCACCACTTTTCATAAATCTGCCCTAATATTGCATGGGCTCAAGAGCCCCTTAAGATATATTTGCCAGATCTAATAGTTGTTAAACTAAAATTTCCAAGGGATCTGTTTTTTATTATACTGAAAGTGCACGCTCGATTCATGCCTGTAAAGTATGATGCACCAGTTTTAAGTATATTAGATGCCTTAGTTGGAATTTACAGTCAGAATGCCAAAGTAATAGTGGCTGGGGACTTAATTACAACTTTTGAACTTTCACCTACACTTAATTTGGTAACTTTGGAGGAGGACAAATACTGGGGGGTCCCTAGAGTGGCAGGGAGACCACTGTGTCATTATTCCAACACTACTTTGCAATTATCTTCTCTGGTGGTTGTGCATGGTTTGTGTGCTTGCAATGGGAGAACTCGTTCAGATCTAAATAGAGAGTCTTCATTTAAGAGAGGGTGTCAGAAAAGTGTTATTGATTACATCTTAGTGGACGTCTGACTCTGGCCAGACCTTATTGACAAGGAGGAGGTAAGTACTACTGTTAGTGATCATAACACTTTATGAACTTCTATTTTGAGCTCACAGTTTTTGAGGCGGACCTGGTTGGTTTTAGCTGTAGTACCTGAACCCATTGTTACAAATAATAACGTTAGAGTCGGGTGGCCTAAAGTCATGGCGGACCAGGACTGCATTGTTGAAATCTATAAACTTTTTGTTCAACATATGTCAGCCTTAAAGGAAGTTTGTCTGGATCCTGGCATATTGTTGTGAGAAAGCTGGGCTGATTGCAGAGGCCTCCTCACATTTGCTCCCATTTTTCACTTTTTTTGCTGGTGTTTTAATGACTCTTATGGTGCCCTGGGGACTGCTAACCAGTCCAAGGTCCTGTGCTCTGTGTAAAATGAGTATGCAAATTGGGCGAAATATAATTGGCTATGTCAACCTACCTGTAAGCCCCTAGTAAATGGTAAGGTATTATAATCCAAAAGTAAGGAGCAGCCCGGGCTTCAGGAAAATGATTTATTAACAAGGCAAACACGTTTCATCCACATGGCCTTTCTCAATGCCAGTTACATCCAGACAAAAAACATGTTGTTTTTAAAATTCTCATGCTGCACTCCCAGTGGAGAATCAATTTAAGAACTTCCAAAAAGGACTTTTCAGTGTACATAGCTCGCAGGTTTCCCATCTCGCCATCTTAAAAGATCTTCAGACTTGAATATTCCCAATGCCGGTGCTTTACTGTTTGTACATTTGTGCCACAACATGTTGATGTTAATGCACACTGTGTAATATTGGCGAGATTACAAAGTGCTCAATTTATCAAGGGAGCAGTTTTCTCTGCTTTTCACCCCAGTAGTAAGGATAAATTTGGCAGAACTGGACCTTCACCTCAGATCCCCTACAAGGAAAAAGACAAAGAAGAAGAAGGACTGCCCTGCTGGACCCCTGATCTGCACCTGGACACTGCACTCTGAAGGACTGCATCAGCGGCACACTTGGGCTTCACAACTAAAAGGACTTTGCTTGTCTTCAACTGCATCAAGAAGGGACGCCCTGTAAGTTACATGTACAAAAGAGCTACCCAAAGTCCCCTGCATACATTCCTGCAAGAAGAAGCCCAGCTGACTAGCGTCCAGGTGCCATTTGAGGAGTCTGAACAGGTGAATTTTGGGAATTGTAGCCCCAACACCGAAGAACCTAGGATCAAGTTGTGGACACTTCAAGGACCCAAAAAGGATCTCTGGGAGAAGATCCAGATGTTTGGAGACATTTAGAGCAACTGTTTCAAACAGTTCCATAAGTTGAAGAGCTGCATTGTGGGAGTTTTAGTCCCAGACCCCAAGAGGCAAGCCAGAGCCTCTGAAAGAAACACTTCTGTGTAACAGTGTTACATTATGGGTGGCCTGAACTCTGGACTGTGTCCCTATCCAATGTGAACATTTTTAACCCTTTGAGAGCTATTTGCTTTTAAGCTTTGGATTTTTATTGTGTTTTATGTATTTACTGTTTTGTGGTTGTTAAATGCTTTATACACCTGACTCCTAAGTTAATCCTCGTTGCTCATTCCAAAGCTACCAAAGGCTGAGCGGGGATTAATTTATTGATACTTGACCAGACCTAGTGGGGATTAGTGGCCTATTGCTAAGTGTAGGTACTTACCTACCCTTACCAATAATCCACTTTCTAACAATTGTTAAGCACCCCACAGCTTTTTTTGGCAAGTTCAAGGCCCTTTTTGTAGTGACTACCAGGGCAATCAACAGAAGAAGTAGAAAGGCCCCAGGTGTTTCGCTAAGGAGTGTAAGCAGGCCAAATCAGAAATAAGGAAAGCTGTAATGGAGGGTAAGCAGGCTGACATCGGATGTGGGCACCTTAGATATAAAACTGCACTTAAAGCCGCAAAGAAAAAATGGAATGAGGACAACTGACTGGACCTCCTACAGTCACTTGAAGTGAAAGATACTCGCACCTTCTGGTTGCTGATTGTGGCTGGGACCAGAGGTCAGGGGAACCCTAGATGCTCTCATATACCACAAGACAAGTGGGTGGATTACTTTACAATTTATACACCAAGAGTAGTATTCAGGAGAAACCCAGACCCAGTTAGAGGTTGAGATAGATACTCCAGCTAGTGGTTTGAGTGAACCTTTCTTCTTTACTATGGAAGATACCCTTGTAGCAATAGATAGCTTGAAACCTTTAAAGGCACCAGGCCTGTATGGTATACTGGGGGATTTATATAAATCCCACCCAAGGTATGGGGTTGGTATGTGAACACCCTCTCCAATGCATTAGCTAATGGGGTGAGATGCGGGATACTTGGAAAGGGGATACTATTATTCCACTCTTTAAGAAAGGGGAAGGGGACTATTAGCCCATCAGTTTATTGGATAATCTCCCAAAAGTTTTTTCTAGGCAGGTATTGGATAGATTTGTAGCTTAGCCATCTAGCATGAATATACTTTCCCCTCTCCAGGCAGGTTTTACTGTGAAAACTGGCATAATTGACCAGGTATTCAGGTTTCATTCCTATACAGGAAGCAAGCCACCCTGAGTTGTCAGAAGGTATATGTAGCTTTTGTTGACCTTTGAGAAGCTTTTGACCTGCTTCCATGGGACAATCTATGGAGGGTGCTAAAGTGAAGCACGCCAGGGTTGTGTGCTAGCCCCTACTCTTCTTTCTCCTTACATAAATGTTGCAGCTGAGTTCTTGAGGCATTGTGTTGATGACTCACCCACTTCAAACAGGGATAAAATTTAGATCCTTCTTTTTTGCGGATCCTTTATTTTCACAGATGACTTGTTGCTAATCTCTGTCACCCAAGGGGCCTCAAAATGTATTGAGAACGTTTTTGGTATTTTGTATGGGCAGGGTTCTAGAGATAAACTGCACAAATCTAAATACATGGTGGCATAATTAACAGCTCCTAGTGCCATTCCATCACCACATTAGCATCAATTTTATGATGCTAATGTGGCATAAGAATGCCAAAAACACTGAGCCATACATGCATTGCGCCACTTTGTAACCCTTTGTGCTACGTTATGCCTGTGCCAAGCCTAATGTATGCAAAGGGGCATTCCCCCATTAGGGGTGCCAAAAAAGGGCGCAAGGAAATCGAAGATATTTCCTTGCACCATTTTTTTTGCACTTTTAACGCCTGCTCCGAGCAGGTGTTAAAAGGAGGCTTCCATTGTTTACAATGGGCCTCTGGGTGCTTTGCAGGATTAGCATCAGAATTGTTGATGCTAATCCGGCAAAGCGCCATACTAGTGTAAATAATTCTGATGCTAGTTTCTTAACTACCGCCATGGTGCTCCATATTTTAAATATGACACACACCTGGTGGCATTGGAGGGGGTGCTAAGGGGTGCATTTTCTTAAATATACCTCATGGTTTTTGGCAGGAACTCTACTAGAATCAATTGTGCCAGGGTGGCCAATGCAAAGCTTGACAAGGTGTCATGCTTTGACTATTTAGAAGTCACTATGATAGATAAGTTTAAGTGGGACTCCCAAATTTAAAAAAATTTGCTCACTCTAACACATAGATCTAATGGCGTTTTACGTTTTTTTAAAGCAACATTCACCCAATCTATATCACCTGCACTCGAGGCCTATGATAATAAGGCCTTGAATGTGGCTATTTATGGAGCTGAAATTTGGGGGTATGCAAACACACATAGGCTAGCAGTCCCTGAAAATAACTTCATTAGGGCCCTAGTGTCGCAGTGTACTTTTCTCGGGGTCTGCACGTTGCTGAACAAAAGGCCCACGTTCCGGCGTCACCAACTCAGAAAGCTATTATAGTACAGAGTTATGGTGAAGCCAGTCGGGGAGAAGGGAATTAGGGTAGGGAACAGCAGGGAGAGAGATCTGAAAAGAAAAGGTTAGAACACATATGCACTTACTCATTCATAGAAATATACCTCATCAATGGACTCTTGACTAAATGAGTCTCTGATATCAGATGGAGACCCCTTTGAAATGAGGGCAAAGCCCCTTCTTTGAATCATGGAACAAGAATAAACTACGACCTCAGAACCAAGAGATGGCAAGAGCTTTGGACTATGATCATACTCAGAATATCGATCATGCAACATCTATGCATTCATACCATAAACCTTTGATCATGACCTAGAAAATCTCAAAGAATTAAATATGCTTTTCACATAATATGCTTTCCAAAAAACAATGAAAACTATGATTTGCTTATCTCCAAAAATACTTGCACATTCACAACTAGAAAGGCAGAAAAGTGTTTGCTCATTGAACTTGAAGCGCTTGAATTGTCGTGCCAAGAGCTCTTTCTACCTGTGGGCTGAAGCGCTTGATTTGCCGTGCCAAGAGCGCTTTATATCTGTGGACTGAAGCGCTTGAATTGTCGTGCCAAGAGCGCTTTACATCTGTGGATTGAAGCGATTGCATTGCCGTGCCAAGAGCGCTTTACCTCTGTGGTCTGAAGCGCTTGAATTGCCGTGCCACGAGTGCTTTACCTCTGTGGACTGAAGCGCTTGAATTGCCGAGCCAAGAGCGCTTTACCTCTGTGGACTGAAGCGCTTGAATTGCTGTGCCTAGAGTGCTTTACATCTGTGAACTGAAGAACTTGAATTGTCGTGCAAAGAACGCTTTACACCTGTGCTCTGAAACGCCTTTGATCGTTGCGCCAAGGCCGCTGTGCTCTGAAAACGCTTTGCTCGTAGTGCTAAGGGGCGCTTTACTTCTGGAAGTAATGACTTTCTCCAAAATTAGATTCATCAAGGCCTTACCGTTATGAGTACTACCTACTCATTTTGAATTCACCATGGAAACAAGGATACTTTGATTGGATGTCACTCTGCCATGCAGGAACTCTGCTCTTCTTTAGAGAACTCCGAACGAGGTCTGACTGCATTGAAGTCTTCAAAATAGTGAGCAAAGGGCTTGGGTGTGGCTGGGCTTTATAGGCCTGCCACACTCAAAAATGGCTGCTGCCTCTAAAAACATGGGAATTGTAGTCCCTTCATGGAATAGCACTGATAAGTGCATCTTATTCACCAATGTCCTGAACCTGCAGCTCAATGAGCTTTGCCACAGGGCAGACGACGCTGATGGCCACCTTTGGAACAAGAGGGGATGACAAGTGGTGTGCATGAAGCGCTGCAGAGATGTGCAGCGGAGTTTCGGGTGGGACCTGGACCACGCATGGCCTTATTCCTGACACCTAGTAGCTGTCCCTGTTAAAGCAGCGCTCATCCCTCTTCGCCATGACTTAGGCATTTATGGGGTGTCCGACCTTGCCTAGTTGAAACCACTTCTATATTGGGTGCGCATTTGGTCAATTCCCGAACTGCACACAAATAGAGATAGTTTACAGGATATATTAAGCCAGGATCACACCCTTAAAGCACCTTGACTGAGGTTTATTTTTAGTTGGAGTAGGAGATTGAAGATACTGGCACTCTGCATATCCCCGAGCAGATACGTAAGACTGATAAACAGGTTGTTAATTTGGCATAATTGTTTTACATTATGGAGTACCAACATTCTAGGACTAATGTGGGCCACGTAACAGAAATGTTCCTTGATATCAAAGCCACTCCATTGTTCGAGCCTTTTCTGGATATTGTTTGTTCCCCTCTGTCCAAGAGTCTTTAACTGTTAATTAGGTATGGGTGTTTTCTTTTGAATACCTTTTACTACGCTTGGACCAAGGTGTGTATCTGCTCAATGTCCCATTTGAGGGCTGGCTCCTGAGTCGATTAATCACATTATTATTGTTTGTCCAGGCTACAGTGAAACTAGATGCAGATGGCTTCAACCTATTTGTATATCTATAGAGGCAGCAAGCTTCCAGGTGGCACAGCGTTTATTCAGGGCCTATACTGCAGAGCCAATTGAATACTCAGTAAGCCGATTCCATGTCTCTGTTTGGAATAAGCATGGCAAATTTGTAGGCGAAAATTGATCAAGCAACCTCAGGCTCAAGGCCAAGTCCAATAATGACAATCATTGAACTTAATGACTGGCCATGTTGTCATTAACAAAAGGATCTTCTCTATTTCAAGGCCTCTTATCTTAATAGCTGGCCATGTTGTCAACAACCTAAGAATTCTCTGAACATCATCTTATAAATTGGAGCTCCTTGATATTTTAGTGTTTCAATGAACATGTTGCATATTATTTACTGTTATACTTGTTTAGGTCTGTCCTTGGGTGTAAGGTGCTATAGGCAGTGTTGTGGATCTTGAACTGATTCTGATGGCTATTTCTCAAGTGTTTTTCATGGCTTTAGATCGTACTAGCTCAGTATTGTACATTTAATTTACTCCGTGCTAAAGCTCAACAACACTTATTAGGAGACTTAATTTCGCAACAGCTAAATGATCCATCAGTCCCCTATTTTTAAGGCATGTTTATTATATTTATATTATATTATATTACATTTATTGCTATTTTGGAAATCATAATGGGCTTGACTGACTCTCTTTGCATTTTTTTGACATCATGCAATGGTTTTTATGCGTTTTTATTTTTGTGCTTTAATGGTTATTGTACCGAATGAAGATTACTATTATTCAAAACAAACAATGACAAGTAACTACCAGTTGCTTGTCATTGTTTGTTTTGTTTTTCAGTTGCACTCATGGTGCTTTCAAGTTTTTTATTGGGTTAACTTGATCAGCAGTCCTGAAGTACAAATCTTGAAAGCACAATGAACGCGACTGAAAACCAAATCAAATAATGACAGTATCTGCCAGGTACTTGTCATTGTATGATTTGTTTTTCAGTTGTGCTCATGCGGCTTTCAAGTTTTATACAGCGGTAACTCAATTGGAAGTCCTGCTCTATGAAACTTGAAAGAGCCATAGAGGGAGAAACAATAAAATAGTCCACCCAAACAGCAGAAACACAATCTAGGCATGATTAAACTGTACTTGGCTTGTGCTCCTCAAGCCAAGACCAAGAAGAGATGTATCTGCTGCCAAACCAGTTAGGAGGCAGCAAAACAAGAGCAACACTGCCTTTAGCCCATGGTAAGCGACAGGCAGCGGCAGGCATTGGCAGGCATTGGCAGGTGGGAGAAAAGTCCTTTACTCCATTCCAGCAGGTCTTGTAGACATAAAAAGGGCTATTTCTGGACCAGGAGCTAGCTTTCTGTCACATTTGGTGTAATTCCATCCAGTGGTTTGGTCTCTATTTCTGTTCAAATTACCTTTGGAAATTGACATGGAGAAAGCATGATTTGGGACCCCCCTCTTTTGTCTTGCAAAAAGCTAGAGGAATTCAGCAGTTAGAGTTATTTAAAGTAACTATAACTTGCGACCTTGCCTTGCATTGCCAATTACCCGAGATATTACAGACAACTCCTGACAACTTTTATAATGTCAATAAAAGTATCAATGAAACATTAGAAAAAAACGTGCATGGCGAGGGCCTGATTTATCTTAGGCTGCGCTAGCTAGTTGAAATAACTCTAACAAGAACTGCTGAATTTCTTTAGTTTTGTGTGAGTAAATTCAGACGCTAACTATGATTGGATGGGATTCATGCTCCACCGCCTGTGGACAGACTTCATATATGAGTATGGTTCTGTATATGTGTGTATATATATATATATATATATATATATATATATATACACACATGTATATATATATATAAATATATATATATATATATAAAATACATATATCCTATTGGCTTTCGCTATGAGGTATTTATAGTTAGTATCTAGTTTCCATAGAAAATGTATTTTTTGACTTGCCTATATCTTTGGCACCATTTGATGAATCTTCACGAATTTGTATAAATTCACATAGGTTCTCTAGGCACGACTACAGCCTGAACCGTTGGATGGAATTTACACCAAATTTGTCAGGAAGCTAGATCTTGTTGTGCAGATTGTGCTTTTTGTGATTTTGTGTAAATCTATTCAGTACGTCTAGACATATTAAAGGTTACAAAATATATTCCAAGGAAAAGGAGAATCTGCAGATCTCGGAGAGCTCATGTTAAGATCTGATTGGCTGCCAACACTTCAGCCAGGAAGTGCCCACAGGGCAAAGCTTAGGATGACACCAAGTATGAACTACCAGCAACATGAGGCTGGCTAGGTGCAGAGGTCAAAGTTGGTGTCCGGCACCCAATGGAATCCTATGGAGAGTGGGGGCACTCAGAAGTGAATGGTTTGCAGCTAAGTACATGTGGTCTCAGGGCACGGCCCTGGGAGGTTTAGATCAGCAATGGGGGGCACTGGTCAGCACCAAACACACACCCTCAGAAGCACAGGGATGGGCAGGTGCAGGGTGCAAAAAACAGCATCGGACGTTCAATGCTTTTCAATGAGGAACTCCAGGTTCACAAAGAGGCTGCAGGCTTGGACTAAGGGTCAGATGAAAAATACCAATGGCTGGACAGGTAAGTTGAGGCTCTTCTGGATGTTGATGGACTATTGGCTGGGTACCTTTAATTGGGTATTTTCACCGGTCGCAGTCAGGAGGGTCCTTTAAATTCAGCCTGCAGGCATCATCGTGTTGGCCAGGAGGGGTCAGCCCCGGGGTGGACTTGAAGCCAGAATCACCTAGGGACTCTCTCTGGTCAGGTAGAGCACCTTGTCTCAGGCCATCGGTGTTGGGTGCAGACTGGGCAGGACTCATGGATCTGGAGGGCTCTGGAGTCCTTGGTGAACGTTTCTTTGTGGAGAGGGCCACTGTTCTCAGGAGATCCAGTCTTTAAGGAATTTAGGTAGTCCTCTGTGGGTTTGTAGAGGTTGCTGGTCCTGAAGCACGAGTCGCCTCCTTGTAGCAGGGGTCTTGAAGCTGCAGACAGGTCAGTAGGGCTGGGGCAAAGTCAGTTGTCATCTGGAGTCTTCACTGATGGTGTGGCTCTTCAGACTCTTTTCTTCTTTTGGTCACCAGGAATTTGAAGAGAAAGGCTCAAGGGTGCCCCGAAAAACTAGATTTAGGGGTAATACAGGGGTCAGAGGGCAGTAGCCTATGGCTACTGATCCTGAGGGTGACCACACCCTTCCTGTGCCCACTCCTTTTGGGGAGGGGGGAACATTCATAATCCTATTTGCTAACTTCTTCCAAACCAAGAAGGAGGATTCGAGAGAGAGGTTTCACCTCAGCTCTGGGGACCCTAGTTTTGGACCCAGCTGGGATGGACACTCCCCATTGTTTACTAACTTTTCCCACCAAACCTGCCACCAAAACGTGGGGCTTTGTCCTGGGGTAGGCATCTGTAATGACTGGAGTGCCCTGAGTCAGCATAACAAAAGGAAGGAGTCGTTGAGGGTCCTAGTGTTGCTGTTCCTGCAGTGGGGAGGCATGAAACACCTCCACCCAGAGCAGGCTTTGTCCCTGACCCCTGAGAATACAAAGGCCCTCACTCTATGGGGTCAGAAAATTGTCTGGTGGTGGCAGGCTGTCATAGACGGGTAAGCCACACATGAGAGAGTTGGATGAGCTTCAGGGGGCATCTCTAAGATGCCTTCTGTGCATTTTTCAATAAATCCAACACTGGCATCATTGTGGGTTTATTGAGCTGAGAAGGTTGACACCACACTTCCCAGCATTCAGTGAAGCCATCATGGAGCTGTGGAGTTCGTAGTGACAAAATCCCAGCACATGTATTCAATATGGCTGCACTGCACTTACAATGTCTAAGAATGGACTTAGACACTGCAGGAGCATATTGCTCATGTAGCTATACCCCCACCTGTGGTAGAATGCACCCTGCCTTAGGGCTATAAGGCCTGCTAGAGGTGTGACTTACCTATGCCACAGGCAGTGGTTTGTGTGCATGGCACCCAGGGAGGGGTGCCATGTCGATTTTGCCTTTTTCTCACCATCAACACTCACAATCAGCAATAGCAGTGTGCGTGTGATTGGTGAGGGATCCCCTAGGGTGGCACAATACATGGGATAGGGAACCTCTCTTGCCACAGGGCCCGTGGTACCACAGGTACGTTTTACAAGGAATTTAGCTGTGTGGCAGAGGTGTGCCAATTGTGGAAGGGATGGTACAGTTTAGGGAAAGAACACAGGTGCAGGGGCCTGGTTAGCAGGATCCCAGCCCCCCCTCAGTCAAGTTAGCATCAAATATCAGACAAAAAGTTGAGGGGTTACTGCAACAAGGGGAGAGCTTCCTACAACCTCTATCAAAGATTACAAATAACTTTTCCAGGTGTAAATGCACTGAAAAGACATTTGCTTTGCCTTGGCCATGTGTACGAAGTTAGGCTGATTAGCACTTTACAGAAGTGGAGCTTCAATGTGGGCACCTCCTTTGTTTGAATCTGAAAGTGCTTGCCAACTGAGTTTTAATTTCTGTAAAATGAGCATTGAGCCAGAATGAAACCTGACATGCATATTTTTACAAGGAAATGCAATCATTTTCTGCAAAACGTTTGATAGCTCCCGCTTGCAGAGAGTGGAGTTATGTTTGCTTTTGCTTGGTGGGAGCTGTAGGCTCCCACCTAGCAAAATCAAACAGCTATCTCCTCTTTAGAAGTTACCCCCCTGCTTTACTTTAATTTAAGCCCTGGGAGGTGGTGGTCCCTGGGGCCTGTGGGGGGTTCACAGCACCCCACTACTATTTTCTAAGAATTTTGTCCTAGGTAGGTGGTGGTACCTGGGGCACAAGGGCCACATGCCCCCCCCCTTCAAAATATTCAAACTTAGCCACAGGGAGGTGGTGGTCACCAGGGCCCAGGGGTCCACACAACCCCCTATGATTATAAAATGTATCTTGCCCTGAGGAGGTGGTGGTCCAAGGGGACGGGGGACCCCCTGCTTATTTTTCTATGTTAGCCCCAGGGAGGTGGTGGTGCTTGGGGTTATTATGAGCATTGGGAGGAGGGCCTTGTGTACCCCTTTTTTCTACCCACTGTGCCCCCGGGACCTGGACCAATGGGGGCAAAATAAAAGGAAAGGGCGGGAGAACCTGCAGATCCACCTGAGTATTTTGCCAATACTTTGAAAAAAAAATACTGTTTAGTCCTAGCGGGGTCTCTGTGGGACCCCTGCACCAAGGCTAGATGCTCAAGGAATCTCTACCATGGCCCCCTTTTCTTTTGTTCATGCTATTTTTGGGACTCGGCTGAAGCTAAGTCAAAAAATGCCTGCCAGCACTTCCTTGTTGAAGTGTTGGCAGCCAATAAGATGTTTAACCTTTACTATTACTGAAACTGCTGAACGGAATTACACCAAATCACGAAAAGCACAACCTGGAATCCAAGGTCTAGCTTTCTGCCAAATTTGGTGTAATTCCTTTCAGCGGTGTAGGCTGTAGGTATATCTAAAGACCCAATGAAAAAAGTAATGGGGGAAACATGTTTTAGGACCCCTATTTTTCTCAGCCCTCACTTGACGGATCACCCCACAAATGTCAAGATAGCAGTTGAACTGACTGATATATAAGTAAACAGCACCAAAGTTACTGGCAAAACAAAACATGTGCTTCCTAACTGTAACTACCTACTGGTACACCTATGACCACTTACCTTCTCAATAGTTTTTCTTTATATAATTCACATTCACACAATATTCTGGTACAGCAATATATTTTCTGTCAATATTTTGACATAAATACTGACACATGACATATAAATCCACAGCACACACAGAGATGCACATGCACAGTAACGTGGAGTTATTGCCTTATGAGTATGCAGAGTGAATAATAATGAATACAACAGAAATAGTAGCAAAATATAACATTTTTAGTAATAATGGTATACAAATTGGAAAATATATATATTAAGTGTAGATTATACAATTATACAGTTATGTGGCAGCAGGGAATTCCATTCCCTTATCAGAGCATGACAAAATGTTACTGAGTGGCATCCAAGTTGATGACACTTGGGCCCATATTTATACTTTTTTACCACTGCATTTGCACCACTTTTTGATGCAAAAGCAGCACAAACTTACAGTTTGCGCCGCTTTTGCGCCAGAAAATGATGCAAATGCGGAGCTAAAAAAGTATAAATATGGGCATTCATGTATAGCTGCAATTAGTCAATTTTATAATTGTCATGTCTATGATGGTAACAGACTAAGGCCCTCATTACAACCCTGGCAGTCGGTGTTAAAGCGGTGGAAAAAAAAATGGGATTATGACCATGGCAGAAACCGCCAACACAGACAGCCACTTTAACACACTGACCTCCACGGCGGTAGCAACAAACACCGCGGTGGTCACCGCCAACAGACAGGCGGAAGATAATGTATCGCCCACCCCATTACAACCCGCCAATCCGTCAGCTTTTCCGGGCACTACCAATGCCATCGAAAGCATGGCGGAAACAGTGTTTGGAAGGGAAACAACTCACCTCTCGACACTCAATAAAGAACCAGGACGCCATGGAGCCTGAGTTATAGGTCATGCCCATGATGATCTACCTCCTCATATACGAGGAATATCAAAGGCGGCGGCGATGACCACGGTGAGTACTGCACCTAGCACAAAGGGGAGGGGGGAAGGAAAAAGAGAGTGACACACACATGCAACACCCTCACCCCCACCCTCACCCACAACACCATACACACAAACACATGCAGCAACAGTACATTTACACCCCGTAACCCCCTGAAAGAACACAAGGACAAAGGGAATAGAGTCCAATCAGTGATAAATTAGAAATAGGCAGATATTTGTAACAAATATAAAAACAGTCTTATTCGCCGTACATTGTCCTTTGCAAACGTCCGTGGGTCACTGGGCCAAAAATCATGGGCCAAGCGCACACTTGACTCCTGCCTCAATATGGAGAGAACACTGCAGGGGCATCAGGTCGTAAACACACAGACACCTAAGTGGACAGGGAAGGGGGGGCACCTCAGCCGGAAGATGGAACAACGCCACTGCTCCTGGAGGGAGCTCCATGCCCACAGCGATGTCCTGGGGAGTGCAAGGCCACAGTCTCTCAAGTGGATGGCTTCTCCAGTGGTTCTGGAGGGGGCTTTGTGCCCAGTGTGCTTCATCCTGCCAAGGATAGGGTGAGTGGATGCATATCTCCACTGATTCTCAAGGGGGTTTTCTGTCCAGTGATGCAGCACTTGCGGTGTGGCAGTTCACATTCCCTCACCTGGGTGTCTGAGGCACGCAATTTCCAGGGACGAGGTAGCATGATACTCCATGGAGGCAGGGCCAGCCTCCATCCTGTGGCGACTAAGGCTGCAAACTGGTGGTAGTGCCGGGGCTGGTGGGGGTTCTGCCAGTGGTGGTGGGAGGCTCCAGGCCATCTCCTGCAGCCTCGGACGGATGCACACTGGGGCTGCTGCTGCTTGTAGCGGTCCTACTGTCAGCGGTGCAGGTGGCGGTGCTTGCAGCAGGGCTTGCGGCGGGGATGCTGGCGGTGCTGCCTGTGGTGCAGGTGCCATCGCTGCCAGTGGTGGAGGGAGGCACCAGCTCATCTTCTTCAGTCTCAGACGGCTGCCCACTGGGGATGCTGCTGCTGACAGTAGTGGTTGCAGCGGCAGTGCAGGTGGCGGAGCTGTCGGTTCTGATGGTGACCACCAGGCCCTCACCTGGAGCCTCCGAGGCGTGAAGTGCCTTGGCTGGGCTTTTCTGCCTCTTCCTCACCATGACAGATGCTGCTGGGACCTTGGCTCTGGCAGCTGGAGTTTTGGAGGAGGCATTGCTGGGTGGGTGGTGCTCCTTGCCCTAGTGGCATGCTGTCCCCTTCTCCACCTGGCAGGTGGCGGAATGGTTTGGTCCTTTGCAGGGGTCGGTGGCACACTGGCTAGCCTGACGGGTGCCCCTTTGATCCTCTGGGAGTTGCATGTACCACAGCGGACGCCGAATTGGTGGCTGAGGTGCTGTCCTGGGTTCCGGACACCCTGGCCCGAGGTGAAGGACGGGTGGGGCAGAGGGAGGGAACAGGTCAATGTTTGCCAGGAAAAGTTTTTTAGACACACTGGGACGGGAAGATGGAGAGAGTTTGGGAGTGGAGGAAGAGGGAGTGGCTGCAGGAGGTGTCTATCTGCTGAGTTTGGGTGAAGGTGCATGGGCTGGATGCTGTTGTGAGGTGGATGGCTGTTGGGTGGGTGTGTGCCTGCGTTTGTGTACTTTGGGAGGAGGGCTCACTGACACACTGGGAGAGGACACAGGGGACGTGTGAATGGTAGTGGGGGTGGTGAGTGCACGTGAGTGGTGTGTGGAGATGGGCGTGCTGGTGATGGAGGTAGTGGCTGAGGATGTAGTGCATGCAGGTGTGAGTGGAGATGAGACAGGGAGGGAGGAGGAGGACGTTGACGACAGGGACACAGTGGAGGCAGTGGATGTTGGTGTGTCTGCATGGGGATGGTGCTTTTGTGAGTGCCTGTGGGATTTGTGGTGCTTATGTTTGCCATGTCCACTCTTGTGTGTTGATGCGTGTGCTTGCTGGTCTGATGGTGTGCATGGGATAGGCTGAGGTACAGGGGATTGGGTCTGGGTGGAGGAAGTTGGAGGGGGGAGGCTAGACACAGGGACAAGGGCTGCCATCAGTGCTGAGGCCAGAGCCTGAAATGCTCTCTGTTGGGCTGCCTGGCCAGAATGAATGCCCTCCAGTTATGCATTTGTTTGTTGCAAATGGCTCTCTACACCCTGGATGGCATTCACAATGGTAGATTGTCCAACAGTGAGGGATCTCAGGAGGCCTCCTCACTGAGGGCAGCAGGGCTGACGGGTGAAGGGCCTGAGGTGCCTGGGGCGAAGGAGATGCCCACCCTCCTGGGTGAGCGGGCACGGGACACATGCTGAGGGGCTGCTGGGAGGGCTGTGCTGGTAGGGGTGGTGGCGGCTGTACCTGTTGATGCAGTGGGCACAGAGGTGCCCGCCACCGCAAGGCAGCTCCCTTCAGAGGAGGAGTCGCTGTCACTGCTGTCTGCTCCTGTCCCCGCCGTGGAGCTCCCCTCGCCCTCCGTCCCACTGGTGGCTTCAGACTCCCTTGCTTCACCCTCTGGGGCCAAGTGGGTTGCAGCTCCCTCCTGCTCCGGTGCCAATGCTCTTCCGCCTGATGATGCTATTGCACACAAGAACAGGGAAACCACAAAAAGTGGGGTGGGGGAGACAGAAGAAAGACATGTTCAGTGCATGCAACAGCAGTACCGTTGGTGGACACAACACACATGGAGCAGCCCTCTGCACTACGCCATGCACTGACAGTTCCTTGAAATTTCAGCTGACCATGGGGTACGAGGCCTAAGACCAATTGCTGCACACCTGGAAGTCACAGGAGCCTGACTAGGTGTAGATGGCTCTTACGACTGGTGGGGTTGGGTGCCACATAGTCTGCCTCTCATGGGACCTTGCCTACCAAGTTCGTCCTGGCCTAGGGGAACCCGCTGCCCACCACCCCCACCCAGAAAACTTGTAATGCCGCAGAGTCAGCTGAATGAGTGTGTACTCAACCCCTTGTGGCTGCTGTGATGCCCTCAAGCTCCCATCCAACTCCGAATAGGCCACCGCCAAGATCCGAAACATCAGGGGGGTCATGGTGCGACGGGCACCCCTCCCACATTGGGAGGCCATCCCCAGCTGGGCCTTCACCGTCTTCTTGCTCCAGCAGCACAAGTCCTCCCATCTTTTACGGCAGTGGGTGCTCCGTCTGTGGTAGACCCCTTAGGGTCCGGACGTCCTTGGCGATGGCACGCCAAATACCCTTCTTCTGGTGGGCGCTGACCTAGATTAATGGTACAGGGGGAAAGGAAATTACTTACCCGTCCGGACCGTCATACTCACTGCCCACCAGTTCCCACCCATGCCCTGACGCACATACACTCACCATCTGCACATGCAGGCCTCAGCCCCCCCATGTATCTTCCATCCACACCACTCAAAACAGGCATTGCCCATGCAGCATGCTCACAGTGTACTCACCTGTTTGTCAGGAGGACCATACAGTTGCGTGTACTGGGGGAGGACCCCATCCAATAGTTTCTCCAACTCCTCCAAAGTGAAGGCAGGGGCCCTTTCCCCAGACACTGTAGCCATCGTCGTTTCCAGACACATGTCACAGCAGCACTTGCAGTGTAGGTCCTCTCCTGTTGAAGGTCAGGTATCAAGTGAGGGAACAGACAGAAAATGGCGGTCACATCTGCGGCGGTGCGTACCGTCACCGCCGGCGTACATCGTCATTGGCTCCTCAGACCCATAGGGCCCCATGTTAACCAATGCAGAATTGCGCCACTACGGTGTAAAACGCCAGCGCAGTTACCTCATATCCCCTTGTCCCAACTTACAGGTCAGACAGCCGTCATCTCAGGAGGCCACATGGGATGAATGTTAACTGCGTCACACATATCTGGGCCGGGAATTTAGACAGATACCGGCACATTGTGGATTAATAACGTTTCTGTAAATAACAATTTGTGATGCCTCAGTGTTGGATGACTCTATGCTCGCTGTTCTCCTCCATAGGGCACGTCTGCTGGGGCAGGTGATGAGATGGCGGCATCCTACGGTGTACAGACCCCTGGTGTACCTGTCGACAATGGAAGAGAGACACATCCTAGACAAATACAGGCTTGATCTTGCAATAATCCTGGAACTGTGTGCCCAGTTGGAGCCAGACCTGATTCAGGCTATCCGCCATCCCACAGGAATCCCCCCTCTAGTGCAGGTTCTGTCTGTACTCCATTTCCTGGCCAGTGGGTCTTTTCAAACAACAGTGGCCATGGCATCAGGGATGTCCCAGCCAATGTTCTCTAACGTGTTGTCCATAGTGTTATCTGCCCTGCTGAAACACATCCGCAGCTACATCGTTTTCCCTCAGGTGGAGGATTTGCCCACAGTGAAAGGTGTCTTCTATGCCCTGGGACATATCCCCAACATCATTGGTGCCATTGATGGGACACATGTGGCATTTGTACCCCCGCAGGAATGAACAGGTGTATAGAAACCGGAAGAGCTAGCATTTGATGAATGTGCAGATGGTGTGTTTGCCAGACCAGTACATCTCCCATGTCAATACCAAGTATCCTGGCTCTGTGCATGATGCTTACATTTTGAGCAATAGCAGCATCCCTTATGTGATGGGGCAACTCCAGAGGCACCGTGTGGGGCTAATAGGTGAGGTCAAGGTCCCAATACAGTTGACATAGGTGCCTGGGTATGGGGCTGTCCCTAAGGGTTAGTGTGTATCTAACAGATATCCCTCGACATTTGCAGGTGACTCTGGTTACCCCAACTTGTCATGGCTACTGACCCCAGTGAGGAACCCCAGGGCAAGGGCAGAGGAACGCTACAATGAGGCACATGGGTGAACTAGGAGGGTGATCGAACGCACCTTCGTCCTCCTGAAAACCAGATTCTGGTGCCTCCATCTGACAGGTGGCTCCCTATTCTACTCACCGAAGAAGGTGCGCCTGATCCTCGTGCCCTGCTGTATGCTGCACAACCTGGCTTTGCGATGGCAGGTGCCTTTTCTGCAGGAGGATGGGCCAGATGGTAGTCTTGTGACAGCTGTGGAGCCTGTGGACAGTGAAGAAGAAGAGGCAGAAGAAGAGGATATCGACAACCGAAACAACATCATCATGCAATACTTTCAGTGAGACACAGGTAAGAAGATGTAATTGCTTCCCACATCTCATACTGTAGTTTGAGCTAGCATAAGTCTGTCATTTTCACTCAGTGTATGGGCCCTGACTTGTCACTTTGACTTTCTATTTCACAGATCTGGTTCCCACTTTGTGCCCTCTGCTTGGTTAACTCCTGGCCTACAGCTGTGATACATTGGTATGTGAACAAGTACATTGACATTGCTATATTCCATAGGTATTGCAATTACACATTTGTGAAAGCACAGACTGACTCCAGATTGTTTTGTGATTGAAGTGTGTTTATTCCTGTGCAAATAATTGGAGGTGGGTTGTAAAATGGGCTTGGGTGATGGTGGAGGAATGTCCATGGCAGAGTCCAGTCTATTTGTTTCACAGGTGCATTGTCCAAAGGGGCATAAGAAGTGGAGCAATAGCAGTTTAAGGATGGACAGGGTGACATAATGTGACAGAAGGGTGACATTCAGTGGGGTCTCATTTCCTGGCGGGGGGCTTGGCAATGTTCTCTGTCTTGTTCCTGGATCTCAGGGACCGTTTGCGGGGTGGTTCTCCATCTTCAGGGGGTGGGATGCTGGTGTCCTGTTGTTCCTGTGGCGGTGTCTCCTGTCCACTAGCGCTGGCGATGGTGGAGGGCTGTTCATCGTCCAGGCTATTGTCAGGGGCCCCTTGTTGTGCCACTGTGTCCCTCCTGGTGTTGAGAAGGTCTGCCAGCACCCCTACAGTGGTGACCAGGGTGGTGTTAATGGACTTCAAGTCCTCCCTGATCCCCAGGTAGTGTCCCTCCTGCAGCCGCTGGGTCTCCTGAAACTTGGCCAGTACCGTTGCCATGGTCTTTTGGGAATTATGGTAAGCTCCCATGATATTGGAGAGTGCATCGTGGAGTGTCGGTTCCCTGGGCCTGTCCCCCCGTCGCACAGCAGTCCTCCCAGTTTCCCTGTTATCCTGTGCCTCTGTCCCCTGAACCGTGTGCCCATTGCCACTGCCCCCAGGTCACTGATCGTCCTGTGTTAGTGGGGTTGCCTGGGTTCCCTGTAGTGGTGGACACACTGCTGATTGACGTGTCTTGGGGACAGAGGGATGGGCCCCCTGGGTGGGTGCTGTGCTGGTGTTTCCTGAGGTGGGAGGCTCTGTGGTGTCTTTTGACCGTGGCAGGGAAACCGACTGTCCCGAGGTCCCAGATGGGCCGGGCTGGTCATCTTGATCCAGGCGTTCAGAGCTGCTGTCATCACTGTGGACCTCTTCTGTGGGGGGACTAGATATGTCTGACACCTTCTGTCCGGTGATGTTGGGTAGGGGTCCTGTTGGGGTGTAAATGCATAGTTATTGTATCTGTGTATGCAATTGTGTGCAATGGGTGAGTGACCCTCTACTCCAGTGCTAGCATTCTTGGCTTGGTTCTTGTGTGATTGGTGATTTTGGGGCATGAGTGAGTCTCTGTACTGGATATGCTTGGGTGATGGGTGTCCATGCATTGGTGTTACATGCAGGGCTTGGTTTTGGGATGTGTGGGTTGTGTTGGTGGGGTATCTGTGGGTTGTTGTGGTGATGGGTGTGAGGGTAAGGGTGGGAGTATGTGATGGCATGTAGGTGGGGTGGGGGTGATAAGGTAGTAAAGATTTGCCTTTACCAGAGTCCAGTCCTCCTGCTACTCCTGCGAGGCCCTCAGGATGCATGATTGCCAAGACTTGCTACTCCCATGTTGTTTGTTGTGGGGAGGAGGTGGCGGTCCACTGCCAGTCCTCTGTACAGCAATCTGGTGTCTGGATACGACGGAATGCACCTTCCCCCGTAGGTCGCTCCACCTCTTCCTGATGTCATCCGGTGTTCTTGAATGCTGTCCCAATGCGTTTACCCTGTCGTCAATTCTTCGCCATAGGTCCATCTTCCTTGCAATAATGGCGTGACAGTGTCGGTTTTGGTAACGCGAGTTTATCACTGACCTTTGGTGTGGCGGACTTGTGTGGGTGTCTGTATTGTGGCGGATTCCGAGCTGTGGGTCGTAATACCTGTAGCGGATTTCCGCGGCCGCAGCGGTATGTTGGCGGTCTTCTGCACGGCGGTAAGCGGGATTTACCACCAGGGTTGTAATGAGGGCCTAAGAAGGTTAAAAGTCACTAGGTGACAGGGGCACAAGTCTGCAAGCCAAAGGCTATGCTAACTCCTGTTATCCCATTAAAACAAACTAGGATTCACTACACAGCCTCTTTCCCTATGTCTATGGCCACTGTCTGTTCCCTTTTGAATCTCTATTTTCAGATCTCTGTGCCCCACTCTGGCTCCTGCTATGTATACTGCTGCCCACCAAAGGTCATCCTAAAGTATATTTCACTGTACATTTGAGTTGAAAGGCTTTGTTAATGTTGTACTAATATATTTGTGAATCCTTTGACAGACTCCAGATTGGTATTTGTTCAAAGGGTGTTTACTTAGGTGCTCATAAGTAGAGGGGGATGTGCAAGGGGCTGTGGTGATGGTAGAGGAAAGTCCAGGGTAGAGCCCAGTCTCTTGGTATCACAGGTGCATTGTCCAATGGGGCATAGGAAGGGGAGTAATGTCAGTTCAAGGTGGACAGGGTGACAGAGTGGAACAGAAGGGTGACAATCAGGAGAGTTTTATTTCCTGGCTGGGGACTGGCAATGTTCTCTGGCTTCTGCCTAGATCGCAGGGACTGTTTGCGGGGTGGTTCTCCTTCTGCAGGGGTTGGGGTGCTGGTGGGCTGTTCGTCCTATGGCGGGGCTTCCTGTCCACTAGCGTTGGCGGAGGTGGAAGGCTGTTCCTCGGTTTGGCAGTGTCAGGCGCTCGTTGTTGTGCCACTGCCTCCCTCATGGTCTTGCCCATGTCAGCCAGCACCCCTGCAATGGTGACCAGGATGGTGTTCCTCCTGCAGCCACTGGGTCTCCTGCAACTTGCCCAGTATCTTGCCCATCATCTCCTGGAAATGGTGGTATTCTCCCAGGATGTTGGAGAGTGCCTTGTGGAGAGTGGGTTCCCTGGGCCTGTCTTCCCCCTGTTGCACAGCAGTCCTCCCAGCTTCCCTGTTGTCCTGTGCCTCTGTCCCCTGAACCGTGTGCCCACTAACCCCAGGTCCCTGATCGTCCTGTGTTTGTGGGGTTGCCTGGGGTCCCTGTAGTGGTAGACACACTGCTGATTGACGTGTCCTGGGGACAGTGGCACGGGCCCACTGGGTGGGTGCCGTGCTGGTGTTTCCTGAGGGGGGAAGCTCTGTGGTGGGTTGGGACTGTGGCAGGGGAACCGAATGTCCGGAGGTTCCGGATGGGCCAAGATGGTCATCCTGATCCAGGCGTACAGAGCTGCTGTCGTCACTGTGGGCCTCTTCAGGTGGGGGACTGCATGTGGCCGGCACCTCCTCTTAGGTGACGTGGAGTAGGGGTCCTGTGGGAATGTAAATGCATTGTTAATGTGCCTGTGTGTGCCATCTTGTGCATGGGTGTGTTTCCCTTTATGATTGTGATTTCCCTGTCAGCTTTGCCTTGTGTGATTTTGTCGGTTGGGTGAGTCTCTCTACTGGGCATGCTGTGGTGATGGGTGTCCATGCAGATCTGTGATGGGTGTCCATGCATTGTTGTAGCATGCAGGGCCTAGTATTGGGATGGGTGGGTTGTGTTAGTGGGGTATATGTGAGGCAGTGGAATGATGGGGGTGAGGGTAGGGGTAGGAGTTTGTGATGGCATGCAGGTAGGGTGGGGGGGATAAAGTAGTTAAGATTTGATTTACCATAATCCAGTCTTCCTCCTACTCCTGCGAGGCCCTCAGGATGCATGATTGTCAAGACTTGTTCATCCCATGTTGTTATTTGTGGGGGAGGAGGTGGTGGTCCACCACCCGTCCTGTGAACAGCTATCTGGTGTCTTGCTACCACGGAACGCAACTTCCACCTCTTCTTGATGTCATCATTTGTTCTGGGGTGCTGTCCCACAGCGTTGACCCTGTCCACGATTCTCCGTCATAGCTCCATCTTCGTTGCAATGGACGTCTGATGCACTTGTGATCCGAATAGCTGTGGGTCTACCCTGATGATTTCCTCCACCATGACCCTTAGCTCCTCCTCTGAAAACCTGGGGTGCCTTTGGGGGTGCCATGGATGGGGTGCAAGTGATATGTGTGAGGATGTGTGGGGTGATGTGTGCTGTGATGTGCGTGAATGGTGTATGGTTGATGGTGTTTTGTGGCTCTGATTTAATGGGTGCTCCTGGCTTTTCTCCCTCTGCTCGATATCTATTTTTTTGCTGTAAGGGGTTGTGGGGAATGTAGATGTGTGGTTGATAGTGGTGTGAGTGTGTGGGTGTGGTGAGTGTATATGTGTCAGGTGTGTGTAGTTTGAATTGTCCAATGTGGTGTAGTTTTGTAAGTGTATGTATATTTTGAGCGCGGCAGTGTGACCCGCCAATGGTTTACCGTAGTTGAAAGACCGCCGCAGTGATTCATGGGTCTTGAAACTGTGGGCGTATTCCTGTTGGCGTAACAGTGTGGGTTTTGCTAGCACCAGTTTATCACTGACCTTTGGTCTGGCAAACTTGTGTGGGTGTCTGTATAGTGTCGGAATTCTCAGTGTGGGTCATAATACCCGTGGCGGAATACTGCCGCAGGCCGTCAGCACAGCAGTAGGCGGCATTTA
The DNA here is from genome assembly GCF_031143425.1 of Pleurodeles waltl. NCBI lineage: Eukaryota > Metazoa > Chordata > Amphibia > Caudata > Salamandridae > Pleurodeles > Pleurodeles waltl. Next base: position 495,298,113 of record NC_090444.1, read on the forward strand.
CCACCACGGTTGTAATGAGGGCCTAAATTTCACCAATTTAGAAGGGTGGTATTGCTGGTAGAGTTCTAATTAGATGTATTAACTGAAATAGCTATAGAAAGCAGCAGATCCACACATTTCCCAACCATTCTGTGTGGACTTCAGATTTTAGCAGCACAAAAGGATGATGAACGGAGTGCTGAACAATGCAAACACTCACCCCCAGTCACAGATCTGGGTTTAATCCATCGTTTTTTTGCTCACCATGCCACCCCAGTTTGGACCCAGCCATATGCATATCAGTCTTGACCCTGTTCTCTCATGGGAACAGTCCAGCCCGAACTGCCAAGCCAGGTCCTCCCTGGAACGGAAACAAGCATCCTGGGACCGGTTTCATCCTTCATCAGCCAGGCTACTTGTATCCAGTGGCACAGTGAGCATGGGACCCACGCCTGGGCATACCCTTCCCACTTAGGGCAACTTTAGCAGCACAAAAGGATGATGAACAGAGTGCTAAACAATGCAAACACTCACCCCCAGTCACAGATCTGGGTTTAATCCATCGTTCTTTTGCTCACCATGCCACCCCAGTATGGACCCAGCCATATGCAAATCATTCTTGACCCTGTTCCCTCATGGGAACAGTCCAGCCCAAATTGCCAAGCCAGGTCCTCCCTGGACCGGAAACAAGCATCCTGGGACCGATTTCAGAGTTTCACCCTTTATCAGCCAGGCTAGCTTGAATCCAGTGGCACAGTGAACATGGGACCCATGTCTGGGCATACCCTTCCCACTTAGGACAACTTTAGCAGCACAAAAGGATGAAGAACGGAGTGCTTAACAATGCAAAAACTCATCCCCAGTCACAGAGCTGGGTTTAATTCATCGTTCTTTTGCTCACCATGTCACCCCAGTTTGGACCCAGCCATATGCAAATCAGTCTTGACCCTGTTCCCTCATGGGAACAGTCCAGCCCGAACTGCCAAGCCAGGTCCTCCCTGGACCGGAAACAAGCATCCTGGGACCGGTTTCAGGGTTTCACCCTTCATCAGCCAGGTTAGCTTGAATCCAGGGGCACAGTGAGCATGGGACCCACATCTGGGCATACCCTTCCCACTTAGGGCAACTTTAGCAGCACAAAAGGATGATGAACGGAGTGCTGAACAATGCAAACACTCACCCCCAGTCACAGATCTGGGTTTAATCCATCGTTCTTTTGCTCACCATGCGACCCCAGTTTGGACCCAGCCATATGCAAATCAGTCTTGACCCTGTTCCCTCATGGGAACAGTCCAGCCCGAACTGCCAAGCCAGGTCCTCCCTGGACCGGAAACAAGCATCCTGGGACCGGTTTCAGGGTTTCACCCTTCATCAGCCAGGCTGGCTTGAATTCAGTGGCATTAAACTTAAACACACTACCAAAAAACAGTAACTCATGAGAAAAATGTATGTAAAGCTAGGTGATAGCTCCAATGTGATTCTATATTGAAGCCTAGAAAGTGAACAGGACTGGGCAGGAAAAAAAAAACATGCAGAAAGGACAGTAAATGGCCATCTTTTGATAGTGGCAAGATGACCCTATTGCAATGGAGATCATTTCTGACAGAGAGATAGGAGTGTGTCTAATAATTAAACTTAACTGTATCCTTAAGGGTGTTGCTGTACCACATACCAAGCATTTAATTTTAGAAGAGGTCCAGGAGAGGCCTGCATTGACAAATACAGATTTAAAACAGTGCTCATTAAGTGGCAATATGTCTGCTTTGTCTCTATTAAATTTATAACCTGATACAGCAGACTAGAGTTTACATTTGCTATAAAAATCAGTGAGAGATCGATATGAATGTGGCATAAGCAAAATAATGTCATCAGTATATGCTATTAATTTAATGTGTGTATTGTATTTTTAATTTTCAATCCTGGAAATCCATTTGAAGTCTTCGGTGAAGAAACGGTTTGAGAGCAAAAACGAATAATGAGGGAGATAAATGGAATTCCTGATGAGTTCCCCTACTAAGAGGAAAGAAGGAACAGCAATACCATTGTTATAACCAAGGACTGAAGTGAGGAGAATAACAATGAAATAAGGTGTCAAAAATTAGGACCAAGACCGTGCCATTCGAAAGCCTTCAACAAGGAACTCCAATTAACCCTATAAAAGGCCTTTTCTGCATCCAAAGAAAATGTTGCTAAGGGATCCTTAATCTTATAAGCTTTATTAATGATGTTAAAAAAAGTGTGAGAATTTTCTTCAACATTTCTATTGGGAGTAAAGCCAGATTAGTGTACGTCTATGAGAGCAGGTATGAAAGGGAGAAGCCGAACAGCTAATACTTTGGAAAATATTTTTAAATCTGAATTGATTAAAGAAATGGGTCTGTACTTTTTGCATTGGGTCAGATCATAATCTTTTTTAGGAATTACCCATACTACAGCCTCTATGAAGGAACCAGAAGCAGAGTTCAAAGTTGTGAAGTAATTAGGTAGTTCAAAGAGTTTGGGAAAGGGGAGTTGAGCAAAGTGGAGAAAGAATGCGACTGTGAAGTCATCTGGACCTGGTGCTATGCCTCTAAGAAGGGTCTATAAGACTGCATAAAGTTCAACAATTTGAAGTGATGTTCTAATGATGAGAGATTAATCAGCAGCAATGATCTAGGTTCAAGATTATAGAAATAACCATTGAGAGAATCTTCTGATGGTATGTGGTCAGGTGTATATAAATACTTATAATAAGAAGCAAAGCATTTCGCAATATCTGAATCCCTGAACAGCTTTACGTCATTGTTGTGAATAATGGATGTCATAGCTTCTCCCTCTTTTTACTCGTCTCTCTTTTTGTTTCTTTTGGTTTTTCTCAAAACTCATGATTTGATCTCACATTGCCATTCTGGTTCAAACTTACATATATTTTTTATTGTGAAGCACGTATAGCGTACTACTTAAACTGTTAAAGCTCACAATCCACGTTTTTCATTTCTAGTGTGTTTCTAGTGTATTTTTCTATGTGCTCAATAAAATATTTCTAAAAAAGAGATACACATGCACACCCATTTAAGTATGAGATACCCAGACTAAAATGAATGCCACAGTATCTAAGAGGTCCACAGCGCACAATTACAGGACACTCTAATACACTATGAAACAACTGCCAACTCACTTTCTAGCCCAGCAATTTCTTCCAGGTATTATGTGGCAGTAGAGGCCTTTTCTTTAGTGTCATCTCTTCCAACCAGCACCATTTTGCATTCACCTTCAAAAGTATGGAGAATTAGCACAGAATAAACACAGCGAGAGAAGATTGTATTTTTAAACATTCTGTGACTATGAAGGTATATGAAATTGGAGGCTAAAATTAAGTTGGTATCCTCAGACTTACTCTTAGAAACAGAATATATTTTGGACAATGGGTAGTGTAGGAGGCTGGCCTAGCTTGTAGTGGGTACCAGAGGTACTGACACCTTGTGCCAGGTCCAGTTATCCCTTATTAGTGTTCAAGAGGTGTTTCTAGCAGCTTAGACTGATAGAAGGTAGCTAGAGCAAAGCAGCTTAGGCTGAACTAGGAGACATGCAAAGCTCCTATTATACCACTTATATCATATGCACAATATCATAAGAAAACATAATACACAGAGTTACTAAAAATAAAGGTACTTTATTTTTATGACAATATGCCAAAAGTATCTTAGTGAGTACCCTCAGTACGACGGTAAGTAATATACACAAGTTATATGTGCACAAACCAAAATTAGGTAAGTAAGAGCAAGAAAAGTAATGCAAAGAGTGTAGAATTACAATAGTTTGCAATAGGAGCACATAGAGATAGGGGCAACACAAACCATATACTCCAAAAGTGGAATGCAAACCATGAATAGACCCCAGACCTATGTGAGCTTGTAGAGGGTCGCTGGGACTGTAAGAAAACAGTGAGGGTTAGAAAAATACCCCACCCCAAGACCCTGAAAAGTAGGAGTAAAGTACACCTACTACCCCCAGAGAGCACAGAAGTTGTGATGGGGGATTCTGCAGGAAGAACAAACACCAGCAGTGCACTGACAATGGACCTGAGTACCTGTGAGACAAGGGGACCAAGTCCAATAGTCGCGACAGTGTCCAGGGGGGACAGGAGCCCAGGAAACCCCTGCTGAAGGTCCAAGGAAGCTGCCACCGACTGGAAGAAGCTTGGAGTTCTGCAAGAAAGAAGAGGACTAGGAACTTTTCCTTTGGAAGACAGATGTCCCACGTCGCGATGAGGCTTGCAGAGGTGTTCCCACGCAGAAAGACCACAAACAAGCCTTGCTAGCTGCAAGGGTCACAGTAGAGGTTTTTGAGTGCTGCTGAGGACCAGGAAGGTCCAGGATGTCGCCTTTAGGAGAAGGAGATAGAAGGGCGCTCAGCAACTCAGAGAGCCCTCACAGAAACAGGCAGCACCCGCAGAAGTACCCCAACAGGCACTTAGAAGAAGAGTGAACCAGAGTCCACGCAAAGTTACAAAAGGGAGTCCCACGATGCCGGAGGACAACTCAGAAGGTTGTGCACTGCAGGACGGAGTGCTGGGGACCCAGGCTTGGCTGTGCACGAAGGAAATCCTGGAAGAGTGCACAGGAGCCAAAGCAGCTGCAAATCACGTGGTACACAGCTTTGCAGTCTAGCGTGGGGAGGCAAGGACTTACCTCCACCAAACTTGGACTGAAGAGTCACTGGACTGTGGGAGTCACTTGGACAGAGTTGCTGTGTTCCAGGGACCACGCTCATCAGGATGAGAGGGGACCCAGAGGACCAGTGTTGCAGTCTTTTGGTGCCTGCATTTGCAGGGGGAAAATTCCGTCGACCCACAGGAGATTTCTTCAGAGCTTCTGGTGCAAGGTGAAGGCAGGCTACCCCCAGAGCATGAACCACCTGGAAACAGTCGAGAAAGCCGGCAGGATTAGGCGCTACAATGTTGCTGGTAATCGTCTTGCTACTTTGTTGCGGTTTTGCAGGCGTCCTGGAGGAGTCAGCTGTCGATACTTGGTAGAAGGTGAAGAGGGAGATGCAGAGGAACTCTGGTGAGCTCTTGTATTAGTTATCTAAAGAATTCCCCAAAGCAGAGACCCTAAATAGCCAGAAAAGAAGATTTGGTTACCAGGTTCGGAGGATTGGCTACCAAGAGAGGTAAGAGCCTATCAGAAGGCGCTTCTGATGTCACCAGCTGGCACTGGCCACTCAGAGCAGTCCAGTGTTCCCCCAACACCTCTGTTTCCAAAATGGCAGAGGTCTGGGACACACTGGAGGAGCTCTGGGCACCTCCCCTGGGAGGTACTGGTCAGTGGAGTGGTCACTCCCCTTTTCTATGTCCAGTTTCGCGCCAGAGTAGGGCTGGGGGATCCCTGAACCGGTGTAGACTGGCTTACACAGAGATGGGCACCATCTGTGCCCATCAAAGCATTTCTAGAGGCTGGGGGAGGCTACTCCTCCCCAGCCCTTCACACCTATTTCCAAAGGGAGAGGGTGTAACACCCTCTCTCAGAGGAAATCCTTTGTTCTGCCTTCCTGGGCCAGGGCTGCCTGGACCCCAGGAGGGCAGAAACCTGTCTGAGGGGTTGGCAGCAGCAGCTGCAGTGGAAACCCCGGAAAGGCAGTTTGGCAGTACCCGGGTTCTGTGCTAGAGACCCGGGGGATCATGGAATTGTCACCCCAATACCAGAATGGTATTGGGATGACAATTCCATGATCTTAGACATGTTACATGACCATGTTCGGAGTTACCATTGTGACGCTATACATAGGTAGTGACCTATGTATAGTACACGCGTGTAATGGTGTCCCCACACTCACAAAGTCTGGGGAATTTGCACTGAACAATGTGGGGGCACCTTGGCGAGTGCCAGGGTGCCCACACACTAATTAACTTTCCACCCAACCTTCACCAGGTGAAGGTTAGACATATAGGTGACTTATAAGTTACTTATATGCAGTGGTAAATGGCTGTGAAATAACGTGGACGTTATTTCACGCAGGCTGCAGTGGCAGGCCTATGTAAGAATTGTCAGAGCTCCCTTTGGGTGGCAAAAGAAATGCCCAATGCAGACCCCAACGACCTCAAGAACTTCCGACCCATCTCCCTGCTCCCTTTCCAAGCAAAGGTGATTGAAAAAATCATCAATACACAACTAACCAGCCACCTCGAAGACAACGGCATCCTAGACCCCTCCCAGTCCGGCTTCAGACGAAACCACAGCACCGAAACCGCCCTTCTCGCCGCCACAGACGACATCAGACGCCAAATTGACAACGGCAAAACATCAGCCCTCATCCTCCTGGACCTATCTGCTGCCTTCGACACAGTCTGCCACTGCACCCTGAAATCATGCCTCCAAGAAACCGGAATTCAAGGTAAAGCCCTCGACTAGATCGTCTCATTTCTGTCTGGCAGAACCCAGAAAGTCCACTTCCCTCCCTTCCGCTCCGAAGCCACCGACATCATCTGTGGCGTCCCCCAACGCTCATCACTCAGCCCGACGCTGTTCAACATCTACATGGCCCCCCTCGCTCAAGTGGCCCGACAACACAACCTCAACATTCTCACCTACGCCGACGACACCCAGCTCATCCTCTCATTTACCAAAGACCCCCACACCGCCAAACCAACCTCCACGAGGGAATGAAATCCATCGCCGAATGGATGAGAAACAGCTGTCTGAAACTGAACTCGGACAAGACGGAGGTCTTCATCCTCAGACCCACCCCCTCCGCCTGGGACGACTCCTGGTGGCCCACCGCACTAGGAACCCTGCCGACACCGTCCGACCACGCTCACAACCTGAGCTTCATCCTCGACTCCTCCCTCACCGCAGAATCTACAAGTGGATCCCGACAGAAACAAGAAGAACAGTGACACAGGCCCTCGTCAGCAGCAGGCTGGACTGCGGCAACGCACTATATACAGGCATCCCAGCAAAAGACCTACTACGCCTCCAACGTATCCAAAACGCCTCCGCCCGGCTGATCCTCAACGTACCCTGCCACATCCACATCTCCCACCACCTGAGAAACCTTCACTGGCTCCCCGTGGACAAAAGGATCACTTTTAAGCTTCTTACCCTCGCTCACAATGCGCTCCACGACACCGGACCATCCTACCTAAACAACAGACTCAGCTTCTACACCCCCACCCGTCAGATCCGCTCCACTAACCTCGCCCTCGCCGCCGTCCCCCGCATCCGAAGAAAGACCTCCGGCGGCAGATCCTTCTCATACCTCGCTGCCAAAACCTGGAACACCCTCCCCACCACCCTGCGACAGACTCAAGACCTACTCACCTTCAGAAGACTCCTCAAGACCTGGCTCTTCGACCAGTAACACCAGTTCTCCCCTCTCCACCCCCCCCAGCGCCTTGAAACCCTCATGGGTATGTAGCGCGCTTTATAAATTCAATGATTGATTGATTGATTGATAGAGATATGGACCACCTCAACAATTTAGGGTTTTCACCTTTCATTTGTTTTAGCCAAAGTAGAGGTTTGTGGTCTGTCTGAACAATAAAGTGAGTGCCAAATAGGTATGGCCTCAACTTTTTTCAGTGCCCAGACCACAGCAAAGGCCTACCTCTCTATGGCAGACCAACGCTTTTCTCTAGGGGTCAACCTTCTGCTGATAAAAGCAACTGGTTGATCCTGGCCCTCAGAATTCAGTTGTGATAAAACTGCCCCTACCCCTAATTCAGATGCAACAGTTTGAACAATGAATTACTTGGAGTAACATGGGCTTTTTAGGACAGGTGCAGAGCACATGGCCTGTTTGAGTTCCTCAAAAGCTTTCTGACAGCTAGCTGTCCATACCTTTTTAGGCATTTTCTTACTAGTGAGATCATTAAGAGGGGCTGCTATGGAGCTATGGTTTTTCATGAATCTCCTGTAATACCCTGTGAGGCCTAAGAAGGCTCTCACCTGAGTCTGAGTTGTAGGGGGAACCCAATCCATGATTGTCTGGATTTTCCCCTGAAGTGGTGCAATCTGTTCTCTACCTACCAGGTATCCCAGATAAACCACCTTACCCTGCCCTATCTGGCACTTTGAGGCCTTGATAGTGAGGCCTGCCTTTTGCAAGGCCTCCAAAACTTTCCAAAGGTGAACCAGGTGCTCATCCCAGGTGGAGCTAAAGACAGTAATATCATCAAGATATGCTGCACTGAAAGCCTCCAACCCTTGCAGGACTGTGTTCACCAACCTCTGAAAAGTGGCAGGTGCATTTTTCAAACCAAAGGTATCACTGTAAATTGGTAGTGCCCTCCTATAGTTGAAAATGCAGTCTTGAGTTTAGCATCTTCTGCCAATTTGATCTGCCAATACCCTTCAGTCAAATCAAAGGTGCTAAGATACTAGGCAGATGCCAGTGTATCAATTAGCTCATCTGCCCTGGGTATAGGGTGAGCATCAGTTTTTGTTACCTGATTGAGAGCTCTGTAGTCTACACAAAACCTCATCTCACTTTTTCCATCTTTTGAGTGAGGTTTTGGTACAAGCACCAATGGGCTAGCCCATGGGCTTTCAGAAGGCTCAATCACTCTCAGATCCAACATCTTCTGTACCTCTTGTTTTATGCAGTCTCTGACATGGTCAGGCTGCCTATAAATCTTACTCTTGACAGGCAGGCTGTCATCAGTATCAATTTTGTGTTCACACCAGGATGCTGTACCTGACACAATTGAAAAGAGGTCAGAAAATTGTCCTAGGAGATTGATGCAGTTGTCTTTCTGTTCTGCAGTCAGACAATCTGGCAAAAATACTCCCTCCACTAAGGCATCTGCTTCAGTGGTGGAGCAGAGATCAGGGAGAGGGTCACTCTCTTTTTTCCTGTCCCTCATCTGTTGCCATGAGCAGGGTGAGATCAGCCCTGTCATAGTAGTGTTTTAGGTGGTTGACATGAATCACCCTAATGGGACTCCTGGCAGTGCTCAAGTCTACCAAATAGGTAACCTCACCCTTTTTGTCAACAATCTGATGGGGTCCACTCCATTTGTCCTGGAGTGCTCTTGGGGCCACAGGCTCCAATACCCACACCTTCTGTCCTGATTGGTACTGGATCAGAACAGCCTTCTGGTCATGCCATTGCTTTTGCAGCTCCTGGCTGGCCTGAAGGTTTTTACTGGCCTTTTTCATGTACTCGGCCATTCTGGATCTTAGACCAAGTACATAGTCCACTATGTCCTGTTTAGGAGTTTTTAAAGGTTGTTCCCAACCCTCCTTCACAAAAGTGAGTGGACCTCTTACAGGGTGTCCAAAGAGGAGTTCAAAGGGGCTGAAGCCCACTCCTTTCTGGGGTACCTCCCTGTAAGCAAAAAGTAGGCAAGGTAACAGGACATCCCATCTCCTCCTGAGTTTTTCAGGGAGTCCCATTATCATACCTTTGAGAGTTTTATTAAACATCTCTACCAGTCCATTAGTCTGTGGATGGTAAGGAGTGGTGAACTTGTAGGTAAAACCACACTCCTTCCACATTGCTTTCAAGTATGCAGACATGAAGTTGCTACCCCTGTCTGATACAACCTCTTTAGGGAAACACACCCTGGAAAAGATTCCCAGGAGGGCCTTTGCCACTGCAGGTGCTGTAGTGGTCATTAGAGGAATTGCTTCAGGATATCTTGTGGCATGGTCCACAACCACTAAGATAAACCTATTGCCTGAAGCAGAAGGAGGGTCAAGGGGGCCAACTATGTCATCCCCTACCCTTTAAAAGGGAACCCGAACCAAAGGTAGTGGAATAAGGGGAGCCTTTGGAGTGCCACCAGTCTTGCCACTGGCTTGGCAGGTCACAAAAATCTTTAGTGTCCTCTGACATCCCAGGCCAGTGGAACAGGGGGACAAGTCTCTCCCATGTTTTGATCTGGCCCAAATGCCCAGCCAAAGGAATGTCATGTGCAAGAGTTAGGAGGAACTCTCTGTACTGCAGGGGAATGACAAATCCCTTGCCTCTGTGTACAAGAGGTTGTCCTCCCAGTAAACTCTATGTGAGTCACTGACATACCCATTTTGCTGTCTGACATCTTGCTGTCTGAGACCCTCTAATGTGGGACAGGTTTGCTGTGCCACACTTAGCTCTTCCCTGGCAGACCCACCTCCACCCAAAAGCTCAGCAGTGTCTGCTGCCAGTTCATCTGGTGAAGGTTCTGCACAGGGAGGAAATTCTTCTTACTCAGAAGGAGAATCATCTGTAGAGGGAGGGATAGTGGTAAGGGATTTACCCTTGCTACCCCTAGCTTTAGGGAGCACTTGGTCCATTGTTCCAGGATCCAAGTACCCTGTCCTTTTTGCTTTTTGGCCTGAGCCCTGGTTAAACCAAAATATGCCCAGGAATGCCCAGCATTGCTGCATGAGCCTCCAACTCCACTTCTGCCCAAGCTGATGTCTCTAAATCATTCCCTAGTAGACAGTCTACAGGTAAATCTGAGGCAACCACAACTTTCTTTGGACCAGTAACCCCCCCCAGTTGAGATTCACAACAGCCATGGGGTGGCTAATAGTGTTGTTATGAGCGTCCGTCACTTGGTACGGCTGACCAAGTAGGTGTTGTTCAGGGTGGACCAGTTTCTTTATGACCATAGTTACACTGGCACCTGTGTCCCTGTAGGCCTGAACCTCAACACCATTTATTAGGGGAAGTTGCGTGTACTTATCCATATTAAGGGGACAAGCAACCAAGGTGGCCAAATCAATGGCACCTTCAGAGACTAAAACAGCCTCTGTGGTCTCCCTAACAAGACCAACCCCAACTACATTGCCAATAGTGAGCCCAGCTACACCCTTGGATTGGCTATTGGTAGGTTTCCCACCACCACTGCTATTACTAGGGGCACTAGAATTTGCAGCAGGGGTTGTGGTAGTGGGAGGTTTGGTGTTTTTCTTTAGACAACTGGAATCAGTTGCCCAATGGCCTTTGACTTTACACAAATAACACCAAGGCTTTTTAGGTTGATTAGTGGAAGAGGATTTGGTCCCACCACCCCCACCAGAGGATTATTGTGGGCTTGATGAAGACTCAGTATTTTTACCTTTGTCCCCACCCTTCTCAGAAGACTTACCATCCTTCTTCTTGCCATCCTTGTCACCCCCTGTATGAACTTTTCTGTTCACCCTTGTTCTGACCCACTTGTCTGCCTTCTTTCCCAATTCTTGGGGAGAGGTCAGATCCAAGTCCACTAAGTATTGGTGCAACAAGTCAGACACACAGTTGTTCAGAATATGCTCTCTCGGAATAAGATTATACAGGCTTTCATAGTCAGATACCTTACTGCCATGTAACCACCCTTCCAAGGCCTTCACTGAACAGTCCACAAAATGTTTCCTGTCTGAGAGGACTCTTTTCTGGTGTCTCTGAACTTAATCCTGTATTGTTCAGTGGTTAAGCCAAATCCATCCAAGAGTGAATCCTTCAATACTGTGAAATTGTTAGCTTCACTTTCTCTAACAGTAAGGAGCCTATCCCTACCCTTTCCAGTGAATGATAGCCACAAAATAGCAGCCCACTGCCTTTGAGGGACCCCCTGTACCATACAGGCCCTCTCAAGTGCAGCAAACCACTTGTTGATGTCAACCCCCTCCTTGTAAGGGGGGACTATCTTGTGCAGATTCCTGGAATCATGCTCTCTAACAGGATTACTATCAGGAATACTGCTGCTGCTACCATGGGGTCCTAACGCCAACCTCTGTCTTTCCTTCTCAATGTCTAGGGATTCCCTATCTAAGGCCAGCTGTTGCTGTTTAAGCTTCAGTCTGGTCTCTTCAACCCTCAACTTTTTGAGTTCCCTTTCTAACAAGTTATCCTCAGGGTGGGTGGGTGGGTTGGGAATGCTTTGACACAGAAGACAAGATGGAAGCTACAGACGGTGATCTGTCCCTAACTGTCTAGACCCTGGTAACTTGGCCTCTAGGAATAAAGGATGCCCTACTGTGATGCGAACCTCCATTACTACCAACATTACTGGGTGTCCTGCTAGGGGGCAGACCCTGTTCAGATCCCTCCCCACCTTCCTAAAGGTGTTCCTCTGATTCAGACTGGGACTCTTCTATTAACCTCTCATCTGATGGGCCTGCTTGGGACTCATCATTTACAATAAGCATGTTGAACAGAAACTCTTTTGTAGGGTTCTTTCCTATAACTAAACCTCTATCTAAGCAGAGACTCCTTAGGCTCTTGTAATTCAAATTGTCATCAGTTGTTTTGACAGTTTTAAGAGCTGAATCTACCACAGATATGATAGCAAAAGGTTTAGAGATAGTGAGAAGAAAGAAAAAGTTTCAGAACTTTAGAAAGCACAGAGAAAAAACCTTTTTCTAACTTTTAGAAAACTTTTAGAAGTTTTAAGAAACTTTTCAGAACTTTGTAAAAAGTTTTAGAGAAGAAAAGCAAAATCTTTTAGTTAGGTGTACATACACTGAACTGTTTTGTATATGATTCTCTTATGAAAAGTACACAATGACAAAGTGGTGAGTAGTTACAAGTACTTATCCCACCGCTGCACAACCAATGTAGGAGGCTTGTCTGGCTTGTAGTGTGTATCAGAGGTACTTACGCCTTGTGCCAGGTCCAGTTATCCCTTATTAGTGTAGAAGAGGTGTTTCCTTGCAGCTTAGACTAATAGAAGGTAGCTATAGCAAAGCAGTTTAGGCTGAACTAGGAGACATGCAAAGCTACTACTATACCACTTATATCATATGCACAATATCATAAGAAAATACAATGCACAGACTTACTAAAAATAAAGGTACTTTATTTTTATGACAATATGCCAAAAGTATCTCAGTGAGTACCCTCATTACGAAGGTAAGTAATATACACAAGTTATATGTACACACCATATACTCCAAAAGTGGAATGCGAACCATGAATGGACCCCAGACCTATGTGAGCTTGTAGAGGGTCGCTGGGACTGTAAGAAAACAGTGAGGGTTAGAAAAATACCCCACCCCAAGAAAATGAAAAGTAGGAGTAAAGTACTTCTACTACCCCCAGAGAGCACAGAAGTCGTGATGGGGGATTCTGCAGGAAGAACAAACACCAGCAGTGCACTGACAACGGATTTCTGGACCTGAGTACCTGTAAGATAAGGGGACCAAGTCCAATAGTCGCAACAGTGTCCAGGGGGGGGCTGGAGCCCAGGAAACCCCTGCTGAAGATGCAAGGAAGCTGCCACTGGTTGGAAGAAGCTTTGAGTTCTGCAAGAAAGAAGAGGACTAGGAACTTCTTCTTTGGAAGATAGATGTCCCACATCGCGATGAGGCTCGCAGAGGTGTTCCCACACAGAAAGACCGCAAACAAGCCTTGATAGCTGCAAGGGTCACAGTAGAGGTTTTTGGGGGCTGCTGAGGACCAAGAAGGACCAGGATGTCGCCTTTGGGAGAAGGACACAGAGGAGGTGCTCTGCAACTCAGAGAGCCCTCACAGAAGCAGGCAGCACCCCAGGAAGTACCCCAACAGGCACTTAGAAGAAGAGTAAACCGGAGTCCATGCGAAGTTACTAAAGGGAGTCCCATGACGACGGAGGACAACTCAGAAGGTTGTGCACTGCAGGACGGAGTGCTGGGGAACCAGGCTTGGGTGTGCTCAAAGGAAATCCTGGAAGAGTGCAAAGGAGCCAGAGCAGCTGCAAAGCACGCCGTACACAGCTTTGCAATCTAGCGTGAGGAGGCAAGGACTTGCTTCCACCAACCTTGGAATGAAGAGTCATTGGACAGTGGGAGTCACTTGGACAGAGTTGCTGTGTTCCAGGGACCACGCTCGGTGGGATGAGAGGGGACCCAGAGGACCAGTGTTGCAGTCTTTTGGTACGTGCGTTAGCAGGGGGAATATTCCATCGACCCTCGGGAGATTTCTTCGGAGCTTCTGGTGCAGGGTGAAGGCAGGCTTCCCCCAGAGCATGCACCACCTGGAAACAGTCGACAAAAAACCAGGATTAGGCGCTACAATGTTGCTGGTAGTCGTCTTGCTACTTTGTTGTGGTTTTGCAGGCATCCTGAAGCAGTCAGCGGTCGATCCTTGGTAGAAGGTGAAGAGGGAGATGCACAGGAACTCTGGTGAGCTCTTGCATTAGTTATCTGAAGAATTCCCCAAAGCAGAGACCCTAAATAGCCAGAAAAGGAGGTTTGACTACCAGGTTAGGAGGATTGGCTACTAAGAGAGGTAAGAGCCTATCAGAAGGAGCCTCTGACGTCACCTGCTGGCACTGGCCACTCAGAGCAGTCCAGTGTGCCCACAAGACTTCTGTTTCCAAGATGGCAGAGGTCTGGGACACACTGGAGGAACTCTGGGCAGCTCCCCTGGGAGGTACTGGTTAGGGGAGTGGTCACCCCCCTTTCCCTTTCCAGTTTCGCGCCAGAGCAGGGCTGGGGGATCCCTGAACCGGTGTAGACTGGCTTATGCAGAGATGGGCACCATCTGTGCCCATCAAGCATTTCCAGAGGCTGGGGGAGGCTACTCCTCCCCAGCCCTTCACACCTATTTCCAAAGGGAGAGGGTGTCACACCCTCTCTCAGAGGAAATCCTTTGTTCTGCCTTCCTGGTCCAGGGCCGCCTGGACCCCAGGAGGGCAGAAACCTGTCTGAGGGGTTGGCAGCAGCTGCAGTGGATACCCCGGAAAGGCAGTTTGGCAGTATCCGGGTTCTGTGCTAGAGACCCGGGGGATCATGGAATTGTCACCCCAATACCAGAATGGTATTGGGGTGACAATTCCATGATCTCAGACATGTTACATGACCATGTTCCATTGTGACGCTATACATAGGTAGTGACCTATGTATAGTCCACGTGTGTAATGGTGTCCCCGCACTCACAAAGTCCGGGGAATTTGCCCTGAACAATGTGGGGGCACCTTGGCTAGTGCCAGGGTACCCACACACTAAGTAACTTTGCACCCAACCTTCACCAGGTGAAGATTAGACATATAGGTGACTTATAAGTTACTTATGTGCAGTGGTAAATGGCTGTGAAATAACGTGGATGTTATTTCACGCAGGCTGTAGTGGCAGGCATGTGTAAGAATTGTCAGAGCTCCCTTTGGGTGGCAAAAGAAATGCTGCAGCCCATAGGGATCTCCTGGAACCCCAATACCCTGGGTACCTCAGTACCATATACAAGGGAATTATATGGGTGTACCAGTATACCAATGTGAATTGGTAAATTTAGTCACTAGCCTGTTAGTGACAAATTTGGAAAGCATAGAGAGCATAACCAGTGAGTTTCTGGTTAGCAGAGCCTCAGTGAGACAGTTAGGCATCACACAAGGAACACATGCAGGGCACATACTTATGAGCACTGGGGCCCTGCCTGGCAGGGTCCCAGTGACACATAGGGGGTTATTACAACTTTGGAGGAGGTGTTAATCCGTCCCAAAAGTGACGGTAAAGTGACTGATATACCACCAGCCGTATTACGAGTTCCATAGGATGTAATGGACTCGTAATACGGCTGGTGGTATATCCGTCACTTTACCGTCACTTTTGGGACGGATTAACACCTCCTCCAAAGTTGTAATAACCCCCATAGACTAAAACAACATATATAAAGTGAAATATGGGGGTAACATGCCAGGCAAGATGGTACTTTCCTACAGGTAGTCTCAACTGAATTAAGTAAAGCTCCATCCTTCCAACTAAGACTACAATTTAGATGTATTTGTTTCTGAATTAGATACATTATTTCATTATTTGTGTATTTATTTGATGGATGATTGTTTCTGTATTTTCTGTGTTTCATATTATCGAAATTGCAGAGGTTGGGATTCCTGGACTCTAATAATTATTCTGTGGGGGGCTGGGTGTCCCCAGATTTCAGTAATGCTTAAGTAGGGGTCCATATTAGTAAAACAATTAAGAATCACTTCGCAGACAGCAGGGTCTGCACTATATAAGGCAATATCTAAATACATATAAATAAATAAACTGACTGTGATGCTCTTAACAAAAGGTCATCTAGTCCCTCTAGCACCTTATATTGGAAGATTAGCAGTTGAGAGGTTGTGAAAAAGGCTCTAAAGCTTTAAATTAGATGTTCTTTACAGGATTATTCCACTCTGTGAGTTCTGGCATTTATAAAACTAAATTAATTATATTTTTGTGGATTAGTACTTTCTATCATTAGATCTGTAATGTACCTCAAGCACCTTTGGGATACTATCAATGTGGGGTGACGCTGGCCACATTTAGGACCTACAGAGTTAGTTCAATAAGGCCACAACCATGAAGGCAGATTTAGATATGTAAGAGTCTGCAATAGCTAAGAAACACTATGGGCCTCATTACGAGTTTGGCGGTCTTTTGGCAAGACTGCCATGATGGCGGATGCCAAAAGATCACCATGTTGGTGGTATTCTGACCGCCGCAATAAGAGTCACACACTGAAGCCTGCCAAAAAACAGCAACAAATCTGTCGCCGCTAGGACACTGGAGGGCAGGAAAGAGGCAGTTCCACCACCCACACTGCCAGCCTGACAACTGTCCACCCACCAGATTACGACCCACAAATCACCACAGTGGTTCTTCCATGGTGGAAAACCATTGGCGGTCCGAACTGCTGTGCTTAGCCACCATGAAGAGGATACCAGAGACTGCCAGCCCCACTCAGGATGAAGGCCCCAGTGAGGACAACACTGCTGGATGTCTGGACAGTGACAACCTACCTGACCTATCTGGGACCCCTGGTCAGTCTACCACTTCCTGCCTCACCCTGTCCACATCAAATCCCCCCCACCCTGTGGCACCAATATCACAGCCAACTCTTCATCCCCAAACCTGTGTACTAAGGACAGTTCAAACTATTGTGTGCCCAAAGTACAGGGACCTGAGTCGAGCCCTTACTCCCAGAACGATGAAGGCCCTGGTGAGATTGGGAGTGGGCACACTGTGCCAGGGGCACAGGCACATAGGGGCAGGAAGCATGGGAGGGAACCTGTGGGACAAAGGACAGGGCACCCAAGTTGATCAACTGATCAGCAAACCATCTTCCAAGTCCTGGGAGCACATCAACAATCCCAGAATGGGCCAGATCATCAACATGGGGGAAAACCAAAGGCTGCAGGGGAATACTACCAGGAGGTTATACAGCAGTGGCAGGTGCACCATGCCACCATGGCCTCCATTGCAGGGGTGCTCAGGGGCATTAACACCACCCTGTATGTTTCCTCCACCCACCAGCAGGCCTCTTCCACTATCCACATCACACCTGAGCCTTCAACATCTGCGGCAGGTAGTAGAATGGCGGCCCTGCCAGGGGAACCACAGGCCTCTGGCACCCCTCCCTCTGTAGTTGAAGAACCCCCCGGAAACAGGGTTGTCCATCCAGACATCCGTCTGGAGCAGATGCCAAGACAAAAACCACTGCCACAAAGTGACCCTCTCCTGATTTCTCTTCCTTGTGTGCCACTGAGATACCCTGTTGACTGTTCAATTACATTTCTCCATTTTCTCATGGCCCTTGGACACTGGACCTGTATTACCTACAGCTGTGCCACCTACTCTGATGATTTCATCCACCATGACCCCACTCATCACCTTTTAGACAATTAATGCACAATGAACACAATAGATCACAGCAACTGCATATGTGTATTTATTTGCACATATCCAGATGTTTGGTCAGCAAAATGTTATGTGGGTATGGCCCCTGAAACCAACAGCAGTGTAATGGATAGCAGAGGGAGGCATCGTCTCCAGGAGACACAGTACAACAGACATGTCCGAGGGCAGATGTAAGGGATTTACTAGTACAACCACACACCAGAGTATATCCATTTATCCAAGCACCAAAAAGACCATGACAGAGACTTTCATGAGGATAGTAGGCATGGTGGCACACAAAGCACATATGCAGGTCATCATTGTTGTGCCCAGTGTGGATTGGCAACTAAACAGGGCACAAGAGATGTCATTTCTACATCACCAGTCTCAGGAAAATACATCACAAAACACTGTAGCTGGCATCTGACATGGGCAAAACTCTACTGTGTAAACAGTTACCAAAGGATAATGAACATGAATGCCTGTCATGACCACACAAACTTGCCAAGTCAAATCAAAGAAGTGCATGAGAAAAGCAAAGAGATATCCTCAGTGGAGACAGCAAAGCCCAAACTGGAAGAAGGTTTGCAGAGTAATCTTGCGCTTATTTCAAAGGAAGAATCAAGAAGAGAAGATCCAAGATGGCCGCTGTGAGTCCTGAAGGTTAGTTACAGTTCTAGTCTTGCAATCGGTTGGTTGCTAGGTTACGAGCTCTCCAGCTGGAAGCCTTGCACTTCAACTGAGGTCTGACAGGAATCAGCTGTGTGGAGAGAGAGCGCGCTTCAGAACAGAAACTCCTGTGAGGTAAAATTCCATTTGAAGATTATATTACAGAAAACGGATAAATATTGTCAAGGTTTATTCGAAGAGTTTGATAGTAGACCGTTCCTGTGGAAGTCGGCAAGGCTACAGAGTTAATGTATGAATTAACCTTATGTTTACAAGGTTCTTGTTTAAGATATTAAAGTCAAAGAAAAAACGAACTTTAAAAGAGCAAGTATCTACAAATGTCAAGGTTATAAACAAAGGCCAAGTTTAAAGGAGAAACGAACTGTTAACAAATAAGCATTTACAAATTTAATGGTAATAAACCAAAATAGAGTTTAAAAGAGAAACAAACTTAAATAAACAAACATTTACAACTACAAGTTATCGACAGATGTCGAAGTAAGGAAGGAGAAACTAACTGTAATAAACAAGCATTTACAAATACAAGTTAGCAACAAATGTCGAAGTAAGAAAGGAGAAACGAACTTTAATAAACAAGCATTTACAAATACAAGTATTGACAGAAGTCACAATAAGACAGGAGAAATAAAATAACATCAGCTGATTTGAAGATCGCATTATCACCAACCATATATATATATATATATAGCAGCATAAAACCAATCTCTAACAAAGGTTGAGAAGTTCTTCCAGATTCAGTAATAAGCATTTTTTTAAGAAGAGCTATCATTTATAGAGAGAAGCAAGGCTACAGAGAACTCAGGGTGAGTGAAGAAATAATAGAATTAAAGAGAATTAAGTGTTGAGAGTAGAAAGTGAAAAACTGATGTTGTATGTCCCTAGTAATTGCGACTGTGACTCTTGCAGGTGCTGTATCCAATCTTAGATGTGAAGAAGCATACTGAGTACTGGAGTTCATCATCTCTGTGGCAGTCTCTCTACCATCCCATTCCCCTTTCCCCCTCCGGGGTACTCAGCACGAAGGATTAATATTCGTTGTGAGTAGCTCGGTCGGGACTGAGGAGTTATCTTCTGCTTCTGAGGAAATCGAATTGAAGTATCCTGACAATGCCTCAAGCAATAAGTAGGAGAGGCAAAGATTCACAGTACACCGTTACTTACTGGTATCACATGAGCACAGGAGAATGCAGGATACATAGCACAATACAGGCCTGTCCATAGGAGATGTGATTGTTGCAAACTGCATAGAGTACACATGTTACAGATGAGAATGTTAACTCTGCACCTTACATGTAATCAGTCACCTCCCACAACACACGCATAGGGATAGGAACACTTTACACCACCACTGATGATCCATATCAGGAGGACCAATGACACCAATCAATGTGAATATACAATACTTGCAAATACACACAACATACCTGTATGTTACTGGAAGTACTGATTGATGAGCTCAGCCCTAGAGTCAGCTACACCTTCCTCATCTGCCTCCTAATCGCTGTCCTTGTCTCTGTCATCAGCCCCTTGTCCAGCTGCCTCGTCATAATCAGCTACAAATGGTATCTGACATCTATGGGCTAGATTGTGGAGCATGCAGCAGGCAACTATGATCTGGCATACCTTGTGTGGAATGTAGAGAAAGGCACATCCAGAGACGTCCAGGCACCTGAATCTGGCCTTCCATAGGTAAAATGTCCTTTCAATTGCACGCCTTGTCCTGCCATGGGCCTCATTGAAATGGAGTTCCTCTTCCGTGGCATGGTACATCACTGGTGTCAACAGCCAGGGAGGGATAGGATAGCCACAGTCACCTGTGTGTGCAGAGATGGAATCTGTCACAATACAGGTACAGACACAGGGAGGAATGTGATGACAGGTGACATAACAGAAAAACACATCCAAAAGCATAAATACGAATGAGCCAATCCCTCTCTCAGTGTAGTCGTGCCATCATGTGGGGGACATAGCTGTTCCTCAGAATGTTGGAGTCATGCACAGATCCTGGAAACTTGGCTGTCACTTGGTAGATGTACATTGATAGAGTGGTAGCTTTTCCTGTTCCTATACACCTGTTCCTTGGCACTGAGAGGGACCAAAGCTACATGGTTGCCATTTTTGGCCCCTATCACATGAGGGATTTATCCCACATCACAGGGCAAATCCACACATTGAGGTAACCTGATGTAGCTGTCCAGGTGTTTAAAAAAAGGACACTGTACATCCTTCAACACAAGACTGAACATGGGCTGTGACATCCCTGCTGCCAAGCCCACTGTATTCTGAGAGGAGGCAGTGGCAAGAAAGTGTAGCACTGACAGAACTTGTACTGTGGAA
The DNA here is from genome assembly GCF_031143425.1 of Pleurodeles waltl. Lineage (NCBI taxonomy): Eukaryota > Metazoa > Chordata > Amphibia > Caudata > Salamandridae > Pleurodeles > Pleurodeles waltl. The sequence continues at coordinate 495,318,644 of NC_090444.1, forward strand.
GGAATGGCATAGGGATCACGAATGGCAGCAATAGATCTTGCTCCAACTGTGTACATAGATCAGTGATGGTCTGATGATTCAGACGTTAGGTCAGGATGATATGCCTGTCCACCAGGGTTGCAAGATCAACTAGCAGACGGTAAACTGGTGCATGTCTCAATTTCTTCCAGACAGGGTATCTAGGATAGAGAGGAAAGAATGTACAAAGTGATAAGGACTCCACACATGTTAGCTGAACATGTCCTTATTGCACACACCTAACACTGCAGACATGCCTTGCACTGCTGACACATACCATATTGGGCATGCAAAAGCGGCATGCCCATGATCAATAGTTTGTAACACGCATCACATGTGTAATGTTCCATATGTGGTACACTGAGCCATCCTGCACTGAGCATGTATGTAGTCATGCTATATATCTATATAGTTGCACCACCTATGAAGCTCTGAGTATCTGGACATTCATGTCATCTGACAACTGGCCATATAACATCAATGTGTCATGCATATCACACGTGTAAGCCTAACTATGATGGCACAACATAGGCCTGTTCTGCATTCTGGTAAAAAACACAGATGGTGCACTTATTTTGCAGCAGCAAGCCATGATATGTGCATAAAATGTCAGCCGCCTGTCCTGCAGAACTGGACAGATTGAAGTGATCTAAGTCTGCAGGCATATGTCTTCATGGCACTAGGCGATCGCAACCGCTGTACAACTTCTCATTGGTTAACATTGCTGCCTATGGGGGACTGGGGCCAATGGCGATCACCGCCTGCAGTGACGGTCCTGTATGCAGCAGTCATGACCGCCATTTTCTGCAGCCTTGCTCACCGACACTCTTGCAAGCAAGACCTCCATGATGTGAGCTGCTGTGTCCTGTCTCTGGGAGCCATCATACCACGTCCTGCAGATGGTAGAGGCCAAACCTTCACCCAAGAAGCGCTGGACAAGCTGGTGGAAGGGGTCCTACCCCTGTATGGATAGCTGTATGGGGCACCAGAGGAGCAGGTGAGCCCATTGACAAAGTCACATGTGATAGGGGTGTGTGTGATGGTGAATGGCACAAGTGTACTGGTCAGGGAGTGCACACATGCAGGGGGCATGGATTTAAGGTGTTGAACTGTGACAATGGGTATGTGTGAGCAATTGGTGAGTCTGACGTTTATAGTCCACTGCTGTTGGAATGGTGCCGGTCTACATGACTTTCACCTTCTGTCTGTGTCGCCCATGCAGGTGAACATCCATCAGAAGAAGGGGATATGGTGTGCCATCATTGTGGGAGTCCATAGCTGGTAGAGCAGCCATTGTAACAAGCGGTGGGAGGACCTGAGACTCTGGACCAGGAAGACAGGGAGGGCCAGCTGGAGATGTCCTCCCAATGAGGGAGGGGTGCCCATTGGACCCTGACCCTCCTAATGGCCTGCATTTTGGCGATGGCCTACCCTGAGGTGGATGGGCATTTGAGGGCAGCACAGCAGCCACAAGGAGGTGAGTACTGATTTTGTCCTGGGACTTGACTGGCCTTAAAAGGAATTGGGGGCCTCACTGCAGGCACAGTGACATTGTTGTTTATGCTACGTGTTCACCAACAAATGGAAATGGGTATCAGGCACCTTGGCAGAATAACGTTTGTAGATGCTTTTCCATGTTTTACTGTTAGCAGGTGAACATCTCACATTTCCATACCTCTCCATTTCTGTAATGTGGAGATGCACTAATGACATAGGCACATGTGTGACTCCATCCTGGCCATACAATGGATGTGAGTGTTTGGATCACCCCAAGCATTGTGTATGGCCGGCTCCATCTATCTGCAATAGTGGCTCTGAGGTGTCAGTCCACTCCCATCTGTGCAGTCTCCCTGTATATGCTACTATGTGAATCTTCTTTTATCACTGGGACTATGTACATCTTGTACTGTATCTGATATTGACAGATTGTGGGGGTGGCATTACAGTTCCACCACAGAAATGGTCTTCATGGGCCAGGAGTATTGACCTGATAGCTGACTAGGCCTATATAGGTGATCTGCTGACTGTCGATTATGTGTAGGTAGCCAGTCTGGAAAACGGAAACATATAGAATTGATGAGGCCTGTTTGCCCAAACCATGCATTCCTAAGAGTTATACTTGGGGGGATATGGCCTTTGAACATATGGGATGTTACTAGAGGTGGTAAGTGCCCTGAGAGATACCATATTTGTCACCATGGGGTGTGTCCGGCATGTATGACAAAGCCCTAGCAATTCCTATGCTGCAATGCTGAGTAACTGCCTACATCATGTCACCATGGATATTTTGGGGAACATCTGATTGCCTGTGACTATTACAGCTTGGGTAATAGGTAGTTGCAGATTAAGAGTGGTTTGGGTATTACATGACACATGGCGTGTTAATGTGATACAGATTTTGGATTCAGTCCCCTCAGGCAGCCTTATATGGTAGTGGGATGTGTAGTTGGTGTACAGCCAGTGGGGTTTATCCATGTGGGCCTAATGAATGCAAATATTTCCCCTCTGAGTTGTGTGTTATCTGGGCGTTGTGACAGGTTTTGCCATTTGCGGAATGGTGTGTGAGGCTGGGGTTGTCATGGTGTGGAGTCCAACTGGTGTACCTGCATGTGTGGTGGCATTTCAAGTTGTCCATGATGTGATATGTGTGTTCCAGTGGTACATCTGTTGTGACACTGCACTCTGTGGATGTCTTTGGATGTGTTCCATCTGGTATATGGCCCATTGTAAATGCTCTTAGCAGTATGCTGCGTAGGGATATATGTGTTGGGTGTCAGCTGGTCTGGCTCTGTGATAGGGTCTGACTGGTTACATGGCTATACCACATATTCACATAGTACACATCAGATGGCAACTCTTTGGGTGTCTGACTTGTATTGGCTAGGTTAGAGTTGTTCTCCATGATGGCATCACTGTACTGAGTTGCCAGCCATGTAGTATGACAGTTGGTGTTGTGTGGTCTGTAAGTGGAGTTTTCTTTAATGTAATTGAAATATTACAGAGGACATGTTCTAATCAGATGTAGAGGCCTCAACTGTTGTGGGCAGTCAGCTACACATCCAATAGGTGAAAGGTGTATGGAGAGATGAAATGTGCATTCAGGCATACTATTGACAGTGCATCCACGGCATTTTATGCCAGCTAAAAAGACTTAGCTTGGCATCATGGCATGTCTCTAGTAGTGTTGTCCTACTTAGGTATTGATAAAGGTGTGAGGGGTGGCATACAGGTGTGGATAGTATTGACATGTAGTGACATGATGTAGATGATGTTTATTGGCAAATGCAATTGCCTAGCCATGATATGTATTGTCACAGATTAACATGTTTAGTTGTTTCCATGGGAGGTACATGTTGACCCTTTCCCCTTCTATCTGTGTCTCTCTCCCTCCCTCTCTCCTTCTTTGTGTGCATCAGCATCACCTGGCGAAGGAAAAGGGGCACAGGTGAGTGGGGAAGCAGCAGCCTACAGGACCCAGTAAGCTGCCACCAGTGAGAGCGAGGGACCCAGTGGGATGGAGGGCGAGGGGAGTGCAATGGGGGAGACTGGATCTACAACCTTGTCTTTGGAATCCTTCTCCGGTGGACACTCCCTGGCAGGCCCATCTGGGAACACCCTAGCACCATCCTAGTCTGCCACCCCCATTCTAGCACTATCCTCCATGTAGCTCCCCACCACGGTCGCCTGTGCCTGCTCACCCAGGAGGCACCTCTGCCCCTGCCCATGTCACCCCTGCTGTCCTCAGTGAGGAGGCTATTGACCTCCTGAGGTCCATCTCTGTGGGTCAGTCCACCATTGTGAATGCAATTCAGGGACTGGAAGCTCAAGTCCAACAGAGCAATGTGTTCCTGGAGGGCATTCACAGTGCCATGGCTGGCCTGCAGAGATCCATTCAGTCTGTGGCCTCCACTCTGACAGCAGTCAGTCTCCATTTGTCTCCCGTCCCTCCTCCACCTACCTCATCCCAATCCCAAACCCCTCTCCCAGTACCCATCCAAAGCACACATACACACAGGCATGCATTCACCTCAACAGACAAGGGTAGATCCGACAAAACACAAGCACCACTAGACCCACCACCAGCATGCACACAAGTAAAACTCGCAGACACACCAACATCCTCTCCCTGCATTGACTCCCCCGCCACCCCCTCCTTCACAGACACTATAAAAGCAGCCACCACACCATAATTCACAGATCCAGCCACCAGTCCTATCTTACCCACAGTCAGCACAATAGCAGACCCCCAGACATCTGCCACAGTCATCACATCTGCAGCCACCACAACCACGATATCCCCACATGCAGCACATGTACCATACCTGCAGACGCCAACCCAACAGATAGTCAGGCATCCACCATGGCATCTCCCAGCCTCTCCTCTCAAGACACCTAAACTTCCCACTCACCCACCTAACAGATACCCAGCACACACAAACATTCCATGCCCTCACTTGCACCAACGATATCCACCAAGACACATCTCACAACCACTCCCTCTCTCTCCACTCCCAAACCTTTTTGCCATGACTGTCCGAAGGGGGGCTGTAGGAAGTTGGCTCTGTATGTACTATTTCAAAGCAAGAAATAGCATGCACAGAGTCCAAGGGTTCCCCTCAGAGGTAAGATAGTGGCAAAAATAGATAATTCTAATGCTCTATTTTGTGGTAGTGTGGTCGAGCAGTAGGCTTATCAAAGGGTAGTGTTAAGCATTTGTTGTACACACACAGGCAATAAATGAGGAACACACACTAAAAAGACAATTCCAGGCCAATAGGTTTTTATATAGAAAAATAACTTTTCTTAGTTTATTTAAAGAACCACAGGTTCAAGATTTACAAACAATACTTTAAATGAAAGGTATTTCACTCAGGTATCTTAGGAACTTTGAATCATCACAATAGCGTGTACAGTTTTGGCAAAAATGGCAATAAGCTATTTTAAAATTGGACACTGCAAAATTCAACAGTTCCTGGGGGAGGTAAGTATTTGATAGTTTCACAGGAAAGTAAAGCACTTACAGGGTTCAAAGTTGGGTTCAAGGTAGCCCACCGTTGGGGGTTCAGGGCAACCCCAAAGTTACCGCACCAGCAGCTCAGGGCCGGTCAGGTGCAGAGGTCAAAGTGGTGCCCAAAACGCATAGTCTTCAATGGAAATAGGGGTGCCCTGGTTCCAGTCTGCTAGCAGGTAAGTACCCGCGACTTCAGAGGGCAGACCAGTGGGGTTTTGTAGGGCACCGGGGGGGACACAAGTCAGCACAGAAAGTACACCCTCAGCGGAACAGGGGCGGCCAGGTGTAAAGTGCAAACAGGCGTTGGGTTCGCAATAGGTTTCAATGGGAGACCCAGGGGTCTCTTCAGCGATGCAGGCAGGCAAGGGGGGGGGGCTCCTTGGGGTAGCCAGCACCTGGGCTAGGGAGAGGGCCTCCTGGGGGTCACTCCTGCACTGGAATTCGGATCCTTCAGGTCCTGGGGGCTGCGGGTGCAGTGTGTTTACCAGGCATCGGGTTCTTTGAAGCAGGCAGTCGCGGTCAGGGGGTGCCTCTGGATTCCCTCTGCAGGCGTTGCTGTGGGGGCTCAGGGGGTCAACTCTGGCTACCCATGGGCTTGCAGTCACCGGGGAGTCCTCCCTGTAGAGTTAGTTTTCCACAGGTCGAACCGGGAGCGTCGGGTGCAGAGTGGAAAGTCTCACGCTTCCGGCGGGAAAGGTGTGGTCTTTAAAAGTTGCTTCTTTGTTGCAAAGTTGCAGTTTCTATGGAACACGACTGCTGTCTTCGGGAGTTCTTAGTCCTTTTAGATGCAGGGTAGTCCTCTGAGGCTTCAGAGGTCGCTGGACCCTGGGGGGCGCGTCGCTGTTGTAGTTTTTCTTGAAGTGGGGAGACAGGCCAGTAGGGCTGGGGCCAAAGCAGTTGGTCTCTCCGTCTTCTCTGCAGGGCTTCAGGTCAGCAGTCCTTCCTTGTCTTCGGGTTGCAGGAATCCATCTTCCTAGGTTCTGGGGGCCCCTAAATACTCAATTTAGGGGTGTGTTTAGGTCTGGGGGATTAGTAGCCAATGGCTACTAGCCCTGAGGGTGGCTACACCCTCCTTGTGCCTCCTCCCTGAGGGGAGGGGGGCACATCCCTAATCCTATTGGGGGAATCCTCCGTCTGCAAGATGGAGGATTTCTAAAAGTCAGAGGCACCTCAGCTCAGGACACCTTAGGGGTTGTCCTGACTGGCCAGTGACTCCTCCTTGTTTTTCTCATTATCTCCTCTGGCCTTGCTGCCAAAAGTGGGGCCGTGGCCGGAGGGGGCGGGCATCTCCACTAGCTGGGATGCCCTGTGGTGCTGTAACAAAGGGGGTGAGCCTTTCAGGCTCACCACCAGGTGTTACAGTTCCTGCAGGGGGAGGTGAGAAGCACCTCCACCCAGTACAGGCTTTGTTACTAGCCACAGAGTGACAAAGGCACTCTCCCCATGTGGCCAGCAACATGGCTGGTGTGTGGCAGGCTGGCAAAACTAGTCAGCCCACACTGGAAGTCGGGTATGTTTTCAGGGTTCATCTCTAAGATGCCCTCTGGGTGTATTTCACAATAAAATGTACACTGGCATTGTGCATTTATTGTGCTGAGAAGTTTGATACCAAACTTCCCAGTTTTCAGTGAAGCCATTATGGTGCTGTGGAGTTCGTGTATGACAGACTCCCAGACCATATACTCTTATGGCTACCCTGCACTTACAATGTCTAAGGTTTTGCTTAGACACTGTAGGGGCATAGTGCTCATGCACCTATGCACTCACCTTTGGTATAGTGCACCCTGCCTCAGGGCTGTAAGGCCTGCTAGAGGGGTGACTTACCTATGCCATAGGCAGTGTGAGGTTGGCATGGCACTCTGAGGGGAGTGCCATGTCGACTTAGTCATTTTCTCCCCACCAGCACACACAAGCTGACAAGCAGTGTGTATGTGCTGAGTGAGGGGTCCTCAAGGTGGCATAAGACATGCTGCAGCCCTTAGAGACCTTCCTTGGCATCAGGGCCCTTGGTACCAGGGGTACCAGTTATAAGGGACTTACCTGGATGCCAGGGGTGTGCAAATTGTGGAGACAAATGTACAGTTTTAGGGAAAGAACACTGGTGCTGGGGCCTGGTTAGCAGGCCTCAGCACATTTTCAAATCATAACTTGGCATCAGCAAAGGCAAAAAGTCAGGGGGTAACCATGCCAAGGAGGCATTTCATTATAGGGGCAGTCATGAAAAAGTATTTCCTCTGAGAGTTTTCCGTGTTCCCTACCCTTATCCCACCCCAAGATATCACCAAGCCCTCAGTGTCCATCCCCCAAGTCCAGCCCTTGCACCTCCAAGTCCTCCACTGGCCCCTCGGTAGTATCCATGCCCCTCCCCCTGCCAAGAAGTCTATCACTCCCAAGCCCAGGCCCAGGGACCCCCTTCCCAAGCTCAAGCCCAAGGACCCCCCTCCTGAATCCAAACCTAACCCAAGCCCAAGAACTCCCCTCCCAAGCCCAACACTCCCACCCCCTGCCATCCCTGAGGTGCATGCCTGCCCCCTTGATGCCCCTACCCTGCAGCAGTGATTTTGTAGTCTGGAGTCAAGTAGGGGCACAGTGAAGTGCCATTTGTGTCTTTGGCATTTTGGACTGGCAAATGGCCTTAAGATTTTCATACTTATTTTCATTTTGCCATTTCACCTTATTAATACATCTGGGCCAACCTAGTATTGGATTCGATGGAAACATACTTGTCCTGCCTTTCTTTCAGCATGACTGTTTGATGTTTGTGAGCTTTGGTTTGTGTGTGTGTGACATGTGTGTGAGGGTTGTGATAGCTGTGGAGCCTGGCCTGCATGAGTGTGTATGGCTTTGCCATTTGTACCACTGTCATTGCTGTGTATTGTGTGTATGATATGTTTGTGTTAGGTACATGCATGTATGTATATGAATTGAATATTGTTTGTGTTGCCATGTGTAATGGTGTTTCTTACATGTGCATCTGTGTGTGTGGTGGTGGCTATGTCATATGTGTTGTGTGTGGTGTGGGCATAGCGTGACATATGCTTTGTTGTATTGTACTATGATTGTGTTGAAGGTCATTCCTTTCATCTTTCCCAGAATCCTACCAGGCCTTGACACCTCTGTTCTCGGAACCCAGTTATCTCTCCAGTCACCTTTGACTGCATCTTTGCTTTTGAGTCTGTATAGAGTTCCTCTGAATTTGTCGATGTCTGCACTACACAAATACCCCACACATACACACCAGCGATCTTTTGTACAAAATACCTGTAAAAATGTATTGCCTGGCCTTTCAGAGGCATTAATATGTTTGTAATTTGTGTTTTTGAACAAACCATTGTAAGTTGGAAACAAAGACAAACTTGTAGTCTTACCCATGATATTATACACCAAAATAATATTTAATATGTTTCCATTATTAATCAACATTGGTAAGAAACATTACAATGTATAAGCATATAGGTAGAGGTGAATGCAATCTGTCTTCAAATCTGTTCTACAAGGTTTTCTCTAAGGACCTGATTCACAAAGATGCAAAATGCTTATCTTTTTATGTTCACAATTCTCCACCCAACTGGATTCTCTGCACTCATAGACTTACTATTAAAGTTCAGTTTGTGATTTCCTAAACAAACATAAACATGCACAACAGATAAAACTCATCTCAGGGGAGGAGAATCAGCAGTCATAGGTTTTGAGGTCAGTAGATAGAGAAGTCACCCCGTTCGCCAAAGAAGGATCTCACGTTTCATCTTCCCTTTCTATTCCGGCTGCCCGGAAATCAGCTACTATAGTTTCCTGTGCTTGTGTCATCTTATTTGTGCTAATCCCTCTCTTTGCTTCCCTCAACAACACCTCCCCCTCCAATGCCGCCCATTTTTCCAGTTCACTATGTCACTTCTGTAGCCAGGGGCCCCCGCCAATTTCCAGTTCCTCATAATCTTGCTCTTCATCATTAGAAACGCCAAATCTTGAAACTTACTAGTAGCTTTATTTTTTAAGATGTGCGGTAACCAATTCAAAATGCAGTGTCCGGGCTTGCTACGGATTTCCCTGTCCAAAACTGTGGTCAATTGTGTCGTAATCTCCTCACAATAGGGACGGAGCTGCGGACAACTCCACAGTATGTGTATTAGGCCTGCTCCATTCAGCCCACATCTGGGGCAGCTCGCGTATTCTACTTGTAAATATCTCTGAAAGCACTCAGGGGTTAGATATGCATGTGTAGGATGTAGAAGTTAAACAATTTAAAGTGAGTATTTCTAGACACGTTGGCATTCTATCAAGGATAGAGTACCAGGCTCCCTCCAGTAGAGGGGCATCCAGGTCCACTCCCCAAATGATCTTTAATTGTTCAAGAGGGTGTTGGGAGTCTCCCTTAATGGCTCCATATAAACAGGAGACCACTTTGTTCTGCCACTGTCATCAGATTTCCACGGTACTTGCCCTATGCAGCATGAAGTGTCCCCGCAGGATGTCAAAGTCAGCTCTGAAATCCTCAAAGGAGAGAAATTCCACTTCCCTGTAAAAGTCTCCCAGTGTGAGGGCTCCTGTCGCCATTCAATCCTCGAGCCCCCTCCAGTCGCCTCTACAAGACAATTCCCTAACATCGTCATAGGTAAGATTGGGGTATATGGGATTTTAGTGTGCCGCTCTGGCCGCAGTCTACCTGCCGACCATTGGACAAACCATTGAAGTCCGGTGCTGCTAGCCCTCCCTTTGTCACAGGGTGCTGTAGTGTGCACAAGGCCACACATCTGCAGGCCAGCCCCCATAGAAATGATGTAATTTCTGAATCTAATTCTCTAAATACTGATCAGAGTATCCAAATTGGCAGGGCCCCAAAGATGTATAATAGGCGGGGCAGGGCAAACATTTTCAGTGGCGCTATTCTACCCATGACTGAAAAAGGAAGGGTCTTCTAAAAGTCTATGCTAGTTTTAAAGTTACGCAGTGCACGGCCTAGGTTCCCATAAAGGCGGTCATAAAAACTGTGATGTATCCTAAATCCCAGTAAAGACATACAACGAAGTGCCCACCGCAGGAATTCTGCCAATTCACTTTAAGCCCAGTTAGCCTCCTGAAGACACCTAACATAGACTTTGCACCTCCTAACTCATTGTTAGCATCATGTAAGGATAACAGCATGTTGTGGGCCTACAGGGCAATCCTATGGCAATGCCCCCCTTACTCTCACCACTCAGAAGTGTGCTCCCAATCTGGCCCGAGCCACCAAGGGCTCCACCACCAAGGTAAAAAGGAGTGGTGATAGAGGGCATCTCTGCCATGTCCCCTGCTCCACCCTGTATCTGTCAGAGACCACCCAGTTTGTTCGGATCCATGCTATTGGATTCATATAAAGCAGTCTGGTCCAGGCCGAGAACCCTTCCCCTAGATGCATATGAGACATCCATTCATATAAATTCTCCCACTCAAGGCTGTTGAACACCTTGTCTATGCCATAGCAACTGCTCTGTTGTGGTCAATGGCCCTGTGTTCTTGGATTGAGAGAAGACGTCTGATGTTTAAAGCCATGCTCCTACCAGGGATGAAACCAGCCTGGTCAGGATGAATAGTCTTAGACATATGAGGGAGTAGTCGATTAACCTGGATTTTACTAAGAATTTCATAATCGACATTCAGCATCGAGAGAGGTCGGTGTGCCTTGTAGTCATAGGTGGGCTTACCTGGCTTCAGCAGAGGCACAATCAATGACTCCCAAATAGAGTTGGGCAAGTAACCGGAAGAGTGAGCTTTGGTATATAGGCCCATATTCATACTTTTTTAGCACCGCATTTGCGTAATTTTTTGAAGCAAATGCGGAACAAACGTACAAAATACAATTGTATTTTGTAAGTTTGCACCGCTTTTGCGTCAAAAAGTGACGCAAATGCGCCTCTAAAAAAGTATAAATATGGACTGTAGTGTTCGAAGTCTAGGTGCTAATTGGTCTGTGTAAGTCAAATACCATTCTGAATGGAACCCATCCACTCCTGGAGTCTTGCCTCACTTCATGAACTTATTTGCAACCTTAATCTCTTGTTGGGTGATATCCCCTCCAAGAGCCTCTGCTTAAGGCGCTGTGGCTCCAAGGTGACCAGGTATGTTCTCACCGCCTCTGCATTATGAGTGCACACACTTTGATACAGTAGTGTGTAATACTGGAGGAAACAATCATTGTCTAAACTCTCAATCATCCCCTTCTAATTCTACTTCCAAAATGGGAGTCCCTCTTTTCATGGGGTTGGCTAACCAGGCTAACAGTGTGCTAGCTCAGTCCCTCTCTGCATGCGTGCGTGCTATGTATCCCTTATTGTCAAAGCAGCAGAGCCCCTCTACCCCAGTCACTACTTCTTCTCTCTTATCCAATAAGGGCTGGTGCAGTTCTGGATTCCACTGTTGCTGCCTCTTTCAGTGATGGAGTTCTTCCTCAGTATCCAGGACCTCTCTCAATAGAGTCCCCCATTTCCCTCACTAGGCATTGGCCCCTTAGTGTCGCTTTAAAAGCATCCCACTCAATTTGTTTGGTTGGCACTGTCCCCTCGTTAGCTTTAAAAATCTGTTCTATATTTTGTCTTTTTTCCTTCCTAAAGGCCTGATCCTCTAGGGCCTCAGACCTTAGCCACTATGTAGGTGTCGTAGACCTACAGCAATGCCATGCAAGGTTCAAGAAGAGCGGGTTATGGTCAGAGTTTGTGCAGGTCAAATATTCTGTGTTCGATACCATGCCATGTACTTCAAGGGAGCATAAGAAAGTGTCAAGCCTCACATGTAAATTGTATAGGCAGGAGAAGTATGAATAATCCTGGGTGTGGGGGTACACCAGGCACATTGAGTCTACCAGTCCCCATGCCCTCTGCCAATCTAAGAAGGTCTGAGCTGTTCTAAGAGTTGGAGAGTCCTACAGCGGGGTTCTGATCTATCTATGAACAAGTCAGCCACACAGTTAAAGTTGCCCCCTATCACCGTGGATTGGGCAAAGTAATGCACTAGGGACCCCGTCATTATTGAAAGGAGGGGAGACCTGGTCTGTGTTTGGCATATAGATGTTGTTAAGGGTCAGGTCTCCACCCACCAGTCTCCTGCTCACTTCTACATATCTCCCAACAGGGTCTACTACATGGGTCATATAGTGGAAGGGGACCACAGCTCTCACCCATATAAGAACCCCCCTGACAAAGGCAGAGTAGGTAGTATAGTAGGCCTGATCACACCACTTATGATGTAGCACCAGCCCTTCTTGTGCAATGATGCGAGTTTCCTGGAGGAACGCTATGTGTATGCCTCACCTATTAAAAACTAGAACTCTTTGTACCTCTTCAACATAGTACACATTCCTCTGATATTCCAGGAAATAACCTTATAATGTGGTGCAGAGGCCATGAGATTTACCTGCGTTGTGGATGTGAGTACACCCTCTCTCCCCTCTCCCCTTAGGATTGCCCCAGGCGCGTTCGGAGCTGCCATATTAGCATTCAAATGGATGCAATTCCAAGTTCCCTAAATAAACGAACTTCCAATCCCTAATGAACTTCCCATCCTCAGGACAAATCGGGCAAGGTCCCCTGTCCAAAGGAGTAAGTAACCAAACCTAAGAAAATGGCTTTCCCACAAAACAAGTATTAGCACATACAAAGGGGGGACTCAACCTTGGATTCCGAGTCCAAACCCCCTCCTATATTTTTTAATTGATGGCTTTGTGCAACCTTAGAGGAGATTGTTAGTCATAGCAGAATTCTAGCCCCAAGAGGGGATGCAGAGTCATGCTGAAAGTTTTTCGGAACAATGGGTAGTCTGTTAATTGAGTCCCTGGTGGGCCCTTAAATAATGTCATCTGCATTTCCAGGAGTAATGTGCGGTAACAGAGTGCTTAAAGTGTTTGAGATACTGGAGGCTGAATCCGACTCCACATGGTCTTCATAGGCCACAGAGGGGGATCCAACATCCGATTCTGCCAATAGTGTAGCTGCCTCAATTGCTCATCGCTGTTCTTTTTGGGATGCACAGTCCTGCTCTCCTCCTCATCTGAGGCTCAAAGGTGTGTTGAACCCTCAATGTGCTGCTGGGTTGCAGATGTGGGTGGTTATCAATCCAGTCCCATACCGCTTGGGGGGAGTGAAAGAATTTAATTCCCTCAGCAGCCGCAACCCGGACGCGAGCCGGGAACATCATTCTGTATTGCAGCCCTATTTGGCGAAGGCGCTTCTTGACTTCATTGAAGGTGGAATGACATTTCTGTACTTGTTGGGAGAAGTTAGGAAAGATGTTTACTCTGCTTTTGCCAATCAGTAAGTCTCCACTCTGTGAGACTTGGGCTAGTGTAAAGCTTGGATCTTTGTAGAACAGGAGTTTTTTTCACCACTGGTCTTAGAGGGGCCCCCAGGGGCAGCAGCTTACCAGCACCTGGTGGTCTCTCTCTAATGCAAGCAAGGGGGACAGCCCCTCCTGCAGAAGTTCAGTATGATTTAACTGTTCAAAGTAATCAATCATATTGTCTCTCTCTGTTCACTATGGTAGCCACACTATCCTGATGTTACTTCGGCGGCACCTGTTTTTTCCGTCTTTCGCTCCAAGCTCAAGGGTTATGATTTTAGTTTTCATTGTGGTCAAGCACATTGTCAGATCTGCAACAGTTGAGGGTATTTCCGCTAGTTCTCTTTCCGTGACTGTCACTCCCTCGACCTAACGATGGTGGTCATCTCGAAGTAAACTCAGGTCTGGCACCAGAGTGTATATTTTTGTTTCTAATGCCTCCCTAGTGGCTGTTATGGCTTACAATACATCACATAATCTTGGGTCCTTCTGTGAGCTCACTTTGGTGTTCATGTCCTCACTCAGGAAGAGGATGTGGTCCTTCTTTTCTGCAGTTTTCCCCATCGTCCTTGCCACAAGTTAGAGGTGGAGCCCTCCCAGGAATGGCCCCTGGTGCAGCAGATAGGCCTCTCTGTTTCAATGATCAGGGAGACAGTTCTGTTCTCTTCCTTTTCTGCTACTCTCCCTTCCCCTAGCCATAGGGGCTCAATCTATGTGGTACTCTAAGTTCAGACCAATGGATTCGTACCTCTGCTGATAGGGCAACTAGCCCGTGTGCCCTCTGTACAGTTTGCTAGGAAAGCTCCACTCTGGCATCTGGTGCCCCAACCAGGCGTTGCTTCAGGCGTCCACAAGGTCTCTATTAGAGGTCTCATGGGGGTGTCCAGTTGGCAACACTTATCGGCCCAGTGGTGGCCATGTCTCACGAGTGCCCCGTCAAAGGCTCGGGCCCCCAAACTCCCCCCGGTTACCAGCTCCTGGCCCACCTTGCTTCCCACATCACTGGGGAGGGTGCTGGACCTTGTCAGGCAAGTGGCATAGGGGGCTGTTGGGGCCAGATCCAGCTTGTGGGGGGGCTGGGGTCCTAAGCAGCTATTGTCCTCAAAATGGGTCCACTTGATTACACAGCTACACGAGTCACAGCAGGCCAGTGTGAGTCCTGCCCAGATGGCTATCAAGGGGTGGGAAATCAATGGTTCCCCAACCCCCCCCAACATCCAAAACGTGTCTTCCATCATGTGGGTCACTGGCTTGAGGCAAGGGGAGAGGGGGCCCCCACTTTTAAACTCTGCCACAGTGGTATCGGTGATGTGTCGGCGCAACTGCCAAGGGCCTCCAAACAGGAACTCTGGCTATAAGTACCCTCTCTCACAGTTTGGACCTCTTTGCTGCTCCGGGATTCCCCAGTCTGGCCACCCACCTCCAACTCCTTACTCTATTGCCAAACAGACCAAGCGGTGGCAGTCATGCAGTCCACCTTTAATGGGAATGTGGCTTCAGGAGGGACAATTCTTTTTATGTAACTAAAACATTATGTGGGAGTGCATTGTCATTTAGAGACAGCACATTTTCCAGTAAAAGAACTACTAAGTTTGCCCAGACATATAATTGTACTAAGAAAATTATATAGCATTCGCATGATAATGTGTAGAGATTGGGTTTCTGTGAATATTTATCATATGTGCATCAACAAGTAAAGAAGCTTAATTTATTTTGATCTTGCTAAATTCTCTGATTCCAGCACAGTTCAAAAAAGGGAATTGATTTCCTAATTGATAAATGCATAAAGTCCATTTACAGGTACTTACATTTTGTTGTGAGTTGCAAAACAATATCCCACAGACTTTCTACTCTTGTTCCCTGTATCTAGTAACATTGTCACATAATTCACTTTAAAAAAAGCCTCTCAGTTTGCAGTCAGAGAAAAAAAATAGACACCAAACTCATGTTAAAAGAGTAAGCAGCAATTGTCAGAAGATAATGCCTCACAGTTGTTCTTTTTCTTACAATCATTAGTAAATGTGACAAGATAAACACAGACTTTAAAATAATCTTCATGTGTTGCTTGGACTTTCCTGACCACCCAAAAATCAGCTTTCCAAATCACAATTTAGGAAAGACTGTTCTAGGGAATATTAGGTTTTTAGATGTAAATTTTTACTGCTGATTTGCAAATAATTGTCAGTAAAATTGGTTACAATAATTCTCAATGTAACAATTTCACAAGAAGGGCTAAATCAGTCCTCCTTGATTTAGAATTTTAGATGACATTCCTAAATACATTTAGGTCTTGCTTATTGGCAGCTTTAGGTGCTAGATTTGGGGGGCTTAATTTCAACAAAACAGTGCATGTAGTGGGACTTTGGGCTAGTCTATTGTCTATGATTGGATGGCTTTATTGTCCACATCAATTTCATGTTTTAGATTAGATGCCTTTATTTTGTATGCTTGCTTATTTTCTACCCCTAGAAGTCCCTAACTATCAATTTAATTGGATGAGTTTTATCCTTCCACTGACGGTACCAAGGAACTATATTTTTAATTGTCTTTTAGTGCTATGTGGCAGTGCTTGGCTTTTAGCAGTTTCTCCACTATCTGTTGTCTTCCTGTTATTCCTTTCATCATTTGCTTCCCTAGTCTCACCTTTCCACTTATTTTATTCATAGCCTGGATGATATACGGTGCTATCAGACTGTTTGCTTCTGCCCATTTGCATGGCATCTCTGTGTATTATATATTTTGTAATTTACCATTCCAAAACAACCATCTACCATCTTGAAACAGTAAATTAGCAATTGAGTGTAACATAAAAAAATTGATTGTAGGATGACATGCGTAAATACTCATGTGCATGCATTCACCCAAAAGGATAGCGATCTTGACATGTGATTGTTCATGAAGTATAACACATTTTTCCAAGATGGCTGCCCATGGAGCTGCACACATGAGTACACACATAAGACTATCTTGAAATATTTGTTAAACTTGACAAGATCATTTTCTTACATTTTAAGATTACTTCAAATCTTTTTTTCAAAAACATATCACAATTTTTAAATCTTATTTTCATTTGCAACCTCCACTGTGAACTGGATAATTTTCGAGAGAACAGCAATTTAGTATCTTCGCTCCTCCAAATTTACCTGGGTAAGTTCACTACTTCTTATCCTATGAATAACTTATGTAACAATATTTTCACACCCACCACCTTACTCTCAGTTTATACATAGAATAGCTAACATGAATAATCTGACATTTAGGTCTATTTAATTTCATTAATATTTTACATTTTAAATTGGAGGGTTCACAGACACCAACAGGAGCTGCAATCTTTTTGAGGCTGAGGGCCACTTGTTAGCCTACTCTCAAATTTGTGACCAGGTTCCATGTTTGCTGTCCCTCAAAGGAGTCTTAATATGGTCCTAGAGAACTCACCTACACTTCACATACACTGAGGTAGGATTTACATGCATCAGAGCCTTGTTGGCATCTTCAAACTCTGCCTCGTGGTCTTTAACCCTGGAACATGAACATTAGTGTATTTTTCTTGTCCTGTCCCTCCCATCTAAGCCAGGGCCAAGGTGACCTAAATTCTGTGGCAAATATGCAAATTGTACAGCACCTTCTCAAGCAGTATTATTTGCATACATTTTTGCTAGAGACATCAATTTTGTGAAATTAGAAAAGGATGGCAATTATGTGGCAGATGCAGTTATTCCAGCACTGTCTACTAAGAGCTGCAGCCATGTAATCATAGAAATCCACTAGCACTCACACTGTCCATCAGGAATTAACTCAAGAAAAGTAAACATAACCTACAAATTATAATTCAAACCAGCTCCCATTGTCTTCAAGGAAATAGCTATTTTTTTCTGACACTCACAAAATAAGGCCCATATTTATGGTTGGTTTGCGCCGTGTTAGCATAATTTTTTTGTTTTTTACATTCAAACGGCGCAAACTTAACTCCATATTTATATTTTGACGCTAGACCTGTCTCACGTCAAAATATAGGAGTCAGCATCATGCTGTGGATGTGGCAATCTACTTTGTGCAAATTAGATTGTAAAGAGCCGACAAGCTTAACTTAGTGCAATGTGTGAAGTTATTATGCACTACTAAAATAATCATAAAGTTGAAATGCAAAACAATAAAAAATACCAAAATTAATTAGAAAAAACAGAGTAACATGCAATAAATAGAATGACAACAAAATTAGACCCAGACAGATAAATAATTCCACTAGAGGAGTTGACAGAATTCCGTTAACTCTGCATTACGTGTGCAATGTGGAGCTACTGTCAAATTATACTACTCGGTGCATGGTAAAATTTTATTTTGATTAGCACATGTGAAGCTTGGTAAACACGCGCTTGCAAGCACGAATGAGATTTGCCCCCCACTAGACTGATTTCCAGCACCACAGAGCCTTCCTGTACTATTTTGTTGATGTCAGAAATTGTCAACTGCTGCAGGTGCTAGAGTTTCTACCTTTTCGAGCTGAAATTCTACTCGAACAGACCGTTCAAGATGTTTTTTAGTGCTTGAAGCATTTTTATTTTATATTTTCGGTCAACAGGAAGGAAGTGCCCTAGAGACTCCAACTCCCTCTCCTGTCCAGAAGGCTCCTCCCAGTGCTTTGTCCATTTCCTAGTCTCTTTTCATTTAGATTTCAAGGTGAAAGCAGCACTCTCTTAGTCTGCAATTCCTGCTGAATATATACAATTGGATTTTTAAGGACTTTGTTTCTGAGACATCACAACAAGTACGTGAAAAAAAAAAAACGTTAGATTAGGGTGTTGTTTGACAGAGGACATGCACCAATATTTTCATTTGTACTTTTATTCAATCTTAAAATTTGATTGTGATTGTGGTAGGTGGCCTTGAGTTGTACTAGGGGGTCTAGCATTTTGTTTTATTTCATTTTTTACCGTTTTTAAAGCAAAAACATTGCATAGTTAAATACACTTTACCCACATTTGTTAAATTTGCACTATTAGTTTATTTTACTAAGTAGTCTAGATTGCCCATGGGCCATCCAGCCAGTACTAGTCGTTAGCTATATAAAACACCTGTTTCTGTGGTATATGTTGTTTTAAAACATCAATGATTTAGCTAATGGATGGCATTGGATTAAATGAAAACTGTGTTTTTCTTTTGTATTTTGCCTTTTTTTGGTAAAAAGTGTATTTTAGTGGGGTAACAATATCATGCCATGGGAGGATGTTTGCTGTTGTAAAAATGTTCATAGCTGGTTTCATCTTTGATTTTGGCATTGATGAATTAGTGGTAGTGTTTTCTTCATTGTTTACCATGCCTCCTTTTTTCTATCTATTGTGTGTATGTGTGTGTGCTTGCCATAAGCCACTATTTTGTCTTTGTGCTCCATGCCATGTGGCCAGCGGTCATTTTTTGGAATCAGTGTCCAAAGGTCTAAATGTGTTCTGTGTTGTCCACGTCTCCTTGCTATTTATTGTATGACCATATGGCATGTGGCTATTTTGTGGAGCCAGTCAGTGTACATTTGCCATAGTCCTCTATGTGTTCTTTGTTCTCCATGCCTCCTTGAATGGTGTTGTTGTTGGACCATGTGGGTTTCAGCCATTTTGGCCCATATTTATACTTTTTGACGCTAAACTGCGCTAACGCAGTTTAGCGTCAAAACATTTTGCGCCGTCTAACGCCATTCTGAAGCGCCATGCGGGCGCCGTATTTATGGAATGGCGTTAGACGGCGCAAGCAGACCGGCGCTGCCTGGTGTGCGTGGAAAAAAACCACGTAGACCAGGCAGCGCCGGCGTTGGGCAAAAATGACGTTAGGGCGTCTTAAAATGGGGCAAGTCAGGTTGAGGCAAAAAAATCGTCTTAACCCGACTTGCGCCATTTTTTAACGACGCCCATCCCCCATCAACATGACTCCTATCATTGTAAAGATAGGAGTCATGCCCCCTTGCCCAATGGCCATGCCCAGGGGACTTCTGTCCCCTGGGCATGGTCATTGGGCATAGTGGCATGTAGGGGGGCACAATCAGGCCCCCATATGCCAAAAAAAATTATTAGAAAAAAAAAAAAATACTTACCTGAACTTACCTGAATGTCCCTGGGGTGGGTCCCTCCAGCCTTGGGTGTCCTCCTGGGGTGGCCAAGGGTGGCAGGGGGGGTCCCTGGGGGCAGGGGAGGGCACTGTGGGCTCATTTTGAGCCCACTTGTCCCTTAACGCCATGCCTGACCCAGGCGTTAAAAAGCGGCGCAAATGCGCCGTTTTTAGCCACGCCCACTCCCGGGCGTCTCTTTTGCCCGGGAGTATAAATACCACGTAAAGGCCTGGGAGTCATTTTTTAAGACGGGAACGCCTCCCTTGCATATCATTAACGCAAGGAAGGGGTTCACGCTAAAAAATGACGCACATTCCGGGAACTTTGGCGCTAGACGCCTCTAACGCCATAGTATAAATATGGCGTTAGTTGGCGTTAGTTTAGAGTCGAATTTGCGTCGAAAAAAACGACGCAAATTCGGCGCAAACGGAGTATAAATACGGGCCTTTGTGTGAGCAGCTAGTGTGCTTTTGCCATAGGTCTGCTTGTGTTCTTTGTTTTCCATGCCTCCTTGCTTGTCGTTGTTTGCCGATATTGCTGGCGGCCATTTGTCTAGCCAGTCAGTGTGCTTTTACCATAGGCCTGCATGTGTTCTTTGTGCTCCATGCCTCGTTGTTTACTGTTATTGTTTGACCATGTGCTCAGTGGCCATTTTGTGTGGCCTGTCAGTGGGCTTTTGCAACAGGCCTACATCTGCTCTTTGTTGTCCTTGTCTCATTTCTTGCTGTTGTTGTTATTGGACCATGTGCCAGTGAGCATTTTGTGTGGCCAGTCAGTGTGTTTTTGCCATTTCCCCACATGTGTTCTTTGGTATCCATGCTTCCTTGATTGCTGTTGTTGTCTGACCATTTTGCCAGTGACTTTAGTTTGGCCAGTCACTGTGCTTTTGCAATAGGCCTGCATCTGCCCTTTGTTGTCCTTGCATCCTTGCTTATTGTTGTTGTTGTGTGACCATATGGCCTGTGGCTATTTTCAGCCAGCTATCTAGTGTATATCCTTTTTTTGTTCCAGTTTCCAAATCCGTTTTCTAAACACATTGATAAAGAGGGCTATGGCACTTTATTTATTCATGTTTTTACATTTTTCCCTGATATCAGTTGAATGTGCTTGAGAATCATTGTAGTATATATATATATATATATGAATATCATTTGACTCCCATTGGATTTCTCATAGCTCCCAGTGATACATCAGCAACTACTCTTTGTTTTTACATTTTCCCTCCACCCCCTGCCTGCCACAGGCTGATTCTTAGGCCATAGATGCACATCGGCATTCATTTTGTAAGGATTGGTAATTTTTCCCTGCACCCCCTATCTGCCATTGGCACACACCAGCATACACTTCTTAAGGAGTATTCAATTTTCCCCTGGACCCCAAGCCTGCCATAGGCACACAACAACATTAATTTTGCAAGGATATTCCCATTTTCCCCTGTACCCCGTCTGCCATTGATGTACACCAGCATTCATTTTTGTATGATTATTCAATTTTTGTCTGCACCCCACCTGCCATAGATGCATACCAGCATTTGTTTTGTTAGAATTATTCCATTTTCCCCACACCCCCACCTGCTATAGGTGCACACCAGAATTCATGGTTATGGATTATTCCATTTTCCTCTGCACCCTCCACCTGCCCTAGGCACACAGCAGAATTCATTTTTTAAGGATTAGTCCATTTTCCCAGCACCCTGCTGCCTGCCACATGCATCTCCCTTTAGATGCACAGAAAGCAAAGAGTTACATGTGCATTTTGTTATTCTGATTAAAATATTATGTTATTGTGTGGATTAGAATATATATTTTTTAATTATTTGTGATAACCTCACTAAATTATATTTTCTGTACTAAGAATAATTCAAATTGCAAAAATGCAATGTTTCACTAAATGTTTTTCTTGTTTGTTTGCTATAAGATGCAAAAGAGACATTCTCAGTACTGCCTGGCAAAAGCCCTGCACAAAGTGACATAATCACAGCATGTGACACCTCTGCTCCTGCTTGTGCAGCTAAGTGCCCAAGATGGCCCCAAGGAAAGGTGCTGCCAAAAAAGATGCTAGTGAGGAGGAGAAAAAGAAGCAACTTGCCACCACTGGCTTGCCGCCGTCCTCCTTTTTCAGGAAACTTCATGTGCCAGCATCAATGATGGCTCCAACCCAACCTAAGCCCAAGGCCGCATCTCTCAGTGAGGCAGCCACTGCAATCATGGAGACTAGCATTGAGTCTCAATTGGAGTTGTCTCAGTCATAAACTGATACCGAGTCATCGCAGAATACTGAGCAAAGTGGAAAACAGGAGCCACAAGCAGAACCAGTAATAGTTCTTCCTGAAAGAGGAGCGGAAGAAGAGGGTTAACTTTCTGCTGATAAAGCTGTAGCACTTCTTGAACCGTTGGCTTCCTGATTTCCAGCAAAAAAAAAGAAAGGGTTCCCCACCATCTTCTCCAAGTCCCCTTTCTAATGATCTGGACATGAACTGGAACCACGAGAGATAAGGAAAAAGGAAATTCCTGAAAGCCTTAGAATTATGGAAAGGGGAGGAGGAGGATGACAAGCCAGTCACTGACTTGGAAGCTGGCTTAGAAGACACCAATATTACCCCTCCTATTCAAACTGCCAGAGGGTTATGGCATTGGTTCCATCACCACCACCGCCAGCTTCCATATTTGTAAAGCCCCAGCTAAGACCTGCATTTGACCACTACTTCAGCTTTAGTACGCACTGCAGAAAGGCAATCATTGACACATCCACCTACCTCCAGTCCTTTTGGCACTGGCAGTGACACCATAGGCACAATAAAAAGTTCTCCCCCCCAGTTTGAGACTTCATTATGATTAGCAAGCAGAAGGAAAACATCGCAATATGCTCCATTTCCCACACAAATGTTTGTCGAGTTAAGCCTTGTTCACACTATGGTACTGAAGGCCAAATGACCCATATTGAAAAAAAATCACACAATCTGGTGGGAGGAGCATCACTCACATAAGCAACCTCCAAATGGAACAAAACTCAGATGAAGACACAACCGCATACATCGATGACTACCTCATGATTTACCTTGAGTGTACCACCTTCTGCTCCTCTCCTAAAGTCGTCTGTATCAGTAGCACCACAAAAAAAAATACAAGTTACTATTTTGGGCATGTACAGGCAGTAGGGAACCTACAAATGCAACTACTGAAGGGCAGGTTTGTACAAGAGGAAGCTGGCTAAAATATTAGGAGTGGAACTCCATCCTTTTTCTTTTGTGGAAGGAGTGGGATTTTTAGAATTTGTTGTGGCCTTCTGCCCAAAATGGAAGGTTCCCAGCCAGACGTATTTTGCCAGAGTTGCTCCAGCACTCCATCATGATGTGCTGCAATTGGTTGGACAAGCTTTGCAGCAGAGTGCTGTTCACACCACCCACTTGATGACAGACATGTGGATCAGCTGTCAAGCAACTGCTTACATGTGTGCCATTGCACACTGGTTCTCTCTTTTGGAGGGAAAGGCAACAGTTGACTTCAGGCCCATCACTGTAGAAGCTTTTAGGGCATTGGGTGGCATGCAACAGCAGCAATGTTTACCATGGATAAACCCCATACAGCTGTGAACATCTTAGAATACATTAACAGCAAGTTGTTTGAATGGCTGTGATATAGCAATCTCAGAGTTGTGTTTGTTGCACAGACAATGGCAATAATATGGTTAAGGCCATGGCAGATGGTGGCTATTTCAGGGTGATGTGTTTGGCGCATTGCATCAACCTGATTTTGCAGAACTTTCTCAACATACTGACCACCTGGAGAAGAATCTGCACTTTTTTCAGCCATTCTATAAAAATTAGGATCACTCAGCATGCTTATA